>NC_044039.1:176403827-177636945 GCF_901765095.1 Microcaecilia unicolor | reverse complement strand
CTGATTAAATTTAACATGGACAAATACATAGTGATGCATATTGGGAAGAATAATCTGAGTCATAGCTACCTGAATCTAGGGTCCACTTTGGGGATTAGCACCAAAGTAAAAGATCTAGGTAGCATTTTTCTTTATTTATTTTAAAAGAAATTTACTATGTGGCTCATTTTCAAAGCACTTAGGCTTACAAAGTTCCATAGGTTACTATTGGGCTCATTTTCAAAACAGAAAAACGTCAAAAAAAGTGGCATAAAGCAGCATTTGGACATCTTTCTCACAAAAACGTCCAAATCAGTATTTTCGAAACCTATTTTTAGACGTTTTTCTATGAAGTCTATCAGAAGTACATCCAAATCTCAAGGGGGCATACCAGGGGCGTGTTCAGGGAGGAACTTGGGCGTTCCTAAGACTTAGATGTTTTTCAGCCTTAATGGAACCAAACAAAACCGTCCAGGACTAAAACTAAGACGTTTTGAGCTAGACCTGTTTTTATAACGAATAAGGCACAAAAAGGTACCCTAAATAACCAGATGACCAATGGAGGGAATCAGGGATGACCTTCCCTTATTCCCCCAGTGGTCACTTCCCCCCCCCCCCCCTGAAAAATGTGATTAAAAACATTATTTGCCAGCCTCTTTGCCACGCTCAGATGTTATACTCAGGTCCATTAGAATAGCATGCAGGTCCCTGGAGTAGTCTAGTAGTGGTGCAGTGCACTGCAGACAGGTGGCCCCAGGCTTCTACCTCCCCCTACCTGTAACACTTGTGGAGGAAACTGTGAGCCCTCCAAAACTCATTAGAAACCCACTGTACATAAGTGCATAAGTAATGCAACACTGGGAAAAGACCAAGGGTCCATCGAGCCCAGCATCCTGTCCACGACAGCGGCCAATCCTGGCCAAGGGCACCTGGCAAGCTTCCCAAATGTACAAACATTCTATACATGTTATTCCTGGAATTGTGGATTTTCCCAAGTCCATTTAGTAGTGGTTTATGGACTTGTTCTTTAGGAAACCGTCTAACCCGTTTTTAAACTCTGCTAAGCTACCCGCCTTCACCACGATCTCCGGCAATGAATTCCAGAGTTTAATTACACGTTGGGTGAAGAAAAATTTTCTCCGATTTGTCTTCAATTTGAGAAGTTACATCTGCTGTCTTATTGTGCACTGGGTATACTGGAGCTGTAACAGCTTACAGAAATTATTTATAATGAAAAAAAATCACAAGTTATTTTTTCTCCTATACTGGCATAGTATTTTCATTGATACCTGTTTATATGCGCCACAGCTGGTATAAAGGGTGTGGCTACTGTGGGTGTGGCTACCACAGGGGCGGAGACATAGATGTTGACCACGCCCATAATGAGTACCGGTACCTTTTTTCCTACAAAAAAGCACTGCTTAGACATCATATCGAAAATGCCCCTCAATGTAACTTTGTAAGTCTAAATGCATAAGAAAATAAAAGTAGCCATAGGGTCAGACCAATGGTCCATCTAGCCCAGTATCCTGTTTCCAACAGTGGTCACAAGTACCTGGCAGAAACCCAAATCGTGGCAACATTCTATGTTACAATCCCAGGGTAAGCAGTTGCTTCCCCATGATTGTCTCAATAGCAGATACTAGGAATTATTAGGAAAGGGATGGTGAATAAGATCAAAAATACTATAATACTCCATGGTGTTGCTCCATGGTGCAACCACACCTTGAGTATTGTGTTCAATTCTGTTCACCGTATCTCAAAAAAGATATAACGGAATTAGAAAAGGTTCAAAGAAGAACAACCAAAATGATAAGGGGGATGGAATTCCTTTCATATGAGGAAAGGCTAAAGAGGTTAGGGCTCTTCAGCTTGGAAAAGAGACAGCTTAGGGGAGATATGATTGCGGTCTACAACATCCTAAGTGGTGTAGAATGAGTCGAAATGAATCGCTGTTTTACTCTTTCAAAAAGTACAAAGACTAGGGGACACTCAATGAAGTTGCTTGGAAATACTTTTAAAACAAATAGGAGGAAATATTTTTTCACTCAATGAATAGTTAAACTCTTGAACTCGTTGCTGGAGGATGTGGCAACAGCAGTTAGCGTATCTGGGTTTTAAAAAGTTTGGACAAGTTCATGGAGGAAAAGTCCATATGCTATTGAGATAGATATGGGAAAGCCACTGCTACCCTGGGATTGGTAATGTGGAATGTTGCTGCTATTTGGGTTTCTGCCAGGTACTTGTGAACTGGATTGGCCATTGTTGGAAACAGGATACTAGGCGAGATGGATCTTAGTCTGACCTAGTATGGCTATTCTTATGTTCTTATGTTAATGCTTCTTAATCATTTGCCTAAATTGGGACCAATGGTTAAGAAATATTTCAGTTAAAAGATGTTCTAGTTTGCTTATGAATGTCCCATTAGATAGATAGATAGATAATGTGAACACTTTTGTGATCTCATTGATTGGGTGGGATCCTGTGTGACCTAGTTTTGTTGGATGTGCGTGCTGCATTAGAGCAGCCTTTTTTTAACTTCCCAGATACTGAAGGAAACAGGACAAGCAGTAGCACAAAAGGATCCCAGGCCTGCACAGCCATTAGGTCACACTCTTATCAGATCTATGCATACAGCTACTCCTCTGTTTCCAACCATACAGCTATGGTTACACTACTGACAAGAACAGAATATGGCATACGTTAGCAGAGGCACTCATGCATACACATTCTACTGAGTCACATGACATGCTATGCCCCTTATGTAAGGATCATGACCTTAGCAGACTCTCAGTATTTAACATGCACTGTCAAAGAGCTCTAAATACCAAAAGTACATTAAAAGTACATGCTAACCACCATTATTATTATTATTATGATTATGATTATTAGTCACATATATAGCCCATACCAGATATACACAGAGCTGTACAGAGACACATGAGAAGTAATTTTTTTACAGCTATCATGTGATTAAAGGACCAATATCTCTGTCTCTCCCACCTCAGGTACACCATCTCTTTCTTTCTCTTCCCCCTCCCTCCCTCCCTTTCTAAGTCCATTATCTCTCTCTGACTCACTGTCTCTCTCTCTCTTCTATCCCTCCGCCCCTCTGAGTCCAACATCACTAATGTGCCGATGAGCAGAAGCCCCACACTGTTCCAAGCAGCGCTCTAAAAATAGTGCTGGAACAGCGCAGGGCTATAACACCCCTATGACCAGAGCTAACAGCATGCAAATAAAGGTATGCTATTATTTCTGATCATGGGGTGAAGTGCAGGAGGATTGTGCTTGAGCATGTGCCCAGGCACAATCCTCACACACTTGTTTGGCAGGTCCAGGCCGTCAAAAGCCCGGACCTGTCAAACACAGGAGATGGAGGTCTGTGCAACCCCCGGACTTCCCAATTGCTGAGGCCCTGGTGGCCTAGTGGCTCCCCCAGACAGCAACATGGGGGCTGGAGGTCTGGTGGACCTCTAGCCCCCCGCCCCCCCCCCCCCCCTCCTGACATGATAGCTTGGGGGCTGGAGGTCCAGTGGATCTCTAGCCCCCCTTGCCCCCTGACAGCAAAAAGAAATCCCTGTTGGCCCAGTGGCCAGCCCTCCCCACCCACCACCTGCCCTGGTGGTCTAGCGGCCCTCAACTTCCCCACTCTGGTACCTTAAATGACCGAGAAGGGAGTTGCACTCCTTCCTCCTTCTAGCACTGCCTCCAAAATGGCAATGCCTTACCCTGTCCAGTGCATCCTGGGATGTACTGGGCGGGGCTTCCCTACCATAAAGGAGTTTCCAGGGGTGAGGGGATTGAGGGAAAAATACCTGGGGTGGTTGGGGGAGCCTGCAAACATGTAAATGCATGCTGGACAGGGATCCCCATTCCTCCCCAATGCTCCACAAACCCTAATGCCAGCTCCGAGCTGGTGTGGGGTTTGCCGCAGGAGCAGTGCCAATGTTTGGCACACAGCTCACTGAGCATTGGGGATGAATAATAAATTATCTGTTTAATATGCATTTGCATGCTACTTGCAGTCAGAGCCCACAAGCGTGTTGTTTCACGCCCTTGGGTGGTCTGATCATGGAGTGGGAGCAAACACGGGCGCTAGTATGGCACTAATAGCCTCTAGCACCCGCGTTTGCTTCTGTCCATTGACCCATAACTCTTTCTTCCCCCTCCCCCTACCCCTCCCGTCCAATTTCTCCTTCTTTCTTTCTCCCTCCCCGCTATCCAACATCTCTCCCTCCCTGCCTGCCAACTCCAGTTTCATTATCTCTCGTTCCCTCCCTCCCTTCTTCCCCTCTCTCTCTCCCCCCCCCCCCCCCCCCCCAGGTCCAACATCTTTCCCTCTTCTCCCCTTCACCCCTCATCCACTTCCAGGTCTATTATCTCTCTCTTTTTCCCTCCCTTCCTCCACCCTTCTGTCCAACATTTCTTCCTTCTTTTCCTCTTTCTCTCCTCCACTTCTGCAGCATCTTTCTCTCCCTTCCCCACTCCCAGGCCCATTATGTCTCTCCATCTTTTTCTCCATCCCATTAGCCATCTTTCTCCCTCCCTCTCTCTCTGCATACATCTCTTCCTCCATCCCTTTCCTTTTGCCCTTGGGCTAGCATCTCACCCTCTATCCCTCCCTTCCCCCCTCCACTGACGCACAATCTGACATATTTTGCTCCCTTGGCCCCACGCCACAGTTTGACAGCTCTCATTTCCACCCCCAGGTCTACCTTAAATCTGATCTTCCCTGGCAGCAATACTCATACACTGCCTGCAGTCTAATCCAGAGCTTTCCCTCTGACCTATCGCACCCTCCCCTCCCCCCATTAATGCTACTTCCTGTTTCTGCAGAGGTGGGATAGGTCACAGGAAAAGCAGGCCAGAAAGCTGTCAAACTATGGGCGGGATTGGGCAGGGCGGGATAGAATCTGTACCATGCAAGGGGGAGGAGGGTAGGGAAAGAGGAGGAGAAGCATGGAGAAAACAGATGGTACATGTTGCAGTGTGGTTAATTTTGTTAGCCATGATTCATTTTTTTTTAATTGTGACTAATAAGTAAAAAGTTAATCGCAGCATGAACAGTGATTAATATGCAGCCCTAGTAATATTATGTAGAGGCAGTAAGATCCTGCTATACTAGGATCTTTCAGTGACCTCTAGTGGCTGTACAAGAGAAGACTGACTTTATTTCCACTTTGCAGTTTTCAGAAAGGAGGAGTTCTCCTAAACCCCTCTAGTTCTCTTACGGACTTACCTACTTTTTTACCTTTACCTTTCCACCCCACTTATCCCTTTCCATTTATTGTACTCACCTATTTGTTACTTAAATGTTGTAAGCCACATCGAGCCTGCCAGTGGTGGGAAATTGTGGGGTATAAGTGCTGTAAAATAAATAAATAAATAAATAAACACTATTGTAATCAGGGGAGATTAGTTCAAATCTTTGTCTTTGATTCCTGCCTCCCCAGCTGCTAAAGTTGCCAACTGGATTCAGATTCACCTGACAGGGAAGGTCTTGTAGTTTTGTTTTCTTAGGGAATGCAATGGGGGAAATTAGAAGTATAAGTCCCTATATGCAATGGGATAAAGCAGAACTAGATCAGCCCTGTTGAGCGAATCTAGATCCAGCTGGCAACTCTATCAACTGCTGATCGGCATGTGAGGGAAGAGCACATTGGGAAGAATTATAGTAACATGATGCTAGATTACACATTAAAGGGGGAAGTTATCGATGTGCGCTATGCTTAAAACGTGTTACTAGTAACTAGAAGGACCTTTTAACAAACAGTGGTAAAATGTGGCCTTAGTTCAGTGATGGCGAACCTTTTAGAGACCGAGTGCCCAAACAGCAATCCAAAATCGAATTATTTATCGCAAAGTGCCGGTACTCATTATGGGCGGGGTCACCACATATGACTCCACGCCTATGATAGCCACACCCCTTACATCAGCCATGACGCATATAAACAGACATCATTGAAAATATTATACTAGTATAGGAGAAAAAAATAACATGATTTTCTTCCATTATAAATCATTTCTGTAAGCTGTTACAGCTCCAGTATACCCAGTGCAAAATAAGGACAGCAGATGTAAATTCTCCAATTCGACATATTCCAAACACTAAAATGAAAATAAAATGATTTTTTCTACCTTTGTTGTCTGGTGATTTTGTTTTTTATCCATATTGGTTTCTAGTCGCTGATTCTGCTGCTTTCTATCTGTTCTCTTAACTCCGTTTCAAGGGCTTCCTTTCCATTGATTTCTTTAACTTTTCTCCTTTTTTCTTCATTTCTTGCCCTCCATCCATGTCCAGCCAACCCTCCTCTCCCCCCTGCCCTCCCTCCCAGCACCTGGCAGCACCCAGCACCAGGCCTCCCTCCCACCCAGCACCCAACACCAGGCCTCCCTCTCACCCAGCACCCACCCTCAGGCAGGCATCCCCTCCCACCCAGCACCCACCAATCATGCTTCCCTCTCACCCAGCACCCACCATCAGGCTTCCCTCCCACCCAGCACTCACCATCAGGCCTCCCTTCCACCCAGCACCCACCATCAGGCAGGCCCTCCCCTCCCTCCCTCCCTCCCACCCAGCACCCACCATCAGGCAGGCCTCCCTCCCACCCAGCACTCACCATCAGGCTTCCCTCGCACCCAGCACCACCATCAGGTCTCCCTCCCACCTAGCACCCCACCATCAGGCCTCCCTCCCACCCAGCACCCAACACCAGGCCTCCCTCCCACCCTCCCTCCCAGCACCAGAACCCCCCTCCTCCTAAAATTTAAAAAGCGTACCTCCTCGGAGTCGGGGTTAAGGCGGCGTGTGTCCATAGCGGCAGCGAAGCGTGTGTGCTTCGCTCGACGCACCTTCGGCCTTCCCTGTCTCTCCAGCTCTGGTCCCGCCTATGGGTGGGACCAGAGCTGGAGAGACAGGGAGGCCGAAGGCGCGTCGAGCGAAGCACACGCGCTTCGCTGCCACTACGGACGCACGCCACCTAAACCCCGACTCTGAGCCGAGGAGGTACGCTTTTTAAATTTTAGGAGGAGGAGGGTTCCTGGTGCTGGGAGGGAGGGAGGGCGGGCGGCCTGTTGCTCGTTGGGTTGGAGGGAGGGCGGGAGGAAGGCCGAACTGGGAGGGAGAGTGGGCGGACCCAGTGATGGCGATGGCGTGCGTGCCAAGGGAGAGGGCTCTCTGCGTGCCCTCTCTGGCACGCATGCCATAGGTTTCGTCATCACTGCCTTAGTTCACTCTCAAATGGGTCATTCCCATGCGCTAAGGCCATTTTTTACTGCTGGGGTAAATGGCTGATTTTCTGAATTTTTCAATAATGTCCATGCACTAATGTTCACATTAGTATGTGAGTCCCTACACCCACCTATTTTGTAGATGGTAGGGACTCATATGATAAACCTGCACTAATCAGCACATGGCAATATAGCCTGTGCTAACCATATTAGCACAGAACTCGCCTACTATCTACCCCAGACATGTCCCTGTGCCAAAAAATAAAACAACATTTTAAACACGTAGATAGCACATGTACTTGGCAAACTTACTATGGGATGCCTCAGTATGTCCCACGGTATGCCATTTTCTGCTGCACTAAGCACTTTGTAAAAGGGCCCCTAGGTCTCACTGCATAAAATGGGACCTGTGCTAAAATAGCCACAAGTTAGTAGTAAAATAATACATCTTAACGTAGCCTACACTGATAACTTTCCCCCTTAGGGTTGAAGAGTTTCAGTCTCTGCTAACCAGAGCTGATATTGTGATGTCATAATGCCTCATTCCACCAGTGTCTAAGAGCCAACCGCATCAATGATGTCCACAATGGCTTATTGTCCTATACCTGGCTCACTTTTATTACATAGAGCAGTGGTTTTATTTCTAGATGCATTTGTTTTTTTCTTTAAATAAGGGGGGGGGGGGACTATCAATGTGGGCTTACCAATTAAAATATGTTATTTTACTGTTGACCCCAGTTACTAGTAACTAGGTCTCATTGCATAAAATGGGACCTGTGCTAAATAGCACAAGTTAGTAGCAAATTAACACATCTTAACAGTAATCCACTGTTGATAATTTCCCCTCTAAAGTGTCCCCACCCAGGAAAAGGATATAGGCATCATCATGGGTAATATGTTACAATCCTCCGTTCATAAAAGGCAGCCAATAAAGCAAACAGAATATTAGGAATTATTAGGTAAAGAAAAGAGAATAAAATGGACAATATCAAGATTGCCTCTGTATCCACTCCATCAGCCGATTTTGGGCGTACCCAATTCCCGGGGGCATGTCGGAGGCGTAGCGAAGGCGGGACTTGGGTGTGCCTAACACATGGGCGTCCTCGGCCCATAATCGAAAAAAGAAGGGCGTTCCTGATGAAGCACTTGGATGACTTTACTTGGTCCTTTTTTTCTTACTACCAAGCCACGAAAAGGTGCCCGAACTGACCAGATGACCACCGGAGGGAATCGGGGATGACCTCCCCTTACTCCCCCCAGTGGTCACTAACCTCCTCCCACCCTCAAAAAAATATTTAAAAATATTTTTGCCAGCCTCTATTCCAGCCTCAAATGTCATACTCAGGTCATTGCAGCAGTATGCAGGTCCCTGGAGCAGTTTTAGTGGGTGCCAGTGCACTTCAGGCAGGCGGACTCAGGCCCATCCCCCCCCTACCTGTACACTTGTGGTGATAAATGTGAGCCCTCCAAAACCCACCACAAACCCACATCTAGGTGCCCCCATGTCACCCATAAGGGCTATGGTAGTGGTGTACAGTTGTGGGTAGTGGGTTTGGGGGGCTCAACACACACGGTAAGGGAGCTATGCACCTGGAGCAATTTATGAAGTCCACTGCAGTTGCCCCCTAGGGTGCCCGGTTGGTGTCCTGGCATGTGAGGGGGGCCAGTGCACTACGAATGCTGGCTCCTCCCATGACCAAAGGCATAGGTGTAGTTTGACTGTTTCATTTGGGGGGGGGGGGCAAAGGATGAGAAAGGAAGGAAGGAAGGAAGGAAGGGAGAAAGAGCTGGCTTTTTTGGGATAACCATAATTAATATGTATGAGATATCTCATACATATACATTATGGTTATTCCCAAAAAAGCCAGCTCTTTCTCCCTTCCTTCCTTCCTTCCTTCCTTCCTTCCTTCCTTCCTTCCTTCTTTCCTCCTTACCCAGCACTTCCTCTTTCTCTCCAGTGGTATTTCCAGACCCCCTTTCCCATACCATGCCAGTGTAGACCTTAGAAATGCATAAGCTCTATATGTAGATCCTTCAAGAGGTAGTGTGTCATGATTTAGGCTCTATACCTTTTCTGATGTTGTGGTGCCACCTCAGTAAGGCCAACACACAATCTCTCCACTGCAAAACACTATACACAAACTTGTGGAAAAACACACTCATAACCTTACCAAACCATAACAGCACTAATTCCAAGGACAGGACGAGCCACAACCTTATGCGTGGAAAGGCAGCACTGTAATTACACTGGGCTCTAAAACACCAGCACACTACCTAATGAAAAAAACAAAAAAAAACCCCAAAAGGGCTGAAAATACTACACACTAGCAGAATACTGCACCTTGATCACACATGAAAACACATGACAACAGATATGACACAAGGAACTAGAATTAAAAAAAAAGGCAAAATACTGAACTGGAAAGTTACCTCAAGAAGTTAGACTCAGCATGCAGCAATACTAGAAAAATTGAAACTTACATGCAAAATATCACAGATGCACATTTCCAAACGCTGACATATTCCAATTAATAAATTGTGAATAAAATACTTTTTTCTACCTTTGTTGTCTGAGCATTTAGTTTTTCTATTCGCTTTGGTCCCAGTGTCTTCTGTTTTATGCAGTGTCTTCTTTCCATTTGATATTTTTTCACTCACCATGTCTACCATCCTCCTGTGTCCTATGCGTCCTGTCTACCATCTGTAGCCCTGTCCCTATCCTTCCTCAAGTTATAGTATCTGCCCTCAAAGTATTCCGATCAGCCCTTAAATTCAGTAGTTTTCCCTCCATCTATATCCAGCACTTCTCCTCACTCCCTTCCCCTCCATCCATCCCTGTGCATCTACTTCCTCTGTCTTCCCTCCCCTCTATCCATGTCCAGCATTCTCCTCTCTCCCTTCCCCTCCATCCGTGTGCATCTCCTTCCTTTGTCTTTTATTTCCTCCATCCTTGTCCAACATTTCTCCTCTCTTAACTGCCCTCCATTCCATCCATGTCCAGCATTTCTCCTCTCTTCCCTCCCCTCCATCCATGTGCATCTCCTTCCTGACTTCCCTCCCCTCCATCCATCCATGTCCAGCAACTCTCCATTCTCTCCTGCCCTCTCCTCCATCCACCCATATCCAGCAAATTTCCTCTCCCCTGCCCCCTCCATTCATCCATCCATGTTCAGCAGTTCTCCTCTCTCCCTGCCCTCTCCTCCATCCACCCATATCCAGCAAAATTCCTCTCTCCTCTGCCCCAATTCATTCTTCCATGTCCAGCAAGTCTCCTCTCCCCTGCCCTCCCCTCCATCCATCCATGTCCAGCAACTCTCCATTCTTCCCTGCCCTCTTCTCCATCCATCCATATATAGCAAATTTCCTCTCTCCCCTGCCCCCTCCTTTCAGGCTCGTAAGTTCTTGTGCCAAGTGGAGCACTGCTGAGCACGATGACACGCCCCTGTACTCTGCCTGGCAGCCAAGCAACCCCGAGATTCACCTATGGTGGCCGCTGTCCCCAGAGGTTGAGCCCCCAGGTGCGTGCGGCCGGCAGGACTTGTGTGGGAAGCTGAGGAGAGGGGTGCTGAAGAACCAGCCAGTGGGGAAAAGAAGGGAATGATCCTGGTAAAGCAATGTCCAACAGGCAGGCAGCAGGTGAGAGTAATCCAGGTACAAGCAATGGTCAACAGGCAAGCAGCAGGCAAGAGTAATCCAGGTATAGGTAGAGTCAGAAGGCAGGCAGCAGACACAAGAATAATCCAGGTACAGGCAATGGTCAACAGGCCGGCAGCAGCAGAGTAATCAGGTACATGTAGAGTCAGAAGGCAGGCAGCAGACACAAGAGTAATCCAGGTACAGGCTAAGTCAGAAGGCAGGCAGCAAACACAAGAGTAATCCAGGTACAGGCTAAGTCAGAAACGAAGAACAAGTGGAGGAGAAGCACACTACTGAGCGAGTAACCCCTACAAAAGTAGAAGCCGAAGCCTGGAGCCCAGAGATAGATCGGCAGATAAAGTGCTGGCGTCTGACATCAGCAGGGGCCTAGCAGGGTGAGAGAGAGCAGCCATAGGGAGAGAGCCGGAGGAGGGCACAAGCAGTAGCCAATAGAAAAGGAGCAAGGAAAAGGGAGCACCCTGAAAGGCCATGCGGGATGATAGGGTTGGAGCTAAGCAAACGTGCGATGCATCACGACGCAGAGACGCCAAGCAGGCAAAGGGCAGCGTTGTCCGAGGAGGCTGGAAGCACGCTGCGCTGGTTATGACGGCGCTGCAGTGGAGCCCACGTTGCTCGAGGAAGTCAAGGTAGGAAACGTGATACTTCCACCCATCCATGTCCTGCAATTCTCCTCTCTCCCTGCCCTCCATCCATCCATCTTTGTCCAGCAAACTGTCCAATCTCCCCCTGCACTCTCCTCCTTCCACCCATATCCAGCAAATTCCTCTCTCCCCTGCCCCCATTCATCCATCCATGTCCAGCAATTCTCCTCTCCCTGCCCACCTCTCCCCTCCATCCATCCATGCCCAGCAACTGTCCATTCTCCAATGCCCTCTCCTCCATCCACCCATATCGGAAGATGGGCGCTCTCTCTCAGGTGCGGCTAAATCGGCATAGAAAGCCGATTTTGGCCACCCTCAACTCAATTCATCGCAATTCATCGCAGGAGCAGGCAAAGTTAAGGGGGCGTGTCGGAGGCGTAGCGAAGGTGGGACTGGGGTATGGTTAACACATGGGCGCTCTCAGCCAATAATGGAAAAAAGAAGGGCTGCCCTGACGAGCATTTGGCCGACTTTACCTTGGTCCATTTATTTTCAGGACCATGCCTAAAAAAGGTGTCCGAAACTGACCAGATGACCACCAGGGGAATCGGGGATGACCTCCCCGTACTTATGCCAGCTCAAATGTCATACCTAGCTCCATGACAGCAGTACGCAGGTCCCTGGAGCAGTTTTAGTGGGTGCAGTGCACGTCAGGTTGGCGGACCCAGGCCCATCCTCCCCCTACCTGTTACACTTGTCGGTGGTAAATGTGAGCCCTCCAAAACCCACCCGAAACCCACTGTACCCACATGTAGTGCCCCTTCACCCATAAGGGCTATGGTAGTGGTACAGTTGTGGGGAGTGGTTTTTGGGGGGATTTGGTGGGCTTAGCACCCAAGGGAAGGGAGCTATGTACCTGGGAGCAATTAATGAAGTCCACTGCAGTGCCCCCTAGGGTGCCCGGTTGGTGTCCTGGCATGTAAGGGGGACCAGTGCACTACAAATGCTGGCTCCTCCCATGACCAAATGGCTTGGATTTGGCCAGTTTTGAGATGGCCGCCCTTAGTTTCCATTATCGGCGAAAACCAATGTCGGTCATCTCTAAGGGCAGCCATCTCTAAGGGTGGCCCCAAATGTTGAGATTTGGTCGTCCCCGACCATATTATCGAAACGAAAGATGGCCGCCCATCTTGTTTAAATAATACGGTCACGTACGCTTCTTTCCGGGGCCGTCCTTAGAGATGGGCGCCCTTATAGATGGGCACTCCCGTTCGATTATGCCCTTCCACGTGACTTAGAATTTACACACTTCACAGAATACACTTAGACAGTTGTGCATGTAAATTCTAATTCATGTCAATTAGTGTCAGAAATTACTTGTTAATTGGCAAATATCAGTGCTGATTGGCTTGTTAACTAATTGAGTTACATGAGCAAATCTAGAATATGACATGATTTGCGCATGCAACTTAAGTTGCGCTATATAGAATCTGGGGGTTATTGTCAAATGGGTCTTGCTGAAGGGGGAAGGGGAGGGATGGATCTAGAAATTTGCATGAATGTTTGGGGTTCAGTGTTGTAGAATCCAGTCTTATACAGATAAAATATCAGTCATGGTTGTGAAGGGATGGATCCCCTGTTCGGAACAAGCGTTGCACTGACATGGATCAAATGGCATCAAAAGACAAATAAGAGTTTATGTAAATATGCCTTGGTAACTGAGGGGGTCCTTTAACTAAGGTGTGCCAAAAAAGTGACCTGCGCTGGTTTTGTTAGAAGCGTGTATTGGACACACACAGGTCCATTTTTCAGCGCACCTGCAAAAAGTCCTCTTTTTTGGGTGAAATGGGACGGCAGCAAATAACAATTGTGTGCGCATCCATTTTGGGCCTGAGACATTACCGCCACCCACTAGTGGTAAGGTTCTCACGTGTTAACCGGGTGGTAATGATCTACACGCGTACAATGCCGATTACTGCCCGGTTAGCGCCGCGTGCCAGAAAATAAAATATATTTTCCAGCATGCTTAGTGGACATGGGTATAAAAAATGAAATTACCGGCCTGGGTCATGCGGTAGTCGGGCAGTAGTTCAAAATTGACGCGTGTAAGATGCGCATAGGCGCCTATGCGGCTTAGGAAAAGGGCCCCCACGGTTTGTTTATTCAAGTCTTAAATACTTGTATTATATTTTTGATTGTAGTTTCTCTTCTACCGACTGTGAATACAGAGAATTTAAAAAAATATATATATTATGTTCACTAATTAGGGTAAAAACCTGCCCTTGCCTCATCCTGCCTTTATTAAGCTATTGAAACTGAGCTGTCTTAATTAAGCCACTAGAGGGTGATATTACTCTACAATTTTAAGCCTCTTTCGATGAAAAGTTGAGGCCAGGTATATCATTTATGGAGCATTTTCAATTGAATTTTCTTCCAGCAGGCAATGGGATTTCTAAAAATGGCAGCAACCAGACCAAAGACAGCAATTGCATGTGTCAGCCCTATTATAATTTCATTCTGTAGACAAATATATTGTACAGTGTCAATGCACTGCTAGAACTGAAGAGTCCTGATTGTATTTATTGATGTCTTTAATCAAATGAGTATAACAGTAAAAGCGTATTCCACTCAGGAAAAATGGATTACAATAATATAGCAGATTAAATAAGAAAGGAACAATGTTAATGTCACACTCAGCTATCTACTACTACCACTTACAGTTTCTCTAGCATTTCGAAATTACACAACACAGATACATAAGAACATAAGCATTGCCATACTGGAACAGACAAAAGGTTTATCAAGCCCAGTATCCTGTTTCCAACAGTGGCCAATCCAGGTCACAAGTACCTGCCAATATACCAAAAGACTAAAACAGATTTTATACTGCTTATCCTAGAAAAAAAGCAGTGGATTTTCCCAAGTCTGTTTTAATAATGGCTTATGCACTTTTCTTTTAGAAAATTATCTATATCTTTTTAAGGCCCTGCTAAGCTAACTGCTTTTACCACAATCTCTGGCAAATGAATTTCAGTATTTTCTTTCTTTTTTTTAAACTTTATTTATTGATTTTAAAGCAACATAATATTTATAAAAACATAAAACAGCATATAACATGGAACAATGAAGCAAAACAAACAAACAAAAAAAAACATACAGGTCAGTGAGCTGATAAAACTATCAAAAAACTATCAAAAAACTCCAAACAGCCCAGAATACTGCCATTAGGCTTTGACATTTGCATGAGTTTATACAGTTTAGATGCAGATTTTGGACCCATAAGAGATTGACATAAACTGCTGAAACTTGAGATTGACGGTCCGATGCAGTAGGATAGAAACGCTCAATAATCTGAGTCAGATTTTTCCAAAAAGTGCTATGCATTTGGTGGATGTTATAACGAGCACAAAAATCCTGAAAAGGAGTAATAGTGACACCTGACAACAAATGACTTGGCGACCAAACATTGGCTAAATGTCTCTCTGTGTCAGGTGTTCCAGCGCTGCGTGCATCTGGTAGCACTATACAAATGTAATAATAATAATAATAATATTTTGCGAAGATTCAGTGGAGCTTTAAGAGGAAAAGTAGAATTATACCAAATAGACATATCAACAGAGCTTGACCATTTGAACTGTAAGAGAGAACATACAAAATTTATTGAGTGTGCTGAATGTTTAATCACCTGATGATGTGAGGCATAGCAGAATCTATTCATGGTTGGAAGTAAATTCAATGGTAGAGGAAATATTTGTTCTCTTTCAAAGAGTACCCATCTGGGGGTTTCAGTTGAAAAAGAGGAGTACCATTGTTTGGCCTGGGACACCTGAAAGGCCAAATGATACAGCTTAAAATCTGGTATGTTTAACCCCCCCCCCCCCCCCAAGACTTTTGGGCAGCTGAAGTTTTTTAAGAGAGATTTGAGGCACAGAAGACTTCCAAAGAAATTTAGTAGTTAACACATGAAGCTTTTTGTAGAGTACATCTCTGAATAGGATTGGAACCATACTGAAAATGTAGTTAAGTTTCGGTGCTAGCACCATTTTTACAGCTTCAATTTTACCCCACCAAGACAAGAACAACGTGGTCCATGAAGTCAGTAAATCCTTAGCGATTTGCAGGATGTTAGATTCGTTCACTTTTAAAGTATCCTCCAGAGTGGTGCAGTAGTTTATGCCTAGATACGTCAAACTACTGGCAGTGGTGTACCAAGGAGGGGGCGGTGGGGGCGGTCCACCCAGGGTGCACGCCACTGGGGGGTGCTGCGGCGCGCGCCTGCTCTGAGTTTGCTGACTTTGCGCGTTCGCTGCAGCTCCCTCTGCCCTGGAACAGGTTATTTCCTGTTCCGGGTCAGAGGGAGCTGCAGCGAACGTGCGAAGTCAGGGAACTCTGAGCAGGCGCGCGCTGCGACACCCCCTCCCTCAGCGGCATGCACCCGGGGGGGGGGTCCGCGCTGCATCGGGGGGGGGGGTGCTGCACCCAGGGGGGGCGGGGCACCACCCTGGGTGTCCGCCCCCCTAGGAACGCCACTGACTACTGGGCTCCCAAATAAATGGGTACAGAGCAACAGTGGATCTCAAAACAAACTTAGAAAGTGGC
Organism: Microcaecilia unicolor; assembly: GCF_901765095.1. NCBI lineage: Eukaryota > Metazoa > Chordata > Amphibia > Gymnophiona > Siphonopidae > Microcaecilia > Microcaecilia unicolor. The sequence goes on along the minus strand of NC_044039.1, from coordinate 177,620,896 downwards.
ATAGCAGCAGAACAAAATTACATTATTTTTTTTTTAAGGAACACTCAAAATATGAACAGGAATATGTTTACAATAATTATAGGTAGCAATTAAGAGTTCCAATAAACAAACATAATCTAACTTATGACTCGAGCAATGACAAAAGAATGATAGGACAGAGTCATTCATGATGAGTTATTGGAAAGGAATTCATCTAATTTATGCCATTTACGATTTTGTTTATAATTCAGAGATAATTTTGTTCCAATTCTATAAAACTCAATAAAAATCAGTTTAGAATACTAGCGAAAGTTGGCATCTATGCGCCTAAATTTAGATGCACCCACATATGTCATGTCAATAGCAGGCATAAATGTGGGCACGTAAATGTTACATAGACTGTGAAAATTTCAAACAAAACTGTGCAATTCTCATTTTTTAATTTTCCTGAAAGGTTTATTACCAGCTCCAAGAGAGTTAAACAATGTGGCACTTACCTTAAAAAGAAGAATCCCGACAGATGCGTTTCGCCCCAACATTACTTCTTCAGAGGACCTTCTTTAGCTCATTTTCTAAAACAGTAGGAAATCACAGTAGAAAACAGTAGAAATGAACTTGTGAAAATAAACTCATACACGAACAGAGACTGGAGTTGTTTTCTTTAAAATATGAACTTTTGTGATATTGTTTTATAACTTTGGACCTATCAATGTTTTTCCTTTTGTCATGTGACCCTCCTTTGATTCTGTGATTGACAGTGGACAGTCGGTGTTTGTTTTAAATGTCCGAGGCCATTTTGAAAATTCAATGCGAGGAGGGAATTGAATTATGGATGGCGGATGTGAAGTATGTCTGGCGAGCATATACGAGTTTATTTTCACAAGTTCATTTCTTGAGGATTTACTGCTGTGGTTTCCTACTGTTTTAGATAATGAGCTAAAGAAGATCCTCTGAAGAAGCAATGTTGGGTGAAACAGACGCCTGTCAGGAATCTTTTTTTTATAAGTGCCACATCGTTTAATCTGCTTGGAGCTGGTAACGAACCTTTCAGGAAAAGAAAAAAAAGAATTGCACAGTTTTGTATGAAGTTTTCACATTTGATTTTGAATGTTTAAAAAAGGGGGGTTCTGGACCAGTGATTGAACTGTCACTAAAGATATGATCGATGATCAAATTATTCTGTTGGATGTGATTGTCTTGCGACATCTGAGGTCCTTTTCCCCCATTAATTAAATACAAGTGAACTTGTAGAATCTATTATTTAGACTCAAGTGCTGGTAGGGTCAGAGGGGTTTATGGGGCTGCTAATTATGGCCCACATCAGTACATGGGGCCCTCTACTTTGTCACGGTATGGCTCCAATATAACTACAATCCTTGGCCATGGACACTTGTGAAGCAACCCTGGAGCCAGACTTGGGCACCAGCATGCCAGGTGTTCCTCAATGCTTCTGACACAGACCTTGCAGCTCCATCCACCCCAGTGTTCACTGACACCACATATCTGGTATTATGGAATGAGCTTAGATTCCCCCTCCCCCCCACACACACACCCTCCTGGGGACAGGTGGCTACAGAGTTCAATAGCGAGGTACAATTTACATGGGTCAGTCTGCCCCATAATGTGACCTGCTTTGTATTGTTAAGTACAAGTCACTGTACCCACATTAAGGAATCATCTCCTTAATGATTCTCCATTTCAGTCCTTCCCCTAATCCCCAAAGCCACACTGGCTGAGCTGATGGGTGTAGATTATCTGGAGGTGGAGCCCTTCCTGAGCAGAGTTAAGAAAGTCATATATTGGCAGGCTGCCACCACAGTTGGTGAACAGCTGTGCCAGTGACCTGCCTGGAGACGCAAGTGAATGCAGCAGAAACAGTTCCCTGCACATGTCTCTCAGACAGATCTCTCACCCGTTTCCTTGCCAAGAGAGGGGTCAGCCTGCCCCCCAGGACCTTGCAAGCCAATATCTGGCCTCTTGATTCAGCTCAGGAAAGACCCCACTCCATCACCTGGGATAAGGGAGTGGTAAGGGAGACTGTAGACCTGTGCTTCCCTCCCCCTCCCCCCAGATCCTGTAAACTCCCTTTACCAGGGCCTGGCCAGTAGTGGAGGCACCACATCACTCATCAGCCTGCCATATCAGGATATGAATACATTTGGTATAACGTGCAGACAGAAGACCTCTCATTATCTGAACTTGTATTAGGAAACATTAAAACCAACAAATAACCCTCCCCAAACCTCAAAATAAGAAACCCCAGTCACCAAATAATAACTCCCCAAACCCCCAAATAAGAACCCCCCCAGTCCCCAGATAAACCTAAACATGTCCCCATTTCAGGGCCTGAGTCTCAGTGAGGGTGGCTGTGCTGCTCAATGAGCCTCTGCAGCAGGCCCACTATTGTGAAGAGGATCTGATGCTGGGCACCCAGCTCCTGCTCCAGGTATGTCTGCAAGGCCAAGAGGTGGGGCTCGGCCTAGCTGGTCTCAGCAGCAGGCATAGGGTCTGTGGTAGGGTTACCATATGGCTCCAGAAAAGGGAGGACAGATTGAGCCAGTCTGGGTTTTACTTCCATTGTTTTCAATGTAGCCATGGGGGGATTTCGTAGACCTGCTCCCCCCCCCCCCCCCCCCCAAACACACACACACACACACATCGCTCTCAGGACCCCTCCACAATTGCAGCACTGGATGCCTGACTGGCGGGAATGCTCAAACCCTACCAAGCTAAATAGATACTTTTCCCAAACCCCGCCCCCACCTGTGCTGCCTGAGCAGCAGGAAGTCTGTGGGGTGCTCCTCCAGCCACCCATGCTGGCACTTCTGTGCATGTTCAGTTCATGCATTGAACTGAGCATGCAGAAAAGTGCTGGTGTTGGAGGCTGGAGCACCCTTCTGGTTTCTTCGCTGTTCAGAGACAACACAGGTAGAGGTTTGAGTAGAGAATCTCATCCCCACCAGCAAAGATTTGATGCATGGTAAGAGAACGGTGGAGGAGGAAACTGTGATTTTTAGCCGCAGACACCAGCAAAAACAGTCTTTTGTACCTGCCTGAAGGGTTACCTTCAGTCCCACAGCTGGAGGACCAGCTACACAAACATATGTGCTTACATTAACCAAATGAAATCATTTGCCCAACACAGCAAATGTAAATGTAAGTGAATGTTTTTCCTGGGGGATTTTTCAAAAAAAGGAATGTGTTTGTACGTTGGCTTTGAAAGTCTGTCAGAAGCTACACAAAAAAATATGTGTATGCCTCTTATCCATGTATGCACTTATCAAATTATCCCTTACTGCTTACATCAGGTCTGATTTTTATTTATTTATAATCTGCCTAAAACATAAGTGGATTGTAATAAGCAAACATGTACAAATAAAAACACAGCAAATATACAGTTATCTAAACTTATCTAAACTTACATTATCCAGTTTGCAATGGCCTTAAATACAAATCTACCTACGCATCCAGCTTCTCCTTCATAGGCACACGGCTATGGAATGCATTACCCAAAATCTTACAATCAACTCAGAACCATCTAAATTTCAGGAAATTACTGAAGACCACCCTATTCAAGAAGGCTTACCTTCCAGACTCAACCTAATTTTACTTGTTCTTTGTTACAGCAAAATTAATGGACTCTATCAATTTCTTATTATCTTTATTGTTTTATACGATACCTATACGATGATCATCTTACTATTACATTGTTTAATTGTATTTTATTAAACCGTAGCCTGCCCTATGATATTGTGTAAGCCACATTGAGCCTGCAGCTAGTGGGAAAATGTGGGGTATAAATGTGTTAAAATAAAATAAAATACAGTTAAATAACCCACATAACATAAAATCATATAAGACAGTTTCCCAAAAGCAGTTAATTAACCGTGGAGAGTGAGATTTAATATTGCATATTTACATAGATAGCAATAGAGAAATGCAAATGTTTTTGTGTTTCACTTATGTATTCTGATATTTGTACACTGGCGCTAAATAAATTTTGGTAGCACCAGAAATGACAGTACACTAGGAGTGGGAATTACCACTGGGCTGCTGCGGTAACCAGGGTCATAGCCAGAGTTCGGTGGGAGGGGGGTCCAGAGCCCAAGGTGAAGGGGCACATTTTAGCCGCCGACCCCCCCCCCCCGCCATTGCCAACCCCCCGCCGCCGCCACCACCACCAACAACAGCAACAACTTTGACCCCCCGCCGCCGACCCTCTCGACCCCCCTCCCACTGCTAACCCTCCCTCGCTGTCATCTACCTTTGCTGGCGGGGGACCCCAACCCCTGCCAGCCAAGGTCCTCTTCTTCTGGCGCAAGGCTTCGTTCTGTTTCTGTGAGTCTGACGTCCTGCATGTGCAGGATGTCAGACTCACAGAAACTGAACGAAGCCTTGCGCCGGAAGAAGAGGACTTCGCTGGCTGATCTGCAAGAAACAGAACGAAGCCTTGCGCCGGAAGAAGAGGACCTTGGCTGGCGGGGGTTGGGGTCCCCCGCCAGCAAAGGTAGGCGACAGTGATGGCGACAGAGGGAAGGGTTGGCGGCGGGATGGGGGTCGAGAGGGTCATCAGCAGGAGGGTCCAAGGCCAAATTTATGGGGGCCCAGGCCCCCGTGGCCCCACATAGCTATGCCACTGGCAGTAACCCGGTGGTACTTCCTGTATAGCGAACAGTAAGCCCGCATTGGGCTTACCGCTGCATAGTAAAAAGAGCCCTTGGTCTCTCTGCATAAAATGGGACTTGTGCTAAAATAGCACAAGTTAATGGTAAAACAACGTCTAAATTGTAGCCCATGTTGATAGCTGTGCCCTTAAGTGATGATATTTAGCTATTAAATATGTAAATTGTGCATCTTGGTGGGTCACAAAAATAAGTAGAACTTGACATTTCTAGCTTTGATGGTCCCATGGTCCTATGTTGATACTCAGCTTTGCTAAATATACTTATTATTATTATTTATTAGGATTTATTTGCTGCCTTTTTGAAGGAGAACACTCAAGGCAGTGTACAGCACGAATAAGTCAAACATAAGCAATAGACAATTACAGCAGTAAAAATAGTCAAACAAAAATACAAAGTATGGCACAGTATGCTACATTACAATGTCAACACAATGCGCAATAAATTGTTCTAATAGACAACATAGGGTGTAAACAAAGATGGAACATAAAGATAGATAAGATAGAATAACAGATTTGCAATCATGTGTTAGAGCTTTCAGATTATACATCGACTATGAGTTCCATATCAGCTTGATTTAGTTTCCCCTTCTGCTACTTATAGGATGGATGATCTACATGTCCAGAACATATACACTAGGAACAAAGACATCCGCCAGTCAGAGGGTTTGGTTATTTAGGGCAGGAGGTAACCTTAAGGGCACAGGAAAAGGTCTTGTGCAAACAAGATTCTGCAACCCGAGAAGAGGCACAGGGAAGCAGCAAGTAGTCAAAAACTGGGAGTATTTCTTTCCCTTCTTCCTTCATTGACTGTGTGATATGTTTAGTGGTTCTCCCAGCAGACAATTCTAAGTTTTTCCAAGAATTTATTAACTGATATAACAGTGCCATGGGTTAATTAGAAATGGATGGGTTAGTGTTGTGGTGGTGCAGTGATGTGCTACAAGTCTCCTGTCAGTTCTGCTCTGTTCAGTCAGTTAGTCTTTCACTTCATAAAATAATTTAACACCAGTGCTGGGCTTTAATTCAGGTAACACTCAAGCCTTGTTGTCCCCCAGGAGAACAATTGACTGGTCTTTATCTTGTTTCATTGCTGTCCTTCCACAGACAGCATGGCCTGGCAGCACCAGAGGAACCCCACTGACCCAGTGGCTGGAAGGGTGCCTACCTTGGAGCAAACATGCAATACTGTTGGATGGCCAGCAGGAGCCGCCACATTTACATAGTAACATAGTAGATGACGGCAGAAAAAGACCTGCACGGTCCACCCAGTCTGCCCAACAAGATAAACTCACATGTGCTATTTTTTGTGTATACCTTACCTTGATTTGTACCTGTCTTTTTCAGGGCACAGACCGTATAAGTATACCCAGCACTATCCCCGCCTCCCAACCACCAGCCCCGCCTCCCACCACCGGCCCTGGCACAGACCGTATAAGTCTGTCCAGCACTATGCCCACCTCCCAACCACCAGCCCTGCCTCCCACCACCGGCTAAGCTTCTGGGGATCCCTTCCTTCTGAGGAGGATTCCTTTATGTTTATGTTTGTAGCCATCATCTTTCCTTTCTTCCCAGGCTTGCACACACCAACTCTGCAAACAGTTAACTTTTGTAATGAAACTTAGTAAGATGTGTTGCATCATGCTGTGCCCAAAATCACAGGGCCCAATATTTATTTATTTATTTAAAGGGTTTGTTATATTGTTATTTGAAAAATTATAGTGTTTTAAATGCAAGACACAGCATTTAAAGTTATATCTAAGTAGTCAGTGTTGACTGCTATCTGGATATCGGCACTGAATATGCAGGTAATACAGGCAGAGTTTTGAGTATCTGGGTAGTTATCCAGACATTGATGCTGAATGTTGCTGGTGGCTGGGTAACTCCTAGCTCCACCCAAACTCTGCCCCCGGAACATTATACCACTGAAAATCCGAGTATGGCCCAAGTATCTGCATAGCAGCATCTGTTACGTGAGTCAGTGCCACTGGATATCAGGTGGGCAGTTACCCCCACTGTTTCCTCTAAGCTGAGCAGGATTGGAGAATAGTGCACTGAGGTTATATTTTCCACTCTTTGTGCGCTATTTTCCTTTAAAAAACCTATCCTGACAATTGTACACTACCTGGAACGTTTATTTATTTATTAGGATTTACTTACCACTTTTTGAAGGAATTCAATCAAGGAGGTGTACAGCAAGTTATACTCATAGGCTGTATATCAAGCTTTTAATAAACTTGAAACTTGAAAGAAGGATCAGTAGTGGGAATCTCCTAGTTAAAGCAAAGCAAAGTTGCTGGAGAATCATTTGGGTTCCAAACTTCCTGTCCAGCAGACCAGATACCCATGACTGCCTGGTAACCTTAGTAGCGCTTTAGAAATGTCAAGTAGTAGTAGTAGTAGTTAATAAGACATACTCCCCCCCCCCTCCCCGATATTCAGAGGCATTTGACCGGCCAGAATTGGCACCTGACCATTTAAATGCCGGAAAACTGTCTATCTACCAATATTGAGTGGTACATGGCCAGCCATGCATTGCTGAATATTGCCAGTTAGTGGCTAGTGGATAGGCGATATAACCGGCTATCCACCCATTTTTAAAATGTGACTGCCAAGTTTGTCAGCCATATTTGGCAAAGTACATCCCTAGAATATCTTTGGCCAGTCTGAATTTAACTGGCCAGGACTGAATATCCTGGCCAGTTAAATTCAGACTAGCCAAAGATAAACCGGATATTCAATGCTGGTCACCGGAAACAGCCTGGCATTGAATATCGGGTCTCAGCACAGACTGCAGGAGTTAGCTGATCTAATTCCCGCGGACTGAAATTTGGCCTTACTGTATCCTCTGCCACTCCAACTCCATTGTACATGGAGGGGGCTGTTTTCAAATAACCCACCTGGTGAGATAAGGCCAACTTTTCATACAATTTGGTAAAAGAACCCCTTTGAGAGTTATGCTCATAAGTTGACCTCTTTGAAAATTTACTAGAGCTGAGTGCATAAAGATTTATTCAAAATTTGACTAAAATCTTACATTTAGGAGTGGGTGGTAAAAGGGGCAGATTTAGGGTGACTAACTGGGTTCTGGCTTGGTCTGAAGACACAGAACACAGTTATAAGGGGTATGGTCAGACCCCAAACACAGAAAACAGTAAAAAAAAAAAGGGTGGTCATGCCAGGTACAGTCCGATTGTATCAGAAGCAGTGTTGAAGAGACTGGGAAAAGCGAATGACTCGATGGTACCCCAAAACGGATGAAGCACCAGAGAAATAATAAGGGAAAGACCTGAGCAGGACTCAGGCCTAAGTACAGCCTACTGACCGTGGTAAATAAAGGAAAAAAGGAAATAAAAGAAAATCGAATGGGAAGAAAGTGAACCCAAAGCACAGAACTGAAGAAAAAAATTAAAAAGAAGGCATAAAAGAATTTCTGTTGAACGAAACTGGTAGCTGTGAGAAGGAAAAATGTATCCTCTCCTCACCGCGGAAAAAAAAGACTGTTGGTCCCACGCACTCACGGTAGGCGGGAAGGCACTTGCTCATGTGCAGTAGAGTGTGACTCGCGCTCCAAAGAGCTCTGAAAAAACTTGATTCAAGCTCTGGACCGTTCAACATGTGAGAATATTAGCCTGCTTGTCCTCTGAGAAGTCTTCATTCTCTTTTTCAGGAGTTGAGCTTTGGAAAAATCTTCCTGTAACTGAAAATCTCTAAAAATGTGGTTATTCAGGAAGTTTTTGTATTGAGAGTTTTGGCATGAATGACGTTTTAAATTTGTTTTTAGTTGCTATTTGTTTTTGAGTGTACTTCCCAGCTATGCCTGGCTTCTTTTTATCTGTAAACCACTTAGAACCCACAAGGTTATTGTGGTATAAAAGTATTTTTTTTAGTTTAGTTTAGTTTTTTAAAACAAAAAGAAATATCAGTCAGACAAAAAGAGAGCCAACATTCAGTCAATGAGCCCTTTTTAAGGCCTTTCTCAACAGTGTTACAATGGACACATTAATTCATTACAGAGCTGGAAAGGCTTGGAGATAGGAGACTATTTCTTGGAGATCTGAAAGAATGTTTTGCAAAGTTCTATTACATTAAACAAGATGTAGGCAAGCTTTTCAGACTGTCTCCTGCCAAATCCCACAGAATTCCTGGGGTTTTGGGTAAAGGAAAATCCGTGTCTCATCAAAATACAAAGGCTGACAGCGTTGAAAAGAATCTGCACCTTCAGGAAAATTTGTTTCAAAAGAATGCATTTGTTTTTTTCAAAATCTCCTTCTGAATATGATGGAAGTTATTCAACATTTCTTCTGACAGGAAGCTGTGAAGAAAAGCACAGCATGAAGCTGTTGGGTCCTTGAGGAACAAGACCAGGTGAGTTCCAATTTTCAGTGGAAATCTCTGGTCAACATTTTATTTATTTATTTACAACAGTTTGATATACCACATTGGCTGTTGCTGATATCAATGTGGTTTACGTGGAGGGGCATAATAGAACGGGGCGCCCAAGTTTTCCTAAGGGCGTCCTCGCAGGATGTCCCCGTGAAGGGGCGGGAAAACCTGTATTATCGAAACAAGATGGGTGGCCATCTTTCGTTTCGATAATACAGTCGAGGACGCCCAAATCTCAACATTTAGGTCGACCTTAGAGATGGTCGTCCTTAGAGATGGTCGTCCTTAGAGATGGTCGTCCCCGGTTTTCGGCGATAATGGAAACCAAGGATGCCCATCTCAGAAATGACCAAATCCAAGCCATTTGGTCATGGGAGGAGCCAGCATTCGTAGTGTGTCGAAAGATGGGCGCCGTTCTCTTTTGAAAATGAGCCCAATAGTGATCAAGAGAAGGAAAGAGGGGCAAAAGAAAGGCTATGGAGTACATAAAGCCAAATGTGAATAAATATGTCTTTAGTGCAGTTTTAAATTTGGTGTAGGAATGTTCCAAGAGGAGTTTGGGTCCCACGTAACTAATAGCAGATGCATGGGTGATGTCAAGGTGAAGGACAGAGGGAGAGGAAAGGGACAGTAAGCCTGTGTTGAGCGAGCACAAAGAAAGGAGAGAGGAGGGAATAAGGGATAAGAAGATGGGACAGATAGTCAGGGGCTGAGGAGTGTCAACCCTTAAAGACAAGCGTGAGGACTTTGAATTGAATAAGTACAGATAGAAGGAGCCAGTGTTCCAGCTGTAGGAGCGGAGTGACGTGATCGAAAGGTTTGGGCCTGTGAAGTAAGCGAATCACCATGAATTGCACGAGTTGAAGTCGTTTGAGGGAATACAAGGTGAGACCAATAAAGAGGGAGTTACAGTAATCCAGGTGTGTAATAACCAAAGCTAACAGAAAAGAGTGAATAGTGGGAGTGGGGAGGGGGGAGAGATGGGACCAAACAGAGCAGATGTGATGCAAGGCAAAAAATAAAGTACAGAGAACATTATCAATGTATTTCGGTCTCCTATTTTACTAAATGTTAAGAGGGATGGAAGGATGGATAGATCTTCAAGCCTTAGGATCTATGTGGAGGCAATAAACTTGTCAGGGAAAGAGAGCAATTGGCCGCTGCTGCTGCAGTGATTCCTGCTGGCCCTGGATCAATGCTGAGAATAAGTCTCGGAGAACACTTTCTTTGGTTCCTAGCCCTGAAAAGGGTAGTCAGGTTATCTTAACATGCTTTTTGATTATCTGATGATTTAAAAATGCTATCTTTGTTTGATGAAATGAGAAAAGTAGAAAGAAGTCAACATACTAGGTTACCAAATGTTTTCAGGTTCAGGCCCTTGGTATGGCTATGCTCCCTCTCTCAGTCATGAAGATACAATTAAAAAACTAAAACTCCTTGAAAGAAATAACAAAACAACATGCATAATGTATAAATGAATGAGTAACTGAAAAGGGAGACCCATGAACGGGGAGATAGAATCAAAAAGATATAAATAAAGCAATCAGGAGACAACAAGAGAAGTAAAGAAGAAATGGAGTCATCACAGCTGAAGAAAGGACTTGTGTGATCTCCAACGCTCATGTACTGCAAAATCTTTGGATTATTCAAATATTGGCCAAAAAAGATAACCTTCAAAGAATCCAAGAAACAGATGAGAAAGAACCTGGAGGAAAGAGGACCGTTTTCTTCAAGTCTAGTGGCAGCCCTAAGACTGCTAATCCGCCATAGGCAGGGTCTCATAAGCATGTGTCTCCATTTTGTAATTCTTTACTTAGGAAAGCCATCTATCAAGTTTGTTTATTCTACTGCTCTGCAAAAAGCAACCATTAAAGTCTTTGTGTAGTAGTTGTTCATAACAAAGATCGTTTCCTTCTTGTAAAGATGATTATGCTGCTCTGATGTGTATATATCAACTATCATGTTCTTATCTACCTCCATTCATAATCGCTGCTGGTGAAGATGAAGGACCCTCTGGAATTATAAGTTCAGATTCCAAAAGGGTGATATGTGGAAGGAAAGTTGGGGGGAGGAACAGAATCTGATGGCAATTCTTGCACTCAAGAGAAGTAACTGGAAATGTCTTTCTCAACCGTGAGAATGTTTCTGGATGCTGCTGCTTGATTGGTTGGTTATAAAGCTATTTGCTCAGAGTACCTTCTTTATGACAAAGAAAGGTGATACTAGTTTACTGGAGAGAACCAGGAGGTCCTTCCTATTGACAGTGGAAGAATAAACTTGCTTAATTTAAGCAAACAGAAAAAACTATTGGTATGGAGGGAACCTATAAAGCGACTCTATCATTTTTGGTGATATGGACCCCACACATTCAACGTTTGCTTCCTAAGCTGAAAGTGATGCATAGTATTGAATTGAGACAACAGCCTGAGGATGACGGACTATTGCCCATTACCTGTGTGTTGAGGGTGGGGGTTGGTTGAGAATGCATCGTTATGAGTGCTCCTGCTTTCAAGCTTGGATTCTACAAGAACAATGCAAGTAGGGCATGTGGATTTGAGATGATGGAATCTAGCAGTTGCAAGGCAAGAAAGGGTTTCCATGGAAGATGAGGGTGTAAATGGAAATGAAAAATGTGTATCTATAGTGTGTATGGATTCACTGCATTACAACTTACTTTTTTTTGGAATTGTTTGTCATTCAAGTTCTTGTTAATAGAGATTTGAATGTATAAACCTATGTTCTGCTCAGTCTCCTCCAGCTCATGGGGGAGTTAGCAAGTAGTGCTTCTTACCTGATTCTGCTGCAACTTCCTCTGCTGGCTTCCATCTGCAATCAGAAGTCCTTCCGGCTCCATGGTCTTGTAAGACTGAGGGGCTCCATGTAATTCGACCTGTAGGGCCAGCAGAGGCAGATGCCGTAAGGAAGTGCTGTTCACTTGACTCCTGGTGGCTGGAGAAGATTGCAGTGTAGGGAGTCGGAGGAAACATGAATAGGGCCGGGAATGAGGAAAAGTGATTTTGGCAAAAGGATGAAAGCAGGGGCTTAGCCAGACACCCAATTTTGAGTGGGCCTGGGCCCAAGATGGGTGGGCAGAACTCCGCCTTGTCTCACAAATGATTTGGTCTCTCCCTCTCTCGCCTGCATGCCATATGGTCTCTCAAACATCCCCCTCCCCCGCATATCTTTTAAATAGCAGATTTTCACCGGCAGCAACTAATACACACTGCTCATGTTGGCCCCACAGCCTTCCCTCTGATGCAACTTCCTGTTTCTGCATAGGTGGGAATATGTCAGAGGAAAGGCTGTGGGGCCAGTGCGAGCAGTATGTATCAGTTGCTGCTCACTGCAGTCGAAGATTTGCTATTTACAAGGTATGCATGAGGGACAGTTGTTGGGAGTTTTCGGATGGTGGGGCTTGGGGATCCCTGCCAGCCACATCATAGGTGTGCTGCTACTGGGTAGGCCTGAGCCCAAAGTGGGTGGGCCTGGGCCCACCCTTGGCTAGGCTACTGGATGAAAGGGAAGATACTTCTGTTACATTTTAGGATTTACTTGTTACATCTGGGGGAAAGGGTGTTCCAAGGAGAATTGCAGCTCATCAACTTTATGGTATATCCTTTTTATTGATGACAAAGAAACCAGAACTCAAATCAATAACCAAGGTGCAAATAACACAGTTTCTCATGAGTGTTCCAACATATAGGTAAGAAAAACATAGATGGTCATCTAACTTTTAACATTTTCTCCCCTCCCTATTGACTCCCCTTTCACCCACCACCCTAACCCTTTCCCTTTCCCCTTTCCTCCCTCCTCCCCCCACCCTCCTCATTGTCTCATCACAGGGATATCTTTAGAAGTTCAACAGTCTGCTCCTGGCAGCCGGGGTCAATGTATTCAGAAGCGGACTCCAAGTATTCTGAAAGTGTAGTCCAGTCTTGGATTTAAAGTCCATCACTCCCATCCTTTCAATCCGCAAAAGCGCAATCATACGGGCCCGCCACTGGGAGTATGAAGGATAGTTATGGGATAACCACTCAGACAATATCACTTGTTTAGCAACTATAACAGATTTATTACAAATGCTGTAAGTCCAACTGATATAGGATAAACAAATATCGGGTGACCCAACAACAATCCTGAATCATATTTCCACCTCGTCTTCCAAATAAGCGAAACAGATTGTGTTAGTTCTTTCCAAAATCGAGCTATACCCTTGCACGCCCATAGCATATGTCCCAGAGTGGCTGCTCATCAACTTTATATGGTACAGTATATGCATACCATCTTCTAAGTTCCAAGTTTTCTTACCCAGAGTTGCAAGCTATCTTTGCAGAAGCTGTAAGTTGCCCCCATGCCTTCTACATTTTTAACCAGCCAGAAATGTCTCCTGGCCAGTTAAACCACCTGTTCCGGGCTAACTGCAAATTTTCAGTGGCACTTAACTGATTAGCGCTGCTGAAAATAAACAATTAGTGTCTAACTCAAAACTGGCTATTTTGGGGGTGTTCCAGGGACAGAGTCAGCACTTGGCCGGTTAAGTGGCAATATTCAACACTTAACCGGCCAGGTTAACCACATAAATAGGACCACATAAAAGTCAGGCCTATCTTTATGCAGTAGCCCATAGCTACTTAAGTGCTGAATATCTTACTTAATATGTTAGCTGGCTCTGGAAACCCAGAAATTCAATGCCAGTGCCCAGACATGGCCTGGCATTGAATTTCCAGGTTCAGCGCTGGTGTCAGTCAGCCAAGTGCTTCTGGCAGAATATCAACTCCATCAGGTCTATGGGGACTTCTAACTGTTCACTATTATTGAACACTGATATGTACACTAGTATTCTATATGGACACTTGGGTGCTCAAGTGTCCATATAAAATAGACTCTCACCTTGCATTACTGGGGCGCCTAAATGGAGGTGCTCTGTTGAAGCATTGCTCCCTACTTTCCTTTCTAGAATAGTCTCCAGTAGGCACCTACCTTCCTTTATAGAGTACTACACAACAGGTGACATACAGGTGGAGGAGTGGCCTAGTGGTTAGAGCCCCAGTCTTGCAATCTAGAGGTGGCCAGTTCAAATCCCACTGCTGCTCCTGATGATCTTGGGCAAGACATTTAACCCTCCATTGCCTTAGGTACAAACTTAGATTGAGAGCCCCCCTGGGACAGAGAACTATCCAGAGTACCTGATTGTAACTCACCTTGAGCTACTACTGAAAAAGGTGTGAGCAAAATGTAAATTAATAAATACACACCCAGTGCTCTTCTACTTTCCCTATGTTTTCTTATCCAGCGAATGGCTCCATGAGGTATCCCCCCCCCCCATCTTGACATACTTTTCCTGAAATCTAGGACCTTCACTTTCAAATGACCCATTACCACCTGTGCTCTGATACTGAATCAACCATTTGATGATTACCAGATCCCAGATAATCATGCACTACAGCATCAGAAACACTTTCTTCATTCATTAGCACTAGATGCAGTATGGCCTGCTCCTGTGTGGCGCCATTACCAGTTGCTGGAGCAGCTCTCTACGAATCCAGGATCTCCCCACTTCTACACACTGCAACTGGGATGTCCCAATCAGCCAACAGACTGAAATCACCTAGCAAAATATCATTTATCTTTCATAGCGATTTTATGAATACCTTTAATTAAATCTCTATTTCTTCTCCTTATGAAGGGTGTCTATCACACCAATATAAACATTCCATTACCTCTTCCCCATTAATTCAAGTTGCCTCCTCCTTTCCCTACCGTTCTGTTGCTTTAAAGTATTCCATAAGATCTTATATTATGGATTTAAGGGTTTGTGTCTACTTATTTGAGGTTGAAATTGTTGCTGTTTAAGGACTATTCTGTGATATCATGTTTAATTATTATGTTCTTTTGAGGTTTATAGTATATTTTTATTAGATTTTTATTGCTTGTTTTTGTTATTTTTATTTCACCATGTGCAATCTTTGGGAAAGCAATAAAGAAATAGAAGACAGTCAATAAAGGAAGACCAGTTGTCCATATATTTCTATTACATTCTGTTATTTAAATTTGCACCCCATACAAATATTTCAATGCAATCATTCAGAGATCATAGATCCAAGGACAATAAAGCCACTAAAAATGTAAAGCACTTTACTGTATGCTTTATCATTAAAAACAGAGGACCAGCTCTAGTGGCTCAGGATCAGTACAGTGCATTGCTATCCAGGTACAATAATCTCGCTTTTGATTACCAACTTAGGTCTTCACTCTAGGTTGGCCAAGGCTGGAGATGCAGTGGAAGCTTTGTTTATCATCTCTGGGTTGGGGGATGGGAGCCACAGTCACTGTGCAATGTCAACACCCAGAGCCAGATGTAAGGGCTGTGATTGCAGGAAGGAGTCCTGGGTCATTGCCCCCAGCCAAGGACTGTCAGTACAAGATTTGGTTGTTAGTTGGAAGAGGATATAAAACAGGAGAGAAATCCCTGGATAGATGTGAATGAGTTCTCATGGCACTGGATGCCAGCCCTGGTTCCAGCTGAACTGAAAATAGACAGGAGCAAGAGGAAATGCTTGGATTTAAAAAAAAAAGAAAGAACAGAAAAGAAAAGAAAACAGTTTAACTTCAGGAAATTTTACCCAAATTTCACATCCTGTAATTGATTGGCTGGTCTAGTAAGCTCATGATATCCCTCATGGTGCCCTTTAACTTGCTGTAGCTCATGGTCTAGTAAGCCTGTAGCTTGCAATATATCGTGTCAATTTGAGATCAGAGCTGTTGCGTTGTTGTTGTTGGACTACTGGGCTCCATGTCTTTTAACAGTGCAGACAAGGCCTCTGTACCATGATTGCTCTTCTACTAAAGCCACAGCACAACACAGATTCAAACTAGAAAGAACCAAGTATTGCCGTTATGTCAATGGGCTGAGATAATTATTTGCACAAACACCAGCGGCTATGAGATCTACTCAAAGGCTACACAGGTTGTAATGCATTCAGAAATGCCTCAAAATACATGTGATGAATGCCCAGCACACCCTTAAACAACTGTGTTATGAAATTAAACGTATCTGCAAGCATCTGTTCCCAAGATGGAAAAAAAAAAAAAAAGAAGCAGGAGTGGGAAAAAAGCAATAAAACTGATTTGCTAGCTAGCGAGGTTTGTTTTGGACAAAGTGGCACATCTTGCTATGCAAGCCAAAGTAATTTACAGCATATACAGTGCTCATAAATAATATTCTACAAAGGTCATATTATCCTTATTTATGCTCAGGGGTTTGTTGCTCAGAACACTAAGTGGCCAGAAATGAGTTATGCTTGGTTTGAGCTACCACATAAAGGTCATAAATGAAGCAGTAGTAGCACACTCAGGCATGAGGGCTTCCATTCAACTCATGCTATAATAGTTCTGTAAAGCTAATGCGTATTACAGGAGATATTTGTATGCCACTGACATTTAACCTGCTTCTAAGAAATAAATAATTAGGCCTGGCAATGTTGTCGGCGTTCTTCTTTGTTTCAAGAAGAGACGTTTTTGAAGTACAGTAGGAACTATGAGCAAAACGTCTCCAGCTGTGTGGTGTTTGATTTGCCAAATGGGTAAGAAATGGTGAGGAGGATAGGGGAAGTGTGGAGAGAAGGACATGGGAGCAAAGGGAGCAGAGATACTGGAGCCTATATACTACTAGCTCCCGAATTCTGTAAATGGTGCTTTAAATTGCATGCACAAATTTGAGTGTGTGCCCAATTTGCGTGCACAATTTAATTGAGTAACAAACCAATTAGCACCAATAATTGGAATTTTAACAAGTAATTATTGGTGCTAATTGGCTTTAATTAAAATTTACATGCCTAAATTTAGGTGGGGGTGCATAAATTTTACGTGGGGGTGTAAAATTGGGGCTTAGACTATTGCAACTTGCTTCTTACAGGTCTCCCACTTAGCCATCTCTCTCCTCTTCAATCTGTTCAAAACTCTGCTGCATGACTAATATTCCGCCAGTGTTATTATGCTCATATTAGCCCTCTCCTCAAGTCACTTCACTGACTTCCTATCCATTTCCGCATACAGTTCAAACTCCTTATTGACTTATTCACTCTGCAGCTCCTCAGTACCTCTCCACTCTCATCTCTCCCTACATTCCTCCCCGGGAACTCCGGTCACTGGGTAAACCTCTCTTATCTACACCCTTCTCCTCCACTGCTAACTCCAGACTCCATTCCTTTTATCTTGCTGCACCATGTGCCTGGAATAGACTTCCTGAGCCGGTACGTCAAGCTCCATCTCTGGCCGTCTTCAAATCTAAGCTAAAAGCCCACCTTTTTGATGCTGCTTTTAACTCCTAACCCTTACTCACTTGTTCAACACCCATTTTTAGCATTTCCACCTTAGTAATTCCCTTATCCCTTATTTGTCCTGTTTGTCTGTCCTAGTTAGATTGTAAGCTCTTTCGAGCAGGGACTGTCTCTTCATGTCCAGTGTACAGCACTGCATACGTCTAGTAGCGCTATAGAAATGATAAGTAGTAGTAGTGGTAAGGCTATGGAGGTTCATAGGTGGATCAGGAGTATTCCCTTAATTTATGCGCATTGTTATAGAATTTGGGGAATGGGCTTTCATTGGTGTAAATGGTCATGCCTAAAAATAGTTGCGGTTCCTGGTACCAAGTGCTGTTCTACAAACTGTGCCTAACTTTGAATGCTGTTTATAGAATAGCACTTAGCACTTTTTTTCCAGCGCTGATTTGTTTAGGTGCCATTTGTAGCTGCAAGGACAATGTTATCAGGCCCACAGCCGAACCCGTGAGCCTTCCTTACATAAAATGGGACCTGTGCTAAAATTGCACAAGTTAGTAGTAAAATAATACATCTGAACGGTAACCCACTACTACTACTACTACTATTAAACATTTCTATAGCGCTTCTCAGTGCTTTTTTTGTAGAAAAAAAGGTGCCGGTACTCATTATGGGCGGGGTCACCACATATGGCTCCACCCCTATGATAGCCACACCCACATTAACCACACCCCCTATACCAGCCATGGCGCATATAAACAGACATCATTGAAAATATTACTGTACTATAGGAGAAAAAAATAACATGATTTGCTAAGTAGTAGTAGTAGTATACCCAGTGCAAAATAAGACTGCCAATATAAATTCTCAAATTGGACATATTACAAACACTAAAATGAAAATAAAATGATTTTTTTCTACCTTTGTTGTCTGGTGACTGTTTTTCTTTCCATATTGGTCCCAGTCTGTGATTCTGCTTTCCTTTGTTTTTGCTTAACTCTTCTGTGCCATTTGTCATTTTTGTCTCCTTTTTCTTTGCTTTCTTCAATATTTTTCAGGCTCTCTCTCTGTCCAGATTTAATTCATTCTTACTATCCATTCTTTAATTTCCTTCATCTACCTGTGGCTTTTCATCTTTTCCTCACCCTTGTTCTCCCCATGCCCCTTCCTCTTATTCTCCAGTCTTTCTCTATTCCCCTTTTCCATCCAGCAGCTCTGCTTTCTCTCCCCATCCTTCCAGTGTCTCCCCTATTTCTTTCTGCATTCTTCCATCCAGCGTCTTCCCTCTTTCTTTCTGCATTCTTCCATCCAGCGTCTTCCCTCTTTCTCTCCCTATCCTTCCGTTTTCCCTCTCTCCCCATCCTTCCATCTGTTTTTCCCTCTCTCTCTCTCCCCATCCTTCCATCTGTTTTCCCTCTCTCTTTCCTCATCCTTCCATCTGTTTTTCCCTCTCTCTCCCCAATCCTTCCCTCTATTGTTTTCCCTCTTTCTCTCTCTCCCCAGTCCTTCCTTCTGTTGTTTTCCCTCTTTCTCTCTCTCCCCATCCTTCCATCTGTTTTCCCTTCTCTCCCCAATCCTTCCATCTGTTTTTCTCCTCTCTCCCCAATCCTTCCCTCTGTTGGTTTCCCTCTTTCTCTCTCTCCCCAATCCTTCCCTCTGTTGGTTTCCCTCTTTTTCTCTCTCCCCATCCTTCCATCTGTTGGTTTCCCTCTTTTTCTCTCTCCCCATCCTTCCCTCTGTTGGTTTCCCTCTTTTTCTCTCTCCCCATCCTTCCCTCTGTTGGTTTCCCTCTTTCTCTCTCTCCCCAATCCTTCCCTCTGTTGGTTTCCCTCTTTCTCTCTCTCCCCAATCCTTCACTCTGTTGGTTTCCCTCTTTCTCTCTCTCCCCAATCCTTCCCTCTGTTGGTTTCCCTCTTTTTCTCTCTCCCCAATCCTTCCCTCTGTTGGTTTCCCTCTTTCTCTCTCTCCCCAATCCTTCCCTCTGTTGGTTTCCCTCTTTCTCTCTCTCCCCAATCCTTCCCTCTGTTGTTTTCCCTCTTTCCCTCTCTCCCCAATCCTTCCCTCTGTTGGTTTCCCTCTTTTTCTCTCTCCCCAATCCTTCCCTCTGTTGGTTTCCCTCTTTCTCTCTCTCCCCAATCCTTCCCTGTTGTTTTCCCTCTTTCTCTCTCTCCCCAATCCTTCCATCTGTTTTTCCCTCTCTCTCCCCAATCCTTCCCTCTGTTGTTTTCCCTCTTTCTCTCACTCCCCAATCCTTCCCTCTGTTGGTTTCCCTCTTTCTCTCACTCCCCAATCCTTCCCTCTGTTGTTTTCCCTCTTTCTCTCTCTCCCCAGTCCTTCCTTCTGTTGTTTTCCCTCTTTCTCTCTCTCCCCATCCTTCCATCTGTTTTCCCTTCTCTCCCCAATCCTTCCATCTGTTTTTCTCCTCTCTCCCCAATCCTTCCCTCTGTTGGTTTCCCTCTTTCTCTCTCTCCCCAATCCTTCCCTCTGTTGGTTTCCCTCTTTTTCTCTCTCCCCATCCTTCCATCTGTTGGTTTCCCTCTTTTTCTCTCTCCCCATCCTTCCCTCTGTTGGTTTCCCTCTTTTTCTCTCTCCCCATCCTTCCCTCTGTTGGTTTCCCTCTTTCTCTCTCTCCCCAATCCTTCCCTCTGTTGGTTTCCCTCTTTCTCTCTCTCCCCAATCCTTCCCTCTGTTGGTTTCCCTCTTTTTCTCTCTCCCCAATCCTTCCCTCTGTTGTTTTCCCTCTTTCCCTCTCTCCCCAATCCTTCCCTCTGTTGGTTTCCCTCTTTCTCTCTCTCTCTCCAATCCTTCCCTCTGTTGGTTTCCCTCTTTCTCTCTCTCTCCCCAATCCTTCCCTCTGTTGGTTTCCCTCTTTCTCTCTCTCTCCCCAATCCTTCCCTCTGTTGGTTTCCCTCTTTCTCTCTCTCCCCAATCCTTCCCTCTGTTGGTTTCCCTCTTTCTCTCTCTCCCCAATCCTTCCCTCTGTTGTTTTCCCTCTTTCCCTCTCTCCCCAATCCTTCCCTCTGTTGGTTTCCCTCTTTCTCTCTCTCTCCCCAATCCTTCCCTCTGTTGGTTTCCCTCTTTCTCTCTCTCTCCCCAATCCTTCCCTCTGTTGGTTTCCCTCTTTCTCTCTCTCTCCCCAATCCTTCCCTCTGTTGGTTTCCCTCTTTCTCTCTCTCTCCCCAATCCTTCCCTCTGTTGGTTTCCCTTTTTCTCTCTCTCTCCCCAATCCTTCCCTCTGTTGGTTTCCCTCTTTCTCTCTCTCCCCAATCCTTCCCTCTGTTGGTTTCCCTCTTTTTCTCTCTCCCCAATCCTTCCCTCTGTTGGTTTCCCTCTTTCTCTCTCTCTCCCCAATCATTCCCTCTGTTGGTTTCCCTCTTTCTCTCTCTCTCCCCAATCCTTCCCTCTGTTGGTTTCCCTCTTTCTCTCTCTCTCCCCAATCCTTCCCTCTGTTGGTTTCCCTCTTTCTCTCTCTCTCCCCAATCCTTCCCTCTGTTGGTTTCCCTTTTTCTCTCTCTCTCCCCAATCCTTCCCTCTGTTGGTTTCCCTCTTTCTCTCTCTCCCCAATCCTTCCCTCTGTTGGTTTCCCTCTTTTTCTCTCTCCCCAATCCTTCCCTCTGTTGGTTTCCCTCTTTCTCTCTCTCCCCAATCCTTCCCTCTGTTAGTTTCCCTCTTTCTCTCTCCCCCCAATCCTTCCCTGTTGGTTTTCCTCTCCCTGACAAGTTTCCCGCGAACGGCGCGAAGTCGCGACGCATGCGGCACCAGCCCCTATTTCCGGCCGCTGCTGCTTCTCCTGTTGAGCAGCAGCGGCCGCTACACAAAGAAAAAGAAGATTAAAAAAAAAAACTTCAAACCTGGCTGAAACGCGGCACCCCGGCACTGTAGACAGCCATTAGGCATTGGCTGTTGCCCCGCAGCCGCTCCTCCTCTTGCCTCTACGTCACTGCCCCTGGAGGAAGACCCCGGAGGAGCGCAGTGACGTAGAGGCAAGAGGAGGAGCGGCTGCAGGGCAACAGCCAATGCCTAATGGCTGTCTACAGTGCCGGGGTGCCGCGTTTCAGCCAGGTTTGAAGTTTTTTTTAAATCTTTTTCTTTGTGTAGCGGCCGCTGCTGCTCAACAGGAGAAGCAGCAGCGGCCGGAAATGGGGGCTGGCACTGCGTCCGTCACGGGGCGGGGGAGCAAAAAAAAAAAGGTGCCGGTACGCCGTACCGTTGCGTACCGGCACAAAAAAAGCACTGGCGCTTCTAGACTTACGCAGCACTGTACAAATTAACATGAAAAGACAGTCCCTGCTCAACAGAGCTTACAATCTAAATTGGATAGATGAACAGACAGCTAGGGGTGGGGAAATTGCAGTGGTAGGGGTGATAAGTGAGGGTGTTGAGTAAGAGAGTCATGGTTAGGAGTCGAAAGTAGTCGAAAAAACCCACATTGATAACTTTTCCCCTTAGTGTGAAGAGTTTCAGTCTCTGGTAACCGGAGCTGATATTATGATGTCATAATGCCTCATTTCACCAATGTCTAAGAGCCAACCGCATCAATGATGTCACAATGGCTTATTGCCCTATACTTGGCTCACTTTTATTACATAGAGCAGTGATTTTGATTTCTAGAGACATTTCTTTTTTCTTTGGGGGGGGGGGGGGTAGGAGAAGCTATCAATGTGGGCTACCATTAAAATGTGTTATTTTACTGTTGACACCAGTTACTAGTAACTACAGACCCGATGATCAAAAGTAAATGTGGGAACCAGAGGCCACTAGTGCTGGACTACTGTCCACATTTACCCAGCTCAGATGATCAGAGGGGGTCTGGCACGAGTGTGCAGGGAATATCACAGAGCTCATTTATATTTAAATTACCTCTGCGGTATTTTGCCCATATGATCAGAGCACTGCGCTCTAATCGTATGGGTGGAATAGCGCCTTTACCCTATGCCAACTCAGAGCTGGTATTAGGGTTAAGGCTCTCTTCCTCCTCCCCCCCCCTCCGTCCATATCAGACAGCCTAGGCTGTCAGCAGTGCTGGGGGTCACCCCTCCCCTGGACAGAAGGCCCTGGTGGTCTAGCTAACCCCCTCCCACAAAAGACCCAAGCGCATACCTGCTCCCCCCCCCCCGCCCCACCAAATCTAGCTAATATTCAGTGGCACTTAGCTGGTTAAATGCTACTGAATATCATGGTTAGCGTCAAACTCAAGGCCGGCTATCTTGGGGGCATTCAGGAAGATGAGCCAGCACTATGCACTTAAGTGCTGATGTTCAGCCTGTAAGTGGCCAGGTTTAGTGCATAAATGGGACTTCTTAAAAGTCTGTCCTATTTTTATGTGGCAACCCATGGCCACTTAAGTAATGAATATTGACTTAAGCATCTATGTCCATGGCTTCAGTCTAGCCACAATTTCTGCCAGTTTACCCCTGGTATTTTATAAGATCATGTGGGCATCACTATTTTCAAAACCCATGTTCCAGATGTTTTACTATGAAGTTCGTCTGAGTGCATCCAAAACTCAAGGCGGCATGTTGAGGCATGTTAATGGAAGGATTTGGACGTTCCTAATACGTGGACCTTTTTTCAGCCATAATGGAACAAAACGAAAATGTCCAGGACTAAAACTAAGACGGTCTGAGCTAGACCTGTTTTAATAGCAATTAAGCCACAAAAAAGTACCCTAAATGACCAGATGACCAATGAAGGAATAAAGGTATAACCCTCCTTACTCCCCCATTGGTCACTGACCCCTCCCACCCCCCCCACCCCCCACAAAGATGTAAAAGAAACAGTACAGACCAGCCTCTACGACAGCCTCAGATGTTACAGCCAATACCGTTCGAGCAGCAAGCAGGTCCCTGGAGTAATCTAGTGGTCAGTGCAGTGCTCTATAGAGAAGGGGACCCAGGCTCATAATCCACTCTAACTGTTACACTTGTGGTAGAAAGTGTGGGCCCTCCAAAAACCACCAAAAACCTACTGTACCCACATATAGGTGACATCTACAGCCATAAGGGCTATTCTAGTGGTGTATAGTTGGGTATAGTAGGTTTTTGCTGGGTTTTGGAGGGCTCACTATACAATATAAGGGAGCAACAGTAAGATGTGTACATGAGAGCTCTGCTGGGATGTCTGTGTGACAAGTCTACTAAGAATGCTGGTTCCTCCTACATCCCAATGGCTTCATTTGTGCTTTTTCACATGGATTTTTCTTTTTTTCAAAAATGGACTGAAAAGAAACGCATGCTCAATTTCATTAAAACGAGCATGCCGGACGTGAGGGGAAGAGAGAGCAGGGCAGGCAATGCAGTGGCACTGGAGACCAGCGCTGGATGAAGGTTTCAGCTGGTGGGGGTTGGGGACCACCGCCAGCCAAGGTATTACAGCGGCAACAGTGGGTGGAGAGCAGCAGGGCGGCGGACCAAAATGTGCCCCCCCCCCCCCCCCCCCCCCACTTTGGGCTCTGACACCCTCCCACCTCAAGGTCTGGCTATGCCCCTGATTGCACTAAATGAAAAATTAGATATAACAGGCATCTCTGAGACCTGGTGGGAGGAGAATAACCAGTAGGACACTGTTATACCAGGGTACAAATTATATCATAGTGACTGGGTGGATCGAATTGGTGGAGGGGTAGCATTGTATGTTAAGGAGGGCCTTGAATCAAATAGATTGAAAATTCTGCAGGAAACAAAACACATCTTGGAATCCCTATGGATTGCAATTCCATGTGTAAAGGGGGAAAGGATAGTGATAGGAGTGTACTGCCGTCCACCTGGCCAGGATGAACAGATGGATGTAGAAATGTTATCCGAAAAACTGACCAACACAATAATGGGTTATTTCAATTACCAAACAATGTCTCTTTCTACCACGACTACAACTTGTTGGCAAGCTACACCGGCCAATTCTGGGCAATGCACATAATGTGGAGAAAAAAAGACATCAGGTATAACGGACCACCTCTTTGTCAAAGGACAAGCCTTTTGTATAACGAGGGGACCGTATCAATCACATGTCTTGAAAAAAACTCCACACTATTTTTTACAATCCAAACTTGCCACTAGCTTAACCATGTACCTTGTCAACACTTGTAAAGGAGATTCAAACAACAAACTCTAAATGCAAAAAAGAACTTGGAAAGAGTACTTATCTTCACCGGAGAATTATCTTGCCGAATAACTCCAGCTTCACTGTCAATGTACTCCACATCTAATAAATCTAATAAATTACCCCCATATTGACTGGATAAATGTCATATCAGGGCATGCTAGGAGATAAACTTCCTTGACAAAATCAAGGTCTGCTTTATGGAGCAGTTGAGACAGGAGCCAACAAGAGAAGGAAAAATTCTAGACCTAGTTCTAAGTGGAGCACATGATCTGGTGCAGGAGGTAATGGTGCTGGGGCCGCTTGATAACAGTGATCATAATATGCTCAGATTTGATATTGGCTTTGGCATAAGTACACACAGGAGGAGTGGCCTAGTGGTTAGGGTGGTGGACTCTGGTCCTGGGGAACTGAGTTCAATTCCCACTTCAGGCACAGGCAGCTCCTTGTGACTCTGGGCAAGTCAAGTAACCCTCCATTGCCCCAGGTATAAATAAGTACCTGTATATGTAAGCCGCATTGAGCCTGCCACCAGTGGGAAAGCGCAGGGTACAAATGTAACAAAAAAAATGCATTAGCATTTAACTTCAAAAAGGAGACTATGATAAAATGAGAAGAACAGTGAAAAAAAAGTTAGTTCGTTTTTGTGAGATAAACGTCTATCTCCCGATTTGGGTCGCAATATAGGCGTTTTTCTTTTTCAATTATAAGCTGGATAGTATACTACTTACAATGTCAACACAATATGTAATAGAACATTTTAATTGACATGGTAGGGTATAAGCAAAGATGGAACATACAGATAGGTAAGAGAGTAAGAAGCGTTAGAAAATAAGGTGACTAATTTAAACAAAGGTGCACATGAGGTCACAGAGATGGTTAAATGTTATCTCAAATAGAGCAGGAGTGGATAAACATGTCCTGCTGCAGTATGTATGCATGCAGTATGAATTACATTCAGGTACACAAGGTACAGTATATCCCTGTCCCCCAGAGGGCTCACAATCTAGGATTGTACCTGAGGTGATGGAGGGCTAAATAATTTGCCAAAGATTACAAGAAACAGCAGTGGGATTTGAGCCACTATTCCCTGGTTGTCAGCTGGGTGCTCTAACCACGAGGCAATTTGCTTCAGCCCTTAAGTAACTGTGATTAATGTCTTCCTTGTCCTTTCACTGTGTGTACAGATGTGGACAGCGGTTTCCTGAATTTGTTGCTACAAATTGATAGCTCTTGTCGTTGGTACCTTAAGAGTTTTTTTTTTAAGTCTAGTTCCACACAATTGGCATGTCTGCAAAACTGTTTTTCATAGACTTTCAAAGAAGAATCCCTGTGTGCATGCCAGAACATCACAAAAATTCACCAGTTTTGCTGGGTTTTTAAAATGAATTTTACTGGTTTGTATCAGTGTTTCCCCAAGTCAGTCCTGGAGTACCTCGCTTCCATAATGAATATGCATGAAAGAGATTTGCATACAATTAGGTAAACTTGGGGTTTAATAGGTACATAAGTACATAAGTATTGACATACTGGGAAAGACTGAAGGTCAATCTAGCCCAGCATCCTGTTTCCAACAGTGGCCAATCCAAGTCACAAGTATCTGACAAGATCCAAAAAAAGTACAATACATTTTATGCTGCTTATTCTAGAAATAAGCAGTGGATTTTCCCCGTCCATTTTAATAATGGTCTCCGGGCTTTTCCTTTAGGAAGCCATCCAAACCTTTTTAAAATCCTGCTAAGCTAACTGCCTTTACCACATTCTCTGGCAACGAATTCCAGAGTTTAATTACATGTTGAGTGAAGAAAACTTTCTCTGATTCATTTTAAATTTACTACTTAGTAGCTTCATTTCGTGCCCCCAGTCCTAGTATTTTTGGAAAGAGTAAACAAGTGATTCACGTCTACCCGTTCCACTCCACTCATTATTTTATAGACCTCTATCATATCTCCCCTCAGCCATCTTTACTCCAAGATGAAGAGCCCTAGCCGCTTTAGCCTTTCCTCATAGGGAAGTCGTTACATCTGTTTTAATTCCCCCCCCTTGTAGACCTCTTTCTGACTCCGTCACATGGGGGGCTAAAGGTACTTATTTCATATATCAGGTTCTGTATAGTTTCTCTAACCTCCATTGTCACCCAATCATAAGGGGGTGGCATTAGGAGCTGTAATTGAGAACTAATTCCCATAACTACTGCTTTCTGTCCAAAACTGAGTGTCACTTGTAGGTGATCTACCTTGTAGGCTAAATGTTAGGTGAAGAGAAGAGAAGATAGACTCAATAAAAATAGAGGCAGAGATAGGTTTAGATAGATAAGTACATTTTATTTCTTACCCAAAGACAAGCCTTCAAGTTGATACAAATACAGACATCAGATTCTGGTTTCAGCCGCACAGGGCTTCGCCGTCTGAGAGAAGCGTTGGGGAGGAGTTCCAAACTAAGGCAAAATCTTCCCTCTTTTATACACAAACCTCTCCATAGAAGTGAATGGTGAGAAACCTTGCTCCTAATCTTTCTCACTTTCTGAGATCATACTTTCCCACGCGATCTGCTATCTGATGTACCCAACTCCTTCCGTTCTCAGCTACTGCTAATTATCAACATGTTTTGGGAAGCGTTGAGATAACAGTTTCACATCTTCCGGCTGCAATACTTTTCATACCTTTCTCATGAACTCTGTATTACCTCTGTATCATTGTATACCAAAACTAATAAGCTCCATTTTATTCATCTGATCTTTCATTACAGATGCTATATTTGATTTAAAAATTGTACCAATTTGTGTCAGAAGTCATTATTCAGACCTGCTCTTTGCAGATTCTCAAATATTAAATCATTTACTTGTTGTTTGGCCTAGTCAGTACTTTTTCAGTTGTTCTAGGCTGCATAGCTTTGGCCATCACTATTCCAGTGGTAGCCTTAAAGCCAGGCCATATATTAACACATCCTGTTTATCATTTTCGTTGCCCTTCTCTGTACCTTTTCTAATTCCACTATATCTTTCTTGCGATGCGGCGACCAGAATTGAACACAATATTTGAGGTGCGGTCACACCATAGAGCGATACAAAGGCATTATAACGTCCTCATTTTTGTCTTCCATTTGTTTCCTAATAATACCTAACATCCTATTTGCTTTCTTAGCCACTGCCGCACGCTGAGCAGAGGATTTCAATGTATCATCAACGATGGCGCCTATATCCCTTTCCTGGTCAGTGACTCCTAATGTGGAACCTTGCATTATGTAGCTATAATTCGAGTTCCTCTATTCCACATGCATCATATGCAGTATGAATTACATTCAGGTACACTAGGTAATTTGATTGTCTTTTTTTGTTGTTGTTAAATTACTCTATTTATTTAGTTTAGACCATAGTGTAGCCTTTTAAGTCTCTGTTAGGGTCTTATATAAATATTGTTTTAGAGTCTAGTTTAGTATTTTAGGTTGCATTATAGAGCTTGGCATAACTTCAGTTTAGATTGAAAACTTTTAAATGACATTGGCATCAGAGTATTCATTATAGAAAAGCAAACAAAGCATTTTTCTCATCACAGAATCCTAACAGGGACCCATTTCACCCAAAGCTTCATCAGGGGATTTAATGTGCTTTAGTGCAAATGCTATGCATCACATCAGGGTAAGAAAGAGGCACTGTGGATCAATCTGGAAAGAGGGAATGGCAAATGTATATACATTGCTGTGATATACAGGCCTTCTTCACAGACAGAGATTTAATTAAAGACTTTCAAAATACAGCAAAGAGTAGTGGTAAATGGAGCTCATTCTGATGAAAAGGATGTTACCAGTGGTGTGCCATAAGGTTCTGTTCTTGGGCCGGTTCTTTTTAACATTTTTGTTAGCGATATTGCTGAAGAGCTGTCTGCTAAGGTTTGCCTCTTTGTGATGAAACTAAAATCTGGAATAAGGTAGACTTCCTTGACGGTGTGGATAACATGAGGAAGGATTTAGCGAAGCTAGAGGGATGGTCTGGAATTTGGCAGCTTAGATTTAATCAGAAAACCAAACAAGCCATCAATAGTACTAACCCATGCGCTGGGACTCAAGGACCAAACAGCACTCCAACGCACATTTGAAAGTGGAGAAAAAAGCCTCAGTTGAACCACCCAGCCAACCAGTGTTATAAGGCGTAGGCTCGGCTCACCATCACGGGTAAAAAAAACTCCACTAAACAAGGATGGAATGGCTTCTCAAAATGTCCACCAGAGCCACAAACGCAAGTGAAAACTCACAGGAAATAAAAATTATCAGTGTTCAAATTCAAACAAACATGTTGGTAAACTCATCTCATCTCAACCTTCTCTTTCTTCAATTATCGATTAGCCAGCATGTCCATAAATCAGGAGTGGAGGAGTGGCCTAGCGGCCTAGTGGTTAGGGTGGTGGACTCTGGTCCTGGGGAACTGAGGACCTGAGTTTGATTCCCACTTCAGGCACAGGCAGCTCCTTGTGACTCTGGGGAAATCACTTAACCCTCCATTGCCCCATGTAAGCCGCATTGAGCCTGCCATGAGTGGGAAAGCGCAGGGTACAAATGTAACAAAAATAAAATAGATACTATTGGAAATTCTACATGGAATGTTGCTACTATTGGAGATTCTACATGGAATGTTGCTATTCCACTAGCGGAACAATACAAGAATATCGTGTCTCTGGTAACATCCAAAACTAAACAAAATAAACCAGGACCTTAGCCACCGATTATTAAAGTCTCAGCTGTCACCAATGCACTAGTCCACTCATCCAATATTTGTAATACAATGCACACCCATGAGTAGCAAGGGAACCCTCAGATGACTTTGCCACTTCTCATGCAGTCAAGCATACTGCTCTGAAATGGTATAGCGTTTCTTTCATCGGGTATCCCTGCAGTGAGTTCGGAAGACTTTTTTTCTTTTTTTTCTATATTATTGCTTCCCGACACCACTGTGCTACAATTTTTCAATCTTTTTAAACCAAATGTGCAAAGTAATGGACTAAATACTTTAAACTTTCAATCTTTTAAAACAAATGTGCAAGGTGAAAAGCTGAGTACTTATCCAGTCTCGTGGGAATTCTTCCACTTTATTCCTCTTTATTCCACACTGCCTTCCCCTGAAAATCATCTGAGAGTTCCCTTGCTACTCATGGGTGTGCATTGTATTACAAATATTGGATGAGTGGACTAGTGCATTGGTGACAGCTGAGACTTTAATAATCGGTGGCTAAGGTCCTGGTTTATTTTGTTTAGCTATTCCACTAGCAACATTCCATGTAGAAGGCTGCGCAGGCTTCTGTTTTTGTGAGTCTGACGTCCTGCACGTACGTGCAGGACGTCAGACTCACAGAAGCAGAATCCTGCGCGGCCGCATTGCTGATCTGCAAGGGCAGGCTTTTACATGGAATGTTGCTAGTGGAGGAGTAGCCTAGTGGTTAGTGCAGTGGACTTTGATCCTGGGGAACTGAGTTCAATTCCCACTGCAGCTCTTTGTGACTCTGGGCAAGTCACTTAACCCTCCATTGCCCCAGGTACAAATAAGTACCTGTATACAATATGTAAGCTGCATTGAGCCTGCCATGAGTGGGAAAGTGCAGGGTACAAATGTAATAAAAAAAATAAATAAATACCTTAGATTTAATGCCAAAAAATGCAGGGTCATACAGTTAAGCTGCAAAAATCAGAGGGAATGGTACAGTTTAGGGGGTGAAGAACTTTTGTGCACAGAGCGGGACTTGGGTGTGATCATATGTGACGATCTTAAGGTGGCCAAACAGGTAGAAAGGCAACAGCAAAAGCTAGAAGGATGCTTGGGTAAATAGGGAGAGGAATAGCCAATAGGAAAAAAGGAGGTGGCGATGTCCCTGTATAAGACTCTAGTGAGACCTCATTTAGAATATTGTGTACAATTCTGAAGACCGCACCTTCAAAAAGATGTAAACAGGATGGAGACGGTCCAGAGGGGCTTACCAAAATGATCAGTGGTTTTTGTCATAAAGCATATGGAGACAGGCTTAAAGCAGGGGCGTAGCCAGACACCCAAGTTTGGGTGGTCCTGGACCCAAGGTGGGTGGGCAGCACTCTGCCTTGTCCTACAAGTGATTTGGTTTCTCCCTCTCTCGCCTGCATGCCATATGGTCTTTCAAACATCCCCTCTCCCCCGTATACCTTTTAAATACCAGATTTTCACCGGCAGCAAAACGTTGTTGGGAGTTTTTGGCTGGTGGGGCTTGGGGTCCCTGCCAGCCACATTATAGGTGTGCTGCTACTTGGTGGGCCTGAACCTAAAGTGGGCGGGCCTGGGCCCACCCCAGCCCACCCTTGGCTACGCCACTGGCTTAAAGATCTCAAATCTATACTTTGGGAAGAAAGGCGAAAGAGGGGAGATATGATAGAGACATTTAAATACCTATGCGGCATAAATGCACAGGAGGCGAATCTCTTTCAATTGAAAGGAAGCCCTGGAACAAGGGGGCATAGGATGAAGATGAAGGTGAAAGTGCAACAGACTCAGAGAGAAATACTTCTTCACGGAAGAATTTGTGGAACTGCCTCCCAGTGGAGGTGGTGAAGATGAAAACAGTACCAGAGTTCAAGATAGCTTGGGACAAGTACATAGGATCTCTAAGGGAGTGACATGGAGAGCAGATGACATGGACTGGCAGACTGGATAGGCCGTATGGTCTTTATCTGCCTACATATGATTCAGGTCCCATGTTTCTGGCAGGATCCCAGACAGCAGCTAGAGTCCATTCTGTCTAAGCTCAGGGAAAGTTGTGGATTTTCCCAAGTCCACCTGGTTAATAGCAGTTTATGGATTTTTCCACCAGGAACTGGTCCAAATCTTTATTTAAACTTAGCTATGATAATTGCTTTTACAACAACTTTGAGCAACAAATTCCAAAGCTTAACTGTATGTTGCATGAACATGTTTTCTCTAATTTCTTGTAAATGTGGATATATCCAAGTGCAGTTTTATTGGTTCTTTTCTGTATATAAAACATGTTTTCTTTGTAGAAAATATTTTATTAATTTTCCCCATGAGACAATTTCTGTGCCTTTATGTTTACAGTTTAGTCAAGACACACGTCAGACAAGACAACTAACAAGAAATACATAAGAAGCTTTAAGCCAAGGCAGCAAGATTCTTCTTTTCAAAACAAGACCACTTAAAATAACTGGTAGAAGCTGCCAGAAACCAGCCCCAAAACAATCACAGACTGGAGGATTTCATATAAGCCATGCTGAGCAGAAACCTCTATATTAAGGGCCCATTTTGAAAGTTCCCTTCCATCCCCAATAAAGTGAGAGAAACCACACCTTTACCCTCCTTCAGATGTTCAAAAGGACTCAATGGGGGCAGTCCTATAAGCTGGCACCTAGAGGTAGGCACCATTAAATTGACAGTGTGGTGCCTATGTACACTGGGTGTTATTCTGTAACGTAATGCCTGAGTTCCATAATGCCTAACCTCAAAGGAGGTGTACATGTGGGTGGAACATGGGCAAGCCATGAAGCAGTTACAGAGCCTGGTATGTAGTGTCACCGTCACATCTTTGGGGGTGGGAAGGGGTCAGTGACCACTGGGGGATTAAGGTGGGGTCATGCCTTAATCCCCTCCAATGATCAGTTGGTCAATTAGGGCACCTTTTTGTGACTTAGTAGTGATTGAAACAGGTCCAGATAAAATGTCCCAATTTTTGCCCTATGTGTCCAAATTCTAGGCTCACCCAAAGCACACCCCCAAGTACTTGTGATTTAGACAAACTGCGGAGCAAGCTGTCTCAAATCTGAGTTTTGAAAATCGCAACTTGGATGTTTTCCCATGAAAAACATCCATATGGCTCTTTGTGTCACTTTTCAGATGTTTTTCTTTTTTGAAAATGAGCACCTTAGCATGTACTTTCACACCTAACTTTGCCATACTAAATAAGAAAAAACACCACTTTATACCATCATATGAATATTGATTCTCAGGGCTTAATTTGTAGACAAAAAGGAAGTGGAACCGTGGAGTCAGGAACAGGACAGGCCGACAAAGGTCAGGGGTAACAGGAGAGGAGGGGCTGGATTAAGGAGTAGAGTGGTTGGTGTCTGCTGAACTCCAGGCTCACTCCCTCCCCTACTCTTCCTGTAGCCCTCTTGGGCTAGGGCAGGACATCCCTGCTGCTCTGGACTCTAAAAAGAAGTTATGGAACTGTGTTCCAGGCCATTCCTCCAGAAAGTAAGCCCTGTTGATTCTACATGTTTTAGATGAGTTTAATACTAAAAGTTCTGAACCTCTAAGCCAGGGGATCATTTAAGAAACAGAAAAATATCCAAAAAGCAGCACAAAGCAGCATTTTGGTCTTTTTTTTCACAAAACATCCAAATCGCTATTTTTGAAACCCATTTTTAAGACGTTTTTCTATGCAGTTAGTCTGCAGTGCATCCAATCACCAAAAAGATACAGTGGAATTAGAGAAGGAACAGAGAAGAGTGACGAAAATGATGAAGGGAATGGGACAACTTCCCTATGTGGAAAGGCTGAAGCGTCTAGGGCTCTTCAGCTTGGAGAAGAGACAGCTGAGGGGAGATATAATAGAAGTCAATAAAATAATGAGTGGAGTGGAACGGGTAGACGTGAATAGTTTGTTTACTCTTTCCAAAAATACTAGGACTAGGGGGCGTGCGATGAAGCTACAAAGTAGTAAATTTAATACGAATCAGAGAAAATATTTATTCACACAATATGTAATTAAACTCTGGAATTCGTTGTCAGAGAATGTGGTAAAGGCGGATAGCTTAGTGGGGTTTAAAAAGGGTCTGGGTGGCTTCCTAAAGGAAAAGTCCATAGACCATTATTAAATTGACTTGGGAAAATCCACTGCTTGTTTCTGGGATAAGCATCATAAAATGTATTGAGCTTTTCTGGGATCTTGCCAAGTATTTGTGACCTGGATTGGCCACTGTTTGGAAACAGGATGCTGGACTTGATGGACCTTTGGTCTGTCCCAGTGTGGCAATACTTATGTACTTATGTACTTAAGGGAGCATGTCAGGGGCATGTCAGAGGCATGTCGGAGGCGTGGTTTGGGCATTGCTAACACTTGGATGTTTTTCTGCCATAATGGAACAAAGCAAAAACATCCAGGGCTAAAACATAGATGTTTTAGGCTAGATCTGTTTTAATAATGACTAAGTCACAAAAAGGTGCCCCAAATGACCACTGGATGGATTAAGGCATGACCCCTACCTTACGTCCCCATTGGTCAATGACTCCCTTCTTCCCCCCAAAAATATAAAAGAGACAGTACATACCAGGCTCTCTGACAGCTTTTGTTGTTACTGCCAGAGCAGCAAGCAGGTCCCTGGAATAGGCTAGTGGTCAGTGCAGTGCACTATAGAAAAGGAGACCCTGGCCCATATCCCACTCTAACTGTTACAATTGTGGTGAAAAGTGTGAACCCTAAAATACCCCACCAAAAACCTACTGTACCCACGTATAGGTGACACATGCAGACATATGGGCTATTGCAGTGGTGTACAGTTGGGTACAGTAGGTGTTTGATGGGTTTTGGAAGGCTCACCATACAACATAAGGGGGTAACAGTGAGATATGTACCTGGGACCACTGCGGTGCCCCTAGGGTGCCTCACTGCTCTGCTGGGATGTCTATGTAGCCAGTCTACTAAGAATGCTGGCTCCTCCTACATCTCAATGGCTTGATTTTGTGCATTTTTCAGTTGGACTTTTTTTTTCTGAAAATGGTCCAAAAGGATAGATGCACTCCCCTCAATATTCAAAACCATTTAACCAGCCAAGATTGGCGCCTAGCCAGTTAAATGCCCCATAACTTGCTATCTGCGAATTTTTAGTGGGACATGGCCAGCCATGACCCGCTGAAAATTCACAGTTAGCAGCTAGCCAGTTTTATCATGTGATAATACCATCTAGCTGCCGATTTTCAAAGCATTGCCAGCTAAGTTTGGCAGCTAAATTTGGCTATGTGACTACCAGGCCTATTTTTGGCTGGTTCAAACTTAACTGGCCAGTGCCGAATATCGGCTTCGCCAGTTAAATTTGAACTGGCCAAAAATAAACCGGATATTCAATGATGGTGTACCTGTTCTCAGCGTCAACTGCAGGAGTTAGTCTGGCTACCTCCTACAATCTGAATATCAGGCCCACTCAGCACAACAATGTCTAGCAAATGTCCATTTTCAAAAAAAAAAAAAAAGAGAGAGATTTTTCAGGTTCGAAAATGACCATGTTCACTACTGGATTTTTGGACGCTTCCACAAAATATCTAAAGTCAGATTTTGACGTCATATTGAAAATGCCCCTCCACGTCAACTTTTACGAAACCATACTAGCGATCCTGGCACTTTGAATGGGCTTTGTCGGCATTGCCACACAGGAATCGCTGGTGCGGTCTCATAAAAGAGACCCTTATTGGGCACTAATTTTTTTAAGGATCAGTAACGAACCAAATATGCACTAAAACACTGCAGTAACTGTTAGCCAGTTACTGAGCTGCATTAGCTGTTTAACATGGTATTAACTGCTAGCATTGGCCCACCCTGTCATGTGTTTGTTGCATCTGTGAGAGGCTCAGATGTGGATTTCTGGGGAAGGGAATTTTTTTCCTCTTTCTATAGGACCCCTTTTCTGAAGAAATTTATATGAATCTGCACAATGTACACCATTCTCAGCTCACAAGAGTTACTACTACTACTTAACACTTCTATAGCGCTACAAGGCATACGCAGCACTGTACACCATACACATAAAGACGGTCCCTGCTCAAAGAGCTCACAATCTAAATAAGACAGGTAACAGACAGAGCAACTAAGGGGTAAGGGGAATTAAAGAGGAGGGGATAAAAGGTACAGGCAAGTGAGCAGTGGTTAGGACTCAAAAGCAGCGACAAAGACGTGGGCCTTTAGCTTGGACTTGAAAACGGCCAAAGACGGGGCTAGACGTACATGCTTGGGATGGAAGTCTATTCCAGGCGTGTGGTGCAGCAAGATAGAAGGAGCGGAGTCTGGAATTAGCAGTTGAGGAGAAGGGGACAGACAAGAGAGATTTGTCAACAGAACGGAGTGCCCGAGGGGGGGTGTAGGGAGAGACAAGAGTGGAGTGGAGAGGTACTGGGGAGCAGTTCCCAGTTTCTTTTTTCTTACCTTCTATGCATGTTTCCCATGCAGGTGCTACAGATGCTATACAAAATTAAATGGCCCCCTTCATTTCCTATTATTGATGCAGGCCTAATAGATGCCAGGACTTCACTTTTATGTAAGGGACTGGCAGTTTGCAAGCGGGTAGTATAACAAGACCCTAATCAGAGCTATATGAAGCAGATGAAACATAGATCTGGAGATTCTAGGAAACAGCAACCTTTTGATCAGAGCTGAGCACATGCTGCCTCTGGAACCGCTGTCAACACGCAAAATACAACTTTTGTCTCCAAATATTTTCAGGCAACTTCATCTGCACCTTCTCCAAACTACTGATGACAGTTGGGTCACTAGGTTCCAAAATTCATTATCTCAGAACTTATATGTCTAGGGCCCAGAATTCAGAAAACGCTGAGCTCTTTAATTGATTCTCCTAAATTAGCCTCCTAAATTTGTGCTCTATTTTCAGCCAAACTTAGGAGTATAAGATTTCAGCTGAAAATTCATCTTTAATTTAGGAGCTTAAAAGTTATACTCATAAATTTAAGCCTGCCATTCCTTTCCCTACATTTATGAGTGTAAAGCTGAAAATCAGTGCTAAGCTCATTTCTTTTCCCCACCCTAAATCTGTCCCTGTTACCACCCACATTTTACACTCCTAGATTTAAGAGTGGTAAACTACTCCAGTGAACTACCATTAAAGTACTTTATTGTAACTGGGTCCATGAGGCCTACAGTAAAACAGTGAGTGTTAACAGTGTTAGAGTGTGCTAATGAGGTAACACTCAATGGTAACTCGTATATGATTTATATTTAGGCTAATGAAAATTACCCATTGGAAACTTTGGTTGGCTAACTAAACTATGGCTGTGAAAACTTCCAGCCATGCCTGTTTCTCGTGGTTCTCCTGCATTCCTCTAAGCACAGTACACCAGAACTTTAAAGCGTAAGATTTCCACAGAGCAAAATGATATACTCGCTTCCAGGATGAAACTCAATCTTCCTGACATCAAATGCCTGCCTCGAAGACAGCAGCACCATGTAATACAAACTGTTTTATGAGAGGTGAGGAGTGTTCTGGAGACAGGGAGGGCATCTGAGGCCTGCTGAATCATTGCATGCGACCTTTTCTCAGACTGATTGGAGATGAAATTTGAGCTGGATGATATAAGAACTAAACACAGAACACAAGAGTTAAAGAAAAAGAACAAATTTGCAGAAAAGCTATAATCAAAGGGGTAGGGGTGTTGAGGAATCAGTCTTGGCAGGGGTCTTACAAACATGGAAGTTGGGAATGGATGGCACATGCCTACGTTGGAGGGAGGAGAGAAGGACGCAGGATGTTAAAGTATAGTTTGCCACAAACAGTTCTGCAACATTAACGACTGTTTTTATTTTCTGTGCAAGTTGCTTCAAAGGACAGCTCTGTGGGCTCATAAAAATGCAGAGAACAAATAGAGGGCCTCCTAGTCTAATTTATGCATTGTGTCCAGTGTTCACCAAGAGGCATATAATCTGTAAACTGTCAGCTTCAAAGTTCCAGGGAGACTGGTGTTAACCCTGACTCATGACCCCACTGACACTAGCTAGGCCCTCCTGTTTTCTTAACCAGCTGTTTTAAATAAATGCGTTTCATTTTTAAGGGATTGTCTCAAAGCTTTTCCACAAACGCTGTTCTTGGTATTATTTGCACTGTTTTGATTACATGTTCAGTGAAGATCCCATCTTCTTAGAAACCTGTAAAGTCTTTAAAAAAAAAACAAAACCTAGGCCACTGAATGCCTTAGCCCGGTGACTCAAACTGTTCTGTGGTGCTGAAAGAAATTAGCAAGGCCTACAACAACAGAAAAACATATTAGGCTTGTTTCCTGTATCAATACACAGAGGAAGCATTTTGTTCTGATGATTTTTTTCCCATTTGAAGTCACAGTGGGGCCAAAACAAACGATGTTGAGAAAGCTGCTGGATATTGTCGAAGGCGCTCTACCTAAATTACATAATGAGGCTAAAATCAGGTCTTTTCAGAATACCCCTAATTACTCCTCCCCCCCCCCCCCCCACCCCTTGTGTTCATTTGAAATAGGAATCAGAAAACTGAATATTTACCAAAGACCAAAGCTGACAGGAAATTCACAGGTGGTATGGTTTTCTTTCCTCTCAAGGTGTGCTCCATTTCGTGGGAAGGGGTTTGCGTGCATCTGTGAAACTTGAAACTAGGCTGTCTGTTGTTTTAACTCCTAATAGGCCCATGGCAGATGGGTTAAACAAAGTTGCCAAGCCAAGTCACTCCACCTCTATACTGAGCAGCGACTCTATAGGGGTAGCTCATACTTTGCAAGAGAAAGCAAAAGTAAACTACTCCTGTATACTACCAAGAAAACCATATAAAGAATGCCATGGTGCTGGAAGATGGACCCTCAGATCAGAAGGCACTCAACAAGATACTTATTTTGAGTTTATGCAACATTTTATTTATTTGTTTTTAAAAAATCTTCTATCCCACACTATCTACCATTCTAGGCAATACAATCAACATACACAATCTTTCAAGACACAACAACAATAAAACATAAAATTACAAACTTCTCAATAAAACTACACTGCAACTAGGTACTTCATCCTTTCAAATCAGTACTCATCAATATGCTTCCGAAAAACAAAAGCTTTCACTCACTTTTGAAAAATAGTAATTAAATCAATCTGTTTAGTTGTTATGGCAAAGAATTCCAAAATATTGGACCCAGCAATCATAAAAATAGGTTCTCTGCATACATCCAACTTCACTTGTCTAAAAGAAGGCACATTGAGCAGACTTTTCCCACG
This sequence comes from Microcaecilia unicolor, assembly GCF_901765095.1. Classification (NCBI taxonomy): domain Eukaryota; kingdom Metazoa; phylum Chordata; class Amphibia; order Gymnophiona; family Siphonopidae; genus Microcaecilia; species Microcaecilia unicolor. The sequence goes on along the minus strand of NC_044039.1, from coordinate 177,582,497 downwards.
TGACCTCCAACTTAACAGGTCTATAAATTCTTAAAGTAGATAGTAAACACAAAGGAAATCATTCAGGGCCTCTTTTATCAAGTTGCACTAGCGGTTCCTGCATGGCAATGCCGACGAAGCCCTTTATCGGCATTACTGCACCAGGAGCCGCTAGTGCGGCTTGATAAAAGAGGCCCTCGATGCCTTAAAAATCAATAACGCTAACTTAAAACAAATCCTCCAAAACACTGACAACAAATGTAATTGTATCAAAATCGGTGTAACGTGTTCATGCAGCGGCATTTTGAGCTACTTGAAAAGCTGTGATCAAATGCATAGGCAGACCCAACACTATTATAGTAATCAAATAAGGAAAAATAAAAGCCTGAACTACCGAAGTGTTTCCCAAGTCGATCCTGGAGTACCCCCTTGCCAGTCAGATTTTAGGATATCCACAATGAATATGCATGAGATTGATGGTATACACTTCCTCCATTGCATGCAAATCTCTTTCATGTATATTCACTGTGAATATTCTGAAAACCTGACTATCAAGGGGGTACTCCAGGACTGAGTTGGGAAACATTGAACTACCGTATGAAAATTATTACTACTCAAAAAATCACATAAATTATGCAAACATTGTAGGGATAGATCTACAGCCCTTTCAAGGAGTAGGATAGATCTTTCTCAGTTATGGTTAGATGTTGAAAAACGATTCTGTGAGTACTATCTCCCACAAACTTCTCAATGCAAATTTGTAATGAAACTTTTCAACCTGCATTAGATAGCATGGCTCCTTTGCATCAACCAGAGGCGTAGCCAGACTCGGTATTTTGGATGGGCCCAGAGATAAATTGGATGGGCCCTGCCACGCGCATATGCCCCCCCAACCACGCACCACAAATATCTTCCCATAGAGATTTTTTAAGAACATAAGAGATTATTTTTTTTCACCTACCGCACATCTTCTCCCTCTCCTCTGCAGCGTCCTGGCATCTGTGCTCCTGTCTCTGAACTCCGTCCCTCCCCCCAATGTCAGTACAGGTGTCCTCGGTGCCTGCAGCGATTCATTCTCACTGCTTGCGCCGGCCCCACAAGCTTCCATCATCCATGTCCCGCCCTTGCTGATGTCATTGCCTGTTTCCTGTCTTTTGGAACGTGGCAGATGTAAGGCTGCAGGGCCAGCGCAAGCAGCAAGAATGAATCGTTTCAGGTGCTGAGACCAGAGTGCAGATGTTGGGATGCTGCGGAGGAGAGGGAGGAAGAGAGCAGTGTAGCGCTGTAGCTGTGTAGGTCTGAGCCAAGATTGGGTGGGCCTGTGTCCACTCAGGCCCACCCTTAACTACGCCAGTGGCATCAACTTCTGAATCCAAGGTCTTTGATAAACCCATGCTATCCCGAGGAGTTGAAGCAAAGAAAGAAGGCATGCAGAAAACTGGAGAGAGCTTGGAGAGAAAAGCAGACAGATGAGCTGAAATCATTCACAGATGAGCTGAAATCGTTCACGGGGAAGCCCCGATCTATATGTCAGACCTCATAGACCTGCCTACGAGGAACACAAAACGATCAGCATGCACATTCCTCAATCTCCACTACCCCAGCTGTAAAGGACTTAAATATAAATCCACATATGCTTCCAGCTTTTCCTACATATGCACGCAACTATGGAATGCACTACCGAAGGCCATAAAAGCAATGCACGACCTAACAAACTTCCGAAAGCTACTGAAAACTGACCTATTCAAGAAGGCATACCATAACGATCCATCCTAAATACGAAACAATCAGACTCTACACCATCTAGACAAAACCGAACTCTCTTCACTTGACTAGTTAACCTCATTGCTACTAATTGAAAGTTACGCAATATGCACTACCACTTTACCTCTCATGTTGAATATGAACTCTCTATAGTTGATTATCTAACTTATGTTATAACTCACTCTATCACTCAGGAACCTCTATGCAATACCATAATGTACTCTACTTTACCATGAATGTACAGTGGTGGAAATAAGTATTTGATCCCTTGCTGATTTTGTAAGTTTGCCCACTGACAAAGACATGAGCAGCCCATAATTGAAGGGTAGGTTATTGGTAACAGTGAGAGATAGCACATCACAAATTAAATCCGGAAAATCACATTGTGGAAAGTATATGAATTTATTTGCATTCTGCAGAGGGAAATAAGTATTTAATCCCTCTGGCAAACAAGACCTAATACTTGGTGGCAAAACCCTTGTTGGCAAGCACAGCGGTCAGACGTCTTCTGTAGTTGATGATGAGGTTTGCACACATGTCAGGAGGAATTTTGGTCCACTCCTCTTTGCAGATCATCTCTAAATCATTAAGAGTTCTGGGCTGTCGCTTGGCAACTCGCAGCTTCAGCTCCCTCCATAAGTTTTCAATGGGATTAAGGTCTGGTGACTGGCTAGGCCACTCCATGACCCTAATGTGCTTCTTCCTGAGCCACTCCTTTGTTGCCTTGGCTGTATGTTTTGGGTCATTGTCGTGCTGGAAGACCCAGCCACGACCCATTTTTAAGGCCCTGGCGGAGGGAAGGAGGTTGTCACTCAGAATTGTACGGTACATGGCCCCATCCATTCTCCCATTGATGCGGTGAAGTAGTCCTGTGCCCTTAGCAGAGAAACACCCCCAAAACATAACATTTCCACCTCCATGCTTGACAGTGGGGACGGTGTTCTTTGGGTCATAGGCAGCATTTCTCTTCCTCCAAACACGGCGAGTTGAGTTCATGCCAAAGAGCTCAATTTTTGTCTCATCTGACCACAGCACCTTCTCCCAATCACTCTCGGCATCATCCAGGTGTTCACTGGCAAACTTCAGACGGGCCGTCACATGTGCCTTCCGGAGCAGGGGGACCTTGCGGGCACTGCAGGATTGCAATCCGTTATGTCGTAATGTGTTACCAATGGTTTTCGTGGTGACAGTGGTCCCAGCTGCCTTGAGATCATTGACAAGTTCCCCCCTTGTAGTTGTAGGCTGATTTCTAACCTTCCTCATGATCAAGGATACCCCACGAGGTGATATTTTGCGTGGAGCCCCAGATCTTTGTCGATTGACAGTCATTTTGTACTTCTTCCATTTTCTTACTATGGCACCAACAGTTGTCTCCATCTCGCCCAGCGTCTTACTGATGGTTTTGTAGCCCATTCCAGCCTTGTGCAGGTGTATGATCTTGTCCCTGACATCCTTAGACAGCTCCTTGCTCTTGGCCATTTTGTAGAGGTTAGAGTCTGACTGATTCACTGAGTCTGTGGACAGGTGTCTTTCATACAGGTGACCATTGCCGACAGCTGTCTGTCATGCAGGTAACGAGTTGATTTGGAGCATCTACCTGGTCTGTAGGGGCCAGATCTCTTACTGGTTGGTGGGGGATCAAATACTTATTTCCCTCTGCAGAATGCAAATAAATTCATATACTTTCCACAATGTGATTTTCCGGATTTAATTTGTGATGTGCTATCTCTCACTGTTACCAATAACCTACCCTTCAATTATGGGCTGCTCATGTCTTTGTCAGTGGGCAAACTTACAAAATCAGCAAGGGATCAAATACTTATTTCCACCACTGTATGTCTTAATGCAATATCAATTGTAACTCTCAACCCGGAAATGGCGATCGCCATTACGGCATAATGTAAGTCACATTGAGCCTGCAAATTGGTGGGAAAATGTGGGATACAAATGCTACAAATAAATAAATAAATAAAATCTCTCTGGAGACAACAGATCAGTCTTTATTAAAAAAGAGGTTGAGCTGCAGAAGAAGAGATATTTTATAAATAGGATTGTGGACAGTTGTAATTCTCCTAAGAAACTTTTTAATACAGTGAGAAATTTGTCACCGCCTGCTGAGAAGTTAGTTTCACAATCAGATATTACTCAGGAAGATTTAGCTCTATATTTTCAGGAGAAAATTTTAAAAACTCATCAAGAACTGTATAAAGTGTGACATTCCAAAGGAAAGATAGAAATAGACTTAGACAGGGATCAGACCGTTGCGATCTACAGGAATCCCTGTAGATCGGGGTTGGCGCTCCTTTTCCATTGTAGATGAGGTGTCAACAGCAAAATTACTTAAAAGGTTTACAAAGGGGTCTTGTCAATTAGGCCCCTGCCCAGCCACAATTTTGAAATCCTTGCCTTCTCATCTGGTGCCTATTCTCACTCAGTTGATCAATCACTTCTTCAGGGAAGGGGATATACCAGCCCAACTGGGGCATATTTTGTTGACTCCATTGTTGAAGGGCTCAAATGTCAATCAAAATTTTTGTTCAAATTATAGAGCGGTGGCTAACATTCACATTCCATTGCTATTCAAAACGGTAGAGGCAGTGGTGGGACTACAATTACAGGATTACTTTTTTCAGTTCCAAATACTGGACCCCAGACAATCAGGATTTCACCCTAATTACTGCACTGAAACTGTCTTACTGGCCTTGATGACAAATTTGAGGAACAACTTAGATAAAGGCATACCAACTATGGTCAAGCAGTTAGATCTGTCGGCCGCCTATGATTTGGTCAATCATGATATCTTGTTAGGTAGATTATCTGAAATTGGAATTTTAGATACAGTCTTACTGTAGTTTTCTGGATTTTTGGAGCACCGTATTTTGCAAGTAGTGTGGAATAAATCTATCTCAATGGCTTGGAGAATGGTTTGTGGAGTCCCACAGGGCTCATCACTTTCTTCAGCTCTGTTATATATATATATATATATATATATATATATATATATATATATATATCTAAGTGAATTGCAACATGTGCTTAGTTCCTTTGAAGTAATATATTTGTCTTACATAGATGATATATCTCTAATATTTCCTGCAGCAATGAGTTTTCAGGAAACTATATTGCAGATGTTAGAGGTGTTTGATTCCATTTCAACACGAATGCTTGCAAATGGTTTGAAAATTAATCCAGATAAAACAAATATTTTATGGGTAGCAGGTAAAAAAGTTAAGTTGCCAAGAGAGAAATAAAATTAACCTCAACTGAAGTCCTAATTCAAATGGATATAAAAATCTTAGGATATAAAATTCTGGATTGTACTCTAACTATGGAAAAACAAGTGAATACAATTGTTAAGAAATCTTTTTTTTTTGTAATTGAAACTAGTTTACCGGGTTAAGCCATTTTTAGATATGTCTCAATTTAGGCTGATCGTGCAATCTATGGTATTACGTCAAATTGATTATTGCAGTACTGTTCTTTTAGGATTGCTTGAAAGACAATTAAGCTGAATCCAAATTATACAGAATGTAGCTGGGAAAATGATTCTGAGAGAAAATGATAAAGATCATATGACCCCCATTGTTCATTGAATTTCATTGGTTGCCGGTAAAGGCTAGGATACATTTTAAATTGCTGTCGTTCATTTTTAAGATTCTGTATGGTCAAGCTCCCGAATATCTTCAAGATATAATTTCTGTTTATTCCCTTACTAAGGTGTTGTGTTCTGCTCAGGTTGTTAAATTATGTATTCCAGCAATATCAACTTGTCGGAAATCGACTTCCAGACAGAGAACTTTGGTTAGAAGGGGCCTGGTTTAATGGAATGAACTGCTGTGTAATATATGCAATATTACTTGTTATTAAACTTTTAGGAGAATTGTTAACGGTTTTCTTTTTACCTTATATCTGACAGGTATTTAGACTTAATATGAACTATGATAACCATAATGGAAATACACTGTTACAAGAGGGATTATCTCTTTGGTCTGTATCTTTTTTGTGATTCGCCTTGAGCAACCTCAGGAAAGCGGAATAAGAATGTCAAAATTAGATTAGATTAGATTAGATTTTAAAAAACTCATTGCCCAGTCTTCTTCACATGAGGTTTCATAGATAATTCCATCTTGAGCTTATCCTATACATAGAAGGTTCTATGCATGTCATTTTATTACAGTTTCTGTGAGCATGTTTCTGTGGATTTGTAGAGGATGTTCTGGAAAGGACTTCCATGTTTGCAGTAATTTGTACCAGTAACAGCAGCCAAATGAGATTCCAATGGGCAGTCAGTACATAAATCTTCCTGGAAATGAAGACCGTCTGATGACTGGATGATGCAGAGACTGGAAAAACATCCAGCATGCTTAGAAAAGAGAAGGAAAAGCACTTAGTTTTTGTTGAACATTTGTACTTACCAAACTTCCAAAAAAAGATGCAAAATGTAAATAACAGTTTGCATTTACAGAATCCTTTTCATGTAAATGTGAAACCTGATGCATTCAAAAATAACATCAGAAACATTCACAGAGACACTATTCATGTGAATGGAAAGTCTGGCCAGCCTAATTGGGACCCAATTTTGATGCCTGCTCTATTTGTAAATTCCAAAGAGAGGAGGGGATAAGGGGCGGGGGAAGAACCTGATGTTCAAATCCATTTATCCAGGCACCAGATACTATTGCCTATTTAAGTGGTACTGATTGAGACAGCCAATGATTTTCCAATGGCATCATCTGGAGATTACCAATGAATAGGGTTACCATATGTCCGGTGGATATCCTAAAAACCTGACTGGCTTAGTATGTCCCAAGGGCTGGGTTGAGTACTCCTACACTAAATTATGCTTCCTGTATTAGTGGGTAACTGAAGTCAGTTTGTGGTTTCTTTTGGATGATTTCCATTTTCACGTACTAGTTCATTCAGAATTTTGTGGTAGTGTAAATGGTAAATCCCCTAACAGTGCTATGAATCTTTTCTTGTCCAGGCAATTAAAGAGAGAAAGCCAGCACTTACTGTAGATATCAAATCAAATTGTAGAGCCAGCACTTACTACATAATGAACTTTTCCCATCTTTCTTTTTTTCTGTTTCATTGAGGGGGGGGGGGGCTGTAGCTTTGTCCTGCTTTCAATGGCACACTGCACCCAACTAAGAATGTACTATAAGAATGATGATAAGGAATCAAAGTTTAGTATGCGCTGTACTACAGAATAAATCTAAATGAAAATTCATTTAATTGGACAATCTGATAAAAACTATATTAGATATTGTGCTCTCCGTTAGACTTAATGAAGAAAAACAGGTGAACAAGCATGTTGTACATAATATCGTTTTATTAGAACAGCGCAATATAGCTGTGACTTGCTAAATGGAAGCTGCAGAACACTATCTTAAGAACATAATGAAAGAAAATCTTATTTTTCGTATTATCTTCTTGGCCATGTATCTCTATTGTTAACATGTTTGTTTTCTTATCAGGCTGCCACTTTATGGCCTGTTTTGTCATCTATTTTAAGTCGTATGCCCAGTTAAGGTGCTTTTAAGAAAGATCTAAAGACATTGCTGTTTTATAAATATGTATTAGGGAAGAAACTATAGCATAATACTTATTGTTATGTTATGATCATTTTTGATTTGGAAACAAAACCAAAAGCAACCACAAAAGTGGAGAAACTAGATCCGCTACGAGGGGAAGCACAGAAACAGAGGAATAGCGTGATCAACAGGACCCTTCCATAAAAAGCCAAGGAGATGAAGAATAAGTAGTAAAAATGTCCTTTAATAGTGGAAAATAAGACTCGACACAGCACTGTATTTCAGGAGTCTATATACGGTAAATGCCAGTGGGTGGAGCTGAACCAAATCAAGCCTTTAGAAAGACTAATTATTGGTAGATATACAGAATACATTGGTAGAAAGTACAAGCAAAACTGACAGGAGAATCATGTCCACAAAAATATCGCTGTGTCAGACTCCTTTTTTTTTTGTTTGTTTTGCTTTTTTTGAAGTGTCATGTTGATCATGCTACTCCTCTGTTTCTATTTTTGATTTGGATAATCTTGTTTAATCATTGTTACTGGTCCCCCTGACATGCCAGGACACCAACCGGGCACCCTAGGGTGCATAGCTCCTTTACCTTGTGTGCTGAGCCCCCCAAACACCCCCAAAAACCCACTCCCCACAACTGTACACCACTATCATAGCCCTAAGGGGTGAAGGGGGGCACCTACATGTGGGTACAGTGGGTTTCGGGTGGGTTTTGAAGGGCTCACATTTACCACCACAAGTGTAACAGGTGGGGGGATGGGCCTGGGTCCGCCTGCCTGAAGTGCACTGCACCCACTAAAACTGCTCCATGGACCTGCATACTGCTGTCATGGAGCTGGGTATGACATTTGAGACTGTCAAAAAAAATTTTAAGTTTTTTTTTTTAGGGTGGGAGGGGGTTGGTGACCACTGGGGGAGTAAGGGGACGTCATCCCCGATTCCCTCCGGTGGTCATCTGGTCAGTTCGGGCACCTTTTTGAGGCTTGGTTGCAAGAAAAAATGGACCAAGTAAAGTCGGCCATGTGCTCATCAGGGACGTCCTTCTTTTTTCCATTATCGGCCGAGGACGCCCATCTCTTAAGCACGCCCCAGTCCTGCCTTCGCTACGCCTCTGACACGCCCCGTGAACTTTGGTCGTCCCCATGACGAAAAGCAGTTCAGGGCGCCCAAAATCGGCTTTCGATTATGCCGATTTGGGCGATCCTGAGTGAAGAACACCCATCTCCCGATTTGTGTCGGGAGATGGGCGCTCTTCTCTTTCAAAAATAAGCCTGAATGTTTATTAATTTTAGGAACGTCCCTGTTCTGCCCCTTTCTTGTGCCCCCTTTTTCAGATCACATGTAAAATTTAGGTGTGTAGATTTCAATTAAATGTAATTAGTGCCAATATTTGCTAATTGAAAAGCCAATCACTGCACACACAATTTTTGGCAACTTTTACAGAATTTGGGGGGGTTAATGTGTGTTACTGATCCCCATGTTAACTGCAAGGTACGCTCCCTGGCCCCTACTATGCATTTCCACATTAGGAGGGGGCAATTCGTTCACTTAGGAGCTACAAGGATGCACAATAGGAGACAATTCTATAAAGAAACCTAGGTGCCCAGATTCTGTTATATAATGCTAGTGCAACCTGGTATCAACACGCCTATTATTTACATGCCCCCAATTACACCAAACAATGAAATAACCCTCAAGGGAGAGATAAATGAAAACAACAGCAAAGACGAATCAATCCCGTCAAAAAATATTTTCATAAGCTGCTCCAAGACGTCTTAGAGCAGCTTATAAAGTTTCAAGTATCTGCAGATTGAGATAAGTTTTGCTTCTACTGCTTCTTTTTGAAATTCCACTGCTGGTTCACATATATAAAAAGCTTTTTGGACTTGTTATGATTGTTTTTCCAGTTTATGGACACTGCGATATAATGCTTATTAGACTGTTGTGGACCTGTTAGTCTTCCTATATAATAATTCTCACCTCCAATGTTCTGTGCTTGGGACCGTGGCTCCCTGGAGGTGGTGGTCTGCTAGGCAGACACGCACTGACGTCACTGACGTCAGGACAGCTGATTCCAAGGCCTCGGAATCATCTGTCACCCTCCGCGCTACGGCCCCCTCGACCCCCCACCCTGGCCCGCCGAAAACCGCCCCCCGCCGCCGTTGTGGACTACCTGTGCTGACGGAGGACCCAAACCCCCGACAGCCGAAGTGCTGTTGTGCCCTTCGCATTGTTCATCTTCTCTGGAAGTTTCTCTGCCTGCGTCTGACGTCAGACGCACGCAGAGGAACTTCCAGAGAAGATGAACAACACGAAGGGCACAACAGCACTTCGGCTGTCGGGGGGTTGGGTCCCCCGTCAGCACAGGTAGTCCACAACGGCGCCGCCGCAGCAGCGGGGGGGGCACTTTTGCCGGGAGAAATTGCCTGCCTAGGGACCGTTTCCTTGCCTTCAGAAACGGGCCTTTTTTTACTAGTTTTATATAATAAAACAAAAAATAGTCATTTTTGATGAATCAAAATACATGGATAAAAGGGAGGGGAATAATGGCAAGAGTTCTAATGATGTCTTCTTAAGTGAGCCGTACTTGCAGCAATTCTCACTGAAATTAAACTTGGCTATATTTTACAGCCTATACTGAATTCTCCTGTTCCTCTTCCAAATTCTCTTTATATATATTAATATAGCATGGATATTTATCTGGCAGTACGGGTCCCAGGTTGTTTATTAAGCGATATTTGAAAATATATATTTTTAACGGGATTGATTCTTCTTTGCTGCTCCCAATTACACCAGCCATAGACCTGACAAATCTGTGGGCACAAAAATACAGCAGGGACACATGTAACTTGTGGAGGGGCATTTTCAAAAGGGGCGTCCAAGTTGTGATTTGGACGTCCTTGCAAAACGGCGACATTCAGGGGCGAGGAAACAAGATGGACGTCCATCTTTCATTTCAAATGTACCGTCAGAGATATTCAAATCCTTAAATTTGGACGTCCCTAAACATGGACATTTCTGACTTTTGGCGATTTTCGAAACCAAAGAGTCCATGTCAAAAATGGCCAAATCCAAGCCATTTGGTCATGGGACGAACCAGCATTTGTAGTGCACTGGTCCCCCTGACATGCCAGGACAGCAACCGGGCACCCTAGGGGGCACTGCAGTGGAATTCATGAATTGCTCCCAGGAGCATAGCTCTCTTACCTTGTGTGCTGAGCCTCCCAAAACCTACTACCCACAACTGTACACCACTACCATAGCCCTTACAGGTGAAGGGGGGCACCTATATATGGGTACAGTGGGTTTGTGGTGGGTTTTGGAGAGCTCGCTGTTCCCTCCACAAATGTAACAGGTAAGGGGGGTATGGACCTGGGTCCACCTGTCTGAAGTGCACTGCAGTACCCACTAAAACTGCTCCAGGGACCTGCATGAGCTGTCATGGACCTGAGTTTGACATCTGAGGCTGGCACGACATACTTTGAAAGATGTTTTTTGAGGGTGGGAGGGGGTTAGTGACCACTAGGGGAGTAACGGGAGGTCATCCCTGATTATCTTTGGTGGTCATCTGGTCATTTCAGGCACCTTTTGTGCCTTAGCCACCCACCGATGCTCTTCTCTCCCCTGCCCCCCCTCCAGCCACCCAGCGAGTCTCCTCTGTCCCCTGCCCCCTCCAGCCACCCAGCGAGTCTCCTCTGTCCCCTGCTCCCCTCCAGCCACCCAGTGATTGTCCTATCTCCCCTGCCCCCCTCCAGCCACCCAACAATTCTCCTTTTTCCCTTGCCCCCCCTCCAACCACCCAGTGATACTCCTTTTTCCCTTGCCCCCTCCAGCCACCCAGCGAATCTCCTCTCTCCCCTGCCCCCTCCAGCCACCCAGCGATTCTCCTGTCTCCCCTGCTCCCCCTCCAGCCACCCAGTGAATCTCCTCTCTCCCCTGCCCCCTCCAGCCACCCAGTGATTCTCCTGTCTCCCCTGCTCCCCCTCCAGCCACCCAGTGAATCTCCTCTCTCCCCTGCCCCCCCTCCAGCCACCCAGCGATCCTCCTGTCTTCCCTGCTCCCCCTCCAGCCAGCCAGCGATTGTGCTATCTCCCCTTCCCCCCCCCCCATTCTGAAGCTGAGAAAGTGAAGTCCAACATTCTCCTGGGGGGCATGGCATTGCAGCGAGGGCGGCAGGGGCGGGGCCCCGTGCTGCTGTCATGCGGTTGGCCAATGTTCTGAAGCCGAGAAAGTGAAGTACAACATTCTCCTGCAGGGGGTGTGGCATTATGGTGAGGGCAGCAGGGGCGGGGCCTCGTGCTGCTGTCGTGCGGTTGGTCAGTGCCGCGGGTGATGTACTCAGAACTACGTGTCATCAGTTCAGGAGATGGAGCCTTACAGAACGCAGGAATGCTTCAAGTCTTCACTTTCTCGGCTTCAGAACGTTGGAGGTGCATTTTATTATATAGGATAGTTCACACCAAGTGACTTTTCCATTTTTCCATAAACTTAGAGAACAGTTTTAAAGCTCCCAAAATCACTTGTATAGGAAGATTCAGCAAATATACTGCTGAGACTCACACTCAATCCATCTTCAGGTAGGAATAACTACCTTTATTGTATATAAATCTCTCATGCACACTCAGTGTGGGTATCCTGAAAACCTGAGTGAGTCTTGAGGACTGACTGAGAACCCCTGCTCTGTAGTGACACCTCCTCCTGCAGATTCCTTTTATCCTTCTCAAGCCATGAGGAATATATATATATTTTTTTGCCAAACATGTCTATTTTTCAAGCCTTTTCCCACTATTCATCTTCTAGAGACCAAAAACCTTGGATAAATTGTATTTTGCATCTATTAGTTGGATTCTGTGCACCGGACGTTTTAATCTTTAACCTGGTTCCTGTCGTTCCCTTTGGTAAGTGCCAATATAAGTATTTAATAACCAAATTATTGGCCACTGATTCCCCTGGGGATTAGTATAATGGGTACATTTGAGTGACTCATCCTTATACAGGAGACAGAGTTCAATAATGTCTGATACGTGGGATATAAAATGCTGACAACATAATTTACAGCAGAAAATGTGCTATTTGCTTGCTAGACTGACAGTCAGAGGTGCCAGAGAAATAAATGTGTTTTATTGACCCACTAGCAGACAGCTATGTGGGTCTGTTGATGGCCAAAAGAAACTGGAGGAGAGGAAATGGGATATATGAAGGAACAAAGCTGATATATGAGTCATGGTTGACCCCCCAGTCCTGCTGCTTGTAACCCACAAGTTGCAAGGTCTGTCTTCCTATTGGCAACAAGCTTCATCTTTTTAAAAGATGCAGTAGCTGGTGGAACAAATATTTTAAAGACTAATACTTACACTGTAGAGAGATGAGAGTCTTCAGACTGGCTGTTGCCTCTTCAGCAACACATATAAACACTCCAAATTTAAGAGTGATCCAAGCTTCTTTTATCGCAATCGAAGTAAATATTTGTTCTTTATGGAGATGAAATTACTATTAATTACTATAGGATGTACCTTGTTCTTTAAACCAAGATTATTTCCAGGCTCCAGAGTCCTAGTGCTCTTTCAGAATGATTCACAGAAAGGAGTTAAAGGCTTTTGTGTGCACGTGCCAGTCATCATCATCATTGCATTATGGACCATTGGAGCCTATGGTGGGAACCGTCCTTCTTACCCAAGGTCCTTTCCTGACCTAAGTCATGTGTCCTGCACTTTGGATGTCCAGGCCAGACCCCTTCCAGATATCATCCAACCATCTTCTTTTTGGTTTCCTCAGTCCTTTGGCTCTTCCAAGAATCATTGTTTTTAATCAACCTCCGATCTTCCAATTTACAAATATGTCCACAACCGTTAACTTTCCTATTTAAATCCTCTTGGATCTCTCTGTTGCTCACCATATCCCTCCAACTTTTTTTTTCCTTATTTTCCTGTAACACTTCATTTTAAATGTGTTCAACTTCACAGTGTCCTCTTTTTTTTTTAGAGTCTAAAACTCGCATGTGTACAGCAATTTAGACAGTGCACATACATCCAGGATTCACAGTTTGAATGTTGTGTTAATGTTCTTGGTCTTCCATATCATGGTCAGGCTCATGAAAGCACTACTTGATATTCTGATCTCCCTTCATATTTCCTTGCTATGGTCATCCAGCTTGTCTTATATAAGCGCACAAATAAGGAACACCCTGCCAAAAGCAGTAAAAACTACGTTTGACCACCTACATTTCCATAAACTTCTAAAAACCAACCTGTTCAGAAAGGCATACCCCACCAACCCAACATAAAAACCTAGACACCTGCGACACAATGAAACCAAAAACCGAAATGCAGTGGCATAGAGAGGGTGGGGCGGTGGGGGCGGTCTGCCCCGGGTGTCAACGGGTGGGGGGTGCATCCGTCCATCCCCGTGGCACAGTGCCTCCTCCCGACATGGTCCCCACCTGTCTACAAGCTCCATCCATCTGCAGCGCTGCTGTAAAAATCGCTTCGTTGGCCCTTCCCTCACTCACTGTGTCCCGCCCTTGAGGAAATAGGAAGTTACGTCAGAGGGCGGGACACAGTGAGTGAGGGAAGGGCCGACGAAGCGATTTTTACAGCAGCGCTGCAGATGGATGGAGCTCGTAGACAGGTGGGGACCGTGTCGGGGTGGCGCTATGCCGGTGGGGGGGGGTCCACGGTGGTGGGGGAGTGCCGTGTTGGTCTGCACCCGGGGGGGGGGGGGTGCAGCGGCGATCCGCCCCGGGTGGTAGCCGCCCCCGCTACGCCACTGCCGAAATGGACATTTCTATCTCTTGCTCTTCCTTCCCTAAGTTCCCCCACTATACTTACCATACATGAACCTATTCCACCACAATATCATCTTGTATTTGTTCACACCGGAACTGGCAAACGCCGTAACGGTATTATGTAAGCCACGTTGAGCCTGCAAATAGGTGGGAAAATGTGGGATACAAATGTAACAAATAAATAAATAAATAAAATAAAATAAATAAAAATTATCTTTGCTTATCACACTTCCCACGTATACGAATTGGTCAACACCAGGGATCCTTAACCAGTGGTAGGAAGATGTCAAACAGGGTGCGGAAAAAGCAATTTATTGAAACTTTCTAGATGGAGTGAAGATACTTAGTAGGACATTTATTGATAGTATAACTACACAGTGTCCAGAAAAATGGGACCCCAACATTTTTCCAAATAACCCCAAAAGAGTCTACTGTAGCAGAAACTTCTGCCTGAAATTCTAGACATTTCTGAGTACTTTATTTTTCAGCTGGATGGAGCTCCAGCAGCACATTGACCTCACAAAACAGTTAAGCTCTTAATTAATGAAACCCCAGAATTCATTGAGCCAATAGCTCAGTGGCATCAAAGACTTCGTGAATGTGTCAAGGCTGAAGAAAACACTTGGAACAAAAATTATGAATTAACTAAGAAAAAACCCCATTATACTAATTTATTTTCAAAGGTCATATTAAATGTTTAAACAATTGCAAAGTATTGTGAAACTATGTAAGAGGACCTGTTTTTTTCTGGATACTGTGAGGACCCCCAAACCAGGGGTCCTGGATCCATTTTGGGGGGCTCCAGACACCCATGGCCTCCTGTAGCTACGCCATATACCTGCACCCCATTGTCATTAGCTCATGCCTTTACAGTAGCAGTTCAAGGTGAGTAGGAGGAGTAGCCTAACGTTTAGAGCACCGGGCTGTCTATTGGTTGAAACCCCACTGTTGCTCATTGTGATCTTAGGCAAGTCTAACTTAACTCTAGGAGAGGGTCTAAAAATTTAGCAGCCAGACTTGAAACAACTAGAATTGTATTTATTTACCCACATATATAAATGGCACATTCATAATGTGCTCAAGATGATGTACAATAAACTGTTTATTACAGTAGCAGGGAAGAAGTGGATAAGAGACTACTGCACATCTGGCAATGAAGAGAGACTTTATGCTGTAGCTACTGAGGCAATGGAGGAGAAGCTAAAGATTCAGCTGCAAGGTATGAGTGGGGGGGGGGGGGTGCACTCTCCCACTTGCCCTCAGAATCTGCAGCCCTAACATACAAGGATGGGCACATGTGTAGGGAACACACACACATGTACATCTATTTCAGAGCAGGTGTAAATATATGCATGAGC
This sequence comes from Microcaecilia unicolor, assembly GCF_901765095.1. Taxonomy (NCBI): domain Eukaryota; kingdom Metazoa; phylum Chordata; class Amphibia; order Gymnophiona; family Siphonopidae; genus Microcaecilia; species Microcaecilia unicolor. The sequence continues at coordinate 177,567,066 of NC_044039.1, read as the reverse complement.
CTTTACATGCTGTTGAGGCAATTCTGGAAGCCTGTTTTGCTGCCTTTCTAAAACAGATTAAATCCGACATCCTATCAAAAAGTGAATCCAAAAACAATCTTCAAAATAACAACACCTCAACCTCAACAGAAAAAAATGAATGCAAGCAGAGCAGAATCATCATGAATGAGACATCATGAGCATTACCGTGGGACCCTTTCACTAAGCGACTTAACACGTTCCAACGCTGGACCTTCCCATGCGCTAAGCCCATTTCTAGCACAACTATCAAAATGGGGGGGGGGGGGGGGTTCTATTTGCTGCATTTCTGGCTGTGTGTTAAGTCTGCGTTAACCAGTTAGCATGCGGTAATGTCAGCACGCTTAGCTGCTTCATGCTTCCATGCCCACTCTCCACCCATTTCTTACCCATGCCACACTGTGTCCTAAAAATAAATAGAAAAATATTTTTACCATCCCTACAATTGTTTTGGGCGTCAGTGGCTCGATTTTGAGAAGAGGACTTGGTGTTGCATTTCCCCTGGAGCCTCAAGCATGTTTATTGGGCCTTTATAACAAACAGGGCCTCAAATGGCAGACTCGACTTAAGCGTATGTGTTTGGCAGTTGCCAAATGTGAGATTGCTGCTCATTGGAAGGAAGCAGTTCGTCCTAGTTTGTATTGGTTACTGAGACTAAAGACGATTGGTGAGTTTGAGCAATTGACTGATAAATATCAAGGTAAATTTGACCCTCAATAGGAGGAATGGACTCATCTATGGGCTATTATTGCTGCTGGGGAGGAGGAGATGGAGTGGGAGGGTTCAGAGCACAGTATCCATTGAAGGAACAATGGTGGGCACTTTTTCTGACTAAGCATATTAGATTGGGTAGGGTGGTTCAGAGGTTGGCAGGGTGGAGAGGGGGGACGTTGCATGTAGTGTTGTGATTTTCAGTTGTTTGCCTTGTATATTTTTTCAATAAAAATTGATTAAAACAAAAAAAATGTGTATTTTTGCCATGTGATTACTGCATGAAAAACAGGAAAATTACCATAAGATGCACTGTGGTAAGCGCTGTAAACGTATGTTAGGGCTTAGCACACCACAGTGAAAGGCCCCGGTGTGTTCATAAATTGCCAACACATTTATAATCGTTGGTCCCGTGCCCTTTATGAGTGCCAAATTTATTTTTATATTATTTTTAAATCTGATAAATTGTGATTATTTTCAAAAAGACTCTACTGATCTTGTTCCCTCTCTCCTGATAGGCTCTTTTTACTCAGGAGATTAGAATGCAGTTAGCCAGAGTATAGAACATCACTGTAAAGACTCAGAACTCTTGAAACCAAATCTTCTTTAATTCAAATCGAACAATGGAAATATGACTTACAGTTAGATGTGCTAAACAATAGTCTCTGCCTTGCAGAACTGGGAGTCTGTTCTCTACCAGCTCACCCAATAACCAGGGAAGCCAGGAAATCTCAGCACTGGCTGATGAGCAGTGCCGTAGCGAGGGCGGCTGACACCCATGGCGGGTCGCCGCTGCGTACCCCCCCCCCCCCCGCACGGCGCACCCTCCCTCCGGAGCGCATTCTTACCACTGGCGTAGGAAAGGGGACGGGTGGGAGGGCCGCTCCGCACCGAGTGCACGTTGCTGGGAGCTGCGTCGGCTCCGCTGGTTCCCTGCTGTCTCTGCCCTGGAACAGGAAGTAACCTGTTCCGGGGCAGAGAGAGCAGGGAACCAGTGGAGCTGACACCCTCCCAGCGGCGTGCACCCGGGGCGGACCGCCCCACCGCCCCCCCCTTCCTACGCCACTGCTGATGAGTAGATACTGTCAATACTTTTAAATGGTAAAAACCTGGTCTTTTACAGTAGCTTGAAAGGGGAGTATGCAACAGGGACAACAAAGTTAGCTTACAGTTCTTATAAAACCATGCTGCAGTCTCATTCTCAACAGAATGGGACAGGGGCATATGTGAGATGGCAGAACGGGAGCTTAGATCCTCTAGCAGGAGCATAGCCAGACACCCAATTTTGGATGGGCCTCGGCCCAAGATGGGTGGGCAGAACCCCACCCCATCCCACAGGTGATTTGGTCTCTCCTTCTCTTGCCTGCATGCCATATGGTCTCTCAAATATTCCCCTTCTCCTGCACACCTTTTAAATAGCAGATTTTCTCTGGCAGTAAGCAGCAACTAATACACAGTATTCATGTTGGCCCCACATCCTTCCCACTGATGCAGCTTCCTGTTTCTGCATAGGCGGGAATACGTCAGAGGGGAAGGCTTTGGGGCCTGTTTGAGCAGTATGTATCAGTCGCTGCTTCCTGCAGGCGAAGATCTGCTATTTATAAGGTATGCAGGAGGGAAAGTTGTTGGGAGTTTTCAGCTTGGGCATGTCTGCCAGCCACAACATAGGTGTGCTGCTACTGGTGGGCCTGAGCTCAAAGTGGGTGGACCTCGGCCCACCCAAGCCCACCCTTGGCTACGCCACTGTCCTCTAGTCACTCAAAGGGGGTTTGTATACAACAATATTGTGTATTATGGAAACAGTACCAAACCAGGTTCCCAGGAGGGAATTTATCTTGTGAGCATTTTGACCTTGGGCTGGAGACCTGATATGTTGGGTAACTAAATGTTGTGGGAAGGATAATCCAAATCATAGTTATTTGATGCTAGGGGACACCTTAGGAGTCTGCACCCAAAAAAAAAAGATCTAGGTGTCATCATAGACAATTTGCTGAAATCTTCTGCCTAGTGTGCAGTGGTGTCCAAGAAAGCAAACTGGATGCTAGAAATTATTAGGAAAGGGATAGAAAAATAAGACAAAGAATATCATAATACTGCTGTATCACTCCATGGTGCGACTTCATCTTGAGTATTGCGTGCAATTCTGATCACCCGTATCTCAAAAAAAAAAAGTGGAATTAGTAAAGAAGGGCGATCAAAATGATAAAGGGGATGAACTCCTCTCATATGAGGAAAGGCTAAAGAGAATAGTGCTCTTCAGCTTGGAAAACAGACAGCTGAGGGGGGATATGATTGAAGTCTACAAAATCCTGTGTAATGTAGAATGGGTAAAAGTGAATTGATTTTTTCCTCTTTCAAAAAGTACAAAGACTAGGGGATACTCAGTCAAGTTACATACTAAGGGCCCTGTTTACTAAGGTGCACTAGCATTTTTAGTGCGTGCAGAAAATTAGCGTGTGCTGACTGTGTAGGTGCTCATAAGAATATTGTAGGTGCCTACACAGTTAACACACGCTAATGGTTAGCACACACTAAAAGCACTAATGCGCCTCTGGTGTGGCTTAGTAAACGGGACCCTAATACTTTAAAAATGAATAGGAGGAAATATTTTTTCACTCAACGAATAGTTAAGCTCTGGAACTCATTGCCAGAGGATGTGGTTACAGTGATTACAACATTTGGATTTAAAAAAGGTTTGGACAAGTTCTTGGAGGAAAGCTCCATAGTCTGCTATTGAGACAGACATGGGGGGGGGGGGGGGGGAGCCAGTGCTTGACCTGGGATTGGTAGCATGGAATGTTGCTACTATCTGAGTTTCTGCCAGGTACTTGTGACCTGGATTGGCCACTGCAGGAAGCAGGATACTGGGCTAAATGGACCATTGGTCTGACCCTGTAAGGCTGTTCTTAAGTTCTTATATTCTTTGGTGTCTGAGAAGGATGGGAAGAATGGAACGGGCGAAGAGTGAGGGGAAAGAGGGCTGAGGGGGCAGAGAGGTCGGGAATAAATATTAAATGCAGAAATATGTAGAAAAGGTGGTGATGTTTGGTTAAAAAAAGACAAAAACTTTTTTTTATTGTTTGCTGTTACCATTGATTCAGAGAAGAATGTTCATGGTCGCTAGGATATTTCCTTTGTAACTATAATTTAACCCTTAAATAGTGTTGCTGATTGTCTTCTTTTGATTTTTGATTTCTAATAAGCAGTGTATTTTGTCTAGCAAAAAAGGTGCCGGTTCTCAAATGCCAGGCCACTCTTCAGGGGTGGAGTGATCATTGAGGGACCCACCCTACAATAGCCAGGACCCCTGCAACCAGTCATAGAATCTATGACAAGGCAGAATTTGTATGTAGAACCTGAGCTCTTTCATTAAAATACGAGAACTATGGGTCAAGTCTAGCAGACAGTGGAAAAGGTGCCGGTACTCAGTACCCCCAAGTACCTCCTCAAAAAAAGCCCTGCTAATAAGAATTATTTAAAAAAAATAGCAAACCACTGTGGAAGAAAACACAATGGTATCTCTACATGTGGTTAGTAAGTTAGCCAAACCCCCACAAATATAAATTTAGAAAGTTTAAAGTAGTCACACTTCTGAGTCAGGGCTAAAAATAAAATAGCTAGAGACCATCTCCTTGAAGCTTTCTAATTAATGGAAGGATGCATAGAAGAAAGAGAGACCAGATATTATTTACTGGAAAGACTGAAAAGTAGACAATTATCATTCTATTTGGAGAGAAAGGTGACCATGAATGTGTAATACCATTCCTTGTATAGACTTATCCCGCCATGCATTATACTCTTATACCAAATACATTTGTTTTCCACTGCACCCTGTGGTCGCGCCCATATTTATGTTACACAAGGTTCCAATAAATCAAAATTAAGTGCAGAAAAATTTTGTTAAGCTGCCCACGGCTGAACTCCAAACCCTCTCGAGACAGATTTGCTTGCTTTGATATATTAGAAGGCCATTTCTCTTACAAATGTTTTAATACAGGAGATATGAGTCTAGTCAGTATCTCTCAGCATACATATGTCTGAAGGGGGGGGGGGGTTCTTATAGCTTGACATATTAGTTTTTGAATCAAATTTAAACAGTTGCAACTTGTAACACTTTGCCAATAAAGCACAGTTATGCACGATTAAAATACAGTGAATAAATACCCAACCTATGACGGTAATGGAACCAATGCAACATTAATTCAAATCCTTTTTATAGAAAAAAAAAGTATGTATTGTCCTTTAGCTCACAATTTTAGAGAGGCCTAACACCAAAGAACAGTCATTCTGTAACATTGCTCCCTATATGTTAGTGATATCTCATAAAAATTCTTAAGATTTAAAATTTGCGTGGTTTCTGTCCCTCACCAGAAGACATGTTGCAGTCTGCCCCTGGCCTGGCCTCAGCTATGTGACATTTACCTGGAAAAGACTGGTTAAAGTCATGCATTTACAAGTGGGCCCTCCATCAGAACTAATTCACAGCAGATGTGCTGAGAGGTATTAGTCTGAGAGCTCTAAAGACCATTAAATAACACTATTTATTGCATTTTGTAATGCACTAAATGGAGGTTAATTGTTGGAAGTGCTTAATTTGAATTAGGAGTATATCACTTGGGGTTTTTCATGTCTGCTTATGCTTGTATTTATATTACCAAGATAAAAAAAGAGAAATCTTCTAGATGTATGAAGATCAAACAAATCCAGGCTGTCAGGGATTAGGATTCTATTTTATGACAAACTACAAATCGCATTTTCTTCCTATGCGGCTAAACTAAGCCCAGAATGGAAAAATGTTTAGCTAGATCCTGCCATTATATTGATTCCAAAAGCTTTTTATGTTGGCTCTTACTCCCACAACTAGTGATAAAAAATGAACCATCTTCTTAAATGGTTGTTCTAAAAAATAATCCTGCAAACTTCAGCAATTTTCTTTATTTGAACTAGGTTCTTTCTTTCAAATTGTTTTTTATTCAATGTATTTCCATAACATAACATAATAGTGTAATTACATAGGGATCCTTTTATAAAGATGCGCTAAAAAGCGGCCTGTGCTACTTTTAGCGGTTGATTTTTCCACGCGCTCAGGCCACCTCTTAGCACATCTGTATAAATGCTGAAATTCTCTTCACAAGTACACTCAAAATATACATCAGAGTAGCGGGTAGGCATGCCCTGCGCTAATCGGGTAGCAGGGGCACATTGCCAAGCACTGTCAGATTACCACGGGGGTTAACGCTGGAGCCCCCTTTGCACCAACAAAATACCCAAAAAACTTATGAAGGTAATGGAATCAATTGGGAAATTAGCACATGGCCATTAAAGAATGATATAGAAATGTGATCATTTTACCACCATAGTAAAGGTGGCCACAGCGTGCAGGAAACCCACACGCTGACAACAGTGCCAGCCTCTTTTTAGCACAACTTTTAAAAGGGCCCCTGTGTTAGGTACTAATGGTCATCTAATACATTTTAAAATGGCATACCTTGGAACACACTCGGGCATCTCATGGTAAGTGCTAAATATATGCGCTAATCTCACACTAAAATATATTTAAATTTTTTTTTTTTAGGGGGCATAATTGGAGGGCAGAGAGTGAGCATTCCTATGCTGATCAGTTAGTGGAGCTACATTACTGCATGCTAACTGGTTAAGGCAGGAATTAGCTATTCAAATCAAGAAGATCTCATTCACTTAAACACAACAGGCGAACAACCTCACATTAAAAAAATAATCACTGGTCTGAAAACCCTCCCAAATCCAATATTGCCATCGTGCAGCTCTGCTCATCTTATACGCAGCACTGCATAAACACAGGCACAGGAGCAAGTCAGAGCTGCACGATGGTGTTTTGAACCCATATGAAGATGGGGGGGGGGGGGTTGGCGCCTTTCTAAACGAAATTAATTTAAACAGTTATTGATAATAAACACAAATATATGATGCAATTCTGGATTTGGGAGGTTTTTCAGACCAGTGATGACTTTTTTATCTGATGGCTGTAACAAAAATTGTCTTGTTGAAGGGCGCAGCCTTAGTTTGATGAGGTCTTTTCCTCCCATTTTTTGGATATTTATAAAAAATGTTATTGAAAATTTTTTAAATTGTTTGAGGAGGTTTATGTATGTACGCAAAATGTTCCAAGAATTCATTTTACATTCACTTTGGAATGGGAGGGTTGTTCACCTGTAGTGCAGGAATAGCCCATAAGTCCTTGCCACCTACAAAATGGGTGGCAGTAAGTGCCCAGGTGCTAATTTTTTTCATGGACGCACACTAATGGGAACATTAGTACATGGCCGTTAATACAGAAAAGAGAAAAAGACCATTTTTACTGCTGCAGTAAAACTGGCCTTAGCACACAGGAAAAACCTGCATAAGGGGTGTGCTAAACCACTTTTTACTGCAGCTTAGTAAAAGGACCCCAGAGCGACTACGGAGCTAACTTCTGCTTTTGAGTTTTCCTACTGTGATAATAAATGTTTTAGACTATTTAGACATTTTAAAAATGTGTTCTCCTTTTCTGCTGTTTAGGGCTGCTAATAAATGGGGGGAGGGGGCAGTGGCGTAGCGGGGGCGGCTGCCGCCCGGGGCGGATCGCCGCTGCACCCCCCTCGGGTGCAGACCAACATGACACCCCCCACCAGCGTGGACCCCCCCCCCACCGGCATAGCGCCACCCCGACACGGTCCCCACCTGTCTACGAGCTCCATCCATCTGCAGCGCTGCTGTAAAATTCGCTTCATCGGCCCTTCCCTCACTCACTGTGAGTGAGGGAAGGGCCGACGAAGCGATTTTTACAGCAGCAGCGCTGCAGATGGATGGAGCTCGTAGACAGGTGGGGACCGTGTCGGGGGGGAGGTACTGCGCCGGGGGGTGGTGGATGGATGCACCCCCCCCCACCCGTTGACACCCGGGGCGGACCGCCCCCACTGCCCCTCCCTTGCTACGCCACTGGGAGGGGAATTTCACCAATAAAGGTGATTTTTAGGAAAACATACCTCACTGTTTGGATGGTGTTCTTGAGCAGAGCTTTAAGGAGAGCATTATGCAGATCAGGTAGTAAGGGATTTAGTGAGTATTGCCTCTCCTCATCCTTCAGGACCTCTCCTATTCTTAAAGTAACCTCCAGAGTGGAATATTTACCCCAACCACAGGATGGGGTTAATGTAAATAAGAGTCTTTGCATGCAGTGGATTGGCCAATGTTAGAAGCAGGGCTAGATGGACTATTGATCTGACCCAGAATGGCTATTCTTATGTTCACATTAGTCCATGTTAACTAGGGTTACCATATGTCCGGATTTACCCGGACATGTCCTCTTTTTGAGGACATGTCCGGGCAACTGGGCGGGTTTTGCCAATCTGCCCGTTTGTCCGGATTTCTGGACAAATGGGCAGGCTGTTGGGCCCATTTGTACTGTGTTTGCTAAATACAGGGCATAATCAGGGCATGACCCCTATATCCACGGTGACTCTCCGGACTATATGCTCAATCTGATTGAAACTTCCTACCAGAAACATGTCTGAATCTTTGAGAAATTACCTCAACCTGCATTATCCCAACTGCAAAGGAATCAAGTACAAGACCTATTATGGATCTAACTTCTCCTTTCTGGGCAGCCAACTCTGGAATGCTCTCCCCAGATCTATCCGATCAATCTGCGACTACCTACTACTACTACTACTTAACACTTCTAAAGCGCTACTAGGGTTACGCAGCGCTGTACAATTTTAACATGGAAGGACAGTCCCTGCTCAAGGAGCTTACAATCTAAAAGACAGGTGTACAATCTAAGGACGTGTACAATCTAAAAGACAGCACTTCCTTCCAGAAAGCACTAAAAACCCATTTATTCAAGCAAGCCTATCCAAACGATCCAGATTAATCTTATGAATCATCTACCTAACACATACCCCCATGATAACAACATTGATCCAGACTACATCTCCCACCTTACTCCCCTTTCCATTGCCTATTTCTACCTACTCATCTCATCTGCTATCCTGGTATACTTAACTTTTACCCTCTCTAACAATATTCTGTATTCCTTTTACTGTGTAAGCTGCATTGAACCTGCTTTGAGTGGGAAAGCGCGGGATACAAATCTATATATATAAAAGGCAACCCCAACGTTCTGAAGCCTCCACGGAAGTTGAGGCACCCGAGATATCCGGTGTGCCCTGGAGTGTCTGCACCGCCCTCGCGTCAAAACGTCATGACATCGAGGGCAGAGCTATTGACACTCGAGGGCCGAAACGGCCCACAGCGAACAAGGCAGCATGTAGCTTCGAGGGACGGAGGGAGGGCGAACAAGGCAAGTACCTTCGACGGACGGAGGAGGGACGAAGGGAGGGCGAACAAGGCAAGTACCTTCGACGGATGGAGGGGGCTCCTTGCTAGCGCCCGTTTCATTCCGCTCAGAAACGGGCATTTTTTCCTAGTGTAATAATAATAATATTTACCACACAGGTTTTGCACTTAACAGTATGTTTACTTTTGTGTTAAATGTATGGTAAGTGCAAAAGTTGCTACAGTTTAGTAAAAGGACCTCTTAGGTTTCTAAGTTTGGCCAACAATAAGGCACAATTTAGGAGCCTAATTTAGCAGCATAAATTTAGGAGTTCAGTTTTTTAAAAGAAAAAAATCAGGCCCTATAATTATAAGTTTAGGAAGATAAATTAATTAGATGGATACATAGTAGCAAAGTAGTAATGAAAAAAAGAACTTCCCTTATAATTTTTGTAAATGAAAGCTACAACTTGAAGTGGCCTTTATTCTCAGTAATACCCACTTTGTACTTATTTCTATGTGAAACTGACATAATCTGCATAATCTAAACTACAGAACTTTGGTCAAATGAAGAGCAGAAAGTCTCTGGATTTCTCTTTCTCTTGAGTCAGTTTAGAGAAATTCTGGCATGCAGGAAAAAATGTGGAGCCAATTTACAGAAATACCACAGCTTCTAAATAAAGCTACAAGAACCTGCAGGCTATATTGATTTCACTCTAGTCTACATGCTGCTGTACTATGTTAAGATCAGCACCACAGCTCTGCTCTCTGACATTTCTGTATGTAAATCTGGAGTATGTACATTCAAATCCCAGCATGGTGAAGTCAGCCTTTTGTAATGTAATCACCACATTTGTATTCTGTCTTTTGTAGATATATTACTAAAGTCTGTGAGAAACTTTCAATGTCACTTATAAATAAATCTCAACTTATTATTTATTGTGTTTTAAACCCATGTATTTTCACACATCCAAAACCCCAAAATAACTTCCATTTGTGTCCCACAATTCCCCCTAATTCAAATGCAAAATGGGTCAATACAATGTAATAAAAATTCAATGTGCTCAGAAATGACAAAGAGTTGTATTACACCTTAGAACCATGGATCATCAATGGTCTAATGATTGCATCATTGAAAAAGATTGCCACTCCACTTCCCGATTAAGTCCCAGAGGCGATGTTGTCTACTATGTAAATACCTAGCACTGCATCTTGTGTAACAATTGCCTCCATGAGCAAAGCAGTCAGGCTCCAGAATCATAAGGGGGGTAGCTATTAAGGAGGGCTATTGTTAAGGGTGTTATTTTCCTGTTAACCCCAGTTATTACTAATGAGCTCTCATTACATAAAATGGGACCTGTACTAAAATAACACAAGCTTGTGGTAAAATAACATGTCTTAATGGTAGCCCACATTGATAACTACACCCATAAATCAGATTATGTTGGTGGGTATCCAATGCTCAACTAAAGGAATGTTAGATTGACAAACCAACTGAGGTGTTCCAAAAACTGTGCTTGAATTTTACATTTGTCCTGTCCTAGGTAGAACAACTGTCACAGAAGGGAAATCGAGTAAATAATTTGTGCAGTATCACAACAGTGCTTGATAGAAATTTACAGACCAATGAGAGGAGTGGATTAAAATCTCAAACTGTTTCAATAACATACTTGCAAACTGAGCGGTTATTGCAGCATCGGTTACCTGTTTCTTGCAAAACAAGCTGAGGCAAATCGGATGAAAAACAAGTAGCTATCAGAAAATCCTTCAAATTCCAGCCTCTTCAAAAAGCAAACAGTAGTATAGAGCATTGGTTTTTGACCCAGACCTCAGGGTTTTCAACGAATATGCATCAGATAGATTTGCATACAAATGAGATAGATATGCATGCACTCTCTCATGCATATTCATTGTGGATATCCTGAAAACCTGGATATCCACAATTGGCAGTGGCGTTCCTAGGTGGGCTGACACCGGGGGCGGATCACCGATGCGCCCCGCCCCCCGGGTGCAGCACGACCTCTCCCCCCGGCGAAAGAACCCCCTCCGGGTGCAGGCCGCTGGGGGGTTGCCACGCGCCTGTCCGCTTCGTTCGTTTCATGTTCCCTCTGCCCCGGAACAGGAAGTAACCTGTTCCGGGGCAGAGGGAGCACAGAACGAACATAGCGGACAGGCGCACAGCACCCCCCCCCCCCCCAGCAGCGTGCACCTGGGGCGGACCGCCCCCCACCGCCCCCCCCTCCTTGGTACACCACTGACAATTGGTCCCTGGAGATTGGTTGAAAACCACTGGTATACAGGCCTAAACAGTCTGCCAATACTTTTTAACAACTTGCTTAATAAAAAAAAAATGCCTTGTTACTGTAATTCAAAACATAGACCAGAGAAGAATCCTTGATATCTTGGCATACAGTGCATATAGCAATAGACAGTGCTGAGTGAATAGAGCTTCCTTATAAACAATGACACGATACAGATATCCTCTAGAGAAAAATCTTTGTTCATGTCCTCTGCCTTTACTTGGAAGTCAGCAGTATTATTACATAGGCAGTGAAGTCTCCAAAATAGTTCCATGAGTTTATTACCTCACAAATGTTTAGGATGAAAACTGCAATATTGTAACATGTGTTGAGTCTGTCAGCACATGGCAGATGTCATCACCTATGGAATTTATTCAGGAAGTGGAATAGCAATCTTTCCTTTAATATATTGTGCAAAATTCGCCTATCTTTACTACTACTTATCATTTCTATAGTGCTGTCAGATGTACACAGCACTGTACATAAAAACACATATGAGATAGTCCCTGCTCGATAGAGCTTACAATCTATTCAAGACAGACAAACAGGACAAATAAGGGACTGGGGAGTTATCGTGAGAATAATTAAAACAGGCATGGGTAATGAACAGGTGAATAGGAGTCAAGAGTTAAAAGCAGCCTCAAAAAAGACAGAGCAAGACCTATTCCATCTATAAGGTGCATCAAGATAAAAGGAATGGAATTTGGAGTTAGCAGTGGAAGAGAAGGGTAAAGCCAGGAGAGACTTACCTGATGAACGGTGTTCCTGGGGAGGGGTGTAGGGAGAGATCAGTGTAAAGAGATACTGGTGAGCTGCAGAATGAATACACTTGCGATTTAATTCAACCCCAAATAGCGCCCCAAATACCTTATTTGGATTCAGCCAAATATTGATTTAAATTCAAATACGAATAATCCAGGGCTCTACTGTGCTAAATCCTACTGAAATAAACACTTGATCTTTGATTTCACATTGCTTCTTTTATTATTTGTTATGTTAAAGCTCAAAGTCCATTATTTGTATTCGGTATTCGTATTTAACCAAATAATATTTTTCATTATTCGCATTCGGCCAAGTAGTAAAATATACTTGCAAGTCAGTAAGAGGAGTTTGAACTGTGTAGGAAACCAAATAGGAATCAATGAAGTGACTTAAAATGAGGGGTTATGTGAGTGTACTGACACTGGTGAAAGATAAGGCATGCAACAGAATTTTGAACAGATTGAAGTGGGAGACCTGTGAAAAGCAAGTTACAGTAATCTAAGTGTGAGGTAATGAGAGGGATGGATAAGGGTTTTGATAGTGTGTTCGGAAAGAAAGGGACAAATTTTGGAGTTGTTATAGAGAAAGAAGTGACAGGTTTTAGCGGATACGTGCAGAGAAAGAGAGAGAAAAGTAAAAAATGAACCCAAGATTTTGAGCTGATGAGACAGGAAGTATGAGAATATTATCCACAGAAATAGAAAATGAGGGAAGAGAAGAGGTCAGTTTTGGCCATGTTCAGTTTCAGATGGCGGTGAGACATCCAGGTAGCAATGTCAGACAAGCAAGCTGAGACTTGGCCCTGGATTTCTACTGAAACTTCTGGTGTGGAGAGATAGATCTGGGAGTCATCAGCATAAAGATGATATTGAAAACCATGGGAGGAGATCAGAGCATCAAGGGAATAAATATATAGAGAGAAATAAGTGGTCCCAAGATAGAGCCCTGAGGTATACTGACTGATAGTGGGACAGCAGTGGAGGAGGAACCACCAGAGCATACACTAAAAATGCAATAGAAGAGACAAGAAGAAAACTAAGACAGAACAAAGCCCAGAAATCCAAGTGAGGACAGTGTATCAAGGATGATCAACAGTGTCAAAAGCCGCAGATAAATCGAGAAGGATAAGGATTGAGTAGAGGACCTTGTATCTGGCCAGGAAGAGGTCAATGGATATTTTAGCAAGGACTGTTTCTGTCAAATGAAGAGGGTAAAAGATTGAGATGAAAGAAGGTCAAGACAATGGCAGTGGTGAACAGCATGTTCAAGTAGCTTGGATAAGAAATGGAGGAGGGAAATGGGGCGATAGTTGGAAGGACAGATGGGGTCCAGTGAAGGCTTCTTAAGGAGTGGTGTAACCACAGCATGTTCGTAGGCATCAGGAACAGTTGCAGTGGAAAGTGAAAGTTTGAGAATATGACAGATAGAAGGGTTGACAGTAGGAGAGATAGTCCTAACTAGATGGGTGAGAATGGGATCAGAGGAACAATTAATGAGTTTTGAGGAGGAAAGATGTACACTTTCCTCCAGTCCTTTTAGAAAAGGAAGAAAAAGTGGCATGGGTTCAAGGAAGGTTGAGAGAATAAGGTGGGCGAAGGAGAGATGAATATGACTTGGTGAAGACTTCAAGATTTATCTTGTGAACCTTGTCGTGGAAGTACTTAGCCATAGTCTGGGGAGAAAATGAAGGGAGGGGTTGGAGGTGGAGGCACTTTGAGGAGAGAGTTCATTGTGGCAAAGAGATATTAAGGGTTGGAACCAAGAGAATTTGTCAAATGTTGATATTTATGTTTATTAAAACTTTTTATACTGCCTGTACTGACAATGCATATCCAGGCGGTGTACGATCAAAAACCAACATTTAAATAGAAAAAGACTTCTATAAATTAAATAGGAAAGCAGATTGCATTCAAATAAGGACATTCAAGCACAATAAAACTCCATTCTCACAGGCATATCTGCCCCTCCAATCTGTAAATGAAAATCAAAATAGCTCATCCCAAAGGTATAGTAGCTAGGGTAAAGAAATGAGTTTTCAACAGAGACTTAAATTTCAGAAAAGACTTTTCACTACAGATCTGTAGTGGTAAATCATTCCACAGTTTCGGAGATAAAAAAAAAAAAAAGCTGAGTGCCAGGTAGAAACAGAGGAAGAAACATAGAAACATGATGGCAGATAAGGGCCAAATGGCCCATCCAGTTTGCTCATCCTCAGTAACCACTAATTCTTCCGTTTCATAAAAGCCTGTCCCAGGGCCACGCTCAGGGGCGTAGCTACGGGTGGGCCTGGATGGGCCCAGGCCCACCCAGTTTAGCCTCAGGCCCGCCCACCCAGAATCCGTGTCATCCAATTCTCGCCCTCGCCCTCTCCTACTTCTGCCGCAGCGCGTGCATTTAATGCTGTCGGCACTGCACCTCACAGTCTCCCACCCCGGCCCCGAGGCAGCGCTTACTCTTTGCTGATAGCAACTCGCGGTCACGGCACCGACGTCCTGCTCTGGGGCCTTCGGCATCCCGCCTCCGTACACAGGAAGTTACATCAGCCCGGCAGAGGAAAGGCCCCAGAGCAGGACGTCGGCGCTGCGAGTTGCTATCAGCAAAGTGTAAGCGTTGCCTCGGGGGTGGGAGACTGACAGAGCTCCACTAGGGCCGAGCGAACCGGGCGGGATCTGTAAGAGCAGGAGGAGTCGGCAGGACCGTAGTGCACCGGCACCAGTGACCCGTCCCGGTGAGAGCACACCGGCAAGAGAGCTTGCGACGACCATAGTGATGGGGAAGGAAAAGGATCTCCCGGGGATCGTAGTGATGCAAGGAAGCTCTGAAGTGACGGTGGGAATAGGGCGCTTGGGGATTATAGTAATGGAGAAGACGGGGGTTGTAGTACTGGAAGTGTTTCTTTGGGGGAGGGGGGGTTCTAGGGCCTCCAGTGATGGGAGGGGGTCCTAGGGACTCCAGTGATGAGGGGGGGGGGGGTCCTAGGGGCTCCAGTGATGGGAGGGGGGTCCTAGGGACTCCAGTGATGAGGGGGGGGGGGGGTCCTAGGGACTCCAGTGATGGGAGGAAGGGGTTTTAGTGATTGTGTAAATGGGACAAGGGGGTTCCTGTGGATTCTATGGGAGAATCTTGCCCTGTACCCTTTATCCCCACCTCTTTAATTCTCTTACCTCTTAGTTATTCTGTCTGTCTGTCCTATTTAGATTGTGAGCTCTGTGAGCAGGGACTGTCTTTTCATGTATGGTGTACAGCGCTGCATATGCCTTGTAGTGCTATAGAAGTGATAAGTAGGTGCAGGAGCAGTGCCAACAGCATTAAATGCAAGTGCTGCAGCTGGTGTCGGAGAGGGTGAGGGGGCTGAAGGGAGAGGTACTAGGTGCTGAACTTGTTGGGGGGGGGGGGTAAAGAAGATTTGAAGGTGCTGGCCCTGAGAGGGGAGGGGCCTGAAGGGAACAGAAAGGTGTTGGACTTGCCAGGGGCAGAAGGTTGAAGGGAGAGAGGTACTGGACTTGCAGAGGGGACAGGGGAGAGGTTTTGGATTTGCAGGGGGAGGTGGAGGGAAGGGGAGAGGTGCTGGATATGCAAAGGGTTGAAGTGAAGGGGAGAGGTGCTGGACATGTAGGGGGGCTGGATGAAAGGGAAAGAGGTGTTGAACATCTAATGGGGGCTGGATGAAAGGGAGAGAGATGCTGGACGTGTGGGGGGGGGGGGGCTGAAGGAGAGGTGCTGGATATGCAGATGATGACTGAAGGGAAAGGAGACAGATGTGGACCTGCAAGGAGGGCTGGAGCAAAGGGAGAAAGGTGCTGGACCTATGGGAGGGGTTAGAGGGAAGGGAGAGAGATGCTGGGAGAAAGAGCCAGATACATAGGGAGAAGGAAAGAGAGGAAGAGAAGCTGGTTGGGGGTGGGATCAGAGAGGAGAGGGACACATTGGTGTGGAGGAGAGAGAAAGGGGACATGGGGAAGTATACAGATACAGAAGGGAGATGATGGGCATTAGGTGGGAGCATGGGGACAGGGACAAAAATGTGAGATGCTGTATGGGGATGGCACATGGGCACAGAGAGGTAATGCCTGACAAGGGGGGAACGGGGATATGGAATAGAGATAAAATGCTGGAGAGGAGGGTATATGGACACGGGGGGGGGGGGGAGATATCAGTCAAGGGGGAGAATAGGAACACAGAAGGGATATGCTGGGCATGGGGTGCATAGGTGCACAGAAGAATGATGATGGATGAGGGGATATGAACACAGGGAGATACTGGACAAAGACATGTAGGAAAACAGAGATGGGAGATGGATGATGGACATGAAGAAAGAAGAAACGTCAAATAGACAGGAGACCCTGGCAAGTGAGTTAAGAGAAGACAGAGGGAAGCAGAAACCAGAGATTGGGACCAATATGATTTGAGAAATAAAATGACCAGACAACAAAAAGGTATAAAAATTATTTTATTTTCAGTGTTGTGAATATAACATGTTGGATTTGAAATGTACATCTTGCCAAAGTTGATGTTAAACATGGCTGGGGTCCAGGACAGAAATCTAGGAAAGGACCCCAAAGTCCAGCATGCAGGCTTTCTCTGGTCAAGAAACCAAGCACAATTGCCCTATTTGCAACCCCTAACACCATCCCTGGCATGTGCCATCTTTATATTTTGCACAGGAGCAAATGCCTTTCTTTCTTGTTTCTCTGGTGTACTACATGCAAGGTCTAGTTTCTTGGGGTTTCCATTTAATTTATATTTCTAGAGTTTGTGGTCACTTGTTCTGTATTTGGCATTTATGTCCTGTGTGTGTGACTGAGGTATTCTGTTAGCCTGAAGTTTCCATGTAGCATTCTGTAGTAATTTGGCTTGTTCAGCTTTCCTGATAAATGTATTTGTATTTTGGGGCCCCACTATAATATTTAAGGCACTTCTTTTTCATAGGTAGGATCTTTGTTTTTGGAAGTTAGTGTTGGCATGGTAGGTTTGCTCTAGGATCTGAGTGACTTTTGTTTTATAGATTTTTTAAAATTAATTTATAATGTGTCTGTAATTGAGATTACACTAGAAACCAAAATTTCTTTGTATGATGAGTTTTATGGAGAATTGTCCTTGCTGTGCTCTGTATCCATTGTTGGTGGAGGGCCAGGAGGTTCTCTGGATACAGAATGTGTTTGGCTTCAATACCATATGTGTGTTGGTGGACCCTGGCTCAATGGGGACTGAAGATTGCAGTCTACTGTACTTCCCTTGGCTCTCAATTGGCCTGCAGCCACTGAAGCCTGCACTGCAACCCTCATTGAAGTTATGGGGAGTGGGGTAGGTACAGAGCATGGGTGCATCTGGTCGCTGTTTTTTCTCTTTCAAAAAAGTTGGCAACTCTAGTGCCCACCCATCCAACCTGTTGGCCCACCCAAAAATTGCCTTCTGGCTACGCCACTGGCCACGCTTTCTTAAATTCTGACACAGTCCTCATCTCCATGACCTCCATCAGGAGGCCATTCTATGCATTCACCCTTTTTGTGAAAGAGTATTTTCTTAGATTAGTTTATTTCCTCTTAACTTCTTTGTATGCCCCCTCATTCCAGAGTTTTCCTTCATTTGAAAAAGGCTCACCCTCCTGTACATTATTAATGCCACTGATATATTTAAACGTCTCTATCATATCGCCTCTCTCTCGCTTCTCTTTTAGCGTATACATGTTGAGGTTCATGAGCCTGTCCATCTATGTATTATGACTGAGAACACTTACTAATTTTGTAGCTGCCCTCTGGATCGACTCCATCCTGTTTATATCTTTCTGTAGATGTGGTCTCCAGAATTGTACAAAGTACTCTAAATGGGCCTCAACAGAGACTTATATAAAGGACTATCACCTCTTTTTTTCCTGCTGATCATCCCTCTCCTTATGCACCCAAGCATCCTTCTGGCTTTGACCATCACTTTTTCTACCTGTTTGGAAACCTTAAGGTCATCAGACACAATCACCCCCACGTCTTGCTCTTCTTTCGTACACAGAAGCACTTCACCGTTCCCTTGGATTCTTGTAACTCAAGTGCATGACCCTGCATTTCTTAGCATCAGGGCCGGTCTTAGCAAGTGTGGGGCCCTCTGCAGACCAATTTGATGGGCCCCCATCCTAGCCCTGCCCTACCCTAGCTCCACCCCACCGAGCTCCCTCCGAGCTCCAGGGCCGGCAACCCCTCCCTCTGAGCTCCAGGGCCGCCACCCCTCCCTCTGAGCTCCCTCCAAGCTCCAGGATCATCCCCTTTCCCTCTGAGCTCCCTCCGAGCTCCAGGACCATCCCCCCTCTCTCCCTCTGAGCTCCAAGGGCCCCCCTCCCTCCCAGCTCCAAGGCTCCCCTTCCTCCGAGGCCTCCCTCCGAGTTCCAGGGGCCTCCCGCCCTCCCTCCGAATTTTAAAAATCATCTTACCTCGTCGGGTTACAGCAGCAGGCAACAGCAGTGAAAAGCGTGCGAGCTTGGCGCTTCAGGAGCCTTCCTTTCTCTCTCTCAGCTCTGGTCCCAACTCCCGCCCTCATTTCCTGTTTCCGCAAGGGCGGGAGGGTGGGACCAGAGCTGAGAGAGGGAAGGGAAGGCTTCTGAAGCTCCGAGCTCGCACGCTTTTCACTGCTGCTGCCTGCCGCTGTAACCCCACGATGTAAGATGATTTTTAAAATTCGGAGGGAGGGCGGGAGGCCCCTGGAGCTCGGAGGGAGGCCTCAGAGGGAGGTGTGTCTCAAGGACCTGCACTGAGAACCACTGCTTTAAGGAGAAGAAACCCCTATTAAACAGAACTAAGCAGTGCCAGAGAGGGTCGGCCTACAAACCAAACATGATTGTGCAGCCTTAACTGTCACATCTGCAAATCCTGTGTTTGGTAAGTTTTTGGGGCACAAATCCAGGAATTTATTATGGCAGCACCTTAAAAGCTTTAATCAATGCAACCTTTGCTTTTCCCATTAAGTGATCTTCTCCGGTTACCAGAAAAGACATTCCTCATGATTCACTGCACTTCCTACTGCTGAGACAACAGAATGAGGTTAATCTAGTGTTTGATTACTGTCTGTACTGTTCAGCAGTCTCGTCACTGACTGTCCTTTTGTTTTCGCGTGCTGTTCTTTACCACAAGTAGAGCTCAGAACCCCGGAAATTCATCCCCCTGTAATAGCTCAATGGGCTGCATGCTAAAATACTTCAGAATTTCCTACTTACTTGTACAGGAGTGCCAAATCCTAAATGTGCTTATCAATTTCTAACTGCCATTAATCATCAATATATGAGGCTCTTTTGGGAGGGGGAAAAGCCATCATCTATTTTGAGTTGTATTTTTCCATATTTATTTTAAGAAGTATGAGCCTTCTAAGACTACAGTGTGCCTGCCATGCAGAAGTGATAAATTTCTGTCTGAAATCAAGGAAAGTATGATGTCATTTCAAATTGTTACAGACTGTAGGGATTTAACATCTTTAAATAGGATTTTTAAGGTCCCCAATGTTATATGTGGATAACAGGAGGAGATTATTGGCTCCACAGAAAACATATTCTGTCTGCCTGCTGAGTCTGTGTCCTAGACATACTACTGATACCGTTTACATAAGAACATAAGAATAGCCATACTGAGTCAGACCAATGGCCCATCTAGCCCAATATCCTGCTTCCGGCAGTGGCCAATCCAGGTCACAAGTACCTGGCACAAACCCAAGTAGTAGCAACATTCCAGAATCCCAAAAAGAAGCAAGATTCCGGAACTCCAAAAAGTAACAATATTCCATGCTACCAATCCCAGGGCAAGCAATGGCTTCCCAATGTCTATCTCAATAACAGACTATGGACTTTTCCTCCAAGAAACCCAGATACACTAACTGCTGTTACCAGCAATGAGTTCCAGAGCTTAAGTAGTCTTTGAGTGAAAAAATATTTCCTCCTATTTGTTTTAAAAGTATTTCCAGGTAATTTCATTGAGTGTCCCCTGGTCTTCGTACTTTTTGAATGAGTGAAAAATTGATTCACCACCACCGATTTCAGCCTATATTATTTGCATTGGCCACCAAAGACTGCATCTTATGTACTACATATTAATTTCACCACTTATTGAGATTACATCTTATAGATGACATTTACTTTACTTACCAAGGTGACATTTGTCAAGAAAAAGGTTCTGGCTGGTACTCAGATATAAGGTTGTCCTCTGTGGGAAGGGGATATCCTAAGCAAATGTTTTTCTTCACCCAACGCATAATTAAACTCTGGACTTCATTGCCAGAGAACGTGGTGAAGACGGTTAGCTTGGCAGAGTTTGAAAAGGGGTTAGACGGTTTCCTAAAGGACAAGTCCATAAACTGCTACTAAATGGACTTGGGAAAAATCCACAATTCCAGGAATAACATGTATAGAATGTTTGTATGTTTGGGAAGCTTGCCAGGTGCACTTGGCCTGGATTGGCCGCTGTCGTGGACAGGATGCTGGGCTCGATGGACCCTTGGTCTTTTCCCAGTGTGGCATTACTTATGTACTTATATATATATGGCTAGTGTACTCCACCCCCACAGGGCTCTACTCGCTGCAATTGACTGCAGAACTGAATCTATCCTTCCATCCCCCTCCTCTTCCTCCTCCCTTTGACCAACTGGTGCCTCCTCTACCATCCTTATTACATAGGAGAAGAAACAGGGAAGGGGAAGGTTCAGAGAAAGAAAGAGCCAGAGGCGCTGCTGGTATTTTTCTCTTTGGCCCCTCTCTCCTCCACTGTTGCTTTTCTC
Source organism: Microcaecilia unicolor (assembly GCF_901765095.1). NCBI lineage: Eukaryota > Metazoa > Chordata > Amphibia > Gymnophiona > Siphonopidae > Microcaecilia > Microcaecilia unicolor. The sequence goes on along the minus strand of NC_044039.1, from coordinate 177,546,235 downwards.
TAGATTCAGACCTTATTTTTTTTTTTTTTTGAAAGTGTAGCGACCTGAAGAGCAGAGGGAAGGGTTATTGATGATGTTTTGAGAGTTGGTTACTTAATTTGAGATGTCATTTGAATGGGTGGTGGCTGGTTGTCTTTCCTATACTATTATGGAGTTCTGTTCTTACTTTTAAAATTATGGGCCCTATTGACTAAGCCGCGCTATAGGCACACTAGCAATTTTAGCAGGTGCTAATGCTAGAGACACACATATGGGTGTCTCTAGCATTAGCACAAATTAATTTTTAGTGCACGCTAAAAACGGTAGTGCACCTTAGTAATCAGGGCCCTATATGTAAACTGCTTTGATGTTTCCTGGTTTTCAGTATATCAAATTTTTTAATAAGTATAATATAAACATTGAGGAAACTTTATTGACATGGCAAAATGTGTCCATTTATTACCAAACTAATACATAATGGGGGATAGTCTATAAATGGCGTCAAGATTTCGGCACCAGAAAAAATCAATACAGAGCACTATTCTTTAAATGGCGCTCTGGGTTGAGTGCCATTTATAGAATAGCACTTCCACAGTGGGCTATGCAGTTCCACAGCACAGAAACAGACCTTATTGGCCTCACTACCTTCATGCAGTATAACTTTGATCAGGATAATACTCATTTCATTAGATCTTTCAGCAACTTTGATCTTGTGAATCATTCTTGGTGGGCTGCAAGACATATACAGGCCTCCTTCACAGACAGAAGAAGTGGACAGAGATTTAATTGAAGACCTTCAAAATACAGCTGTGAAAGGGGAAGTACTACAGATAGGTGATTGAGGTATCCCTACTGTGGGGTCTTTTAGAAGCAGGGAGATCCTGGATTCTCTATAGGAGGAACTATTCCAGCAGTTGGTAATGGAACCCAGGTGGGATGGGGCCATACTGGACTTAATGCTTACTAATGGGGGAGAGTGTTTCTGATGTGATATTATAGCAGGTGATCATCTGTCATCCAGTGATCACCAGATGGTGTGGTTTAATATTAAGATTGGTGTGGAGAGGCTTCATTCAAAAGTGAAGGTTCAAGACTTCAAAAAAACTAAATTTATTCAGATGAGGGATTACCTCATGGCATTGCTGCTGTCTGGATGAGAACATCTGGAAGAAGTTGGAAAGCAGTGGGCAAAACTGAAAAGAGCTATTGTAAGGGAAACAAACCTTTTTGTAAGGAGGCCGCTTTTGTTGTCAAAAGTAGTAGCTAAAAAGTTAAGGAAAAAGGTTCAAAGAAGAGCTACCAAAATGATAAAGGGGATGCACTTTCTATGTATGCTGTTTACCCTCTCTGTTCGATTTGTAACATTTTTGTTAGCAATATTGTTGAAGGGCTGTCTGGTAAGGTTTACCTCTTTGTGGATGATACCAAAATATGGAATATGGTAGACACCCCTGATGATGTGGATAACATGAGGAAGCACTTAGAAAAGCTAGAGGAATGGTCTGGATAGACCTCATTTAGAATATTGTGTACAATTCTGAAGACTTCACCTTCAAAAAGATATAAACAGGATGGAATCGGTCCAGAAGGCAGCTACTAAAATGGTCAGTGGTCTTCATCATAAAGCGTATGGGAACAGACAAAGATCTCCATATGCATACTTTGGAAGAAAGGCAAGACAGGGGAGATATGATAGAGACATTTAAATACCTATGTGGCTTAAATGCATCAGAGCTGAGTCTCGTTCTATTGAAAGGAAGCTCTGGAATGAGGAGACATAGGGTGAAGGTGAAAGGGGATAGAATAGAAGTACCCTGAGGAATTACTTCTTCACAGAAAGGGAGGTGAATTCATGGAACAACCTACTGGTGGAAGTGGTAGAGAAGAAAACATTAACTGAATTCAAGAGAACTTGAGACAAGTACATAGGATCTCTAAGGAAGAGGAAGGGATATTAGATGGCATGGATGGGCAGACTGGATAGGCCATATGGTGTTTATCGGCCCTCATTTTTCTGTTTCTATGTTTAATTCTATATGAGCCAACAAATGACCCTTAGATGTCTGCCCAACAATAGTATTTCATAGACTCCCTCTAGTGAAATGTGGATCAGTAAGAGAAATGAACAAAGTTTCAGTAAAACATAGAAACATGACGGCAGATAAAGGCCATATGACCCATCAAGTCTGCCCATCCTCTCTAACCCCTAATTCTTCCTGTTCCTAAGCAATCCCACATGCTTATCCCATGCCTTTTTCTGGAACAGTCTTAGACTCCACCACCTCCACCGGGAGGCTATTCCATGCCTCCACCACCCTTTCTATGAAATAATACTTCCTTAGGTTACTCCTAAGCCTATTCCCTCTTAACTTTGTCATATGCCCCCTCATTCCAGAGCTCTCCTTCATTTGAAAAAGGCTCTCTTCCTGTACATAAATGCCCTTGAGATATTTAAACGCTTCTATGTATCTCATATATGTGCATTTATGGTCTGCTCAGAAGCACAATCAAAACAATAATAACTGTAACTTATCTTGAAAGTGGGGAATATTGTCCCTCTTCACATTACAATTTATTTTATTATTAATTACAAAAAACGTCCATTATACACAGCCAAGCCACAAGATACCATCGTATCTGCTCTGACCCAAAAGACAGAGATAAACATCTCAAAATCCTGACCAAATCCTTCAAACAGACCCAAAATAACCTCCAAGAATGTTGCCTCATCCCTTAAAATACCCAAGAAAAACCTATTGCTTTTCAAGGAAAAGAAATCCACAGAGAGAATCCCCTTGTAGTGAAATACAATCCAGAGCTAGAAAAATTGAGAAGAATCATGAAAGATCTACAGTCACTATTCCAGGAGGATGAACTACTGGAAGAGATATTCCCAGCCCCACCAGTGCTGGCCTTCTGACAGCCATCCAACTTAAAACACAAACTAGTGAAAAGCAAGCTCCTGATAGAAGCTCACAAAGAAGAGAATGGCACACATCCCTACAATATATCTAGCTGCAAATTGTGCCAACACATTTCACAGGATCCCACAGTCATTCATATGGAAAACAATATTCAGCATAAGGGGATCCTTCACATGCTCATCGTCAAATGTGGTATATATTTTTCAATGTAAAAAGTGTGGAGAAGGGTGCTATATTGGAGAAACAAGCCAGATGCTAAAGACGAGATTTAATCTATATAGACATCATATGAAATATGACAAGGTCAACCAGGATGTCACCTCTGTGGTACAGCACTTTACAAAGCCAGAACACTGGAGGTCTCAGCGTTTACCGCCAGCTGATTTCTACCGCAAGCTAAAAACACTACTATGGCTTAGCAAAAGCCCCCCTAATTGAGTCCTTACAGGCCCAGCATTTGTCTGATTCTAACAGCAGATTGTGTCGTTGAGCAGGTTTGAGGCATTCTGGGGTTGCCTATATATTTCTATGGGTGTCGCTAGCGTTTAGCTCGCGCTAATGATTAGTGCGCCCTAAAACCACTAGCGTGCCTTTGCAAAAGGACCCCTCTGTGTTGAACACTGATAGTTTCCTCCTTTCATTAAAAAAATTTAATTAATTTTTTGGTTGTTTATATGAATATAGTTAGATGTGAGGCAACAGGCAGTATCTGCTCTTAAGTGTTTAGGGAAACAGAGACTTTTAAATTAGGTATATTAAGTTTCTCTCTGAATTGAATGATTTATTGTAGCAATAAAAAGTTACAGCATGAGACAAAGAACTGCATACAGTTGTTCAGCAAAATAGTTTTCAAATAGGGTTTATCAAAAGCTTGTTTTCATGCTCTTTATTTATTTAATTCATGATTTCTATTCCATCTAAGGTACCAATACCAATGCAACTCTTATATACCGCTATATCCCCCAAATGTGAATCCAATGCAGCTTACAAAAGGAAAGAATTAGAGTTTGAAATTATAATACTAAAGAATTCAAATATATGAATGCTAATAAAAACATAAAGATTAAAATAGAAAAGAAGAATAACCTAAGATACTCTCAAAATTATCATTTTGCAAATGGAAATGTCTTAAGCTTTTTACAAAATGCTAAATAATTCACCTCTGTTCTAATGCATGAAGGGAAAGAGATCCAATTAGAAATTGCAGAAAAAGAAATTAAAGTGTCAGTCATCTTAGAAAACTGCACCCCTTTAAGAACAGAGGGATGAAGAACCATTTGGAATTGCAAGTGGGCAGAAAATCTAAACACAGGAACAATCACTAACCATGCCACCATTTCAGATGTAATACCATAAAGAGCCTGAAATGTCAAACTAATTTACACAAAATTCTTTAACGAACTGGAAGCCAATATAAAATTGCTATGTAAGAGGAAATACTGTCAAACGTTTTAAGTCTATAGATATGCTTGATCAAAGTATTTTGAATTAATTGCAGTTTCCTCAGTGATCTAGCCAATAAATCTGAGTATAAAAATATTACAGTACAACATTAGGTGGATCACAACATAGCATACATAATAAAATGTAATGATCGCATGACTTATGCTATTGTGTTTGTTTTTCTTGATCGCTGCCTTACACTTCAGTAATTGGCATTATATAATAAGTATTAATTGAAATTGAATGAATTGCTAAAGTGGTACTTAATTAAGGTAGAGTTTAGACCTGAAAGTGAAGATGAATTTATTGTCTGATCCCCTTGGAGACCAGAACCTGTTTATGCAAATTTTGTCCATGCAAAATCAGTGATGAGTGAATTTATTTACATTTAAAAACCTTTTGGATTTTCATATTTTCAAATGACCTTTTTTCCTTTTTTGGTTTTGTTTCAGTAATTTTTGTATTTAGTATTTTTGGGGGGTTTTTTTTGCATTGGTTGCAATGATTATAACTATAGGGATGTGACACTTTGGCACTTATGTGCCTTTGCCATCTCAAATATGTATGAGCACAGTATTTATAAAAAAATATTTTTTGAGATTTTGTTTAAATTTATATTAGCATCTCTTTTATGAAGCTGGGCGGTAATGCCGACGAAGCCCATTCAAAGTGAATGTGCTTTCTTGCTTTGCCGCATTGGGGAACCCCTATAAAAGAGGCCATTATAGGCTGTAGCACCACTTAGTAAATGGGGAGGGGAGGTAAGGTTGTTAGTGGAGTAGCTTTTTTTTCCTCTTCTTAATATATCTTTATTACCCCACCTTTTGTGATCCCTTGTGCAACAGAACATTTATTAAATCAAATCCTTCTGTTCCAAAGAATTTTTGGAAAGACTGGGGGAATATTTCAGCAGCAGAGGTTATACGTAGTGCCAAGAGGACAAGCAAGATTTACCACCTGAAACTCCTTTTTCATTCTGCGGATCCTGAACATGTGCTTATTTCCATGTCATGTTTTATATGAGCTGCTGCCAGCTTTGATTGCACATACAATAAAGAACAATTTGACCAAGGTAGGAAAGCAAAGCCCCAAACTATCACTGAATCTATGTTCCCACTAGTTTTTATTGCAGGTCATGCATTAACATTCAGATTAATGCATGATACCTGCTCCCCTATTTAGGAATCAGTAAGTGATCTCATATTCGCTCTGCTTTAGCCGGTTTGCATGTGGTAAGTGTAACACACTAGCTGGCTAATGCTTCCATGCCCACTCTCTACCTATACCATGCCCCCTGACCGAAATATTCTGAAAAATTCAGTAATACGATTCAATGAACGACGCTGACCGGCGCACGGCACCCCCCCCAGCGGCATGCACCCGGGGCGGACCGCCACCACCGCCCCCCCCCTTGGTACGCCACTGATCACAGCATTTAAGTCTTGTTCAAATACAAACGACACTAATAAGGTCACCCTCTCAGAATCTTCAGACAGAGAAACCTCCAACAATTCTGACTCATTCAACAACAGTTAAGATGAACCCATCAGTAAAGAGGATATCTTCACTGAAACTTGGCCATATATTACTGTATTGTGTAGAACAGTATAGAAAAAGGAGCACAAAATACAGCCTTTATTAGTGCTGTTTGCGCCAGCTACAATAATTTTTAAGCAGTTTTAGTGATATTCAATTTTATTTCATGATATTTATATCTTCATATGGGAAGCTTTCAAATAAAATAAAAAGCATTTGAGTTTAAAAAAAAACCTTTTGTTCTTCACCTTTTAAGGCTCTGGGCTGAAAATGGGGGCAGGGTGGGCGAAGAGAGAAAGGAGATGCTGGATGGGGGGGGGGGGGGGTGGCCAATTGATAGTTACCAGGGGGCACCAGAGACCCTAGCACCGGCCTTGTGCAATTCCTTCCAGGAGAGGCGGCGAGTTGAGAACCGGGCGAGAGGGAGAGTGACATCCAGCCCCAAATCTCCAGGGTATCCTCCTCCTGAAGCAACAACGGGGTTCCTCCCGGTCATATACGTGGGGGTTCTGGCGACGAGGAGGTTCTGGTCATCGAGGGAATAGCCTTAAACACCCCCTTACATTTTGTAAGTGGCATAAAAAAGAAGGAAAAGGAGCACGGAGCAACCGAGAGGAGAGCTCACAGCCACAATCAGAAACATGCCGCCATCTTGACACAGGCCCTAGAAAATTATTTTCTACCACAGGAAACTGCACCCACCAACTTTGGAACTACCGCCAGGCTCCTGCACTATCCCAGAGGTAGGCACAATTTGGCGAACAGTAGCCCTACCACGTCTTTGTAAAAGGGCCCCTTAATTTCTTATATACTGCCTAGAAGCCCAAAAGCTATCAAAGTGGTGTACATTCAGGCCTTCACTTTGTAACAGCCCAGTGTTATAAACATTTGCTTATTTTTTTCTAAGCATATTCACTAATGATAGTACTTTAGTTTTGTCACAGAACATATTTCTCATGGAAATCAAAGCTTAATACAGAAAAGAAAATCACCAGCCCTTTTTATAGATTTGAATAGCCTCAGGTCATGAATCCATATGAAGCCAGTTTCTAAAGTGCTAGCACAAAAGCATTAGGTCGCATTTTATATCCACTAATGCTGGCTGTAAATAGCTTTTAATTGGATACCATACTCTATTAAGATGAATATATTTGGTTATAAGCTAGAAATAAAATGTCAACAAGCAAGGTGTAGGTGATAACTATTTATAGGACCAACCTAATAAACTTTTGACTAGCTTTCAAGAGCTCTACTCCCTTCAACAGGGCAGTGTAAAATGAACTAAGGATGATATTGTCTTAATACAGAAGTGAACGGTAGGATGGATTACAACAGCAGCATTGCTGTTTGAAACTTTCTTTTTAAAAATTTTGTTTTTAAAGATTTTGTAATACTATCACACCAATTACAGAGTGATCAAGAAAAAATACACAATACTATAAAGAAATAGTCTTACACAATAAAGGAAAGTAGTGTTTAGTCATCAATCGTAAAAGATGGGGGACGAAACCCTAACAGTAATAACTATTAAGGAAAAGCAATTACACCACCCAAAGACACTTGCTTAGGTCTTTCAATTGCCTGTCTTTAGAATGCCAGAAAACAGAAAGGCAAATGATCTGCAAAATCCAACGCAGAAAATGAGCAAGCAAATCAGTATATTATCCAAAATATTTTATTGAAGATACCGTATTTAAGACAGTTGCCCGACACAGGCCGTATTTCGCCCACAAAAGGGCTGCGTCAGGGGCTATAATAAACAAACATATTAAATTATAGAATCTAAACATTATAGAAACAAATCAATGATATTTAATATTAAAAATTAAAAATTAAAACAAACATAAACTATAAAATAAGTAAAACATGAATTATAAAATGTACATGTAAAACATAGACATGAATTGTTAACGAGAGTCACTTTCAACTTAAAAAAAAGGATAAAAACTTATAAAATATTTATAAATATACTAGTAAAACAGGCCCATTTCTGGCACAAATAAAACGGGTGCTAGCAAGGTTTTCCTCGGAGTGTGTATGTTTGAGAGAGAGAGAGAGAGAGAGAGAGAGAGAGAGAGAGTGTGTGTGTGAAAGAGAAAGTGTGTGTGAGAGATGGAGTGTGTGTGTGTGAGTGAGAGAGAGACAGACAGAGAGTGTGTGTATGTTTGTGTCAGAGAGAGAGAGAAAGTGTGTGAGAGACAGAGTGTATGTGAGTGTGAGAGTGAGTGTGTGTGTGAGAGAGAGAGTGCGTGTGAGAGAGAGATAGAGTGTGTGTGAGAGAGTGTATGTGAGAGACAGAGAGTGAGTGTGTGTGTGGGGGGCTCCGAGTTCCATGACCCCCTCCTTCCCTCCCTCCCTCCCTCTCCTCCCCTCCGTTCCAGGCCCCCCTTCCATCCGAGGTGCAGGCCCCCTCCCTCCCTCTCCTCTCTCCCTCCCTCTCCTCCCCTCCGAGTTCTTGGCCCCCCTTCCCTCCGAGTTCCATAACCCCCTCCCTCTCCTCCCCAGCGTGTTCCATGCCCCCCTTTCCTCGGAGTGTGTATGTTTGAGAGAGAGAGTGTGTGGGTGAGAGATGGAGTGTGTATGTGAGAGAGAATGAGTGAGAGAGAGACTGACAGACAGACAGACAGAGAGTGTGTGTGTGTGTTTGTGTCAGAGAGAGAGAGAGAGAGAGAGAGAGAAAGTGTGTGAGAGAGTGTGTGTGTGAGTCTGTGTGTGAGAGAGAGAGAGTATATGTGAGAGACAGAGAGTGAGTGTGTGTGTGAGAGAAAGTGAAGCCTTCAAGCCTTGAAGCATTCGTGCGCTCTGTAAGGCTCCATCTCCTTAACTGACGATACGTAGTTCCGGAACATTGCAGGAATGCTTCAAGGCTTGAAGGCTTCACTTTCTCGGCTTCAGAACGTTGGAGGTGCGTTTTATTATATAGGATATGTCTTTCAAATGTCCATATTCCTTGAGACACTCAGCCTAGGGGGTAACGTAAACCCCCAGGTGGTGGAGAAAGATAGTACACTTCAAGAAAATGATATTAGAATATGTCATTGTTGGTTTCCCAAATTAATCTCCACACCAAACCAGAGAATTTAACGTTTAAAAATATGGGTTTAACATATTTTTGATTGAGTGTTAAATGATTATAAATTTTTTCTCAACATGCTAGACATTAAAATAACACATAATTTTTTATTTTACAGACTGATGAAATTACAACAGCATCTTCAAAAGAAAAACAACAGGAACTCTCTCAGGTAAGCATCGTAACTTAACATTCAGACCTCTAACTTGGAGACTGTCATTTAACCCAGCACAGTTTGGGCTAGGTTCTTTAAAATGGTTTTCCCTTCTTTTGTCTTTCAGGCTCTTCAGAAACCCAGGGGCCTTTTACTAAGCTGCAGTAGGGCCTACGCACGTGCAACATGAGCCAAAACGAGACTACTGCCAGGCTGGTTCACCCCCCTGGTGGTAATTTTGGATTTGGCGAGTGCTCGTTCTGGCAGTAGAAATTATTTTTTTATTTTCTACCGTGTACGGCGTTTCCGGCGATAATCGCAGTTGGCGTACGCTGAACGGTTACCGCACATGTAGCATGTGAGCCCTTACTGCTAGATCAATGGGTGGTGGTAAGAGATCAGGCCATAAATAGGTGTGCACTTGTTCTAATTTTAGCACCCGCCCATTTCCCAGCCCATTAAAAAAATGCCCTTTTTCTCAGATGTGGTAAAAAAAATAGCCCGGCGTGCACCAAAAACACATGCCTATACTACCACAGGCCACTTTTTACCACAGATTAGTAAAAGGACCACCAGTTTCTATTTTCAGGCTACAACAACAGGTAAGTATTTCTTTTCTCCCTCTCTGTCACATTCATTTTCACTCTTTCACTGTCTTAGCGTGCACACTTTTGTCTATTTACTCTGGGGTCCTTTTACTAAGCTGCGGTAAAAGGGGGCCTGCGCTACCATCAGTGCATGTTTTTGATGCGCGCTGAGGCCCCATTTTACCACAGCGGGTAAAAGGCTGTCTTTTTTGCTGGAAAAGAAATAACCGTGCGGTAAGTGAACTACTAGCCACGTAGCCATTTTGGAGGTAGCACTTACCGCTGTCCATTGAGGTGGCAGTAAGGGCTCTCCGCACTAACCCAGCGATAACTGGGCAGTGCACAGCACTGCCTGATTACCGCTGGGTAAGCCCTGGTGCTGCAAAAATACAAATATTTTTGTAGCGCTGGAAATGACACATGCTGGAGGTGGGAACTACCGCCGGGCTCCTGCGGTTGCTTCTTCTACCTAGGACTCTCTTGAGTTGGGTACCTTCTTCAGAGGCTTTCAGCAATGTCAACTCCCAGGATCTTCTCAGGTAAATATTCTGCCTCAGATAGGGTTCCTACTATCTTAATTTAACAAAAGTAAAGGAAGGAAAACCCTACCTCCCTGGTGTGTATGTCTCCTTTGTGTGACCAGTTCTTCATATAACATTGCATTCTAGTTAACACCTTTGAAATCAATAGATGTTAAATACCCTTACTACTTCCAACCCACAATTTATTGCTGTGTTTAATCCCTGCATTTCTCTTCCCCCCCGCCCCCAACTCTCTCATATTCTCTCATCTATCTTAGTCCCCTTACAGAGTTTCTATACTTATTTTCCTTCAAGAAAACTTGTACTTTGGCCACTAACTCAATGAGCCTCGTAATGGATATAATCAGTTCCTCAAATACAGCAATTCTTTAACAATACACATGTTACTAGTTTTCCCTGAATAACCTGTTGGTTATAATTACATGGGAACCATACTAACACTGGCACTGCTCTCCACAGCCTTTTTTCTCCAAACAGGTCACTAACTCTGAATGAATAGATTGATCAAGTCACACACTCACTATTTCCCAACCAAACAAGCATTATCAAACACTAATTTTCCAGCTCACCTCAGACAGCCAACACATCGTACATTCACTTATCTCTGAGTCTCCCTCCCAACTGCCTCCCAAAACAGTTTAGAACATTAACCCAGCAGTAGTGGCCTTGAGGTAGCGCAAGCTATCTCCTGCATCTAGCTGCTACAATGCCTTACTCCGTCGGCACACCAAAGAATTCCAAACTGAAATCATTTTTTCCTCTTTACCTTGCCATTTCCTCTCACCTGCTCTGCGCTGGCATACTTCTACCACATGGTTCTACTTCTGATGAGCCAGTGCAGTATGCTGCCTAGTACCTCGCACACTACTGTGCACTTCTGGGTTCTGGCTGCCAGCCTTCTTCCAAATCCATTCAGGAGATGCCTTCTCAGGCTATCCCCCACCTGGCCACTGGCCTGCCTCCTGCATTTGGCCACTTCAACCCCCAAAACAGCCTCCTTCACTCCCATGTGCACATGCATGCATGTTAGCATCATAATACGCATAAAGGCACGCGTCTGCACCCAGCAGGCCTCACACTGGTGGCGTTCTGAAGCCACACCTTCCCTCTCTCCTTGGCCTGGGCCTGCCAACCCCTGACAGCTAGGAGACAGTAACAGCATGAAAGACTCCCTCTGCAGTCACCCCACAGATGCAGCTGGCAGCCTTCCTCAACTTGCCTGGGTGAGCATTTTTATATCATTTTTTAACCCTGCTTACAGTAATAATATCTTCTCTGGCTTTTGAGAATTCACTAAGCTGTTTGGAGTTAAAAAAAACATAAAAATAGTACCCCGAATTACTACCACTGAAACACAAGGAAACTGCAACAAAAAGCTATCTCCGAGGGAAAGGACTTCAGGCTAAAATGCCAAGAAACCTTGTTTCCTCTTCTATGTAGCTTTTGCTAAGTCAGGAGAAATACGTGTCTTAGAACCCAAAAACAGCTCATTCACAAAGCACGAGGTTGCGGTCAGATTCCAGGGCATAGCCACCAGGGCTGTCCTTTGAGTCACTACTTCCAGAGGTGACTCAAGAAAGCCAGTCAGATCGTGACAATTGTTTATTTCTTGAGAAAACATTCTCCTCAAATTCCCCCCCTGCTTTAAGAGTTATATACTGGGCTCTTACCACAGGAGGAAGAGTTTCAGATGATAGTACGAATATCTTAATATTTATGTTCCACATTCATCGGAGCAATTATTGGAGGATCTGGTAAAATTCAAAAAATGTAAATTGTTCTTCCTTAATTGATTCTCCAAAAACTCCATCTAATGCCCCTCCACACTTCTAATGTGTGTGGAGGGGCATTTTTGAAAGGACATCCAAGTCAGAATAGGGACAACCAAATAAGAACATCCCAAACAGACATCCATCCAGGGGTGTGCTGGTAAATTTTTAACAACAGGCTCTTTCTCCAGATGTAGCCAGCTCTGCAGTTGGAAGGGCCAGGGGTGGCCGGGGGTGGGGGGGGGGGGGGGAGGGGGAGCAACACTTGCCTCTCTCGCCTCCCTCCCTTTGTGCGGGCACGCGAGGCATACCTTTGCTGGCAGCCAATAAATGGACTGCCACCACTCCCAACGTCTTGCTCTGAGCAGCATGCTAGAACTTCTCTCACATGCTTGAGAAGTCCCAGCCTGCTGCCCAGAGCTGGAAACAAGGAACGGGGAGCAGCAGTAGTCCATTTACTTGGCTGGCAGGGCTCAGCATCCCCACCAGCAAAGTAAAAGATAATTCAGCAGGGGGCCCAAGCCCACATTTTGGGAGCCAGTTGTTAAAGTAGCCATGGAGGGCCCTACTTTAACAACCGGCTCCCAAAATCCTTAAAAACTTAACAACCAGCTCTTGCGAGCCTGTGAGAGCCTGCTCCAGCACACCACTGCATCCATCTCACATGTATTTTCAAACAGGAAACAGCCTGTTCAAAAATAAGTGAGTTGGACAATCTTGTGATGGAATTGTCCAGCATGAACATCCATTTTACAAACTGAAATATCCAATATCTACTTGAATTTTGGTGAATTGTCCCATAAAGCATATATAATTCTATTTTTCCTGTTTCAAGTGTTCAGTAATATTAATTCCCAAATATGAGGTGTCTTGCCGCGCATCCATTTTGGGTCTGTGACCTTACCGCAAGCCATTGACCTAGTGGTAAATTCTCACGTGGTAACTGGACGGTAATGACCTTCACGTGTCAAATGCCACTTGGCGTGCGTCCGAAAATAAAAATTATTTTTCGGTTGCGCATATTGGCCACGCACCAAAAATGAAATTACCACAAGAGCCACACGGTATCCAGCCAGTGACTTCATTTTGGCAGACGTTGGGCATGCGTAAATGCTTATGCAGCTTAGTAAATGTTAATTTTGGATCCTGAGAAGCTTAGCGGAGATCGGGTGGCAGCACCGGTGGTTGGGAGGCGGGGCTAGTGCTGGGCAGACTTCTATGGTCTGTGCCCTGAAAATGGTAGATACAAATCAAGGTCAGGTATAAATATAAAGTAGCACATATGAGTTTATCTTGGGCAGACTGGATGGACCGTACAGGTCTTTTTCTGCTGTCACCTACTATGTTACTATGATCTACCCATTTTAAAGAAAAGTGATGCTAGGAAGATGCAGTGGCGATCCTTGGTCGGCTGCTACCCAGGGCGGATCGCCATTGTGCACCCCCCCTACCCCCACCGGGTGCAGAGGTGTCCGTCCCCCCGCCCCCCGGGTACAGCATGACACCTTCTGGCGCATTGACACCCCCCTATGGCGTATCACCCAAGCCCCCCCCCCCCCGGGGGCATTCTTACCTGCTGGGAGCAGCCATACGGCTGTCGGTTCCACTGGTTCCCTGCTCCCTCTGCCCCAGAACAGGAAGTGCTTTCTGCACCCCTCCAGCGGCGTGCAGCCGGGGCGGACCGCCTCCACCACCCCGCCGTCGGTACGCCACTGGGAAGATCAGAGGGATTCTAAGAGAGGGTGGAATGTAACAGGAGCTTCTCCTAGGTAGAGGAGGCTTCTGCAGAGAATCAGAATCAGAAATGCAGCAAGGAAGCCAAAGCACAAGTTGATATTGACCACGCTCTGGCAAAAAGGCCAAACCAAGGCTGGGTTAAAATGCAAATTACACAAGAAGAAGTGGCAGGTGCAGAGTGTTTCAAAGCAGCTTCGTAGAACTTCCTGACACCTGCTGGCAGGAGGTCACAGATAAATCTAGACCAGGGTTTTCTGGAAACACTGTTCCCATTAAGCTGAGCAGAAGTCCTACAGTCCTGCCAGTGAGGGGTGCTATTTCACTATCACATTTTCAATAGTGAGGGACAGGCAAGCTCTGCAGGACTCCAGGGAATCTGCCAGCCTGTTGCTAGTGAGTGAAAACTGAAAACACAATATTGAAACACCGCGTGCACACTGGCAGCAATGCCATTGAAGTACTCCCGCTCAGCTTAGAAGAAACATTGCCTGGGAATTGAGTTACCTGCAATGGAGCCTCAAAAAAGGTCCAAAAGACTTTTATTTTGTGCTCATTTAATAAAAGCTACATAAGAGCTTTAGCGCCGTTATATAATGGGTTCATACAATGACCCTTCAGTAGTACACAAATGTTCTCTTGTAAATCTACCCCTGCCCCGAAGAAGTTATAAGTGTGTATGTGTGTGTGTGTGTGTAAATTTAAAACAAATTGGAGAAAATGGTTCTTCACTCAACGTGTAATTAAACTTTGGAATTCGTTGCCAGAGAATATAGTAAAAGCAGTTATCTTAGCGGGGTTTTAAAAAAGTTTGGATAGCTTCCTAAAAGAAAAGTCCATTGGGCTTGGGGGAAATCCACTGCTTATTTCTAGGATAAGCAGCATAGAATGTATTGTACTGTTTTGAGTTCTTGCCAGGTACTTGTAACCTGGATTGGCCACAGTTGGAAACAGGATGCTGGGCACAATGAACCTTCAGTCTGTCCCAGTATAGCAACAATTATGTTCTTATGTTCTTACAGGCACAGACATATTTTAGAAATATGCCCCCAGGAATAATTACATGCAAGTCATTAAAAGTACATGCTATTTTTCAACGCACCTATATTTTACACTTGTATACTCAAACAATTTTATAAAAGCATATGTACAACATGAAATGTGTACAACATGTGTTATTAATTTGAATTGAAATTGTCATTCCTGACATGAAAAAGCTTCCATTTTTAGGTTAAGAAAGAGGAACCAGCAATTACTCTAAAGGGGTCTGTATCCAGATCAGCAGCTCTGGACACCAAGTGAGTGTAATTCACTTTTTAATAACTAGTCACACTGGTTGTTGTGTGTTTTTGTTGACTTGTTGGTTTATGTATGGCCGAATGAAGAAGTTCCACCTTCAGATACACCTGGACTATTGTAATGTTTTGTATCTGGAACTTGCTGCCAGACTTTTAAAGAAATTACACTGATTTTTAAACTTAGTAAGTTCAGTAGTATATCTTTTTAGATTACTAAACTTAGATGGCTTCCAATTTATAAACACATTTCTTTTTAAACTGTTTGGGTTTTTTACAGATTTTATATGGATGCACCTCTGAATTATTGATCAATACTGTATCTGGATCCCTGTTTAGTCAATCTTCCCATTTACAAAATCAGCTTGTATTGCATTCAATTAATATTGGCAATTTTTGCTTTCTTAAAATAGCTGGCGATCTCTTCTTAGTTATGGGAGTAACACTCTGAAATTCCTTTCCTGTCCTGATCAGAGTTGAGCGAAATTATCTGTCATTTCGCAAAAGTGTGAAAACTTTGCAAAAACAAGAAACACCTCAGAATTGAGTAAACAATTTTTTTTCTAGTTATTCTGACTAATAAGATGATGCAATTTCATTAGTAAAATTTCTCATCTTCTCTTTGGGGCCCTTTTACTAAAGGGTTGCCGTGTGGCAACCCAGAACTAACGCTAGCCCAACACGAGTGCCATTTCTGGTGCTAGCAGAAATATTTTAAAAATATTTCCATGTGGGTTTACCCGGCGGTAATCGGGCAGCGATTACCACCGGGTTAGCATGGGAGCCCTTACTGTCACCTCAATGGGTGGCAGTAAGTGCTCCCCTGAAATGGCTACATGGGAAGTGCAAACGTACCACAAGGCCATTTCATTTTTTGGCCTTTTTACCCACTGCGGTAAAAGGGGCCCTGACTTACGGCAAAAATGGCCGCTGCTGCTGGCGCAGGGCCTCTTTTACCGCAGCTCACTACTTTGTGACTTGATTAATACCATGACTGTTTGTTCTGTAATATTTTTTAGTTAATTTGTTTGAGTTATAGTAGATTTATGTTAAATTTTAACTGCTAGTTAATATTTTTTTTATAATTATGCTCGCAGAATATGTTTTTGTAAACTATATTTTGTTTACTATTATCGCACTGAACCCTGACTATGGGACATTAGCAGTCTATAAGAATTATATTGATATCGATATTGATAATTCCTTCCACTTTGCGCACCTCACTGTCACTTTACTATGAAAAGAAAAGGAAGGAACAAAGAGTCTTTCGTTGAACGTAGTCCTTATTTCATGAGACCTGCACAGAAGTATCTCTATTATGCCATCCACATCCCACCTAGTGAGCCTTGTAGATATCTTCATTGAACCCATGGCAAATTGCATTACCATAAGCCATAACATATGTCCCTCCTGTATACCTCCAGCATACTGTTACACATTTTCTTCATGCACCTGTTCCCAACTTTCCTTTGCATGCTGGGCACAGAGTAAGCATCATATGAAGAGGTTGTGCTAGGGTTGAAAAGTCTCTTGTGAGATATAGATCTTCCCTACAGTGCACCGGAGCCAATATATTATGCATATTTCCCATAGAAACACAGTAGGCAAAGCTCTTTCACATGTCAAAGGGCAAATTTGTAACAGTTAACCTATTTATAGGTGCCCAGAGAACACCAATGTGGTACTAATCTATAAAAGAAAGTAGGTGTTTACTTTCTATTGTATAATACTAGCAAAATGTGTTAGATATGAGGTGCAGAACACATGAACTCTCTGAGCCACTGGTTCAGCCAACCATCCTTAGTTTTTACACTAAAAAAAGGCATTTGTGCACAATTGTTTCCATGTATAATATCTTTCCCTTCCTCTTTCTCTTTTTTTTTCCTTCACAACTGTCTGTGGGCATCAGGCATTATAGCACGGTGTCCTTGCTAACATAAAATTCATACCAGCCAGGGCTAATTTTTTTTCATGTCTTGTTTCCATAATTCTACTTGAATGATGCCCTTTTGATTCTACCTCATGCTAAATTACTTCATCTGTTTGTTTTTATGCTTTCTGGTCGCCCCCCTCCCCCCATTTTTTAACTTGGTCTATCATTTCTGTCTGCGGATTCCCTGAGCTTGTGTGGAGTTTTACTGGCTGCAGCATCTGGTAACTTCATAGGCTGATAGATTCCAGCAGCTGCTACTGGAATCCATCAAAATGTCAAGACCCCAAATTCTTAAGCAAGTAGGGAACCAGCAGGAGAAGATGAGCAGTACAAAGAAGATACACATCGCTCTGATAACTATGGGTGTTCACACCAACCATTTTTGATTCATTTCATTGTTTCAAGATAGGGAGGGGGAATTCAGTAGATTTTGTTTCTTTCACAATTTTATATTTTTGTCATTTTGTTTCACTTTTAGCGCATTTTATTTGGATATAGAGTATGATAAAAAAGAAAATAAATGAAACAAAAAAAAACCTAACATCATGGCAGGATCAACCCAACTATCAGGCAAAATAACAGCTCCTAGGGGGCATGAAAGAACGACTACAGTCAAAGCAACACAAACTCAAAGACTCATCCATTTACCCTTTTAAATGGCTTTTGGAAATCATTGTGAGTTCCTGTGGATCATTCATAAAGTTTTCGAGTCTAGAATGGCTACTGACACATCTCCAGAATCCAAAAGGAGAGAAGGAAACTTGACAGCAGGAGACTTATGGGGGGGGGGGGGAGGGGGAAACAACCCAGCTAGGAGATGATGGAGGGCTGCGAGAAGCAATGAGGTGAGAGGTAGGAAAGTGAAGTTTTGGGACAGGGAGAAGGATGACACATGGTGAAGAGAAAAATTAAATATAAATAAAAGGAACATTTTGTAAAACTGCCTAAAACCATAAAACACAAAATCATCATCATTCTTTATAAGTATTCTTCTATACTGCTAATAATAAGTTGCACATCACAGTTTACAAATTGTAAAATTCAGTCAGTACAACCCCTCCCCCCAAAAATACACAATACATGAAACTAGTACATGCTTACTGCAGTGTAAAAGGGTTTACCATGGAACACACTGAGGTGTCCTGAGGTCAATTCCAAATGTGCACAGGCAAACCACATGCTAAAAAAAAATGTTTTAATTTTCTGGAAGGGGGCATTTCTGCTCTAATCAGTTAGTGCACCTACACTGCTGAGGAGCAGCACATGAGCCCTTACTACCTATAAAATAGGTGACGGTAAGGGTCCAGGCACTAATTTTTGGTAATGGCCACGTGCTAATAGAAAATTGGCAATTTTCCAGGAACAGTAAGAATGGCCTTAACATATAGGAAAGACCCACATAAGGGCACTTTCTACTGCAGCTTTCTAAAAGGACCCCTTAAGCAACTGAAAGCCAAAGGTACTGCCTCAACATTGCTAACACAGGATCATACTTTCTTAAACCTCCAATAACTCTAGCAGCCATATATTTCGGTTATATGTCTAGTAGATTAACGCCACCACAATTTGACAGTATTTCTGGGATAAGCAGCATAAAATGTTTTGTACTTTTTGGGGGGATCTTGCCAGGTATTTGTGACCTGGATTGGCCACTGTTGGAAACAGGATGCTGGGCTTGATGGACCTTTGGTCTGTCCCAGTAAGGCAATACTTATGTACTTATGTAGGAACTCCATTTAATGATAGAAAAGACACAATCATTCCAGATGTACAAGTCTCAAAATAATGTCATGTTTTAGTACTCCTGTCCCTATTTCCACTTTTTCTCCTCCTCATCAATGTGGAAATGAATCTCCTTGGCTTATTTCAAAGGCCATTTTAAATAAGTGAGTCTTTAATGATGAACAGCATTGCCCATAGAATGTATTTTGAACATAGTGGAAGACGGAGATTTTTCCACAGAGTATTATTGGGTTTTTTAACAGAACACCCTTTTCACACTGTTACAAGGTAATTAATATGTAATAGTCCAATTAAAACAATATTTGATGTTTGATCAGTGATTTTCCTTTTATAGAACTAGATGCAAATGCTGACAGCGAGACTGTACATATTTCTTGAGGGAAATGACAAAGGTCATTCTACTGAAGGAGTATTGTGTCCCCATGGTTGCCCCTCCGCCAACCCCCTAGAGTTGGACTGGAGTCAGATTACCAGCAATTCCTTTCATGCGCAGTCTTTAACATCAAGATCCTACACCTTGTGGTTGTAAAATTATACCCACATATCAAATTGTATATTAAGTTTTTGTGATCAAACCTCTATCAGAGAGGAACCTGTAAAGCCTCTGACACAAACTGAAGGCCACATTAATGATGACAACTGTGGTTAATTGGTGATCTTCAAAGCTACAATGCAAAAAAGCATTAAGAAATCAAGGTCAGTTTCTGAACACATTATGCTGGGTTTTCTGTGGATGTCTCAGGCACTGTTCCTTCTAAGCAGAGTGGGAGTCGTTCAATTACAGTTCTGCCAGTGGGGGGTGCTGTTTCACTACCACATTTTCAATAGTGAGGGACAGACAAACTTTGCAGGACCCCAGGGAACCTGCCTGTCCATGGTACTTGAAAGCACAATGGCCTTAAAGGGAACAGTGGTCTCAGGTATATGAAAATACTGGTAAATAGGGCTGTATCAGTGGCGTAGCGAGGGCGGCTGACACCCGGGGCGGGTCGCCGCTGCGCACCCCCCTTCCCGGGTGCAGCACGGTGCACCCCCCCTCGGTGCACACCCCCCCCCCAGAGTGCATTATTACCACTGGCGCTCCACCCCACCGAGTGCACGTCGTCGCTGGGAGCTGCGTCGGCGCCGTTGGTTCCCTGCTCTCTCTGCCCTGGAACAGGAAGTAACCTGTTCCAGGGCAGAGAGAGCAGGTAACCAGCGGCGCTGACACCCCCCAGCGGCGTGCACCCGGGTTGGACCGCCCCACTGCCCCCCCTTCCTACGCCACTGGGCTGTATCAAATATTCTCATTTGATTCGTCCCTGGATAGTGTGCCGAATACATTGTTTGTATTCATCCAAATAGTGATTTAAATTTGAATACGGATAATCTGGGGCTATGACTTCACGTTGCTTCTTTTATTATTTGTTATGTTAAAGTTCAATGCCCATTATTCATTTTCGATATTTGTATTTGGCCGCGTAACATTTTTCATTATTCATATCCCCCATTTCTATATAAGGTGTGGTGCACACCCAATTTACATAGACACAGACAAGATAAGGAAACAACTGCGAGATGTGTACCTGGGAGCATTTATTTGAAGTCCACCGCAGTGCCCCCTAGGGTGCCCCATTGCTCTCCTGGAATGTCTGGGGGACCAGTCTGCTAAAAATGCTGGCCCCTCCTACATCTCAATGGCTTGATTTTCTTTGGTTTTCACTTGTGCGTTGTATTTTTTTTTTTAATGACCTGAAAAGATAAACACACAGAGCACAAAACCTTGTTACAAATGGTATTTTCAACAAAAAAAAAAGATAGATGTTTTGCTTTTTTGAAAATGGTTACATTTGCTATTTGTATTTGGGACATTCCATTGCCATAAAGGAATTTGACAGTGATGTTTTCCATAGTTTTGAGTCTTTTAATCAAAGAGACCTTGACACCTGCCAGGAGGGATTTGTAATAGCCCATGCCATTAAAAAAAGAAAGAAAGAAAGAAGTAAAAAGCTGGATGTCTTTAGCTGCAAGGAAATGTTTTAGTGAGCAAATTTTCCTTATGGAGCAGAAAATGGAAATTCAACTATGTGACCTTCTATTTTACATTGACTCTGTGGCATTTTGAAACTAGTCTAATGTTCTTTTACTGACCCACCAGGCTTTCTGTACTGGCTTACCACAACACCTACCCTCCCTTATGACGTCCCATACATCAATCTGTACATCCTATCATATCCTCACAGGTTTTTCAACTGTGGCTTCTTTCATCCACAGAAATTTGACTAGAGGTCACCAGTAGAGAAAATTTGTCCCCGTCCCCGTCCCCACCCCATCTCTGTGGGTTCTGTCCCCACCCCATCCCCACAGGCCCCTTCTCCATCCCTGTCCCATCCCCGCAGGCCCTGTCTCTGTCCCCGTCCTCGCCCCATCCCCTTGGGCTCTGTTCTCATCTGCAGAAGCCTCAAACACTTATGATTTTATAATTAAATCTTTTTGTTAAAGTATAAAAAGGAATATACTGTGCAACTGTTGTGTATAAATTACAAATAGAAAACAATAATAACTAGCAACTATAATAACCCTCCCACCACCACCACCACCCCTCTACCCTTCCAATCACAACAATAGCTGACTTCTACTACCCCAAGGAATCCTAATCCACCCTGTTAAATTGTCCAGGGGTACAAAATGCAACCTTTCTGTATGCCCTATAGGGGAGAACTATGGAGTAGAGGAGTAGCCTAGTGATTAATGCAGTGGACTTTGATCCAGGGGGGAACTGAGTTCAATTCCCACTGCAGCTCCTTGTGACTCTGGGCAAGTCACTTAACCCCCCATTGTTCCTAGTACAAAATAAGTACCTAAATATAAGTAAACCACTTTGAATGTAGTTGTAAAAACATCTGAAAGGCAGTACATCAAGCCCCATTTCCCTTTCCCCTATGAAGCACTGATTTTTTAATCTGTGGATGAATAAGAAGTCATCAACAATCTCAGGATTCAGTCTAGCTCTCCTGTCTTCCACAGTCCCTCCTGCAATAGAAGATGTGCTGGTAGCAGGATGTACAGGATCCCCCATACAAATTTTGCTAGCTGTGGCCAGCATGTTTGCTTGTTTTTCCAAAAAACTAAAATATTGTTGTCTGCATCAATCAAACATAAATAATAGTCCAGTTCATTAAAAGGCTTCAAAGTAGAAAGTGAAAAGGGGACAAAGTTTGTCCCCATCCTCACTGGCTCTGTTCCCCGTCCTCAGGAGTCTGTCCCCGTCCCTATGGGCTTTGTCCCTGTCCCCATCCCCTCAGTTACTGCAGGTCCCCATCCTCATGTCATTCTCTCATTCTCCAGTCACAAGCAGTGGCGTAGGAAGGGGGGGCGGTGGGGCGGTCAGCCCCGGGTGCACGCCGCTGGGGGGGTGTTGTCTCCATTGGTTCCTTGCTCCCTCTGCCCCGGAACAGGTTACTTCCTGTTCCGGGGCAGAGAGAGCAAGGAACCAATGGAGTCGACGCAGCTCCCAGCGACGTGGACTAGGGGACGAATCGGCCCTCCCGCCCGCCCCTCGCTTCTAAACTAAGTAAGAATGCGCTCCGGGAGAGGGGGCGCGCCGGAGGGGGGCGCGCCGAGGGGGGGGCGCCATGCTGCACCCGTGGGGGGTGCGCAGCGGCGACCCACCCCGGGTGTCAGCCGCCCTCGCTACGGCACTGGTCACAAGGAAGACATCATTCTCATATTTGTCCTTGAGATAGTCTAAATCCCTGGTTACTTGCTTCTTGAACTTATTGTGTTATATTCTGTACATTATTATGTTTTATTCACTTTATTGTTTGTTTGTAAGCCACATTGAACTTGAGTCTATTTCGGGCTAATGTGGGGTATAAATGTCATGAATGAATAAATAAATAAATATTTGCCCCTACTTTGACATGGCCTCTCTGTAAAAGTTAGAGATGAACACAGTTACTGTAAAGTGAAGTTGCCTAGAATTTGTACCTCTTTTGCTGCATGTTCCCCTAACTTCTTGGGTACTTTTCTGGACATCTCCAAGGGGCTCTTCTAGTTCCTGAGCCCTCAGCTGGGTTGGCCCTATGTTTTTCCAGCCTTTTGTGTCCTGCAGACAGAACCTAGTTCCTCAGTGGCTGGAGATTGTATATATATTAGATGACCTCATTGTGCTTATCCGCATCTCTTTAATAATAATGTTATATTGCTGACTGCTCACATATAGCAAGTATTATCCCATTGAATTTGTTTATGTGCTGTAAACAGATTTGCTGTTTCTTATGAAAGACGGTCAATCAAATGCAAAAAACCTGAAACCTTTGCATGAAATTAGATGGAAAATGCTTTTGAGGTATAGAGCAAAAGGGAGGAAAATAGTCAATTTTCCAGGTGAAATATTTTGACTGTGTGGATATTCTTAAAAGCCTTTTTGGTTATGTTGAACTACATTTATCCTATTTCTTGAATGCAATCTATAATTTAGGATGGCTTATATAAACAGGAGAGGAGATCCCATTAAATTGTTTCACTTTAATGGAGCCTTTATGCCCTGACTCATACTATAAGTATTTGGTGAAAATGATTTACAACAACCACACAAAGTGCTAGTTGCCAATAAGCAAACTGATCATAGCACAAATAACAATACAACATGCCAAATTTTCTAACGATATTAAGCTGAAATGAAGCAGTGTGATTGTAGCCCTTTTTATTAACTTGATTGAATGGAAAGAAATTTTATTTTTGGCATGCTAAGATACAAATCAACATACAAAATATCACCTACATAAGTACAATTGCCATACTGGGAAAGACCAAAGGTCCATCAAGCCCAGCATCCTGTTTCCAACAGTGGCCAATCCAGGTCACAAATACCCGGCAAGATCCCAAAAAGGTACAAAACACTTTATACTGCTTATCCCAGAAATAGTGGATTTTCCCCAAGTCCATTTAATAACGGTCTATGGACTTTTCCTTTAGGAAGCCGTCCAAACCTTTTTTAAACTCCTATCTATATTAAGATTTACTTAGGGCTCCTTTTACTAAGCGGTGGCAAGCCCAACGCGGGCTTACCGCTAGCTATACAGGAAGTACCACCGGGCTACCGCAGCAGCCCAGCGGTACTTCCCACCCCTAGCGTGCCATCATTTCCTGTGCTACAAAATTTTACTTATTTTTGTAGTGCCGGAGTGTACCCGGCGGTAATCGGGCAGTGCCGCGCGCTGCCTGGTTACCACTGGGTTAATACGGGAACCCTTACCACCACCTCAATGGGTGGCAGTAAGGGGTCCCCCAAAATGGCTGCGCGGCAAGTGCTTTACTTGCCACACTGCCATTTCCTGCAGGAAGGCGAGACTTTCCTTTTACCAGCTGCGATAAAAGGGGGGCTCGGCATGTAAAATACTTGCCAATGCCAGTGCCAGCCCCCTTTTGCCGCAGTTTGGTAAAAGGGGTCCTTAATTATTCCAGGATGAAATGGATTCATTACTAGGATATGTGAAACATATTAACCTTATTGATGCAATTCATATAAACTTGGGAGGTCTTTGGAGAAGCATCTACACATGGTAATAACAGCTTTTAGACATGAAGATTGTGTAAATGGCAAAATGTCAGAAATCCATTACTTATACATATAAAAGCCCTGGGACACAGATTTCAAGAGGGGGTGAGTTAAGCGTCCAAAACACTGTACATACAGCAGGCAGATCTATAACTTGGTGCCAGGATGTAGACGCTAATTCTATAATGGCATTTAGGCCCAAATGTGCAGGTCTTCCATGCCAGGGGGGGGGAGAGGTCTGGGTGTTCTTTGTGCTGCGGGGGGGGGGGGGGGGGGGTTACTGTCATGGCGGGGAGGAGGATCAGGCAATTACTGTCATAGTTAGGGGGTCAGGTGTGATCGGGGGTTACTGTCATGGTGGGGAGGGGAGGTCAAATGCTTGTCAGATGCTGTCAAAGGGTAGGTGATGCCAGGGAGAAAATAGGTTGTGGTACTGGGGGGGAAAGCAGGGGATCTGTCATGTGGGGGCAACAATTTTGGGATTAATGGCTTTGCAGATGGAGCAGCAATTTTAGAAAGCTCATCTATGCGGAGGGGGGAGGGAGTATCTTTGTTTTCCCCATGTCCAGCTTTGTAAAATCGCTGCTCCCTCTTGATACAGAGGGTCTGGGATGTGCTGCCCTGTTCTTATTGTACAAGAGGCTGTACGTTTGCAGGGCCTCTTGTAAAATAGTATGGGAATTCCACACATCCTGTCTGAATGCTTGAATCCCCCTCCACACACCCTTTCTAAAATCTGCCTTCACATCACCCCTGTGAGTTGAACTGTATCTCAAAACAAGTATTTGACCTAATTTTTTGTTCATCTGTCAACAAGTTATAGATATATAACCCCTTTCAGGCTCGGAACCCTTACAGTGGCTATTTTCTGTTTTATGGCAAGTGAGGAGACAACTTCAGGGAGACAACGCTGTAATTTTCAGGTTTCTCTCTCTGGAATTATTAGGATTCCAAGATGGGTCTAGTTAAACTGGGCGGCCTTTTTGACTCCAAGATCCACTCACATTCCCTTATTTCCTTAGTGTAGGCCATATGTTTTTGCTCTGACCCACAAAGTTGATCAAAAGTCTTTAAGGGGTCCTTTTACTAAGGTGCACTGAAAAATGGCTTGTAGTAGTGTAGGCACGGGTTTTGGCCAATCCATTTTTCAGTGCGCCTGTAACAAAGGCCTTTTTAAAATTTTTGCCGAAAATGGAAGTGTGGCAAAATCAAAATTGCCATGTGTCCATTTTGGGTCTGCAACCTTACCGCCAGCCATTGACCTAGCAGTAAAGTCTCACACGGTAACTGGGCAGTAATGACCTATGCGCCAAATGCCACTTGACGCGCGTCCAAAAATCATTTCAGCCGCACGTATTGGACGCATGGCAAAAATGAAATTACCGCAAGAGCCATGTGGTAGCCGTGTGGTAACTCAATTTTGGCACACGTTGGGCGCGTGTAGTTGCTTAGGCGGCTTAGTAAAAGGACCCCTAAAGGACTTACAAGAAAAAAACAGTGGCATAATATCAAATTTTACTGTTTTACATATGGAATAGGTTTAAAACACAGAAGGTTTCTGGCATTGCTCCATAGCCAGCTGAGCGTTGTTAGCTTGGGCTGCAGCTCTGAACAGTGTTGATAGACTTATATCTCATGATTTAACAGCTTTTCTCTATATGCAGTAATTGAGGGCAGCATGTAAAGATACCCAAAAGTGTTTGACTCAGAAATGTAGGGTGTGAGAAATGGATTATTCCCTCTGGCAATTTTTTTGGGAGAACACATTTTCTTGCAGATTTTTTGCCTCTTGCAAACTATAAATGACTGCCAGGTTTTACCTTATTGTCTGTGTGTGTGAAATTTTTCTCTGTTTCTCACTCTGTCCTAGAGGAAAAGGAGGGCAATTTTTAAAAGCTCTTACGTTTGCAAAGTTATCTGGGTAGGTTTGCAACACATAGAGCTCAGTCATTTATTTTTGAAAATTAGCTAGTGTGTGAACTAAAAAACACCTGCGAACTTTGCACCTGTTGATTGTGTGGCCAGCAGAAGGGAAGGGGGAAATAGTGTGCATACGTTCGGAAATGTCCATTCTAACGTACCCTAGAAACATCTCCTTTCAATCTGGCCAAAACTACTTGCACTCCACACTCCTCTACTTAAGATGGAAGCTTGAACAAACTTTTTTCCAGGCAGATAATGGCAGGTTTTCAAACCTTCTCTCCACAAATGGGTATGCTGTCTGTGTTTTTCTTGGAAAGGAATATGGAAGGAAGGTACAAGGTAGCTGTTGATGGTGCTGGTGCTGTGTATATGTACTGCCATTGGCTGCTGGTGCTTACCAATGTTTCAGCCCAATCCAGGCATAGTTTGCCTGCTTTGTTTGGGGGAATAAGGGGTAGGAAACTCAGTTTATGCTGGGAGAGGGTTACTTTCCCACTCTCCATTTTCCCAGCCTCTCGGATTGGCAACAATTAGCTTCCTCTTCTCCCCTCCCACCCTCTCTTCCACACATACACATTCACTCATACTATTGCTCATACTCACCTCCTCCAAGGTCTGCCACCACCAACCTCATCCTTATCCACCTGTTCAGCTGTAGCTGCAGCAGAGTGATACAATAACATATTTTCACACCTTGATATTTCTTTATATATTCTTATCATCTTTCTTTATTTATCTTTTTATGTAAATTTATTTTCATTGCTCTAGCCGTTCCTTATTAATTCATTGTGGGGTCCTTTTACTAAGGTGCGCTGACAATGGGATGCGCTAGTGTAGGCGCATGTTTTGGGTATGCGCAGATCCATTTTTCAGCGTGCCTGTAAAAAAGGCCTTTTTTTTACATTTTTGCCGAAAATGGACATGTGGCAAAATAAAAATTGGCATGTGTCCATTTTGGGTCTGAGACCTTACCACCACCCTTGACAAAGTGGTACGGTCTCATGCAGTAACCATGTGGTAATCATCTACACACGTAGAATGATGATTACCGCCCAGTTTCCGCCATGCACATGAAACTAAAAATTATTTTCCGGCGCAATGTAGCGGATGCACGTAAAAAATGAAATTACCACCCGGGCCAGGCGGTGGTAACTGGGTGGTAACTCCAAATTGACACAGTAGGACATGCATACCCGCCTATGCAGCATAGTAAAAGGGCCCCTGTATCTTTTTCCACATTCCTTCTGTCTTCTGATTTTAAAGTTTTTTCTTTTTATCCATTTTATTCTCTTGGCATATCCTCTAGATTTTTCCATCCTCTTGTCATCTCTCTTTTGCTTACATGTTCCATTTCTTTTGTTGTACCATTGTGTTGCGTTTTTCTTTATCCTACCTGTACTCTTCCATTCTCTTCTCTCTTTCCTGCTGTATTTTCACACACACTCCTTGCTCCTCACCTCCCCACTCGTTTACCTTTCTACAGCTCTTCATAATTCCCTCATCTTTCATCTCATTTGCATTTCCTCCTCAATCTCTCCCTCTTTACTTCTCTCTTCTACACCACTCTCCCTCTTTCCTTCTAGCTCCACTTTTGCCCCTTCCCACTTATCTCTCCTCCTCACCCTTCTCTCACACTTCTTCATCTCCTTTTCTCTCATATCTCTCTTTTCCCCCTCCTCACCTTCTTCTCATCTTGCCTTTACTCATCTCTCTTTCCTCATTTATCTCCCCCTCCTCAAACCTTTACCTATCTCTCTCCTTTTTCCCTTCTGTCATCTTCCTGTCCCTCCTCTTTCCTTCCCCACTCCCCACACTTTTCTTTCCCTCCATCCTCTTGGCACTCTCTCTCTCCATCGTCATTCCTCTCATCACTCACTCACTCACCTCTCCCTCATCCTCTCTGACATACTACATCCCCCACCCCCTTGACATGATCTGTCTCCCTTTTCCTCCCTTTCCTAGTGCTCTTTCTCTCTCTTTCCTGGCTCACTCTATTACCCCTTCCTCCCAAAGTCCAGCATCTCTCACTCTCCCTCTTCCTCCCCAACTCCACCAGGTGCAGCACCTTTCTCTCTTCTTCTTCACCCCCGCCCCCTTCCCAAGTCCAGTGTCTATCCCTGTTCTTCACCCCTACCCTCAAGCCTATCAGCAGCTCTCTTCCTGGTATGGCAGTGACAGCAAATTTTAAAACAGTAATTAGTACCAGGAACCCGGACCTTTGAGCTCCTGTGCTACTGAAGGCTCTGCTGCATTCCATCCCATACATCAATAGGAAGTACAAGTAAGAGAGGACAGGATGGCAGAACCTTCAATGTCCCAAGAACACGAAGTCTCTGCAGTGTGCTTGCTACTGTTTTTAAATTTGCTGTCTTTACCCCGGCAGGAAGGGAGGTTTGAAAGGGAAAGGTGCTAGGCCATGAAGCAGGCGGGGGAGGAGAGAACAGAAAAAGGGACAGCACCAGCAGCAGGGAGGCAAATTTAAAATTTAGATGAGCTAGGAACTGTAGGAGTATTTACCTGAGATCCGCACCTTTGCTGGTCTTGGCCTATACAGCCATTGTTATACAGCTTGTGGCCTGTATGCATCAGTAACTAGCTTTGTCAAAGGAACATTAGTGCTGAGCATAGCAAGATGATTTCATCCAAGGACATATTCTGTGTTGCAAACTAGCCCGTTATCTCCTGGGAAGATTGGAGGAGAAAGACACACATGGCTCCAGGAGTATGTGAGCAGACAGGGAAGTTTGCATGCCATCGAACAAAGGCTCGCTTCTTGACCATGAAGCTGGCTGGACATTATTACACCATCTGTGATTGGTCCACAGGTATCATCTGACCCTTGGATACCAAAAGTTTGGACTGAAGAGGAGAAGAAGGAAAGGAGATGACCGGAAGACTTGCAGGTGGATAGAAGGATTGAGAAAAGCCAGAGACTGATTTTCCTAAACACCGGTGAACTGCATACCTTGTAACAATCTCACAAGGTTAGCTCAGCTATAATATAAGGCCTTATCTAAGACTGTGCCCTCTCCATCCAGAATACAGATCTCGGACTTTATTCCTAGACTGAGAGACTTGCTGAGTCTTCAGCTTGAGTCTAAGAGGCAGATGCAGCAACCAAACGTAAAAAAATCTAAATCGTTAAAGTCCCTAACGATTTTAAAATAACAAAAAATGCACCAAAAAAAAAAGTCACACATGCTGAGATCGGTATTGAAACGTACAATGTATCAAAGAATCACAATACACATCGTTAATCGGCCCCCAAATCATGCGCAGAGCAGCCAAGCGTTATGTTAGCTGCTCTGCGCATGCCACAAACAGTCAAAACACAGTCAAATCACAAGCACATGGCTCCCAATCAAATAAAAAAAGGGTCGGGAGGGGGCAAGGGCGCTCATCAGGAGCGTCCTGTACGGACGGCCTTGCCCCCCCCCCCCCCCCCCCCGCTGCTCCCCACTTTCCGCCGCTCCCCCCACCCTGAAAAAGCAAAATGCTAGCTGCCCCGGTCCCCCTCCCTTCCTCACTACTCTCTCACCTCAGCTCCGCCTCCTGACATCCTCCGTCCTGTGCCCCGCGGGCGCAGCAGGAGAAAGACGCGCCATCGAAGCTGGGCGAAGGCAGCCATCAGCTTTCTTCTTGCCCGTGCAGCGCCTTCGGACAGAGGAGAGAGGCGCTGCACGGGCCCGGTAAGAGGGAGGGGGGCCCGATGGAGGAGGGGAATGGCGGCGACGACCCCAAAAGGGGGCGGGGCACAGGACGGAGGATGTCAGGAGGCGGAGCTGAGGTGAGAGAGTAGTGAGGAAGGGAGGGGGACCGGGGCGGCTAGCATTTTGCTTTTTCGGGGTGGGGGGAGCGGCGGAAAGTGGGGAGCAGCGGGGGGGGGGGGCAAGGCCGTCCGTACAGGACGCTCCTGATGAGCGCCCTTGCCCCCTCCCAATCCTTTTTTTATTTTTTTATTTGATGTGCTTTCTGACGTCCTTTGGACCAATCACAGCGCTTTTAGCTCTGCTAATGCGCTGGGATTGGCTCAAAGTTTGTTTATTTTTTCACTTAATGATTTTTCCTAGCACAGAGCTGTCCTAACGAGAGGTCCAGACCTCTCGTTAGATTTCCTGCCTTTTTCCTACGTAAAGGCAATCGGAAAAGGTTAGTGCATGTCGTTTCAATGGGGTTTTCACACTAATTGCTCATCTCCATTCCGTTTTCGTTAGCTGCTGGCTTCCTCGGTAAAAGCCCTTTGATGCATGCAACGGATCAAATTTTCCTCGTTGGAGGGTCATTAAAGGCTCATTTAGCTTTAGTGCATCTGCCTCAAAGAGGAGGAATCCGCTTCTTTACCATTGGAAGTCTGCCACAGACTGCAAGGTGAGATAACAGGATTTACTACCTATGGTAATGGGGATAATTAGTCCTTGGCTTTGTCTGTGACAGATGGGTTTTATGTCATGACTTATGGTCTTTGCATTTAGCTGCTAACTGTATTTTTCTTAAGTTGTGTGGATATCAGTATTGTGATTGGTTGTGTAATCACTCATTTAGATAGTCCATTAGGATAATCATATTTCATTATCTATATTTTGGGTGGTATATATTTTTTATAGCAAGTTATTTTGTATTTTGCTTGGCATTTTGCTTCAGAACTATCTCTCTATATAAAAGCAACACCAACGTTCTATGAAGCCTCCAGCCGGAAGTGTGAAGGGGGCGAGATATCCAGTTTCCCTATGAGTGTCTGCCCCGCCCTCTCTGTAACACAGTCAGTGAAGGAAAACAGCAGAGCACGAAATCAAATCGCTGGCTCTGTAACAGTGAAGGACTCAGAGGGGGGAGGGGAGAGAGGCCAGAGGGCAGGGACACACACACTCCCACATGCACACAGAAGAAAACATTGCTAGCCCCCCGTTTCATTTGCATCAGAAACGGGGCTTTTTTACTAGTTTATATATATATATTTCTTTACTCAATAAATAATATATATTCCATCTGTGGCATTGTTCCTTTTTCCAGCACAACTAGCTTGCCATTGGGCCAAAGAGGTACGCTTCCCCTAGACACGAGTCCAGAATAAATGCTATTTAGTAGTGTTCTGACAGCTAAGTACCTCTGGATGTATATTAGGAGTTGTCCTCCTGTATATAGCATTGTTACAGAACCAAGTGGCCTTCCCCTTGTAGAACAAGTAGAAGTAAATTGATTGTTTACTCGTTCCAAAAGTACAAAGACTAGGGGACACTTGAGGAAGTTACATGGAAATACTTTTAAAACAAATAGGAGGAAATATTTTTTTCACTCAAGCTCTGGAACTCTTTGCCAGAGGATGTAGTAACAGTAGTTAGTGTATCTGGGTTTAAAAAATGTTTGGACAGGTTCCTGGAGGAAAAGTTCATAGTCTGCTATTGAGACAGGCATGGAGAAGAATCTGCTTGCCCTGGGATTGGTAGCATGGATTGTTGCTGCTAATTGGGTTTCTGCCAGATACTTGTGATCTGGCTTGGCCACTGTTTGTAAAACAGGATACTGGGCTAGATAGGCCATTGGTTTGACCCAGTATGGCTACTCTTATGTTCTTTTTGATGGTGGGTGCTTGAAGGAGCAGGAGCAACTGAAGATCACTTCTGCTCCCCACTAGACCACCAGGGAAACCCCAGTAAGAGTCAGGGGTGACAGGGGCTACTGATGGAGTTAGGCAGTGAGGAGGACTACTGATGGTGTCAGGGGGTGAGGACGACTACTGATGGTGTCAGAAGGTGAGGAGAATTGCTAATGGAGTCAGGCAGTGAGGAGGACTACTGATGGTGTCAGGGGGTGAGGACGACTACTGATGGAGTCAAGCGGTGAGAAGGACTACTGATGGAGTCAGGTGGTGAGGACGATTACTGATGGAGTCAAGCAATGAGGAGGACTACTGATGATGTCAGAGGGTAAGGGATACTGATGGAGCTTTCTGAAGTGATATACAAGTACTCATGTAAATGCCTCTCTTCACATGTGGAAATATTTCTATAATAACCTCCTTCGGCTACTAGCGGCAGCAAAGAGATTAATAGGCTCTAGAGAAAAAAATTTAAAAAAAAAAAGCAGAAGCAAGAAAACTTGACTGGGTAGTTTTAAGACATGCTTGCCATAAATAACCAATTTCCACGGATGATTAGGAAAGCCATTAGCAGCCATAGAGAGTCTGCTGCAGCAGAGGACGCCAGCAAATAGACTTGGCAACTGACTTACCATGACAGTCTCCCTGAGAGGGCACCACGGTAACTTAAGCTCAAGTCTCTTTCATCTTGGTCATTTCATGCTACAACAAGACAATTCTGTGGAACCATTTTGTCATGGCTGAAAAAAAACCCTGAGCACGTTGTTGCTTTCGAGAAGTAAATCACATTAGAAGTGAGTGTTTTTCAAACCAAGTTGACGATTCTGCCGTGACCCTTGCCAACAATGAATCCTGTGAGCTATAAATCGCTTGAACTATGCAAATAATAGTGTTTGGATCTCTCCAATTACATTCTTCTGCTTCTTTTTTTCTTTTTCTTTGTATTTTGTCTTGAACTTTGAGGGAAAGTGACAGTGATTATTATCTTGTGTGGGACTGACTTGGCTCCGTGCCTTCTGCACTGAGTTGGATCACAGGCTGTCAGCAGAAGGCAAGAGGGTCACATTTCATTATTGGATTAGGGCATGGCTTTTTACCAATTTACATTAATCATAGGTAACTTGAGTAGCTTCATTGTCAATGTTTTGACCCTTAGGACAAGTTCTAACCTACTAATGCTCTGAAGTCAGCCCTGTAAGGAGGGGCTCTTGCAAATCCAGGACTAGTGAAAAGTTTCCATGGATCGCATGGCAGCTCTGGATAACATGGCCAGTCCTAGCAGGCAGTTATCAAAGCAGATGCGAGCCAAACCTGTGCTGGAAGTGTGACATTGGTTTTTCAAACAAATTTCATAAACACTTAGCTATAACTGTCTGTTTTTACTTCATGTGTAGTTCAAATATATACTAAAGGATGCCAGGCTCTATATCAGGCCATCCATAGGCATATTTCACAGCCAGATTATAAATATCTACTGTTATAAAATGAATCAGATCACACTAATATTAGGTAGGGTTCATATCACTATCAAGTCATCAAAGCATTTTCAGCTTCTAAACCACTTCAGTGTATACTGCATTAATTACTCCTAGGAAGAGTTTTTCAAGACCCACCTTTTCTGCATATCTAATATTACCCAATGCAAAACCAGTATTAATAAGGCTACGATGAGCACTCTGAGTCCGAATAAAACTCACATGTAGTATGTAGAAGAAGGATAAAGCCCCATGTGGCAACAACAAAATGAAGCAGTGAAGCAATGAGGTAGATGAAACCAAACCAAGAAATCAGTAAAGCCGTTATTGTTCAATTCATCAACCTGCGTTTGTGGCACAGAAAAAGGACTTAAAGAGTTAACACGGCCACGTTTCAGCAAATGATGCCTGCGTCAGGAGTTGTACAGCTCTGTGATGTATCACAAGCAATATTTGGAGACTATTGGTGATGTCACAAGGGAATCCAACTAAGTTAGGATCAGTGAAAGCTTTTTCTGACTCTTTGAAGTCTAAACCTTGTCCACTTCCGTTTGTATTCTACAACAGCTTCTCCCACTGGAGCCCAAGGTTGGCTGTTCATGAATGATCATCACCAAACATTGTTTGTGACATATCACAGAGCTGTACATTTCCTGACTCAGGCATTGTTTGATAGACCATGTCAAGTCTGAGTCCTTTTATCTGTGCCATGAATACTGGTTGATGAATTGAACAATAAAGGCTTTACTGATTTCTTGGTTTGGTTCCATCTACCTTATTTCCTCTTTGCTTTACTTTGTTAAAACTCATGTGTGACAGCTATAAATAAATGTAGCCAGCCTCTCATGGGGGAGCAAGGGTGACCACAGAGGTCCTATAGAAGGTGACTGGAGAGTTAAGTGGGTGGCCAACCAGTATATCAATAGGGGCACGACAATATAAAGATTTATGGAGTAAGATTGCCAATGTAGAGGGATTACTGGTGGACCCTTCCCTTGATAATACTGTAGGGTAAAGTACTAGCAGACACTTTGAGGGGTGCGGGAGCGGTAGAGTAATGGTCTCAACATGGCACTGTGCAGCAGGACATGTTAGCATATTAGGTGGAGTGGACGGGGGGGGGGGGGGGGTTGCTACACTAAAGGGGGGGGATAAATAAAGGCAAAAAGCTGAAGTGTCTCGTTTAATGTTATTTGATGTATATGTGTTATAACCCTGTGGATGTTGATGGAAAGGCTAATATGTTGTTTCATTCACTGATGGGAAATGACGAGGGGAGGGGGGCTGAGGTGTATTGATGTTTTGTGCACTAAGAACTCAATAAAAATACTTTAAAAAACAAAACAAATAGAGGACCATGTTGATAGAGGGAGGCAAAGTTCAAGGCCTTAGGAGGAGTAAAATTAAAAGGACAGAAAGTTTAAAAGGCATATGGACAACAGTACATATGTTAAATAAAATCATCTTTACTGGCCACACCCCCTTGAATTTACACAATGTAGGATTTACGCGCGGAGCATTATAGAATACGATCTGCCCACAAATCCCAATTATTTAAGTGGTATAAGTGGAGGGTCGGAATGGATGAAGATTGCGTGTTGTCCTGCTCGATCATAGTCATGCTGTGTTGGTAGGTGAAGAGGGTTACGTGGGGTCATTGGGGTAGGCCTTTTTGAAGAGGTTGGTTTTAATGATTTCCTGAAGTTCAAGTGGTCGTGGATTGTTTTCATAGCTTTTGGGAGCCCATTCCATAGTTGTGCCAATTAAGGACAATTAACATCAATAATTGGTTGTTAGAAGTTAATTATTGGCACTGATTGGCTCGTTAATTAAGTTGCATGCACAAATTGGCAATGTGTGCTGATTTGCACACACAACTTTTTAACATATTTATAAATGATCTAGAGATGGGAGTAACTAGTGAGGTAATTCAATTCGCTGATGACACAAAGTTATTCAAAGTTGTTAAATCGCAGGAGGATTGTGAAAAATTACAAGAGGACCTTACGAGACTGGGAGACTGGGCGTCTAAATGGCAGATGACATTTAATGTGAGCAAGTGCAAAGTGATGCATGTGGGAAAGAGGAACCCGAATTATAGCTACGTGATGCAAGGTTCCACGTTAGGAGTCACGGACCAAGAACGGGATCTAGGTGTCGTCGTTGATGATACGTTGAAACCTTCTGCTCAGTGTGTTGCTGCGGCTAAGAAAGCAAATAGAATGTTAGGTGTTATTAGGAAACAAACAAAAATAAGGACGTTATAATGTCTTTGTATCGCACCATGGTGCGACCGCACCTCGAATATTGTGTTCAATTCTGGTCGCCACATCTCAAAAAAGATATAGTGGAATTAGAAAAGGTGCAGAGAAGGGCGACGAAAATGATATAGGATGGTACGACTTCCCTATGAGGAAAGGCTAAAGCGGCTAGGGTTCTTCAGCTTGGAGAAAAGGCGGCTGAGGGGAGATATGATAGAGGTCCATAAAATAATGAGTGGAGTGGAACGGGTAGATGTGAAGCATCTGTTTACTCTTTCAAAAAATACTAGGACTAGGGGGCATATGATGAAGCTACAATGTAGTAAATTTAAAACGAATCAGAGAAAATGTTTCTTCACTCAACGTATAATTAAACTCTGGAATTCGTTGCCAGAGAATGTGGTAAAGGCGGTTAGCTTAGCGGAGTTTTTAAAAGGTTTGGACGGCTTCCTAAAGAAAAAGTCCATAGACCATTATTAAATGGACTTGGAGAAAATCCACTATTTCTGAGATAAGCAGTATAGAATGTTTTGTACTTTTTTGGGATCTTTCCAGGTATTTGTGGCCTGGATTGGCAACTGTTGGAAGCAGGATGCTCGGCTTGATGGACCTTTGGTCTTTCCCAGTATGGCAATACTTATGAACTTAACTTTAGTCACCTATCTTTGGGCACCATTTATAGAATCTAGACCCATCTAGGAAGAAGACACCATTGAATATCCACCTTCTATAATTAAAAATGTTCACATATAACAACTGCCTTGAATTTCACAAAACACTTCTGCAGTCAGTGCACCACTGAGTCCGTATGTGCTTTTGAATATCAACTGCCTTGTGTCCGCTCACCTCATGATTACAGCAGGGACTTGGGCTGGTGAAGAGTGTTCTTTTGCAGACTGGGAAAGGGGTGTGCAAGGGGGGCTTGAATACCAATAGGGAAAGGAAATTTGCACAGGAGTTGATAGGAAAAAATGTCAGGGTAAAGAGGTCCAAGTGACAACTGAAACATAACAGCACACGAAAAGAATCCACAGAGACTACAAGCAGAGAAATATGTTGTGAAAGGTGAATGCTGACAGGAAATTTCCAAAATGCTACAGCAATGGCTGGGAAACTGTTTCATCATCTGTCAGCTTTCATAGTAGCACAGTAGATGACAGCAGATAAAGACCTCTACAGTCCATCCAGTTTTCCCAACAAGACAAACTTATTACATAGGGTATGATGCGATAATCCATATTCACACTCCATCTTGATTTGTCCCTGTCATTTTCAGGACATAGACCATAGAAGTCTGACTGGCACTGTCCTTGTTCTAAAACTGCTGAAGTTGTCCTTGAAGCCCCTGAAAAGCTCCACTCCAGCCCATCCAAATCTATTCAACCACGATCAGGGCACAGACCATAGAAGTCTGCCCAGCACTGGCCTTGTTATTATTGTGGGTGGTGGGGAAGCAGAAATAGGGACCAGTTATGGGGATTTCAAGAACCTGATGCTCAAGATTGATGATCTTCCCAGCTTGAGGGCACTAATGGTTATAAAGGAAGCACAGGCTTGCTTTCTACACCAAATGTTTTGTGATTCACCTCTCACCTCTTGGGGACACACTGGTTGAGAACCACTGAACTAGAGGGAAGTGTGTTCCATAGTGTAGGTCCCGTGACATTAAAGATATGAGTCTGAATTGTCTAAACAGATGTGCCTAAAGGAGGGGATCAACAAACAATTTTGTTAAGAGGTATGTAATGTTCTAGAAGGTGAATAAGGGATAAGTAGGCAAGATAGAGTGGTTTGACTGAGTAACATACCCTATGTACCAACCAAATAATTTTAAATGTTATTCTGCTTGGATAAGCCTTGTTCTTCTCAGAGCAAAGAGGCAACATGGTTACATTTCCTCAACCCTGTAAGAAGTTTTATGGCCATGTTTTGTACTTAAGTTAAATCTGTGGATATCAGAACCTCTGAGACCATGCAGAAGGGAATTACACCAATCAGCTTGTTACAAGCAAATGGATAATAATTCTAAGAGCATTCTTGTTAAACAAGTTTCTCATGGAGTAGATCATATGCAAATTGAACAAAACATTTTTGATGATTTTTGATAAAATGTAATCAAAAGTTCAATGTTGGATCCAATTTAATTCCTAAGATTCTATCTGAAGAAGCAATGGGTATGATACAGCCTACCAACTGAAAAGGAATAATAGGTATTGGGGGATCTTTCCAAGAAAGAATCATTGCTCTGGATTTCTCAGAGTTTCTCTCTCGATGTGGCCCACCAAAGATCCACTGTTCTGTACTTTATTAATGCAACACTTTGAAAGGTGACCCCCCTAATCCAAAACTTAACTTGACAAACACCACAAACATCAAACACAGGAGTGCAGAGTGCACACCTAAACAAGTGAATAAAACCTGAGTGCAATGGTGCAAAGAACATTAAACTAACAGCTAGGCACCATTTCTTTTCCACAAATGGATTTGACTCAAAGGATTTTTCTGTTTTATGTAATTTGTCCCAGGGTCAGTGGACCATCTTTTTGCTTCAGAGGACCAAACAAACCAATCTTTATCCTTGCTACCCTATCTCCCTGATTGCTGATTCTTTTAACCTGGGGGCTAAATTTTGGTAGGGCCATGGCCCCTATAGCACACCTTGTTCTGCTGCCTATGAAAAGCCCTGTTTGTTTGTGCAGAAATCTCTTGGGGTCAAAAACATTTAGCTGCTCACTGCTGTATTTCTTCTGGCCACCACTTGATGTTGCCATATTAGCGTAACATCTCAGTGCCAGACCGCCCCCCCAACCCCCCCCCCCCCCCCCCCACACACACACACACTGGGTCTCCTGCTCCACAGAATAGTGTTGTCATCCAGTGTCCCAGGTAGTATGATGCAGGCTTACTTGATTTTTTTTAAATTTTATATTTTTTTTACAATTAGATAAGCATATTTCTATTTTTTTTTTTAATTTGGTCATGTTTACAGTCCTTATTCAAGCGTATGTTATAGTTTTCAGTGATAAATGTGCTTCGCCTATTCTAAAATGATCCCTAATACCTGAACTTCGAATGGGAGCTGTTCCCCAAAATACCCTTCTACCTGATTTTTCACATTCCACAACATTTGACAGGCTTATGCCCTCCAAGTTTAGAGCTGCAGCTAGTGAGGAGGGTCCTGTCTGGACAACTTGAGCTTTTCTTTTAATCTACTTTTGCTGTACTCAGATAATTTAACTTTGTCTCAAGAAAAGATAAAATGTAATATGCCCCCAGCAACTGAAGAAAATGTGTTTGTAGTAGAAAGAGCGAAAAAGCTACAAAACTTAGCATTAACTCCAAGAAAGACTGTCAGCTTAATGGAAAGCACATTTCTTCCTGTGCATGAGATTACATTACACAGCATAACTCATGTTTCTTTAGTTTACTTTTTTTTTTTTAAGTAATGAACGTGCTTTCTCAGAGAGGGGTACACTGGAGTTATCCTGCTGCAAATTAGGGGTGTGTACCAGGGGCGTAGCCACCATTGAGCGAGCCTGACAAATTGCCCAGGGCCATCTGAAATTGTACCCTCCCCTCCCCTCATCTCCTCTCCCCCCCCCCCCCCCCCCAGGCCTAGCTGTCTCTCCACTCCTCCCTCCCATATGCAAGCGTGGGTCTGGCATAGTCAATCTATGCCTCCCTGCCACAGTGGTCCTCAAAATTCTACAGTGCATGACAGAGGAAAGGCCCTGACAGAGCAGTTTTCAGTGCTGCTTCTGATGCAACCCACACAGTATTTGGAGGATGGGCGGCAGGCAGGTAGACAGATACTGGACCCAGGCGTGTGGAGGCGAGGGTAGAGGAACAATGGACAAGGTTGGGGAGGGAGAGAGCAGAGGGAAGAGAGAGAAAGAGACATACCTGGAGCAAAGGAGAAGAGGAGATGCTGGACCTTAGGGTGGGGCAGTTGAGGGAAGGGAGAGAGAGAGACCTGGAGCATAAGGGGAAGGGGAAGAGAGGGGCAGAAGATGGACTTCAAGTCATGAGAGGTACAGAGACTGGACTGGGGAGAGACACTGGCTCAACAGAGGGAGGGAGAGAAAGAAAGAGATGCCAGACTACAGAAGGTGGGTGGGGGGTCAGGGGGGCACAGAAGGAAGGGAAGGGAAAGGAGAAAAACCAGCCACGAGGAGGGACAGGGACACAAAAGAAATACTGACCCTGAACGGAGCATGGGGACAGAGAGACAGAGGGGAGACACAGGACAGGATGGATAGAGACACATAAGAAAGATGAATGGTGTAAATAGAGAGGAAATGTCAAAAGGACAGGAGACCCTGGAAAGAGTTAAGAAAAAAAACAGAAAAGCAGATGAGAGACACTAGCATCAAAGCAATGCTCAGAAAACAAAGATAGGGAAAAGAGTATTTTTTAAACATTTATTAATTGTAATGTCAGCTTTGGAAAATGTACATCCTCCCTCTCTCCCTGCCCTCCCCCAGTCCCTACTATCTTGGGAGTGATGGTGTTATAGGGGGGTCCATCTAATCCTAGCTACGTCACTGGTGTCCACACCATTTTTTGGTGCTTATTGAGGAGGGTCTGTCTGTCCATCCATATGTATAGTGGCATAAGTTCAAATACAGGCCCCCAAACAAAATTTTGCAGAGGATCTCCCATGCCATGGGGAAGAATGCTACTATGATCTTTACCCCCCTCCCCCCCCCCAAAAAAAAAGAGCAACCAAAATGATAAAAGGAATAGAACTCTCATCCACTCTCTCATTACCTCTCGCCTTGACTACTGCAACCTACTCCTCACCGGCCTCCCACTTAGCCATCTATCCCCCCTTCAGTCCATTCAGAACTCTGCCGCACGTCTTATCTTCCGCCTTAACCGATATACTCATATCACCCCTCTCCTCAAGTCACTTCACTGGCTTCCAATCAGATACCGAATACAGTTCAAGCTTCTCCTACTCACCTACAAATGCACTCAATCTGCAGCCCCTCCTTACCTCTCTACCCTCATCTCCCCTTACGTCCCTACCCGTAACCTCCGCTCTCAAGACAAATCCCTCTTTTCAGTACCCTTCTCCACCACCGCCAACTCTAGGCTTCGCCCTTTCTGCCTCGCCTCACCCCATGCTTGGAACAAACTCCCTGAGCCCATACGCCGGGCCCCCTCCCTACCCATCTTCAACTCATTGCTCAAAGCCCACCTCTTCAATGTCGCCTTCGGCACCTAATCACTTCATCTCTTCTCAGGAAATCTCATCTACCCCAACTTGACATTTCGTCTTTTAGATTGTAAGCTCTTCTGAGCAGGGACCGTCCTTATTCATTAATTTGTACAGCGCTGCGTAACCCTTGTAGCGCTCTAGAAATGTTAAGTAGTAGTAGTAGTAACTCCTCTCATATGAGGAAAGGCTAAGAGGTTAGGGCTCTTCAGCTTGGAAAAGAGATGGCTGAGGGGGTTATGATTGAGGTCTATAAAATCCTGAGTGGTATAGAACAGGTAGTAGTGAAAGTCGCCAGCCACAAATTGGAGTTTCCACGGACCCTGAAGCAGGACATTAAAGAGTGTGTGTCCGAAACCTGGGCCAGTGTCGGCAGTGGAATTGACGGAGTGGCGACTGGTCAAGGATGAATAAATTGACCGACAAGACAAGTGGTGTTTTCACCTAGAGTTATTTAAGACTGACTTTATTTCCAGGAGGTTTTTTGCCTGTGATGACAGATAGAACTCCTTTAAATCATTGAGCTGTATAGCCAAAAATACGGAGTCTGTTGAGGCTTTTTCCTCCAGTATAACACAGTAGTTATGTGAAGTGCGTTGTTGGGATTTAAGAAGATAGTACTGTAAGTAAAAAGTTCCTAACTAAAGCTCAAATATAGTTTGTAGGTGCTTCTGTGAACCTAGACAAGTGGCAGTTATTTTCCCAGCAGCACCACACATCCAAATATTAGCCTCCTCCCTCAGCTAGGTTCAAAGTTGCTAATCTACCTCTTAGTTTGTAGAGGGGATGCTCCTTTATAATGTGACGCAGTGTGTACCTTCCACGAGTGTATAATAGGTTTGACTCTGAGGCTCCAGTGCTAAAGTTTGGCTAGGCCTTAAACCGGGCCATTATTCACACAGCTTGGTAAAAGGACCCCTTACCATATTTCGTTGAAACCAACAGGTAGAAAAATCAGACTGGGTTCAAGGAGTTAATAATTGCCCATTTGAAGATACTTCCTACTAAAAAAAAAATAATAATAAAAAAATGTAGGACTGTAACCTCCCATTTCTTAGCAGTTTTAGGTTAGGGTCCCAAATCAATAAGTGTTCAAGTTCCAAGCACCATATCATTGTCATATTGAGTCTTGTGGGAGTGGATGTGGTGCACACCTTCTTCAGCAGGCTCTTTGCACTTCTGTGTATATATAGGTATTCCAAGTACTCCGTTGAATCATGTGTAAGGACAGTTCCCTAGTCTATGCCTGAAGAATGTATGGAGGACCATTCACATAAAGAGTTTATTGGCTTGGGACCAGGGCTGGGACCAGTAGAAACCAGGCGGCCATAGGCAGTTTACGACACATGCTACAAACTCCTTTCAGTCAATGAGAAAATCCACTCCAAACATGTCCTTTTGCTAAGGTACACTAGATTTAGTGCATGCTAACAATTAGCACATGCTAAATGCCTTGCAGCACATAAGAATATAATGGGCTGCATGGCATTTAGTGCACGCTAAATCCGTTAGCTCACCCTAGTAAAAGTATCCCCACAAGTTTGGCGTTCTGAACCAACAAATTTATTTTAAAGTCATTTTAGGCAACGAAATGGCACAATTATAACAACAGAGGCAGTAACTTTGGCAGAGACAGTAAGTTACATTTCTTACAAAGTCTCTTTCTCTCCTTCTTAACCTTTCTCTTCGTTATTCATTCCCTTAGCATTTCCCACTATGGGTACAGCAGATAGTATAAGTAGTTTTAAAGAAGATTATGCCTTACAGTTTTTGATGACGGTCCTGGGAGACTCAGGGATTCTGAGGTTCCAAAGTGGCAATTCAGGTGGTTGTGATCCTGGTCAGATGTGTGTCGGTCCCCAGGAGACAGGGAGCTGGAAGTAGCTATTTTTCAGCCTCTGGAGCTGTTCCAGGATACTATACAGATAACAGATGGTTCTGGTCACCTTGCCAGAAATACACAACTATACCCAGCTTCTCCATTTCACCTTTAACCCTGGGGTGTTTGCAGTGGAGTTCCCGTTCACACTGTCCTCATGAAAGTACATAACTTAAGTTGCTGTTCTGAGTGCTAAAGTT
This sequence comes from Microcaecilia unicolor, assembly GCF_901765095.1. Classification (NCBI taxonomy): domain Eukaryota; kingdom Metazoa; phylum Chordata; class Amphibia; order Gymnophiona; family Siphonopidae; genus Microcaecilia; species Microcaecilia unicolor. The sequence goes on along the minus strand of NC_044039.1, from coordinate 177,503,426 downwards.
CCTAGTTCCTCTTTATAGATTTTCCTGGCTTGTGTAGTCAGGAATCTCTCTCTCTCTATCTCCTATTTTGTGCTTGGGCTTAGTTTGCTAGGGCCTTTCGGTTGGATGCCTCTCCCCTCACATGCAGGGTCAGTGGCTGGGGAAGCAGGAGCCCTAGCAAGTTCCCTCTAAAACTAGTCTCCTCCCTTGATGATAAAACCTATCACAGGGGAAACTTCTTCGCTCCGACAACTCTAGTAAAGCCTTAAAGTAAGGCCCTAGGGTCTCTACACATGCATGAAAATATAGGCTAAAATAATTTGGCAATGCCAATAATGCAGAGTATTCATATATTCATACATAGGTCTATAGATGGTTTCTGGTAATTTTCAAGTCATAATGAACAACAATCAGTTTCAGAGAGGATAAGTACATAAGTACATAAGTAGTGCCATACTGGGAAAGACCAAAGGTCCATCTAGCCCAGCATCCTGTCACCGACAGTGGCCAATCCAGGTCAAGGGCACCTGGCACGCTCCCCAAACGTAAAAACATTCCAGACAAGTTATACCTAAAAATGCGGAATTTTTCCAAGTCCATTTAATAGCGGTCTATGGACTTGTCCTTTAGGAATCTATCTAACCCCTTTTTAAACTCCGTCAAGCTAACCGCCCGTACCACGTTCTCCGGCAACGAATTCCAGAGTCTAATTACACGTTGGGTGAAGAAAAATTTTCTCCGATTCGTTTTAAATTTACCACACTGTAGCTTCAACTCATGCCCTCTAGTCCTAGTATTTTTGGATAGCGTGAACAGTCGCTTCACATCCACCCGATCCATTCCACTCATTATTTTATACACTTCTATCATATCTCCCCTCAGCCGTCTCTTCTCCAAGCTGAAAAGCCCTAGCCTTCTCAGCCTCTCTTCATAGGAAAGTCGTCCCATCCCCACTATCATTTTCGTCGCCCTTCGCTGTACCTTTTCCAATTCTACTATATCTTTTTTGAGATACGGAGACCAGTACTGAACACAATACTCCAGGTGCGGTCGCACCATGGAGCGATACAACGGCATTATAACATCCGCACACCTGGACTCCATACCCTTCCTAATAACACCCAACATTCTATTCGCTTTCCTAGCCGCAGCAGCACACTGAGCAGAAGGTTTCAGCGTATCATCGACGACGACACCCAGATCCCTTTCTTGATCCGTAACTCCTAACGCGGAACCTTGCAAGACGTAGCTATAATTCGGGTTCCTCTTACCCACATGCATCACTTTGCACTTGTCAACATTGAACTTCATCTGCCACTTGCACGCCCATTCTCCCAGTCTCGCAAGGTCCTCCTGTAATCGTTCACATTCCTCCTGCGACTTGACGACCCTGAATAATTTTGTGTCATCGGCGAATTTAATTACCTCACTAGTTATTCCCATCTCTAGGTCATTTATAAATACATTAAAAAGCAATGGACCCAGCACAAACCCCTGCGGGACCCCACTAACTACCCTCCTCCACTGAGAATACTGGCCACGCAATCCTACTCTCTGCTTCCTATCTTTCAACCAGTTCTTAATCCATAATAATACCCTACCTCCGATTCCATGACTCTGCAATTTCTTCAGGAGTCTTTCGTGCGGCACTTTGTCAAACGCCTTCTGAAAATCCAGATATACAATATCAACCGGCTCCCCATTGTCCACATGTTTGCTTACCCCCTCAAAAAAATGCATTAGATTGGTGAGGCAAGACTTCCCTTCACTAAATCCGTGCTGACTTGCAAGCAGAGGTGTCAATAAGGCAGTGCCCAAGGGCCCACTCTCCCCTAACCAGTAATAACCAATATGATATGTCAGATGGGTAATTAGGGGCCCATAACCCTTATTGCCCAGGGGCTCTGATCACTGTCAGTCTATCTCTGCTTGCAAGACATCACTGATGAGGTCGGCTCTTAGGCATTGGTGGAATGAGGCATTATGACATCACAATATCAGCTCTGGTTACCAGAGACAAACTCTTCACGCTAAGGGGGGAAGTTATCAACATGGGCTACAATTAAGCTGTGTTATTTTACCACTAACTCATGTTATTTTAGCCATTTTATGCAATATGACCTAGTTAATAATAACAGGGATTAACAGTAAAATAATGCTGAAATCTGCTCAGTGTGCGGCGGCGGCCAAAAAAGCAAACAAGATGCTAGGAATTGTTAGGAAAGGAATGGTGAACAAGACACCATAAGACACAGCACAGGATTAACCCTTTGGTGGTCACTAGGAAGATAAGCTTGTAGGAAACCCCTATAATATACATTTTAAAGCCCCCAAACAAGACCCCATGGGATTCTGACTGCAGAGGAGGAAACAGCATTAAGAAGCGCTGGTCACCAACTCCAATTGCTGACTGCAATAGAGTGGACAGGGGGTGGGGAGAATAACCACGGCTTTGGTTGCTCCCTTCTTTCCGCCAGCAGCTGATTTACCATGTCAAAAGTCTACATTGGGAGTCATTGAATTCGCACATCTGAGAGACCCCCCCTCCTAAACACTTGGGCCCTAGGCATGTGCCTAGTTTGCTCATGTCTTCATTCTTCCCTGAGAATACACTTACATATGCAAAATAGGTTTAGAGCAAGATCCTTAACAGAAGTCAGTCAGGCCTAGTACAAGACTCTCTCTCCTTAGGCTGTATGCCAGTATCTCCAGTAACACGCACAGTGGTGCAGTGTAATCTCAGCATTAATCTCTTCTTAATGCTGCAGGGCAGACCTGAGATCCCAGGGTAACCTGAACCTGAAGCCTTTCGCACATTGTGTCTAATCCAAACCAGCTCAAGACCAGAAGGAGTAATCAGTTCCAATGAAGTGCTGTAATCAGAGCAATCACCTTACTGGCAGTCTGAATGATGAAAAGCAAAAAGTTATGTTGATTTGAGTTTCCCTATGTAGTACTTCATAGGCTTTCTAAAGAATGTGAACAAGCTTTCTTTGTGCTAAAAGGTAAATGACAGGGACTTTCACCTTCTTTTAGTTCTGCGCAGCAGTACCTAACAGTGCCAAAATAAAACATCTCAGCTCTACTATGCTGCAAGCTACGAAAAGGCCCAGCCACATAAGAGGAAATGCTTTCCTGCATGTCATAGCACTTTAGACCTTCCTTCTTCCCTCAGGGCTGGAATTAGATTTATTGCTGTGCTTACATGAAAAGGACGCTTTAGGGATCATTTTTAAAATTGTATCTGCCTTTTAAACTTTTTTATGCAGAAGAGTTATGCTTTGTGTTACATTGTTGTTGTAATGTCATTTTATTGGAGCTGCAGGGATAGAACAAAGCAAGCAATAAGTCAAATCAGGAGGGTCCACGTTTCTTCAACAGAGGGCCACAAGACCTGATATCCACGAGTATGTGGGCCACACAAATCTTTTATATTGAGTTGCATGATTTTTTTTTTTTTTTAGTTGGCTACAGAATGATTTATACCTACAGTGGTGGAAATAAGTATTTGATCCCTTGCTGATTTTGTAAGTTTGCCCACTGACAAAGACATGAGCAGCCCATAATTGAAGGGTAGGTTATTGGTAACAGTGAGAGATAGCACATCACAAATTAAATCCGGAAAATCACATTGTGGAAAGTATATGAATTTATTTGCATTCTGCAGAGGGAAATAAGTATTTAATCCCTCTGGCAAACAAGACCTAATACTTGGTGGCAAAACCCTTGTTGGCAAGCACAGCGGTCAGACGTCTTCTGTAGTTGATGATGAGGTTTGCACACATGTCAGGAGGAATTTTGGTCCACTCCTCTTTGCAGATCATCTCTAAATCATTAAGAGTTCTGGGCTGTCGCTTGGCAACTCGCAGCTTCAGCTCCCTCCATAAGTTTTCAATGGGATTAAGGTCTGGTGACTGGCTAGGCCACTCCATGACCCTAATGTGCTTCTTCCTGAGCCACTCCTTTGTTGCCTTGGCTGTATGTTTTGGGTCATTGTCGTGCTGGAAGACCCAGCCACGACCCATTTTTAAGGCCCTGGCGGAGGGAAGGAGGTTGTCACTCAGAATTGTACGGTACATGGCCCCATCCATTCTCCCATTGATGCGGTGAAGTAGTCCTGTGCCCTTAGCAGAGAAACACCCCCAAAACATAACATTTCCACCTCCATGCTTGACAGTGGGGACGGTGTTCTTTGGGTCATAGGCAGCATTTCTCTTCCTCCAAACACGGCGAGTTGAGTTCATGCCAAAGAGCTCAATTTTTGTCTCATCTGACCACAGCACCTTCTCCCAATCACTCTCGGCATCATCCAGGTGTTCACTGGCAAACTTCAGACGGGCCGTCACATGTGCCTTCCGGAGCAGGGGGACCTTGCGGGCACTGCAGGATTGCAATCCGTTATGTCGTAATGTGTTACCAATGGTTTTCGTGGTGACAGTGGTCCCAGCTGCCTTGAGATCATTGACAAGTTCCCCCCTTGTAGTTGTAGGCTGATTTCTAACCTTCCTCATGATCAAGGATACCCCACGAGGTGAGATTTTGCGTGGAGCCCCAGATCTTTGTCGATTGACAGTCATTTTGTACTTCTTCCATTTTCTTACTATGGCACCAACAGTTGTCTCCTTCTCGCCCAGCGTCTTACTGATGGTTTTGTAGCCCATTCCAGCCTTGTGCAGGTGTATGATCTTGTCCCTGACATCCTTAGACAGCTCCTTGCTCTTGGCCATTTTGTAGAGGTTAGAGTCTGACTGATTCACTGAGTCTGTGGACAGGTGTCTTTCATACAGGTGACCATTGCCGACAGCTGTCTGTCATGCAGGTAACGAGTTGATTTGGAGCATCTACCTGGTCTGTAGGGGCCAGATCTCTTACTGGTTGGTGGGGGATCAAATACTTATTTCCCTCTGCAGAATGCAAATAAATTCATATACTTTCCACAATGTGATTTTCCGGATTTAATTTGTGATGTGCTATCTCTCACTGTTACCAATAACCTACCCTTCAATTATGGGCTGCTCATGTCTTTGTCAGTGGGCAAACTTACAAAATCAGCAAGGGATCAAATACTTATTTCCACCACTGTATCTTCTGAAATTATGTCAGGCCCTCCCCTGGGCAGGAGTGTTGATGGCATGGCTAGGCCCAGGGCAGGATGGAAGAGTGTAGGCATGGTGCAGGAACCAGGCACGAAGCCAGAATTAGGCATGGAGAAGGAACTAGGCACGAAGCCAGAATTAGGCATGGAGAAGGAACCACGCACAAAGTGTAGTAGAATAGAGCTCTCTACTAGGCAGTAAAGATGAGCTGGATAGTTGTAAACATGGGGAAGGGGCACCAGGAATTGTTGTACTAGCATGAGTATGTCTGCCTGGCTCTTCTCACTGATTAGACACCTCTTGCTGGTCCAATGCAGGAGCATCAAGTACTGGAAACATACCCTGTTCGACACACCCCCTAGCATCCAGCCCCGCCCGCTGCATCATGGTCAAACAGGGGAGGCAATGGACAAGCCACAATTTCAGTACCCCCGCTTCCCTTGAGCCCTGTGCAGCTGAACTGCTCACACATAGCTTGCTGCAGCCTTGCTCCAACAGGCTCCTCTGAGGCCCAGCATTTCTTTCTACCAAGGGATCTCATTTTGTCTTGTACTTGGGTTGCAGCTAAGTAGCCTTTGTGGCTCAACCTCAAATTTACAGTACTGAAATCCATGACCATGTGTGCCAGAGGGTGGAGACATGCCGACAAACTTCACAGATTATGACTTCCTATCCATCACATTGCTCTGCAATTCTTCAACTCCTTAATTTTTTTTTCTAAAAATTTCAAGTGAGCTGCATCCTGAGATGAAGTGGACTGAACTTGGCCCATAGGCCACATGTTGGATGCCCCTGAAAAAATGCTCTGAACAAACATGGGAAGGAGGAAAAGACTGCTTAGCTTTTCCTAAAACTTAAAGCATCTATTTCAGGTCCCTTCAAAAGCCAAAATGTAGGTGTGCTACTCATGGCAGTTCAATGACTGGTGTAAGGGCACCATGCAATGTGTGGAAATGGCAGCTTGACCCCCCTTGAAAACAGTGGGAGGAAGGATTTTTCAGGGTGGTCCTTTTACTAAGATGCGCTAACGGTTAGCACACACATGGGTGTAGTTTGTTGGGTGTGAGGGGGGGCATTGACCCTCCAAATGCAGGGCTGGCGAGACACAACGCAGCAGGCAGCTCTCAGATGGTCCCTCCTTCCCACCCTCAGCTCCCTGACCGACTGCCCTCCTCTCTGTTTCTTCTCCCTCCCCCCCTGCACGTTTAGCCCTTTTACTTTCAGTCGCAGCGACGGCAGTGAAGAAGACAACACAGCGGACTTGCCTCTAGCTTCTCCCTTCCTTCACACTCACACAGTGTCCCGCCCTCACGGAAACAGGAGGTACATCATTGCAGAAGGCGGGATACTGTGTGAGGGAAGGGAGAAGCTAGAGGCGAGCCAGCTGTGTTGTCTTCTTCACTGCCGTCGCTGCGCCTGAAAGTAAAAGGGTTAAACACGGGGGGGGGGGGCCAGGAAGGAATGGAGAGGAGGGCTGTCGGGGAGCTGAAGTAGGGCAGGGAGAATCGCTGGACATGGATAGGAGGGGAGGACAGGGGGAGAGAAGAGATCGCTGGACATGGAGAGGAGGGGAGGGCAGGGGGATAGAAGAGATCATTGGACATGGAGAGGAGGGGAGGGCAGGGGAAGAGGAGAATTGCTGGACATGGATGGATGGAGGGGAGGGGAGGGCAGGGGAGAGAGGAGAATTGCTGGACATGGATGGATGTATGGAGGGGGCAGATGAGAGAGGAAATTTGCTGGATATGGATGGATGGAGGAGAAGCCAGGGGAGAATGGAGAGTTGCTGGACATGGATGGATGGAGGGGAGGGCAGGGGAGAGAGGAGAATTGCTGAACATGGATGGATGAATGGAGGGGGCAGGGGAGAGAGGAAATTTGCTGGATATGGGTGGATGGAGGAGAGGGCAAGGGAGAATGGAAAGTTGCTGGACATGGATGGATGGAGGGGCGGGAAGTCATGAAGGAGATGCACATGGATGGGGGGGAGGAGCATGAGAAGAAATGCTGGATATGGATGGAGGGAAAATTGCTGAATTTAAGGGTTGGATCAGAACACTTTGAGTGCAGATGCTGAAACTGGAGGAAGGATATAGACAGGGCTACAGATGGTAGACAGGATGCATAAGGACACAGGAGGATGGAGGACATAGTGAGAGAAAAAATATCAAATGGAAAGAAGACACTGCATAAAACAGAAGACACTGGGACCAAAGCGATTTTTCTAGTATTGCTGCATGCTGAGTCTGACTTCTTGAGGTAACTTTCCAGTTCAGTATTTTGCCTTCATATCTGTTGTGTCATGTGTTTTTCATGTGTGATCAAGGTGCAGTATTCTGCTAGTGTGTAGTATTTGCAGCCCTTTTTGTTTTGTTTTTGTCACTAGGTAGTGTACTGGTGTTTTAGAGCTCAGTGTAATTACAGTGCTGCTTTTCCACACATAAGGTTGTAGCTCGTCCTGTCCTTGGAATTAGTGCTGTTATGGTTTGGTAAGGTTATGAGTGGGTTTTTGCACAAGTTTGTGTATAGTGTTTTGCAGTGGAGAGATTGTGTGTTGGCCATACTGAGGTGGCACCAAAACATCAGAAAGGGTTTTAGAGCCTAAATCATGACACACTACCTCTTGAAGGATCTACATATAGAGCTTATGCATTTCTAAGGTCTACACTGGCATGGTATGGGAAAGAGAGTGGGGAAATACTACTGGAGAGGAAGAGGGAGTTTGGATAAGGAGAAAAGAAGGAAGGAAGGAAGGAAGGGAGAAAGATCTGGCTTTTTTGGGAATAACTAGTCCTTCCTTCCTTCCTTCCTTCCTTCCTTCCTTCCTCCATATTAGCATATTCATTTGCCCCATCCTTTGCCCCCCCCCCAAATGAAACAGTCAAACTACGCCCATGAGCATGCACTAAATGTCATGCAGCCCATAGAAATATAATGGGCTGCATGGTGCTTAGCATGCGCTAAATTTGTTAGCATGCCGTAGTAAAAGGACCCTGCTAAACAGTCATCAGCAATAAGTGTAAAGCAAAATCTAAAAAGGGATGAGCAAGAAATGAAACAGACCAATTGAGTAAAATTCAAAATAAAGCACTGGTTAGCAGGTAGGACCCTATGCAATGGCATTACAATAGGGGGCATAATCAGACTGCAGCCTAACCATACTCGCTTTGTGTTTATTCCCACAAATAAAATGAAGCTCATTCACCTTGTCAACAGCTCTATTTATAATCTAATCCTTAAATGAACTCATCCGTCAAATGACAGTCTCTTAGCAAAACATGTTTATAATCCTGTTTCTCAGCTGTGCAGATCAGTCATCCATTTGTGGAACCTATCGTCCAGCTTGTATGAAATTGGGTACATTTTATGGCGTTGGGAAAGCTTCTGGCACCACTACAGCTCCACTACAGCGCCTAGTCTTGAATTATCTGTGTGTGTTGTTTAATCACATGCTGTCATACACTGGTCTTTGTTTTCAAGGCTATTCTAACCATGGCACCTGGGCTTGGGGACATTACAAAAGATAGCCCTCTACCTCTTTCTTCCCCTTCCCCAGCACCCATTACCCTACCTCTCTCTCATCCCAAGCATACAGTAGTGCCTTTAGTAATCCAAATCATTAGATTTGCTAAAAGGATATTTCAGTACTTTTCCCACTGTAAAACAGTAGGAAATCACCTTGATTAATTCCACATATAATTCACCTGGTTTAATTCTTTCAATCACATTGCAGAAGGGTTAGAAGGGAAAGTTGACTTTCTGCAGATGACATGAAGATTTGCAACAGAGTGGACAACTCAGCAGGAGTGGACATGAGAAGTGATCTAAACAGAGTAGAAGAATGGTCTGTTTGGCTGTAAATATTTAATGCAAAAAAGTGTAGAGTGATGCACATGGGGCGCAGAAACCCAAAAAAGTTATATTTGCTAGGGAGTGAGAGGCTGATAAGAACAAACTGGGAAAGGGATCTTGGAGTGATAGTGTTGGAAGGTAAGTACATAAGTAAATAAGTGTTGTCATACTGGGACAGACCGAAGGTCCATCAAGCCCAGAATCCTGTTTCCAACAGTGGCCAATCCAAGTCACAAGCACCTAGTAAGATCCTATTGCCTATGTTTACTAAGCGGAGCTACGGGCGTGTTAGCATTTTTAATGCACATAAATTGTTTACGGGCATTAAACGCCAATGCACCCAGAGAATGTATGGGCGCATTAACATTTAACACACCTTTTTAAAACCTTTTTTAAACCCCACTAAGCTAACTGCTTTTACCATATTCTCTTGCAATGAATTCCAGAGTTTAATTACACGTTGTTAAGAAATATTTTCTCCGATTCGTTTTAAATTTACTACTTTGTAGCTTCATTGCGTGCCCCCTAGTCCTAGTATTTTTGGAAAGAGTAAACAAGCGATTCACATCTACTCGTTCCACTGAACTTATTGTTTTATATACCTCTATCATATCTCCCCTCAGCTGTCTTTTCTCCAAGTTAAAGAGCCCTAGTCGTTTCAGGCTTTCCTCATAGGGAAGTTGTCCCATCCCCTTTATGATTTCCGGTACCATGCTTGATTTTAAGGATAAATTACTTATTACTAACAATAGTTCAGCAAGTTCATTTTTCAATTCTATCAATACTCTGGGATGTATACCATCTGGTCCTGGTGATTTGCTACTCTTCAATTTGTCAAATTGCTCCATTGCATCCTCCAGGTTTTCAGAGATTTTATTCAGTTTCTCTGACTCATCAGCATTGAATACTATTTCTGGCACTGGTATCTCTCCCATATCTTCCTCGGTGAAGACCAAAACAAAGAATTCATTTAATCTTTCTGCTATGGCTTTCCCTGAGTGCCCTTTTTGCCGGCTTCTTGCTTTTAATATACCTAAAAGGTTTTTACTATACGTTTTTGCCTCCAGCGCAATTTTCTTTTCAAAGTACCTTTTTGCCTTCCTTATCAGCGCTTTGCATTTGACTTGCCATTCTTTATGCTGTTTCCTATAATTTTGAGTTGGATTCTTCTTCCATGCTCTGAAGGATTTTCTGTTAGCTCTAATAGCTTCCTTCTCTTCACTTTTTAACCATGCCAGCCGTCATTTGGTTTTCCATTCTCCTTTTTTAATAGACGGAATATATTTGGCCTGGGCTTCCAGGAATGTATTTTTGAACAGCATCCACTCCTGATGTAAATTTTTGACCTTCGCAGCTACTCCTTTAAGTTTTTTTTTCAACATTCTTCTTATTTTATCATAGGCTCCTTCTTGAAAGTTAAATGCTAATGTACTTCCTTGTGTGTACTTACTCCACAGCTTATATCAAATCTGATCATGTTATGATCACTGTTATCAAGAGGCCCCAGCACCATTACCTCCTGCCCCCGATCATTTGCTCCACTAAGGACTAGGTCTAGAATTTTTCCTCCTCTTGTTGGCTCCTGAACCAGCTGCTCCATAAAGCAGTTCTTGATTACATCAAGGAATTTCACCTCTCTACCATGCACTGATGTTCAATTTATTCAGTCAATATTGGGGTAATTGAACTCACCCATTATTATCATGTTCCCCAGTGTGTTAGCCTCCCTAATTTCTGATAACATTTCTACATCTATCTCTTTATCCTTGGCCAGGTGGATCGTAGTACAATCCTATCACTATCCTTTCCCCCTTTACACATGGAATTACAATCCATAGAGATTCCAAGATGTGTTTCGTGTCCTGTAGAATTTTTTGTCTATTCAATTCAAGGACCTCCTTAACATAAAATGCTACCCCTCCAGCACTCAATGTGCAATTAAACTCAGTAATTCATTGCCAGAGAATGTGATAAAAGCAGCTAGCTTAGCAGGGTTTAGAAAAGGTTTGAATAAATTCCTAAAAGAAAAGTCCATAAGACATTATTAAGATGGACTTGGGAAAATCCACTGCTTCTTTCTAGGATAAGCAGCATAAAATCTGCTTTACTCTTTTGGGATCTTGCCTGGTACTTTGACCTGGATACTGGGCTTGATGGACCTTTGGTCCGTCCCACTATGGCAAGAATTGTGTTTTTATGTAAGGGGAAAGGGAAGAAAGGGAGCTTCTTTGGTGGGGGGGGGGGGGGGGGGGGGGGAGGGAGGGAGAGTACAGGCAGTTTTGGGCCAATACCTAGAAGTTATGCTGGTGCCAGTCAATATTCAGAGCTGGCACCCACATAGCTAACTGGGCAGAGTTAGGACTGCTATTTATGCAGTCCTACATGCCTGCTTAGCTATGTGGGCATGGCACTGAATATTGCCGGCAGCCGCATAACTCCTCCCCAGTTCCGCCCCCAGAATATCCAGTCTGTGCCTGAACTGCACACCTGCTTTTTCCAGGAATATTCAGCGGCATTGCTTGCTTAAGTGCTGCTGAATTATCCACAGATAGCACGCAGAGTACGATTTAAGCAGGCAGGAGACTTTCTTGCCCACTCAAATAGTTTTGAATATTGACCCCCTGTGTTTTTAACAAACATCTACAAGCTTTATAAGACGGCTGACACTGCAAATTACTTGGCAATGAATCCCAAACCTCTGGGCGCCTTCTTCAAATAGTCTTGTAACTGTACTGTAAATAACAGGCTGTACAGCACCTCATGTTAGAAGGCTACATAAAATGCCAAAATAAATAGTCTCTTTCACATTAACACACATACATTGTTCCTTTCAAAAAAAATGGAAAACCCATGAAAATCATTTACACTATCTTTTCTTTCAGTGAAGACAGGATCAGAATTTATAATTAACTTTCTGAAGCTTTACCTTCCAGTATTAGCAGAATATAGTTTGAGCACGAGAGCTCTATTCAGATCCCTTTGGACCGATGAAGTTTGCCATATTTTGAGAGGGAAAAAGTGTCCAGTAAATACTTTCTCTGACAGCACTATACTGGAAAATACATGCTCACACTCACAGGCCAAATAACAGGCTTCTGTTTTAAGGGAGCTGGCACGAAACCAGTCACAAAGCTTAACAAGGTCATCTGCATACTCTCAAATCGAAGATTAATTTCCAAGACTTTCAAGCATCAAGTATTGTATTTTCTGGACGAGTGTCAACAAAACCACTTGGCCACATCTAAAAATCAATGTCAATGTATGATTTAGGGAAAATTCTGGCATGGTACCCCTCCCCCTCCAAACCAAGGGGACTTTGGCACCACATTCTGGAAAAAGAGATCTAGTGTCATCAGTCGTGTTCTGAATTTGCAGAATAGTGAAATTTGGGGTTGGCTCTTCTTGGCATTTTCTTGTGGAACTGTGAAGGCGTTTGCAGCATGTTCTCTCTCTCTTCGGCTTGCCACCCAGTTGTATGTCATAAGGGACAGGCTGATTCAATCCTCATTTTACCATACTGTTTGCATGGATTTGTAGTTCTGGTCTTTTCAGATGACTCAGTGGGAAAACCCATACTCCAAGTGCATGCATACAACAGTCTGAAACCAGGAGAGGTTAACCTGATCTTTACTAAGGATCCAGTTGTCAACCTTATATTAAGCACACACTAAAATCCAAATACTTTAGCACTATACACCTTACTGGATTGTAACTACAACTTTTTTTCATGCTGTACTTTGGCTAAATATGTTGTAGGTCTGCTGTTTGTATTTTCTGATGTCTTTTTGTTAAGTTCTGTTTTGCTATTTTTTAAACCGATTTTTATGTGGCATTGTACTATTCCTAGAAAATTTGATTCACGGAACATAAATTTTTAAAAAAATAAATCAATGGCCCTTTCAGATTCAGAGATATATATGTTGAACTCTCTAGCTTGACTTTTCATTGGTACTGCCTTGCTTTATGGTGGAAGAGTGGCAAAGTTCTCACCTACCTTGTTCCCCTTCAATGCTGGTATCATGTACAGTTGCTCTTGAGCTAGAGAACTGTAACACCTGAAGAGAAGATGCTGGACTACTTTAGCTTCCTACAGGGCTGGCAGAAGGGGTTGTGACCTTTATCTTGGGACCAATCTCATGGTAGGGCTCATATCGGCTCCTGTTGATCTGGGGCCAATGTGCACTTACTACTACTACTACTACTATTTAGCATTTCTATAGCGCTACAAGGCGTACGCAGCGCTGCACAAACATAGAAGAAAGACAGTCCCTGCTCAAAGAGCTTACAATCTAATAGACAAAAAATAAAGTAAGCAAATCAAATCAATTAATGTGTACAGGAAGGAGGAGAGGAGGGTAGGTGGAGGCGAGTGGTTACAAGTGGTTACGAGTCAAAAACAATGTTAACGAGGTGGGCTTTCAGTCTAGATTTAAAGGTGGCCAAGGATGGGGCAAGACGTAGAGGCTCAGGAAGTTTATTCCAGGCATAGGGTGCAGCGAGACAGAAGGCGCAAAGTCTGGAGTTGGCAGTAGTGGAGAAGGGAACAGATAAGAAGGATTTATCCATGGAGCACTTAAGTATATCTCCTGATCTTGACCCAGACATTTCAGTAGCCAGTTGGCACAAACATTGGGACATCCAAGGGTGAAATCTAAGATTACAGCCATGCTTCAATTTTTGGTACCCTGAGCTGGTGCCTCACTGGCTCACCCCTTAATCAGACTCTAGGTTCCAGGTTCATCAACAGAAATACTTGGACTGGCAGAACTAGAAGCAGGATTAATATCCATATCGTATAAGAAGGCAAGGTATTAAACCTTTACCTTCATATAATTAACAATTTCATTGTTGTCATCCCCCGCCCCTTTTTTTACAAAGCCATGAGGAAATGCCAACACAGCCATTTTTGATGCATGCCAGGGCCCCTTTTACCACAGTGGGTGAAATAGCCATAAAATGCAGTAAGTTCACACAAGCCATATGACATTTATTTATTTATTTATTTTCTGCATTTATATCCCACATTTTCCCACCTCTTTGCAGGCTCAATGTGGCTTACATTATATCGTAGTGGCGATTGCCATTTCCGGAATGAGAAGTACAGAATATTATTACAATTAAATTATAGAAAATATAAAGTAAATTAGAAGAAAATAGATATACAATTATTTCAGGTATTTGAGATCAAGGGTAACGTATAACATTCAGTAATGACAATGTGATTAAAGTAACCAAATAAAAATAGTTCAATGTTAACTTACAGGGGGAAACATTTACTGCCACTCATTGAGGTGGCAGTAAGGGCTCCTGTGCTAACCCAGCAGTTACCGGGCAGAGCATGACGCTGACCGATTACTGCCGGGTAACCCCCTGCGGAAATATTTGTATAATATTTCTGCTAGCACCAGAAATGGTGCACACTAGGGGCAGAACTACCACCGGCACCCATGTTGGTCCAGCTGTAGTTCTGGGTTGCCACGCGATTAATAACTTATAGTTCAATATTCATCCAGTGTAGTCAGTGGGGTTTTTTTAAATGTGGAAAATAGCCATACCTTACAAAATTTATTGAAACCGCATTAAATCCATTTCCTTCTTTAACTCCAATGGCAGCAGATTCCAAAAAGAAGCTGCACAAGAGAAAGCTCCCTTGCTCGTCTCAACTTACAATACCAATAGGGTGTGCAAGATGAGACTGCTGTGAGGACCATAATGAACATTACATGTCAAAATTCTTCACACACTGTTCCAACTAAGGAGGAACAAGACCTTGATGAGGTTTAAAAAACAGGAATGATATTTTGAACCCTATTTGCTTAGCTAAAGGCAACCAATGCAATTCCCTCAGAACTGGGCTAATATGGCTGTCCCCGTAACCAGAGGAGCAGCCACATTCTGAATCCACTGCAGTCAGAAAAGCTGATACTTAGGAAGACCAAATAAGAGGGAGTTCAATAGTCAAACCACGAACCACTGTAACCAAGCCCTCTCTAGATAAATAAAGATACAAATTCTAAATGTTCCACAAATGCATAAAACATGACCTAACCATACTATTTCACTTGAGGATTGCAAGGTCAAAAGTGAATCAACAATTACCAAAATTTTCACTTCCTCTTTAGGGATCAAAATAGAACCTTGCAGGTGTACCTCAAGAAAGAAACAAAAAAGAGAAACCATGGCCAAAGTAACTCTGACAAATGAGCTACAATTTACTGTCCCTCATCTGCCCTTAAACCAGCACAGCTTGGAGGTAGCTGGTCTTATCATTGAGCATGCCCTGTGGCAGGAGGGTTCCGAAGTGGTTAAGAGTCCTCTGGTGCTGGACTGAGGTCATCGTATGGTGGAACCCCAAAGGGGCAATCGGCCCCAGGACATCATTATTTGTTTCCAGCATTATGGGGACAAGGATCGGGTTCCAAGATTGGTACACTTCAAAGGTGGTTTGGTGCAGTGGGAAAATGTGGATGTCGAGATCTACCCGGATATTGCCCCTGCGACTTTGATGTGCCACCATGCTTATTAGGACTGGACTTCTCTGCTGCAGGAAAAGCAGACCCGCTACAGGTGGCTCTTCCCTATTGGCCTGGCCTTCATTGTGGGTGGTAAAACCTATTCTTACATGGTCTCCACAGTGAAGGAGAACATTATTGCTGTGGGACTGCTGAGTTGAGTAAAGACAGGGGTCTCTGCAACATCACCAACCCTTCAGCGATCCCCACAGGGGTCAGGCTGGCAAAAGGTATCTTGGAGTGGTAAATTCGCGGTGGCCATGGGGTGCTGTCATGCTCAGATGACCTATATTTGCTTTTTTAATCTTGGTATAGTGGGCACGGGGCATTCTTACTGTGTTTATTTTTGCTATTCGTTTGGGGGGTTGACTCTAATGTTCTGCCAGCAGCACTTCCTTGACAGCGAGCCCTCTAGTGAGAGCTGGCTTTCCTATTTTGGGGGTTGTGAGAATGGGAGGGTGTCTTAGCATGGGAGAAAGGTTAGAGGGTGGGGGTATTCTGTCAAGGGTTGTTGGGCTGGGGGGCTGTATGGGCTTTGTTGTGGATTACTGGTGTGTTTTCTTCTTTGGATCTAGGTTTTTCAATGCTTCTTCTGCTCCGGGGCTCCTCAGTTATACACAGGCAATCTTGCAGACTGCTAACCCTATCATAGTATACCTGTTCATACCCATTCCAACCAATCAAGATGACTTTTATTCTGTGTAATAACTGTGGTGCTTTAGTTCCAAGGCACACCATCTGGAGGTTTAAAAGTAGTCCTATCTGTCTACAACTTGCTAGTATAATACAGGATCTCAGCAAACTAAAGCAGGGATTAAAGCAGCTTCTATCACTGCACAGGATCATACTAATTTCTCACCACTACCTCAAAGAGTAAAACCTCCTAAGAATAGATGGATCACAGTAGGCTAAGGTAGACTATGACATGTGGCACAGAAGTATTCACCCTCACAATTGCTACCCCTACAGAATTATTTTGCTCCATTACAGCAGTATGGTGCTCCAGAAAATAGAACTAAGGTGGAACAAAAAGTAATGAAGGTGTCCCAAGAGAAAAAACACCCCTAAAGCACTAACAAAGAATCTCATACCAGAAAACTGTTACTGCTAGAGGATTCCATTATCAGAAGCATTAATTTGGAACACAGTTCAAGGGGCCCAGCAAAGTGAAATGTCTTCCAGGCTCCTCAGCTACCAGGAGTACCAGGCAATAATCAGAGAAGAAACTAAGCAGTCTGACCCTGTTGTTGGTATCCACTTGGCAACAAATGACCAGGCTAATAATACCCCACTTGCCATGCAGAGAGCTTCTCAGGAGCGGGGGGAGGAGTTAAAACCTTTGGTACAAACAGTAGCTTTTTCTGAACTATTACCTACATTTGAAAAGGGAGAGAAACGTTTACAAAATACTGAGAATTTCAATAGGTGGCTCAAAGCCTGGTGTCATCAAGAAGGTGTTAGGTACATAAGAGGATGGGGCAATACATGGAAAAGCAAAAGACTATATTGTAATGATGGGCTGCACCTGGTGAGAAATTCAGACTATATGTTTCTAGGCATTTAAACAAGAAGGTGGGGGTGCCATTTGGAAGCAGGTCACTTACAGGGGTCACCCCCAGCTAAGGACAGGATGTGATAGTTGTAAAGAAAGCAATGAAAACAACAATCTTAGCAAATCACTTCTTACCAACATAGCAGGAAGTGAGACTAAAGAAAAAAATAAACAGAAGATGAGTGCCACAGAAATGTAGCTGGAAAGTGATGACCACAAATGCTCACAGTCTAAGCAACAAAGTTCATGATCTGTAAGCCCTGATGTTAGAGGCAGATTTAGACATTGTTGGTATCACAAAGACAACGTTCAATAATTCCCATGAATGGGATGCAAACATACCGGGCTACAATCTTTTTAAGAAAGATAGAGATGGTCGCAAAGGTGGAGGAGTAGCTCTGTATATGAGCAATGATATCACAGCAACTGAAATGCCAGGGGCGTGGGAAAAGGAAAAAGTGATATGGATCACCTTGAAGAGAAATGATGGAAATTCTATCCACATGGGTGTGTCTAAAGACCTCCGACACAGTTGGAGGAACTAGATAAAGATATGCTTACAGATATCCAAAAGCTGGGAAAGAAAAGAGAGGTGCTGTTGCTGGGAGATCTCAACCTGCTAGATGCGGATTGGAAAGTTCTATCTGCAGAATTGGAAAGAAGTAGAGCGATCTTTGACGTCTTTCAAAGTGCTCTGCTCAGACAAATGATGACAAAACCCATGAGGGAAGAAGCGACGCTGGATCTGGTGCTTACAAATGGGGAAAGTGTGTCTAATGTCCGAGTGGGAACCCACCTGGGCAGCAGTGATCATCAAACAGTTTGGTTTAACAGCTAAAGAGGAAAGCAACCACTCTAAACTCAAAGTCCTGGATTTCAAACATGCTGAGTTTAGTAAAATGGGGGAATACCTGAAGAAAGAGCTGATGGGCTGAGAGGACATACGAGAAGTGGAAAGGCAGTGGTCCAAGCTTAAAGGAGCTATAAACATGGCTACTAACCTTTATGTAAGGAGAATAAATAAAAACAAGAGAAAAAGTAAACCGATATGATTCTTCAAGCAAGTGGCTGAGAAAATAAAGGCTAAAGAGTTGTTCATGAAATACAGAAAAACTCAAGAAGAGGAACATAGAGAGGAATACCAAATGAAACTGAAACAAGCCAAGAGAGATATACGTCTGGCAAAAGCACAAGTACATAAGTATTGCCACACTGGGACAGACCAAAGGTCCATCGAGCCCAGCATTTTGTTTCCAACACTGGCCAATCCAGGTCACAAATACTTGGCAAGATCTCAAAAAAGTTAAATACATTTTATGCTGCTTATTGAAATAAGCAGTGGATTTTCCTCAAGTCAATTTAATAATGGTCTATGGACTTTTCCTTTAGGAAGCCGTCCAAGCCTTTTTTAAACTCCGCTAAGCTAACCGCCTTTACCACATTCTCTGGCAACGAATTCCATAGTTTAATTACACATTGAGTGAAGAAAAACTTTCTCCGATTCATATTAAATTTACTACTTTGTAGCTTCATCGCATGCCCCCTAGTCCTAGTATTTTTTGAAAGAGTAAACAAATGATTCTCGTCTACCCATTCCACTTCACTCATTATTTTATAGACCTCTATCATATTTCACCTCAGCCGTCTTTTTTCCATGCTGAAGAGCCCTAGCAGCTTCTGCCTTTCCTCATAGGGAAGTCGTCCCATTCCCTTTATCATTTTCGTTGCCCTTCTCTGTACCTTTTCTAATTCCACTACATCTTTTTTGAGATGCGGTGACCAGAATTGAGCATAGTATTCAAGGTGCAGTCGCACCATGGACCGATACAAAGGCATTATAATGTCCTCACTTTTGTTTTCCATTCCTTTCCTCATAATACCTAACATTCTATTTGCTTTCTTAGCCACCACCGCACACTGAGCAGAGGGTTTCAACATATCATCAACAACAACGCCGAGATCCCGTTCTTGGTCGATGACTCCTAACGGTGAACCTTGCATGATGTAGCTATAATTCGGGTTCCTCTTTCCCACATGCATCGCTTTGCACTTGCTCACATTAACCCTTTAGTGTCCAATGTTCCCGTAATTAGCCATATGGGAACAGATTGATGGAAACATTGGACACTAAAAGGTTTTAAACATCATCTGCCATTTAGACGCCCAGTCTCCCAGTCTCTTCAGGTCCTCTTGTAATTTTTCACAATCCTCTCGCGATTTAACAACTTTGAATAACCTTGTGTCTTTAGCAAATTTAATTACATCACTAGTTACTCCCATCTCCAGATCATTTATAAATATGTTAAAAAGCAAAGGTCCCAGCAAAGACCCCTGGGGAACCCTACTATTTACCCTTCTCCATTGAGAATACTGACCATTTAATCCTACTCTCTGTTTTCTATCCTTTAACCAGTTCTTAATCCACAATAGGACACTACCACCTATCCCATGACTCTCCTTCTTCCGGAGTCTTTCATAAGGTACTTTGTCAAACACCTTTTGAAAACTGACATACACAATATCAACCGACTCACCTTTATCCACATGTTTGTTCAACCCTTCAAAGAAATGTAATAGATTGGTGAGGCAAGATTTCCCTTCACTAAATCCATGTTGGCTTTGTCTCATTAATCCATGCTTTTGAATATGCTCTGTAATTTTGTTCTTTATAGTAGTCTCTACCATTTTGCCCGGCACTGACATCAGGCTCGCCGGTCTATAATTTCCTGTATCCCCTCTGGAACCTTTTTTAAATATCGGCATTACATGGGCTACCCTCCAATTTTCCGGTACCACACTCGATTTTAAAGATAAATTACATATTACTAACAATAGTTCCGCCAGTTCATTTTTCAATTCTATCAGTACTCTGGGATGAATACCATCCAGTCCAGGAGATTTGCTATCCTTCAATTTGTCAAATTGCCCATTACATCCACTAGGTTTATAGAGATTTCATTCAGTTTCTCTGACTCGTCAGCTTTGAATACCATTTCTGGCACTGGTATCTCTCCCAAATCTTCCTCGGTGAAGATCGAAGCAAAGAATTCATTTAATCTCTCTGCTACGGCATTGTCTTCCCTTATCGCCCCTTTTACCCCTCAATCATCTAGCAGTCCAACCAATTCTTTTGCTGGCTTCTTGCTTTTAATATACCTAAAAAAACTTTTACTATGCATTTTTGCCTCCAATGCAATCTTTTTTTCAAAGTCTCTCTTTGCCTTCCTTATCAGACTATGCATTTGACTTGACATTCCTTATGCTGTTTCTTATTATTTTCAGTCAGTTCCTTCTTTCATTTTCTGAAGGATTTTCTTTTAGCTCTAATAGCTTCCTTCACCTCATTTTTTAACCATGCCAGCTGTCTTTTGGTCTTCCTCTCTCTTTTTTAAATACACGGAATATATTTGGCCTGGGCTTCCAGGATGGTATTTTTGAACAGCATCCACGCCCTGATGTAAATTTTTGACCCTCACAGCTGCTCCTCTAAATTTTTTTTCACTGTTCTTCTCATTTTAGCAGTCTCCTTTTTGAAAGTTAAACGCTAACATATTGGATTTCCTGTTTATACTTACTCCAAAACTAATATTATGATCACTGTTATCAAGCGGCCCCATCACCATTACCCCCACCCCCCGCACCAGATCATGCGCTCCAATAAGGACTAGGTCTAGAAATTTTCCTCCTCTTGTCGACTCCTGAACCAGCTGCTCCATAAAGCAGTCCTTGATTAGTCAAGGAATTTCACCTCCCTAGCATGCCCCGATTTTACATTTACCCACTCAATAGCAGGGTAATTGAAATCACCCATTATTATCATGTAGCCCAGTTTGTTAGCCTCCCTAATTTCCAATAACATTTCTAAATCTGTCTGTAGTAAGACGGTAGTACAGTCTTATCACTATCCTTTCCCCCTTTACACATTGAATTTCAATCCATAGGGATTCTAAGATGTGTTTTGTCTCCTGCAGAATTTTCAATCTGTTTGATTCAAGGCACCTCCTTAACATACAATGCTACCCTTCCACCAATTTACATAGTAGATGATGGCAGAAAAAGACCTGCATGGTCCATCCAGTCTGCCCAACAAGATAAACTCACATGTGCCATTTTTTTGTGTATACCTTACCTTGATTTGTACCTGTATTTTTCAGGGCACAGACCGTATAAGTCTACCCAGCACTATCCCCACCTCCCAACCACCAGCCCTGCCTCCCACCACCGGCTAAGCTTCTGGGGATCCCTTCCTTCTGAGCAGGATTCTTTTATGTTTATCCCACGCATGTTTGAATTCCGTTACCATTTTCCTCTCCACCACCTCCCGCGGAAGGGCATTCCAAGCATCCACCACTCTCTCCGTGAAAAAATACTTCCTGACATTTTGAGTCTGCACCCCTTCAATCTCATTTCATGTCCTCTAGTTCTACTGCCTTCCCATCTCCGGAAAAGATTTGTTTGCAGATTAATACCTTTCAAATATTTGAACGTCTGTATCATATCACCCCTGTTTCTCCTTTCTTGATCCACCCTATCACTACGATATAATTTGTACCCAGTATGACAGTGTCCCACTGGTTATCCTCCTTCCACCAGGTCTCAGAAATGCCTATTATGTCTAATTTTTCATTTAGTACAATATATTCTAACTCTCCCATCTTATTTCTTAGGCTTCTATAATTCGCACGTAGACATTTCAAACTATGTTTGTTGTTCCTATTTACATCATGCTCAGTACTTGACAGTATTAATTTGCACTCTTTTGTCTGATTTTTATTTTTATTTAAGGACACCTGATCTACTATGGTTTCTTTTGCAACCTCACTATCGGGGTACCCTATCTTCCCTGTTTTGGTGATATCTTTAAAAGATTCCTTATTCATAACCATGCGCTCTTGAACGACTGTCGGCCTTCCCCCAGTCTCTAGTTTAAAAGTTGCTCTATCTCCTTTTTAAATGCTGATGCCAGCAGCCTGGTCCCACCCTGGTTAAGGTGGAGTCCATCCTTTTGGAATAGGCTCCCTCTTCCCCAGAATGTTGCCCAGTTCCTAACAAATCTAAAACCCTCCTCCCTGCACCATCATCTCATCCACGCATTGAGACTCCGGAGCTCTGCCTGTCTCTTGGGCCCTGTGCGTGGAATGGGTAGCACTTCAGAAAATGCTCTCCTAGAGGTTCTGGATTTGAGCTTTCTACCTAAGAGCCTAAATTTGATTTCCAGAACCTCTCTCCCACATTTTCCTATGTCATTGGTACCCATATGCACCAAGACAGCTGGCTCCTCTCCAGCACTATCTAAAATCCTATCTAGGTGCCTAATAATCAAATCACCAAATACAACAGCCATCCTAACCCTTCCCACCTGGGCACTAGCCCCTGGAGACACATCCTCAGTGTGAGAGGATATTGCATTCCTTGGTGTGCTGGTCCTGTCTACAGGATTACTTCCAGCCTCACCAGGGTGATGCTCTCCTTTTAGAAGGCCTCCCTCCTCCTAGGCAGCACAGGGGCTGCCAGATTGGAGTTGGGACTTTACAATGTCCCTGTAGGCCTCCTCTATGTACCTCTCTGTCTTCCTCAGCTCCTCCAAGTCTGCTACTCTGGCCTCAAGAGAATGGACTTGTTCTCTGAGTGCTAGGAGCTCTTTGCATCGAGCACACACATATGATCTCTCATCAACTGGGAGATAGTCATACATGTGACACTCAATGCAAAAGACTGGATAGCACCCCTCTCGCTGCTGGACTACTGACTGCATCTTAGTATTATAGAGTTGTTTAACTAAAACTTCTTAAGGTACTAGGGATATCAGGTGAATATAACGATCCTTTTGACTGTTATAATTTGTAATTTATTTAGAGTTTGCTTCTTAGAAACTAATTAAATGTAATTCAGACTCTAATGAAAATTGAAAATTCCCCTCGTTGTCTTAATTAGAATTGACTATAAATGAAGTTGAGTTGAGCTAGGGGTGGGTGGGAGATGGGGAGGGTCGGCAGGAATGAGGACTGAACTGGGCCCTTCTGTGCCTTCTAGAGACTATCTGTTAATACTGTGGCAGAAACTTCAAGTTTTAAAACTATGGAAAAAAGGGTATGGAGACTAGCTAATAAAGTTTGCTTGCTTTTTAAAAATTATTATTATTTTAAAATTCTGTGTTTATCAATACCCTACAATTCCTCTTTTAAACCCTAATCTTTAAGTTACCAAGCTCAAAATGAAATAATGCAGAATAAAATAATGTCACTTACCCACAGATGTCCTCTTCTCAGAAACCTACCAGTATTACACTTATAACATTTTTTTGTTTTTTACATGGGCTTCCCTAGAAGTCTACTACCTGAGGCCCTGATCAGTGTGCAGTGTGGACATAGTGCAAAGTGCTGGAGGCGAGGCTCAAGTTGACTCCTTGCAGAGCCCTTTGGTTGTGACGAAAGGGCTGATGATCAGTGCTGGAGAAATCTGGGCGCTCAACTCCCCAACTTTGCCACAAGTTTCTCAGTCCGCATCACATGAGCAGGCTAGACTCTAGCCTCCAGCAGCCCTCCTTCCTGTGTTTTGTTGTTGCTTGGGACCTTTCTACCTCTGTTTGTATCCCCATGACTGCTGCTGATATCAGGATACCCCCTCCCCCCAGGGCCTCTGGAAAAATCTATCACAACTGTTCTAGTAATACCCATAGCATGGGGTATTACATTGGGTAAATATTATTGATGCCCATAATTACATATACCCATGCCTGTTTATCATAAATATGCTGGACAACATTGCTCTATATTGTATTATATTTAACCACCATTTAGTTTACCAAGGGTGACAAAGACTTTAAGTGGGGAGAAGCAGGGCTATTTTGCTCTAGCTTCATACCTGTCACAAAAGTGAAGTCAGAAGATTGTTAAATTTTGGCTTCTGGACACTTACAGCCTCAGCCTGCCACTTCCTCATAGGGCTGCACTATGCCAATTAGAAGACGAAGAGGACAAAGGTTTCAATTCTGCCCAGGCTTTTCAGTTGAAGAAGAGAGAAAGGAAGAAAAGGAGAAACAGAAATGTTGCCTATGATCTGCTCAATTAGGTCTGCTGTCCTCCTGTAGGGTTCCAACAGTGACTTGAGAGATAAGCAGAGAGCATGGGAAGAGATTAGCTACAGTTCACTAGACTATCTCTGTAGAAGCCTTGCTGCTGAGCCATGCAGTCCAGGAACTTGTGATCTGTAGCCACAGCCAGGGCCGCTGAGAGGGGGGGGGGCAGGGGGGACAAAATTCCCCAGGTCCGGGCCTCCAAGGGGGGCCCAGCACCACAGTCCCCTCCACCCGACCCCCTCCGTACACCACCAGGCCGGGCCCCCCTGAATTCAAATCATAGCGCCTTACCTCGACCTCGCTCTCTGTGAAAGAAGCACAGCAGTGGCAATGTGCAGATCACCTCCCTTCAGGCCTTCCCTCCCTGTGTCCCACCCTCGTCTGATGTCACTTGCACGAGGGTGGGACACAGGGAGGGCAGGCCCGAAGGGAGGCAATCTGCAGACTGCCACTGCTGCGCTTCTTTCACACGGAGCGAGGTCGAGGTGAGGCGCTATGATTTGAATTCAGAGGGGCCTGGCCCGGTGGTGGACGGAGGGGGGGGCGGCCTTGACCCGGGCCCGGCCCAGTCTCTCAGTGGCCCTGGCCACAGCAGCAGTGACTGTACCTTATTTATTTGGATTTAGCTCACACCTTTTACAGTAGTAACTCAAGGTGAGCTACTACTGCCCCCACAGGAAGAAGTCCTTGGGAGAATGAGAAACTCTTTAAGGGGCCCTTTCACTAAGCCACGTAGGCACCTACACATGCCCAAAGTGCGCCAATTTGGAGTTACCGCGCCGCTACCTCATGGCCCATGTGGTAATTTCATATTTTACGCGTGCCAGAAATTGGACAGTAACTGCAACTTGACAAGCGTAGGTGATTACCGCACGGTTAACACAAGAGACCTTATCACTAAGTCCATGGCTGGCAGTACGGTCTCAGACCCAAAATGCATGCGTGGCAATTTTTATTTTGCTGCACGCCCATTGTCGGCAAAAATTTTAAAAAGGCATTTTTTGCAAGCGCACTGAAAAATGGATCTGTGCGCGCCCAAAACCCACACCTACACTACCACGGCCATTTTTCAGCGAACTTTAGTAAAAGGACCCCTAAATATACAGGGGGAAAAAGATTTCTTGGATCTTGTACAAAACAGTTAAGCCTCAGACTTTTCTCCAGTGACTTACACCATCATCATACAAATATAGGTATGGTATTCATCTGTATTATCCATGATCCTGTGGACTGTAGCCAGGGGTGTGCTGGTAAATTTTTAACAACAGGCTCTTTCTCCGGACGTAGCCAGCTCTGCAGTTGGAAGGGTCAGCGGTGGCCGGGGGGGGGGGGGGGGGGGGAGCAACACTTGCCTCTCTCCTCCCTCCCTTCGTGCGGGTACACTAGGCATACCTTTGCTGGCAGCCAATAAATGGACTGCCACCACTCCCAACGTCTTGCTCTGAGCAGCATGCTGGAACTTCTCTCCAATGCTTGAGAAGTCCCAGCCTGCTGCTCAGAGCTGGAAACAAGGAGCGGGGAGCAGCAGTAGTCCATTTACTTGGCTGGCAGGGCTCATCATTCCCACCAGCAAAGTAAAAGATAATTCAGCAGGGGACCCAAGCCCACATTTTGGGAGCCAGTTGTTAAAGTAGCCATGGAGGGCCCTACTTTAACAACCAGCTCCCAAAATTCTTAAAAACTTAAAAACTGGCTCTTGCGAGCCTGTGAGAGCCTGCTCCAGCACACCACTGACTGTAGCTACATACAAATTCTTCTTTATATTGAATCCCCTGTCCCTACTCTATGGGCAGAAGGGACATCGTTACACACATCCCAGATGAGCTCCATGCAGGTTTTATTTCTGCCTGTTGCCCCAGATATTTCAAGATTCTGCAGGAATTATGGGTGACAAACTTAAAAAAAAATGTGGCTATTCAATTAAGTTGTTGTTATTATTATTATTATTAATTTGGATTTTGCTCACACCTTTTTCAGTAGTAGCTCAGGTACACTGGGTATTTGCTTTTTTTCACTGTATATGAACATGACTGATGTCAGTAAGTGCAGGGGGACTTCTTTCATATTCCTTTCCACAATAATTTAATAGAGTTAAAGGAACCAAGACAGCATGGACTGGCTCCTATGAATTTCCATGGAAGGAAAATAAAATAGCAATTACATTTTCCCTCCTATGGTAGATATTCAGAGGCACTCCTGCTCTTTGATGAAATAAATTGTATATCTATTCAATGAAGAGGTATCAGAAAGGCAAATAAAACCACACAGCTGTGAGGGTGAATTAACTCCTTGTGGACCGGATCAGAGTGATGGATACAGCACAGTGTGGCTGTGACTCTTGTGGTCTGAATATCTTTCTTCTGACCAACCCAAGCCACCTTTTGCCTCTTCACAATCATCCTGTATATAAGAGCAGACACATTCAGAAAACTAAACCATGCCAACCGGAGGCTTAAATCCACTGTTTCCCAAGTCATTCCTGGACCGCTCTCTAGCCAGCCTGGGGTTCAGCATATCTATAATGCACAGTGACAGACATGAGCTAGCTTTGAATGAATGAATGCACACCTACTCGCTTTTATGCATATACTTTGTACAGATCCTGAAAACCAGTGATTGGCTAGGGGAACTCCAGGAATGGCTTGAGAAACACTGGCTTAAACCCCTGGATGGGATGAGGGAGGAGAAAGCTGAATTGACTCCTCGATAAACTGAAATACATTGTGGCAGATTGTATGTAAGTCAGGCTGGTTAAAGTATTAAGGACTCAACAAGGCAAACCTTCCCCAAATCAACCCTGGTCTGACCTTTATAGTGTAGACAATTAGAGGGTGACATGTGCAAACAAGCTTTAAATCTAAGCCAGGTGCTGCCAGCAGCCTGGCATCCTGGCGCTGCTCAGTAAACCTGCCAATGCTTGCATGCTTGCACACAGATTATCTGCTGCAGTCAGCAACTAGGACAGAAATGCAAGAGGGGAGACAGGGCAGCTGCTGCATCAAGACCAGGGAGACAACACATTTCTCACACTCAGCCCCAGAAATTTATTTATTTTTTGCTCACACCTTTTTCAGTAGTAGCTCAAGGTGAGTTACATTCAGGTACTCTGGATATTTCTCTGTCCCAGGAGGGCTCACAATTTAAGTTTGTACCTGAGGCAATGTAGGGTTAGGTGACTTGCCTAGGATCACAAGTAGCAGCAGTGGGATTTGAACCAGCCACCTCTGGATTGCAAGACCGATGCTCTAAGCACTAGGCCACCCCTCCACTCCTGAATGAAGAATTTCTGATCATAAACCAAGGCAGCCTTTATTTCTGTATCTAGAAATTTTGCTGATGTATATTAAAATCCATTTGTTCAACAACTACTGTATATCTCAACCCATGGGATAGTGCTGAGCAGACTTATACGGTCTGTGCCGGGGCTGGTGGTTGGGAGGCGGGGATAGTGCTGGGCAGACTTACATGGTCTGTGCCCTGAAGAGGACAGGTACAAATCAAAGTAGGGTATACACAAAAAGTAGCACATATGAGTTTATCTTGTTGGGCAGACTGGATGGACCGTGCAGGTCTTTTTCTGCTGTCATCTACTATGTTACTATGTACATATCGCTACAGTATTACATCAAATGCAACCATAAAAACCGGTACATCAAATTCGTAAAATAAGCCTTTGATGTTTTCTACTATTGTGAACTGTGCTGGAAGCAGCAGGAAAGAAAGGGGAAAAAATTTCCCTAGTCTTCTAGAAACGAGCTGACTTGGTACATCGTTCCATCACCTCATGTTAATGCCTGCACCACTCCTATCTGTTATTATCCCCCCCCCCCCCCCCAATCTAGTTGTTTTGGGTACCACACTATAGCTGTAATCTCATATTCACATAAGAAGCAATAAATCACATCAGTGCTAAAAACAAACTACTCAGACAGTAACCTTTATAACAATGCCTATCAGGCTGGGACATGGTGAGCATGTTATAGGTTATCAAGAGTCTGTAATTTAGAAGTGGTCCAATCTGATGACCCCAACTAATTTTTTTATTTTGTGAATTATTCAGCTGATGCTCTGGATTATCCAACATACCTTGGTGACATCACAACATTGTCATTGAGATGCGCACAGGTTTCTCTTTCCCAGCATCACGTTTACTTAAAAGGCAGCAGTGCTTGGTACGATTCTTGTGCACACTAAGTTTTAAACTCTCTTTTACTGCTTCCTCTTTGAAACATGCATTCAATATATTTTTATTTTATCCCTTATCTACTTTTTCTTATTATCTGACTTTTCGATTATCCAACAACCTGTGGGTCCCATTTACGTCAGATAGTCAAGACTCTACTGTATTCAAAAATGGAATGCTGATTTACTCATTACAAGGATCTTTGATGGATCATATTCCATACAAACACACATTATATGCAAATAAAATATAAGAATTTGTTCCTATCCTGTGATTGGCTTCAAACAGTCTAGGTTGGATAAATATATTTATAACAATTGCTTTAAAATAATTCTTATATTATAACACTAAGGGAACTCCAGAGTGAATACTATATTGGAATATTAGCACTTCACAAATGAGACACACACATACAAGCTTGAACCATAGGACAGTTGAAGTTATGCAACAATGTGGCTCTGTGCTGAGGTCTACACATGGAACAGAAGGCAGAACAGACCAATAGCCCTGAGACATGAACAAAATCAATGCCAACGAGTTGGAGAAAAGTATAAACAATAGTTATAAAAGCGAGCCCTGAGAAGAGAGTTTCAGGAGAGGAAGGGACCAAACTTCACCACTTGTCTGCCTGCAAGCCATGTTTGTAAGGCCTACAAGCGCAGGAAGGGGGAAGAAAATCACAGCACACCAGGAAGAGGAAATGGTTGCTGCTATCTGAGAGAAAAAGACAAAAGGATTGAAGAAGTCAGTGATAAAGAAGGGGTAGGTTGCCATATTTGTGGAGACAAAAAAAAAAGACGACACAAAAAATAAAAACGGTTGCTACCTTTGCTAAAGAAATATTTAATCTTAGCATATATGTAAATGGATTTTAGTTAATGAACGCACATCAAACATTGACTGATTTACAGTACAGCAGTAGACAAATAATCTACTTTTTAAAAACGTCCGGATTTGAGTTGGACTGGAGTCTGAACCCAAGTGTACTTATCAGAAAAGCAGATATTGCTCAACAAATTAATGAGCTACTTTGCATGCTTTACTGTGCAGCAGCTTTAAAGTTATACAGCAAATAGCACTATTCAGAAAGGGAGGGGGCAACCTCAGATGTTATCTTAAGGGCTTCAATCAGATCATTCTTAAACATGTTCCTGGGTCTTATCTTCAGGTCACTAGGGAACAATCTAATCTCTACATTTGTTCAATAAGCTTGGTGGGCAGGAGAACTGGATTCTACTAGGACCTAACTGGTTTCAGCAGTTAGTGTAGATGTTACAGCCACACTGCGAGGGACTGAAGCTACATTGGTTTCTCAGTCTACTTTGTTGTTTTTTTTTGCTTGTTTCTTAATCAGACAAAAACAATGTTATGAGACTTTTCTTTCATAGTCCTGCATTCTATAAATGAACCCCCACATTGCACATGATCCTGAGATCCACATGCAAATAAGTCAATGAACTGTTAATCAATTATTGATATTAACTGGCACTAATTTGGACTTACAGAGATTTGGTTACACATGATTCTATAAAGGTCCACAACCAAATCTTCACATGCGCAACCCAAAAGAGGGCAGGTCAGAGGCATTCCAAAGAACTAGGAGCAGCATTATAGAATTTGGGGGGGGGGGGGGGGGGGCTGAGCATCCAAGCTGTGCCCCAAGCTTTACATCAGCTCAAAAGGAGCTTTCATCAGCTGGGTGAGGACAATGTTGTTGAGGGCCCAAGCCAGTGTCAGAGATTCTATTTAAGAGAGGTTTACTACTGACAAAGCTCACTATCAAACAACTCAAGGCTATGCAGAGATGGACTTATCTCCTACACCGTGATGGTAAGCACTAATCAATCACCCTAAGATAAACCCTTACAGAGAGGTATAGAAGGTACTTAACGGTTTCTGTGTAAGACGAGAGATCTAGGGCCTTATCCTTACACCAGATGGCAAATCTCTTCCCCTAAAAAGCAGAACACCTCTTATGCTTTTTAGGGGAAGAGATTTGCCATCTGGTGTGAGGATAAGGCCCTAGATCGCTCTTGTCTTACACAGAAACCGTTAAGTATCCTGCTGGCTTCCAGGAAAGATTCCACCTCTTAGTGGAATCTTTCCTGGAAGCCAGCAGGATACTACAGACACCCTCAGGCCGTTGAAGTGATACAAATTCTACACTTTCAAGCTGTAGGCTGTGAGGGTCAGGACTGGCAGTTAGGATGCAGAAGAGACCCCTCATTCTGCGTGATAAGGGTAAAAAAAAAAAACACTCCAACCTCCAAGGATCTTTGCAGGATAACTCCAAAAGAGGGGAACCAGATTTGTCTTGGTCAGTAAGGCACAATGAAATCCATGGTTCCCCAGTCCTGCTTGAGTTTCTCTATCAGAGGAACTAGAGGATACACATAAAGGTGGCCCTCTCCCAAAGAAGAAGGCATCTGACACTTGTCTGCTGTGAGATCAGAGTCTGGAGCAGCACTGAGGGGCCTTGTTGGTGAGATGAGTGGCAAAAAGATCCACTGAGGGGGTGCCCCACTGCAGGAAGATCCTGTGGCCAATGCCCATGTTGAGAGACCACTTGTGCAGTTGCATCACCCTGCTCAGTCTAGCCACCAGACTGTCTCTCCTCACTAGGTATGTGGCTCAGAACACCATGCCATAGCTGATGGCTCACTTCCACATCCAGACTACTTTCTGAGATAAGGTGTAGGAGCCCATACACCCCTGCTTGTTGACAGAGTAAATGGCAACCTGCTTGTCTGGGGGGGATGAGAACACTCTCTGAAAGTCTTTAGAGCATTTTAGATTGCCTGAAGAAACAGGAGCTTAATGTGAAGCTTGGTCTCCTGAGCAGACCAGTGTCCCTGTGTGTGTGTGAAGCCCTTGTATATGAGCTCCCTAGGCCAGATTGGATGCAGTTGTGGTCAGAATCTGCTGGGGTGGAGGAATTTGGAATGGGAGTCCCAGAGTAAAATTGGACAGAATTGTCCACCTAAGACGTGACCGAGATGACATCCACAAAGTTCCCCATGGACTGACACTACTAGGAAGCAAAGATCCATTGAGCCACTCTCCAATGGAGGTGTGCCATGCACTGTGAAGATCATGTCGCCTAACAACCTTAACATCTGCCAAGCTGTGACTTTCTGGCTGTGCTGGATCTGAGTGGCGATGCAAATTAGAACAGCTACCTGTACCTGAGGGAGGTAGGCCTGAGCCTGAACCGTGTCTATCATGACACCAATATACTCTAATCATTGTATTGGGAGCAGATGGGCCTTTGGGTAGTTAACACACCCTAGTAGCTCCAACACCTGAATAGTTCTCAGCATTGATACTCAAGAGCACCTTCTTTTGACATGCTCTTGCCCAGCTAATTGTCCAGAGAGAGAAACATGAACTCCCAGTCTGCTTAGCAATACTGCTACTACGGCTAAGCACTACACTCAGAACAGATACAAGGCCAAATGGCAGGATGCAATACTGGTACTGGTATCTCCTTACACGAAATCTGCGATACTTCCCAGTCACAGGAAGTATCTGTATGTGGGTATAAGTATCCTTTAAGTCCAAAGAGCATAGCAAATCATTTGCCAGAATCATGAGGAATGAGGGTGCCCATGGAAAATATCCTGAACCTTTCTTTGACTAGGTATTTATTGAAGGTCCTTAAATCAAGGATGGGATGATATCCCCCCCTCCTCCACATTGTTTTGGAAACGATGAAGTACTTGGAATAGAATCCTTTCCCTTTTTCCCCTGGTAGAACGGGTTTGAACGTATGGGCTTTTAGAAGGGAGGAGAGTTTCTCTACAAGCACTGCCCAGTGCTGCTGTAAAAGGACACCCTTGGTGGACAATTTAGAGGAATTTGACACCAACTGAGGGCATAACTCCCTCAGCATATTTTCAGAACCCACCACGTCAGAGATTACAAGGGGCACCATTGATGGGGAAAAATGTAGCCTCCCCCCCCACTGGTAAGTCGGCTGGGATAGTCACTTTTACTATGACTATGGTCTGGGGAGCTGGCTGGGACTGGGGATTCTGCTGCTGGGGGCTGGAGTGGGTTCCTTGTGACTGCTGGGAAGGTCGGGCTGGAGGAGGATGCCTATGCCTTTGAGAGTAGAAGGGCCTCCTCTGGCTCATGCCTCAATACCTCCGAGAATTGGAGGCCACAGAAGGAGTAGATCGAGAAGGCGTTTTCGTAGTGTCAGTCTTTTTTTTGAGGTGGTCAGCAACCTTCTCTACCTTGTCTCCAAAAAGACTGCCCTCAGCAGAGGTCATCTACCAGCTTTTCTGAACAGCTGGCTCTAGGTTTGACCCATGCAACCTGGTGAGTCTGCTAATACCAATATCTAAATGTGGAAAGTATGGATGCCAAAGCGCAAGCATCATAGGTTGTTTTGGAGCAGTACTTTTGCACTCTTTTTACTTGGCTGCTAGCTCAGAGTTTTGGGGCATCTGGCCAGAAAGAGTCTGCAAACTCCAACATACTGTGCACTAAGACCCGCAAGTAAACGCTCATGTAGAGATGGTAGGACACAAGCATAGAAGCCTGGTAAACCTCTCTCCCAAAAGGCACCAAGGTCCTAGCATCTCAGCCCGGGGGCACAGATGTGTGGGTTCTAGAACTCATGGCTCTTTTGAGGGCAGTTTCAACCACCATAGAGTGGTGGGGCAGCTGAAGCTTCTTGAATCCAGGAGCTTTTTGGACTCTGTACATAAAGTATGTCTTCTTAGGAACAGGCTGCACAGAGAAAGGAGTCTCCCAGTTCTTCATTTGTGTTTGCTGCAGGATATCATGCACAGGGACAAGCTCCTTAGGGCAGTTCTTGTAAAATCTAGGACATTTAAGATAGCAACCCTAGGTTCATTCTCTAAATAAAATGGCTCTGGCTATTTCCCTCAAAAAAACCAAAACAAAACAAAGAAGAGGTCCTCTGGTTGGGTCTTTCTCTGCTTTTGAAGAGAGGGGTCTGAAGGTAGATCAAGGGAGCCCTACTCCAAGATCTCCTTTGGTTCTACCTCACCCTCAGGAACGGTCACAGAGTCAGACTCTGCATAGTATTCTTCTTGAGTATGCTGTGTGTCTGTGTCAGGTGCCTAGACTGGTGTCTATGCACTTGAGCATGAGCACCAAGGGACAGGTCCTGACCTGGACACTGAAGAACCTTCATCCCCTGATGGGCTGGAGAGGAGCACTGCCTTACCTGAGGCCAATACAAGCCCTTTTTTTCTAGGCACCACTGTTGATGTCCGGAGGACAAATAAGGCATGGGCCTCCAGGATGGGCTGGGATAGAGCTATGGCTAGCCTTGACACCCTCACAACCTTAATATTGCATCAGACAAAGATGTTCTCCAACGCCTCCTGCAGCATGGCCCAGAACCATTTCTCAGAGGCAGGCATTGGTCAAGGCAGGGCTAGTATCAATTTAGTGACAGCCTGTGTAGATGCTGATGCCAAATCAGAAGGCTGGTCCTGGCAATTACGATACTGGCGTATTGGCACCAACTCCACAGAGGGAGAGCGGCCTTCACGGCACTGACGCTTCTCAGGTAGCAGGGCTATTGATGCTGGCAATGTGCTTCAAAGAGGACTAATGTTGATGCTTCTTTGTCTCCACTCAATACATCACATTGGGGTCCCTTTGTGCCAATTAGGACGATGTTAAATCCAGGTGTCAGGTCCAATGCAAACCAGTTCTACAGGGTTCTAACGGTTGCTGATGTTGAGGCAGGGGAAAAAAAACCTCATTGTTGGTGCACCCCAATGTCCAATACAGCTCCTCCAGCCATGTGGACCAATGCCCAAGATGCCAATGGATCAGTCTTAGAAGCGCCAAAAGGCTTCTGCTTTTCTGAGTATGCGTCTGTATTTCTAAACAGAGAACACAGTGGCCTCATGGTCAGGGCCTAGGCATGACAGACACCAGTTATGGGGGTCAGTCGCAGAATGACTCTGTTGCACCTAGACCACTGTTTAAAACCACTGGGAGTTTTCTTGACACAGGGAAAAAAATAGCTGATGTGAAATCTAACAGCTCAATTATGAAAAATAAAGAAATCTCATCAAGGAGAGAAAGGCTACCCCAGCTGCTGCTTGGGCCTAAGTGGGCCTTAGAAGCTGTGAAAAAAAATAAGGAAACAAACTTGCCTAAACAAAACAAAAAAGCTAATTAAACAGGTAAGGAGAAGATACTGAGAAAAAGAAAATAATGAAAAAAAAAAAAGCATACTGCAAGGGAAGGCACTTTGAAAAATGGGAGAGCTCACTGAACAGGACCTCTCTGCTCCACAGAAAAACAAAAAAAAGCTGGTCCCGCATGTTCATGTCAGGTGGGAAGGCACTCACCCATGTGCAATATGAAGCTGCTAAAAGCTTCTTAAAGATACAGAACGATGGGTAGCGTCCACACTTGGGCTGTGTAGGATGACATCACCCATATGCGAGACAATGTCCTGCTTGTCCTCAGAGAATGTTAATTCCAACAGTTACCAATCTTTAAATTTGGTTCATAAACTGCCACTTGCTTTTGTGGGCTTATCAATGGGCAATTATCTTTTTTTCTCTTTCTCTATGAGGATGTTGTACAATGTCCTGTGTATTTGAAAGAGAGACTTCCTTTTTCTGCTCTGATCAGCCTGTTTGCTATGCAAATTGTTTATTTGCTTGCAATGTTTACTTTGAAATTTTCTGACAATAAATAATATTTCAAAAAATTAAAATTAAACACAATTCTTCACCTGTTGCAGGCTGTGTGTGAATGTTTACTACCTGGAATAGAAAAGTTTGTGAAAATTTTCATAAGAGGCAGCTTCATGCACTAACACACATTTCCATGAGTTGTAGCATATGAAATACCATTTGTGCAGATAAGTTAATTTTTAGTAAAAGACTCCCTAAGAGACCAATGTAGTAAAGTACAAACTGTCAAAATGCATGACTTTCTGTGAAATTTAAGTATTAGAAATTAGTCACTTTAGGTCACCTTTTTGGAATCATAATATACTGTTAAAGAATAATACATTACAAAAGCGACATTTTTCAATAACAGTTACAGACACAGGATATAAGTATGGAAACTCAATGTCATCACTCACAAAGATTTTATTTCTCAAGTATACAGAAGGGGGGAGAGAGAAAGCGCAGAGTTTAAACAATTCAGCAATGAAAGCAGGAGAGGAGCAAAGGAATTGTGCTCTGAAAACAAGAGGCTTTCTAAAGGACACTGAGGGGGGGGGGGGGGGTGCTACAGTTCAAGATTCTGGGTTAAGGAGATCATTTGCGACTGTCTCTGGGAAGACATGACTAAAGTCATGTACACTCGGTAGAGTTTAGCCATGTTTTCCCAGAGATGGTCAACATTTTAAAACCAAGTGTACATGCAAATGGTACATGCATACATTTCCCTGTGAGGGTAAATGAGTTTTCAAAATGAAAATATT
Organism: Microcaecilia unicolor; assembly: GCF_901765095.1. Classification (NCBI taxonomy): domain Eukaryota; kingdom Metazoa; phylum Chordata; class Amphibia; order Gymnophiona; family Siphonopidae; genus Microcaecilia; species Microcaecilia unicolor. Next base: position 177,467,736 of record NC_044039.1, on the reverse strand, counting down.
TCCATTTGGAAAGCTACCCCTAGGAATGATTTTTGTTTATATTGATACCTGCTCTTTATACCGGTTGTTTGGGTTGATTTATGTGCATGTGTGTGTGTGTATTTCCTAACATATGTACAAAAATGCAAACTCTTCCTCCACCATGTCCTCAAGAGCACATCTGCTCAGTTTGGGTAAAGTTATGTGTATTTAGGCTGCATGTTTACAACTTTACCCATATACTGGATGTGCTATTTATAAATACTTATTTCCATAGAAAAAGCACTGCTTTTCGTACAGAAATGGCTTTTAAAAATCACCCTCTTATAAAATTATTTAGGATCTTATAGACAAAGCAAATTTTCCCATAGACACAAAATGGGCAAAGCCCTTTAGTACAAATAGTCCTTTGGGTATAAGGCGGCAATGTGGTTATTATAAAAACCTTGTATATACTACCACAGTGTAAATATTAACTTACTATACCAATCAGCACCATTACTATAAAAAGTGAAAGGAGGTCTCTTATGTGATGGCTACAAATATTCCAGTGAGGAACAGATTAAGGCCTGGAATGTTCTTGTTTGGCGTAGATTCCATCATACCATTAAAAAAATTGCTAATGTCATAAAGCATACAGAGAATTGACTGTGATGTAATTCAATCCCCTTCATGTGATGTGAGAACTGTATCTTCCTAATGTGATGAAACACATCTTTCAGAAGGTGCCTCAGTCACCCTTATATTCCCCTTATGCAGCTGCCGTCAGGCAGAAGAGTTGGATACTACAGAACTGGATCTTTACGCCTGCATTTGGATCTGAGGGGAATGTATTTATTTTCATGTATTATTCAGGAGCAATATTCCAAATTAAACTGGGATTATCAGGAACAGACCAAAAATGTGTCATTACTCCCAGTACTGAGCATACCAGCTATTACCACCTCATATGCAGGCTACTCTTTAGAGCTTCATGGCTATTAAAGCAGAATCCCCTCATAAAGATTCTAAAATATTAATGTATGTTATTCCTGAACTGTACTACACTATTCTGAAATTTCTTCCCCTTTTATCCTAATATTTTGCTTATACATTTACTAGACTAAAACAGTGTGCACCTCTGCTGGGTGGCTCTGTTCCCTGAGCTCCTTCTTCAGTGCAATACTTATCAGTGTCACCCTTCAATAACATTCATATTGGTGGAAGTGCAGAAAGGGAAGATTTCAAAGTCTTCCAAACACTAAGATCTCTGTCAGAAACAGACACAAATCAGGATGCAGAGTATTTGTATGATTTTGTTTGTTCTATCAGCCAAAAAGAAATTCAATTTTTGTATTCTAAGTCATGAACTTCAGCAATGTTCTTGCATAATAAAAACACTATTAAACCCCTGTGTAGCAACTGCAGTGCTGTGCATTTTAAACACTTCCTTTGTCCCCTCTGGCCAGTCATTTCCCATCACCTCCTGAAGTGTTTCCGTGTCAGTCGGCAGGTTAAAAAAAAAACCCACAGAATGAAACAACTCTGCATCCTTTTCAGTAGCATTCCCATTTAAAATAAACGGAGGGCTTAAAAAAAAAAAAGTATAATGTGCTTACAGGCGGAAGGAGGGTTCTTCATACCTTTTTTTAAGCTGCTAGAAAAACATATACCACAAAAGTTGGGATCATTTTAATATGGGACATACTAAAAGATGATCACAGTTTTGAGCACTCATATGCTATGGAATCTTTCCTGTTGGTCCTTTACAGGCTCTCACAGCTTATGAAGGCCCGAATCACTAAGCTACTCTCCCCACGAGCAGAGAATGTGAGAAACGCTTTAGTGGATCAGTCTCTAACACTCCATGTCAAGTCTGGTTTGCTACCTAAGGGATGAGGTCTGCCAAAATCAGATGACTACCTACAGGAAGTAGTCACCCACAGTCAGTGCAGAATGTGTAATTTTACAATCTGAGACACTATTATGTTATTACTATGTCAATGCTGGGACAACCTACAGCCTAATCTAAGTACTGAAGCAGAGGTTTGCACACTTCAGGCTGAAAATCCTGGAATGGCCAAACAGACATCCTCTCTCACCCCTTCACCTCAGAGCGTATATTAAGGGAAAGTTTGCAACAGTGCTATCCTCCTTCTAAAAGGATTATTCTTTAATAGGGTATCCATTCCCACTACTTTAGAATGCAAAACTATATGCCACACCCAGGATTATCTTACACTCGTCAGCTTCTTTTGCATTAAGAAAGCAAAAGAAATAAAAATCTGAATTCTTTGGTTTGCGGCTGTTCTGCAGCCAGCAGCAGAACAGACACCAAAAGGAATCGCCCCATTTAGCAGTTCCCAACAATTGGTTTTGTGTATTCGATTTGTAGTCATCTGCAAACCTAAAAGTGTACAAAAATGACAGTCTATGAAAAGCTCCAGTCTGAGGGTTGAGCACCCATGAGAAAAGTTTTTGGGAGGCAGTGGCATCTTTCCTTCTGGAAGATGTGGTCCACAATGGCTGCTGCTGGCTCTCTGCATGCTTTGTCCTTTAGTCTCAAACCTGAATAATGCGGGAGTCCAGCCAATTCTTATTTTTTGTTTATCCAATCCAAAATGATGAGAATTAAGCTTGACACACCCACACAGAGGCCAAAGGCAAGCAAGGTACAGGCCTGGGAAGTAAAAGAAAGAACAAGCACATGAGTACATCTGCCCCTGAGAGCAGAGGAGCCTTAAGGCCTTCAGTAAGGAAAGACGTCTCAGAAATCCCTAAGCAAAGGAGAACTAAGCAGATTCTTTATTTCTAGGCCCACATTCTGTGCACAGGGTGCTCTCCACACGGTGTCTTTATGAAGATAAGTACTGTTGAAGCAGGAAATTGCGACAAGACTGATATAACTAGGGGTGTGTATTCATGAATGCAAATTCATTTGGGTGCCTAAAAATTTTAAAGTGGATGTAAATCATTTGTATGCATGTATGCCTGCAAAATAATGTGTGTACAACTGATTTGCACACACAAAACTGCACAATGTGCGCAAAAACGTGTGTGAATGCACACTAACACACATGAAAAATCCCAAGGCTTAAATGAAAACTGACTGAACTTTTTCTTCACCATGCACATTCCTAATAACCCACCCCTCACTACTGAGCTGATTAGCATCCAACTAAAATAGACCCAATAGTCAACACTGGGTCACGTCCAGGCACTGGCATTGAATATCTGTGGATGACTGGCCAAGAGCTAGCTGCCAGCCAGGTCCCGAATGATATTCAGCTGGGACCCACATAGGACCCTATCCCAGTTCATGGCTATTAACCTGGACCCGAATTTGCCAGTCTGATTCTTCCCACTCCTCCCAGTTCAAATCCCCCCCTCCAATCCTAAAAGCCCACCCCTAACCTCTCATCCTAGGGCTGGCGACATCTCCCTCCCCTCACCACCCCAAGGATTTATCTTGAGGTGATTGCTGACAGTTTAATGGATGGGGCAGCAGCAGTCCTTCTCCTTCCCATCCCATTAGCCCTGGATTAAAAACAAAAAAACAAAAAAAGGAAGCCTCTTCTCCATCCTACTAAACTACCAGCGATCACCTCTGGTAAGTCCCAGGAGGTCTAACCCGGAAGGGGGGGGGATGGGTTAGGGGGAGGAATTGGCAGCCGTGCCAACCTGGAACTTTTGCAGGTGCCAGCACCCACATTGCAAAGTTCAGATCGCATAAAAGGCAGTCTTATCCAGCCACTTAGCTATGGGGGCACAGGAACTGAATATGGCCAGGGTCTACATAACCGCTGGCTCCTCCCCAACTCTGCTCCCAGACTGACCCGGCACTGTCCAGATTGTGCCTAGGCAATTAGAGCTGATATTCATCAGCAAACCCCATTTGTCTACTGCTGAATATCTGCGGCTGGCCCGCTCGGAGCGATTTAAGTTGGCAGGAGCCTTTCCTGCTTGCTTAAACCACACTGAATAAACCAAAGGGTTCCTCTTTGGAAACCAGGTCAGTCAGCATCTCTGCTCTTTATCTGCATACTGCAAAAGGCAGTGAACTTACCCCTATCTTGTGCCGCGATAGAAAATCATCTCTGCTCAGCTTAAGAAAGAAGAGTCCTGGAAACACGAACAACAAGCAGGTGGACGTGGTAGAACCTTAGAACAAAACAGGACTATGTGTTAGCCCCTTTCAACACTTAACTCAAAATGTCTGAATAGTCTCAAAGAACAAGACATAGAAATAATGAAAACCTACCGATTACACCAAATACATTTCTGATGTCTGGCACATAGACTGCAAGCAACACGATTATTATATTGAAGGCCAATGTTACAAGAATATGGCGAATCCAAGACTCAGGAGAATGGGAAAAAAACATCATCATAAACGCTTTTCTGGCCTGTTGGTGGAAGGAAAATCTTGCTTAGCATACAGAAAACGGGTCAAGGATTTGACAATTAGAAATACATTCAGTGTTCATAGGCAGCATTGCCCAACAGAATCCCATACTAACAAATTCTTCAACATCAGAGCAGCCAGGTGATTCAGTTTTTGCAGATAGACTTTTGGTTTCATTTTTTTTTTTTAAATATTCCAGCTATTCTACCCTGCCTGATACTGGTGTATTGTAATACTTGTAATTTGCATAGACACACATGACCACAAGCATTACAATTTCCTGGGATGTTAGCCTCAAAAGCCAGAACATCCAGTCTGGCTCACTTGGCAGCTGTATGTCTTGTAGCTCTTAGGACAGCTAAAGCAAACTTAAGCAATGCACACCAGTGAGAGGAAAACAACTGGTGCTCAGCACAACAGAATACAAGTGGGTATCTTGCCTATCTACCCACTCAACACCCAGTGCAGCCAGATGAAAATGGCTTTCTCCACGACATTTACGCTGACAATATCTCAGTATTAATCACCATACACTCAATTCACAAAACAGATATATCTAGAGTCCAACAATGCATCAACCTACTAGAAAAATGGATGCTAAAACTCAGTACTGGAAAAAAAAACATTTTTATGCTTTAACACAAAACCAGACCAAATCCCAAGTCAATTACCATCAACCAAGTGAACTTCAATCTTTCTCCTACCATTTGATGACTAGGTGTTCAAATCAACTGTCCTCTTTCCCAACAAACACTGATAGACAGCGTGTCTTCTACAAATTCAAACCAATTAAAAAATAGATTTTCCTTACCGCCCTCCTATTGGTACTGGAGGAATAAATTTCATCAACTTATGATGTGGGAATCTAGAGGGGCAAAACAATCACCGAAGAGCCAAGGAAGATTTCTGATTGTTTGGCAGTGCTATATTAATAGTATTTCCCCCAGGGCACGCAGTTATGTTATGAATAGGTTGCCATGGAATACGACAGGGAATAGGGAGTGAAGTGGTGAGGGTCAAGCATGCATCAAGGGGAGGTTGGGAATAAGATGAGGGAGGGGGGGAGGAGGGTGTTGATGGTCTATTGTATGTTGGGATACTGCTAAATCTGAGCCAGCTGGAAGAATGGATATATGTATTAAAGAAGAATATTGTCATATTCAGCGAGAGTGCATGGGGAAAGTATATTGATACGATGGGTAGGGAGGGAGGGAGGGAGGGTGGGGTAGGAAAGGTAATAGAAGGATTTCTAGAATTGAATACAATGAGAGGTAGCGCAGGTATTATGTTTACATTTCTGTGGGCTACCTTAGGCAAAAGGAGGTTAGGCTGGAGAGTACAGAGGAGTGGGTTTGGGAAGGGGGGGATAATAACATTAAAATATTGATGACGATAACAAATGTTATACCACTGTATTTCTGGTGTATTTTGTAATATGCTGCATGTTGGAGTTAAAAGGTTGCATTGAAATTGTTGAAACATCAATAAAAAAAAACTGTTGAAAGTAAAAAAAAAAAAAAAAAAAAAAAAAGATTTTCCTTCATTTAAAATTTGTACAATAAAAAAAAAAAAAAGTTTTTAACAAAAAGCAAGAATCAGAGCTGTTTAAACTGTGCAGAGTTAACACCCAAAAATGTGTCATCTGGAATGAAAAATGTGTCGTCTGGAATGACGATCAGGGAGCCACAGATGCAACCACTAAATCTAGTTGGACTAAATAATGGTGGTACTTACGGGAAAGTGTACGAGAGGGATTGCCAGCAGCACTACCAGTAATATCACTAGTCTGATGATCATGATCGCTTCATCGTGTTGCAGGTATTTATTATAGCTCTGAAGTAATTCTGATTCTACTTTATCTGTAAAGAAAATAAAATGAAGCCGATCACGAATTCTACAACAACCCCAAAATAATAGGCTGCGGACCTAGTAGTTAGAGCAGCAGGCCGAAAACTGGGGAAGCCAATGTTCAAATTCCACCACCACTCCCTGTTCTCTTGGAAAAGCCACTTAACTTTCTATTGCCTCAGATACGAGCTTAGGGCTGTGTTTACTAAAGCTTAGCACATGCTTGGTGCTGTGCAGCCCATTTTATTCCTGTGGGCCAGACAGCACATAAGGTGCACTAAGCGTTAATAAGTAGTGTAAGCTCTCTGGTAACAGGGAGACAGCTAATATACCTGAATGTAATTTGCCATAAACTACTACTGAACAAGGGCTTGAGCTACATCCAAATAGCTTTTACCCCATACATCATCAGAAACTTGGATGACAAAGGCAGAGGTTGACTTGTTTGGTACCCTGTGTGTTCCGCTGCTTCTTATTTGTGTGTCTTACATAGTAACATAGTAGATGACGGCAGAAAAAGACCTGCACGGTCCATCCAGTCTGCCCAACAAATATGTAGGTGAATTGAAGATGTAGGTGAATCGCTATGGGGACACAAAATCTTTCATTGATAGCTTTCAGGTTCACGTGACCTTTCCGGTATAGGCTTTTATCACATCAAATCCAGGGCCAATGCTAAACATGCAGGGGCTCAGGATAGAAATTTTATTATTATTATTTATTGCATTTGTATCCCACATTTTCCCACCTATTTGCAGGCTCAATGCGGCTTACAGAGTATGATTATGACATAATCATTTCGTGATAACAGGTACAATTCTTAATGTCTGAAGATTAGGTAAGGGAAGATAGACAAAGTCAATTCATGATAACAGGTACAATTATTAAAGTTTGAAAATTAGGTAAGGGAAGATAGACGGAAGGTGTTAGGTAGGATATAGGTGAACTGTAATAACTGTGTAGTTTGTTGAGGTAATTTTGTAGGCTGTGTGTTTTCTTTGTAGGCCTTTTGGAAAAGATGCATCTTCAGAGATTTGTGGAAGTTAGTTATATTGTCAGTAGCTTTCAGGTCTGTAGGTAGAGCATTCCACAGCTGCGTGCTCAAGTAGGAGAAGGTGGTGGCATGTATCAGCTTGTATTTTAGTCCTTTACAGCTGGGGAAGTGCAGATTGAGAAATTTGCGGGATGATCTTACAGCGTATCTGGGAGGCAAGTCCACAAGGTTTAGCATGTAGATTGGGGCGTCTGCGTGAATGATTTTGTGTACAATCGTGCAAATCTTGAACGCCACACGTTCTTTGAGTGGGAGCCAATGAAGTTTCTCTTAAGGTTTTTGCACTTTCATATTTAGTTTTTCCGAATATGAGTCTGGCGGCAGTATTTTGGGCTGTTTGGAGTTTTTTGATAGTCTGTTCTTTGCAGCCGGCGTATAATGCATTACAGTAGTCCAGGTGACTTATTACCATTGACTGTACCAGGGTGCGGAAGATATATCTCGAGAAGAAAGGTTTTACTCTTTTGAGTTTATTTTTATTACATTTGTACCCCGCGCTTTCCCACTCATGGCAGGCTCAATGCGGCGGGCAACGGAGGGTTAAGTGACTTGCCCAGAGTCACAAGGAGCTGCCTGTGCCTGGAATTGAACTCAGTTTCTCAGTTCCCCAGGAACCAAAGTCCACCACCCTAACCACTAGGCCACTCCTCCACTTCCACATGGAGTGGAACATCTTCTTCGCTGTATTCTTCACATGAGTATTGAGTGTGAGGTTTCGGTCGATGGTCACTCCAAGAGTTCTTAGGTTTTGTGCGAAGGGAAGAGAACAGTATGGTGTGGTTATTTTTGAGTAGTTGTTTTTGTTGTGTTGTGAGGTTAGTACCAGACATTGTGTTTTCTCTGCGTTGAGTTTCAGTTTGAACGCATCCGCCCAGGAGTGCATGGTTTGGAGGCTTTGGTTAATCTCGTTGGTGATTTCGTTTAGGTTATGTTTGAATGGGATGTAAATCGTGACATCGTCAGCATATATATAGGGATTGAGGTTTTGGTTGGGAGGAGGCCCCAAAGTCACTAACCCAGCATTTTCAGCAGCACTATCCGGTTAAGTGCCACAGACTATGCCCAGTTAGCTCCAGAGAGGCAATTTATACGGCAAGATGCCTCTTCTGGCCATTTAAATCATTTTGAATAATAGGCCCATAGGCACCTACTTTTCTATACAGAATACTAGCATAAGTGGCTGAAAACACACTTTCATTTAAGGTACAATCACTTATACCAGCTCTATAGCAGGTATGAATCACTACACCTACATTTTGGAAGGATATGTGCAAATTAAAGTATCTTGTAATCCACACACATACTTTCATGCATCATCCATTCGCATACCCATAATAAAAGTATGCACCAAGCAAGCACTGTGCATACGTTTACACCAGTCAGACGTTTATAAGAGGTCGTGTGCACAGTTGTCTGTATCTAAAACTAGGTGCCAGAATTACACCCTGAATGAACAAGATTTGTTTGCCCTTTTTGAAAACACACAGCTTCGGCTGTTTGTGAGTGAAGAAACAAAATTTATCCACAAGTACAGTAGCTTTTTTTTTTAAAGTAGGTAGAGAGTCAAGGATTTGATATACCACCTTAAGGCAGTTTACATATATTATACAGGTATTTTCTCTGTTCCTATAGGGCTCGCAATCTAAGTTTTTTGTACCTGTGGCAATGGAGGGTTAAGTGATTTGCCCAGGGTCACAAGGAGCTGCAGTGGGAATCGAACCTAGTTCCCCAGGTTCTCAACCCACTGAACTAACCATATTAAAGCTCTTGCATGGCTGACACTGCTGTCTAAGTGCTTTTGAATAGTAGTCAGGTTATACTTACCATAGAAACTAAGATATCCAAATAAGGCACATGTAAAATAGATTATAAAACTCAGACTGATGGCTATGTAGGCTACATTCTGCATTCTGCTCTTCGAAGGGCTGTAAAACAAAGATGCAGAAAATTAACATGCGGTACTCTTCCTGCAGTCTTCCTCACTATCAAAGTTTCAACCTGGAAAACACTCCATTCCCCTATCTGCATCCGAGCAGAAAGACAAGGCATCTGGATAGACTTTGTAAGACATTAGTCTACACACTGTGGGGTGGGGAGATGTTGTGCTACAAGTGTGAGTGGAGAAAGAGAGGAGATGCTGGGCTACAAGGGTGCAGAAAGGGAGGGGAGATGCTTTGCATGGTGGAACCATGTGGGAGAGACCATAGGGATTCTCAAGGAGATGAGAGACTGGAGGATGGTGAGTACAAAGGGTAAAACGTATAGTAATGGGGAGAGTACTGAAGACTGAGAGGGTGAAGTTTCAGTGGGCAGACAGAACAGAGAGAAAGAGGAATACGTCAGAGACAGATGAAGTCAGGGAATGGAAGATAAGAGAAAAAGTGGAGTAACATCAAATAGACAGCACCCACTGGGAAACGAGCAGAAGGCAAGGCAAGACAAGAAAGCAGAAAAAAGAAACTGGGACTGACGTGCTTGGAAAAATAAAATGCCCAGACATCAAAAGTGTTTTATTTTAAATTTATTAGAACAATATTAGCTTTGGAAAATGTGCATCATGGATGCCTCTGCAATTTTGCTGGAAGAACATTTCTGTTTTATTTCTGTTATATTGTGGTACCTGCCTAGCTTGAATTCTTGGGGTTCCTAGTTCAATTTTTGCCTTTATATTTCAGTTTCTAATTAGTGATCCCTTGTTCTGTATTTGGTGAGGTTCTGCATATGTTTTGTGTGTGACCAAGGTGTGCTATTCTGTTTGCATGTAGGTTTACGTGTAGAACTCTGCAGCAGAAAAACAAAGAGACCACCATGGCGGAGGAACAATAGAATCCCACAGGAAGCGCAAAGGGTCAAAAAAACAGTGGGAAGAGGACAATGCTCTTCTAAGACAAACGAAAACGAGTCTAAGGTAAAATTATGTATAATCATACCTGATAATTTTCTTTCCATTAATCATAGCTGATCAATCCATAGACTGGTGGGTTGTGTCCATCTACCAGCAGGTGGAGATAGAGAGCAAACTTTTGCCTCCCTATATGTGGTCATGTGCTGCCGGAAACTCCTCAGTATGTCGATATCAAAGCTCCATCCGCAGGACTCAGCACTTAGAGAATTACACCCACGAAGGGACACTCTGCCCAGCTCACCACCGCCGAAACGGGGGAGGGGAATTAACCCAGCTCATCCCCACACAAGTGGGGGAGGGGAATCCGTCCAGCTCATCCCCGCGGAGCGGGGGAGGGACACCACACCCGCCGATGCGGGGGGATCTGGCTTATCCTGCAACCGCAACCGCGGGAGGAGCTGACTGACCCTAACACCGCCGAAGCGGGAGGGGTACAAAGCTGCCCTACAGCCGCACGAAGCGGGAGGGAGTGCCGGCAGAATTTATGTCTCAATCCAGCCCCGTAAAACGGAGGGGAGAGGAATGCAGCAGCTCACTGTAACACAAACTCGTCTCAACTCTTGAAGAATCCAAGTGAAAGAAGAACTTGAACACGAAGTCCTCCTGAAGTAACTGAAGGCTAAACTTGAACCTAAAATTCAACCAGAATATAAACAGTACAGATATCTGGGAGGGGCTATGGATTGATCAGCTATGATTAATGGAAAGAAAATTATCAGGTATGATTATACATAATTTTACCTTCCATATCATCAAGCTGATCAATCCATAGACTGGTGGGATGTACCGAAGCAGTACTCACCCAGGGCGGGACATAGAAATCCCTGACCTCAACACTGAAGCTCCAAACCGGGCCTCCGCCCGTGCAGCCACAGTCAAACGGTAATGCTTGGAGAATGTATGAGCCGAAGCCCAAGTTGCCGCCTTGCATATCTCTTCCAAGGAGACGGATCCGGCCTCTGCCATCGAGGCCGCCTGAGCTCTCGTGGAGTGAGCCTTCAGCTGGATAGGCGGCACCTTCCCCGCGGCCACATAAGCCGCTGCAATGGCTTCCTTGACCCATCTTGCCACTGTAGGCTTAGCAGCCTGCAGACCCTTACGAGGACCTGCAAACAGGACAAACAGATGATCCGATTTCCGGAAATCATTGGTCACTTCCAAGTATCTGATGATGACTCGTCTCACATCCAGATATTTAAGAGCAGAGTACTCCTCTGGGTAGTCCTCCCTACGAAAGGAAGGGAGACAGAGCTGCTGATTCACATGGAAGCGAGAACCAATCTTGGGCAGGAAGGAAGGCACTGTGCGAATAGTCACTCCTGCCTCAGTGAACTGCAGAAAAGGCTCTCGACATGAGAGCGCCTGGAGCTCGGAAACTCTTCTGGCTGAAGTGATAGCCACCAAAAAGACTGCTTTCAACGTCAGGTCTTTCAGAGATGCCCTCGACAAGGGTTCCAAAGGCGGCTTCTGCAATGCTCTTAGCACCAGGTTGAGATTCCACGCAGGCACCACTGAGTGCAGAGGAGGGCGCAGGTGATTAACTCCCTTGAGAAAGCGCACCACATCTGGCTGCGAAGCCAGGGAAACACCCTTCAGGCGGCCCCTGAAGCAAGCCAGAGCCGCTACCTGGACTTTAAGGGAACTGAGCGACAGGCCTTTCTCCAGACCTTCTTGCAGGAACGCCAACACTGAAGAAATTGGAGCAGTGAAGGGAGAAAGTGAGCCTGCTTCACACCATGCTGCAAAGATACGCCAAACCCTGGCGTAAGCAGTAGAAGTAGAGCGCTTCCTCGCTCTCAGCATAGTGGCGATGACCTTGTCTGAGAAGCCCTTCTTCCTCAGACGCTGCCGCTCAATAGCCAGGCCGTAAGACCAAAGGGAGAGGGATCCTCCATCACCACGGGACCCTGATGTAACAGGCCCTGCTCCACTGACAGCCGCAGAGGATCGTCGACTGAGAGCCTGAACAAGTCCGCATACCAGGGACGTCTGGGCCAATCCGGACCCACCAGGATTACCCTGCCGGGATGCTTTGCCACCCGGTCTAGCACCCTGCCCAACATGGGCCAGGGCGGGAACACATAGAGGAGCTCTTGTGTCGGCCACTGTTGGAGAAGAGCATCTATTCCCAGGGATCGAGGGTCCCGTCCTCTGCTGAAAAAGCGCGGCACTTGGCCATTGGCCGATGACGCCATCAGATCTAGGCTCGGCTGGCCCCAGCGCTTCGTGATGTCCAAGAACGCCTGAGCAGATAGTTGCCACTCTCCGGGCTCCAAGGTATGGCGACTGAGAAAGTCCGCCTTGACATTCATGACTCCGGCAATGTGGGCCGCTGAAAGCTGCTCCAGGTTCGCTTCCGCCCACTGGCAAAGACTCATAGCCTCCTTGGCTAGAGGGGCGCTCTTGGTACCTCCCTGGCGGTTGATATAGGCCACAGCCGTGGCATTGTCCGACAGGACCCGTACAGGCTTCAACACCAGTACCGGGATGAACTCCAATAACACCAACCGAATGGCTCTGAGTTCCAGGAGGTTGATAGACCACTTGCCTCTGCAGGAGACTAGAGCCCCTGCGCTGTCCTTCCCAAGCAGTGGGCTCCCCAGCCCATCAAAGAGGCGTCTGTCGTGACGACAATCCACTCCGGGGTCACCAGAGGCAATCCTGCAGACAACTTGTCTGTCTGCGTCCACCAGCTCAGCGCCTTGCGCACTGCTGGGTCCACGGGAAGGCGCACAGCATAATCCTCCGACATCGGAGTCCAGCGCAGCAGCAGAGATAGCTGTAGTGGTCTCATATGAGCCCTGGCCCAGGGCACTACTTCCATCGTGGCCGTCATAGAGCCCAACAGCTGCACGTAGTCCCAAGCCCGAATAGGAGAGGCTACTAGGAACTAGTCCACCTGAGCCTGAAGCTTGACAATCCGATTGTCTGGCAGGAACACTCTGCCCACTTGAGTGTCGAATCGAACTTCCAGATACACCAGGGACTGAGTCGGGCGCAGCTGGCTCTTCTTCCAGTTGATGATCCATCCCAGGGAGCTCAAAAGAGCAATTACCCGGTCCATAGCTTTGCCGCACTCTGCATAAAAGAGGGGGCTCGGATCAACCAGTCGTCCAGATAAGGATGGACTTGTACTCCTTCCTTTAGCAGGAAGGCCGCTATGACCCCCATTACTTTGGAAAAGATCCGCGGAGCAGTAGCCAACCCGAAAGGGAGGGCTCTGAACTGGAAGTGTCGTCTCAGGACTGTAAAACGCAGAAAGCGTTGGAGAGGAGGCCAGATGGGAATATGCAGGTACGCTTCCTTGATGTCCAAGGAAGCCAAGAACTCTCCTGCCTTCACTGCCGCTATAACAGAGCGGAGAGTCTCCATGCGAAAGTGCCTCACTTTCCAGGCCCGATTGACCCCTTTGAGGTCGAGGATAGGCCGGACAGAACCTCCTTTCTTTGGAACCACAAAGGAAATGGAGTAACGTCCCTTGCCAATCTGATTTTTTGGCACCGGAACGACCGCACCCCGGCGGATCAGGTTGTCCAAGGTCTGCTGCACTACCACAGCTTGACCGGAGACTTGCAGGGAGAGAGTACAAACCCGTCTCTTAAGGGTTGGCAGAACTCTAGCTTGTAGCCGTCTCTGATGACTTCCAGCACCCACGCGTCTGAAGTTATAGTGGTCCACTCGCCCAGAAACGAGGACAGCCGTCCTCCAATCTGCACTGGGGCGTGGACCAAGGCCCCGTCATTGGGTACGAGACCCTGGGGGAGGACCGGAGGGAGCACCTCCGGGACGGCGGTCTCTGCGGAAGGAATGCTGCTTGGGGGAGAAATTCCTCTTGAAGGAAGAGGGGGCAGAGGAACCCGACTTGCCCGGGCGGTACCGATGGGCTTCCTGCAACCGTCCTCTGGAGGTATCGGGACGAGTACTAACCCGAGCCCTGACCTCTGGTAATTTCTTGCCCTTAGACGTGCCGAGATCGGTCACGATTTTGTCCAGCTCGACCCCAAAGAGCAGCTTGCCTTTAAAAGGCAATCTAGCCAGGCGGGATTTAGAGGCGTGGTCAGCAGACCAATGTTTCAGCCAAAGCCACCGCCGCGCAGAGACTGTCTGAGCCATGCCTTTAGCTGAGGCTCTCCAGACATCATACAGCAAGTCTGCCAAATAGGCTAAGCCCGATTCCAGGGCCGGCCAATCAGCCCTCAAGGAATGATCCGAGGGGGAAGCCCGCTGCACCATAGTCCGGCACGCCCTGGCCACATAGGAGCCGCAAACTGAGGCCTGCAAACTTAAAGCAGCTGCCTCAAAGGACGACCTTAAGGCCGCCTCCAATCTTCTGTCTTGGGCGTCCTTTAGGGCCGTGCCACCTTCCACCGGCAACGCCGTTTTCTTAGTCACCGCAGTGATTAAAGAATCCACGGTAGGCCACAGATAGGCCTCACGTTCACTCACAGCCAAAGGATAGAGGCGGGACATAGCCCTAGCCACTTTAAGGCTCGTTTCCGGGACATCCCATTGAGCCGCAATTAAGGTGTGCATGGCATCATGCACGTGGAAGGTTCTAGGCGGGCGCTTCGTCCCCAGCATAATGGCAGAGCCAACAGGGGCTGAGGGAGAGACGTCCTCCGGAGAGGAAATCTTCAAAGTGTCCATGGCCTGTAACAACAGGTTGGGCAAATCCTCTGGGCTAAAAAGCCGCGCTGCAGAGGGGTCATCCGCTCCAGCCGAGCGGGGATCTATCTCCTCCAAGGAATCCGCAAAGGATCGTTGGGAGACCTCAGACACGCTGCCCTCATCTACATCGGAGGAGACAAAAGTCCTCCAAGGCCTGGAAATCAACCCGAGGGCGTTTACCTCTGGGAACCTCAACCTCTTTATCAGAAGAGGGAGCAGGGGCAGCGTTTTGCATGAGGAAAGCCTGATGCAGCAGCAAAACAAACTCGGGGGAGAAACCCCCCAGACTGTGCACTTCCGCAGCCTGGGCAACAGCCCTAGACGCACTCTCAACCGGCGCTCGCAATAGCGGGGGAGAGACATGCTGCGCATCCAAAATGGCGTCCGGCGCGAAACTCCGTGAAGGAGCCGCGCGGGAAGAACGGCGCTTAACTTTAGCCGCTTTTGTGCCGTCGCCCAAATTAAGGGCGTTCATGGCATTAATGTCTCCAACCTCAAGGGCGGCCCCGAAGAAGCCGTCCGAGCCGCGTGGCCGGCCAAGATGGCGGAGGCGAGGAGCGGGGGATGGGCGTTTATGGCGGGAAAAAACCGCCACGCCGGAGGAACGACCGGGACATTCATCGGTCACTAAACTATCACCCATCAAGGGCGAATCAGGTTGTAAAACCCCCGCATCCCCTCTAGAAGCGCTCCAGCGATCCGGGGAGCGACCCTTTGCGCCCTCGCCCTCCGACGCCATTGCCACGAGGAGAAGAATCGGGGAACCCCCTGCCCGCTATAAAAAGGTAAAATTACCTGCTTGCCGCTCCGAGCTGTAACGAACTGGTGTCCCAGTGAGTAGCTGCAATGAACGCTTAAAGAAACGTCAAATTAAACGCCTTTAAAGACGTTTAAAAATATTTTTTTTTTTTTTTTTTTTTTTTTTAAACGGAGCCAGCGGGAGGGGGGAGAAAAGGAGGGACCTGGCACCACCAGGTTTGCACTTGCTCAAAAGAGCCCTCAACCCCAGGCCTCAACAAAACCTAAGGATTAGGCTTGGAGGCCTAGCCAGAGCTGCTGCTGTGTGTGACCACCACCTGCTGAGATAGAGAACATACTGAGGAGTTTCCGGCAGCACATGACCACATATAGGGAGGCAAAAGTTTGCTCTCTATCTCCACCTGCTGGTAGATGGACACAACCCACCAGTCTATGGATTGATCAGCTTGATGATATGGAAGTAATACATAAAATATTTCTTTAAAAAAACACAAGGGGATAAAATGGCTATATATATATATATATATAAACAAAATAAAATACAAATCAACCTTACTACTACTACTACTTAGCATTTCTATAGCGCTGCTAGGGTTACGCAGCGCTGTACAATTTTAAACAAGGGGAAGGACAGTCCCTGCTCAAGAGATCTTACAATCTAAAGGCCTTAGAATATGAACTTAAAAATACAAATTGCCCACAATTAAAAGCACACATACACATATTAAATGAAGCAAAAAAATGGTGATCCAAATAAAAATTACTAACCTTTGGATAGTTCTAATTTACCAACTTAATGGAAAGGTTACTAATTTTTATTTGGAACATCATTGGTTGCTTCACAGGGGAGGGGAGCGACCATTTTCCAGCAGCATTATAGCTACCACCAGTGAGTTTCCTGATGAAGCTATTGAGAAACGGGTCCATCGAGACCACACCGACTTGAGCTTTACAGCTGGGGTTGAGTCAAAGTCCACACGAACGCTACACTATTCAGATAAGTCCATTGTTTAATCCTTAGCGATGTGATTTTGGGACAATATCCGATAAGGTTTTTATCAGTGAGCAAAGTTTGATTGAATCAACAATTATTGTGCAAAAAATAAAAAAATTAAAAATTCAGGAGGTTTTTTCATCCATGATTACTTTTTAAAAACTGTGAGCAATAAAGAGACCATGAAAAGTACAGTGTGTTGTTATCATTGCCACAGTATTACGAGATCTCTTTCCTCCGTTAACTAAGTGAATGTTGTGTTTTCTTCACTTTTAATTTATTGAGCTCTCTCATATTATCAGTGAAGTAGATCTTAGTGGGTTTCTACATTTACATATGCATAGACTTTTTATCCTATTGTATTTTTTTAAGAAATATATTATGTATTACTTTAGACTCCTGAGGCAGGCATTATTGCCAAAACACAGTGCTGTGTCCAGTCTTCAATCATCAATAAATATCCTCTTTGAACTTTGAATCATTTTGGTTTGTCCTAGAAAAGCCATTGTCCGCTTCCCATTATTTTTTGAACTCTGCAGCAGTCCACTTTCTGTTTTACCAGCAGTAGGTGTATTGGTGTTCTAGGGCTCCATGTATTATTCGTAATGCTGCCTATTCATAAGAAGGGTTCATGTTTTTTTAATCATAGGAATTAATGCTAGTGTTATACAGTAGGTCAGCTACAAGTATGCCGAGTTAGGATTTTTTTCAGGTTTTGTATTATTTCATAGTGTTCATGGTAGTGGAGAGATTTATGTTGCCATTACTCAGATGGCATGAGAATCAAAATACATAGAAACATGTATGACTTAATATTTTTTTATATGGTAACTTCCGTGGAGAAAATATGCTAAGTTATGATCTGCATCTGTTGTTGTGGTGGGGTGGGGCAGGGTTTGTATGAATTAAATGTAAATGTGGTCTGCATCTACAAGAACTGCCATACTGTACCAGATCAAAGGTCCATGAGGGTCATGTATGAAGTGTGTCACAAAGATGAGTATTGTCTACTAGGTGTGTTCTGACTGAGGAAAAGCTCAGAACCACTGCTTCAGACAGAAGCAACAAGACAAAAAAGCGATAATTAACATTCCCACCCAGTCTCTAATGTTTGCCTTACACTGATCCCAAACATTAACAAGGCAAGAGGCAAAAAGAGTGCAGTATTCCAGCTTCTTGGCAAAGGTGAGTGATAGCAGGAGAGAAACCGCAGCAGAGGTCAGAAGCTTGGGGCACCCTGCTAAAAGACGGGATGCTAGA
Source organism: Microcaecilia unicolor (assembly GCF_901765095.1). Lineage (NCBI taxonomy): Eukaryota > Metazoa > Chordata > Amphibia > Gymnophiona > Siphonopidae > Microcaecilia > Microcaecilia unicolor. Next base: position 177,449,885 of record NC_044039.1, on the reverse strand, counting down.
TTAGCTACAAGTTGCATTTCAGGACATCGTTTACGACCATCCTGTGGCTCTCCTAACTTTCTTGATCCCCTGAGGATTCTCATACCTTTGAAGCTCACTGTAGATCGGCAATACAGATGTATGGCAGAGAAATGAAAATGCCATAATTGGTATAGCATATGCACTCTGAAAACATAAAACAAATGTAAATATACTGGAAAGACTATATATTTTCTTCACTTAGGGCCCCTTTTACTAAGCGGTAAAAGGGGCCCAACACAGGCTTACCGCTCGCTAAACAGGACGTACCGCCGGGCTACCACTGCAACCCGGCGGTACTTCCCACCCCTAGTGTGCCGTCATATCCGGTGATACAAAAATACATTTATTTTTGTAGCACCGGGGAGTACCTGGCGGTAACTGGGCAGTGCCCGCGCTGCCTGGTTACCACCGGGTTAGTGTGGAGCACTTACCGCCACCTCAATGGATGCCAGTAAGGGTTCCCCCTTCCCCCCCCCCCCCCCCCACCCCCAAAATGGCCACACGGCAAGTGCTTTACTTGCCACAAGTCCATTTCCTGCAGGAAAGAAAGACTTCCCTTTTACCAGCTGCAGTAAAAGGGGGCCTTGACGCGCATGAAATACATGTGCCAATGCCAGCGCAGGCCCCCTTTTGCCACAGCTTGGTAAATGAGGCCCTTAGTCATTGCTAGATTTTGTGCATTTACTAAATTTCTCTTCTTGCTTTTGTGCCTATAATCGATATATATATCTTCTCACATATACAATATGTACACATATATACTTATTCTCTCCTTCTCTCAGTGGGATGTTCTCATTTCCGTTTGCTGTTCTAATAAGGCAGTACTTGGGCAGAAGTCCTTCCTTTTAGTCAACCTTGACACAAAAAACAATACCCATTGCCAACAATTTACATCCTAAGATTCCCATTAATAATAGAACATGCCTTCTGCCCAAGGTGAAACTGAATCTGCCCCAAGACCCATTATTCTTTTGGGTATTGCTCCTTTATAAAAAGTACATAAGATCAGAGAAAGCATCAAAGGGAAGCCCACTGAAGGCTTCCAGCATCTGCCAAAAAGGACAGCGTTCTTTAACAAAGAAAGCAATGAAGGATTCCAGATGCAGACTAGAATGAATGAAACACATTGACGGACAACTATTTGTTACTATAGTAAAAACATTCAGATATCTATCAACATCTTTAGGTTTCAGAGAATCACATACTGTATAGTGAAGGTCAAAAACCTCCTGAAGCGCAACATACAGCTCTGGAAGCTTTTCACTTCCTCTAAGTACAAGGAGGTAAAATTGGGAGAAATGTCGGGAAAGAGTGTCACGAAGAGGGTGGTGGACCCCAGAGGGGGGTCATGAAGACAAGAATAGAGATGGAATTCAGAACTCAAACAATGTGTGGGATAAACCCAGAGGCCTTCAAATGGCAAGAGGATGGAACCCAAGCATTAGGAACTTCAGCTCAAAACATCCGTGAAATGAATTCTTACACTTCTCAGAAGGCATAATACTCCTGGAGGAATTCAGCACGGAATTTGTGAAAATTCTACATTATTTTTAGAGTTATTACACAGAATTTTTCCATCAAAAGGGCCTGAAATTCCCTCCTGCCTTTTCTCTCCTCAGGCTCCAGCTTTCCCAGTTCCATTTATCACTCCAACTGTAGTTCTCCCTCCAACTCCCAGCATGACCCCTAATTCTGTCTCCAAAGACTTCTCCCACATACAATACCCCTCCTCTCAATTCCTCTGTCCCCCAGGCACACAGCCTCACCTCTCATTCTCTCTCTCCAGGGCACACTCTCAGCTTGCTCTGCCCCCTCCACACAGAACGCTCACCTTGTTCTGCTTGCCCCCTCTATGGCACACTCATCTTGCTACGTCCTAGGGTTACCATATTTGCTGCGACAAGAGGACACAAAAAATAAAATGCCACCCTGCCCCCAGCCCACTCTCAGCCCCACTGCACCCTGCCACAGTCACCTTGACCCCCCCCCCCCCCAAAAAAAAACAAAAAAAAAAACAGATTCTATAAGCAGTGAAATACTGGTAAAATTAACAGAAATGCATTTTCTTCTGTACTCTGCTAAACACAAAATTAGAAAATATGTACATTTCCAAAATATGCAAACATCTATGAGCGGCATGTCCCCATTTTCTTTCCCTCCCATCCACGAACAGTATGTTACCCTCTCCTCGCCATTCCCTTCTATCTATATACTGCATTTCCCCCTTTTCCCTTCCCCCCCGTCCCTTCCCTTCCATCCCTTAAATGTTCCACTTTCCTCCCTTCTATGAACAACTCATCTTCCTCTTCTCTCCCTCCGATCCATGTGCAGCATATCAACCCCCTCCCTTTTCCGGGCCTACCTTACAGCCCTGGTAGTGTAGGGGCCTCTTTATGGCAAGAAAAACCTCCACTCTTTCCTGCTCACTGCTGCTGCTTCATGAAAATGGCTGCCAAGACGTCAAGCTGTGGCCTTGCATGACTTCCGTGGAATAGGAATGCACTGGCGTCTCTAATGTTTAGCGCGAGCTAAAAACGTGAGCACGCCTTAGTAAAAGGGGGCCTTAGTGGGCAGACCAGATGGAACATTTCAATCTCTTATTATATTACTATTGAGTCCGTTTACTCAACTGTGCTAGCTGCTCATCATGAGAATGCTTGTGTCTTAATTCCTACATTACAACAGCCAATATGGAAAATACCATTTTGGACAGAGAATGGTGGAGACTACATTATACTTCTGTTTGAAACAGAAGTATAGTTAACTGCATTACACTATCTGCAGTGCAGTCAACATGCAGTAGTGACTTTCTCTGTGTTAACGGCACCACAACCCTCCCAAAAATGTTGGGAATGCCTCTGAGTGTTAATGTGCAGGTTTTGCAGTTATTTTGGCTATTACCATGTAGTGCCTGCAAAACCTCAACATCCTCCTATATAATAAAACGCACCTCCAACATTCTGAAGCTGACTGCATGGCTGAGGCATTCCTGCTCTCTGTATCCATCTCCTGAATTGACATCATGTACTTCCGGGTTCGTCACAAGCAGAAGAAGTGACCAACCACACGAGGTTTCTTGGCTTCAGAATGTTGGAGGTGAATTCTATTAAATAGGATTGGTCAGTTCCTTGAAGCACAGCCAGAGCTCAGCGTCCTGCACAGTAACGCTCAGGCACCAGAGAGGGGGGGGGGGGGGGCATCTCTGTCACACACACACACTCTCTCTCTCACAGTCAATGTCTTTCTCTCTCTCACTCTCGCACACTCTATGTCTCACACTGTATCACATTCACTCTCTATGTGTCACACAGTCACTCACACACTCTCTTGGTCTCATACACTCAGTCTCACAGAGAGTCTGTGTCTCACACACACTCTCTCTCGCACACACTGTATCTGTGTGAAACACACTCTCTCTCTCTCACACTGTGTCTCACATACGCACTTGCACACACTCTCATTCTCACACACACACTCGCACCCAGACTCACTCTCTCTCTCACACATTCACTCTCTCTCTCACTCACACACAGTCACTCTCACATACACTCTCTCAAACAAACACACTCCGAGGAAAACCTTGCTAGCGCCCGTTTCATTTGTGTCAGAAACGGGTCTTTTTTACTAGTAGCTTAATAAATAGTGGCCCTAAATGTTTATGGTGCCATAGACCCAGTACCATTAAGATTATGTTACAGGACTGAGCAAAAATTATATTTAGACATACTGGGGTCTATTAATTAACCTGCAATGTGCAGTCAACACATTATTAGTGGACAGGCCCTGCAGCTGCTAACAGGGGCAACAGAAAATAATGAGCGTTAACACGTCACATAGTACTAACAGACCACAGTGAAGAGAACAGGGACTATTTCCACAGATGCACCATTTTTCCCCCTTCCCCTGCAATCTCGGGTAAAGAAAAGATGCTACATAATTAGAAATTGAATTCAACTGATCCCTGGTCAATTTTCAAACTAATCAACTGTAGATATATACTGAAACAAACATAAGGGAACAAGCCCTCGACTTCACAAACTGTAATTTTTAAGAATTTTCAGTAAGGGAAGGACGGAAAGATGTGGAGTACAATATAATGTCTGTAAAATTATATATTAATATGCAGACCTCTTTAGATAATCTGAAAAACTTCGGTTTGCAATCATCAGTGGAATTTGAGACCTGCAACAAAGAAATTAAAAAAAAAAATAGACATTTGAATATTCGCTTCTACAAACCAGAACTACAAAATTTCACTGAGCTGGACCAAAGGGAAATGGCAATTTTCTAACTATCAAATTTAGGACAAAAGTCTTCAGGTGCTGTCCTGTCACAGACTTTGAATTATGTTTGAAAAGCAAAGTGTGGGCACAGTTTCTCACTGAAATCTGCTGGGGGTAAGGAGTATGATTCTTGTGCTGGTAGATCTCTCATGGAAAAAGTTTGCATTGTCTTGAAAATACAATCTCAATGCATTATTTTCCTCACCTAAATGTGGATAAAAGCAGGTGCACCATAGAATAGTGTGCGAAGGGAAGGTAATTTTTAGGCAGCCAATTTACATGTGCAAATCATTCACCTGCATATGTTGCTGTGTCCGATGAGAAAAGCTAATAAACTCTGACCACACAAATAAAGCACAACAGTTAAAAAGAGTTACTTTAGAGCCTGCTCTTCCTTCTCTGAATCTAGACATCTGAAAGAAATGGTATGCAGTTCACCTGTAAATACTGAAGAGAGTGGTCTGGTGGAAGCGGGCAAGGAACAGACCATTTCTTTACGACAACCTGTAAAGAAAAACATTTTGTCAGTTCATAACTAAAAACAACCCACCCACACATCTCTCTTTCTTTAAGATAAGAGTAAATTACAAAGTGCTAATAAGGCTGATGCATGATGGTACAATATTGTAACAGAGGGAGTGGTGTAGAAGTTGGCTTGTCAAGACCCAACTTAGCCTGCAATACAGACTGATGTAGGAACAAATGTACAGAATGCGATTCTCATGCCAATGATGTGCAACTACTGCTACCCACTGAATCGGATCTACCTACAGCTTTGAGTAAAGCAACCGGTGGTCTAACAGCAACTCAGGAATGGGCAAAAAACAGCAAACTCTGCCTGAACCCAAGCAAAACTGATTCTTTGGATACCTAATACCGGACTTCAAAGTACCTTTTGAGAAGTATGAACTCCTCCTAAAAATCACAGGTCAGGAATTTTGGGATACTCTCACTCTGATCCTCCAAATTCAAACAACCTTTAAAAACAGTCTCTATCACCTGAAGAAGCTACAAAATCTCTCTCTACATATTGAAAAAACGAGTTTGACCACAGTGGTCCATGCCATCATAGCATCACAACTGGACTACTGCAATGCCCTGTACACTGGTCAAACCAAAAGAGTTTGCACCAGCTTCAACTAATTCACAATACTGCATCACATCCCACTCTTCCTGCAAAAACTACACTGGCTACCAGTACCTTACGGGGCTAAATTTAAAACTCTATATCTGATTTTGAAGGTCCTCACAAAAAAAAAAATGGGCCAGAGTACTTAAAGAATAAGTTAACCCTCCGAGGTCCTCTCAAGGAGCATCACTATCTGTACCCTCATCAAAAGAAATTGTATGATGCGTTAATTGCCTGCGAGCTTTCTCAGGAGTAACCCTCACACTCTGGAACTTACTCTCTCAGAGCAGCTACGTCTAATTCGAGGCTACCTCTATTTCAAAAAGCAGATGAAAGCCTGATTCTTCTCCCAAGCCTTTAATACACGTGGTGCCGACTATCCACTCACTCTGCACCAGGAATAGCTTTCTGCACACTCTCTGGTCGATATTCAAAATGACTTAACCAGCCAGAAACGGCCACTGACTGGTTAAGAACATAACAGTAGCCATACCGGGTCAGACCAATGATCCATCTAGCCCAGTATCCGTTTTTCTAAACTGTGGCCAAGCCAAGTCACAAGTACCTGGCAGAAACCCAAATCGCTTGTTTGGGGCAATCTGCTAATTTTCAGCAGTACTTAAGTGGTTCTTACCGCTGAAAAATTAGCAGTTAACGCCCAAGTGAAAACTGGCTATTTTAGGGGTGTTCTGGAAGCGGAATTGGCACTTGGCTGGATAAGTGCCAATATTCAACACTTAACCGGTCAGGGTAAGCGCCTAAAAGGGACTGCATAAAACACAGACCTATCTTTATGCGGCAACTCATGGCCATTTAAGTTCTGAATATCAACTCAGGTGGCCATGTATTAGCTGGCGCTGCATAAACCGGATAGTCAATGCCAAAGCTGAGACCTGGCTCAGGAAATATTGCTGTATGGCGTTTCTCTCCCTGCTCCAACTGTGCATACAGTTTCACAGATGAGTGCTTTATATGCATGAAATTTAAAACTAGATTCCATCTAGATTCTGCGATTCCTGAAGCAGGCGTTTCTTGCTGAAAGACAGATCTGTGTCGAGTCCAATTGTTCGTTGCTACAATTATTTTCCTTTTGGTGGATATTTGCATCCATTATTGGTTTTTGTGTGGACTTCTAACAAACAGATTTGACACAATCTCGGACCCTCAAGGTGCCTGGTCGGCCCCTTTGTTTTTGGCTAATAATAGTAACCACATTTCTTGTATTTAAATAAACACACACATATTATACACACACGCACACACATATATAAACTGCTTGCCAAGAATAAGCATGCAGACGTCACTAGGTATTCAGATATTTACAAAAATGAACTCTGCTCTCTTCTGACAGCAATACAGAAATGTTATGTTTCATCTGTGACCGTGGAAAGAGCAGACGTGGGAAAAATTCACATGGGGAACGTCTGCAAATTACATAGATACATTTCATTACATGCAAAGTGAAGCACAGAAAATATGCTAAAGAAACATGAGCCCAATTTGCAGCCTAAGTTATGCACCACTGTTCTCTGTAAAACTTACCACAAGAGTAAAGCACACCATAAAGAAAAATGACAAACTACTTGTGTAGCCAAGAAAGCCTGTAAAATAACAGTAAAAAGACAACATGTTGATTGCATGGCAAGGTGATCTTAATACAAGGCAAAAGCTGCACATTTTGGCTATGTTTTCTATTAGTGTGTATGGTATGCGGAGCTTAAGGCTCTCAGAATAACCACATTCCAGCTGCCTGTCACACATCATTTATGTGAGTTTGTAGTGTAGAATTAGAACTGGCTTACCGCTAATGGCATGCTGGAAGTAAATACTGCCCTTTCAACTTCTTCTGTAAAGATCTGATTTTAGTCTAGCAGACTCCATACTATAGCAGCCTAAAGAAGCAGGATAACAACTCAAAGGAAGCAAGCAAAAGGATTTAGAATAATAATGAGCCTTCCCACCCTCCTTTGGGGGAAAATAGATTTTAAAGGCACTCATGCATAATAAAAGAACAGGGCCCTCCAGATTACCTACCTATTTTGGGAAGCAAGGAGAGAGGGAAAACAATGTAGACAGACGCAAGAATTAATAGCAATCTTCCATCTAGATACCAGGACCTGTTGGAAAAGATACACAGTTCAAGAACAAAAGTTAAAATATCAACATGTGCTTTTGCTGAATAAAACACCAGAGAACAAGAATCTTTGGCAATGTCAGATCATCAGGTTGATGTGCTGAAGGCCTCTGCAAGTAAATCGAAAATCAGTGAATGACTAATATTGGAATGAGAAAACCATAGATTCTGGATAAAGATGATTTCTTGTGCCCCAGTCACCCTCCTTTGCCCCGTGGGAAGCTTTCATGAAGCCAGGAATGACAATGGATGCCAAGAGGAGAGAAAATAATTTGGCAGACAGTTTTGCATCAAGATCGGAAATGAGGTCAGATGCTCTTAAGGCTTTGCCAGGAGGTGGAATCAGGCACAGGAAGAAAACGGAGCATGCTCCACATAGGATCTGGCTCTGTGGGTGCTTGAGAATCCCCAATATTGAGAAAATCATTGTACGTGTCCAGGGAAAGGTTATTTCCATTGGGCTTAGCACCCCCAATAATTTTGAAAAGTTGGCTCCTACCACGCCAAGATGTCACCATGAACTAAGGGAACATGCTTTTGCTCCTAACCACTACTCAATTCCCCTATCCTTGTTCCTTCTCACCCAGTACTTTCCTCGCTCTTAATTGTCTTGTCTGTCTGTATTTTTAGATTGTTTCGAGCAGGGACTGTCTCATTGTGTCAGGCGTTCAGCGCTGCGTGCGTCTGGTAGCGCTATACAAATGTTAATAATAATAATAATAACATGCTATGAAGTCTTTTCTTAATATAATAACCATTATTTTTTTAAAATCAGAAATGGCACCACTTCTGCATTCTGCAAAAAGAGACTTTTTTGTTCTTGAGACCACATTTCTCCTAGGAGGAGCTCACGCTGATAATGCTATATACTACTACTACTACTACTATTTAGCATTTCTATAGCGCTACAAGGCATACGCAGCGCGTAATGATGTGAAACCAAGCAGAAAAACAAGGAGATAAAATACAATACTGCATTTACCAACTCAGATGACCTCAAAATAGACTCTATTTAACCATCTGAGTTCTTCCAGTGGTTATACTACATACAGACTATCATAGAAAAACAGGAGAAAATATAGATCACTTGAAAGGCCTCACCTTGTGCTTAGTTCTGGAGGTTGTACCTTTGTTAGAACATCAAAAAGATGGGGATACTGCCATTTAATAGCCTCTCTCTGAACTGAATATGCAAGACAAATGTTTCATAGATACTTGATACTTTGACCCACTAGCTGTAGTGCTGCAAGAACACAGGTAGGGGGACTTCAATGATATTTTGAACACAGGTACAAGGCAGAAACCACTGGGAATTGCTCTTGCCCCCCCCCCCCCCCCCAACTAGCCACTACCGAAGACACCCTATCAGTGCTAGAGGAGATTGAGCAGGCAGAAAAGGTTTGAAGAAGAGGAGCAGAGGGCTGGAAGGGGGTAAGGGAGAGATTACAACATATGCTGGCCCTTTTATGAAGGTCAAACGTAGTTGCATTATTTATTTTGCATAGTAATGAGCTGCTTTGCATATATTTACATATATGACATCCCACTTGCAGTGCAATAATGTGCATTAAGAGCATGATTTTGCCATTAAAGGGGTAATTCTATAAAGGTCACCTAAGTTAGGCACTAAAATACTGGGGGTTAACTGCAAATTCTATATTGGCAATGACGTGTAATTGCTGATCTAGAATACTAGCATAAGTCTGAATTTTAGCATCGATCTGTGAGCATTTGTGCCACATGAAAAGCTGGTGTAAATGCTCGTGCGTAACTGACAGTGTTCTAGAACCTTAGGGTTCTTTTACCAAATTGCGGTAAAAAAAAAAAAAGGGCCCTGCGGTAGCCATTTTCCAGTGTGCCAGGGTCCTTTTTACCGCAGAGGATAAAAAGCCCCTAAAAATAAAATGGCCATGTGATAAGATTACTCCTACCGTGTGACCATACGATGGAGAGCACTTACGTTAAGGGCTCCAGCGGTAACCGGGCAGTATCCGGCGCTGCCCGATTACCGCCACGCTAGAAATTATGAAGACTTTTTTGTAGCAACGGAAATGATGCGCACTTGAGGTGGAACTACTGTCAGCGGCTACGTTGGGCCAGCAGAAGTTCTGGGTTGCCACATGGCAACCCTTTCGTAAAAGGGCTCCTCAATGCTGGGCACACCTCAAACCTGCCCATGCCCCTCCCACTAGCAGCTGCTCGTTACAGAAATTATGAGCTACGGTTGTAGAATTACAGCTAAGGGCAGATAAGTGCGTACCTGCAAATTAGTGCCAATTAGTACCTAATTTAACAATCGAGTTATAAACATAACTGCCATTAATTCTATAACCTGCACATGCTAATTTACATGCTAAACACAAAAATGTGTGTGCAAGATTAAAGAATTAGCGGATGAATGTGTATGACTGGCAAAATAACATGCCTTACACCCTTAACACAGGTTTGTTGCCATGCTCCCAAAAGTGAGTTTTAGCCAGATGAGGGGTAGTTACTAAGCTGAAATAAAATATCTCATATTACCACAGCAAAATTTACTACCCAATCATTTTCCTGCAGTACCTCAGGACTGAAGATCAGCGACTCACGTGGTAAATATAAACTTACATTGCTGAGCTGGGAACAAAGTGTTTCTGGTCACAGCAAAGATAGTGGCCCCAAATCTTTTAAAGGGACCAGATTGTGAAAAAAAGAATATCCCTCCCACACCAAATCACCTCATAACTCCTACAATCTCTTCCTGGCCGCCAATAAATCACCCCAGTTTTTGCTGTCAGCCAATAATCCCCAGTGATCCCCACCCTTCCATCCAAGAAGTACGGGGGGGGGGGGGGGGGGGGGGGGGAATGGGAGTGATCGCTGAATGCTCCAGTCCCAACCTCACTTGAGGTCACAATGAGGGGCATAATCGAACGGCGCCGGCCAAATAGATGGCCGGCCATCTATTTTGGCGGCGCCGCAAAGAGTTGTCCGGAACTGTATTATTGAAAAAGATGGCTGGCCATCTTTTGTTTTGATAATAGGGCTGGGACCGGCTAAATGCCATAGATCGCCGGGTTTGAGATGGTCGACTTTCTTTTTCAGAGATAATGGAAACTGGAACCGGCCATCTCAAATCCGGCCAAATCCAAGGCATTTGGCTGTGGGAGGGGCCAGCATTCGTAGTGCACTGGTACTTCTGGATATTTAGATCTTGCTGATCAGTTATGTTATGACTTACTTGTTCTGGAGTGCTGTATTTTGTGATACTGTTTTGAGAAATGTTCAATAAAGACTTCATACAAATTAAAACACAGTCCCTGCTGTGCATTTTCCCTTGATGGCCGTCCCTGACGTGCACTTCCCTTAATGGCCGTCTTTCTCCCCGAACGGGAAAATCAAAACTGTTTTTGCTCACAGCTTTTTTTAGTAGTAACAGTAGGATTTGAACCGGCCACCTCTGCATTTCAAGACCAGTGATGTAACCACTTGGCCACAGCTCCACTTACTTGGATGTCCTTCCCTTTTGATTATGCCCCTCCAGGTCTCTCTCAGCCACTCACAGACAGCTAAACGCGTTGTGATTGGCTGAGAGAGACCTGAAGGGGTATAATCAAAAGGGAGGGACATCCAACTAAGTGGAGCTGTGGCCAGTCTTGTAATGCAGAGGTGGCCGGTTCAAATCCTACTGTTACTACTAAAAAAAAGCTATGAGCAAAAACAGTTTTGATTTCCCCATTCGGGGAGACAGACGGCCATCAAGAGAACGGCGGCCATTAAGGGACGTGCACGTCAGGGACGGCCATCAAGGGAAAATGCACGGCAGGGACTGTGTTTTAATTTGTATGAAGTCTTTATTGAACATTTCTCAAAACAGTATCACAAAATACAGCACTACAGAACAAGTCATAACATAACTGATCAGCAAGATCCTTTTATTTTTTTATGAGCTGGTCGACTGGATTCCCCTCCTAGGGAAGGAAATTTGCGTGCAAATGGGCAGCTCATTTGCATGCGATTTCCTTCATGCATGCCCTTCCCTTACCGATTTGCTAAGGGATCGGTAAGGGAAGGACTCTTCCGTGCAGTTTAATGCACCTGGCTTTAAATCTGCTCCAGGGACCTGCATACTGGTGTCATGCTGGCTGGCATAGAGGCTGGCAAAAAAAATGTTTTGAAGTTTTTTTTTTTGGGTGGGAGGGGTTTGGTGACCACTGGGGGAGTATGGGGAGGTCATCCCCGATTCCTTCCGGTGGTCATCTGGTCAATTTGGGCACCTTTTTGAGACTTGGTCGTGAAAATTAATAGACCAAGTAAAACCGGCCAAATGCGCGTCATCGCTGGTTTTCTTTTTTCCATTATCAGCTGAAACCGGCCATCTCGTAAGCACGCCCATGTCCCACCTTCGCTACCCTGCCAACACACCCGCTTGAAGTTTGGCCGCCTCCGCGACGGAATGCCAGCGAGTGTGTCCAAAAATCGGCTTTCAATTATACCGATTTGGCCAGTTTTAGGAGATGGCCGGCCATCTCCCGATTTGTATCAGAAGATCGCCGGTGATCTCTTTTGAAAATAAGCCTGAATGGCACCACTCAATCTTGCAGTACTACCACAAAGGGTCAGATTACCAACTAAGGGCTAGAAACAGCACAGTTATGCTGGGTTTAAATAGAGCAAACTCATCTAGGCCTAAGACTGGCCCGACGGAGAGGATAACTTCCAAAGCTAGTCATAGATATTAAGCTATTCCAAACGAAAAGCTATTGCCCACAACTTGACTCATTTCTGCATATCCAACGAAGCAACCAGAATTCTTTGCTATGAATACGTAAAATATATAGAACCTTTTCAAAAATACTCATGAATCAGAAATTTGAAAAATGCAAACAGCCTTACATATCACATGCAAGTTGAAAAGTGCACACATGCGAAACACCACCTTTCTCGTCCCCTCCCCCCTACACACTTCCTATAGTGATATCTAATATATCAGAATACCATGTATACTGTACCATAGTACATAATAATCTGCACCCTGTTGAAACAAAGCAATAACGGTTTGAGAAGCTACCCAGACTTCCCTGTTCTGGACTTTTCTTCTATGCACACAGCCCAGACTGACTAGGCTGGGAGGAGAAGAACCAGTTGTCTCATGATCTTCCATATCTATGAAAGACACTCTTTGGGCAGTGTGTGTAGTTAGGTGTCCAAGTATCCGGCTGGAGCAGTTAACAGTAACAGGAAGATTATAAGTGTGTGTCGGGGGCGGGGGAGGGGGCGGGAACCTGAGTGAGTGACAATGGATGGAAAGATTGAAAGTGCATGGGAATGAGCAGTGCTGGGAACTGGGGGCGAGAAGGGGTTACTTCAAAATACTGGAGTTAGGGGTTTGAGCTCTAGGGACATAATCCCCCCTTCTTCTATTTGTACCTCCTTCCCTCATTCAACAAATGGGACTCAGGATGTATTCATCTTCTCCACTTGTCCCAGTGCTTACTTCTCAGCCAGCCTTTGGCTTGTGTGGCAGGGGGATGGGAGGGTGGGAAGCGTTTGGTTGCTCACCATCTCATCCCTCACCCAACCCCTGGATTTTTCAGCAAATGGGGCCTGAGCTCCCTGGCTGCCGTGCTTCCCACATTTTGCCCCCAATAGTTTAGCTGATTGAATAGCTGGGGAGGAGATGAGCATCAACTGTCAATTCTTCCCTTCCTTGTTGGGATCAGAAACGTATCAGTCAGCATCTTCTCTCTGCATCCAAAACTCTTATTTGTGCCTGTCGAAAGATGGGCGTCCTTCTCTTTTGAAAATAAGCCTGACAGTAACCTATAGAGCTCTGTAAGTCTAAGTGCTTTGAAAATGAGCCCCTTGGAATCTTAGCTTGATAAAGAGATTCTAACACAGGTCTTAAGAGGTTTTATTCTGTCTCTGACTTGCGATACTCGTCAAGAAGCAGTGTAGCAGTTACATCCTAAATACTCAGAAAAACACATCTATCTGTAAAAACACATTCAAAACAGAATGCCCTCACAATTTGACTATGTAATTTTAATCCCAAAGGAGAAGAATTCCTCAGGTAAGAAGGGACAAGAGTAAAACTCCTTAATCTTAATGGAATGATTTTGGCAAGCAAACATGCTCTCTGCTTGTTTTAACTTATAGCAGGTTTATTTCTAAATCGCTGCAGCTTCTTTCCAAATGGAATGGGACAAGAACACCATATGTTGCAGATTAGATCCGCTCACTGCTCATACTGTGAAGTTCCTATGCAAGAGAACTTCATGGCATCAATCCTTTTCCCAAGACAATCATTAAGTGCTAGGAAAGTTCACAAACTAACTCCCTCCCTTTTACAAAGCTGCGCTAGCGGCAACTACAAGGTAAAGTTATTATAAAAAAAACAAAAGGAAAGATTTTGTGAAAAAAGTGTATACATACACACACACACACACAAAATATATAACACACATGTACATAAAATATTGATTTAATACCCATTTCCACAAATATGCTCACAAATAAATATGATGTGCCAAACCCCCCCCCCCCCAAAAAAAAACAAATTAAGATAGCACTGGCAAAAACAGGGGTCATTTTACATCTAGAAACTGCAGTAAATAAAGTTCTACGCTCTAACATCAGGGATCAGTTTTCAAATGGTTCAGGTGCTTTACTTTGGGCACCTTACTATGGTCCACCCCCATAGCGCAACACTTCTGGCACTACAAAATATTTTAATACCGCCAGGGTAGCGCAGGAGCCCTTACCACTACATCAAAGGGTGATGGTAAGTGCTCCTCCTCAAATGGCTGCATGGCAAGTGCTTCACTTGCCACGTGGCCATTTCTTCAAGAAAAAAAAAAGGGGGCCTCCTTTTACTGCAGCTTGGTAAAAGGACCCCCCGTCACAAAATGCCTAGCCACCCACCTAAGGTTAACCCCACAGCCACTTAGAGGGTCTATCCCCAGCACAGCTCAGGTCCACCTGCACTTGCTGCTTGCGCTCTATACTAGCACCGTCCTCCCACTGACTGGGTCACAACCGCCTTTGGGCAAGTCTCCCACACTCAAATTATCCCCAGTAATTTCTAGGGTACTGGAGGCCACACTCCCAGTGGTCTCACAGTTCCCAGAAAGCACTCACAGACCCAACACACAAACCACCAGGATTCTTTATCAGTTCAGACAGGCAAAGGCAACAAACTAAATTGTTTATTGTCTTAAAAATTGAACAGTGAACAAAAAGAAGTGCAATCAGCAAATAGTAGCAGGTAAAATTAAATATAGACTATCTAAACATTTGTTTACTTTCTAAAAGTACCTGGGAAGATCAGGACATATAATTGTTCACTGAGCCTCAGCAAAGAGATTCTGCTCTTTTCTTCTTGGCTAAGACTGGAGAAAAAGCCAGTAAAATCCAAATGAAAAATGAGCTCCTGAGCCAATCAGAGCCCAGAACAACAATCTTTGAAAGTATGCTGCAGACTGCCTTTTCAAAAGGCTTAAACAAAGAAAAACAGCCTTGGCTCTGCAGCAGCTTCAAAACAAACATGCACCACATGCTGGCCAAACTAGAGAAATACACTTCAGGAAATACCAAATTCATTTTACAGGCTTAAAACACACTGTTCTCTCACATTTACTGCAACTTGGTAAAAGGACCCCTAAATACCTAAATTTAGTAGCCCAGAACATGAGTGCCTGTAGATGTGGAGTTAGAGCAGGGAAACAAATACAGGCACCCAGCAGTGATTTTCAGCTCCACACAGAACACTAAGGGATCTTTTTACTACCGAGTACTAATGAATTTAGTGTGCGTAAAATGCTGAACTGTCTATTGTATACCTATGGTCTGCAAGGCATAACACACACTAACTCATTAATGCATGCTAAATCTGTTAACACACATTAGCTAAAGGACCCCTTAGCTTTCTAAATCTAGGCAAAAATTATGTATCTCGTTTGGAAGAATTTTCAAACAGAAAATTTTGAAACGTGAGTTTGGCTAAAATCTTGATAAATTTAGCTGCATAAAAATATAGGAACTACACAGTTTTTCAAGAGAGACCTTCAAGAGGGCATTTTTCAAAAACATTTACTCAGAGAGAATGGCCTGACTGAATTCTGAAAGTGCATGTGACTTCCACAGCATGCATGACTTCAGGTACATGAAAAGGTTCCTTGATCACATGCAGGCAAATGGCATGTGTATGTGGGATTTCTTAAAGCACATAATACTGTTTTTTTGCTCCACCTTGACCATCCTCACAAACAGCAGATTCAAAGTAAGTGGATGGCTTTAATGCATGAACTAGACATCTGTTTACCTTTAAAAGGGAAACAGAGGATGGGAACCTGAGTGACCTACAGGGCCTGAAATGCATGCACTCTATATATGGCGCCTTAAATTGTGCATGCTAATTTGGCAGCATGGTCAAAATGAATGCACAATTAACAAGCCAATCAGCACTGATAATTGGTACTTAACCAATTAGTGGAACTAATTGGCTTTAATTAGAATTAACAAGCACAACTTTCTAAGCATATTCTATAACGCAGTGCACGTAAATTCTAATGCGAACAGTTGAAAAGGGGGCATGGCCATGGGTGGATCGTGGGCATTTCAATTACAGAACACACCCAATCTGCACCTAACTTAGGCACAGGTATTTAGGACTGGTTTTAGATGGCCTAAGTGGGTGTGCCTAAATTTTAGTCACAAGAACGGCGTGTGAATGTGTTCTATAAGCTACGCCTAACTGATTTTTTTTTTTTTTTACAGTGCCATATTCAGAATTCCCCCCAATGTTTTCATATCTTGGAAGACACAGCATAGTAACTTTCAATCAATCAGACTCCTAGCTCTTAATGAATATAGTCATAAGAAATAATAATTTTTCATGCATAAATTCAAATGTTTTTTTTGTGCATTACTACTTATGGCTTGCTATTGGGTGGTTACAATAGTGAGTAACAGGAGCTAAAAATTAAACCGATTCCAGAGGCCGGTATTGTATGATTTTAAGTCAACCACAGCTATATTATTATTATTAACATTTGTATAGCGCTACCAGACGCACGCAGCGCTGAACACCTGACAGAGAGAAAGTCCCTGCTCAATAGAGCTTACAATCTAAAAATAATACAGACAGACAAGACAATTAAGGGCGAGGGAAGTACGGGGTGAGAAGGAACAAGGGGAGGCAATTGAGTAGTAGCTAGGAGCTATATGACTTTGGAATTAAATCTTTATTTATTAGGATTTATTTACCGCCTTTTTGAAGGAATTCACTCAAGGTGGTGTACAGCAAAAATAAGTCAGACATAAGAAATAGACAATTACAGCAGTAATTCAAACAACAATACAAAGTATGGCATTGTATGCTACATTACAATGTCAACACAGTACATAATAAAACATTTTAACAGACAGCATAGGATGCAAGCAAAGATGGAACATATAGACAGTTAAGAGAGTTAACGTGTGTACATGTGTATTACTTCTTCCATTAAAGGCCTGGTTGAAGAGCCAAGCTTTGTTACTGAACTTTCCTCTGCAAGCAGAGTCAACTAACGAAACCTTTTAAACATGACTAATGCATTCAGTTTCTGTAGATAGACAGTTATTTGATAAAGCCTGCAGTGTCTGATCTCTGACTTAGAAATCATGTGGAGCAATCCACAATATCCTCCTGCTCATCTTTAGTCCAGCTCAGCAACTTATCCTTAGGTTCTTCCTCCTTTACATAAGAAACACCAAGGTGGCAGTTTTATTTTTATTTACCGCCTTTATGAAGAGATTCACCCAAGGCGGTGTACAGTAGGTACCGTTTAACTTAAAATTTATAATTTTGTTGTTAAGAGCATAACAATAGTAAAATAACCAAGAATAAACATAAATACAATAAGGTAAACTTGAAAACAGTACACTGAAACCTAATAATAGAACTACCATGAACCAGAATCAAAAATGCTACAGAAGCCTTGTTAGTCTTTTTTTTCCCTCTCTGTCATTTGAAGTGTCTTAGGAAGATGGCAAACGAAACCAAAGATAAAACTGGTTGCTAGGGCCCAGCAGTGGCATAGCTACCTCAGATTTGGCCCTGGATCCCTCCCCCGGCGTCGCCAACCCTCCCCCGTCGAGTACCTGTGCTGGCGGGGGTCCCCAATCCCCGCCAGCAGAAGTTCTGTGTCTTCAGCCCGTCTCTGGGCCAGCGCGTTGCTGCAGCCTGCAGCAGCTGATCTGATTCTGCAAGCGGGAAGTTGATTCTCTTTGCGTGGTATGAATCATCCTGATGTCCTGCACACATCAGGACGATTCATACCACGCAAAGAGAATCGGCTTCCCGCTTGCAGAATCAGATCAGCTGCTGCAGGCTGCAGCAACGCGCTGGCCCAGAGACGGGCTGAAGGTCTTCAAGAGAAGACACAGAACTTCGGCTGGCGGGGATTGGGGACCCCCGCCAGCACAGGTACTCGATGGCGACGGGGGAGGGTTGGCGACGCCGGGGGGGGGGGGGGGGTCAAAGACGGCGTCGGCGGGGGGGGGGGGGGGGGGGGGGGTTCAAAATGGTGGCCCCTGGGACCCAGCCTGGTCCCTGAACGGAAACAGCTCCCAACAAGGCAGCTCTAAACAAAGGCAGCCCCCTCCTCCCCCCTCCATATGCCTCCTCAGGCCTACCATACAACTGACTGCTGGAGGTGCCTAATCAGGGTAGGAGCAATCACAATTGCTTCTGCCTATGTAGTCTCCACTGTCAAAATGGCTGCTGCGCTCTTCAGTGTCAGTCTCATGAGATTGCTGCTGGAGGTTCCAGAAGCCATTTTGAGAATGCAGTCGGGTGGGTCAGGGAGGGAGCTACGGAAACACAGCTTCAGCTGAAAATGCACAAACATTTTCATCCGAAACAAGGCCAAATATAGATTTTGGGCTAATATTGTCACTGAAATCGAAATTCAGTCAGCCTCTAGATTCAATCTTTGTAACAAGGGATTAAAAATGCTAGATCCAAGCAAACAGAACACATGATGGAATAATCCTTACACAAAACAATATTCCTCTGCCATCCAGATCTGTTTAAGAATTATTTGTCTTACCCAGTGTGAGCATCGCTTAGGAACTCTGCAATGGCGGCAGGCAGCTCTGTTTTAATGATGAACAGATAACATGCCATTGCTGGAAAGAGAAATGGAACACATTTAGTAGTGCAATAAAAATCAATGAAAACCTGTCATTACTCCATAATGGAGTTTCCCCAATAAAAGCCACCGGTAAAGAGCATAAATTAGCTGTCTTACAACTGCCTGCTCTCGGTGTGGCTAAAAGTCCACAAGTCATGCCACAACATGCATACCTTCAACCACACCGAGAACACTATTCCTGAGGGCATTTAGGCAAGGTGGAGAAAAGTACATGCAACATATTGCATTTTAAAATCTACACACTTTTCTGAAACATTCTACCTATTAAGAAAGGTGCTCAGTTATGCCGAGTTCAGCTTTAGCTGCAAAATATTCAAATGTCAATTACCATATTTTTTACTTATATGCGGCAGTTGCGGGCAGTTACGTCAAGTAAAACGGTGTAAATGCTGATGCCCAAATTAGGCGCAGACCAGGTGTATTCTATAACAACGCACATAGAGTTTAGAAACGTCCACAACCCATCCATTCCATGGCCATGGTCACACCCCCTTTTCAGCTATGCACCTTAGAATTTATGCACATCACTTTACAGAATACACTTAGATAGTTGCACACGTAAATTTCAATTAATGCCAGTAATTGCTTATTAATTGGCAATTACTGGCACTGATTAACTTAACTAATTATCTTGCATGCGCAATCCAGACACAAACAGATTTGCATGCGCAACTTAAGTTATGCTGTATAGAATCCAGAGGATAGTGTGCATGGCAAATGTATTTTTACAAACTGCACCTACACCTCACTTGCCATATAGGTGAGCATACTATACCAGTGGATCTTTACTAAGACATACTAATTGCAAAAATTCGCACGTTTGTTTTTAAGGCCTTTTTTTAAATGTTTTCTGTAGTTTTCTTGTACTAATAATGCCTGCAAAATAAATAAAACCTAAAAAGAAAAGCCCTTAAAAACAAATACATCAATTTTTCTAAAGCATGCTAATTGCAAAAATTAACTGGTATAGTGCGCATTAGGGACCAAATTCTATTGATGACGTCAAAAAAGTAAATGCTAACCGCTATTCTATAAATGGTGCTCCAAATTTGGCACCATTTATAGAATTGCACCTTGCACCAGGAGCAGTCCTTAAATTAGGAGCGGATCAGGCGTATTCTGTAATGGTGAGCGTAAATTCTTAACCAACAAAATGAAAGTCCAAATCTCCCGTAGAGTAAAACGAAAACCACAAAAAGAGCGGAAGATGAACCAAAACAGACCAGAAAAGACCATAGGGAGTAAAAGCTTTTACTCCCTATGGTCTTTTCTGGTGTTTTGGTTCATCTTCCGCTCTTTTTGTGGTGAGCGTAAATTCTTGGCATGTCCATGACCTACCCATATCTTGCCCTCTTTTCAGATCTGCGCACTAGAATTTACACACACATCTTTATGCCTGTCAAGATGCACGTGTAAATTCTAATTGTTGCCAAGTGCACGAGACTGGGCGTCTAAATGGCAGATGATGTTTAATATGAGCAAGTGCAAAGTGATGCATGTGGGAAAGAGGAACCCGAATTATAGCTACGTCATGCAAGGTTCCACGTTAGGTGTCACGGACCAAGAAAGGGATCTAGGTGTCGTCGTTGATACGTTGAAACCTTCTGCTCAGTGTGTTATAATGCCTTTGTATTGCTCCATGGTGCGACCGCACCTCGAATATCGTGTTCAATTCTGGTCGCCGCATCTCAAAAAAGATATAGTGGAATTAGAAAAAGTGCAGAGAAGGGCAACGAAAATGACAAAAGGGGATGGGACGACTTCCCTATGAGGAAAGGCTAAAGCAGCTAGGGCTCTTCAGCTTGGAGAAAAGGCAGCTGAGGGGAGATATGATAGAGGTCTATAAAATAACGAGTGGAGTTGAACGGGTAGATGTGAAGCGTCTGTCACGCTTTCCAAAAATACTAGGAGACTAGGGGACATGCGATAAAGCTACAATGTAGTAAATTTAAAACGAATCGGAGAAAAGTTTTCTTCACAACGTGTAATTAAACTCTGGAATTCGTTGCCAGAGAATGTGCTAAAGGCGGTTAGCTTAGCGGAGTTTAAAAAAGGTTTGGACAGCTTCCTAAAGGAAAAGTCCATAGACCGTTATTAAATGGACTTGGGAAAAATCCACTATTTCTGGGATAAGCAGTATAAAATGTTTTGTACATTTTTGGGATCTTGCCGGGTATCTGTGACCTGGATTGGCCACTGTTGGAAACAGGATGCTGGGCTCGATAGACCTTTGGTCTTTCCCAGTATGGCAATACTTATGTACTTATGTTAACTAACGTTAGGCTTACTTGAAGTAATCAGTCATAGTCCGCTGTACACTATTGTGTCTGTGAGTTCCATAGACTATGTCTGGCAGGCGGTAAAAACTGTCATAGCACTGACATCCAGTGGCCTCCAGATAGGCCCACACGGTGTTGAGACTCTCCAGCGCTCTTGCAAAAGTGACAGGAGGTTGTTGAATTTCGTCAGCATATGCCTCGCTGCTCATTTCATCATCAGCCGTTGCCTGCGTGTAGGCACATAACTGGACATCAGTGCTGTTATCAGCTGTTTGTAGATCGTAATCAACAGCTACACAGTGATGAAACTCCTCTTCAGTAACACAGGCTGGGATGTCAACAGCCTGTTCATCTGACGCGTTTGCAACAGCTGCATCTGTTTCGTCCCTCTCCACATCCCTAAAAAAGCTTGCCCGCTTGTAGCAGTTCACAATGGTTGCCTGTGCAACATGATTCCAGGCTTCTTTTTGCATATGTAGGGAATCTAACAGTGATAGATTACGAGCCAGTTCAACAGCACATTTATCCTTGCCAGTCTGGTCATCCATAACGCTCACCAGATGACGTAGCACAAGAGCCCGATAATGTCGTTTGAAATTGGCTATTATGCCCTGATCCATAGGTTGGATCAGAGAGGTAGTGTTTGGTGGCAGGAAGACCACCTTGACATTAGACAGCCTGACATCATCACTGTGTGCAGCACAATTATCATAAAACAACAAAATCTGAAACTTTTGTGCCTGTATTCTAGTGTCTAACTTCTTTAGCCACTGCTTCCAAATTTCCCCAGTCATCCATGAATTTGCATTAGGCTCGTAAGACACAGGAAGTTGCTTAACATTCTTGAAGCAACGGGGCTGTTTACTCTTTCCAACGACGAGTGATTCCAACTTCTCACTCCCATCCATATTGCAGCAAAACAGGATCATCAGTCAGTCCTTCAACGTTTTACCTCCTGTAGTTTCGGCTTGTTTGAATGCAAGTGTTCCATCAGGAATCGCTCGCCAGTAGAGACCGTTTTAGTCAACATTGAAAATGTCACAAGGTGCAAACTCGTTCAAGATGGTAGGAAGAACTGAAACAACCCAATTTTCAGCACCAAATCATCAGCGTCTTGTTTTTCACCATGCTGCTTCTTGAATTTTATGTTGTTCCTCTCCTTTTATCATTCCAACCATCCAAACAGTGGCTTTGAATTCAGTTAGTTCAAGACTTTCAGCTAGCTGATTAGCTTTCTCCATAAGCAGTGGACCACTGACAGGAAACTGTCTGCTCCTGACTTGAGAAAACCACCGAAGAAGAGCATCTTCTACATCCTCAGCTTTTCCCACCAGTTTACATTTCTGGTGTGGATTTGTATTGTTTTGCCAGTCTTCCAGAAGCTGGTCTTTCTGCTTCAAGACATGTGAAATTTGACTGGGATTGACACCATATTCTTTAGCAATAGATGCTTGACGTTGGGGCTCATTTTCAAAGCACTTAGACTTACAAAGTTCCATAGGTTACTATGGAACTTTGTAAGCCTAAGTGCTTTGAAAATACACCTCTTTGTGTTCTAATTTTTTTTAAAGAACTTCTATTCATTCAGCCAGTGTTAAAGTCTTACAGTTGCGCACCGATGACCCCAATGTACACTCTAACATTCTTTCGCTTATTCTGCCTGTGGCAGTTAAAAGGGCGGTAAATTTGAAATCTCGTTGGTTGTCATGCGCCAATCGGCTACCATTTTCCGTGTACGCTCTTATGCGGAGTCTTTCCTGAAGAGGAGCGGTCTTAAACCACGCCTATAAGCGAATCTTGCACTTATCAGTGGTGCGCTGAACCAAAGTTTATCCCCATAGAAATTGATGGCGCCAAAAACGGGACCGAAGTACGGCATGCAGTTAAACAGAGCATGCGCTTATCCGACGTGCACTTAAATGGAGTGCACTGCAACTGCAAAAAATACCCACAGAAAGGCGGCATATCAAGACCCATTCCCTTTCCCCTTTCAGTTTGTGTACCAGGGCTTCTATTTGTCACATACAATAATGTTCCTGCAAAATAGAGCTTACGATCTAAGTAGGTACCCGGCTCACTTAAAAACCAATTAAACAAGGCAGTGAACTGGAAGAGCAGAAATGACATCTCTTTAGGAAAAGAGAATTGTATGAATGTTCAATGGTATACACCTACTGCAAGGTTAAGTGAAAAACAGTCAGCAGGTCACCAGAGGAGGAAATATTCATTTCTGTGCTGAAAAGCTCACATTTTTATCAAGTAAGATCACAGCTGTTTCTGGTTCTCTCAAGGCCCAGCTGCTGCTACAGTAACAGTGACCACAATTTCCAACAGCCAAACCTGTCTTAAGCAGTCCATTTAGTCTACTACAGAATTGGAGAAAAAGGTTAAAATAATGAAATCTAAAACAGATATGATCCACTGGATGTTTCGTGAAGGGACTGATGGGTGGGCCAGATTTCTGTTAGAGAGACCTGAGACAATCAAGTTGGATTGTGTCAAAAAGGCTCTGATTGTCTTCAAGATGGCTAGACCTACTGTACACTAAATGGATCCATGTCTAATTAAAAAAGTACTTGCAGAGAATTTAAGTGAAGCTATTGAAATATGAATATCATAGTGGTAATCCAGCCCTTACTGAAGGACACATGACAGATCCAATGCATCAACTGAACCAGCAGTTGCTAACCAGTTTCAAGATCTGCTAGTGGATGGGGATTTTTTTTTAAGATATTGTTTGGGCTGGCTTTGATTATATTTAATCAAATGTTTAAAATAAACTAGATGAACTAAAAAGGCTATATAGAGAAAACTATGAGGGAATCTAGAGGAACCTTGTTAATTTGTATAATACATAACCGCATTACTTAAAAAATTAAAATATATGGGAAAAATATATATTTTAAATATAATCAAACGTATGTTATTTTAATATAGCACATATAAACACACATATAGACATAAATTAATATCATTATTTATCTGTAATTTATATGGTTATCTGGTTTTCATTCACCTTTTTATCTTTACATGTATGTGCATGTGCATTTTTTATTATTTCACGTTCATTGTTTAAATTTATGCGTACATGTACATCTTGGATTATTTAATGACTTTTATTTATATATGATATCTTTTGTATTGCATTATTATTTTGTCAATTCATATACAGTATTCTTATAATCAGTCTTTTTATATGTCTCATCTTCATTATTATTATTTTTAAATAATATTAATTGTTTTTATTTCATGTATTATCAATATATTTTATATTTTTTGTTGTTCCTTTATCACACATAACATATATAAATGTACTTTTTATAGACTCCTGATGCAGGCCTGACGGCCGAAACACGACGTGTCGAGTCTTCAAATCTTTAATAAATTTTTATTTAAGTACGTCTTCCAGTGTCTGGTCTCCTTGGTCGTACTCCCACTTTTTGTACATTGTTGTTTTTACCATGGGGTGCTTGAGTTTTCCACCTTTTGGTGGATCTTCCCTTACTAGCCAGTCAGCCACCTTCTCAAGACAGTTTTGGATTGGTGTTAGATCTATGTTTATTGCCTTCACATAATGAACTAGGAGAAAGTCATCCGCATATGAATAAAAACTAATACCTGAAGATTGGATGAGCAAATAGTAATGAAAGCGGACTAACATACAAATTAAATAACATAGGAGACAAAACTGATCCTTGTGGTACCCCACACAAACTAAAATACGAGTTTGAGGTAGATTGGTTTTGAGTAACTTTAAACAAATGATTTGTAAGGTAGGAAGCAAACCAGTTATAAATTGTACCTGAAATCCCAATTTCCTTTAACCGTTGTAATAGTAAAGTATGATCTATCAGATCGAAAGCTGCGGACAGATCTAGTGAAACAACTAATGCAATATATCCTTGCTCTAATCTGGAATAAGTTTTGCTTAAAAATGATGTCAAGACCGTTTCTGTGCTGTAACCTTTTCTAAAGCCTGATTGTCTGGGGTGTAATAAATTCGTCGTCTCAACATAGGATTGCAGTTGTTTAAACACGACGGTTTCCAATATTTTAGATATGCATGGTAAATTGGAAACTGGACGATAATTTCCCGGAGACTGGGGATCTAATGTAGGTTTCTTTAATATCGGCCCTACCAAAGCCTCTTTAAGAGCTTGGGGAACTAGTCCCTCTATGAGGCTTTTAGTAATGATCGAATAAAGATAAGTTTGCACTTCTAGCGAGGAATTTTTTAACCAGGGTGATGGTATTGGATCTAATGAGTTATAAGTTAGTGAAAGTTGTGAGACAGTAGTTAAAAAAGAGGTTAAAGATGGAATCTCAAATGTAGTCCATTGTCCAATAGTCTAATGGTTCCCAAACCTGGTCCTAGAAGCACCCCAGCCACTCAGGTTTTCAGGATACCCACAATGAATAATCATTTGAGAGATTTTCCTGTACTGCCTCCACTGCTCTATGACAGCATTAAATTCTAGTTCAGTGTACAATAAATCAGATACCTAGTTCCTGTTCCTTCTAGCACTGATAGGTTGAGCACGAAGGAAACATGAAATGGATGCTGCAGCGCTGACCAATACAAGCACATGGAACTCTTCCATCAGTATAGACAAACAGTTATAAAGCTAGACTTCACTGCTTTCGCAGTAATATACAGAGGCATATTTTCAAATCACTTACAAAGTTTTATAGTAAATCTATGGAACTTTCTAAGTCTAAGTGCTTTGAAAATGAGCCTCACTGTCTCAAAAAAAAAAATGGGCACATCATTAAAATTCCTTTTTAAGGTAGCCTGCCTTTTTCTTTTTTTAATAGTATTTATACACCACCTAGACCTAAGCGGTAGTTTCTTTATAGGTACTGGCCCTGTCCTTAACAGGCTCCCATTTCTATCTGAAGCTCCTGCTCTTGCAGAGGACTTAACCAAGAATTTCAGATGGAAAGTCCGTGACCCCAAACACAATCCACAGCTCTAATTTATTCTACACACACACAGAATGCTGCAATACTTATATGTTTATAAGCTGTGGGCTGTGTTACTTCTTGTGTGCTTTCTTCAGGCTTTAAAAAGATTTACTTTATTTCTATTGCCAAAGTCCCATCCGTTGCCTCTCCTCTCAGTCAGTCATTCATATGGCCTAATTCTGCTTTGAAGCAGTCTCATGATTTCTTCACATGAGCCCTGCTTTAAAAACAGTAAAGACGAGAAAAACATATGGAGAGGTTTTGGCATCTGAAGAACTTCAAATGTCTTTTCTTATGACTTCCTCTCTTCTTTATTTGATCAGGACTCTAGAGAATTCTGTAACATTAATCATTATAAATAAAAGGTAATTAATGTACAAGATCTCAGGCAGTGTATCAAACCTGACCTGTAGAAGAGGCAGAGCTAGTCTCTATAGGACATTCTCACATACAAGAGCTCTGCAAACCAGAAACATGAAAATACTTAATTAGAATTCAAGCAACCACTTCTTTTGTAATTTCACTCCACCTTATCGTTTTCTTCACCAGTATACTGAGGAAAACAGCAGTCTCAGCACAATCCTTGGTTTATAGTTCAACACCCTCACAAATCCCTTTGGATGATCAACGGGAGGAGTGTCGCACTTCATACTGTGTCTGCACCCTTTTCTGCTGGCTTCAATCTAATGCTTGAACGTGAAGGGCTCGACAGGATGCCTGAACCTACGCAATGTGTAGTCAAACCTCACAATACAGAAGTCAAAACAGAAGCAAGAAGTGTCACTCTCCTCCTGCTGGCTGGAAGGAGGTGGGAAGTGGCTACATAAGGGAGAGTAGGTGGGGAAAAGGGGCAGAAAAGTTAGAGAAGATCATGTTTGGGTGGAAGCAAAAAAAAAAAAAAAGGAGACAAAAAAAGTCAAAGAAAATAAGAAAAGGTGGGGCCATCATCTAAATCACAAAAATCAATACACAGAACAGTGTTCAGGATACATTTGTTCTAAGGTGTTAGGAAGCACAAAATCTGTGATGGATAATGAATTTGCATGTGAATATTGTCAGTTATGTTAAATGTACTATATTTTTGAGTATATAACTTGTGGGGTATAAATGTTTTTACATTCGGGTGACACCTGATGCAGACTGAACAAAGGTCACGGTTATTCTCATCTTTACATTCTAAAACATGGATACGTATTATATAAAAGTGTGAGATTTCTTTACTAACGGTGTATCCAAGATGTTTCACAGAGTCCTCATAGATACTTATGGAAGTAGAGATTCTATAGTTCTATAACAAAAAAAAGACTCCTAAATGATTTGCATAAAATACTTTTTACTACAAGACACATGTTTATAGCATAAATCTTCCAGAGGTTCTCTAATGCTTGAAAAACTCTGGAAAATTTATGCTATTAATCTTGTTCATCACTAGAAGGAAAACCTTCAAAGTCCATATCATCTGAGTAGTTAATGAAGTAGAAGCTTTTGCTGCCAAACATTTCATCATTGAATTCATAATCATCCTTGTCAGTAGAGATGGCATCCTACAATGTCTCACCTCCAAGTAAGGCTAGTGACCCAGACGTTAAGCGGTCACAAACACAAATGAGCGGCGGCCACGGCCAGGGGTGTGTTTGGAGGAGTTTAGGAAGGGAAAGAGGCTTAAGGAAGTTAGTATAAGGATAGGGAATGGGAGGAGACATAGTTATAAGGGAAGGACAGGGGGTGGGGAAAGGAGGTGGCCACTGGAAGCAATAAGGATGGCGACTGCAAAAGGTACAATTGCCATTTCTGCCTGCAGCTCCAATGGTTCACCCACCCCATCTACCCCATGTCTAGGACATAGGATTTCATTGCAGCATTCGACAGGTGGTAGGTCCTAGCCTGATAAGAGCATCCAGCAGTATGCTGCAGACCAAAATCAAGGTCAAATGTCAAGTAGTAGTTGTCCCATGCTAGCAGTGGCCTAGGTGATGGCTAAGGCCAGGAGCAGCTCCCCTCTTGTAGGGAGGGGGCTCAGTACCAGAGTAACAGCTGATCAGCAGAGCATACCTCAGACGTGCACAGAATGGGGAGGCTGAAGGCTTCAAAAGCAAGTCAACGGTTGAGAAGGGTATGATGCTTGTACGGCCATCTCCTGATCAAAAGCTGTGGTGGTGATGGCGCCAGGGCGTGTCAGAGGTGCATGCCCCAGGTGGCCCGGAAAATATGCATTTGTGATTAAGCCAGAAGTAAAGCGAGCTGTGGGACTCAAAAGGCTAGGCCACTTACCCCTAAATGCTCTAGATAGAAAATTGACGCATATAGGTAACTGCTTATTACTGTAACATATATACTTGAATGAAATTGATCAATACTATGAATGTGTTTAAATTTATTAAGTTGTAGAATGCTGAGGCCACAATAAATTCCACTGTTTTCTCGGACAACCTGTCAAGTGTCGATATGTCATGTATGGTGTGGCATGAAAGGAGAGTGCTTAGGTGCCGTCTGCCCAGTTTAAGCCTATGTTTTGAAATCCATTGATAAAAATCAAATGTAGTTTAACTGCCTGCTATGCAGTAGCAATCCAGCTGCAGACTTCTGCATATGTAGCACATTTCTGTTTCCCTGAAGGAATAAATAAGTGTGTGTCCTCAAACATCCATTTATCCCACTCTTCCTTAACAGACATTTAAATGCATAGTTAACAGCTATGTCTAACGCTGTAGCTTGCAAGCAAGTCCACCAGGGATTACTACTATATGGGCTCCAAATAGCATAAGAACATAAGTGTTGCCATGCTGGGACAGACCGAAGGTCCATCAAGCTCAGCATCCCGTTTCCAACAATGGCCAATCCACTTGATTGAGCATGACATACATTTATCCATGCCTTTCATCCACCTCTTTTGTTGCACTTGACACATTGGACTTTGGGAGTTGTTCACATGGCATAGATATGTGTTTGAAGGTAACTAGCAGTTTCAGTTTCTTGCCATTTGTAGTAACACTACAAAACTGGCTCTTTCATGACCATTTGTTATAGCCACCGACTGTGCCAGGTTCAGCAACTGTTCTTGTACTTGAAACATCAAAAAACTCATCAATACCTCATCCCTGTTATATTGTGTGTCCAGGTTGCAGGTTATTTTTCTTACATTCTTCTTGTACGAAGTTAACAAAATTTACCCATTTTTTTCTTCTCTCAAAGTTTTAATTTTTTTAAATGATAGTTCAGAGCGAAGATCCAAGGCGAGACAGTTCCACAGAGTTAGTGCAACAACATTAAAACAGAGTGAGTGGAATGTGATCGAACCTGCAAGATAGAAGGAACAACTAACAGATGCTGATGGGCTCAACAGAGGACATAAGATGGGATGTAGAGAATAAGAAAGCCGAAAAGAAAAAGAGTTCCAGAATGAAAGACTTGATTTTAAACTGAATACTAAAGAAAACAGAGAGCCAATGTTCCTTTATCAAAAGAATAGAGGCAGTATTTTATTTTTTTTTAGCACTGTAGATCAATTTAACCAAGGTGTTTTAGACCAGGGCAGGATTAATCCTTCGATGGGCTCTAGGCGAACAAGTACATCAACCCACAAAATTACCCTTGGCCCCATCTATGCCATAGATAAAGTTGACAGATTGAATAGAGGTGGCAACCGCAAATTGCTATTACAAAGGAGGGAAGCCAAGTGGATCTTTAATTTAAAAACAATTTATTTATTTGCTGCATTTGTATCCCACCTTTTTGCAGGCTCAATGTGGCTTACATTATGCCGTAATGGCGATTGCCATTAACAGAATGAAAATACAGAGTATTATTGCAAATAAAGTACAAAAAATATAAAATAAATTAGAAATGATTAGCTGTTCAATACATTTCAGGTATTTGAGAACAAGGATAATTGAACCACAAGGTTTAAATAGCTCGGAGGACTGGCATATTTTTTTTATTAAGATGTTTAATTACCAATCACAGAAGTTCTTTTACACGATATGCCTTTAAGAATTCACAGGAGGAGCTTATTTAAACTCAGCTGTTCAACGCATTACGCCAAAGCGCCATTTTGTAATTCAGAACGCTTCTCTTGCAAGCAAGTGAACCTGTGGGTTGATGGGGTTTGTGCATTATTTACTTCATTTCTTTGTAAAATTCTAATGATGAATTTTATTTCTTTAGAACCTTTTGTCGGGGTGAAACGGTGGCCCCCGTTGAATGCTTAAAAGGCAGTGCTGGATTCAAACAATGAAAATCAAGCTAAGTGCAGTCTTGTGAATGAGGCATCTATAACAACATTTTTTTTTTGCCAAGAGGACTATTTAACTAATTGAGTCTATTGAAGTAGAATTGAGATAATCTTTAAAAGAATAAAAAAATACATATAAATTATCTTTGGAGTTTTTACAGCCCAGTGATAGAAATCAAGCGCTTTTTACGTGTATGTTTACACCACACATCAGCGTTTAAAACCTTCGGCAAATTGCCATTGGTTTCTGAGGGCTTTTCTCTAAATATGATTTAAGCACAGTTTTCTTTGAATGGAACTAGCTACAGTTTGTGTTTTCTAGTATTAGTTTACATAATAACTCCTCTGTCAGCACCAGCAACCACCATTATAGCACTATGTGTCCCTACCATCTATGCTTTGATTTTTAGTGGATCATACACTGCTCTTCACAGCCTTGTCTGTAGATGCTACACTTCTCACAGACCTTCTATACGTAACTGTGCTGTCAGTTCTTTATTGTTTTTCAAGGAAAATGTTTTTAAAGAAAAGTCCACTCATCTTGTATGGATGTGTTGTCTCTCTACAGTGCCACGGGTAGGCTGGAGCTCAAATCATTCCCTCATTTTCCTTCTGCTCGTGGTGTGCTCAGTTACGTATAGAAGCTCTGTGAGAAGTGTAGCATCTACAGATAAGGCTGCTAAGACAGACAAGGCTGCTAAGAGCAGGGTATGATCCACTAAAAATCAAAGCATAGATGGTAGGGACACATAGTGCTATAATGGTGGTTGCTGGTGCTGTCAGAGGACTTATTTATTAGCTCTATAATAATGCACCTATTACTGAGCATAATTATACATTTAAAGAAAGATTTCATTTAATTTATAATTTAAAGACAACTAGGTTTCTATACAGTTTATAAGTGTATTACGAAGGAAACCACAAATAATACTAAGTCCCCAGGGTTCATTAATATATTAAATTTTAACTGCCAGACCCTCGACCCTTCTTCTAATGTTTGGAGATCCCTTCTCATCGTTTCTACTCCCTCCAGGGTATCCACACCATTGGCTATCTTCGTGTCATCCACAAAAAGGCAAACCTTTCCTTCCAATACTTCATTAATCTCTCACAAACAAACAGAATCGGCCCCAGCACTGACCCCTGAGGAACTCCACTGCTCACCTTCCTTTCCACCAAGAGGATTCCATTTACTACCACCCTCTGCCACCTGTCGGTTAACCAGTTTCCTATCCAGTTCACCACTTTTGGTCCTAAGTTCAGCCCTTTCAGCTTATTCACGAGTCTTCTGTGGGGGACCATATCAAAGGCTTTGCTGAAATCCAAGTAGATTACATCTAGCGTACATCCTTCATCCAGTTCTTTGGTACCCAGTCAAAGAAGTCAATGAGATTCGTATGGCAGAATTTTCCTTTGGTAAAGCCATGTTGCCTCGGGTCCTGTAACCCAGGCTTCTAGAAAGTTAACTATCCTTTCTTTCAGCAGCAATTCCACTATTTTTCCTACCACTGACGTGAGACTTACTGGTCTGTAGTTTCCCACTTCTTCCCTGTCTCCACTTTTGTGAAGAGGGACCATATCCGCTCATCTCCAATCTCGCGGAACCTCTCCAGTCTCTAAAGACCTATTAAATAAATCTTTAAGAGGTCCCACCAGGACCTCCTTCAATATCCTGGGATGTATCCTACCCTGCCCCATAGCTTTGTCCACCTTCAGATTCTCCAGCCGTTTATAAACTCTTAAATCTTAGCTCCTTATTTGACAAGTTGTTTTAATTATTCCTATTAAAAAATGAAACATCCTCATCTCTTATGTGTCCTGTTTGTTTAAGTTCTGCCAAACAGGGATTGTCTCTTACAGTGCTACAGCTAAGAAGTAGTAGTTAGAATAGACAGACTTGCTGCATTAGAAGAGAAAATTAAAGTAGCAATTTAGACCATTTAAGTATTCTGTTGTCCCAGATGGTCATAAGTGCTATTTCCACATACCATATTAATTGTAAATGCAATGTGCCTGCAATTTAGACATTTATTTCTCCTTTGCCCTGCTTAAAAAGAAAAAGAGTCTCAAAAATGGCATTTGGATGTTTTCTCCAAAAAACATCCAAATTGTGATTTTCGAAACTCAGATTTGAGACTTTCTCTGCAGTGTATCCAAATCACAAAGGGGTGTGTTGGGGGTGGGATTTGGGCATTCCCAAAAGTAATGACACTCTTCTGCCATAATGGAAAACATCCAGGACTAAAAAGTTAGATGTTTTGGCCTAGACCCGTTTCAATGACGCCTAAGTCACAAAAAGTTGCCCTAAATGACAAGATGACTACTGGAGGGATTAAGGCATGACCCCCTACTCCCCCAGTGATCTCCTCTCACCCCTCCCCGCAAAGAAAGTAACAGTACATACCAACCTCTAAGACAGCTTCAAATGTTAAGACCAGACTTATTAAAGTAGCAAGCAGGTCCCTGGAGTAGCCTAGTGGTTGATGCTCTGCACTGTAGAGAAGGGAACCCAGGCCCATATCCCCATTCTATCTGGTACACTTGTGCTGGAAGTGTGAGCCCTCCAAAACTCACCAAAAACCTACAGTATCTACATATAGGTGACACCTGCAGGCATAAGGGCTACTGCAGTGGTATACAGTAGGTTTTTGGTCGCTTTTGGAGGGTTCACCACATAATATAAGGGGTAACAGCAAGATGTGTACCTGGGACTTTTCATGTGAAGTTCACTGCTCTGGTGGGATGTCTTTGTGGCCAGTCTACTAAGAATGCTTGCCCCCCCCCCCCCCCACCCCCCAATACATCCTAAGGGCTTGTTTTGTGCGTTTTTCCGCTCGGGAATTTTTTATTTTTCAACAATGGTCCTAAAGGATAAACACATTGAGCAAAAAAATGTCTAGTAAATAGTCACTTTTGAAACAAAAGTGACTATTTACTTTTGCAATCCCTATCTTCCAGCTATCAAGATTTTTCATTTTATTGTACTGACATTGTGAGCATTATATACATGTTATCTGAAACATTCTAATGATTTGCCATTTTAAGATATTTCATTTGTATTGGGTTGACATCATGAGTAGAGTATATCTATGTTATATAAATGCTCTTGCATGTTGACTTTTATAGCAGTATCCTTAACATTCTGCTATTTATATTACATGAATGTTATACTGTGCTGTTTTAATATGTATACTTCTGATACTGTATCATTGCTATTACTAGGATTTCATTTACCTATCTCCAGGTCTACCTCATTGATTGTATTTTATACTTATATTTGGCTATTTTGCTATTGTTAGACTATTAGCACAATCTAAGTTGTTTATATCATGCTATACCTGTTGTATATAACCTTGGGTAAATTTCTTCATAACGAGTATTAATAAATCCAAATACATATTAAATAATTAATTCCTAATTAATTTCAGGGTCCATAGAAGTCAATAGTGACCTAGGAGGGAAGGTGCAACAAAACCCCTTTACAAAACAAGAAGAAATCCATTTGAAGAAGGAAACTTGGAAACGGGGAGTACTCTCAAAACCACACAGATCATGGCCCACAACAGAACGGAGCCCGAGGACAGAAGCAGTGTATGTCCTTTGACTACAGCAAAAGGGACAAAAGGAAGGCTATCTTGCTCATAGCCAAGGGCAAGGAAATGCAAACCAAGGGGAAGAAAGGGAGAAACAAAACCCAAGGAAAACATGGTTGCTGCTGCCCTGCAAGGGAGGCTAGGCCAGGACAGGCATAAACACTGGGAGATTGGAGCACGAGAAGACAAACCAACAAGGGTGAGAATCACCAAGACATGCCAAGCTGTAGGATAGATACCCAGAAAGGGGTCAAGATAAAATATAGAAAAACCCAAGGTTGAAATTTCCCCACAAGGGGAAAAAAAAAAAAGTTACTGAGGTGCATTTCTGGACACCAGCCAAAGGGTCAGCGTCTGGATATTCTCAGCCCAGGGTCTGCAGAACTACCATCCTGCCCGGCCTGCACACCCAGGCAGAAGCTAGAAGTCCTGAATGGGCTAGAGTACTTAATATAGGGTGCTAAGGAGGAAACCCTTGAGGCACAACCCCCTGAAAGAGGCAGATATTGACATCATCAATACCTGGCTCAGTGGCCCCAAGCATGGAAGAGGACACAGTATCCAGAAACCGGTGAAGAACACCATCAACTACGAGCAAGTAGTACAGAGAAGAAAGCAGAGCACTCAGAGCAGCTGAGAATGCCACCAGCAGGTGGGTCAGAGAAAGACAGCTATCTCCAGGCAGACAGATAGGGTATCCGAAGTGGAGTCGAATAAAAGGGAAAGAGCTCCCACTGATAACCTTGTACAAGATATGGTCTCCGGTAGCCTTATCCGTGTTCAAAGGACAATCCAAAGATTAAGAATGTGCCGGATGACATGTCTGCTCTGTGACACAGCAAGGTCCTATAGATATGAAAAGATGGAAAGGGAAAGATTGTCAGAGCATAGAGACATGCAATGCCGCTAAGGCACACAGCCTGATAGCTGAGACAAATATACTGTGACCACAAAGGACACCGTCCTGCTTAGAAAGGCCAGAGGCCTTCCCCAGTCTGAGTAAGAGAAAAATAAAGAGGCCAGACTGGGCAAGAGAAAAAGGTTCCTCTGGAGAAAAATGCCAGGCCTAAAAAGAAGGAAAACGCAAGTCCTGTAAAACAAAAGGCAAGATGTCAGACCCAAAAGGCACCCTGGTATCTCCCCAAGGGAACATAAGGGCTACCCACCTGAGATCCAAATGCCTGACCTGAAGGACAGTGCCACAATGGAAGAGGATTTTAAAGGGTTTGCCAGATGATAGGTCCATAAAAGTAGCAAATGACACCCTTGGAAGAAACTGGATACCAGCCACAGAATAAACCAGATGCCAATGCTATCAAAGACCAGATGTCAGCCCTGATAGGATGCAGGATAATAGGATAGGAGTGGGAACTGAACCTGGGTGTCACGGACGACAGTCCACTGGACTGATCACTAGGATACTCCTCAGACTTTGTAAGGCGATGAGTCAAACACGCAGAGGAACAGAATGACCTACCTGGAAAAAAAAAACCCAGTATGCCAGACCTGTAAGAGGTAACATGCCAGTCGTTAATGAGGCAACATGCCTGCCCTATGAGAGACCAGATGGCAGCTCTGTGAGAGTACAGGAAATCCATTCTGAATGAACATAAGACGGCAACAGTTCTACCAGGTGACAGGATGTCTATTCTGAACAGTCCTACCAGGGGACAGGATGTCTATTCTGAACGAACATAAGATGGCAACAGTCCTGCCAGGGAGCTGGATGTCCATTCTGAAAGAACAGAAGATGCCAACAGTTGTGAATTCTGAACATAAGATGGCAACAGTCCTGCCAGAAGACAGGATGTCCATTCTGTAAGAAAACAGGATGTCAACCCAGAGACAGGATGGCAGATCATCCAGAATGACGCTAAGATGACAGACCTGACAGCCCCCAAGGATACATACCCAATCCAAGAACAGACCAGACAACAGTCCCCTAGAGGATCAGAATGCCATCAGGGAGAAAAGTAAGCTGCAGTGTAAAGAAAGCAGATGCTAGTCCTGGAAGCAAACTGAATGCCAGCACAATGCCCTGCCAATCTCATGAACAAAGACAAATACTCGCCATGTCCCCTCCACCGCTCCTGGGGAAGAACCTGGGGCAAAAGCAAAGAAGGGAAGCTGATTGTAGTCAACAATAAGGATGGGACAAGGTCCTGAAACTGCTAATCGGGAATACCGAGAGCAATCACTGACTGTTCCACAGGCTAGACTTTCAGAGTAAAAGCACTTACAATTTTAGGAAAGATGTGGAATACATAGACAGGGCAACAGAAGAGCTACTGCCCAGCACACCCAGACATTCACTGGCAAACTTTGCTCTGCAGGTTTTTTTTCTGTTTTGTTTTTTTAAGAGGCAGGAGAGCAAACTTCCAGGGTGAATGGACGAGCATAGCCAGACTGGAACCAGAAAGGCGGGTAAATGGTGAGGGGGGGGGGGGGGACCTAGCCCCACCAGATGTACCCCCAACAGGCAGACAGAGAAAGCCAAGACCCCCAGCTCAACTAGACCTGAAGGAACAGGCCAGAAGCAAGCACCATCCTGACAGCTGCACAGGATACGTCTGTCCACCTGCTGAGATAGATGAGACAGAGAGAATATTGAAAGCGAGGCTGCTGCACAGTATCCTTTATGGCAGAGCTCTGGTGCTCTCTCTCCATCTGCTGGTAGGGGGACATAACCCACTCATCTCTGAATTAATCTGTGGTACGTAATAGAAACAGGGGTGACAAGATACAGATGTTCAAATATTTGAAAGGTATTAATCCGCAAAAAAACCTTTTCTGGAGTTGGGAAGGCAGTAGACCTGGAGAAGATGAATAGAGGTTGAAGGGGGGGGGGGTGGGGGGAAGACTCAGGAGTAATGTCAGGAAGTATTTTTTCACAGAGAGGGTGGTGTGGATACATGGAATGCCCTCCTGCGGGAGGTGGTGGAGATGAAAATGGTAATGGAATTCAAACATGCGTGGGATAAACACAAAGGAATCCTGTTTAGAAGGAACGGATCCATGGAATTTTAGCAGACACTGGGTGACAACTCCAGTAATTAGGAAGCAAAACCAGTGCTGGGCAGACTTCCACTGTCTATGCCCTGATCGTGACTGAATAGATATGGATGGGCCGGAGTGTAAATTTTAAGGGGCATCAATGTTAATTTCACAAATTTTAATACAAGAACAGTGCTGGTCAGACTTCTACGATCTGTGCCTTGAAAATGACAAGGACAAATCAAACTCAGGTATACATATAAAGTATCACATACCATGTATAATAAGGTTATCTTGTAGGGCAGACTGGATGAACCGTACAGGTCTTTATCTGCCATAATAGACTATGAGGCTCATTTTCAAAGCACTTAGCCTCCCAAAGTTCCATAGAAACCTATGGAACTTAGCCTCCCAAAGTGCTTTGAAAATATGCCTCTAAGTTACCTACTGAACTTCCATAGTATCACCAGTTACTGTGCATTTCATAAAGCGTTAAAAATCTGGTTAATTGGAAATAATTATAATTTGAGGGTCAACATTTCTTTTTTGTAATTTTAATTTACCTAATTTATTAAAGAATTGTTATTGGAATTTAATTATGATTGTGTTATACGTTGTTATGATTACATATATATAATTTTAAAACGCTTTAACACTATATTGTATTAAGCAGTAATCAGGTCAATAAATCAAATCAAATAGCAGATGCCTTCAAAGATCTAAATTTCTTTAGAGATTTTGTATTCAATCAAACAAAAAATACAGAAGAAAACATGAACCATTTTAGATACTTAGCCCAGATCATGAAAGATCAGATTTTTAATTCCATGAAATACAGATCTCATTTCTGTGAGGATAAAATAGGCACGACCATACAATCTGATAAATGCCAATTTTCAATTTGTTTGGCCAAATTCCGAAGAGCTACCCAGACAAACCGGGATTTTTTTTTCCTGCAAAAACTGGTCAACTTTTGTCAAACAACTTGTTGCCCAGACGAAGAACCAAAAAGGATGGGATTCAGATATACTAGGGGTACAGTTTTCCTTTACTCAGATACCAGTGAATAATCAGCACTCTCTTTTAACACACTTAGTAAGCCAAGCTAGCAGCTGTTGTGCTTTAATGCCAACACAGCCCATTCACTTTGAATGGGCTGTGTCAACATTGCCACGTGGCTTAGTAAACAGAGGGGTAAAGTCTGGTCTGAAAAATAGCTGACATAGTTCAAACAACAAATTTGGTGAACTGCTGCAGCATAATGCTGGCGACTATGTGTACATACATAACTTACTAAAAAAGGAAAGCTCCTTACCTCCAACATTCTGGATTAAGATGGTGCTTGCCACAAGGATCTAGGAGACAAGCATGGAAAGAACAAAATGTATTGTCTCATGCTTCTTTCTAAAATAAATAGTTACAAGATGTATACTAATTTTGTTTTAATGTACTATGCCCCCAAAATGACTTGCATTCTAAGGGGAAGGGGGTGGGACTTGATATACTGCCTTTCTGTGGTTACAAAGCATACAGGTACTTATTTTGTACCTAGGGCAATGGAGGGTTAAGATGACTTGCCCAGAGTCACAAGGAGCTGCAGTGGGAATCAAACGGGATCAAAGTCCGCTTCACTCCCACTGTATTAAAGTGCCAGGTCCAGCAAGTCTATACATAACCTTGTTGAGAATTAGAAGATTAAACCACAGAGAAGTAAAATCAGTGGCAAATTGGAAGGCAGGCAATGTACCTTTCCAGGTGATCCAAATGCAAACAGACCAATATCTTCGTAAGATGTGACGGCTATGCACAGAAAAATAAGAGAGAGATATTTGTAACAAACTTATTCAATAAATAACACAGGATTAAAAATTTTGTCACATAAAAGCTAAAATGTGACTCTGGGGGCCTGTGCATTGGCTTCAGCATGGAAATAGAAATGCTCATTTATACAGTCTGGTACAGAACTAAAAATGGAAGGGAACA
Source organism: Microcaecilia unicolor (assembly GCF_901765095.1). Lineage (NCBI taxonomy): Eukaryota > Metazoa > Chordata > Amphibia > Gymnophiona > Siphonopidae > Microcaecilia > Microcaecilia unicolor. The sequence continues at coordinate 177,411,096 of NC_044039.1, read as the reverse complement.
AAACCAGCTTAGACAAGGTCTAATGGTCCATTTTATACAAACCAAAAAAAGCAACACTGGGCCTTCAAGACTGGGACAATTAAAGTTCTTTATTGATGACCCGTGTTTCGGCGCAAAACAGCACCTGCTTCAGGGGTCTGACAATAGAATGCAAAAATAAAAACCACATAAATACAGGTAAACAAAAACAAGTTATTTTGAACATTTAGATTGCTTAAGTAAACACTGTATAACAATAAAAGAGAGAAAAACAAAATTGTATATGAATAGTAAAAACACAGTGTAGTAGAAGAGAGAGGTGCAAACTTGGCTGCTTATTAAGAATAGGGATAATAATCATGAAAACAATAACAACAATAAATACGTTAAAACATAAATAGCATCCCACAAATAAATAATTGGAGTTAAAAATATGTCACATAACGATTACTACACTGTGTTTTTACTATTCATATACAATTTTGTTTTTCTTTAATTGTCCCAGTCTTGAAGGCCCAGTGTTGCTGTTTGTATACTTTCTGTGTATGCTATATTACCCTCCCCATTTTATACAAAACAATTTGCTCACAAAACAAATGCATGCCAGGAGCCAAGTTTCTGATGAAAACTGGATTCTATACTATACTACCTTCTATTGGATCAACAACGCTGATGTAGTGTATAAGCTTTCCAAACCACACAGGCCCCTTCTTCAGGTATAAGAATTTAGCAAAATGTACTACTGCCAGGTCATATCTTTGAGACATTACTGTGTGAAAGCCATCAGAGAGCAGTTGTAAAACTTTTCCACGTACCAGTTTGAACGCACAGGAGCAGCAGGAGGTAGATGGAATAAGAAGCCAGACAAGCAACAATCAGCAGCAGAATACTAAAAAATAAAATATTAAAGCTATTAGGGAATGGTCTAGAAGAGAACATTTCAATGTGAACATCCCCTTTTCTTCCTGCATGACCATAATCAGCAGATCACCCTTCACAAGCCTACTGACTCATCTTGGTTATTTACTCTAACATCATCCTCACCTTTGCATAGCCCAATGCTAAAAAGCCAAGAGGATGAAGGAAAGTGCTCGGGCTACAATTAGGTCAACAAACAAAGTGCAGGAGGAGATCAGTGTATTAGGTTGGTCCAGAAAAAGTGTGATGAGCTTTTGAGAGCTGTACTCCATCTGCACCAACCTTGATATTTAAATGTACCAACACAGCAATGGAAATGGGACTTGATATACCGCCTTTCTGAGGTTTTGCAACTACATTCAAAGCGGTTTACATATATTCAGGTACTTATTTTGTACCAGGGGCAATGGAGGCTTAAGTGACTTGCCCAGAGTCACAAGGAACTGCAGTGGGAATCAAACTCAGTTCCCCAGGATCAAAGTCCACTGCACTAACCACTAGGCTACTCCTCCACTAGCAACATTCCATGTAGAAGCCTGCCCTTGCAGATCAGCAACACGGCTGCGCAGGCTTCTGTTTCTGTGACAGAAACAGAAGCCTGCGCAGCCGTGTTGCTGATCTGCAAGGGCAGGCTTCTACATGGAATAGCAACATTCCATGTAGAATCTCCAATAGTAGCAACATTCCATGTACAATCTCAAATAGGGAAAGGGAAATGGGACTTGATATACCACCTTTCTGAGGTTTTTGCAACTACATTCAAAGTGGTTTACATATATTCAAGTACTTATCTTGTATCAGGGGCAATGGAGGGTTAAGTGACTTGCCCAGAGTCACAAGGAACTGCAGTGGGAATCGAACTCAGTTCCCCAGGATCAAAGTCCACTGCACTAACCACTAGGCTACTCCTCCACTAGCAACATTCCATGTAGAAGCCTGCCCTTGCAGATCAGCAACACGGCTGCGCAGGCTTCTGTTTCTGTCACAGAAACAGAAGCCTGCGCAGCCGTGCTGCTCTACAAGGGCAGGCTTCTGCATGGAATAGCAACATTCCATGTAGAATCTCCAATAGTAGCAACATTCCATGTACAATCTCAAATAGGGAAAGGGAAATGGGACTTGATATACCACCTTTCTGAGGTTTTTGCAACTACATTCAAAGTGGTTTACATATATTCAAGTACTTATCTTGTATCAGGGGCAATGGAGGGTTAAGTGACTTGCCCACAGTCACAAGGAGCTGCAGTGGGAATCAAACTCAGTTCCCCAGGATCAAAGTCCACTGCACTAACCACTAGGCTACTCCTCCACTAGCAACATTCCATGTAGAAGCCTGCCCTTGCAGATCAGCAACACGGCTGCGCAGGCTTCTGTTTCTGTCACAGAAACAGAAGCCTGCGCAGCCGTGCTGCTCTACAAGGGCAGGCTTCTGCATGGAATAGCAACATTCCATGTAGAATCTCCAATAGTAGCAACATTCCATGTACAATCTCAAATAGGGAAAGGGAAATGGGACTTGATATACCACCTTTCTGAGGTTTTTGCAACTACATTCAAAGTGGTTTACATATATTCAAGTACTTATCTTGTATCAGGGGCAATGGAGGGTTAAGTGACTTGCCCACAGTCACAAGGAGCTGCAGTGGGAATCAAACTCAGTTCCCCAGGATCAAAGTCCACTGCACTAACCACTAGGCTAGCAATGGCATTACATCTTTCTGCAGCACCTGCACAATCCTACACTCGAAAGCAGAGAGAGAGAGAGAGAGAAAAAAAAAACTACAAAAAGGTGGCTTGACCATTCTGTATCTAGCACAGAAAGAAACAAAACTACAGTATCTTACAGTCACTTTAAAAAGGATTTCATTTACCATAAAAAGAACTTACCTAAATCCGATTATCCCAGTGGTGGCCATTGCATAAGATAAACCAAGGATTCCGCTTCCCATGATAGCATTAATTAAATTAAACACCGAAAAGCCAAAGGAGGTACCTGAAGATTCCCGCCTTCGAGAGCCCTGCAATAATAACCAGAATACCCATTCAGGCAGTCTTGCTGCATGAAAGAAAAGGAAAGGGAAGGGAAGGAGATGGGATTTGATATATAGCCTCTCTGTGGTTACAATCAAAGTGGTTTACATATATTATATATAGGTGCTTATTTTGTACACGCGGCAATTGAGGGTTAAGTGACTTGCCCAGAGTCACAAGGAGCTGCAGTTGTCCTAACAATGGAGTCGGGTAACTGTTCCAGGGTCAGGGTAACATTACTGAGTTCCACATTTTCCATCAACAAACTGATTGTTGTGAAACCTTTTACTTTTCTAAAACAAGAGTGAGGAGAAGAGGAAATGGTTTATTGCTTTTAGACAAGAATAATTTTTGTTTTACTCTTAATTGAAAGTTGTGATAAAGGGGATGGAACTCCTCTCATATGAGGAAAGGCTAAAGGAGTTTAGCGCTCTTCAGCTTGGAAAAAAAAAAAAAGAAAAAAAAGATGACTAAGGGGGAGATATGATTGAGGTATACAAAAGCACTGAATGGCGTAGAACAAGTAGAAGTGAATCGATTTTTACTCTTTCAAAACGTACAAAGGCTAGGGGGCCACTCAAAGTTACATGGAAATGCTTTTTCAAGTAATATTAAACTTTATATCCAAACATAACATAAAAGTCATGAATAATCAATCAAGCAACAATAGCTATAGCAAGTGAAGCACATACAGATTACTGATTAAAATATGCTAGGCATTATTAGGAAAGGAATGGAAAACAAAGATGAGGCTGTTAAAATGCCTTTGTATTGTTCCATGGTGTGACTGCACCTCGAATATTGTGTTCAATTCTGGTCACCACATCTCAAAAAAAATATAGTAGAATTAGAAAAAGTACAGAGACGGGCTACGAAAATGATAAAGGGGATGGGACGACTTCCCTATGAGGAAAGGCTAAAGTGGCTAGGGCTCTTAAGCTTGGAGAAGAGATGGCTGAGGGGAGATATGATAGAGGTCTATAAAATAATGAGTGGAGTGGAAGTGAATCGCTTGTTTACTCTATCCAAAAATAGGACTGGGGGGGCACGCAACGTAGCTACTAAATAGTAAATTTAAAACGAATCTGAGAAAACTTTTCTTCACTTGTGTAATTAAACTCTGAAATTCGTTGCCAGAGCATGCAGTAAAAGCAGTTAGTTTAGTGGGGTTTAAAAAAAGATTTGGATGGCTTCCCAACGGAAAAGTCCCTAGACCATTATTAAAATGGACTTGGGTAAAATCTATTGCTTATTTCTAGGATAAGCAGCATAAAATATATGGGAAAATTAGGTTCCTACCTTGGTAATTTTCTTTCCTTTAGTCATAGCAGATGAAGCCATTATGTATGGGTTGTGTCCATCAACCAGCAGGGGAGATAGAGAGCACACAACTTTCACAGTGCCTCATGGCCAGCCAGCTCCACTGCCTCTTCAGTATTTGAAGCTTCCAAAGCAGTATGGCAAACTGCAATGGGAATAACATGAACTTTCCTCACAGTGAACGATGGCCCCTTAACAAGGGCATGAACTCAAAAGGAGGGAATGAACACATCCTCCTGGAGGGAATAAACTCGTCCTCCTTATTGTATAACTGGAGGGGATACACGCAACCTCCTGGAGGGAATAAACTCATCCTCCAAAACATAAACTGGAGGGAATGGACTCATCCTCCTATAAGTGAACATGAATCCTGAAGACTATTTTCCAACTTTCTCCCAAGGAAGGAACTTCAGGAAACAAGAACAGAACCTGAAACAGAGTCACAGCATACAGACAATCATACAGGGAGGGTTCATGGCTTCATCTGCTATGACTAAAGGAAAGAAAATTACCAAGGTAAGAACCTAATTTTCCCTTCCTTGTCATCAAGCAGATGAAGCCATTACGTATGGGATGTAACAAAGCAATCCCTATATAGGGTGGGAACAGGTCACACCATGCGCTAGCACTTGTGCTCCAAAACGCGCGTCCCTCCTAGCAGCCACATCCAGCCTGTAATGTTAGGCAAAAGAGAGCTTAGAAGCCCATGTTGCTGCACTGCATATCTCTTGACGAGAGAGTGCTCCAGTTTCAGCCCAAGAGGAAGAAATCGCTCTGGTAGAATGCGCCTTAAAGGCTACAGGCGGAGACCGGCCGGCAAGCAGATAAGCTGAAAAGATAGTTTCTTTGAGCCAGCGGGCAATAGTGGCTTTAGACGCTGGAGACCCTTTGCAAGGACCTGATAGCAAAACAAACAGATGATCATAGATCCTGAAAGAGATAGTAACTCGCAGATACTGCAGCAGAGTCCTGCGCACATCCAACAGGTGCAACTGCCCAAAAGATTCTGGAAACTCCTCCTTATCAAAGGAGGGCAAAAAAATAGGTTGGTTTAGGTGAAACGCTGAAACCACCTTAGGCATGAAGGAAGGCACGGTCCGAACCGTGACCCCGGACTCTGAGAATTGCAGAAATGGGTCTCTACAGGACAGCGCCTGGAGTCCGACACCCGCCTCACCGAAGAAATGGCCACAAGAAAAACGGCCTTTAGTGTCAAATCTTTCTCCGATGCTCGCCGAAGCGGCTCAAAAGGAGAAGCCTGCAGGGCCTTCAAAACTAGCCCCAGGTTAAAAGCTGGACAGGGTGCTCGCACGGAAGGCCGGAGCCGAAGCACCCCACTAAGAAACCGTGCCACATCTGGATGAGCAGCTAAAGACACGCCTTCAACCTTACCACAAAGGGAGGCCAACGCTGCCACTTCCACCCGCAGGGAATTATAGGCCAAGCCTATTTGTACACCATCCTGCAAAAAGTCCAGAATTGGCGAGACAGGAGCCTGCATGGGTGTGATCATTTTTGAAGCACACCAAGACTCAAACTGGCGCCAAATCCTGGCATAAGCCACGGAAGTGGAACGCTTGCGGGCCTGCAGGAGAGTGGAAATGACTGTGTTTGAATAGCCTTTGTCCCTCAATTGCGCACTCTCAATCGCCATGCCATAAGACCAAAGCGGCAGGCGTCCTCCATGGCTACCGGGCCCTGCGACAACAGGTTCGGTACCAGAGGTAAAGGAAGGGGAGCCTCCACTAGCATCTGTCGGAGGTCCGCATACCAAGGCCTCTTGGGCCAATCCGGGGCGATGAGGACCACTTCTCCTGGGTGCAGCTGAATCCGCAGGAGCACGCGCCCTATCAAGGGCCACGGAGGGAACACATATAGTAGGCCCGGAGGCCAGGGCTGAGTCAAGGCATCCAACCCTGCCGAGCGAGGATCTCTCCATCTGCTGAAGAAGCATGGGACTTTGGCATTTGAACTTGTCGCCATAAGATCCATCATGGGCTTGCCCCATTTGGCACATATCTGCAGGAATACTTTGTCTGCTAGTTCCTATTCTGCTGGATCGATCTGATGCCTGCTTAGATAATCGGCTTGCACGTTGCTCTGACCTGCAATGTGAGCTGCCGACAGAAACTGAAGATGCAGCTCAGCCCAGTGGCAAATCTGTTCGGCCTGCGCGGCCAGTGCTCTGCACTGAGTGCTGCCTTGTCGATTTACGTAGGCCACTGCTATCGTGTTGTCCGACATCACTCTGACAGCCAATCCTTCCAGGGTCACTTGAAACACCGCTTTCAACATGCTTCCCCTTGCAATGTGCGCCCCAGCCCTTCAGGCTGGCATCTGTCACTATTAGACACCAATCGGGGAGCACCAGCGGCATTCCTCGCCGCAGCATGCTGTCTGAGAGCCACCACTCTATGCTGAGTCGGGCCGCAGGGAGCCAAGAAAGTCTGCATTGATAATCCTGAGAAACTAGAGACCATCTTTGAAGTAGGGAATACTGTAGAGGTCTCAGGTGCGCTCTCGCCCAGGGCACCACTTCCAATGTGGCTGTTATCGATCCCAGCAGCTGGACAATGTCCCAAGCTCGCGGGCGGGGCATCCTCAGGAGCAGACAGACCTGATTCTGAAGCTTGTACCGCCTTAGCTCGGGTAGGTATACATAGCCCGAGTCTGTGTCGAACCTGGCCCCCAAATATTCTAGAGATTGCGAGGGGATCAGGTGACTTATGGCCATATTGACGACCCAGCCTAGAGATTGAAGTACTGAGACCACTCTGGCTGTAGCTTGATAGCTCTCTGTTAGAGTCTGCTCTGATGAGCCAGTTGTCTAGGTATGGGTGAACCCTGATACCTTCTCGCCTGAGCAAAGCAGCTACTACCACCATTACCTTCGAAAAGGTTCGGGGAGCTGTGGCGAGGCCAAAAGGCAAGGCCCGGAACTGGAAATGTTTTCCCAACACCGCAAACCTCAGAAACTTCTGGTGCGGGGGCCAAATTGGTATGTGCAAGTAAGCTTCTTTCAGGTCTAGAGACGTGAGAAACTCTCCTGGCTGTACCGCAGCAATGACGGAGTGCAGGGTTTCCATGTGGAAATGCTGCACTCTCAGGGACTTGTTTAATTCTTTTAAGTCCAGAATAGGGCAAAAAGACCCACCTTTCTGCAGCACCACAAAGTAGATGGAGTATCGGCCGTAGCCGTGTTCGGCGGGAGGTACCGGGGACACGGCCCCTAACTGAATCAGACCTTGCAAACTCTCCTCTACTGCCGCCCGTTTGGCGGCAGAACCGCATTGGGACTCCACAAACACGTCACTTACTGGGGCGTTGAATTCTATTCTGTAGCCATCTCTGATCAGGTCCAGAACCCACTGATCTGAGGAAATATTGGCCCACTCCTCGGCAAAGAGGGAAAGATGTCCTCCGATGACAGGAAGCGAGGAGAGGGCCGGCGCACCATCATTGAGAGGGTCGCCCCTGAACTCCAGGCCTAGAGCCGGTGGCTGCGGAACGCTTGTCTGAGCGAAAGGAGTTCCTCTGCTGAAAAACGGGCACGAGAAGTGAACCCAGCAGAACGCCCCGGGCGGTACCTTCTAGCTTCACGGAAGCGAGGTCTATAAGAGGAGTGGACCGCCTGGCCCTTGGAGGAAGGCCTCGGCCTATCTTCAGGCAAGCGCTGGGGTTTAGGATCTCCCAGGCCTTTAACAATTTTTTTTCCAACTCCTCACCAAATAGGAGAAGGCCTTGAAAGGGCAACTTCACCAACCTTTGCTTAGAGGCCATGTCCGCTGCCCAATGTCGTAGCCAAATAAAATGGCGAGCCGCCAATGCTAGTGCCATTTGTTTAGCCGAAGCTCTGACAATATCATAAAGGGCATCAGCCAAAAAGGACAAGGCCGACTCCAGTCGCAGAGCCACATCCGAGAAGGGCTCCACTCCATCTCCGAGGCTGTTCCACTGCCTGTTACAACCACGCCAGGCAGGCTCTAGCAGCATAACAACTGCATGCAGACGCCCGAACAGTAAGACCTGCAATTTCAAAGGACTGTTTAAGTGCTGCTTCCAGCCTACGGTCTTGTATATCCTTCAGGGCAACTCCTCCTTCCACAGGGAGGGTAGTTCTCTTTGTCACCGCAGTGACTAGGGCATCTGCTTTAGGCATTGCAAAGCGAGCCAAATGCTCCTCACGCAGAGGGTATAATTGCCCCATAGCCCTGGAAACTTTCAAAAGTCCCTCGGGGTCAGCCCACTGAGCGGAAATAAGCTCTTGGATGGAGTCATGCAAGGAAAGGCTCGAGCAGGCTTTTTGGTACTAGCCATCCTAGGATTCACAGAGGAGGCCGTGCCACTGTCAGGCTCTTCAATAGAAAGGACCTGTAGGGCATCTGAAATAAGCGCTGGCAGCTCATCACGGTGGAAAATCCTCACCGCGGAGGGATCATCCAGAGCCTGTGGTAATTCTTCACCTGACTCTGGCTCCTCAGACCACGAAGGCCTGCCAGAACTCTCCGAATCCTCACAGCCTGACCACGGGGGGGAGGAGGTGCACCACAATCTGAAGGGGAATTAGCCCTTCTATGCTTTTCTTTATGCCAATTATCAGGGAATATAGCCTCAGCGGGCAGTCCCAGGCCAGAATCCACCGGGGGGGACAATAGAAGGGGCCTCAGACGACCCTTGAGGGAGAGCTCTTTTCAGCATGTATGCTTTATGCAATAACAACACAAAATCAGGGGAGAAAAACTCGCCCTGGGCACCCAGATCCCCTCCGGGGCTAGCCGCTCCCTGAATAGCCTCAATTCGAGGCCCCCCCCCCCCCCCGGGCTCAGGGCTCTCCGTCTCTACGGAGGCCGCGCCATGCGGAGAATTCAAAATGGCGTCCACTGCCAGCTCTGAGCGGGAAGAACCATCGCTCGCCATGCTCGGGCCGGCTCTTACACCTGTACAGCACGATTTACAGAGCCCCGCTGCTGATTTGCGCTTGCCACATCGGGAACAGCGCTTTACATTCTCTGCAGCCATCGCCGAAAACGGCGGGAAAATTCAAAATGGCGGTTTTGCGCCAAAAACGCCCTGATCGCGGGCCCACCCCGGAGGAGTTAGAAAACACTCTTACCTCACCGGACCGAGTATCACAGCTCACGCTGTGAGGAAAGCAGAGGTAATAAGAACTCCGGAGGCTCAGATGAGTGGGAAAGGCAGGGAAAGGCGAACCAATGTGCCTGCATCCACTGAGTGGGAAAGGACAGGGAAAAGCAAGCTAATATGTCCACATCCACGGGGGCATGGGTAAGGCAGGGAAAGGGCTAACCTATGTGCCTTCAAAGTGAAGCTGATATAGCTTTTAACACCCCGGCTAACAACTGGCAAGCCAGGAGCCACCCCCAGGCAGATTTTTGATGGAGCTTGAAGAAGCTGCAGCCACCCTGCTTGGGGAGATAGAGAATACTGAAGAGGCAGTGGAGCTGGCTGGCCATGAGGCACTGTAGAAAATTGAGTGCTATCTCCCCCTGCTGGTTGATGGACACAACCCATACGTAATGGCTTCATCTGCTTGATGACAAGGAATGTACATTTTTGGGATCTTGCCAGGTACTTGTGAGCTGGATTAGTCATTGTTGGAAACAGGATGCTGGACTTTATCGACCTTTGGTCTGTTCCAGTATGGCAATACCTATACTCTTATGTAAAAGAAAAAAATTAATTATCGTTCCTGGAATATATATCTATTAATGCATTAAAAGTAGCACTGATTAAACACAGAAGTTAGTTGGATTGGTAAAGTAAATCAAAAGGTGTCCATATCTTTTTAAAGTTAGAAATGTGATGATTCCTGATAGCACACAGATGGTTCCACCATTCATGAATATTCAAGTTGGTGTTGTTTTTCCAATGTAGAATACACTACCATAGATTCTATTCCTTCCCTATTAACCTGCATAGAATCTTTTTTGGGGCTCTCTGATTACAAAATCTATAGGAACAAATCTGCCCCTTAACCCCTGTGTCTTTAAAAAAACATATTTCCTGATTTTCTTGGTTATCAATAGAAATCAAACAAAATAAAACATGGAAAAGAAAATAAGATGATACCTTTTTTATTGGACATAACTTAATACATTTCTTGATTAGCTTTCGAAGGTTGCCCTTCTTCGTCAGATCGGAAATATTCAAATGTGCTAGCTGACAGTGTATATAAGTGAAAACATTCAAGCATTACTATGACAGTCTGACAGGGTGGGAGGATGGGGGTGGGTCAGAGGTATGCATGGGGACATCAAAGCATATCATTGATATTCTAACAGGATGGGTGTGGATAGGTGAGGGGTGGGGTGATCAACAGAGACATACAGCTTGATGGTTTATAATGGGCTAGGAACCCCAGGTCCTTGTTAAGTCCTTTCTGTTGGGTGTTAAAATATTCAATCATTCTGACTTCAAAGGTCTTACGTTCTTGTATGGTTTTAAAGTTACCTTTCAGTATTCTCACTGTGAAATCACTGGTACAGTGTCCTGGTTCTGTGAAGTGCTGTCCCACCGGGGTGGGGGCCCTACTGGCTGTATTGTTCATGTGATGTCTATGTAAATTGAATCTTGTCTTAAGCATCTGGCCTGTTTCTCCAATATAGCATCCTTCGTTACATTTTTTACACTGAATGATATATACCACATTGGAAGATGAGCAGTTCTGATTTTCTTGGGAACCCCAAAAAATAAAATCTCTCAGTATCTGGTACAGTAACTCAGTAGATAAAACCATCCAACAACACCTCCACTTTGCTCAACATAACCACGTCCATTTTGGACAAATGGTCCCCACTCTATTTGTCTTGGAGGGGCAGATCGGAGGCAGTTAAGATAGTACTTGCCCCTAAACTGAATTTTATTTTTAGGGATGATTCATTTTGCCTTCTCTACTAGTTTGTATAAGAAAATTTACAGAAAATTTTAAAAATTTCTTTGGTGTAATAAACCAGCATGTATAGCTTTCCAAAAATTTAAAATATCTAAAACTGAAGGTGGTGCCAACCTCCCTGATTTTAAAACATCATTTAGCTTTCTGTATGTCACAAGCCATCTATTGGTATCAAAACTCTTAACATCCCCGATTCCCCTAGATGGTTGACATTTGAGACACAACTGACAGACTCATGCCCTCTATCCCTTTTTCTGACTATGGCTAAATACCATTTTCCTGAGCATCTCAGTGTCATTAAAGCAACAACTTCAACCCTTAGATCGTTCTGCTCTTATTAAGCTCCTATTTCCCTCATTTCATGAGTTCTTTTAATGGTTCAACTCCAATCTCAGAATACAAGACTCTCCACTACACTGGAACATTTTCTGCACTCCAATAAGATATTTCTATATATCACCAATGGCTAAGCCGTATAAAACTTTAACCCTAACAGTTACAAAAAATGCTTCCGTATTGAGGAAAATGGAGAGATGCACCCTACATTAGAAACCAATACAAAGAGTTGTGGGAAAAATCTCTCTACAATATCCTCATGCATTACACATTTAGACAATACAATATTGTTCCAGATTTAGCATAACATTGTACTGAAGTATGGTATCAGGGGTTTCTGTTGTGTGGGAGAAGATGTGGGGAGAGGGTGACATTCAAGCAGATGTGGTGGGACTGCCTAGCATCACACCCTTTTGAAACAGAGGTTCCCTTTTACTAAGTCGCGCTGAAGGCACGCACTAAAAATTAGTGCGAACTAATGCTAAACACACCCAAAGGACTATATGGGTGTCTCTAACGTTAGAGTGGCCTAGTGGATAGGGTGGTGGACTTTGGTCCTGGGGAACTGAGGAACTGAGTTCGATTCCCACTTCAGGCACAGGCAGCTCCTTGTGACTCTGGGCAAGTCACTTAACCCTCCATTGCCCCATGTAAGCCGCATTGAGCCTGCCATGAGTGGGAAAGTGCGGGGTACAGATGTAACAAAAAACAAAACAGAGTGCTTTAGTAAACAGGGCCCTTACAGGAGAATAAAAAAAAAAAAAAAAAAGGACTATGCCTTAATGTTATTAGGATATGGTAATCAGATTAAAACTTGACAATTTATTTTTGTTTATTGGGATTTATTAACCGCCTTTATGAAGAGATTCACCCAAGGCAGTATACAGCAGGTACATTTTAACATAAAACTTACAATTTTGTTAACAGCATAACAATGGTAAAATAACCAAGAATAAACTAAATAAAATAAATGAGGTAAAGCTGAAAACAGTAAATTGAAACCTAATAATAGAACTCCGTGAAACAGTATAAAAAACATACACATTTAACAGCACTGGAATTCAAATATCAGAGATGTAATACAATGTTAGCATAATAGTAATGATACACATAATACGCATGCATTAGAACATTCAACTAACAGATATGATGCTATAGGTTTTCTACAATACAGCTTACCATATAGCTGAGAGACCACGAGCAGATATATAATGGGAACAAGATATGTGGTACAGAGTCAGTTGGGATAATTTGATGGTTGGCTAAACTTAAGGCAAGTTCTTTGTACAGTTAAGCAAGAGATAAGGAACTGATCTAAGTTACAGTGTGTGTAGCAAGCTAGTTCAGGTGCACAGCTAATGTACAGTCAGTCACCCTATGTATTAATTCAAGGGGGGGGGGGGAGGGTTAAGTTGCTTGATGTTTGCAGAGCGGATCGTCATAGCACCTAAAACAGTATCAGAATGGTATAGAAAGATAAGGCAGATAACAGGAAGAGTTTGTAGCAAAGATAAGGGGAAGATTAGAAAAACTTAACACTCAGTGGGCACTACTAAGGCAAGACATTAAAGCAATATCTTGAAGGACAATAAGGTGACAGATTCCAAGGAAGGTCGGCCATCTTGTACCTCTACATTTTTACCCTTGTCTGTATATTTTGTGCATTTGCTGTGAAATAGCTCAAAATTGTAAATTTCCATTACTACCTGGGTGCAAAAATAGATATAATTTGATGCTTCTATATGTAAGTAAGAATGTACTGATGCATGAGTTGATTAAATTATAGCAAATGTATTCAAAAAGGTTGAAAAAATAATAAAAAATACACAGAGGCTTTGCCCCAAAACCAAGCTCCAGTAGTGATTTCAAGGTTATTTAAATAAATTTTTACAAAGTCACATGCTCATAGTAACAGGTGAAAACTGATATATCTGTTCTGTGAAAGCTGAATGCTTTCAAGTTCAGCCAGCTAGCAACAACAGCTGTGACCAATACAGACACGAGACAATTTGAGTCAGCTTCCTGTTTCCCTCTGTTGCTGTCCTGCCACAGAATAGTTTGTGTGCAAGTATGGATGAATATTTAGAGAAAATGCTCCAAGAAGTTTGATCAGTTAAACTGCAAATGGTCAAATACTACGAATCCTCAACGTTCCCTTGGAGGTGTGTTACTGTGAGGAACGATAATGGACCAGCTCACTGATGGTGACAGGATAATCATGAACCTGGCAAAAGGCACTGATTGACAGGTCCTTCCCATTTATAATCTCACAGAACCACACACACAAGCCAGATTTTAATACAGCAAGAACTGCATGTACCTGGTATGCATTAACAACTGGGCTAGGACCTGTAACTTTGCTTCAAGCACACAAGCCTTCCAAAGGAGGAGTGGCCTAGTGGTTAGAGTGGTGGACTTTGGTCCTGGGGAACTGGGTTCGATTCCCACTGCAGGCACAGGCAGCTCCTTGTGACTCTGGGCAAGTCACTTAACCCCTCCATTGCCCCAGGTACAAATAAGTACCTAAGTCGCATTGAGCCTGCCATGAGTGGGAAAGCGTGGGGTACAAATTTAAAAAAAACTATTTCTGGTCACCAATATTTTAAAAAACATTATGGGGCCATTTTGTTCTCTATTCCCTTTCCTATCATTGATTGGCATTCTTCTCTTTTTCCTATTATTGATTATACACCACCTTGTTAAGCTATGCAGGAAAGGCGATATACCAGTCCTTAATAAACCATAAAGTGCAATTAAGTTTTTGCATTTACCATATTTTAACTATGAAATTTAAGTTGCAGTATGTGCAAGGCCCAAGCACTAAATGCAGGTGATGTGCCCAAAATCTGCCCTGTATTCACTGCAAAGGCCTACTTTACATTCATTGGCACATAGCATGGACAAACCATCTGCTGATATATGCAACACAGGTCCCTGCATTGCCTTCAGTTTAAAAAATGTAAATACCACAGCAGTGCTGCAGCTGTCTTCCAATCCCCCCTCCAGCACTTTGTTACCTGTGATTCCCCCCCCCCCCTCCACTCAGAGCAGAACCCCTTCAAGGAGAACTCCCCTGCCAGGAACCCCATCCCAGGCCTAGCCTGGGGTTATAGGCACTACTTTGAAACTCTGCTGTCAGTGGGATGCAAGAACAATCTCTCCTGCACTACCACACTAGGGAAAGGGGGTGAGATTGTGCATAGCGCCTTTCTGTGGCTACAATCAAGGCAGTTTACATATTATACAGGTACTTATTTTGTACCTGGGGCAATGGAAGGTTAAGTAACTTGCCTAGGATCACAAGGAGCTGCAGGCTGCTGAACTAGCCACTAGACTACCAGGAACCCCTGGGATACGTTTTAAGGGGATAGGGAAGAAATGGGAGTCACCATGCAGCACTTAACTGAGGGCAGTGACTGCACTACTGGAATGCCAATAATGCAGTCACACTTAGCTGTACTACTGGCAGTTGTGACAGCTAGGGCTCAGCACTGTCACTGGTGGCCATGTCCAGTCATCATGGACTTTATACTGCACTGGCTGGTTTTAAAGCATGGTAGTCCTAAGTAACGATTGTCCACACTAACAGCTATCGTGCAGTAAAACCCACAGTAACTGTTAAACTTTGCTAAGAAAAAGGGCCCCTCTGTTACCAGTATACGAACATATTAAATAAAATGTATAGTACTATGGTCCTACCACTTAATGCAATACATCAGATTGCACTAATTACTATGATTTTAAAACTGGTAATTCTTTTTTTAAATGTTCATTTTTTTTTTAACTTTTATTTATTGCATTTGTATCCCACATTTTCCCACCTTTTTGCGGGCTCAGTGTGGCTTACAATAAGTTGTAATAGAAATACAATTTGTTATAACTCGGTTATAGATTACATTGTGAGGAGTTATGTGAGACAAAGTCAAAGTAACATTAAGGAATATAACAATGGAAAGAGCAGTGAAACATTGGAAGGAAACAACGGGAACTAAAAGGGGCAATATATAATAGCAGGAAGGCATTTGGTGTACATTTTCTGTGAGTAAAGGTATGAGTGTGGTGAGATTACGGGGGATGAGAATTCAGAGTGGCTGTGTTGATGCATTACTGAACAGTGAGTGTGGGCTTTATGTGTTTTGGTTCTTTCCGTAAATTCTCTCAAAAAGATGGGTCTTCAATAGTTTGCGGAAGGTGGCTTGTTCGTAGATCATTTTCAGGTTGCGCGGCAGTGAATTCCAGAACTGCGTGCTCATATAAGAAAAGGTTGACGCGTGCAGCGCCTTGTACTTCAAGCCCTTGCAATTAGGGAAGTGGAGGTTGAGGAAAGTTCGGGATGATCTTTTAGCATTTCTGGGTGGTAAGTCTATTAAGTCAGACATGTAGGCTGGGGCTTCACCGTGGATGATTTTGTGGACTAATGTGCATGCTTTAAATGTAATGCGTTCCTTGAGTGGGAGCCAGTGTAGCTTCTCTCGTAAGGGTTTTGCACTTTCATATTTTGGTTTTCCGAAGATGAGTCTGGCTGCTGTATTCTGGGCTGTTTGGAGTTTCCTCAGCATTTGCTCTTTGCAACCAGCGTATAGTGAGTTGCAGTAATCCAGATGGCTGAGTACGAGGGATTGCACTAGGCTGCGAAAGACGGATCTTGGGAAGAATGGTCTTATTCTTTTCAGTTTCCACATGCAGTAGAACATCTTTTTGGTTGTGTTGTTTGCGTGAGTGTCGAGTGTTAGGTGGCGGTCGATAGTGACTCCAAGGATTTTTAACGTTTCCGAGATTGGAAGGTTTAGTTTCGGTGTGTTTATAGCGGTGAATTCATTCGTGTTATACTGGGAAGTGAGTATCAGGCATTGAGTTTTTTCTGCATTTAGTTTCAAGCAAAATGTGTCTGCCCAGGTGTTCATGATGTGTAGACTTTGGTTGATTTCATTGGAGATTTCTTTGATGTCTTGTTTGAAAGGGATGTATATTGTTACATCATCGGCGTATATATATGGGTTGAGATTATGATTTGATAGGAGTTTTGCCAAGGGGATCATTATAAGGTTGAAAATGGTTGGTGAGAGGGGTGATCCTTGTGGTACTCCACATTCAGGTGTCCATGCAGCAGACGTGGTTGAATTTGATGTGACTTGATATGACCGCTGGGTTAGGAACCCCTTGAACCAGTTTAGGACATTTCCTCCAATGCCAAAATATTCAAGTATGTGTAATAGGGATTCCGTGGTCAACCATGTCGAAGGCACTTGACATGTCAAATTGTAGGAGGAGTATATTGTTGCCGGTTGCAATCATTCATTTAAATTTAGTCATAAGGGTAATTAATACTGTTTCTGTGCTGTGATTCGACCGGAATCCTGATTGGGCATCATGCAGTATTGAGTGTTTGTTTAGATAGTTTGTGAGTTGTTTAGTTACCATTCCTTCGGTTATTTTGGTTATTAGTGGTATGGATGCTACTGGTCTGTAATTGGTTATTTCGCTTGCGCTTTTCTTTGTATCTTTGGGTATTGGGGTGAGTAAAGTTTTTCCTTTTTCTTTAGGGAAAAGTCCGTTTTGTAGCATGAAGTTTACGTGGTTCGTTAGGTCTATTATGAATTGTTGAGGAGCTGATTTCATGATGTTGTTTGGGCATGTGTCTAGTTTGCAGTGGGATTTGGCAAATCTTTTGAGTGTTTCAGAGATGAGGTCTTCTGATAGTAGTTCGAATTCGGTCCAAGTTCTGTCTGCTGGGTATGTTCCGTCTTCTGGGTCTAGACAATCTAGAAGTGTGGCGTAATCAATGGGGCTGGTGGGTATTTTAAGTCGTAGTTGTATAATTTTCTCCTTGAAGTATTTTGCAAGGTTGTCAGCATCTGGTATGTCTTTGCTGTTGTTTGTAACTGGTGTGGTGTCTAACAGTTTGTTCACAAGGAAGAAGAGTTTGTGTGTGTCTTTGTAGTTTGGTCCTATTATTGTTTTGTAATGTAGTCTTTTAGTCTGTTTTATGGTATATTTGTATTTCCTCCGAAGTAGTTTCCAGGCATTTAGTGTTTGTTCGTCTCTTTTTTTGTTTCATGCGCATTCTAGTTTCCTGACTTGTGTTTTAAGTTTTTTCAGCTCGTCGGTGAACCATGGGTTTGATTTTTTCCTGTGTGATATTCTGGTTTGGATTGGGGCGATTTTGTCTAGTGTTGTTGTACATAACTCGTCCCATTCTTGGAGAAATTGGATGGTGTCAGCATTTGTTGACCATTCGTTCTGGTAGACCTGTTGCCAGAATGTTGTGGGGTCTATTTTTCCTCTCGTGGTGTATGTTGTTCGCTCATGTTTATTGATTGTGTTTGTGTGTGTTTTTCGCCAGTAGAGAGAGACATTTGCTTTATGGTGGTCTGACCATAATGTAGGTGTCCATCTTGTGTCAGTAAGTATGATAGTTGAGTCCGGGTCAAATTTGTGTGTTATGATGTCTATGGTTGGTGTATTGTTGGTGGGTTATTATGGATGTTCTTTAGAGTGGGCATTGTGTGTATGTGAGAGTGTCGTATGATTTGTGAGTTATGGGGTTGTTGTTGTTGTCTGGTTATTCTTTGTAGTTTTAGGATTATCTACTATTAGGGCTTCTGATTCTAAAGATTTATAAGCTGTAAAAGCCTTGGACATTAGCCTCCAGACCTGCTGGGTGTTGAAACGAATAACCAGATATTCGAGCGTTTGGGAAGGAATCAAGTGACTCTTGGTGCAACTGATAATCCAACTTAAGTGTTGGAGAAACTGAACCACCTGTAAGGTGTGCCTCACGCTCACCTCCAGTACCAAGCCCAGACCCCTCCAGCATCAGCTGCAGAGGCCCTTCATCCTGGTTCCCTGCTGAAACTGGGACCGCTGTCGAGGTTCCTAAAAAACCGGCTCCTGTGCATCAGCCGACTGCACTATGCCCTCCTGCAGGGAGCCCCCCCCCCCCCAAACTGCACCTGTGGCAGATTTCGGCTTCCCACAGAGCCACATGGAACTCCCAGGGTCTCAACACCACAAGTGCGGCAGCAGCGCAGCTTGACCCCATTCAAGCCTGCAGCCACGGACGCAAACACAGGCAGCACTAAAGCAAGAGGAAGGGATCAAACAGTCACACAGCCCCTCACAGGTGCCATCAAGAGAACGAATCCCCAGACTTCTCGCCCTGTTGCTGCAGCTAAAATACAACTTTTAGTTTAAAAAATAAATAAAAAAGAAAGACACAGTCCAGCAGTCATACTGTGGACCAAGCACTCAATCATCCAGCCTCCTGGAGCTGAAGCGCATACACACCAGCAGCCTACCCCAAAGAGAAAGGTCAGCGATTTGAGGGATTGAAGAGAACTGGCCTTCAATGTATAACACCCCCAGGGGAAGAAGTAGCCCCTGCAGACCAGCACCTCCAATGACAGCCAGCGGAGGCAAAGGACCTTGAGTTTTGTTTTGGTTAGCAGCACTCCCAGACTCATCCCCCTGGGCCCGCAGCTACCTCCACCCAAGCCTACCAGACAGGCTTGGACTGCACGTCTACCATCTGCTGAGAAACTGAGACCTGCACAAGGGTCTTATAAAATTCTCACAGTCAGTGTTCTCAGTCTCCATCTGCTGGCAGCAGTACATAACCCAAGCATCTTGACTGGTCTAGATTGCCGCTAAGGAAACTAGTATTTTTCATATTTGTTTTTGACTTTCTAGTTTAGAATTATTTATGATTAGAGAGCTTCTATTCTAGAGATTTATAAGCTGTATATTTGTTTATTTTCAAGCAAACTGGATACTTTAAGTTTGTGTCAGTTTAAGTAGGTTCCATTTTTTATATGTAAAATGTTTAAAAGCAGACTCTTTTCATACCTAGCAATCACACTCTCCTTTTCATGAATCTAAACGTTGACAATTATTTAGCAAGGAACAAACATAAACAGCTATTGGTAATCAAGGTGGACATGCATCATAATATTAAAATATATCTTTTTCCATCTATACAACCACTTTTCTTTCTCCACATTGCGTCTTGCCCACAGAAGATATATGGCATGAGGATGACTGTTAAGACCCTTGACTGGGAGAAAGAAACAGGAAGAGGAGAGGAGAAATGAAAGAGAATACAAAGGAGTAAGATGGTAGCCTTACTCTACGCCTACCCACCTATAAAGTGTTCAGACACTCAAAGTTAATATTGGGGAAGCCCACACGGGTCGAAGTGTTAAGTAGTAGTAGTCGTTATTAGAATCCATTGGGGGGGGGGGGGGGAGGAGTAACATTAATTAATTTGCACAGGACAGCAGAACAAATAGCACCAACCCTAAGATAAGTTCATCTGAAATGAAACAAAATGCTATTATTAAACCAGTCTGATAAAATACATATGTCTTCAACTCACATTTCCGAGCAAAGCAGCAGATTCATTCTGCTGGGCAGACACAAAGTGCCCGAGGTCCTCATTATTGATGCTCCGTCCGTCAGACTGCATGATAGCTACAGAACCAAAACATTCAATACAAACTAGAGCTCTCCAAACGCGGCTACGCCTTCTCCAACAGCTATCCCAAGTCACAAAACTTCTAACTCTGCACTTGCCGCTACTTCCTGTTTTTGCACTGCGGCCGGGATCAGCACGTGATACAGAAACGCCGACAGTCGGTCGTCGCCGGACGCAGATTGATGACGACAGATCTCTGAGCCTCAAATCAACCAACACCGCAAGCACGCTGCCTGCAGCATGAATCAAAACCTCCTTGATAGCAAGCCGCTGAGAACCTCGTGGCCTGACGCTTCCCGTCTCTTGATCTCGTGAGCTCCGTAGACAGGAAGTACTGTCTGCGTCTTGTAGGCGCTCGTCTCGGTCTTTCGATGTGCCGCAGTTAACGGGTGTGACGGAGCACGGGCCTGTGCTGCCTACACATGCAACCACTTCGAGGATGCAATATGTAATTATTCGTTTTCAGTATAATAGTCCCATGTGATTGTTTCAACAACAACCAAAAAAAGTATGGTGGGCACTATATATTCTAACGCCTAGTATGTAAAAAAAAAAAAATAGCCTCTGCGTTTACAGGAACAGTTCTTATAAACACTGCAATTCAGTTTATTCTTAATATCTAGACGCTGATTTTTATTTTATTTGAGTACTTTAGATTTTTGAAAGTACCTTCTATTTGGTCGTCATTAGGAATCTTCAGTAAATCTGTGTGCAGTAACTGCAGTTATACGGATCTTAGCATAATCCTGTGCAGGTAAAATGAACAGCCAAGTCCAGGAAAGGTTTTCGAAACGTGGGGGGTTGGGGGGGGGGCTGTGGTCTCTCTATCCTTAATTATCTTAAAACAGCATTATTTGTATGGGGCTTGAAAATGTAGAAAAACAAGTGTTAATGCTGTAGTCAGAGGCACCATTCATATTTACAGGATGAGAGGGATTTTGGACCAAAGTGAAAATGAAGTTTGGTTTTGTGTGGGGTGGCCGTTATCGCACCTGTAGGCGCATACAGTTGGTGCTCATTTTCAAAGCACTAGACTTATAAAGTTCCATAGACTACTGTGTAACTTTGTAAGTCTAAGTGCTTTGAAAATACACCTCAAATGTGAGCGAGGTAGAGGGTGAATTTTGTATCTAGTTCTGTGAATGATGTGATACTTATCAATAAGTGTTCTTCAAACCCATCTCTTCTACCCTTTCTTGACTATGTTCTAAAGATTTGACTAACCAATTGTTTAAAGAGAGGTTAGGAAAACAATCTTTTGTTTCAGGGAGGTGATTATAATAAATCATTTGTACAAGGCACAACACATGCAGCACTCTATAGGGGAAGGGAAATGGGACTTGATATACCACTTTTCTGAGGTTTTTGCACCTACACTCAAAGCGGTTTACATATATTCAAGTACCTATTTTGTACCAGGGGCAATGGAGGGTTAAGTGATTTGCCCACAGTAACAAAGGAGCTGCAGTGGGAATTGAACTCAGTTCCCCACGATCAAAGTCCACTGCACTAACCACTAGGCTACTCCTCCACTCCTAGGGAAGCAAAACGGACAGTCTCTACTTTTTGGAGCTTATTGTTTAGTGAAGACAGATAAGACACAATAAAAATAAGAGCTTTGAATAGATAGGTCATGACTGAGAAGACTTAAAGTCAATGGAATGAAATTGAAGGAGTAGGCAACTCAGAGTAAATAACATAAGAGTAGCCATACTGGGTCAGACCAATGGTCCATCTAACCCAGTGCTAGGCAACTCCGGTCCTCGAGAGCCGCAGGTCAGATCTTCAGGATATCCACAATGAATATGCAGCCACAAACCTCTGTGAGAAATTTACTCAAAAAGTTACAATTATATATCATCCTAGTAACTTTGGTTAATTTTAAATAGTAATTCTTTATTTAATCTTTATTTCCTTACAAACTTTCAGTTCTATAAAACATTAAAACTCCTTCACCTTCCCACTCTTTCATGCTCATTCATACCAACCTATCATTAAATAGTTCCTTCTTGCGATTTGCATCTCAATGTAATGGGCTTCACTCTGAGGGCCGCTCTTCATGCCGTAATTCTTTACTTAGTCTTGCAAATTGCAAGAAGGAAGTAACTGACAATCCACTGGGAAAGGAGAATGTTTTAAGATAAGAGACAGTCTTTTGTTATCAGGAAGAGTCGTTTTGACTGCTGTGTTGGACATTAAGAACTGATTTGGGTTTGATATAGAACTATTGTTACATCGCAGTTAGAAAGAGGAAAGACAAACGGGGTTGTTAGCATGTGAGTCAATATCCATTTTGGAATTTGCGACAGTTTGTATCACTCATGCTGTGGATTTAAAACTATTTAATGTTAGGTTGGTATGAATGAGCATGAATGAGTGGGAAGGTGAAGGCGTTTTAATGTTTTATAGAACTGAAAGTTTGTAAGGAAATAAAAATTAAATAATTACTATTTAAAATTAACCAAAGTTACTAGGATAATCAATTAATATGAGGAAGATAGATTTGCAAGCACTGCCTCCATGGTATGCAAATCTATCTCCTGCATATTCATTGTGGATATCCTGAAAACCTGACCTGCCTGCGGCTCTCGAGGACCGGAGTTGCCTACCTCTGATCTAGCCCAGTATCCAACAGTGGCCAAGCCAGGTCACAAGTACTTGGCAGAAACCCAAATAGTGGCAACATTCCATACTACAAATCCCAGGGCAAAGCAGTTGTTTCCCAAGTCTGTCTCAATAGCAGACTATGGACTTTTCCTCCAAGAATTTGTCCAAACTTTTTTAAAACCAGATGCACTAATCACTGTCACCACATCCTCTGGCAAAGAGTTCCAGAGCTTAACTATTTGCTGAGTGAAAAAATATTTCCTCCTATTTGTTTTAAATGTATTTCCATATAACTTCCTCGAGTGTCCCGTAGTCTTTGTACTTTTGGAACAAGTAAAAAAATTGATTTACTTGTACTCGTTCTACACCACTCAGGATTTTGTAGACCTCAATCCTATCTCCCCTCATCCATCTCTTTTCCAAGCTGAAGAGCCCTAACCTCTTTAGCCTTTCCTCATACGAGAAGAGTTCTATCCCCTTTATCATTTTGGTCGCTCTTCTTTGAACCTTTTCTAATTCTGCTTTATCTTTTTAGAGATATGGTGACCAGAACTGAACGCAGTACTCAAGGTGCAGATGCACGATGGAGCAATACAAAGGCATTATAGTATTTTCGGTCTTATTCATCATCCCTTTCCTAATAATTCCTAGCATCCTGTTTGCTTTTTTGGCCACTGCCACACGCTGAGCAGAAGATTTCAGTATATTATCTACAGTGACACCCAGATCGTTTTCTTGATCGCTGACCCCCCAAGGTGGACCCTAGCATCAGGTAACTATGATTCGGATTATTCTTTCTAATGTGCATCACCTTGCATTTGTCCACATTAAATTTAATCTGCCATTTGGATGCCCAGTCTTCCAGTTTCCTAAGATCTTCCTGCAATATTTCACAGTCCGCACGTGTTTTAACAACCTTGTAGGTTTGAAAATGTAAGCTGTTACTAATTAATTCTTTATTATTTAATAGGCCTAGAATATCAACCCCAGTTCTGATAAACAGAGATGTATTCCTCAGTTTAGAGTATAGATTGATGAATCTGTGTCTAAACTGTATTACTAGGACTAGGGGGCATGCAATGAAACTACACAGTAGTAAATTTAAAACAAATTAGAGAAAATATTTCTTCACTCGGTGTATAATTTAACTCTGGAATTTGTTGACAGAGGATGTGGTACAAGCAGTTAGCTTAGTGGGGTTTAAAAAAGGTTTGTTTAGCTTCTTAAAAGAAAAGTCTATAAGCCATTATTAAAATGGACGGGAAAATCCACTACTTATTTCTGGGATAAGCAGCATAAAATATATTGTACTGTTTTGGGACCTTACTTGTGACCTGGATTGGCCACTGCTGGAAACAGGATACGGGGCTTGATGAACCAGTATGGCAACACTTATGTACTGATGCAGAATGGGGAGAAAAGGTTTAGTAAATCAGGTGCATAATATCTTGTGCCTGACCAATGCTTTTGAAATAACTTCAAATATTCACAGATTGAATTATTCCACCTTTAGGTTACAACTGTGGTGCCTCTATGAATCCTTTGTTAAATTGTTGAAAGCTCAGAGCTGTAGAAGAACCAGATCAAACACATTTCCTATCCTTGAAGCAGAAGGGACACACAATTTCTGCAAGCTATTTGGACATTTTATGTTTTTTCATAGAGACAAGTTCACAACCGTACCAGAAGTGATGGAGGATAAAGGTGACTATGAGCTGTATTCACCAAATCCTCAAGTCCGTGGAATGACTACACTTGACAGGACTGCATTCAGAAAAACTATTTCTGTTCCAGTTCTCCAAGTGAAAAATGAAAAAGTAAATAAGTTGGTGAAATCTCTGAATCATCGAATGATACAGCGATCAGGCCTCAGGCGTATGCTTGAAGATCTGTCCGATAAAGGCAAGAAGCTAGTTCTGTTGGATCCTCATCAAATATCAACTGAAAATTCATTTGATGAATCTGATCATACAGTCTTAAAGCAGCTTGAAATTAGCCCACACGTTTCCAAGTATGATTTAGAGTTAACTTACGAGAATTTCAAGACTGAGGAAATCTTACAAGCAGTTTTACCAGAAGGCCAATGTGTGACCTCTGCATTCAGCAGGGTTGGACATATTGCCCATATGAACCTTAAGGACCATCAGCTGCCATACAAAGCATTAATTGGTAAGTACTCTGTTAAAACACGTTGACCAAGGCTAACGTGCATACAGTTATTTTCAGTCTTACTGGAATCTGTAATCTTGAAAAAAAAAACAGGTGGTTTGGGTGTTATGATGCGAAATATAGCTAAAATATGACATTTTCAATTAAGATTGTAATTTGTTTAAAATGGGCCAAAATGTCAGGGCTGTGGAGCTGGAACCAGTTTCAAACTAAAAACTTTTACAGCATTATAATATACAAGTAAATCAGGCCTGTTTCTGACACAAATGAAACGGGCGCTAGCAAGGTTGTCCTCGGAGTGTGTATGTTTGAGAGAGTGTGTGTGAGACTGACTGTGTGAGAGAGAGTGAATGTGCGAGTGTGTGTGAGACTGGGTGCGAGTGTGTATGTGAGAGAGAGAGAGAGTGTGTGTGTGTGTGAGTGAGAATGAGAGTGTGTGCCATGGGCCTCCCTCCCTCAGAGTTCCAGGGTCGCCGTTGCCCCCCCTCTCCCTCCCTTCGAGTTCCAGGGTCGTCCCCCTGAGTTCCAGGGTCACCCCTCCCTCCGAGTTCCAGGGTGGCCCCCCTCCCTTCCTCTGAGTTTCAGGGTTCCCCTCCCTCCCAGTTCTAGGGTCGTCATCCCTCCCTTCCTCCCTCCCTTCCAGTTCCAGGCGCACTCGCTCCAAGTTGTAAAACTCATCTTCACACGAAAGCAGCGTTAAAAGGGGTGCAGCCTCGGCCCTTCTCTCTTTGTTAGCTCTGGTCCCGCCCTCATTGTGGAAACAGGAAATGAGGGCGGGACCAGAGCTAACAGAGAGAAGGGCCGAGTGTGCACGCCTAGGGGGGGGGGGCGACCTGGGGGAGGCGTGGTGTTTCGGCGAGGGCGGCAGGGGTGGAGCCTCATGCTGGTGTCGTGCTGTTGGTCAGTGCTGCGGCTGATGTACCCAGAAGTACGTGACGTCGGTTCAGTAGGTGGAGACTTACAGAGCACACAAATGCTTCAGCCACGGAGTCAGCTTCAGAACGCTGGAGGTGCGTTTTATTAGATAGGATGGTAAACATTTTATATATACAGTATACATTTTTTTTTTGTTCAGGTTCTTTGTTCAAACTTCAAATATATTTTGTGGTCTGTTAATCCTAATTTCCATATCATCAAGCTGATCAATCCATAGACTGGTGGGTTGTGTCCATCTACCAGCAGGTGGAGATAGAGAGCAAACTTTTGCCTCCCTATATGTGGTCATGTGCTGCCGGAAACTCCTCAGTATGTTCTCTATCTCAGCAGGTGGTGGTCACACACAGCAGCAGCTCTGGCTAGGCCTCCAAGCCTAATCCTTAGGTTTTGTTGAGGCCTGGGGTTGAGGGCTCTTTTGAGCAAGTGCAAACCTGGTGGTGCCAGGTCCCTCCTTTTCTCCCCCCTCCCGCTGGCTCCGTTTAAAAAAAAAAAAAAAATATATATATATTTTTAAACTTCTTTAAAGGCGTTTAATTCGACGTTTCTTTAAACGTTCATTGCAGCTACTCACTGGGACACCAGTTCGTTACAGCTCGGAGCGGCAAGCAGGTAATTTTACCTTTTTATAGCGGGCAGGGGGTTTCCCCGATTCTTCTCCTCGTAGCAATGGCGTCGGAGGGCGAGGGCGCAAAGGGTCGCTCCACGGATCGCTGGAGCGCTTCTAGAGGGGATGCGGGGGTTTTACAACCGGATTCGCCCTTGATGGGTGATAGTTTAGTGACCGATGAATGTCCGGTCGTTCCTCCGGCGTGGCGGTTTTTTCCCGCCATAAACGCCCATCCCCCGCTCCTCGCCTCCGCCATCTTGGCCGGCCACGTGGCTCGGACGGCTTCTTCGGGGCCGCCCTTGAGGTTGGAGACATTAATGCCATGAACGCCCTTAATTTGGGCGACGGCACAAAAGCGGCTAAAGTTAAGCGCCGTTCTTCCCGCGCGGCTCCTTCACGGAGTTTCGCGCCGGACGCCATTTTGGATGCGCAGCATGTCTCTCCCCCGCTATTGCGAGCGCCGGTTGAGAGTGCGTCTAGGGCTGTTGCCCAGGCTGCGGAAGTGCACAGTCTGGGGGGTTTCTCCCCCGAGTTTGTTTTGCTGCTGCATCAGGCTTTCCTCATGCAAAACGCTGCCCCTGCTCCCTCTTCTGATAAAGAGGTTGAGGTTCCCAGAGGTAAACGCCCTCGGGTTGATTTCCAGGCCTTGGAGGACTTTTGTCTCCTCCGATGTAGATGAGGGCAGCGTGTCTGAGGTCTCCCAACGATCCTTTGCGGATTCCTTGGAGGAGATAGATCCCCGCTCGGATGGAGCGGATGACCCCTCTGCAGCGCGGCTTTTTAGCCCAGAGGATTTGCCCAACCTGTTGTTACAGGCCATGGACACTTTGAAGATTTCCTCTCCGGAGGACGTCTCTCCCTCAGCCCCTGTTGGCTCTGCCATTATGCTGGGGACGAAGCGCCCGCCTAGAACCTTCCACGTGCATGATGCCATGCACACCTTAATTGCAGCTCAATGGGATGTCCCGGAAACGAGCCTTAAAGTGGCTAGGGCTATGTCCCGCCTCTATCCTTTGGCTGTGAGTGAACGTGAGGCCTATCTGTGGCCTACCGTGGATTCTTTAATCACTGCGGTGACTAAGAAAACGGCGTTGCCGGTGGAAGGTGGCACGGCCCTAAAGGACGCCCAAGACAGAAGATTGGAGGCGGCCTTAAGGTCGTCCTTGGAGGCAGCTGCTTTAAGTTTGCAGGCCTCAGTTTGTGGCTCCTATGTGGCCAGGGCGTGCCGGACTATGGTGCAGCGGGCTTCCCCCTCGGATCATTCCTTGAGGGCTGATTGGCCGGCCCTGGAATCGGGCTTAGCCTATTTGGCAGACTTGCTGTATGATGTCTGGAGAGCCTCAGCTAAAGGCATGGCTCAGACAGTCTCTGCGCGGCGGTGGCTTTGGCTGAAACATTGGTCTGCTGACCACGCCTCTAAATCCCGCCTGGCTAGATTGCCTTTTAAAGGCAAGCTGCTCTTTGGGGTCGAGCTGGACAAAATCGTGACCGATCTCGGCACGTCTAAGGGCAAGAAATTACCAGAGGTCAGGGCTCGGGTTAGTACTCGTCCCGATACCTCCATACCGCCCGGGCAAGTCGGGTTCCTCTGCCCCCTCTTCCTTCAAGAGGAATTTCTCCCCCAAGCAGCATTCCTTTCGCAGAGACCGCCGTCCCGGAGGTGCTCCCTCCGGTCCTCCCCCAGGGTCTCGTACCCAATGACGGGGCCTTGGTCCATGCCCCAGTGCAGATTGGAGGACGGCTGTCCTCGTTTCTGGGCGAGTGGACCACTATAACTTCAGACGCGTGGGTGCTGGAAGTCATCAGAGACGGCTACAAGCTAGAGTTCTGCCAACCCTTAAGAGACGGGTTTGTACTCTCTCCCTGCAAGTCTCCGGTCAAGCTGTGGTAGTGCAGCAGACCTTGGACAACCTGATCCGCCTGGGTGCGGTCGTTCCGGTGCCAAAAAATCAGATTGGCAAGGGACGTTACTCCATTTACTTTGTGGTTCCAAAGAAAGGAGGTTCTGTCCGGCCTATCCTCGACCTCAAAGGGGTCAATCGGGCCTGGAAAGTGAGGCACTTTCGCATGGAGACTCTCCGCTCTGTTATAGCGGCAGTGAAGGCAGGAGAGTTCTTGGCTTCCTTGGACATCAAGGAAGCGTACCTGCTTATTCCCATCTGGCCTCCTCTCCAACGCTTTCTGCGTTTTACAGTCCTGAGCCGACACTTCCAGTTCAGAGCCCTCCCTTTCGGGTTGGCTACTGCTCCGCGGACCTTTTCCAAAGTAATGGGGGTCATAGCGGCCTTCCTGCTAAAGGAAGGAGTACAAGTCCATCCTTATCTGGACGACTGGTTGATCCGAGCCCCCTCTTATGCAGAGTGCGGCAAAGCTATGGACCGGGTAGTTGCTCTTTTGAGCTCCCTGGGATGGATCATCAACTGGAAGAAGAGCCAGCTGCGCCCGACTCAGTCCCTGGTGTATCTGGGAGTTCGATTCGACACCCAAGTGGGCAGAGTGTTCCTGCCAGACAATCGGATTGTCAAGCTTCAGGCTCAGGTGGACTAGTTCCTAGTAGCCTCTCCTATTCGGGCTTGGGACTACGTGCAGCTGTTGGGCTCTATGACGGCCACGATGGAAGTAGTGCCCTGGGCCAGGGCTCATATGAGACCACTACAGCTATCTCGGCTGCTGCGCTGGACTCCGATGTCGGAGGATTATGCTGTGCGCCTTCCGTGGACCCAGCAGTGCGCAAGGCGCTGAGCTGGTGGACGCAGACAGACAAGTTGTCTGCAGGATTGCCTCTGGTGACCCCGGAGTGGATTGTCGTCACGACAGACGCCTCTTTGATGGGCTGGGGAGCCCACTGCTTGGGAAGGACAGCGCAGGGGCTCTAGTCTCCTGCAGAGGCAAGTGGTCTATCAACCTCCTGGAACTCAGAGCCATTCGGTTGGTGTTATTGGAGTTCATCCCGGTACTGGTGTTGAAGCCTGTACGGGTCCTGTCGGACAATGCCACGGCTGTGGCCTATATCAACCGCCAGGGAGGTACCAAGAGCGCCCCTCTAGCCAAGGAGGCTATGAGTCTTTGCCAGTGGGCGGAAGCGAACCTGGAGCAGCTTTCAGCGGGCCCACATTGCCGGAGTCATGAATGTCAAGGCGGACTTTCTCAGTCGCCATACCTTGGAGCCCGGAGAGTGGCAACTATCTGCTCAGGCGTTCTTGGACATCACGAAGCGCTGGGGCCAGCCGAGCCTAGATCTGATGGCGTCATCGGCCAATGGCCAAGTGCCGCGCTTTTTCAGCAGAGGACGGGACCCCTCGATCCCTGGGAGTAGATGCTCTTCTCCAACAGTGGCCGACACAAGAGCTCCTCTATTGTGTTCCCGCCCTGGCCCATGTTGGGCAGGGTGCTAGACCGGGTGGCAAAGCATCCCGGCAGGGTAATCCTGGTGGGTCCGGATTGGCCCAGACGTCCCTGGTATGCGGACTTGTTCAGGCTCTCAGTCGACGATCCTCTGCGGCTGTCAGTGGAGCAGGGCCTGTTACATCAGGGTCCCGTGGTGATGGAGGATCCCTCTCCCTTTGGTCTTATGGCCTGGCTATTGAGCGGCAGCGTCTGAGGAAGAAGGGCTTCTCAGACAAGGTCATCGCCACTATGCTGAGAGCGAGGAAGCGCTCTACTTCTACTGCTTACGCCAGGGTTTGGCGTATCTTTGCAGCATGGTGTGAAGCAGGCTCGCTTTCTCCCTTCACTGCTCCAATTTCTTCAGTGTTGGCGTTCCTGCAAGAAGGTCTGGAGAAAGGCCTGTCGCTCAGTTCCCTTAAAGTCCAGGTAGCGGCTCTGGCTTGCTTCAGGGGCCGCCTGAAGGGTGCTTCCCTGGCTTCGCAGCCAGATGTGGTGCGCTTTCTCAAGGGAGTTAATCACCTGCGCCCTCCTCTGCACTCAGTGGTGCCTGCGTGGAATCTCAACCTGGTGCTAAGAGCATTGCAGAAGCCGCCTTTGGAACCCTTGTCGAGGGCATCTCTGAAAGACCTGACGTTGAAAGCAGTCTTTTTGGTGGCTATCACTTCAGACAGAAGAGTTTCCGAGCTCCAGGCGCTCTCATGTCGAGAGCCTTTTCTGCAGTTCACTGAGGCAGGAGTGTCTATTCGCACAGTGCCTTCCTTCCTGCCCAAGATTGGTTCTCGCTTCCATGTGAATCAGCAGCTCTGTCTCCCTTCCTTTCGTAGGGAGGACTACCCAGAGGAGTACTCCGCTCTTGAATATCTGGATGTGAGACGAGTCATCATCAGATACTTGGAAGTGACCAATGATTTCCGGAAATCGGATCATCTGTTTGTCCTGTTTGCAGGTCCTCGTAAGGGTCTGCAGGCTGCTAAGCCTACAGTGGCAAGATGGGTCAAGGAAGCCATTGCAGCGGCTTATGTGGCCGCGGGGAAGGTGCCGCCTATCCAGCTGAAGGCTCACTCCACGAGAGCTCAGGCGGCCTCGATGGCAGAGGCCGGATCCGTCTCCTTGGAAGAGATATGCAATGCGGCAACGTGGGCTTCGGCTCATACATTCTCCAAGCATTACCGTTTGACTGTGGCTGCACGGGCGGAGGCCCGGTTTGGAGCTTCAGTGTTGAGGTCAGGGATTTCTATGTCCCGCCCTGGGTGAGTACTGCTTCGGTACATCCCACCAGTCTATGGATTGATCAGCTTGATGATATGGAAGGTAAAATTATGTATAATCATACCTGATAATTTTCTTTCCATTAATCATAGCTGATCAATCCATAGCCCCTCCCAGATATCTGTACTGTTTATATTCTGGTTGAATTTTAGGTTCAAGTTTAGCCTTCAGTTACTTCAGGAGGACTTCGTGTTCAAGTTCTTCTTTCACTTGGATTCTTCAAGAGTTGAGACGACTTTGTGTTACAGTGAGCTGCTGCATTCCTCTCCCCTCCGTTTTACGGGGCTGGATTGAGACGTAAATTCTGCCGGCACTCCCTCCCGCTTCGTGCGGCTGTAGGGCAGCTTTGTACCCCTCCCGCTTCGGCGGTGCTAGGGTCAGTCAGCTCCTCCCGCGGTTGCGGTTGCAGGATAAGCCAGATCCCCCCGCATCGGCGGGTGTGGTGTCCCTCCCCCGCTCCGCGGGGATGAGCTGGACGGATTCCCCTCCCCACTTGTGTGGGGATGAGCTGGGTTAATTCCCCTCCCCCGTTTCGGCGGTGGTGAGCTGGGCAGAGTGTCCCTTCGTGGGTGTAATTCTCTAAGTGCTGAGTCCTGCGGATGGAGCTTTGATATCGACATACTGAGGAGTTTCCGGCAGCACATGACCACATATAGGGAGGCAAAAGTTTGCTCTCTATCTCCACCTGCTGGTAGATGGACACAACCCACCAGTCTATGGATTGATCAGCTATGATTAATGGAAAGAAAATTATCAGGTATGATTATACATAATTTTACCTTTGCATATAAAGAAATATCTTATGTTTCTGTAACTAATCAAATTTCTCTTATTACTATACATAGAGTTAGACAGTAGAATAATAGAGGAGTCGGAGTTGAAGGTTTGGTGTACCGCTTTAACAGCCCTGCTTAGTGTGAATGTGTACTGCAGGATTTGGTTTCTTGAACTGTGAGACTGGATAAAAGGCGCCCTATAGAACTAGGGTATAAATTATTTAAATCCCAGTCCTAAAATGTCCAAGACTGTCAGGCAAACTCTATGCTTTTAAATATTTCCTTCTTGGCAACTACATTTATCTGCTGTAAAAATGGCAGTTCCAGGGGCATTCTCAGGACAGGCTTAGACTTGGTTAGTAGTGACTTCAGTGCTAGCTGGCTAAGTTTGGGATGTCAGAGCTGTGTGCACAAACAGCAGGTCTACATCTAAATTGATGGAACTGCCTAACATAAGAAGGAGCTTGTGGGTCCAGCTGTTAAAGGCCGGAGAAGGCCACTGCTGTCTCTGCTTATTCTTTCTGGCCTCTTAAGTAGGTGAGCAAGGTCGCCCCCCCCCACCCCCCCCCCCCCCCAAGATTGGTTTTGAAGCTAAATCTTGATTTCTTCCAGCTCTACTCAAATTAAATGAAGAGCGAGTGAGATACTGCCCTATCTCTAAGCTGCTTATTCTGTCTTGACTAGACTGTAAGCTGTAATGAGTAGGGACTGGTCGATTTTGTGTTGCCTTACAGTGCTGTACATCACACGTATGCTATGATAACACACCATTCATGGTTTTTATGGCTTACATTAGCTAAATTGTCTTTTGAAATCTACAATCTGTAAACTTATGCAGTACAAAATATCACTTAAGGTTTAGTGCTGCACATGCAGCTAATTAGACCCAGTTAAACTGTTTAACTGAAACCTTTGCATTATTTGCTCCATCTG
The DNA here is from genome assembly GCF_901765095.1 of Microcaecilia unicolor. Classification (NCBI taxonomy): domain Eukaryota; kingdom Metazoa; phylum Chordata; class Amphibia; order Gymnophiona; family Siphonopidae; genus Microcaecilia; species Microcaecilia unicolor. Next base: position 177,378,442 of record NC_044039.1, on the reverse strand, counting down.
CTGCTCTTGAAGTTGGGGGAACTGTACCCTCCTGCAGTGTCCTGCAAGGGCTCGGGAAAGCCAAGGGTAAGAGAAAATCACATTTAACCTTAATTATTTTTCTCCTCTGAAGGCCTGTTCTGTCTAGTTCAGCACTGTTTTTCCTGGCAGGATAATTCTGTAACTGGTGCCCGCATTTACACGCTGCTTGAGCATATAAGTGTATACAGTACCAGCACTGGCCCAGATAAGTGCCACTTCTCTGTGTGTGTACACTTAAGTGGCATAGAACGTAAATGCAAAAGACTTTGTATGGGAGGGGCATGGACAATGCAGCCCTCCTATGCACAGACTAAGTAATGTGCACCTTTGCTGCATTTAAACATTTGCAGTTACACAAGATTGATGGTGCAATTGTGAGCGTCTACATTTAGGCATGCTGATGCCAAGTTTCCCTCATATTCTTTAAGGGAATCTGGGCGCCCAGATATCGTTATACAATAGATTTTCACCATGCAGCACCAGGGTGCCAAAGAGGAGGCCCCCATAGTGTTTTAACCAACTTATTTACAGGAATTGACATGCTTCTTGCTGGCCTCCCACTTAGTCACCTCTCCCCTCTCCAGTCGGTTCAAAACTCTGCTGCCCATCTCGTCTTCCGCCAGGGTCGCTTTACTCATATGACCCCTCTCCTCAAGTCGCTTCACTGGCTCCCTATCCGTTTTCGCATCCTGTTCAAACGTCTTCTACTAACCTATAAATGTACTCACTCTGCTGCTTCCCAGTATCTCTTCACACTCGTCCTTCCCTACACCCCTTCCCGTGCACTCCGTTCCCTGGATAAATCCTTCTTATCTGTTCCCTTCTCCGCTACTGCCAACTCCAGACTTCGCGCCTTCTGTCTTGCTGCACCCTACGCCTGGAATAAACTTCCTGAGCCCCTACGTCTTGCCCCATCCTTGACCATCTTTAAATCTAGATTGAAAGCCCACCTCTTTAACATTGCTTTTGAATCGTAACCACTTGTATCCACTCGCCTCCATCTACCCTCCTCAATCCTCTACACATTAATTGATTTGTTTGCTTTATATTTTGTCTACTAGATTGTAAGCTGTTTGAGCAGGGACTGTCTTTCTTCTATGTTTGTGCAGCGCTGCGTATGCCTTGTAGCGCTATAGAAATGCTAAATAGTAGTAGTAGCCTTATAACTACATAGTCATTAATCAGCTTCTTGCCCTTGTCATATATAAAACGTTGTGAAGAAGGCTAATGTCTTAATTTTGAATTTAAAGCATTTATCTTTGCTGTGTAAAAATTTGTTTTGTTTTTTAATTTCAGGTCAAGTTATAATTGATAAGAACCCAGGCATCAAGTCAGTTGTGAATAAAACCAAAATAATTGATAGTACATACAGATACTTTAAGATGGAAGTACTGGCAGGAGTGGATGATATGACGACAAAGGTAGAAGCATCCTATATTTCTCTGCAATAGTTAAAGGTAGCATTTCAGCATAAGCAGCCCACAAGTCAGCCATATTTATCCAAACTCTACTTATGAGTTATTTACACACAAAAAAAACTATTAACTCAGTAAGAATGATTTTATGATTTGGTAAAGGCAGTAGTGCGAGGATCACATTATTTCCCTACTTTTTAAGAGGGAGTCAGGTGTGTTTGTTACATTCTTTGCTTCTAAGATACCTTACTAGACTACAAAAAAGGTTTTACACCACAGTAATAGGAAGGTAGAAGCAGCTACTGGAACTTTAAAATCAGTATGAACAGAGTCACAAAACAGGTATAGTATTGAGCTTAGAACTAACTTTGCCGAGATGGGAGAATTTCTTAAGGAACAGTTAGTTGAATGGGAACAGCTGGAGGAAGTAGATCAGCAGTGGGCAAAACTGAAAGGAGCTGTTTTAAAGGCAACAAACCTTTGTTAGAAAATTACATAAAAGTAAGAGAAAAAGAAGAATTCTCTGGTTCACAAATGTAGTTGCTGAAAGGATAACCTTCGTACAATACAAGACAACTCAGAAAGAGGAAGACAGGCAAAAATACCTAGAAAAGCTAAGAGAAGCTGGAAATGTCAGGGAAGCCAAGAGGCAAATGGAGGAAAAGATAGCCAATATGGTAAAATTGGGGGACAGACGTTTTTCAGATATGTAAGTGGCAGGAGGAAGTGCCATAATAGCATTGTGAGGCTCAAAGCTGTGGGGAGGAATATGTAGAATTCGATAAGGATAAAGCTGAACTGCTTAACAATTACTACTGTTCTGTGTTCACGGATGAAAGGCTAGGGGTAGGACTGCAGAAAACAAACACTAATAGGAATGGATGTATGGTAGACCTGGACCAATTCTCAGAGGACTGTGTTCGTGAGGAACTAGCTAAACTACAAGTAGACAAAGCAATGGGGCCTGATGGAATACATCTGAGGGTACTCAAGGAACTAGGAGGTGTCCTGGTGGCTCCGTTGTCTGACCTCTCCAGTGATTCCCTAGAGTCTGATGTCCCGGAAGAATGGAGAAAGGCGGCTATAGTCCCTCTGTACAAGAGCGGAAGTAAGGAGGAGTTGGGAATTACAGACCTCTGTCTGACCTCGGTGATGAGTAAACTAATGGACACGCTTCTAAAGTGGAGGATCGTGAGGTTTCTTGAATCAAATGGCCTGCAGGAGCCAAGGCAGCATGGCTTCACCAGAGGCAGGTCCTGACGGACGAATCCGATTGGTCTTTGGGTCATCAAACAGATGTGATAGGGGTGTTAGATGTGGTGTACTTGGATTTTAGTAAAGCCTTTGACACAGTTCCACACAGGCGACTGATAAACTGAGTGCTCTCGGTATGGGACCTGAAGTGACTGACTGGGTTAGAAACTGCTTAAATGGGAGGAGACTGAGAAGAGTGGTAAATGGAGCTTGCTCTGAGGATAGGGATATTATCAGTGGTGTACTGCAGCGTCGGTCCTTGGGCCGGCTTTTTTCTTTGCGAGTGATATTGCAGAAGGACTGTCTGGTAAGGTTTGTCTCTTTGCAGAAGATACCTACTACTACTATTACTTATTTCTATAGCGCTACTAGACGTACGCAGCACTGTACACTTGAACATGAAGAGACAGTCCCTGCTCGACAGAGCTTACAATCTAATTAGGACAGACAAACAAGAGATAAGGGAATATTAAAGTGAGGATGATAAAATAAGGGTTCTGAACAAGTGAATAAGGGTTAGGAGTTAAAAGCAGCATCAAAAAGGTGGGCTTTTAGCTTAGATTTGAAGACAGTCAGAGATGGAGCTTGACGTACCGGCTCAGGAAGTCTATTCCAGGCATATGGTGCAGCAAGATAAAAGGAACGGAGTCTGGAGTTAGCAGTGGAGGAGAAGGGTGCAGATAAGAGAGATTTACCCAGTGAATGGAGTTCCCGGGGAGGAATGTAGGGAGAGATGAGAGTGGAGAGGTACTGAGGAGCTGCGGAGTGAATGCACTTATAGGTCAATAAGAGGAGTTTGAACTGTATGCGGAAATGGATAGGGAGCCAGTGAAGTGACTAAAGGAGAGGGCTAATATGAGCATAACGACCCTGGCAGAATATTAGTCGTGCAGCAGAATTTTGAACAGCTTGAAGAGGAGAGAGATGGCTAAGTGGGAGACCTGTGAGAAGCAAGTTGCAATAGTCTAAGTGAGAGGTGATATGAGTGCGGATGAGGGTTCTGGTAGTGTGCTCAGAAAGGAAAGGGCGAATTTTGCTGATATTATAGAGAAAGAGACGACAGGTTTTAGCAGTCTGCTGAATATGTTCAGAGAAGGAGAGGGAGGAGTCGAAGATGACCCCAAGGTTACGAGCTGATGAGACGGCTGATGAGACAACTCTGTAATAGGGTGGACACCCCAGAGGGTGTGGATGACTTGAGGAAATATCTGGCAAAACTTGAAGAATGGTCTGATAATTGGTAACTAAAATTTTATGCTAAGAAATGCAGGTCATGCACTTGGGTTGCAAGAATCCAAGGGAACGGTACCATATCAGAGGTGAAGTGCTTCTGTGTACGAAAGAACAGCGGGACTTGGGGGCTATTGTGTCTGATGACTTTAAGGTGGCCAAACAGATAGAAAAGGTGACGGTGAAAGCCAGAAGGATGCTTGGTGCATAAGGAGAGGGATGACCAGCAGGAAAAAAAAAGAGGTGATAGTGCCTCTGTATAAGTCTCTGGTGAGGCCCCATTTAGAGTATTGCGTGCAGTTCTGGAGATCGCATCAATGGAAAGATATAAACAGGATGGAGTTGGTCTAGAGGGTGGCTACAAAATTGGTAAGCGGTCTCCGTCGTAAAACATATGGGGTAGGCTTATAAACCTTAACATGTATATGCTGGAAGAGAGGGGATATGATAGAGATATTTAAATACCTCAGTGGCATCAATGTTATAGGAGGTGAGCCTTTTCAAATTAAGGGAAACCCTGGAACGAGAGGGCATAGGAAGAAGTTGAGAGGAAATATGCTTAGGAGGAATCTAAGAAATATTCCTTCACGGAAAGGGTGGTGGATGCGTGGAATGGCCTCCAGGTGTTTCTTCAATCCTTTAACTATATAGAAAGAGGACTTAATGGCTTGAGAGACCGAAGAGGTAAATGAAACATTTATTCCTTACTCTCAGCACCTCTATACACCTGTGCCTGATATCAATAATTAAAATAAATAATCCTTCCATGTTTGACAATGGATGAGGCACAAGTACCTGTGAAGAGGAGTTTAAAAAAAAAAAAAAAGACAAAGCCTTGGAGAGGACTGCTGTATCTTAACTTTTATAAAACATATTATCAAGTACTTTTTTCCAAGGTTGTTCCACTTCTGTAATGAAATGTTAGAGGGGGTGATAGTGTCGCAGACTAGAAAGCTGGCAGCTAATACAGGCATCCTGAAAGAGGGTAAAGCCCTGAAAAGGTGTGGCTTCTGCTGACCAATTTTGCTACTTACCTAAGACATCAAGATAGTAGCCTAACTAATTATTGTCAGTTAGTTGGACACAGAGAACAAATTGGTACTGTTAAAATGTTGACAAGGGTCAGATAACATTGCTGCAGTTTTTGCTGTGAAAGGTGGAATATAAAGTACAATAAATCAAATCAAAAATAACAGCAGAACAATGACCTTGCTAAGAGTAGCTGAGAGAGGTAAAGCCGAAATGCTGGTACTTTCCCTAGATTCTCAGAAATAAGATGGGTTCTGTTGCAGATAGGTGCCCATTTTTATAAAATTGATTCTATTTTCCTTCAAGCGTAATCAGGTAGATATATGAGCACTTAAGCCAGTTATAAGGATGTAAATGCTGATGCCTATAGGCCGGAGCCACATGCATGACTTTAGAGTATTTTATAACCATGCTCTGCCTGTGTAAGAGATTCACATACAGAATAGCGCTTAGGTATTTATTATTATACAGAAGTATAGCCTGTAAATACCAAAAATAGTTCATTGCGGGTTACATAACCAAAAATCATTGAACCATTTGTCCAACAGATCACAAATCAATTTCCCTCGTACTAAAAATTTGCAAAGTCTTAAGCATCTTTCTAAAATCTAAATAATTTCTATTTTTTTCTGATTTCTAAGGGCAAAGAATTTCATAGTGATGCAGCTTGCTAAGAAAATAAAGGCAGACATTTTGTAGACTTAATGTTTTTCATAGTAGGATAACCCAGCAGGACTTGCTTCCGCAATTGGTCAGATTTATAGCCTAATAGTAACTGATCCAGTTCAGTAATGTAAGAAGGGGCATCTCCATAAAGAATTTTAAAAACCATTATTTATTTATTGTTCACTTATATCCCACATTTTCCCACTCATGCAGGCACAATGTGGCTTACAAACATTAAATAACCCTAACTTCACTGAATTAAATTGACCTAATGATTAAATCAGTCAGATTGCACTATTTTGAACTACCTGTAAACAATGTTACAGCTGTCCATACTGGACAAAATTAGAGATTGAACTATAAGCCTAAATGATGATTTGTCAAGATACGTTTTGATAGTAAGGAGTTTAAGTAAATGAAAAGATTTCTTAATCACTATTCCAAGAATTCTCAAAGAGATCTACAAAAAAAATTGTTTTAAATTGATCTGTACCAACAATGAATAATTAATCTCAATGAATGATGTTCAGGACCTAACCACAAAAAAAACTTGGCTTTATCCCTGTTTAATTTAGGCCTATGAGATGAAATCCAATTTTCAATTAAATTGAGACAATTTATTAAGAGTAGCAGACCAGTCATCAGAAATAGGAAGTAAAACCAATATATTGTCAGCATAAATAAAAAAAAATTGTAAGCTTGTTCCAGAACAACGTCCAGTGAATGTAACGAAAGATTGAACAAAGAAGGAAATAGAAGGGAACCCTGTGGAATCCTGCAGGGTACCCTCCAAGATTCTGATAGAGTATCACTGCTTTTAACTTTTAAGACCGATGTACTAAAAAAACCCCTTGAAACCACTGTAAAATGACTCCCTGAATATCAAAACTACTTAAAATAGATAAAATCTCATGATCTACTAAATCTGAATGCGCATGAAAAATGAAATTGTATAAGAATTGCACGTTTACCTCGCCTTAACCAAGTTTTTCCAAAAGCAACAGTTGAACCTACAATATTTTCAGTACTGAACTTTATCCAGAAACCAGCCTGAGAAAAGTGTAATATATTAAAATTATCCAAATAATTTTCTAATTGTTTAATGACAAAACCCTCCATCATTTAAAAAAAAAAAAAAGTGGAGTAGAGGCAGTAGGACTATAATTGCTTACCTTTTGCATATTTCCATTAATATAATTTTATTATTTATAATAATAAAAATATATAATTTTGACCCCCACTCTAAAGAATGTTAATACTAATAGCTGTATATTTGCCATGTACTTGCATATTTGGTATATAAATGTTGCCGCCCAATTTATAGAATTACCCCCATAGTCCTGTTAGCATCTGCTATTAGTAACTAACCCCTTAATGTGTTCCTATTGCTATTATAAAACAGAATAATCATTGTTTTATACGGTCAGCTAGTTATCTGATGATGCTGACTACCCACAAGACAAGCTTGAGCTTTGCATTCGAACTGGGTAGAAAAGGATTTTAACCAGTAAGCTAGGTAGAAGTGAGCTATACAAGAGAGAACAGCCACACATATTGATTAATATCAATAGCAGGACACTGACTTATGTATGTATAAACATTTTTCAGGTTAAAGAAAACAACGTCAGCTATGAGTTTGATTTTTCCAAAGTATACTGGAATCCCCGTCTTAGCACAGAGCACGAGCGAATTGTTGGACTGCTAAAGCCAGGTGACATTCTGTTTGATGTCTTTGCCGGGGTTGGGCCTTTTGCCATACCTGCTGCTAAAAAGAACTGCACAGTATTTGCCAATGACCTTAACCCAGAGTCTTATAAATGGCTGTTGCACAATTGCAAATTAAATAAAGTAGACAAGAACATTCAGGTATTCAACATGGATGGCAGAGATTTTCTGTTGGGAACAGTGAAAGAAGTGTTAACTAAGCATCTGGCGCATCTGTCAGAGAAAGAAAAGGCCCTGCATATCGTGATGAATTTGCCAGCCTTGGCTGTTGAGTTTCTGGATACTTTGAAACAACTTTTGACTGAAGCCCCTGGCAGCAGTGCCATCCTTCCCACTGTGCACTGTTACAGCTTCTCCAAAGATGATGATCCTGCTGCAGATGTGAGGCGCAGGGTCGAGGCTTTCCTGGAAACCTCCTTGGAAGGATGTTGCTCTGTCCACTTGGTGAGGAACGTCGCACCACATAAAGAAATGATGTGTCTTAGCTTTCAGGTCCCTGCCAATGTGCTGTATAAGAACTACGCTAATCAAGGTAAGTCTGCAGCTACTTTTAAAGCTCAGATTCCTAGCAGCTATCATTGGCTTTGTTTCAGCAGTGTATGCTGTCATGCATTAAAACTTTAGTTTCTTTCTTTAAAGGAAGCTGCATGTTTCACACTATAATCATAATTCGATAACAAAAGTGCATGAAAACAAAGACTAAACAAGTGGCTCAAGGAATTCTTTCGAACCCCTCTGCATGCACATGCATGTCTTACTGAGAAGAAAAGTGAAGGGCAGTGTGAAAGGAGGAATTCCCTTACTGTCATGTATTCAGATTCTTTACTGCGGGTACTAGAACACCCTTACCATAAAAATGCATTGGGCCACTTTTGGGTAACTTCTTTTTTTCTGGAACCCCTGGCCAATCTCTCTGTCTCTCTCAGGAAGATAGGTCTTTTTGACCCCTTTATGTATAATTTCTTTCCAGCATTTCATTGTGTTGTAAAGAACAAATGTTCACATTAACTTCTGGGAGATTCACAACACAGTGCAATACCCCAATCTGAAACTGTGCTGAGTCCTCCTACAAGTTAATAGGATTTTTACGTTGCAGAACCAGTCTGAATAATTCAATCTTGCTTGTTTCTTGGACCTTATTTCTAGCGTTTCTTTTTGATGTTTAAACTAGCTATTATATATGCATGTACACACCTTCACACCCCTGTTTTTCAAAATTTACTTTCAGGTTGTTAGTTGCAGTAATTGTGCTTAATTTACATTTTCCATGTACCCCTTTGATGCTGGCACAGACTCTCTCCTTCACTGGTTTCCATTTATAATGATGGAGAGAGGAAAAAAGTGGAAGCTGTTAAAAGCTGGAAACACTGTTCTGAACTGAAGAATGTTATGTTCTTAGCACACTAAGTGACTCCATTCCTAAAGCTTAGCATGCACTAAGTGTCATATGGCCCATAGGTATAAAATAGGACATGAACATTAGCTGATACTAAATGCTGTATTAGTGCAGACAAAGCTTTAGTAAAAGGGCCCCTAATTCTTTTAAAGGCCAACTAAATAATTTGTTCTTCCTTCTTTGCTGGCACTGCTGCTGTAGAATGTCCCTTTGACGTTAAAAGTACTATGTAAAAGCATAAGAATATAAGTATTGCTATACTGGGACAGGCCAAAAGTCCATCAACCCCAGTATCCTATTTCCAACAGTGGCCAATCCAGGTCACAAGTACCTGACAAGACCCCAGAACAGTAAAATAGATTAAATATCTCAAGGGCATTTATGTACAGTAAGAGAGCCTTTTTCAAAAGAAGGAGCGCTCTGGAATGAGGGGACATATGACAAAGTTAAGAGGAAATAGGCTTAGGAGTAACCTAAGGAAGTATTATTTCACAGAAAGGGTGGTGGAGGCGTGGAATAGCCTCCCGGTGGAGGTGGTGGAGTCGAGGACTTCCAGAATTTAAAAAGGCATGGGATAAACATGTGGGATCGCTTAGGAACAGGAAGAATTAGGGGTTACAGAGGATGGGCAGACTGGATGGGTCATATGGCCATTATCTGCCGTCATGTTTCTATGTTGCTTATCCTAGAAATAAGCAGTGAATTGTGAACTTCTGTTTTAGAGAATTAGCCAAACCTTTTTTCAAACCCTGCTAAGCTAACTGCTTTTACCACAATTCTCTAGCAACAAATTCTAGAGTCTAATTACATAAGTGAAGAAATATTTTCTACAATTTGTTCTAAAATTACTACTCAGTAGCCTCATTATGTGCCCCCTAGTCCTTTTATTTTTTAGAAAGAGTAAATAAGCGCTTCACTTCTACCCATTCCACTCCATTCAATGTTTTATAGAGTTCTGTCATATCTCCCCTCAGCCGTCTTTTCTCCTAGCTGAAGAGCCCTCTTTAGCTTTTCCTCCTTATCGTTTTTGTCACCTTCTCTGTACCTTTTCTAATTCTACTATACCTTTTTTGAAGATACAGTGACCAGAATTGCACACAGTATTCAAGGTGCAGTCGCACCATGGAGTGATACAAAGACATAATATTCTCGTTGTTTTGCATTCCTTTCCTAATAACTCCAAACATTCTATTTGCTTTCTTAGTCACCACTGCATACTGAACAGAAGGTTTCAATGTATCGTCAAGAATGACACCTAGATCCTTTTCCTGGGCGGTGACTCCAAATGTGGAACCTTGCATCACATAGCTATAGTTTGGGTTCCTCTTTCCCACATGTATCACTTTGTAGTTGCTCACATTAAGTGTCATCTGCCATTTGGATGCCCAGTCTTCCAGTCTCGTAAGGTTCTCTTGCAATTTTTCACAATCCTCTTGTAAGTTAACAACTTTGAATAACTTTGTGTCAGCAGCAAATTTAATTACCTCGCTAGTTATTCCCATTTCTAGGTAACTTATAAATATGTGAGAATACTGACCATTTAACCCTACTCTGTTTTCTATCTTTCAACCAGTTCTTAATCCACAATAGGACACTACCTCCTATCCCATGACTTTCTAATTTCCTTGGGAGTCGTTCATAAGGTACTTTATCAAATGCCTTTTGAAAATCTCAGATACACAATATCAACCTGCTCACCTTTATCCACGTTTATTCACCCCTCTAAAGAAGTGTAGTAGGTTGGTGAGGCAAAATTTCACTTGACTAAATCCATGTTGGCTTTGTCTCATTAATCCATGCCTATGTATTTACTCAGTAATTTTTGTTCTTTATAATAGTCTCTACCAATTCCACAAATACTTCTCACTGGTCTATAACTTCCCAGATCACCTCTGGAACCCTTTTTTAAAAATTGGCATTACATTTGCCACTGTCTAATCTACCATGCTTGATTTTAAAGATGTATTACTAACTGGCAAGTTCATTTTTCGGTTGTATCAGTACTCTGGGATGTATACCAGTCCAGGCAATTTGCTAATTTTTAATTGTATTAAATTGCCCCATTGCATCTTCCAGGTGTACAGAGCTTTGTTTCAGTTTCTCTGACACCATTTCTGGCACTTGTATCTCCCCCCTCCCCCTTTTTCCAATTTTCCTCGGTGAAGACCGAAGTAAAGAATTCATTTTAGTCTCTTCACTATGGCCTTAATATACTTTAAGTTTTTATTCTGTGTTTTTGCCTCCAACACAATCTTCTTTTCAGTCGCTGTCTTCCGTATCAGTGGTTTGAATTTGACTTGCCATTCCTTATGCCTTTTCCTATTATTTTCATTCAGTTCCTTCCATTTTCTGAAGGATTTTCTTTTACCTCTAATAGCTTTCTTCACCTCACTTTTTAACCATGCCAGCTGTTGTTTGCTCTTCCTTCCACCTTTTTTTAAAACATGGAATATATCTGGTCTGGGCTTGCAGGATGGAATTTTTGAATAACATCTACACCTTATGTAAATATTTGACCTTCACAACTGACCCTTCTCATTTTATCTTAATACTAGCCGTTAAGCCCGTTAAAACGGGCGCGTATTGGAATGTTTGTTTTCCCAAGGCCCCCCTCCCGTTGCAGCTGCAAGGCCCCCTGCCATCCTCCTTCCCTGCCAGCTCCAAGGCCCCCTCTGTCCCTCCCTCCCAGCTCCAAGGCTCCAGTCCTCCCCCCTTCCCAGCTGCAAGGCCCCCTGCCCTCCCTCCCAGTTCCAAGGCCCCCTGCTCTCCCTCACAACTGTAAGGGGCCCCATTCCCTCACAACTGTAAGGGCCCCCCTGCCCTCCCTCCCAGCTCCAAGGCTCCAGTCCTCCCCCCTTCCCAGCTGCAAGGCCCCCTGCCCGCCCTCCCTCCCTCCCAGTTCCAAGGCCCCAGGCCCTCCCTCCCAGTTCCAAGGCCCCAGGCCCTCCCCCCCAGCTCCCAAGGCCCCCTGCCCTCCCTCCCTCCCAGTTCCAAGGCCCCAGGCCCTCCCTCACAACTGTAACAGCCCCCCTGCCCTCCCTCCCAGCTCCAAGGCTCCAGTCCTCCCCCCTTCCCAGCTGCAAGGCCCCCCGCCCTCCCTCCCTCCCTCCCTCCCAGTTCCAAGGCCCCCTGCTCTCCCTCACAACTGTAAGGGCCCCCCTGCCCTCCCTCCCAGCTCCAAGGCTCCAGTCCTCCCCCCTTCCCAGCTGCAAGGCCCCCTGCCTGCCCTCCCTCCCTCCCTCCCAGCTCCAAGGCTCCAGTCCTCCCCCCTTCCCAGCTGCAAGGCCCCCCGCCCTCCCTCCCAGTTCAAGGCCCCAGGCCCCCCCAGCTCCCAAGGCCCCCTTCCCTCCCTCCCAGTTCCAAGGCCCCCTGCTCTCCCTCACAACTGTAAGGGCCCCCCTGCCCTCCCTCCCAGCTCCAAGGCTCCAGTCCTCCCCCCTTCCCAGCTGCAAGGCCCCCCGCCCTCCCTCCCTCCCAGTTCCAAGGCCCCAGGCCCCCTGCTCTCCCTCCCAACTGTAAGGGCCCCCCTGCCCTCCCTCCCAGCTCCAAGGCTCCAGTCCTCCCCCCTTCCCAGCTGCAAGGCCCCCCGCCCTCCCTCCCAGTTCCCAAGGCCCCCTGCTCTCCCTCACAACTGTAAGGGCCCCCCTGCCCTCCCTCCCAGCTCCAAGGCTCCAGTCCTCCCCCCTTCCCAGCTGCAAGTCCTCCCCCCTTCCCAGCTGCAAGGCCCCCCCCCCTCCCTCCCTCCCAGTTCCAAGGCCCCAGGCCCCCCAGCTCCCAAGGCCCCCTTCCCTCCCTCCCTCCCAGTTCCAAGGCCCCTCCCCGTGCCTTCTTCCCAGCCAGCTGGAAGGCCCCCTTCAGTCCAGCCCTCCCAGCTCCAAGGCCCCCCTCCTTCTGAGACCTCCCATGTCCCCTCCCCCCCAAGGTAGCCGCTACCGCCCCCCCCCCCCCACCCCGGAGTCGCCACCACCCCCCCCCCCTTCACCCGGCCCGGGCCCTCTCTTCGTTATTCAACTTACAGCAGCACCAAAACAGCAGCAAGCAGCAGCTCCCGTTGGCCTTCCTTCACTGCCTGTGCCTCGCCCTCGTGTGACGTCACGTCGGCGAGGGCGGGGCACAGGCAGTGAAGGAAGGCCAACGGGAGCTGCTGCTTGCTGCTGTTTCGGCGCTGCTGTAAGTTGAATAACAAAGAGAGGGCCCGGGCCGGGTGAAGGGGGGGTGGTGGCGACTCCGGGGGGGGGGGGCAGTAGCGGCTACCTTGGGGGGGGGGAGCGGTAGCGACGTCAGCGGTTCCCTCCCTCCCCTTCCGCGCAGTTTCCCTCTCTGTCCCGCCCCCTCCCCCCGTCATCACGTCTTGACGCGGGGGCGGGACAGAGAGGGAAGTCTCTACTGCGCATTTGCAGGTGAGTCGGTCACTTGCCATTTATAGGTTTGATCCCTTTTGAATATAATATAACATTGTTAAAAATCTTTGTCAAAGTAATTCAAAATACTGAAATTTAAATTAAAATTAGTCTCCTATTAAATTCAACAGAGAATATTTATCCCCACCTTGGCCGTTTTGCTTCTCTGCTCCCACATGGGACACCAGACCTCTCATTTCTCTCCCCCACCCCTCCCTCTCTCTTCCAACTCATCCGTCCTTCGATGTGGCTGTGTGCAAGGTCAGATGTTTAACAGGATGAAGTAGGACAGGGTGTAGACACAGAGTAATTTGAAGAAATATTTCTTTGCAGAAAAGGTGGTGGATACATTCAGTAACCTCTCCTCGGAGATGAAGAAGGTATCTGATTTTTAGAAAGCATGGGACAAGTTCAACAGATCTAAGGGAGAAAGGGATTATAGAGCTCCCTAGAGCATGGGCAGACTGGTTAGGACATATTGCCTGTACCTGCTGACATTTTCTATGTTCCTAAGCTAAGATAGGAGTGGCCTAGTGGTTAGGGTGGTGGACTTTGGTACTGAGGAACTGAGTTCGATTCCCACTTCAGGCACAGGCAGCTCCTTGTGACTCTGGGCAAGTCACTTAACCCTCCATTGCCCCATGTAAGCCGCATTGAGCCTGCCATGAGTAGGAAAGCGCGGGGTACAAATGTAACAAAAAAAAATTATTGGGGTCTCCCTTTGCTTTCTTCCACATATCAATGTGTTACAGCCCATTGGTTTCACTATCGCCCTCTAGTCCCTCAGTTGGTTTTGCTGAACTTCACAGCTTTGCAGTGTATGCATATTGTACAGCACATTGCACCTCCTAGTATCTGGAGCCCCATAAGTGCAAAAGTATGGTCTGTAACACAGATTCTACATTCTGTGTCTACACATATTTGATATAGAAATAGACTTATGATTCTGTAGCTCAAAGAACAACATCCTGTTGTTCTTGGAAGTTATGCTGTCGAATTCCTGCAATGAGGTGTTTGCCATTTTAGCAGTGGAGTATTTGGTGATAACTAGTCTATACGTGGGCTAATTTGTCAGCTTGGCTAATTATGTGTACTTAGCCGAAAACCAAATACTATGCTTGAATCACTGAAGCTGTGAAATGTGTGTAACACACTTTTTCTGAATTTGTTGTTTCAGAGCAGGCTGATGAACCACTACCAAAACGTCCTCGCGTACTTGAAGATTCCTGTGCAGAGAAAAATAGAAATTGACTGAACAGCCTCATATTTTAATGATTGTTTTAATTTTGTATATAGTGCTATGTACTGTGAATGGAGAGAAGTCAATATGGAGTTGCATTAATTGGGGAAAAGACAGTGAGAACCTTAAGGATGGGAATGTCTCTTTCTAGAGACCTATCTTCATCTAGGACTTGCAGATATGGGTAACAAAGCCACACTTAAGAAACAAACTATGCTTTGCCTTGCAGGAATAGTTACTTTAGCTAAGAAGAGGTGTGGCATTTTCACCAGCCTGTGCTTTTGTTGTTACTACTGTTGGCAATGACCCCAAATTATATATTACATTTGTTTTCTTTTATCTCTCAAGATTAATCCTTTAGTGAAAAATTGATTTGTAAACCATGTCACTAATTCTAAGGTCTGTAACCTCTTCTTTGTTTTAGTGTATTATAATGTATTTGCTTTATTGCAGTTTATGTCCGACCTTTCACAGCAAAAACTGCAGCAAGGTAAATTACAAATAAAATACATAATAGCAATAATGTTACAATAAAACAGTACAGTAAAAAAGTCTCCATCATTTTTATTTATTTACATTACTTACTAACCTGCACAAACAGGTACTTGACAGGGTACAATAAAAACATACATAATTCTGTAATACATACACAAAAAACTACAATATAACAAAATCAATAATTAACAAAAAATCATAATCATCATAGATTGGTATGGTTCAATCTTCCACTAACCCAGGACTGAGAGTGAAAGACATATTTTAACTCCCAGATAAAGTTAAGGCATGCACTGAGATAAAATAATTCTAATACACTATAAGCTGCTGGTATAAAAAGGTTTTAAGAGAAATTAGTTATTCGGCAAGGGGAGCGACTATTAATATATAAGGCTTTTATATTGCAATATTGGACTCAGGAAACAGGGCCATCTTATTGGCTGTGGAGGAATATGCTTCACTCACTGGTGATGATGGAGGCATATAGAGCGAGTCGTGGTCCTAGAAGTAAGCAACGATTCTGGGAGGTATGGGAACCATATGTGCAGGCCCTGTCTAGCAGAGCTCGTAGTTTACTGATGAATACTCTCACGTTGTAGTCTAGGGATTTGGGAAGGGGGGGAAGGGGTATAAGATCATTCTATGGGGGAGGATTATAAGGAGGGGGAGGGGGGAAGAGTGCTTCAAGTTGAAACGATTTGTGTAAGGTGGCTAAATTTGTATGGGTGAGGCTAGCCCCATATTGAAGTGTTGATGTATACGTGCTAACTATACATGAGTGTCATTTTCAGTGGGCCAAGAGGAAGGGAATTGTTAATACTCGGAGAGGGGGGGGGAGGAAATTAAAAGGTATTGACGTTATGGAACTAGTTAAAGATTGTTATGGTTTTATGATGACAATGTATATGTGTCTTCGTATTGGCTGTATTATTATGATCGTCAATAAAATAGATTTCAAATAAGAGAAATTAGTTCTTACCTGATAATTTTCTTTCCAGTAGTTCTTCACACTATTCCAGGACTTGTGGGTCAGTTATGTTCATCAGCCCTCAGGTGGAGATAGAGAACACAGAACTGAACTACATTATATAGTGTCAGCCGCTTCTCTCGGCCGCGTAATTGTCTCTCTCCCTTATCCGTGCTGTCTGCTTCTGACTCCACACTCATCAGTGTAGTTCGCTCTCACCGCCACACAGTTCTGCTAGCAAGGCGGTGCAACACAGTTCAGCTTGCCAGTCTTTTTAAACAAAGTTCAGCTAGCCAAGCTTTCCAACACCGCCCTCTTCAGCAAGGTCTCAAAACAGTTCAACTTAGCTAGGCTTTAAACACAGCCCAGCTTAGCCAGGCTTTCTCACCAAGTTCAGCTAGCCAAGCTTTCCAACACAGCCCTCTTCAGCAAGGCCTCAAAACAGTTCCGTTTAGCTAGGCTTTTTACACAGTACAGCTTAGCCAGGCTTTCTAACAAAGTTCAGCTAGCCAAGCTTCCAAACACAGCCCTCTTCAGCAAGTCCTTAAAACAGTTCAGCTTAGCTAGACTCTTTACACAGCACAGCTTAGCCAGGCTTTAAAGATCCACCACCCTCATCTGTCAACACTTTACCTCTTGACATCCACCCGCCGGATCTCTCCTGACTATTATTCTTTTCTTGTTACTTTGGGCTCCTCTAGAAGTCACTCTTCTTCTCCAGCAACTTCCTCTCCCACCTCCATTTCCTCTTCCACACCACCTCCTCCTACCTGCTCCAACTCCTCCCATTCCATCCCCTCATTCTCCACCCCCTCCCTCAGGTGTTCCACCCTCTCCTCAGCTGATTCCATCTCCCAATCAGCCCCCTCTCTTTCCTTCTCCTGCAGCTCAGGTACTCGTTTGTCCTGATCTCTCCTATTCTTCCAGGCAGTCTGAAATCTGTGTTCGCTACGCTCCTGCCTCCTCCTGCAATGCATTCTGGGATCTGTAGTTTTTCCACTCTGGCTTTTCTCTCTCCCTCCCTGCATTTTGGGCTCTGTGGTTTCTCTGATTCTCACAATAGACCCTTCATCCTAGCCCAGTTCCTCAGTATATACAAAGCAGCAGGAAACACCAAACTGGGAGCCTATCCATCAACTTGAAACACAAAACAATCACCAACACTAACAAAAGCCCCAAAGGGGTTGGCCCCCTGGAAAAATGACAGGGAGCAAGAGCACTCTGAGTAGCCAAATGCTACCCAGGAGGCAGCCACCAGAAAACCTTGAAATCTTCATGTCCTGAACAGAGCCTCAGAAATACAGGTGTGCTCTGGAATAGTGTGAAGAACTAATGGAAATATCAGGTAAAAACTAATTTCTCCGGTTCCATTATGTCTCTTCCCACTATGACGACATTTGTGGGATATTCCAAAGCAATCCCTAACCAGGGTGGAATCCTGGCCCTGCTGCACACAGAACCAATGCCCCAAACATGGCCAACCATGCCGCAACATCCACCTGATAGTGCTTAGTAAAGGTGTGCAGCGTTGATCAAGTCGCTGCCTTACAGAGATGCCAACAAGGACTCCACCCAGGACCTGGTAGAGTGAGCCCATAAATCCTGCGGAGACTGCTTCCCCTCCAGAACATATGTTGAGAAAATGGTTTCCTTCAGCCAATATGCAATAGAAGTCTCAGATACTAGAGTCTATCTGACCAAAGAAAGTCATTTGAGATCTTGAGAACGCATAAATACCCTGCTAACATCCAGGAGTCTCAGAGAAGCGAACTGGGCCTTCCCATCCTCCCTTCGAAAGGATGGAAGCACCACAGATTGATTAACGTGGAACACCACCACCACTTTAGGCAGAAAGGAAAGTACTGTCGGAAGGGAAACCCCCACCTCCCTGAAGCAAAGAAAGAAATCCCAACAGGAAAGTGCTTGCAGCTCCAAATCCCAATGCACCAAAGCAATAGCCACTAGAAACACCGCCTTCAGCATGAGCTTCTTCAAAGTAGACTTCTGAAGGGGCTCAAAGGGAGAATTCTGGAGGGCCCAAAGCACTAGGTTGAGCACTAAGGAAAGGGTGGATGAAGTTGACTAATGTCCCTCAAGAAGTGGACCACATCTGGATGCACAGCCAACAAAGAGTTCTGTAAGCAGCCCCTGCAACAGGCCAAGGCCTCCACCTGGACTTCCAAGGAGCCTAAGGCCAAACCCTTACACAGACCCGACTGCAGGAATGCCAAAATGTGCCCAATGGAAGAGGTGAAAGGAGCCGGCCCCTGCTCAGCACACCAACCCTCGAACATATGCCACTTGTGGGCATACGCCGAGGAAGTTGAACACTTCCGAGCTGAAGCAAAACTGCAATAACTGTCAGAATACCCTTTTTTCCTCAGCCGAGCACTTTCAATGGCCAGGCCATAAGACCAAAGGGGGGGAGGGATCTTCCATGAACACCGGACCCTATCTGAGCAGGCCTCGATTCTGAGGGGATCAGAGCTGGCCCCATCCAGCAACCTCACTATGTCCGCATACCAAGGCCTTCGCAGCCAATTCAGGGCAACCACAATGACCCGGCCCGATAGCCTGCCACCCTTTTTAACAGATGACTGAATCAGCCACAGAGGGAAGACGTAGAGCAGCCCTTTGACTTGCCAATCCTGCAGAAGTGCATCCAGACCCAAAGCGCCCAGCTCCCTGCGACAACTGAAAAACCGGGGAACTTTTGGAATTAATTTTCGTCGAATATCAGATCCAAAGAAGGGACCCCCACTGACATACTACGAGTTGGAAAGCCTCGTCGGACAGCTCCCACTCTCTGAGGTCCAGAGAATGTTGACCAAGGAAGTTGGCCTTGTCGTTCAGGGACCCCACAATGTGAGCTACTGCTAAGTAGAGGAGATTCCTCTGTGCCCAGGCCATCAGTAAACAGGCCTCCACCACCAGCTATGGGTCATCCCCCCCCCCCCCCCCCCACTTGTTGATGTAGGCCATAATAGTCACATTGTCAGAGAACACCCTCACTGGGGCTCTCCCCAGCATTGGGGCAAAGGCTACCAGAGCTGTGCGTACTACGCTGAGCTCCAAGCAGTTGATAGGCTAACAAGCCTCCTCTGGTGACCACGTGAACTCCATACTGGGCTCCCCAACATGACAGGCTGGTGTCCGTGGTGACCACCACTCAATGTAAGATCAGGAATAGGACCCCTGCCAAAGATTTGTGGGAATCAACCATCAATTCATACTCCATTTGGCAGCTCGTGTCCATTGAAGATGAACGCTATAACCCTGGTACAGTGGAGATCATTGGCATATGTACCCATGCCCAGGGTACCACCTCCATTGCTGCCATCATGGATCCCAGAACCTGGACACAGTTCCAGGCCCTGGGTCATGCCTGATGAAGGAGCATCTGAACCTGGCACACAAACTTTGTGAGCCTGACCTCCCTAAGAAAGACCCTAACTATCTGTGTGTCGAATAGGACACCCAGATATTCCAGACACTGGGAAGGATGAGCCTGCTCTTTTTGAAATTGATCACCCAACCCAACAACTGAGGAAGCTGACCAACCATAGAGGTTGCTGTCACGCTGTCCTGATACGAGGAAGCACGCATCAGCCAGTCATCCAGGTACTGATGAAGCCGGAACCCCTGCTGGTGCAGAAAGGCTGCCACCATAACCATGACTTTGAAAAATGTTTGCGGCACTATGGTCAAACCAAAGGGCATTGCCCGGAACTGAAAGTTTTGGCCCAACACTGCAAACCACAGGAAGTGCTGATGCTGTGTCCAGATGGGAATATGCAGGTATGCCTCCTTGTTGAGAGCTGTGAGAAACTCCCCCGCCTGCACTGATGCAATCACCGACCAAAGCATCTCTATTCGAAAGTGGGAGACCTGAAGGCACTTATTGAGACCCTTGAGGTCCAGAATCAGTCTAACTATGGCCTCCTTTGCCCTGGCCTTGCTTGGAGGGAGGGACAGGCACAGTGGGTCGAAGCACCAACCAAGAGGCGATCATTTCACCAGGTTGCACAGGTCTTCCCCAAATAGCAACTTACCCCGAAAGGGCAACTTCACAAGGCAAGCCTTCAAGGCCACATCCGCAGCCCAAGACCTCAGCCACAGTTGATGATGTGCCATGACTGCCAAGGACATGCACTTGTGAGACCCGCAGCATGTCATATACCGTGTCCATCAAATAGGCCAAACCCGCCTCCAACCAAGTAGCTTGGGCAGACTCCTGCAAGCCAATCTGTTGATGCCAACTCAAACAAGCTCTCACGATAAAGGAACTGCAGGTGGATGCCTGGTGTCCGAGGGCAGCCACTTCAGAGGCCTGCTTCAAAGCCCATTCCAGCATCCGGTCCTTTAGGGCAATGCCACCCTCAACAGGCAACATAGTCTTCTTAGTCACTGCCATTGCTAACGAATCCTTCAGCAGACCAAATGTGTCTTCTTCCTCAGGCACCAAAGGGTAAAGATGAACCATGGCTATTCCCACCTTGAGTCCTATGTCCGGGCTCTTCCATTCTGCAGAAATCAGATCCTGAATGTCCGGATGTATGGGGAACAAGTTGGATGGACCCTTCAGGCCACCCCCCAACTTGCTAGATGACAGGCCACAGAGGGCTCCTCAATGGAAAGCTCCACCAAGGCTCCAGAAATCAGCGAGCTCAACTCCTCCCTGTGAAACTTTCTAAGGACCCTAGGGCCACATTGAGCCTGCAAATAGGTGGGAAAATGTGGGGTACAAATGCAATAAATAAATAAAAATCTTCTTCACTAGGAGGGAGCTCGCCCTCCAAAGACTCCCGCAGAGAGGGCCCCTCTGAATAAGTGGAATCCTGACCCCATGAGTCCCCACAGCTCTCTGGCAAATCCAACCTAGACTTCTTGGGGGCAGAGGGAGCTGCCAGCAGAATAGAGGAGGCTGGCAAAGAAGCTCCCTGCTTTAATTTAAAAAAAGCCTGGTGGAGCAATAATATGAACTTGGAGGAAAACGGGCCAGAGCTCCCCCCCGAAGGTCATGCCCTGCCAAGCCAAGCCAGCAAACATGGCTGACGTTCCCGCCTCAGCATGAGGTGAACCCGTCTGCCGCTGACTGCTCTCTCCTCCTGCAGCTCCTGCGTCCATGTCCTCCATGCCTGAGTGACTGCATATTGTGTAGTCGCCCAAAGTGGCACAATGGCCCCCAAACATGGAGCAGTGGTTCACCCTCTTGGGAGACACCATTGCTGCACCACTACTTGCTGCTATTTGTCTTGTCTTTTTTTTATCGCCAGAACTGCGCACCCGCAGAGGACACCCCACAGTCACGAATACCCAACATGGTTCTGAGGCTGGGACACCCCCTTAAGGCGCCTGCTCCTCTCCTTACCTGCTGCTCCAGAGGGCCAATGCTAACCCTCTCCCTGTCCCACCAGGACAGACAGCCCCACTGCCCCGAACCCAGGAGGGAAAGAGACTGACTCCCAGTTCATAAGGCAATAAAACAAAACCTTTTACTTGCGTGTTGTTAAACAGACTCCAGCAATGGCAGGCACAGAAGGAAACCCCTGGCAGGTACCAGAGTCAGGGACCCAGCACCACCAGGTATGTCTCCGCCACAGTGGCCACATGAGAAGGTTCAACTGGAGACCAGCTGACCAACTGGACCAGGAGCCCATGTCTCAGAACCCCAAACAGCATATCCATCCACCTGATGGAGATAGAAAATACTGAGGAAATGGGCTAAACAGAAGGGTCTATATAGTGTAGCTCAGTTCTGTGCTCTCTGTCTCCACTTGCTGGTCAATGGACATGACTATCCCACAAGTCCTGGAATGGTGGAAAGAAACATAATGTAAGTGCCTTGACATGGAAGGAACTGTGGGGACTAAACACAAGCACCAGGCCTCATTAGAGGGCCGGCGAAATAGAAATAAAACAAATAATGGTAATTTAGCACTCTGGGATTAGATCACAACTTTCCTACTCGTGCAATCCAAATTCAGACAGTCCAAATTATAAACACTGAGAGGAAAGGACTCAAGGCGTAGGTATTAGAAAAATAGGAAAGCTGTTTTATTAGACAATGGCTGCAAATAGCAAATGTTATCAGAGATACTGCATTTATGCAGGCATAACCAAAATGATGGTAAAGTACTGAGTTTTAAAAACCAGTCAAGGCGGAATAAAGAGAACGCACATTACCTTAGTCTAGATGTTAAAGGACACCTGACTCCCCCAGCAGGAAGCAGTTCTACCTGATAGATGGTAACACTCTCACCCAATCATAAATACTGGATGCAAGAGTAGCCAGGGAGCTGTTGACAAAGGTAGGCAAGTGGTTTTCACCTCATGATCCTGCAAGGCAGCAGCAGCAGCAGCAGCAGCAGCAGAAACTCAGGATAGTCAGCAGGTAAGCTGTTCCCAGCCAAGCAAGAGCATGCAGGCACAGTTGATGCCACAGATTAACGAGCCTTCATCATGTGGCGGGCTCAGAGCCAGTGGATAGCAGCTCTCACGTGAACTGCTCAAGGTAACAGCTTGATGGAAGGGGGGTCTTATACCCCCTTCCTCTGCTTTTGGTGCCATGCTGACTAGCATAACAAAGTTTGGTGTTTTCCAGTGTTGTGGCTTGGGGGACCCAAGGACCCAGCTCCTAACGCTGTAGATGTTTGCTTCTTGTCCATGAAGGTCCACAGCACAGTAAACAAAAGTTGTTGTGTACAGTTTATCTTGCTTCTGTTAGCCTTGATGTGTCAGCAATGTACTTGAGGCCTATTGCAAGAACAAGCCCCTGATGGAAACTGACATGGACAAAGTCTGTAGAAAGTCAGGTTCATATTGTAGAACAGGGCTTCAGTATAGTGCCTGTACTGCTCCTACAAACCTGCTACTCTGAATATTGCCCTACAGTATTCTTCTAATCTTACCTCATGTACAGATGGTACTTCTAACAAAAGTTGAAGCACGGGATCTTAGATTCCTTAATGGTTTATATATTCTTACTAAAGTGAAAATCTGGAGTGAAACAGAATTCATGATGGCTTTGAACACTAATAGTAGTACTTTATATCAAATTCTTTGTTCAATAGGCAACCAATGGAGCCTCTGAAGAACTGGCATGATATGATCATATCCAAACAGCCAACCAAAACTCTAGCAACTGCATTCTGTGTAATTTATAAAGCTTTTAACACAGATTTATGTAAACCAATCAATAGGCCATTGCAATAATCAAAATACGAAGTAATCAAACACTGGATGATAGTATGAAAGTTTGAACTCTCCAAAGCTTACACAATCTGAATAATTTTCTCAATCTGGTAATTTCATACTCAATGAAGAATCCAACATGATTCTCAGATTCCTGACTTGCTGCAGGAGGGGGATAGAAAAATCATCCATCTTGAAGTACACAGGAACATAATCTGACTGATGACTAACTGAAAAATGTGGGGTTTGTCCATATTGAGCTTCAATCTATTGCCCGTCATCTGCTGTTGGATGACGTTTAAATATAAAGAACTTGTGAAAAGATAAATCAATACCTTGGTCAATTTGCAAAAGAAACCGAGTATTGTCAGCATATAGTTTACATTGTAAATTCAGGCAATTGAAAAGCCAATGGTAACAAAAAAACATTAAAAATGCCAACAAGGCACTTCCCTGTGGAACCCCTGCTAAGCAACAAACTTCAGTAGATTTGGAACCTGCCTCAAACACACAATATTTTGTATTTTCTAAAAATGCAATCAATTCTAAACTCTACCACTCAATCCAACAGACCTCAATTGAATGAGTAAAATTTGTTGACTGACCATATCAAAAGCAGCTGAGATATCTAAAGTGATAAGCAGAAAACAGCATTCCATATCAAATCCAGTCTTCACAAAATCTAACATTAATTTTAAAAGGGTTTCAGTGTCATGTTTTTTTCTGAAGCCAAATAGATGTTGATCTATATACATCATGCTTATCCAGAAACTCAAGCAATTGATCATACACTATTTTTCCACAATTTTAATGATATAAGGCAAGGAAGGAAGAAATAGGTCTATAACTATCAATGGTATTTGCGTTTAATGCTGGATTCTTTAAAAGAGGTCTCACTGCAGCAGTTTTCAAATAATTGAAGCCTGGCCTTCAGAAAATAACTTATTTGTGATGTCAGGAACAGATTCAAAAGTAATATGCTTTAATGCTTTAACAATAGAAGGCTGACATGAATCTAAGATGCATTAAGTAGATTTAACTCTAGATAAAGCAAATTGCTCATTTTCTATAGTAACAGGTTGGAAATCTTTCTATAACTTATCAACTAAAGGACATTCAAGTTCAGAAGGAAAAGGAATAGTTTCAAATATAGAGCTAATATTTTGCATTTTCCTCTAAAAACCAATGGCAAAAATGTAAGCATCTAAAACACATCTGAGGTAAGTTTGGAGATGATGGCGAAGAGTTCTGTAGAATCAGAAACAGAATCTTCAATAATTTTATTATAATAATTCTTTTTTGCCATAAGTCTACTAGATTTATATTCTTGAGTTTCCAGATGATATTCCTCCAGCAAAACTCTTGAAATATATTTTTCTATCTTCTTTCAACCTGCCTGAGCGTATGCTTTTGATTTCTCAGGTTATTTGTAAACCATGGAACTTTATGGGATCTAACCACAATTCATTCTTTCTTTAGGGCTATAGCATCTAAAGAACTTTGAAGTGAGAAATTCCAACACTCAACCGCATCATCTAAAACTCAGAGTATTTAGGTCAATCAATTTAGTGGAGACCAAAGATCTTAAATTGGAAATTTCAAAAGAATCTCTGCTAAAAAAAAAAAAAGAAGAAGAAGACTTGAAACCAGAACCTTTAGCCTGATATATCTCACAAATAAAAGTGCATTTTACTAAAAAAAATGATCAGACCAAGAGACAAGTTTAACACTATTCTACTGATAGCTCACAATTAATTTATTTATTGCGTTTGTATCCCACATTTTCCCACCATATGGCAGGTTCAATGTGGCTTATATATTGCTAAAAAGGCAGTTACAAAATTTAGAGTTGTAGAAGTCTAGTACATAATACAGAAGTATAATAAACACTTAGGTTGATATATTAGCATATTGTGATAGAGGTTAATATTATTGTTTTCCCATTTCTGAATTTTTTTGTGATGTATGGTGGTGTGGGATTAGGCAGATCCAGGGGGGAAAGACTTCTTGAAAAGATGTGTTTTCAGGTTTTTTCTGAATTGTAGGTAGTTTTTTGTGAGTTTCAAGTCTTTGAGTAGTGAGTTCCAAAGTTGTGTGCCTATAAAGGAGAGGCTTGGTGGCATGTGAAGATTTGTATTTTATACCTTTGCAATTGAGTAGTGAAGGGTTAGGTAGGTTCTTGCTGTTCTCATCACGTTTCTTAATGGTAGATCAATAAGTTCCGTCATGTAATCTGGTGCGAGTTCGTAGATGATTCTGTGGACTATTGTGCATATTTTGAATGTTATGCGTTAATAGGAAGCCAGTGTAAGCTTCTTAGGAGGGGTTTCGCGCTTTCGAAGCATGTTTTTCTGAAGATGAGTCTGGCAGCCGTGTTTTCTGCTGTCTGTAGTTTTCTTATGATTTGATCTTTGCAGCCTACATAAATACTATTGCAATAGTCTACATGGTTTGGATCATGTTGCGGAATGAATCCCTGGGAAAGTAAGGTTTTATACGTTTGAGCTTCCACATAGTGTGGAACATTTTCTTGGTCGTGTTCTTAGCTTGGCTTTCTAGTGTTAGGTTGCAGTCAATTGTTATGTCTAAGATTTTCAAGTGATCTGAGATTGGGAGGGATCAACCCTATGTGTTAATTGCCGAGGGGGGAACATTATTGTATTGGGACAAAGGAATGAGACATTGGGTTTTATTTCTATTGAGTTTTAACTTGAATGCCAATGCCCAGGATTCCATGATGGTCATGCTGTTATTTCCTTAGTGATTTCTGTGGGGTTCTGTTTGAAGGGAATATAGATGGTGATGTCATCTGCGTAGAGAAATGGATTGAGGCCTTGTTTGGATAGAGATTTTGCCAGTAGTGTCATCATTAGGTTGAATAATATAGGTGACAGCGGTGTTCCTTGTGGTACTCCACATTCCGCTTTCCAAGGTGGAGATATATCTGAGTTTGATTTGACTTGGTATGTTCTGGATGTCAGAAATCCCTTGATCCAGGAGAGTACTTTTCCTGTAATTCCTATCTTGTCGAGGATTCTCAGTAGTATGTAGTGGTCAACCATATCGAATAGGTCAAATTGGAGTAGGAGGATGTTTTTACCCCTTGCTATTTCCTGCTTGAATCTGGGCAGGAGTGTGGTTAGTATTGTTTCTGTACTGTGCTGAGGTCTGCAGCCAGATTGAGATTTATACAGTATGTTGAAATCAGTGCGGTAATCTGTTAGTTGTTTGGCGACTATGCCTTCTGTCAATTTGGTTGTTAAGGGTATGGATGCTATCGGTCTATAATTCAAGGTGTCTTCTGCTCTTTTTTTTTGTGTCTTTTGGATTGGGAGTTAGTATGATATTTCCTCTGTTCTGTGGGAATAGGCCTCTTTTGAATACATAATTAAGGTGGTCTGTGAGTTCTGTTTTTTAACAAAAACTAAGGGGGTCTTTTACTAAAGGTTAGCTTGAGTTATCTGCAGCAGGGCCCATAGGAATAAAATGGGCTCTGCTGCAGATAATTCAAGCTAATCTTTAGTAAAAGACCCCCTCTGCTTCTTATTTTCAGAGTCAATTTACCTGGATGAATTGATATTACCTGGATAAAATGCCTTTTGGAAACTGTCCTCTAAAAGATGGTGTTAGGAACTGATGGTTTTAGGTTAATACTCCATTTAACCTTTAATCCTCAGTTAAAAGCAGCATCTCATATTCTCTGTTACATTCCCTTGAGATTTATGGAGACAGTGGATCCAGAGTAGAAATTTATTTTTATTTATTTATTTGTTACATTTGTATCCCACAATTTCCCACCTATTTGTAGGCTCAATGTGGCTTACATAGTACCGGAGAGGCCTTTGAAGGCTTCAGTGTGAACAAATACAGTGTGATGTTGTCATAGGCGGTCGGTGGCCCAACTGTTTGGGGAGGCTAAAGGGGTGGGGTTAGGGGGTGGAGCCAGGGGCAGAGCTTATTTACATAATTGTCTGATAACACACAGAAAAAAATAAATAAAAATAAAATAATCACAATACCTTTTATTAAATTTAGATATTAGATATGTATCATATGTCAAAGAATAAAGTGGTTGCTCAAAGCATATTCTAAGCACAATCGCTCAACTGCAAAACACTGTGCACAACTTTGTGCAAAAACACACTCAGAACCTTACTGTACCATAAATATTACACTGGGCAGAACCTAATACATCAATATACCACCCATACGGAAAATGCAGACTGTCAACAATATGAAACAAGGGATCATATCATCACAATTCTCATTTAGAGCCACAAAACACCCTAATTCATGTTTAATGTGGGATAAAATGCCATAAATAAGTAAATAAATATAAGCTTTTAATGTTGAGCACCTGATTCTCAAAGTGGACATATTCCAAACACTATAATGAAAATAAAATTATCTTTTCTACCTTTGTTGTCTGGTGAGTTTTTCTGATCATGCTGGCCCAGTATGATTCCGCTGCTATCTGTCCTCAGTGCAGGTCAGGAAGTCATCCTCCTTAAATATCTCCCTGGCAACCCAAGACACCTCCAGCCAACCCCCCCCCTCCCCCGCTCTCCCAGCAGTAAGGTAAACAAACCATAAACCAATTTCTACAACTGGACAAGGCTAGAGGGCTTTCACTGCAGCTCCTGCTGTGAGGATGGAGGTAAATCAACAATTTAAACCCCTCAGAGCACAGCAGGGGAGGCTTAGCCTGTCCAAGCCTCTTATACCGGGCGCCTATGGATGTTGTGGTAAGATCAAGTTCATGTGGCACAGCCACATTAGGGAATTGGAGAACGGAAGAGTTGTGTTATGTCCATTACGTGCTTTAGTTTGGTTGTGTTGCAGAGATTAGGCATTTAAGTTGGATCGGTAGGGTATGCCTTTTTAAACAGGTTGGTTTTTAGTGATTTCCGGAAGTTTAGGTGGTCGTATATCGTTTTCAAGGCTTTTGGGCACACAATTCTGGAACGCGCTGCCGCGCAACTTGAAGACAATCCATGAACTAACCAAATTCTGCAAACTACTGAAGACCCATCTCTTTGACAAGGCATACTACAAAGATCAACAAATGTGAACCATTATACAAATATCCAGAACTGCTTAAAGAAATTCAACTCACGAAATTAGTTCGTTACTCTACTATCCTGCTTAACTATTATCATGTTACCCAAGATCCATAAGCAATACTAAATGTATATTTTCTTTAGATTATCTATTACTATTATCTATTACTATTATCATGTTACCCAAGATCCTTAAGCAATACTAAATGTATATTTTCTTATAAATTTCCACTATTCACAATGTAATGTAAGCCACATTGAGCCTACAAAGAGGTGGGAAAATGTGGGGTACAAATGCAATAAATAAATAAATAAATACGTTCCACAGTTGTGCGTTTATGTAGGAAAAACTAGATAAGTAATTTGTTTTGTGTTTAAGTCCTTTGCAGCATGGGTAGCAGGGGCGTATCTGCGTGGGGCCTCAGGGGCCTGGGCCCCCGCAGATTTCGCCCTGGACCCCCCTACCGCTGCCAACCCTCCCCCTCCGTTGCTCGCCTACCTTCGCTGGCGGGGGACCCCAACCCCCGCCAGCCGAGGTCCGCGTCCTCCTGCCGCTGCCGGCTGCCTTTGGTGCTTTCATTTGTCCATTGAAGCTGGCGCCGATGAAAGTTTCTTTTGAGTCTGACGTCGCTGCACGTTGTACGTGCAGGACGTCAGACTCAGAAACATGAGTCTGACGTCCTGCACGTACAACGTGCAGCGACGTCAGAGTCAAAAGAAACTTTAGTTGGCGCCAGCTTCAATGGACAAATGAAAGCACCAAAGGCAGCCGGCAGCGGCAGGAGGACGCGGACCTCGGCTGGCGGGGGTTGGGGTCCCCCGCCAGCGAAGGTAAGCGAGCAACGGAGGGGGAGGGTTGGCAATGGTAGCGGCTGGGGGGAGGGGGATCGGCAATGGCGGCGGCGGCGGCGGCGGGGGGGGCTATAATGTGCCCCCTCACTCTGGCCCTGGCCCCCCCTACCGCCGCAGTTCAGATACGCCCCTGATGGGTAGTGCAGATTTAGATAAGATCGTGTTGATTCGGATGTATTTCTAATTGGTAAGTCGATCAAGACTGTCATGTAACTCGGGGCTTCTCCTTAGATGATCTTGTGAACCATGGTGCAGATTTTGAAGGCAATGCGTTGACTGGGAGCCAGTGTAGTTTTTCGCGGAGGCGTTTTGCGCTTTCAAATCATGTTTTAACAAATATAAGCCTAGCTGCCGTGTTCTGAGCGGTCTGAAGTTTCTTTAAGGTTTGTTCTTTACATCCTGCATAAATTCCATTGCAGTAATCTAAGTGGCTTAGTACCATTGATTGTCAGGTTGCGAAATGTTTCCCTCGAGAAGAATTGCTTCACTCGTTTGAGTTTCCACATTGAGTGGAACATTTTCTTTGTTACGGTCCACTGTAACGCCGAGGATTTTCAAGCTGTCTGAGATAGGAAGGGTGTGATCTGGGGTGTTGATACTTGTTGGGATGTCCGTGCTGTGTTGGGATGAGAGGATGAGACAATGAGTTTTTTCTTTATTGAGTTTTAGTTTAAATGCATTTGTCCATTAATCCATGATGTTCAGGCCGAGCTTGATTTCGTTGGTGATTTCTGTCAGTTTGGTTTTGTAAGGAATGTATATTGTGACATCATCTGCATATATGAAAGGGTTAAGGCCATAGCTGGATAAGGACTTGGCAAGTGGGGTCATCATTAAGTTGAATAGGATCGGTGATAGCGGTGATCCTTGCGGTATTCCACAGTCTGCTTTCCACGGTGATGATATGTTTGAATTTGATTTTACTTGATATGTTCTTGTGGTTAGGAAGCCCTTGATCCAGTTAAGTATGTTTCCACCAATCCCGAACTTATCTAGTAATCTTATTAATATATTATGGTTTACCATGTTGAATGCACTAGACATGTCGAATTGGAGAAGGATGTTTTTGCCTGTTGCTATTTCCTGCTTGAATTTGGCTAGAAGAGTGAGTAATACTGTTATCGTGCTGTGGAGGGGGCGAAAGCCTGACTGTGATTCGTGTAATATTGAGAATTTGTTTATGTAATCTGAAAGTTGTTTGGTTACCATGCTTTCCATCAGTTTGACCACCAACGGGACAGATGCTACTGGATGGTAGTTAGTGATTTCGTTTGTTTTTTTCTTGGTATCTTTTGGTATTGGGGTGAGTAGGATATTGCCATTTTCCTTAGGGAACAGGCCTTGCTGAAGCATGTAATTTAGGTGGGGTGTGAGGTCTGCTATGAAGCGGTCAGGGGCGGATTTCTGTTAATATAAGGGCTCCATGCTGGGACAGGTATCTAGTTTACAGTGAGTATTGGAAAACCTACTAATCACCTGGGTAACTGTTTCGACGGTAAGGAGGGCGAAGTTTGACCAGGTCCGATCTGCCGGGTATTCTCCAATGGTTGGGTCCAATTCATTAAGGAAGTTTTCAATGTCGGTGTTGTTCTGAGGTAGCGTGTTGCGTAGGTTTACAATTTTTTCATTGAAGTACTTCGCAAGTTTATCTGCAGATGGGATGTCTGTATTCGTGGTAGTGACCAAGTTGGTGCCTAGGAGTTTGTTCACGAGTTGGTATAATTTCTTCATGTCTTTGTAATCTGTCCCTATTTTGGTTTTGTAGTATGATCTTTTGGCCTGTCTTATTGCGTATTTGTATTTTCTTTGTATTTGTTTCCATGTATTGAGTGTATGTTCATCTTTTGTTTTATTCCATGCTCGTTCGAGTTTTCTGGTTTGTGTTTTTAACTTTTTCAGTTCATCATTGAACCATGGTGTCGAGTTATGCTTGCATGGGGTTCTTGTTCGTAAGGGCGCAATTTCATCTACTACTACTAGTATGTTATCTTTCCCGCATTCAACTATCTATAGTATGTGTGGTCTAGTAGCCTAGTGGTTAGTGCAGTTGATTTTGATCCTGGGGAATTGAGTTCAATTCCCACTGCAGCTCCTCGTGACTCTGGGCAAGTCACTTAACCCTCCATTGCCCCTGGTACAAAAATAAGTACCTGAATATATGTAAACCGCTTTGAATGTAGTTGCAAAAACCTCAGAAAGGCGGTATATCAAGTCCCATTTCCCTTTCCCCTAACATGGAGTAGTATGTTCATGAAGGGAGAGCGGACAGATTCTGAATAGTCTACATTCATAGCAATGTATATAGGTACACATTTTTGTACATTGCAGCTAGTTTTCAAAAGGAAATCACGTGCCTCTGTACTTTGCTATTTTTCTAAGTGTCTGACAGGGGCAACACAGCGTATGCATATTTGTAAGGTGGACTATGCATGTTTCACTCCTCTAACCTACACATGCCCACAGGAACACCTCTTTTTAAATATGGATAAAACCACACACACACACACACAAAAAAAGTGTAATTATCCTGAGAGAGAATGAAGATCTTCAGAGAGACAGCTTTCATGGGTAAATGACCTTGAAAATTGTCCTCAAACATTATTAGTTTTAGGTCACAAAGTCAATGTTAGGTCAAAATATAGAGCAGTCAGACAAGTCAGAAGGAGAAACCCTGAAATTCTATCAGCAGATGTCAACCTCACAGTTCAGATATATAGGAGCAGAGTTCAGCTGAAAATGAGAATAAACTGGCAGAATTTATAAGAAGCAAATGCAATATGTATATGCAATAGTAATTCTTCAAGTGACTGGATATGTGAGGCTCGATGCAAACTTGCCATCTAGCATATATTCCCCAAAGCAACCAATGAGACTGGATAATTTATCTATTTCCAGATCATCAAGCAACAGGCACAACTTTCATGCCATACTGCAATCTTGCAGTGCCCCCAAAGAAATCATTCTCCTTCCTGTGCACTAAGTCCTACAGGATCTCCAGGTCAACATGTGGCAAACACATCTGTGCAAGCTCCTTCCACATGTCTGCAACTCAAGTACAAGATATCTCAAACCCCAGAATATGACCAAGCTCAGCTATCTCATCACTTGGTAATCTCAAAGGTGGCTGTCAAGAAATCCAAAACTTCTGGACTGGACTTTAGCATAGCTCCATGGAACCATCAATGGATCCTCAACATGGTTGGCAGGAAAATCTACCAGGCACTATGCAAATGCAGAAGACTACTACGCATCAGTTAAACTCTTCATTAGTCACTCAGTTTCAGCAATATGAGTCCTCCATCTCAGCTTCCGTTGATAGACACAATAAATCTTTACAGCTTCATGTTGCCCTCCAGGAGGCCACATCTAATCTCAGTCTATCCATTTACAGTGCCTATAACATGACTTCTCAAACCACAGCTGAAAATGAGAATAAATTGTGAGCGACATGGCATGGCTCAGAGCCTCTGGCTTCCACAAGGACTTGCATGACCAACTTGCAGTTGTGCTTTGTTTGGGTGACAACCTCATCAGAGAGGTGTTCAAAGAGTCTCACAGATCTAAGTCAACTGTTCTACTCTGCACAAATTCTTGCTTGCAGCTAGATGACCAATCTCCTTAGTTCAGGAGGCCTGCCCAACCAACATATAGAAGACATTATCACCAGCAGCTCTATCTTCAAAGACAATTCTCAGGATATCCCAATCATCTTCTCAACACCAGCTCCTTCCACCCTATTCTCAGAAGGAAAGAACTTGCTAATACAAGAAACCAGCACCTACTACATCAAGAATCCTTAAACCTATTCCTAGTCTTTGACAGCTCCTTCGTTTCAGAGATGCCTGGGCTACAATTACCACCGACCAATGGGTCCTCAGCATGAACTTCCTCTGCAGGCCTCACATCCACCTCCACCTCCACCATCATGTTGTCATTCTAGCTATATAGCTCGATTCTTTGATTTGAAGCAATGCAGTAGAATAAGTCCTTCATGTGTAGAGGATTCTACTCCAGGTTCTCAAGACGTCAAGAGGTCTATGACCCATTCTAGATCTTTGCAGATAATCTCTTCCTCAAAAATGAGAAATTCAAAATTAACTCCCATTACAATTCTCCTGTTTACTGACCATGATTGACTAGCCTCTCTAGATTTCTAGAATGCCTACACCCACATCCCAGTCCACCTCCAGCACAAGTAGTTTCTGCACTTCACATCTCTTAATTGCCATTATCAATACTAGGTGCTTCCATCGGCCTGTTGTTAGCTCCCAGAGTGTTCACAAAATATCTAGTTATAGTGGTTATTCATCTCTGCAAATCAGACCACATTGTATATCCATATCTTGACAATTCATTTCCAAAGAGTGATTCCTGCATAATATACAGGCCACTACAGAAGTATTACTGGCTCTGGGCTTCCTCAAATTATGAATAGTCCAATCTCAGAACAGGCCTTACTCTGCATTAGAACTTGCATAAACACACGAAAATCCAAAGGCTATCTTCCAAAAGACAGTATCTAAGCAATCTTGATGCTATGCGACCAACATTTTGCCACACACTACAAACTGAGATATAATATTTTACATCTTCTAGAGCATATGGTAGCCTCTGGGCACATTCCTTTTGCCAGACAGCCCATGCAGCCACTCCAAACTTCACTGGAATCAAAAGCTATAGCCCCTCTCCAGAAGAATCTCCATGGTTGTCAAGCATTCCCTGCAATGGTGGTGCCACACACCCAACCTTGCAATGGATTGCCCATTCTAAGCATTATGACCTCATCTCATACTCACAAATTTCTACACACAGGAGAATATTTTTCACATCTAATTTTGGAGCTCAGAACATTCTTCTATGCAATATGTGCAATGACCATACGCACAGACAGCCACGCAGCCATGTTCTAAATCAACAAGCAAGGGGATCAGGTTTCCTCAATCTCTGCCGGGAGGCTCACTGTAACTGGCACCTTGCTGCCACCCTTCTGACGGCCATACAAGTGGCCTATCTACCACAGAAACACAATCAGTTTGGGGACTTGCACAGTTGGAAACTTGATCCCTATGAGTGGTCTCTTGACCCCTCAGTGGCTGCTGCACTCTTCATCAAATAGGAACAGCCCAATATTGACCTGTCTGCAGTGCCAACCAATATGAAATGCACTACCTCCTGCTCTCTATGTTCAGATCCCCACAGAATCAGCCACAATGCCTTCATAATCTTCTGGAGTTTGAGACTTCTTTATGCATTCCTCCTTTCCTAATGACCTACTGGGTCCTTCAGAAGATACTGCAAGATGGAGCACAAATCAGCAGAAAAAACACAATGTCTTGTACTCACCTCACAACATAACACAAAAAACTTCTCCACCATAATCACACCATACTGTTTTCTTCCTGTCTCACAAAACTTGAAAATTCTAGGAGTTACCATTGACAGAAACCTTACTCTTGATACCCACGTGAGGAACACGACGAAAAAGATGTTTTACTCCATGTGGAAACTCAAAAGAGTAAAACCTTTCTTCCCGAGATACATCTTCCGTACCCTGGTAAGTCAATGGTAATAAGTCATCTGGACTACTGCAACGCACTGTACACTGGCTGCAAAGAACAGACTATCAAAAAACTCCAAACAGCCCCGAATACTGCTGCCAGACTCATATTTGGAAAAACGAAATGTGAAAGTGCAAAACCCCTAAGAGAGAAACTACACTGGCTCCCACTTAAAGAATGCATTGCGTTCAAGATCTGCACGATTGTACACAAAATCATTCACGCAGAGGCCCCAAGCTACATGCTAAACCTCGTGGACCTACCCCCCCAGAAACGCCACAAGATAATCCCGCAAATTTCTCAACCTGCACTTCCCCAGCTGTAAAGGACTAAAATACAAGTTGATACATGCCACTACCTTCTCTTACATGAGCACGCAGTTATGGAATGCATTACCTACAGACCTGAAAAAAATCGACGAAACAACTACAGTGGTGGAAATAAGTATTTGATCCCTTGCTGATTTTGTAAGTTTGCCCACTGACAAAGACATGAGCAGCCCATAATTGAAGGGTAGGTTATTGGTAACAGTGAGAGATAGCACATCACAAATTAAATCCGGAAAATCACATTGTGGAAAGTATATGAATTTATTTGCATTCTGCAGAGGGAAATAAGTATTTGATCCCCCACCAACCAGTAAGAGATCTGGCCCCTACAGACCAGGTAGATGCTCCAAATCAACTCGTTACCTGCATGACAGACAGCTGTCGGCAATGGTCACCTGTATGAAAGACACCTGTCCACAGACTCAGTGAATCAGTCAGACTCTAACCTCTACAAAATGGCCAAGAGCAAGGAGCTGTCTAAGGATGTCAGGGACAAGATCATACACCTGCACAAGGCTGGAATGGGCTACAAAACCATCAGTAAGACGCTGGGCGAGAAGGAGACAACTGTTGGTGCCATAGTAAGAAAATGGAAGAAGTACAAAATGACTGTCAATCGACAAAGATCTGGGGCTCCACGCAAAATCTCACCTCGTGGGGTATCCTTGATCATGAGGAAGGTTAGAAATCAGCCTACAACTACAAGGGGGGAACTTGTCAATGATCTCAAGGCAGCTGGGACCACTGTCACCACAAAAACCATTGGTAACACATTACGACATAACGGATTGCAATCCTGCAGTGCCCGCAAGGTCCCCCTGCTCCGGAAGGCACATGTGACGGCCCGTCTGAAGTTTGCCAGTGAACACCTGGATGATGCCGAGAGTGATTGGGAGAAGGTGCTGTGGTCAGATGAGACAAAAATTGAGCTCTTTGGCATGAACTCAACTCGCCGTGTTTGGAGGAAGAGAAATGCTGCCTATGACCCAAAGAACACCGTCCCCACTGTCAAGCATGGAGGTGGAAATGTTATGTTTTGGGGGTGTTTCTCTGCTAAGGGCACAGGACTACTTCACCGCATCAATGGGAGAATGGATGGGGCCATGTACCGTACAATTCTGAGTGACAACCTCCTTCCCTCCGCCAGGGCCTTAAAAATGGGTCGTGGCTGGGTCTTCCAGCACGACAATGACCCAAAACATACAGCCAAGGCAACAAAGGAGTGGCTCAGGAAGAAGCACATTAGGGTCATGGAGTGGCCTAGCCAGTCACCAGACCTTAATCCCATTGAAAACTTATGGAGGGAGCTGAAGCTGCGAGTTGCCAAGCGACAGCCCAGAACTCTTAATGATTTAGAGATGATCTGCAAAGAGGAGTGGACCAAAATTCCTCCTGACATGTGTGCAAACCTCATCATCAACTACAGAAGACGTCTGACCGCTGTGCTTGCCAACAAGGGTTTTGCCACCAAGTATTAGGTCTTGTTTGTCAGAGGGATTAAATACTTATTTCCCTCTGCAGAATGCAAATAAATTCATATACTTTCCACAATGTGATTTTCCGGATTTAATTTGTGATGTGCTATCTCTCACTGTTACCAATAACCTACCCTTCAATTATGGGCTGCTCATGTCTTTGTCAGTGGGCAAACTTACAAAATCAGCAAGGGATCAAATACTTATTTCCACCACTGTATCTTTCGCAAATCTCTGAAGACATACTTCTTCAATAAGGCTTACAATGAGAACCTACAACCTCACTAATCCACCTCATCCAACCCACTCAGTTATGAAAGCCCATCTTCTATACCTACCCTAATTACTCCCTTCTTTCTTTCTTCCTTTACTCAATCTATGCACATTACTAAATGTATCTGATATCCTGGAACGACAATGTTAACAAAACTTTGTAAGCCACATTGAGCCTGCAAATAGGTGGGAAAATGTGGGATACACATGCAATAAATAATAATAAATAATTATTGCCCCTCAACAGCCCCGCAGATTTGATTTCCCCACATGCTATCCCTAAAGTCTAGAACCCAGTCCCTCTGGGGTATCAGCCCTAGCTGTTCACATAGCACCCAGGCTTCCTACCCAAGCTTCAGTCCAGAGCCTCTCTCTAACAAGAAGATTAAGCACAGTCTAGTGGACTGCATTCCAGTCCACCGGGAGATGTCCTCCTGGAAATCCAGACACCCTCTACTAGAAGATCTTTTCAATTCAAATGGACTCACTTCTCCACTGGGCTATATCAAATGATCAAGATCTAGTTACCTGTTTGGTGTCATGTCTCTCAATCAGGTCTCAATCAGGACTCAAAATGCCTCCATCTGGCCAAAGTAGCAGCCTACCACAATCAAGCTGATGGAGAATCCCTTTCCACCCACCCCCTTATGTCCCATTTCATGAGAGGTCTGATGAAGTCCCCAGTGCAATTTACCCTTGGGCCCTCAACATTGTCTTCAGTAATCTAATACAGCCGCCATTTGAACTGATGGCCCACTTTACTCTCAAGCATCTTACTTGGAAGATGGCTTTCCTTGTCACTAAGTAAGTGAACTACAGGCCTTTATCTACCATGCATGCAGTTTTTTTCCACACCATGTTGCCTTATGCACCTATCCTAAGTTCCTGTCCAAAGTCTTATCAGACTTCCATTTTAATCAGTGTTTTCCACATTGTTTTTCTTTCTCTGCACTCATCTGCAATGGAAGAGAACCTCGCTACATTGGACTGTAAGTGTGCTATCCTCTACTATCTGCATGTAACAGAAAACATGTATTGTACATCTCAACTTTTTGTTACTTTCAATTCAAACCAGGGGTGTACCCATGGATGGGCCTGGGCCCATCCACTTTCTGCTCAGGCCCACCCTGCAGCAGACCAACCAGGGGCCACATTTACCAATGGGCAAAAGGCTACATAAAGGGGGCCCACTTGCCAATTGGTAAATTTAAGCCTGTGCTAGGTGTTGGCAGCTCTATGTCTCTCCCCACCCCCATCATCTTCTTCTCCATCCTTCCCACCTCTTGCAGTCGTTCAAATTTATATTGACTACAGGCAGTGGCAGCAATTAAGGTAGGCTGCTTCTAACTGGTGCCGGAGCCTTTCCTCTGCTGCAACCCATCTATGTGGAAATAGGAAGTTGCTTCATCAAAGGCACGATATAGCAGAGGGAAGGCTCCAGCACCAGCCAGAGGCAGCCTGCCTTAACTGCTTCCACTGCTAGCGATCAACACAACTTTGGAGGACTATGAGGGAGAGGGAGGGAGAGAGAGACTGGACGGGGGGGGGGGGGGGGAGGAGACCCTGGACCCTAGAGGGAAGGAGGGAGACAGAAATACCAGACTGTGAGGGGAGTGGCAGGGGGGAGAGATAAAGATGCTGGCTCCGGGGGGGGGGGGGGGGTAAGAGAGGAAGGGAAGAAAGAAGGGCAGGCCATGGACACAGAGGGAAAATTCTGGACACAGGATAGAGACACAGAGGGGCAATGGTGGTCAAGGGGTGGGGAAGGAGCACAGGCAATGATGGACACAGGGCTAGGGACACAGGGGCAATGCTGGACATGGAGAGGGTTAGCAACAGAGGGGGCAATGCTGGACATTGGGGGATAGGGGCAGACAGAAGGGCAATGCTGGACATAGAAAGGAATAGGGACACAGATGGACAATGCTGGACAGAGGGGGAATAGGGACACAGAGCAGTGCTGGAAAATGGACACAGAAGGGCAATGCTGGACACGGGGGGGGCATAGGGGCACAGAGAAGTAATGCTCGACATGGGGGGGGGGGAGATACGGACACAGAAGAGCACTGCTGGACCTGGGGGGTGGTAGGGATCCAGAGGGGCAGTGCTGGAAAGGGGGAGGGCTAGGAGACACAGAGAGGGAGAGGTTGGACATGGCAAGATAGGGAAACAGGAGAGTTATTGAATATAAGGGGAGGATAGGGACCCTGAGAGCAGGTGCTAAATATTAGGGGAGGAAAGGGACATTGGGAGGGGGGATGCTGGACAGGACAGATAGGGATGCAGAAGGAATACCAAATGAACAGGAGATCGTAGAAAGACAGGCATCAAGAAAAGCAGAAAAGATACCTAGACAAAACTAAATGGAAAAATAAAATGCTCAGACAGCAAAGGTAGAAATAAATTCAAAATAAAACACTTTTTAATTGGAATATATCAGCTTTTGGAAATGCTCATCTCTGATATCTTGCATTTCTAAGTTTCAAGTTCAGTTTTTTTGCCTATTACTGTTCCATGGTCCTTTGTTTCATATTTGTTGAGGGACTGCCTGTGTTTTGTGTATGTGAACAAGGTGCGGTATTCTACTAGCAAGTAGTTTCTGTGCAGAGATCTTCAGCAGTGTTGTTTTCTCACTAGGTGGTGTATTGGTATTTTAGAACCTGGTGCGATATTTACAGTGCTGCATCTTACCCATAAGTTATTGCTCTTTTGAGTCTTTGGAGTTAGTGCTGTTATAGAATGGTAAGGTTCTGAGTGTGATTTTGAACGTTTGTGCATAATGTTTTGCAATATGTTGGTCTTTCTGTTCCAGCATATTCCTTCCATCCCCTCTTCTCTCCCAAGTCCAGCAGCTTCCTTATACCCCCTGCCCCCAGCAAAAGAAAAAAAAGTGCAGTACAAAAGGTGCAGAACTGCTGTCTAGGTAGTACTGCCAATAGTTTATTTTATTTATTTATGCAGAACATTTATACCCCGCCTTATACCACTGAAAGCGGCCTCAAAGCGGCTTACAATGAACTGATAAAACAATACAATGACAGTCGAGAAGATAGAAGGAACAGAGGAAGAAGGGAAGGGAAAAGAGTCTAAAATGGACTGTGGAAATCCAATCTTATCACTTCTGATATGGACTTCTTGTTTCTGAGGGCAGAACTGGCATAGCTTAGTCAACCACTCCATGCCTTTATGCCACATTTTTTTTGGCAGAAGCAGCATGGCAGACTCCATGCAGTCTCCCCTCCTCCCACTGCACCGGGGAGGGGGGGAGAAGGGGAGGGCGGTCACTGTTAGACTGGATAGGGGAGGGGGGCCCATCCACAAAAGTTTATCCAGGGTAGTTAAAGCAGCCCTGGGTGGAGTGTTGGTGCAGCTGGCAGGGGATACCCAAAGCCCCATCAGCTGAAGACATCAGCAGCTGGCTATAACTCCCCTCGAGGAAATCAGTGGCAGCATTTCCAGCCACTGACATCCCACACATGCTCAGTTTTCATGCATAAACACAGCATGTTCTAGAACTATGCATGTGTGAGGTTCCAGCATCAGTAGCTGGGAATGTTGCCACTGACTGTCATGTGGGGTGTTATGGCCAGCTGCCAGCATCTTCAGCTTGTGCGGCTTGGGGATCCCCGCCAGCTAATGTATTTAATTTTAAGTTATACAAGGGGAGGGGGTGAAGGGGATGGAGCACAGAGGAAATACATTCTTTTTGTTGGTGAACCCAAAATTTGCTGTCTGGCTATGCTACTGATCCAGACAATCCAGATTTGTCAGTGGCCAAACATATAATAGCTTGCTGGGCATCTGACTGCATCGCCTTCTGCTATAACCAGGAAAGCATTATCCAACTGTCTAGGATAGGAGCTCATCAGCTCTATAGCTAACCTCAAGGTCAACTCTATTGTGGATATTTGTAAAGCTGCTACCTGGCCATCAGTCCATGCCTTCACCAGGCATCACTGCCTAAACCAGGTCTCATCTACTGACACTGTTTTTGGACAAGCATTCATCTGCGATCCTTTGCTTATTGACTTGCTCCATCCACCCATCAACTATCCAGGCCATAAACAATCAAAATCATACAGCAGCCCTCAGCTTGGAACTCACCATCCAGTGTGCCTGCATTATGTCTACTTGTTTGCGGAGAAAGTGGAGTTGCTTACCTATAAGGGGGATTCTCTGTAGACAACAGGGGAATGTAGACATGCTGTTCTACCTTCCTCCTCCTCTGCCAATGACAACACTACTACTACTACTACTATTTTTTATCATTTCTATAGGGCTACTAAATGTATGCAGTGTAGGACACATTATATGCAGGTATTTTCTCTGTCCTAGTGTGCTCACAATCTAAGGTGTTTTTTGTATCTGCCCAGGGTCACTAGGAGCTGCAGTGGGAATCAAACCCAATTCCCTAGGATCTCAACTCACTGCACTAACCATTAGGCTACTCCTCCACTCCAACACAAAATCATACCTTATACCACAAAGCTAACATATAGACTAAAGGGAGGAGGGAACTTCCAGAAGCACGGAATGCCCATACATGCTTAGGAGAAGCCTTCTCTTGAGCTGTGGGAGAATGGATCTGTTGGTGATATCACCATCCAAGGTGGCTGCATTCCTCTGCTGTCTACAGAGAAACTCCGTTATAGGTAAACTCCACTTTTTAGGAGGGAAAGGTTATAATAAAGTAATAGCATGTTTGAAAATGCAATCTTAAATACGAAACTCCGTCAAATAAAATGGATCTGAATGTTCATTAATATATTGCAAACCACATTTAACAAAAAGCTGGCTTTATTTAAAAAGAAACTGAAAACTTACATATGCATACATAGTTGACTTATTCATAGCATACTTTAAATATGGCTCACTGGTTCAGTCAATCACAGCAAAGTCAACTGATCAGAACTGTATCCATTATTTCACTCTGCTCTGTTGAAAGCTCCCCCACCCTTAGATGCAGCTGGAAGTAATTTTGCCAGGGATTTGCTTGTGTTAGCTCCTGGGCGCAGGCCAATGTCCATTTCTCCCAGTCTGGTGTATGTGGGTTAAGAGGGCTGCCAAAATAGCCCACTGAAAGCATCCTGTAGGGCTCTGTGACAGGCAAGGGAGGAAGTATAGCCCCCGGCTAGATCCTGTGGAGAAGCTGCTCGGACGTGCTTTAGATACCTAGGACAAAGGAAGACACTGTTTCAGAAGAGAAGCAATTTCTAAACACTATGGAAATGTAGATATTTGACATTCCCATATGCAAACAATCAAAGCCTATTTTTAATGCAGTATAAAATATTCCTTGATTTAAGAACCGAATAGTACAAACATTTGTAGGTGCTAGAATATTTTTAACACTTTATCCCAAGTTGCTTAGTAAGCAGTACTGGTAAGTTTTATGAATGGGATAAGTGTCATCATTATCCCTGAATTCTTTATGCAGTGAACACAATTTCTTTAACATATTTCTTGGTTATATTTAACAGCATAAACAAGTATATAGTCCTTCATAAGCAGTTATTTTAAATGAGACCTGCTGGATCACAAACCGCTGCCATTATGAGCTAAAAACATTTTGATTTCTCACACCTTGGAGGAATTGACTCCTGGGGAAGACTGAGTCATTTTTATCTCTGCTTTAGCAATACAAGCATTAGGTTCCAATATGCATGCAGCTCTGCAGCTTGAAACAGATTGTAGCCCTGGCAGAAACATGCAGGACCACCAATGAAGTATTTAAAATAGTTATCACATAGACAGTATATTGAACAGTCAACTTTTAATAGGTAAAGTAGCTCATAGTTCACCTTTATTTAATATACTAAATTTAATAAATAAATAAATAAACATACTACCGATCAATTCCTATTTCTAAGTGGTTTACAATTAAATACAAGGAAGGGGAAGAAATAAAGAAAACAAAGGTAGTGATCTAAGTTATCAATAAAAAATATAAATAAAAAGAAGATATAAAGCTAAAATTAATACTAAGACACAGGGAGGGAAGGTAGAAGGTTCTTCTATATACTAGATCAGGGGTTAAAAACAAACCGGTCAATATTCAGACTGCGATGGTCAGAATTAGGCCCAAATATTCAATGCCGGGCCATGTCATGTCAGCACGTACTGGCCACTGGAGTTTCTGTGGGTCCCGACTAATATCCAGCCAGCTATAGGCCCTAACTGAATATCAGCTGGAACCCACATAAGATGATGCAGGAACCCAAACTATAGCTATAAGATTCTACAATAGGAATCACCGCCCAGGAAAAGGATCTAGGTGCCATCGTTGATGATACGTTGAAATTCTTTGCTCAGTGTGCAGCAGCAGCAGCTAAGAATGCAAATAGAATGTTAAGAATTATTAGGAAAGGAATGGAAAATAAAAATTAGAATCTTATAATGCTTTGTATTGCTCCACGATGCAACCACACCTTGAATATTGTGTGCAATTCTGGTCACCCCATCTCAAAAAAGATATAGCAGAATTAGAAAAGGTACAGAGAAGGACGATGAAAATGATAAAGGGGATGGGACAACTTCCCTATGAGGGAAGGCTAAAGCGGCTAGGGCTCTTCAGTTTGGAGAAGAGATGGCTCAAGGGAACATGATAGAGGTCAATAAAATACTGAGTGGAGTGGAACGGGTCGACGTGAATCGTTTGTTTACTCTTTCCAAAAATACTAGGACTAGGGGGCACACAATGAAGCTACTAAGTAGTTAATTTAAAACAAACCAGAGAAAATATTTCTTCATTCAACGTGTAATTAAATTCTGAAATTCTTGCCAGAGAATGTGGTAAAAGCCATTAGCTTAGCAGGGTTTCAAAAAGGTTTGGATAATTTCCTAAAAGAAAAGTCCTTAAGCCATTATTAAGATGGACTTGGGAAAATCCACTGCTTATTTCTAGGATAATAAGCATAAGATCTGTTTTACTGTTCTGGGATTTTGCCAGGTACTTGTGATCTGGATTGACCACTGTTGAAAACAGGATACTGGGCTTAACCCTAGAACGCATATTGGGGGCCTTTTAGGCCCCCATGCTTACATTTTTGCTATTATCTGCAAAATTACTTTAGTTAGAATTTTGAAACTCAAGGTATTACTCAAGTATGTCATTGTTGATAATATCCAGTTGTTCATATAATTTTTTTTCATAGGCATTATGGTGTAACAATGCTTGTTTGGTGAAAACTACATCTGTACGAATTGGGGGCCTTTTAGGCCCCCGCTGTTTTTATCATGTTCTCAGAAGTGTTTGTGTCTCAAGTTACTTTATTTGTACTCAGTAATGCTGGTGGAGGGGCCAGGGTGTGGATAATAACATGTGAGGATGTCATGTGATTTTTGGAGGGAGTGATAAGGCCATGACATCACCTCAGGTCCTCTGAACACTGAGGACAGTATACACTGTGAGCTAATTGCTGAAGGACCTGTGATAAGATAAGCTGTTGAGAGGAAATCTGTTTCATTTTCTAACATCTAGTCAGCAATGGCACAGTCTTCCTCCAAGTGTCTGACTGACCAAGAGATTGAAGCGATTATGTTTCAAAGCGATGATGAAAGTGAACTATCTTTGTCTGATGAAGAATATCTGCCACCAGCTAATCAAACATCCTCATCCAGTGATTCTTCTGATGATGAAGAAGTGAATCTAGTGGAT
Source organism: Microcaecilia unicolor (assembly GCF_901765095.1). Taxonomy (NCBI): domain Eukaryota; kingdom Metazoa; phylum Chordata; class Amphibia; order Gymnophiona; family Siphonopidae; genus Microcaecilia; species Microcaecilia unicolor. The sequence goes on along the minus strand of NC_044039.1, from coordinate 177,334,206 downwards.
CCTCAAGAAGTGATAAGTAGAACATCCAAAACGAATGTTTTTTGGGACAGTAATCCTACATTAGTCGGACGTACTCCAATACACAATATTGTGAGACAGGCTCAAGGAGCTGTGGGAAGTCCCAGTTACTTTACCCCTAAAGATGTATTCTGTACTTATTTTTCTGACAATATTGCAGAAGAGGTCCTATTATGTTCAAACCTAGAAGGAAGACGTATCGCTTCAGCAAAAAATAAGTCCTGGAAAAATATCTCAAAAGAGGAACTTTATGCATATATTGGACTTTTCCTGCTGGCAGGGAGTCAAAAATCGTATGATGTCCCAATACGAGAATTATTTCTGGACCCACTTTCTGATCCACACTATAAGGCGACAATGTCAGTGGGCAGATATGAGGAAATTAGAAGGATCATTCGCTTTGATGATAAGCGAACTCGTGCAGCGAGGTTTGAAACAGACAAATTAGCCCCTATCAGTTATATCTGGAACATATTTATCAAAAATTGCACAAAACTTTACAATCCTAGTACTAATGTTACTGTAGATGAGCAACTTGTACCGTTCAGAGGACGCTGCAAATTCATACAATACATGCCCAGCAAGCCAGCCAAGTACGGTATAAAAATCTTCTGGATGTGTGATTCTGCAAATTATTATGGCATAAATGGCGTAATCTACTGTGGCAAAGAGGTTGGTGCACCAGTACAGAAGGATCTGGGGTCTGAAATAGTCAAAACTCTTGCTGTTCCAATATTCAATTCAGGTAGAAACATCACCATGGACAATTATTTCACCAATGTTGAACTAGGCAATTTTCTGCTTGCAAAAGCTATTACACTTGTTGGTACTATAAAGCAAAACAGACGAGAAATTCCAGCAGCACTCAAACACAATCGTCAGCGAGCACTTTATGAGAGTGTCTTTGGATTCAATAACAAAGCGACTTTGGTATCTTACAAGGCAAAGAAGGAGAAATCTGTAATTTTACTCAGTACCATGCATCACGATTGCAGTGTTGACAGCAATAACCAAAAATTGAAACCAGAAATCATCCTGCATTACAATGCAACAAAAGGAGGTGTAGATAAAATGGATGAGATGGTGGGAGAATATTCGTGTAAGAGGCAAACAAAACGATGGCCTGTAGTACTATTTTCAAATATGCTTGATGTAGCAGCCCTAAATTCATTCATTATTTATACAGAAACTCATCCTGAATTTCATGCACAGAGGAAGGACAGGAGACGCTTATTCTTGAAGGACCTTTGTCATGAACTTGTAATACCTCACATGATAGAGCGAAGCGACTTGAAATGCTTGCCAAAGAAAACTAAAGAAGCAATGAAACGGTGTGGCGTACGGTTTCAGATTACTCCAGAGCCAGGAGAAAGAAAACGAAAGCGTTGTTTCATGTGTCCAAGAAACATAGAGAGGAAAACTGAGCGATATTGTTCCACTTGTAAGGAAACTGTTTGCAAAGAACACTCTTCTGAAAAAATAACATGTCAGAATTGTTTGGAAGACTAATATAATAGAAAAGAAAGTTAGAATAAAAATGTAGCTGCAGCTAGTTTGCTATAGATTTCTATGCATTTTTGTGTGTTTTCATGTCTTTGCGTGAAATTTGGGAAAAAAAAGATTTTTTGGTGTTTTCTGTGAAAAATTATAATTAAAATGTTGTCCACTATTCATATTTTATTGAGCAATTTTGAAATAAACTTGTGAAAGTTATTTAAGTGTGTTTTTCTACATTATGTGCATGGGGGCCTAAAAGGCCCCCATGACGTTAATATGTATATTTTTAACGTCATGCGTTCTAGGGCCTTCAGTCTGTCCCAGTACAGCAAAAGTTTAAAAAAAAAATTAAAAAAGATAATGCAGATGCCCTCATCCCCATCTGATTCCATCCCTCCCTCCTCCATGATGAGCCCCCACCCCTGTAGGCTCCCCGGGCCTATCTGTGCTATTCTTGTGGTCTAGGAGGTCCTAAGGGGAAGAGTGATGCCCTCTCAATCCTACCAATCATGGCTCCAGTCCTCAAAACGGCTGCTGCAACCTCTAGTGGCAGCCTCGCTGTATTAGCAATATTCAAACTGGTGCCTGGTTAGCTTGGCAACTAAAGTTAGGACAGTCTTTTTGCTGTCCTAACTTTAGCCATTTACTCAACTGGTTAGCAGCTCTGCTCACTGACTGCCCCAGCACTAGCCAGACAGTGCAGGGGCAGTTGTGTTCAGTAGCATTGTCTGGTTAAGTACTGCTGAACATTAGCACAATTAATTCAGGCACAAATGATTTAACCAGGCAGGAGGCTCTTCTGCCTGGTTAAATCACTTTGAATATCAACTTGAAAGTGTTTGAGAGAAGAATCTCTGGCAGAGGATGGACTAATCTGGGGAAAATGCTTTAGTAAAATAATACGTTTTCAATGTCTGCTTACATTTTTTAAGGGAGGGCTCCAACTGGATGTCAGGAGGAAGTGGACTCCAGAGGGCAGGAGCTACTAATTTGAAGCAAGAATAATGGGCACAGTTATGTCTAATAGTCTGATGAGAGGGGAAAAGCAGAAAATTATGTTGTGATGAATGGAGTGAACAAATGTGCAGAGCTTCCCAAATTGTGGGTCGGGACCCGAAATGGGGTCACATAACCTGCATTTTCTGTCACAACCTGGGTGGCTCTCCATAGGTGCTTCATTATTCTGCACCTCCGGGAGTCCAACAGTTTCATATGGCTCCGATCATGGCAGGGCCGTGCTGACACGGTAAGCGAGGTAAGCAATGCAGGGGGGCGCCGACCTCTAGAGGGTGCCACTCACTTGCAAAATCTTTTACCTGCAGTTGTGATTCTCCTCTCTCCTCTGCCCTTCCCGCATCAGGAAGTGAAGGTAGCCCACACGCTGCTCTGCTAAAGCTGCTTCAAAGAGTACAACCAGCAGCTATTTATGGCCTTGGTGTGTGAACAACTTTCATTCAGGGTGAGCTGGAACAACATTCAAATTAAAGAGAACAGGTTTGGAGGCAGGTGTGCAAGTGAGACTGGGGAGAAATAAAAAATAAATAGTGTAATTGTTATCTGTAAGTGGTTCAAAGTTTTTGTTTTTTGAGCATGTACATTGAGAGGAGGGCATGACTGCAATGATGTGTACATAATTATCATAGCTACAGCTAAATCCATTTAATTGGCTGAGGAAGTTTAGCTGACGTATAGTGTAGAATAGCTGGTAAGTAAAAATCTGATTGCTTTTTTTGTGTGTTTGTTTTTATATAAAACATTCTGCTTGGATAGGGAGAGTTTGTGATATTTGAAAATACATTTTGCTTTAATGAAATTACTAAACTTTAGAGTCAGAGACTTATCAATGAGGGATACATACAGTGGAAAGGAAGCCCTGGAAACAGAGTTAAGAGGACAGATACCAGCAACAGAATCAGATACTGGGCCAGCATGATCAGAAAAAGAAAGTCACCAGCCAACAAAGGTAGAAAAAAAATTGTTTTATTTTAATTTTAGTGTTTGGAATATGTCCACTTTGAGAATTTACATCTGCTATCTTATTTTGCAATGTATAGCAGTCTCCAAGAGACTGGGCTCCCAGTGAGCCAGGGAGGTCAGACTGTGTAAATGAGATGAAGAGACCCCCCCTCCCCCCCCCACTGTAACAAAGACAGGGACATGCATAATCAAAGCTTAGGTCTCTGCATTTACAAGGGCTGGCCATTCCTAATTATGCTAATAGTTTTTAATAGGCTAAGTCCCACTGAAAAGCCTCTTTATAAAGGCAGTGCTTTCTCTGGAGAGCAGTGTTAAGAAACAGCAGGAATTGTGTTTATTTTTTTAAATTGCTTTCCTGTGTAAGCTAATTTACAGTTTTCTAGTATATGCTTGACATTGAAGGGTGTGGTAGACCCTTTTGTCAGGTCTGGCTGGGCCTGTAGTTTTCAGTCTAAAGGAAAGACAGGTAGCAATGGAGAAACATCTAATGAAGAAGCGAGACGGGGGGGGGGGGGGGGGGGGGGGCACCAACTGATAGTCTGCAGGGGGGCACCAGAGACCCTTGGCACGGCCCTGGATCATGGGGTCACAGCCACAAAAGATTGATAAGCACTGGAGTAGGATGATAGGGAATAAGTAAGCTACTAAGAAAGGAGGGAGTACTGTCTAGAAGATCTGATGTGCAATTGTTAGGATCCTAAAGGGAATGTGGTACGAAATGGGAAGCCAGTGCTTGGCACAAAGTAGAGGGGTCACCCTATCAAATTTCTTTTTACCAAGGAGCTTTACTAAGGTATTTTCGATTAGCTGAAGACAGTGTGTTTGCAAAGTTTTGAGATCTGGGAACGGTGTATTACAATAATCAAGTTGGGAGAGCTGTACTAATGAGTGTACTAAGAATCTGAAGACCTTCATTTCAATCATAGGAAGAACAGATCTGAATTGTCAAGAGGTGTAGTATGCATTCTCAACCAGTTTAGAGATTTGTGTTTCAAAAGTAAAAGATTTATAAATTATGACACTAAGAATTATAACTGAGTCACTTAAAGAAATTGAAATGCAATGAACAGCGGATAATCTAGATAGGAAAGGGGTGTGTGTTGGGGTATAAGTCCCGTCACTGGTGAATAGATCCCCCAGACAAGAGAAGATATATTCAGCCCAGTACAGGAGGACCACTTCGGTGTAGTCCATTCCATCTTATTCAGAGAAGACTCCTGGGATCCTGTTGGGGTGGCTGACGTCCGGGGTAGAGACTACACGGGAGGTGGCAGGAACAGACTAACCCAATCCTGAAAGGCGGGAAGTGGATTCATTATCATGAGAGAAAACTGTGGATACATAATGTGATCTGCATATTATTTGCATATTTGACTGGCAAAGAGTTTCGACTGATTTAAATTTCCAGGAGAAGGGGAGTTGGACCCATTGGCTCTCAGGGCCAAACTGAAGACCCATACTTATCTGGGGTGACCTGGATGAAAGTGGAATACTTTCACTCCGAGTGAGAACGGGACTGTTAAGAGGACCCAGGAGCCAAAGAGGCATAGAAAATAGATGGACTTCAGCTTACACTTTGGTAAGTAGTGGATGGTGGATTCGGTTTGCAATTTGACAAATAGTGCTCTGGATTTCGGCTTACACTTCGGTAAGCGGTGGATGGTGGTTTTGGCTTGCAGTTCGGCAAGCAGTAACATGTGGTTTAGGTTTGCTCTTTGGCAAGTGGTGTTTGGCGGGAAACCCTTGGCCTACACTGTCAGGTAGGCGGCATAGGTCACTGGGTATTTTGACCAGGAAACAGTATAGCAATAGTGTAAGAATTTAATTTGAGACAATTAGCGAGCAACCAATCAGTGATACTGTCAAATTTAGAGGAAAGATCAAGAATGAAAGAGAAAAACTGATCTACTACAGCAGAAATCTGAATATCATCAGCCTATATTAAAAAAAAAAAAGTGAGACCTAAGGACTGTATGAGAAGTGCTAATCTCAGCTAGTTGGATTCCACCCTTAATGCTGCAGGCCTCTCCACTCTCCTTGGTACTATTTAATATATGACAGCGTTTTGTCATACATTAAATTTTTCTTCTTTTGGTGTTACATTTTTTTTCATTTGCTGTTATGTTTTTGTTGATACCAAGTTAAGCTATATTACAACTACCTTTACTGCAGATCTCGTGCTGTATAAAAAAAAACTGGAAATATTAAGTACAGCAAATGGGTTCAAACTTAACAGGGGCATAATATCCCAAAAGAATTATTTCTCTCTGATAGGATTACATTAAAAGTTGACAATATTTGTACTACACTTGGCATTTATCATAAGAACATAAGAACAGCCATACTGGGTCAGACCAATGGTCCATCTAGCCCAGTACCCTGCTTCCAACAGTGGCCAATCCACATCACTAGTAGCAACATTACATGCTATCAAACCCAGGGCAAGCAGTGACTTCCCCCATGTCTATCTCCATACCAGACTATGGAGTTTTCCTCCAAAAACTTGTCCGAACCTTTTTAAACCCAGATACGCTAACCGCTGTTAACATATCCTCTAGCAGCGAGTTCCAGAGCTTCAATTATTCTTTACATGGAAACACTTAAAACAAATAGGAGAAAATATTTTTTCACTCTATTTCATTGAGAGTCTCCTGGTCTTTAAACTTTTGGAAACAGTGAAAAATTGATTCACTTTTACCCCTTCTACACCACTCAGGATTTTGTACACCTCAATCATATCCCCCCCCCCCCCCCCCCCCCCCCCAGCCTTCTCCTTTCGAAGCTGAAAAGCCCTAACCTCTTTAGCCTTTCCTCAAACGAGAGGAGTTCCATCTCCTTTATCATTTTAGTCACTCTTCTTTTTTGAGATATGGAGACCAGAATTGAACACAATATTCAAGGTGAAGTCACACCATGGAGCAATACAAAAGCATTATAATATTCTTGGTCTTATTTTCCATCCTTCCTAATCATTCCTAGCATCCTGTTTGCTTTGTTGGCCACCGCTGCATACTGGGCAGAAGATTTCAGCAAATTGTCTACAATGACACCTAAATCTTTTTCTTGGGTGCTTACTCCTAAAGTGGACCCTAGCAACAGGTAACTATGATTCGGATTATTCTTCCCAATGTGCATCACTTTGCATTTATCCACATTAAATTTCATCTGCCATTTGGATGCCCAGTCTTCCAGTTTCCTAAGGTCTTCCCTGCATATTTCACAGTTCACGTGTTTTGACAACTTTGAATAGTTTTGTATCATCCGCAAATTTAATCACCTCACTTGTCGTTCCAATTTTCAGATCATTTATAAATATGTCAGCACCGGTCCCAGTACAGATCCCTGTGTAACTCCACTATTCACCCTCCAACACCGAGGATACATCTCTGTCCTTAAAGGCCTATATTGATACAGTTATTAAGCTACTTTCTATAAATTTGTCTCAGAAGAATTTGTTCTTTCTCCGAGGAAAAACATTTTTCAATCTTAGTCCAAGGCAGTAGTTCTTTCTAAATTAGATTACTGTTTTCAGCTAATTTGATTTCTAGATTACAAGCGATATAGAATACTGCAGCTACAATGATTTTTGGACAAAAGAGGTTAGATCATGTTACGCCCACTCTGATAAAACTTCACTGATTGCCCATTAAGGCCCGCATTATTTTTAAACTATCATGTTGGGTTTATGTTTATAGGCACATGCCCAGAATATCAATTTCCTGGTTTTCCTTCCCATTGTCCCCTTCTTCTTCACAAGCTAGAGACTCATTTATTTTCCATCTTTTGTTAATATTGGGAACTATCAAGATGGCCGCCGAATGATGGATCTCAGAGCTGCAGCTCTGGTGACCCCGGTTGGAGCATGGCCAGAGTAGGACCGTTTGGTGGTCGGACCGCCGTGCTGAGGTCGCCGCTGAGCTCGGGGCACCCCAGCAAACTTGGGGCGGATTGGTGCAGCGAGCCGCCCGAGACCATACGAGGCATCCTCACTGCCTCATGGCCGAGACGTTACCCTGGACAGACCACGGTGCTGCCTGACTGGGCCGTGACCAGACTCTGGCCGGACTGCAACCGGAACACGCGCAACCCAGACGGACGATTAGATAACGACCAGAGTGGGACCATCTGCGGTCGGTCCACCACGCCAAGGTTGCCGCTGAGCTCAGGGCACCTCCAGCATACTTGGGGGGGTCCCCTCCCGAGCGGATCGGCATTGCAGGCTGCCCGAGGCTTCCTCACTGCCTCGCGTTCCCAGCGTTGCCAAGGAGAGACCGCGAAGCTGCCTGACTGGACCGAGACAAGACCCTGGCTGGACTGCAACCGGACCGCGTCTCCCACGCGCAACCCAGATGGACAAACTCACCTGGCGGTGGTGCCCATGCATGCCGCACACTGGTGAGAATGCCGAGCGGACAACTACCCAAAGCGGCCACATCACCCTCACCCGACGGTCCCACCTGGCGATGGCGCCTCTGAGCACGCCATAAATTCAGGAAAACCGTTCAGACGGCCATCTGATGTGGTTCCAAGAGAGCTGAACGAGAGGACCAGCGCATAGAGAGGAGCAGCGCACATAGAGACAGGAGACACCTGCGAGGTGCAACCCTACGGCGATCACGAGTGACAAAAGGGCCAAACTGATCTTGATAAGAGCCACGGCACCAAGTCGCTCATGAAAAGGAAACCAAACTCGGAAGGAATCCCTAAAAGCCCTACCTCTAATCACTAAATTAGATTCGGTGAATCTGCACCCCGGGGTAGGACAACAATCGGAAATACTGGTACCTCATCTGAACAACTGACTCTTCCTACCTCCAGCTACCAACACAGCTATCAGAACTACGGAATCTCTGAACAACTAATTGGATGAAGAGAGGCGGACGCGAGGAGTGGGTAACAGATGCGGGCATCGGAGATGGTCAGTGAGGCATGAGAACGGTGTCCAGAACTACAGAATTCTGCACCCAGGACATCACTCCCAAGCATCTGACTGTGAGTAACCTATTTATCCCAAACTGACACCAAATGAACACAATCAAAATACTCTTAGCTATCTACTCCCTTTCATTGACCCACCTAACACTATCCATCCTACTTACAGAAAATAATATCATACCCATCCTACAAAACCACCAAAGCCTGATCAATCACTCCACACTTCACCAAGCTGACACCCACCAAATTAAAGGAAGACTATCTAAATACGGACAACACCAAAAAAAAAAACAGAATGAAAGAATCACAACAAACACACACCATCCAAGGAACGACAACTAACAAAAATCCACATATCAACAAATCTAGCAGCCCCATACCAAAATATCCAAGTGGGATACATTAATGCTAGGTCCGTAGTCAACAAAACAACAACAATATCAGATTGGATTAGCTCAGAAAACTTTGATCTTATCTTCATCAATGAAACATGGATCCACGATCAAAAGGACCCCATAATCCTCGAACTATGCCCTCCAGGTTACAAAATTACCCACTGGACCAGATCGGGAAAGAGAGGTGGAGGGTTAGCACTAATTTACCCAACCCAATTCACCAGCGAAACTATTGCCGAATCCAAAACACCCCAACTAGAAATTGTCTCATTCAGAATCCATAACAAATCCCTGATCGATCATCTGAACTGTGTCCTGTTTTACAGACCACCCAGCAACTGGAACGAAAGCCAGCCTATCTTCACGGACTTCATCTAGAAGACCCCAATTCCATCAATGCACATGAATGCAAAGACTTCCTACAATCCTGGGATCTAAAATGGACTCACATGCAAGCTACCCACACCAAGGGACACACACTGGACCTCTTATCACACAAACTGTCCACAGATCGTAACCTATCTATATCTGACATCGAATGGACAGAAACACCTTGAACTGACCACTACAAACTGAACCTATCCCTAGACTGGCGGAGAAAGGGATTAAACCGTACACCAGAACAAACAAATTACACCACAAGAGGGCAAATAAACCCACAAGTATTCTGGCAACTGATATATGATAACGAATAGACAACACGAACGGATTCCATACATTATCTCAATCACTGGGAGGATAGATGTAGAAGTGTACTTAACGAAATAGCACACTTAAAGACAAGAATATCAAGAAGACAAAACTCAATACCATGGTTCAATGACGAATTAAAAAAACTCAAAACACAAACCAGGAAACTGGAATGAGCATGGAAAAAAGCAAAAGACGAACATGCACTCAATGCATGGAAACAAATAAATAGAAAATACAAATATGCAATAAGACAAACCAAGAGGTCCTACTACAAAACTAAAACAGGACCAGATTACAAAGATCTGAAGAAACTATTTCAACTTGTAAATAAGTTACTAGACATCACCCCCATCACCACAACCAACACAGACATTCCACCCGCGGACAAACTTGCTATCTACTTCAACGAAAAAATAATAAAATTACAGAGCACACTTCCTCAGCACAATACCGACATCGAAAAATTCATCAACGACCTGGACCTAATCCCTGGTGGATACCCAGCTGACCGTATCTGGACAACATTTACCATCCTCACCTCATAGATTTGCCAACACCCAGTGCAAACTGGATATATGTCCCAGTCATGTACTTAAATCCGCCCCCAACCGCTTCAAAGCAGACCTCACATCCCACCTCAACTTCATGCTACAACAAGGTCTCTTCCCCGAGGAATATGGTAACATCCTACTCACCCCAATACCAAAAAGCACTAAGAAAAACACAAACGACCTCATCAATTACCGCCCAGTTGCGTCTCTCCCACTAGTAGTCAAACTGATGGAAAGCTTGGTGACCAAACAGCTTACGGAATACATGGACAAGTTCTCAATACTACACAACTCATAATCAGGGTTCCGCCCCCACCACAGTACTGAAACTGTCCTAGTCACTCTCCTGGCGAAATTCAAGCAGGAAATAGCCACAGGTAAAAGCATACTCCTCCTCCAATTCGACATGTCGAGCGCATTCGACATGGTAAACCATAATATATTACTAAGACTCCTTGGCCACTTTGGGATTGTTGGAAACGTACTTAATTGGATCAAGAGTTTTCTAACCACCAGAACATACCAAGTAAAATCAAACTCAAACATATCACCACTGTGGAAAGCAGCCTGTGGAGTACCCCAAAGATCACCACTATCACCAATACTCTTCAACATAAATGATGATCCCACTGGCAAAGTCCCTATCCAATCGAGGCCTCAACCTGTTCATCTACGCAGATGACATTACAATCCGCATTCCCTTCAGGCATGATCTAACAGAAATAGCCAATGAAATCAATGACGGCCTAAACATCATGGACAAACTCATTCCAACTGAAACTGAAAAAACACACTGCCTCATCTTATCATCTCAACATAACAAGTACAAACCCACAACCATAAATACCCCAGGACACACCCTCCCTACCTCAGACAGCCTAAAAATACTCGGAGTCACAATCGATCGTAACCTTACCCTTGAGAGCCAAGTAAACTCCGTAATAAAGAAAATGTTCTACTCAATGTGGAAACTTAAACGATTAAAACCTTTCTTCCCGAGAGAAATGTTCCGAAACCTAATACAATCAATGGTCCTAAGCCATGCAGATTACTGCAATGGAATATACGCGGGATGCAAAGCACAACTCACAAAAAAACTCCAGACCACCCAAAACACAGCAGCCATGCTGATATTTGGTAAAACACGATTCAAAAGTGCCAAACCCCTCCGAGAAAAGCTGCACTGGCTCCCAATCAAAGAAAGGATCATCTTCAAAATCTGCACTCTGGTCCACAAAATTATCTACGGTGTAGTCCCAGGATACATGTTACACCTCAAAGATCTACCAACCAGAAATAGAGTCAGATCATCACGATCATACCTAAACCTACATTACCCAAATTGCAAAGGACTTAAATTCAAAACAACTTACGCATCCTACTTCTCCTACATAAGCGCACAACTATGTAATCAACTCCCAAAAGCTGTGAAAACAATCCGTGACCATATAAACTTCAGGAAATCACAAAAAACCAACCTCTTCAAAAAGGCTTACCCCCCTCCCCCCGATCCTCCGTAAATACCCACACCCAGCAACACAGCATAATCAATGATCGTACTGGACAATATACAATCTTCATTCCCCTCGACCCTCATGGTACCTAATACACACCTACCTCATTAGACCACAATATAAGCTTGTATTTGTTATCTACCAACTTGGCGAACGCCATTACGGTACTATGAAAGCCACATTGAGCATGCAAATAGGTGGGAAAATGTGGGGTACAAATGTAACAAATAAATAAATTAAAAAAAGTCTTTATCAACTTTGTTTCGTTACTAAGCAGTCTCAGCTTGGTGTTCTCTGACTGCTAAACTTAGGATAATTCCTCCTTATTTGTTATTTTGTAAACAATTGAAGATATATTTCTTTAAAACATTTTTTGATTTGGTTTGTATCTCAGGTGAATTTTTCCTGAATTTTATAGTATCCACTTTGAACCTGTATATGGGAGTTGGCAGAGTATAAAGCATAGGGCCAAGGATGCTGTGGGTCATCACAGGGAAGAAAGCGAACAGTAGATAAGGAATCGCACCAGTAAACAAGGAAAAATCCATTTTTACAATAAGACAAAGCAGGCAAAAGATGTACCAGAAATAGAGCTTTGGAAGACAACAGAAAAAAAATGAGTGGTCTATAAAATCAACCGCAGCTGTAAGATCTGTACTTTTGACTGGAAGCTAAATTAATGGGAATAAAGTCAAACAGAGCTAAGGCAAGTTTATTGATGTTCAGTCCTCAAGGGCCACATCCCCAATGAATATGCATGAGAGAGATTTGCGTACAATGGATGCCCAGAGTTTATACTGTATGCAAAAGATGGCAGAAGGGGAACAGAGAGGAAACAGTCAGCCAAAGACATTCAAGAGAGACTCCCAAATAAAAACAGTAGGAGAGAAATGAAGATAATTTCTCTGCATTTCAAAGGTAACCTAGATGAGGAAGACTCCAAACTCTAGTCAGATGTTCTCCTTCACAACATCTACCTGTTTTAGTGTAGAGGGGCATTTTAGATATGACATCTAAATCCGATTTTGAACGTTTTGTGTAAAACGTCCAAAATCAATTAGCGAACATCAGTAGCAGGGGCCTCAGGTGACACTCTTCCTGGAGTGGCATCTCCCCCTTCCTTCCTCTGCCCCTTTCCCTGAGTTTACCTTCTTTTTTTCATTTTCGAAAAGGTGGTGGTGGCAGCAGCAATTCCCATATGCTGTCCTGACGTTGGCACTGGCCTCTTCTCTTTACTGTGGCCCACCTCTCTGATGTAACTTCCTGTTTCCTCAGAGATGGGCTGTGGTAGAGAAGAGGCCAGTGCTGGCGGCAGGGGAGCACATGGGAATCGCTGCCGCCTTTTGGAAAATGAGAAAAGGTGGTAAACTTGGGGAAGGGGGAGGAGGAAGGAAGGAGGGAGGGAGATGCCAGGCTGTGGCCACAGGGTGGAGGGGGGCAGAGGCAGCAGCATCTTGCCTTGGGCTGTCCCTGGCGAACATGACCATTTTCAAAGCTAAAAAACTCTTGCATTTTTCTTCGAAAATGGCCATTTCCTAGATGTTTTCCCCCCGATTCTATATAAGACACAGTGAGTTGCACACATTAAATTGGGCATGTGCCCAATTTACAAGAGCACCTTAACAGTGAATCAGTGATAATTGGCCAATAACCAATTATCAGCACTAATTGGCAATAAATGGAATTTATGCATCTTTTTAGGCATATTCTAAAAAGAGATATGTGTAAATTCTAACGCGCATAGTTGAAAAGGGGGTGTGGCATGTTGAAGGTATTCCTCAAATTTACACATATGATTATAGAATTCAGGAGAACTGTGTCTAGTTTAGGCATGGGCATTTACAAAAGGTTTTCAGTGGCATAAATGGCCATGCCTAAATGTAGGTATGTTCCCCTGGCCCTATGCACTGTTCTATAAACCACGCCTAACTTTTGAAATGGTTTACAGAATAGTGCTAAGCGCTAATTGCTATTTGTGGACAAGCCTATTTTTTAGATGTCATTTATAGAATCTGGCCCTTTGTGGTTAGCGCATCTATCTTTTTGGACCATTTTTGAAAAAAAAGTCCAAGTGGAAAACGCACACAATCAAGCCATTGGGATGTAGGAGGAGCCTGCATTCAGTAGACTAGTCACACAGACATCCCAGCAAAGCAGTACCCTAGGAGGCCCTGCAGTAGACTTCACATAAAAGATCCTAGGTACACATCTCACCATTATCCCCCTTATATTGAATGCTGAGCCATCCAAAAACCACCAAAAACTGACTGTACCCAACTGTACACCACTACAATAGCCCTTATGCCTGCAGGTGTCACCTATATGTAGGTACAGCAGGTTTTTGTTGGGTTTGGGGGGAGGGGGGACTGACACTTTCCACCACAAGTGTAACAGTTAGAGTGGATTACGGGCCTGGATCCCCTTCTCCACAGTGCACTGAACCGACCACTAGGCTACTCCAGGGACCTGCTTGCTGCTCTAATAGGACTGGCCATAATATCTGAAGCTGTCATAAAAGTTGTTTCATTCACACTTTTGGGGGGTGGAAGGGGGGTCATTTCTTTATTCCTCTAGTGGTCATCTGATCATTTAGGACACTTTTTTGTGACACAGTCATTATTAAAACAGGTCTAAACCAAAACGTCCAACTTTTAGTCCTGGATGTTTTTGTTTTGCTCGATTAAGGCAGAAAACATTTAAGTCACTGCCTTGAGTGAATTCCTTCAAAAAGGCAGTAAATAAATCCTAAAAATGGAATAAAAGTGTTAGGAATGCCCAAATCCCACCCTTAACACACCCCCTTGTGATTTGGTTGCAATGCAAACAACAAAGAAAAACATTTTTTAAATGGGTTTCAATGTCCATCTGCTGGTTTATACCATTTTTTAAAAGATATTTTTCTCTTTTGAAAATGAGCCCTTAGTGTAATATCTTTTCGTATGCAACCTCTGTGTTAATTCTTGTCATTAATACTAATACACACAAACACTTAAGTCTTCCAGAGTATTTCTAAACTACCCAGCATGGAGAAGGACTTTAGAAAATGCTTTTTAAAATTATTATAGCAGTACACAATGGATTAATAGTCTCATTTTTAGATGCTGGTTCAGTGCTTGTCTATAAAATCCTGTAAAAATACCAAATCTTCTCTTAATTCAATTAGTGTTAGTAAAAATGGCATCTTGCTGTGCAAATATGTGTTTCACTATGTTCCCACTGTGCAAATATGTGTTTCACTATGTTCCCACTGTTATAAAACAGGGTTAAAGGGTTGATAAATGGCTATTTTGGATCAACCATTGTTATGAATGCATTCTTGTTGTTTTGAGATGTGTTTTTAATGATTATGTATGTTAATTTTGTAATCTACCAAGAACGTAGGATTGTGCAGAATAGAAATTTGGATGGATGGATGGATAAATAAAAATCTCAAACAAAAAGCTCACCATAAATTCTGTTAACTACTGCAAATGTATAAATAGCAAAACTGAATATAGAGAATGTCTTTTATTATCCAGGTATAGTACAGAAAAGATGGAGAAACAGGACTAATTCATGACCAAGGTGAACAGGAGTTGGATTGAGAGGCTCTTAATTCATCCTGCCTTCACTGTAGCTTACTTCTAAATATGGGATTTGTTTAGCTATCTAGAATCAACAAAATATTCAGAAAACAAACCACATAGGAGGAACTATGTTTACTATACAAAGGAGGACTGTTAATATGAAGTGAACAGTGTTCCTGGTAAAAATTAATCACACACTGTATATCAACTATACTGGTATTTCAGAAAAAAAATCAATAAAAACACAAAAACTCTATAGAAACCAGTGTATTCCACTTATGAAAAGAATGGACGTAGGAGTTCTTACAAGAACATGTTTAAGTGGTCCCAATGGTGCTCAATCAGCTCAAATATAGACAGTGACTAGAAGCATCTGTTGTAAATTAAAAGTGGAGAAGAAGAAAGGGGCTACTTATAGGGAAATTCAGCCTCTATATGGTCTACACTTGTTACATTTTATGGCACAGTCTGTTGGCAGGGATTAAGTTCCGAAAAAATAGTACATAACCAATATGATAATACTTTATTAGTGCTACATATGGATAAAAGTCTATATATGGCGCTGAAAAAAAATGAGCACTAAGTGCTGTTCTATAAATGGCACTCCAAGTTGGATGCCATTTATAGAACAGTGCCTAGCACTGTGATCTGCGCTGCAACTAACTTTTAGGCATGAGGATTTACGCCAACTGAAACCTGGTGTAAGTCTCTGCAACTAAATTAGGCATAGATCGGTCGTATTCTGTAACAGTGCGCAAAAATTCTTGGAACGCCCATGACCCAACCATGCCCCTGAAAAACTACCAAAGGTGGAGGAACAGAGACACCACTACGAAAAGCCACAAGAAGAAACAGAAGATTAGGGTATCTGATGACATTTCCAACAGAAAACAAAGGAGACATCAAGTCCAAAGTAGTGGAGAATTTATTGTGATAAGAACACCTCTAAGACTCGACATGGTGCCATGTTTCCCCTGCGTTAGGAGTCTGAGATAGTGTAGCCTCAAATTTATTTGTAAACAGACAATGAACCAGATGGGTTTTTATAAAGGGAATAAGGGGCCTTCAAAAGGGTAGCCATCAAATAAAACTGTGCTGTGAAGCGGAATATCTTCTCTGCCAATAGCCCATGCCCCTTCCATTGCCATACCCCCTTTTCAGATGCGTGCAATACAATTTAAACACACATCTTTATAGAATACACCTAGCAAGACACGTTCATAAATTCTAATTGTTGCCAATTAGCACCAATACTTGATTATTAGTACCTAATTATTGGTGCTAATTGGTTTTTCAACTAAATTGTGCGCGGAATTTGGGCATATGCCCAAATTTCCGCATGCAATTTTGAATGCCATATATAGAAGCCAGGGGTATATGCATTAGTTGAAAATCGAGCTGTTAAATGTATTATCATCCCCACAGGCTTCCTCTGATTGCTCTTTCTTTACGATGGGCCACGAGAAAGAGTAAGGTGATTGTACAACATATCATCTTAGATGAGCATCAATAAAACTACAAAAGTTCTCTGATCCTCATCAGCATGGACCTTGGGTTTAAACTCCAAACAATCCCAGTATGCTTTAAACCAGCACACAGAGGTTTGTTAAAAAGAGATGCATATACAGGCACAAGAGGAAACACAACTTAATATTACTATGATGATCCTTCAAACTAGTAGGAAACATTCTTAAGTTAAATTCACTACATTGCCCTGGATGTCAAGAGTACCTCAGCCAAACATTCTCCTCAGCTGTACAGGATATGGAACCCCAAAGTTGCCAGATCTCTTCTGTTGGCTACATTTTTCGTGCACATATATATATATCCTGAATAGCAAGAACTTTTTCTTTGGATGGAGCTTATGGTGTCAATGCTCCAACCCATTAATTAAAAAAAAGTAAGCGTTCCTGAGAAAATGCTCTGGTCTGCCTTGTGTCTACTTTGGTCCTTCCCCATCCACTTTTTCTAAGTAGGAATTCATCAGTTGCTGGCATAATGTATCTTGGTGATAGTGTACTTACAGAAAATCTAAAGAAAAGGAGCATTAACTCTTTTGTATTTCAAGGTATGGTAGCATCATAAACAGTAGAAAGAATATCTACATGAAACTGCAGTGTTAACAACTGTTCTCTACCAGAAAGGGCAAGTATTGTTAAATTCAGAACAGCCACTCCCTGCCAAAAACCAGGAAGCCGGCAAACGGCAAAAGAATCGGTTGGACCGCTAGATGACCGAGGAGTAAAAGGGGCAATCAGGGAAGACAAAGCCGTAGCGATTAAATGAATTCTTTGCTTCGGTCTTCACTGATGAAGATTTGGGTGGAATACCGGTGCCAGAAATGGTATTAGAAGCTGACGAGTTGGAGAAACTTAATGAATTCTCTGTAAACCTGGAGGATGTAATGGGGCAGTTCTACAAACTGAAGAGTAGCAAATCTCCTGGACCAGATGGTATTCATCCCAGAGTACTGATAGAACTGACAAATGAGCTTGCGGAGCTATTGTTAGTAATATATAATTTATCCTTAAAATCAAGCATGATACTGGAAGATTGGAGGGTGGCCAATGTAATGCCAATTTTTAAAAAAGGTTCCAGAGGAGATATGGGAAATTATAGACCGGTGAGTCTGACGTCGGTGCCGGGCAAAATGGTACAGACTATTATTAAGAATAAAATTACAGAGCATATTCAAAAGCATGGATTAATGCGACAAAGTCAACATGGATTTAGTGAAGGGAAATCTTGCCTTACCAATCTACTACATTTCTTTGAAGGGGTGAACAAACATGTGGATAAAGGTGAGCCGGTTGATATTGTGTATCTGGATTTTCATGAGGCTTTTGACAAAGTACCAGAGGAAATTGGCTTTTGACAAAGTACCAGAGGAAATTGGAGATTCATGGGATAGGAGGTAGTGTTCTATTGTGGATTAAAAAGTGGTTAAAAGATAGAAAACAGAGGGTAGGGTTAAATGGTCAGTATTCTCAATGGAGAAGGGTAGTTAGTGGGGCTCCCCAGGGGTCTGTGCTGGGACCGCTGCTTTTTAACATATTTATAAATGACCTAGAGATGGGAGTAACTAGTTAGGTAATTAAATTTGCTGATGACACAAAGTTATTCAATGTCGTTAAATTGCAGGAGGATTGTGAAAAATTACAAGAGGACCTTACAAGACTGGGAGACTGGGCGTCTAAATGACAGATGACGTTTAATGTGAGCAAGTGCAAAGTGATGAATGTGGGAAAGAAGAACCCGAATTATAGCTACGTCATGCAAGGTTCCACGTTAGGAGTCATGGACCAAGAAAGGGATCTAGGTGTCGTCGTTGATGATATGTTGAAACCTTCTGCTCAGTGTGCTGCTGCGGCTAAGAAAGCAAATAGAATGTTAGGTATTACAGTGCACTCCATTTAAGTGCACGTCGGATAAGCGCATGCTCTGTTTAACTGCATGCCGTACTTCGGTCCAGTTTTTGGCACCATCAATTTCTATGGGGACAAACTTCGGTTTAGTGCACCACTGATAAGTGCAAGATTCACTTACATGCATGGTTCAAGACCGCTCCTCTGCAGGAAAAAGACTATGCATAAGCGCGCGCATGGAATATGGAAGCCGATTGGCGTGTGACAACCAACGAGATTTCAAATTTACTGCCTCTAACTGCCACAGGCAGAATAAGCAAAAGATTGTTGTTAGGGCATACACTGGGATCGTCGTCGTGGCGGAACTGTAAGACTTTAACACTGGCTGAACGAATAGAAGTTCTTTAAAAATTAGAAAACAAACAAAGTCAAGCATCTATTGCTAAAGAATATGGTGTCAATCCCAGTCAAATTTCACATGTCCTGAAGCAGAAAGACCAGCTTCTGGAAGACTGGCAAAACAATACAAATCCACAACGGAAACGGGCGGGAAAAGCTAAGGATGTAGAAGATGCTCTTCTTCGTGGTTTTCTCAAGTAAGGAGCAGACAGTTTCCTGTCAGTGGTCCACTGCTTATGGAGAAAGCTAACCAGCTAGCTGAAAGTCTTGGACTAACTGAATTCAAAGCCACTGTTGGATGGTTGGAAAGATGGAAGGAGAGGAACAGCATAAAATTCAAGAAACAGCATGGTAAGAAACAACACACTGATGACTTTGGTGCTGAAAATTGGGTTGTTTCAGTTCTTCCTACCATCTTGAATGAGTTTGCACCTCGTGACATTTTCAATGCTGATGAAAATGGTCTCTACTGGTGAGCAATTCCTGATGGAACACTTGCATTCAAACATGCCGAAACTACTGGAGGTAGAACATCGAAGGACTGACTGACAATCCACCTTTGCTGCAATATGGATGGGAGTGAGAAGTTGGAACCCCTCATCATTGGAAAGAGCAAACTGCCCCGTTGCTTCAAGAAGTTAATAAACTTCCTATGTCATATGAGGCTAATGCAAATTCATGGATGACTGAGGAAATTTGGAAGTAGTGGCTAAAGAAGTTTGACACTAGAATGCGGGAACAAAAGCGTCAGATTTTGCTGCTTTGTGATAATTGTGTTGCACACAGGGATGATGTCAGGCTGTCTAACATCAAGGTGGTCTTCCTGCCACCAAACACCACCTCTCTGATCCAACCTATGGATCAGGACATAATAGCCAATTTCAAACAACATTATCGGGCTCTTGTGCTACATCGTCTGATGAGCGTTATGGATGACCAGACTGGCAAGGATAAATGTGCTGTTGAACTGGCTCGTAATCTATCATTGTTGGATTCCCTACATATCCAGGAAGAAGCCTGGAATCATGTTACACAGGCAACCATTGTGAACTGCTACAAGCGGGCAAGCTTTGTTAAGGATGTGGAGAGGGACGAAACAGATGCAGCTGTTGCAAACGTGTCAGATGAAGAGTTTATTGACATCTCAGCCGATGTTACAGAAGAGGAGTTCCATCACTACGTAGCTGTTGATTACGATCTACAAACAGTTGAAGACAGCACTGATGTCGAGATATGCGCCTACACGCAGGCAACAATGGCTGATGATGGAACAGATGAAGAAATGAGCAGCGAGGCACATGCTGACGAAATTCAACAACCTCCTCCTGTCACTTTTGCAAGACTGTACGTATAATAATAAACAGTACTGTACATATGTTTATCAGATGTCAAGCTTCTTTGGGTCACAATGGTTAAGTGCACGCTCTGGTTAACTGCATGCATTTCTTTGGTCCCAGACCCTTGCACTTAAGCAGATTGCACTGTATTAGGAAAGGAATGGAAAACAAAAATAAGGATGTTATAATGCCTTTACCATGGTGCGACTGCACCTTGAATATTGTGTTCAATTCTGGTCGCCGAATCTCAAAAAAGATATAGTGGAATTAGAAAAGGTGCAGAGAAGGGCGATGAAAATGATAAAGGGGATGGGACAACTTCCCTATGAGGAAAGGCTAAAGCAGCTAGGGCTCTTCAGCTTGGAGAAAAGGCGGCTGAGGGGAGATATGATAGAGGTCTATAAAATGAGTGGAGTTCAATGGGTAGATGTGAAGCGTCTGTTTACGCTTTTCAAAAATACTAGGACTAGGGGGCATGCAATGAAGCTACAATGTAGTAAATTTAAAACAAATTGGAGAAACTTTCTCTTCACTCAACGTGTAATTAAACTCTGGAATTAGTTGCCAGAGAATGTGGTAAAGGCGGTTAGCTTAGCGGAGTTTTAAATGGTTTGGACGGCTTCCTAAAGGAAAAGTCCATAGCCCGTTATTAAATGGACTTGAGGAAAATCCACTATTTCTGGGATAAGCAGTATAAAATGTTTTGTACTTTTTTGGGATCTTGCCAGGTATTTGTGACCTAGATTGGCCACTGTTGGAAACAGGATGCTGGGCTCGATAGACCTTTGGTCTTTCCCAGTATGGCAATACTTATGTACTTATGTAGTTTAACACTTCTCTTCCTCCCCCCCATTTCTTCTGTCACCCTTGTTCAAGGGCAAGTATTGCAGGCTGCAGTAACCTAGAATTTTGCAGACTTTCTTGAAGTCTACAATAGGGATTATTCCTAATATACAGTGATAATAAGTAGATGCCTTCTGGGAAAGTAGCTTAGGTCTCTAAATACATGAAAAATATCTTGTGTAGTTAACTTAATATCTGCTCTAGTACATGCTCATGTCACATCATTACGTTATCTCCAGTTTTGAAGCAAATACTTCTTTTTGCAATATGACTGCAAAGTCACCAGATCATTTTACCTCTCTGAAAGCAGACTATAAAGGCCATACAACGTATACAAGGAGTTCATTAAATATCAATAAGCATTATCTTTCACATCACTGCTAACATCTGGTTTTTTTAAGCTATTATAAACAAATATACAATTACTGTGCACTCTTCTGAAGAAATGTTCATTTATTTATAAGTACAATGAAGGTCATTCAGCAAAAAGTGAAATTAGCTTTAAAGTCAAACTATCAAAGTAGTCTAATGGAACGACAATTGATTTAAAGATGGCTGGCTGGTTTTAAGTTACTCAAGGTTTAAGCTGCAAATTTTTTTCCTGTTCTTTCATAGATGTTACAATCACATTAAGGGAAATGTAAGGAGAATATTTAGAGGAAAAAAGCATGATCATTCTTTAATGGCAAAGTCACAATAAATTCATAGAAAAGACTAGTTCATAGATCACTATAGGGCGAATCAAAAGATTTTACCTGGATCATTGTAACTGAACATGGAAAAGGGACCATTTCTATCATGTTCTACAGCACCCCTCCAGCAACTGAGCTAAAGCTGGTTGCACTGACATGCTTCAACAAAGGTACAATTCTCCCAAATACACCATTATATGCCTTTGCCAAGAAAAATACATCCCTATAAAATTCTCACTTTCAATTCAAAGATATTTGTAATCTGTAGACCATTTCTGGATAACACTTCCATTTGCAACAACTACTTGTTATTAAATTGCTGAAGGATACATTCTAAAAACCCTGAAGGTTGAGCTGTTCCTTTGGCTCAGGTTTGCAATACACTAAGGGCCCTGTTTACTAAGCTACATTATAGGCGCATTAGGATTTACACGTTAACCATGTACGAGTGTTAATTGTGTACGTGCCTACAATATCCCTACAGGCGCCTACCCGGTTAGTGCGTGTGCTAACTGTAGGCATGTTAAAAACACTAATGCGCCTTGGTAAACAGGGCCCTAAGGTTCAAATGCCATGGCTTGTTACACTTCAGTATAAACAGTAAAGGGTCATCAATTTGATATACTGCCTTTCTGTGCTACAACCAAAGCAGTTTAAATATTTTACATGCAGGTACCTTCTCTGTCCCTGCATATAATATATCTGGGGCAATGGAGGGTTAAATGACCTGCCTAGGGTCACAAGGAGACACACTGAGGAATCAAACCCAGTTCCTCAAATTCTCAGTCCACTGCGCTAACCATTAGGAACTGGCACATTCAGGCTCGAGGTGAAAATGAAAACTGCTGTCTTTAGAGTGGTGGCCCCCACTAGCTCATAAGCACCACTGATGTATTTTGGAGTTGTCCGTCTGGTAATGTGTTCCTGTGCTACCCTAGCATCTGGAAGAAGCAAGGGTAGCAGAGATCACAGCAAAGGAGCTATACAAGGGGTAAAAACAAACTCGAACCCCCTCTGCCCCAAAATGAATGTTAGCTACAGTGGGTAGCCTGCACAAAAAGTACATATAAAGCAAATTTGTCATTTTATATGAACAAGAAAAATGATAATGGGGATGGAATGGCTTCTCTTATGAAGAAAGCTCAACAGGCTACAATGCTTCAGCCTGGAGAAGGAATGGCTTGGGGGGAGGGGGGAGGAACACATAACTAAAGTGTATAAAAATCATGAGTGAGGTAGAATGGATAAAGGGTACTGTTGAAAAAGTAAACAATATTCCCTAAGATGAAAGGAACACACCATGAAACCAATAAGTAGCACAACAAACAGAACATTTGTTTCACTCAATATACAATTAAGATGTGGAATATTTTGCTGAAAGATGTGGGCAAGGCGGTTAATATAGCTGGAATTTAAAAAGTCCATAAACCATTTCTAGCCATTTAGGCTTCAAAAGCCACACTTATCTCTGCGAGTGAATAGTACTCTTACTGGGAGTTGTGACGTGGAATGGCCAGCGTACAAGCAGGATGTTAGGCTTGATGGACCTTTGGTCTGACTCAATAGAGCTGTTTGCTATCATTTTATTTTCAGTAGTAAATATCTTCTGTTACCAAAGTTATTTTGCCGAGATACATAACAATGCTAAAATCAAATTGGTTGATTCAAACCTTTTACAGAACAGGTGTGTGGCTACATACCAACTGCTTAATCACAAAAGTTTATTTTGGTTTAAAAATTTTATATAATCAAAGGCTGAATGATCCAGTTTGATTAAATAGCCAACACATGGCTGAATTAGCAGCACAGAAAGAACAATTTACTCCATGATAACCGCATATGCATTCACTCACCAATACTGCCTTTACTCTATATATTTTGTATAATGCTGACAACATAATCTTAATAAAAGTGAAGATTCTGCACTATTATTTACTGTCACAATCTCAGAGTTTTAAACCTTTAAAATGAAACTTAGTTCATTCACTATAAATTAGTGCCCACTATGATGTCAATATTTGTAAGCTATATGGCTGCACTGCATTTGGGTAAAAGCATCAATCAACCACAGAGCCTGAGATAAAACTTCTATAAGATGCTTTATGATGCATATTCCAAATGTTCTGGAATTTGTTTTGCCATTCACTTAAGTAATAAAAGGTTGATCATTTATAGTACCAGTTATCTCACTAACAGGAACTCATCCTTTAGCAGGGAAATCCTTGCATCTGTTATGCTTCTGAAGCCTATCTTTACGGGCATCCTTTGACAAGTCAAGGCACCTGGTCCATCATTTATCACTTTTCCAGAGTCAGTAGCCAGCTGTCTGTCCTCTCAACATGCTGTCTCATGAAAACAAGAGAGCAAATTATTGCCTCGGATTTCCAGGTCTGAACCTCTGGATTCAGTGAAATCAGTCATCGGTCACAGGAACTCCAGAAAGAACAGTATGTAAGCATTTTACCATCCTTGAACAGGTTTGCTGCATAGCAAGGACACTGCAGTCGTCCCTGGAATGCACTAAACCACAAGGATAGCTTACACACTAGAGGACTGCAGAATGCAGCCACATTTAGTTCATGACTAAAGCAGGGTTTAATTGTACTTGACCTTGGGAGAGAATAGCACTTAATTCCTCGAGGGCTCCTTTTGCTCCACATAGGACAATATTCTGCAAATAATTTTTACCTTCTTATAGAAAATGTTAAAAACATTAAGAATTAAATGATTTTATATGCATTCATACTTCACGGGCATTTTTAATTTAATAGAATGAAACAGTAATTTAAATTATCTACAATGGCATGCACAGACAGGCAATCTGGCAATACAATAATTGATCTATTCTTTGAAAATTTATTTTATTGCATTTGTATCCCACATTTTCCCACCTATTCTTACATAGTTTTGTTAACACAGTTAATCCTGGATGCCAGGTACAGTTATTATTGTGCAGAGATTAATTAGGGAAGAGAGTAGAGAGAAGAGGGAAGGAATTTATTAGGTATAGTAGAAGGTGGACTTTCAGAAGTGGATTAGTGAGGTTCTGGGTTTTCATTGTAGGCTTTATTGAAGAAATATGCCTTGAGGGATTTGCGAAAGATAGTTGTTTCGTTGATTGTTTTCAGGTCTCTAGGTAGTGCATTCCATAACTTTGTGCTCGTGTAAGAGAAGGTGGTAGCATGCATCAGCTTGTATTTTAGTCCTTTGCAGCTGGGGAAGTGCAGGTTGAGACATTTGCGAGATGATTTTGTAGCGTTTCTGGGAGGTAGGTCCACGACGTTTAGCATGTAGCTAAATGAATGATTTTGTGTACCATCGTGCAGATCTTGAATGCAATAAGTTCCTTAAGTGGGAGCCAGTGAAGTTTCTCTCTTAAGGGTTTTGCGCTTTCATATTTAGTTTTTCCAAATATGAGTCTGGCAGCAGTATTTTGGGCAGTTTGGAGTTTCTTGATGTTCTGCTCTTTGCAGCCTGCGTACAGTGCATTGCAGTAATCAAGATGACTTATTACCATTGACTGTACCAGGGTACAGAATATGTATCTTGGGAAGAAAGGTTTTATTCTTTTGAGTTTCCACATGGAGTAGAACATCTTTTTCGTCGTGTTTTTCACGTGGGTATCAAGAGTAAGGTTTCGATCAATGGTGACTCCTAGAATTTTCAAGTTTTGAGAAACAGGCAGCGAACAGTATGGTATGGTTATGATGGAGAAGTTTTTTGTGTTATGTTGTGAGGTGAGAACAAGACATGGTGTTTTTTTCTGCATTAAGTTTCAGCTGGAATGCATCTGCCCAGGTGTGCATTATTTGGAGGCTTTGGTTGATCTCGTTGGTGATTTCATTTAGATCGTGTCTGAACGGGATGTAGATCGTGACGTCATCTGCATATATGTAAGGGTTGAGGTTTTGATTGGCTAGAAGTTTAGCCAAAGATATCATCATCAGGTTGAATAAGGTTGGTGAGAGGGGGGGATCCTTGGGGCACTCCACATTCAGGTATCCATGGGGGTGATCTATCCGTGTTCATTGTTACTTGGTATGATCTTGAGGTCAGGAATCCCTTGAACCATTTGAGAACTGTGCCTCCTACTTCGAAGTATTCTAGTATATGTAATAGTATTTCATGGTCAACCATGTCAAAGGCACTGGACATGTCGAATTGTAAGAGGAGTATGTTGTTGCCTGTTGCAATTGCTTGTTTAAATGAGTTCATTGCAGACACTAGAACAGTTTCGGTGCTGTGATTTGACCGAAATCCTGATTGAGACTCGTGGAGAATTGAATGTTTATTTAGGTATTCAGTAAGTTGTTTCATTACTATGCCTTCCATGAGTTTGGTTATGAGTGGAATTGATGCTACTGGTCGATAGTTGGTTAGGTCCATTGTGCTTTTTTTTAGCATCTTTCGGTAGTGGAGTAAGTAGGATATTTCCTTTGTCCGTGGGAAAGAGCCCATTTTGAAGTCTGTGATTTATGTGGTTCGTGATGTCTATTTTTTTTTTTTTTTTTTTTTATTTATAAATTTTTAATTTCTTACAAGTACAATACTTGTTACAGAAAAAACAGCCAAATCAATTTCCAAAACAAAAGAAAAAAAATTTAAACAGGAATAAGTTTAACAGCTTTCTTAGACCTCAATTAAGGGGGGGGGGGAAATTACATAATCAGTGGAGATTTAAAGGCATTATTACTAAATTATACGTAATGCGGTTTATGTGTACTATTTCGTCTCACATCATTTTACTATGTTTACATGTAGTTGTTTCATATCCAGAAAGGATTTCAGCTGTTCTGGGTCGAAAAATACATATTTTATCCCACTGAGCTTAATCAAACATTTACAAGGGTATGCTAACAAAAATGAGCCCCCTAATTTAATAACATCTTGTTTCATCACTAAGAATAATTTTCTCCGTTCCTGGGTTACCTTAGTAACATCGGGAAATATCCACAATTTATTACCAAAGAACAGTTCTTTTGAATATTTAAAATACAACTTTAGTATTGTGTTAAAGTCCTGTTCAAATACTAGGGAGACCAGGAGGGTAGCCCTTTCCGGAGCAATTTCAATAGATTGTTCTAAAATTGCTGATAAATTGTTGAAGTCAACTCCTTCTACTCCGAGGCCATCTTTATTTCCTTCTTTTCCACCAAGTCTTGTTGGCATGTAGTATATTTTATTTATAGGGGGAATAAGTTCTTGAGGAATTTTTAGATTTTCCAACAAGTATTTTTTAAATAAGTCAATAGGTGTTTTACCAGGAATTTTAGGAAAATTTAGTACTCGGAGATTTAATCTTCTATTGAAATTCTCAATTTGTTCGATTTTTTTGTGCATTGCCAACTGATTTTTCATTACCGTGATTTTAAATTCTTGTAATTGAACAACATCTTTTTTTAAATCTTTAACTTGTGTAGTCAGCTCTTCTTTCACCATTTCTAGATTTTTCACCATGTCTTCAAATTTCAGGGATAAAATATTTACCTTTTCAGAGGTATTTTGAATAGTTGAATCGATTTTTCCCAGCATCAGCCATATCCTTTCCAGATTGACCTCCTGAGTTGTTCCGGGTCCTTCAGACACAGGGGCTCCTCTTTCTCGGCTTCTTTCTTGTGGTGTGGGGTCTCCGCTCGCAGCCTCCTTGATCACCTCCATAGGGTCTCGGGTGCTTGCTCCCCCCACCATCGCAGACGCCGGGCACGGAGGGCAACTTGATTCTGGAGGCGGAGACAACGATGTTTCAAGGCCCAATAGGGGAGCCGCTCCACCGAATTCCCCTAAAGCAGGCGTCTCCGTCTCTATTCTATGAGACAAACGCGAAAGGAAGGGCTCGATGCTGCCTTGAAGTGGAGAGGAAGCAGCTGTGGGTCGCGGAGGAAGCCTCACAGCTCCTTTCCGCTTTGTATGCGGCATTTTGCGGTAAGAAAAATCTGTTCCACTCGTGCAGGCAAAGAGCTCTCTTCCCAGACGCGGTCACACATCCGCCATCTTGGGAACACCCCCCACCCCGTGATGTCTATTTTGAATTGTTTGGGTGCTGATCTTATTAGACTGTTAGGGCAGATGTATAGTTTACATTGCGATTGGGCGTATTTTCCGAGCCAATGTGAGATTTCATTTGTTGAAAGTGTGTCGAAGTTGCTCCATGATCGATCTGCTGGGTATTCCCCGGGTTTTGGGTCTAGACATTCAAGGATATTTGTGTAATTTGTTTTATTGGTGGGTATCATGAAAGAGGCCCTAATCCTAAAACCTTGCAACCAAAACAGATTGAAAATGTGATGGATTACCTGTTATTATAGTACTAAAAGACAGGCCTTCATTTATATAATAAGTAAACCACTGGTTTTACCACAGAACGGTTTTATATCAAGTACATGACACATACCATTAACAAGAAGAATAAGGGGCTTTTTACATATTATGTAAGTCAACTAGGCAAAATGGATGGGAATAGAGGAAGAGTAAAAAGAAAATGAGTAATATATCAGTGACCAAATTCCCATTAGATTAATACCCTCTTGCTCTGAAGAGGCTCCCTAGTACCTCTCCACTCTTGTCTCTCCCTACACCCCCCCCCCCCCTTGGGTACTCCGTTCTGTAGATAAATTTCTCTTATCTGTCCACTTCTCCTCTACTGCTAATTCCAGACTCCGTTCCTTTTATCTTGCTGCATCTCACGCCTGGAATAGACTTCCCAAGCCTATACGTCTAGCCCCGTCTTTGGCCGTTTTCAAGTCCAAACTTAAAGCCCACCTCTTTACCACTGCTTTTGACTCCTAAGTTAGGTGCTATGATAAGGATGGAGGAAGTAGGGCATAAAAGGGCATAAAAGTTGTGGCAACTGTATTTACTGTGAGAATATGATTACAACCAAAGAATTTGTGAATTGTAAAGATAAAAAAAATCTTCAAGCTGAGGTACAATACAGACTAACAGCAATCATGTTATATATGTATTAATTTGTACATGAGTAACAAAAAGACTTTGGGAGCAACTCCGCTCAATTGTGTGTAATAACAACTGAAAAAATAGCAGATGAACACAATGAATTGTGAGATATAGATATTAATCAAAGAGGGTAAGGGTGGCGCATTTTTTGTTACGACATGAACAGCTTGCTGGGTTTCTACCACAGTCTGGCGTTGCTGGGTCCTCTTTCCCTGATGAAGCCCCAGTTGGCGAAACGGGACCATTGGGGAGGCCCTTAATTAAGCAGCAATAAACTAAGTAGCTGTGGCTTCTGTCGTTTAGCTGTTATGTATGGCAATTATGGAATTTAGATATTAGAAATGCATGAGTGAAACGTTCAGGGAGGAGGTTGGTAGACGACCAGTGATTATATTGAGGTGACTATATTGATATGATCTTATTGATCAGAAGCGGTCACGAGTCTGAGGTCCTCTCCCCCTCTTTGATTAATATCTATATCTCACAATTCATTGTGTTCATCTGCTATTTTTTCAGTTGTTAATTTGTACATGCCAACTTGCTTACGTTGGAAAAACAACAAGAGCATTGAAACAACGTCTAGCAGATCACAAATTTAACATTATACATCAACGAAAAGAAGCTCCTCTAGTATCTCATAGTATGGAAAAACATCATGTATTCACAGATTTTAAGTGCATAGCCATTATTCATATGAGAAAATCAATTAGGGGTGGCAATAGAGATAGAGCACTGACGCAAGCAGAACAACGCTGGATTTTCAGATTGAACACTATTATACCACATGGCCTTAACGCACGCATAGAATGGAAGGCTTTCCTATAAATGAGAGTAAGTAACCTTAGATCTAGAGTTATAAAGCAATGGGTCACGTTAAGTTTAATTACCTCAACGCCATTTTGAGATATAGCACTCCCGCAGAAAGATTGAGCAGGACGCGCTGAAGGTAAGCTTATACAAACTGACTAGAGGCATAGGCGGACTCTCCTCAGTCCACTCTCTTAAATAACAAAATCTGTATTTTAATCTATAGGGCACATGTAGCGATCGAGGATACAACTCCTGAGGAAGCTATAGAGAAACAGAGGCTCTCCGTTGAGTGTACCCGATGAAGCTTTTTCTACAGCCCAGATAAGTGTTGAATAAATCAAATTAAATGGAACGTGTATACAGAAATAAAGCAGTGCACTAAGAAATATAATGGTGCATAAGAAGAAATGTGTATACAAATATAATGATATAAAAAAAGAGGAGGTTGTTTCAGACTAATGACGATTCTGCACCTGATCCTAATTACAGCAGGCAGTGATCTGCATAGGAAAGGTAACAGCTTGCAATTTAAAGGAATACCGATAAGGGCGTTTGCAAGAATCTGAAGTCTTTTTCCTCTGATAAAGAGAGAAACCTTGCTACACATAAAGATTATTAGAAAGATAGTCCATAGCAAATAGCCATTAAGTGATTAATAAACTTTTTAAACCTGTGCAAGTCATCCAAAGAGTAGTTCCAAAGTCCTCGGTTAGTACAGCAGGCTTTGATCCTGGTGAACCGAGTTCCATCCCCACTGCAGTTCCTTGTGAATCTGGGCAAGTCACTTAACCCTCTATTGCCTGAGATACAAAATAAGCACCTGAATATAATATGTAAACAGCTTTGATTGTAACCACAGAAAGGCGTATATCAAGTCCCATCCCCTTTCCCTTAAATAGAAAGAATCTGTGAATTTTGCACCTAGGAAAAAAATTTGGAAATCACCCCATGCCTAACAGACATGACAGCAAATACAGATTTCGTTTATGGCAAAAAAAAAAAAAAAAAAACTAGTACTGGTAAAGGTGAAAACACAATTGACTGCAAAGTTCATGTCCAAACCCAAAATCAATACTGTCCCCTGGCAGTCATTTCCATACCCAGAAGGACAAAGGATACTTGTAATGTTTAAAAAAGTAAGAACAGTTTGCAATGAGTGTTTTTTTTCCCCAAACATTTTTTTTATGTATTATGCCAGATAATAATTCAAAGTCATTATTTATTTTGGTTAAAGGCCCCACTGGGTCTGGATAGTTGGCAATTAAGGCCATGGCCAGCCCTAGATTTCAGAGTTGTGTATACTTCCAGTATCCTTCTGAGACCATCTATTAGACTATTAGATAAGTTCGGGATAGGTGGAAACATACTCAGCTGGATCAAGGGTTTCCTAACCACAAGAACATATCAAGTAAAATCAAACTCAAACATATCATCACCATGGAAAGCAGACTGTGGAGTACCACAAGGATCACCGCTATCACTGACCCTCTTCAACCTAATGATGACCCCACTAGCCAAGTCCTTATCCAACCAAGGCCTTAACCCTTTCATCTATGCAGACGATGTCACAATATACATTCCGTACAAAACTAAACTGACAGAAATCACCGACGAAATCAAGCTCAACTTGAACATCATGAACTCACGGGCAAATGCATTTCAACTAAAACTCAATAAAGAAAAAACACATTGTCTCATCCTTTCATCCCAACACAGCGCAGACAACCCCCCAAGTATCGACACCCCAGATTACACCCTCTCCATCTCAGACAGCCTGAAAATCCTCGGTGTCCTAATGGACCGCAACTTAACACTGGACAGCCAAGTGAAATCCACAACAAAGAAAATGTTCCACTCAATGTGGAAACTCAAACGCGTGAAACAATTCTTCCCGAGGGAAATATTTCGCAACCTGATATAATCAATGGTAATAAGCCATGTAGACTACTGCAATAGAATCTATGCAGGATGCAAAGAACAAACCTTAAAAAAACTTCAGACTGCTCAAAACACAGCAGCCAGGCTTATATTTGGAAAAACGCGATTTGAAAGCGCCAAACCCCTCCGCAAAATATTACACTGGCTCCCAATCAAAGAATGCATTGCCTTCAAAATCTGCACCCTGATTAACAAAATTCTCTATGGCGAAGCCCCTGGATACATGACAGACCTAATCGATTTACCAACCAGAAACGCATCTGAATCAAAGCGAACACATCTAAATCTACACTATCCAAGCTGTAAAGGACTTAAATACAAATATACCTACGCATCCAGTTTTTCCTACATAAGCACACAACTGTGGAGCGCGTTACCAAAAGCCTTGAAAACGACGTACGACCACCTAAACTTCCGGAAAGCACTAAAAACCAACCTGTTTAAAAAGGCATACCCTACCGATCCAACTTAAATGCCTGACCTCAGCCACACAACAAAACTAAAGCACGGAAAGGACATAAGA
Organism: Microcaecilia unicolor; assembly: GCF_901765095.1. Taxonomy (NCBI): domain Eukaryota; kingdom Metazoa; phylum Chordata; class Amphibia; order Gymnophiona; family Siphonopidae; genus Microcaecilia; species Microcaecilia unicolor. Next base: position 177,302,199 of record NC_044039.1, on the reverse strand, counting down.
TAACTCTACCGCTCTACGATTCCTAATGTGGCTGTACCACATGAACTGTATCTTACCACATCACATTGTATTTGTTCACACTGGAGTCCGCAAACGCCTCTCCGGTACTATGTAAGCCACATTGAGCCTGCAAATAGGTGGGAAAATGTGAGTTACAAATGTAACAAATAAATAAATAATAAATAAATAAATCTTGTCCCACATGAAGTTGGAGCTGACCATGATTGTGACTGATAACCAGTCAAGCATTTTGGATCCATTAATTGATATATGACAACCTTTCAAAAAGAAGAATTATTACTATTTAAAATTTTGTTGTATAATAATAATTTATAAAGATACTAACAATTTCTGACAAGTGCTTTTTTATTGCCAGTTCAATTTTCTTCCTGCTCCTTTTTGGGCTTCCATTTCAATCGAACTCAGGGCTGTGATCTGGCATCATGATTCTACATTCACAACCACTGAGGGATTTTTCCCCCTCTATTTTTTATCCCATCCCAAATTATTATATTTCAGTTATTAAAGTGATAGTCCTTGGCCAGGGAACATGCAACAGGTCTCCTTCTAGAGTGTGGAATCATGGGCCCTAAAGCTGTCCATGATGTGTCACTGTGCAATGATGGATTTCCTCTTCCAAATGGACTGTAAACACTATTTCTGCAACATCTCCAAATCAGTTCACCAAAGAGCCAAAGAATGTAGCTTTGATCCCTCCAAACAACTGAGGCAGCACATAACACTGTCAATAAGCGACCAGGCCAGTCCGAAATAGCTTTTTAATAACATTCATCTTAAGACAACAAATTCTAATCAATATCTTTTTTTATTGAACCCTGAATATCCACAATTAAAATCAGTTTTTGTTGGAAGAGCTGCAGTTGAGCTGAGTTCTCTCTTCACAAAGTAAGAGTGGAAAGCTATTGTCCAGCAACAAAAGAATCTGGGGCAGCAGCAACCAGGTGATCCCAAAAGAAGGACAGTCAGGATAACAAACAAAATTTTGAATTTTGATTTTTAATCCTTGGAAAGAGTTAAAGTAGGAAACAAATCAGTGATCAAATCTGTTCTTGGTTTATTCAACAGAACAGACTGTATAAAAATTTCTGTTCAATAGAGTTTCCTGTTATATAAGTAAAAGCTTTTACTGTATTTTGTCTGGCAATTTAAAAGGTAAGCGCTTGCATTTTTTTCACTGAATATATACATACCGGTATTTAAAAAATATAATGGCAGAAGGTTAATGGAAGAGATTATGGCGACTAGATTATTGAGGTGGACCTAATAAATATGGGACTAAGTCCACTCTAGAGAACTGTCCTCCTGTGTACTGCAACGATAACCATGGAAAATACCATGGTCATGTGATTGGTTCAATCATAGCAGAAATCTACAAAATGGGAAAACAAAGAAAGCCTTCCATATCTACCATACCATATATACAAACTATCAAAAACGGAAGCACATAGGTTCGTACACATAGTATATGTCGGCAGATAAAGACATGTCTAACTGCTGTAAATGCTCATCAATCAATCTCTGTGGAATCCTAGTATACAAAGATACAACATCCAGTGTCACCAATGTAATTACAGTTTGTCCCATATCTATCTCTTGCAACAACCGAATCAGATGGCTGGAGTTCCTAACATATGAGTGTATGAGAGACACTCTAGGTTGTAAAAAATAGTCTAAATACTGAGACAGAGGCTCATATAAAGAATTCTTTCCGGATACAATAGGCCTCCCTGGGGTTCTGTCAAACTCTTATGAATTTTTGGCAGGAAATATATATAAGGAACAGCTGGAACTTGTTTAACTAAATACTGAAATTCCTTAATAGAAATAACACCCTGCTTATTTGATTCACTCAACAGACATTTGACTTCTCACTGAAATCCAACAGTAGGATCCTGTTGTTAGTGATATTGCTAAAGAAGGAACCACAATTCATCTTCAACTGGTGAACCATGACCCCTAAGGGTTTGAACAAAGAAATTGAGTAGTTGACGCTGCTTTAAAACTTCCTGGTTTTGTGCAAGGATGTGGCTTGTTCGATTGTAGGAGCGCATGCGCTGGTGTCGTTCTAGGGTGCCAGCGTAGGAGGGTGTGGATCACACTGCAGTTATGAGATTGGAGGTTGATTTAGGTAAATTTGAGAGGTTGACAAGACTTTTTTTTTTTTTTAGTTTTGAATTTTGTTTTTGCTGTTTGTTTTTAGCTTTATTCTCCTGATGATGCCATTTTGAGGCAAAACATGGATGCCATGTAGAGAACAACGAGAATAACCTGAAGGAGAAATCTGTGAACAATTTGAAGGAGACGTTTTGTGTGTATATTCACAGTGGGAATGAAAAAAATTGGAACACTGGGAAGTTTGGACACTCATTTTGGATCCTATAGGAGTTATCTCTGAATGAGAATCATTACACTGGAAGATACATTTGAGAAAACCATCCCTGCAGAGAACCTTTTGTTGCTTGCAGAGATGTGATGTTTTTATAAGACATTGAGATAGTTGATAATTATTTTAAGAGCCACTAGGGAGGCAGGGTAGACTCAGTGCAATGATGGTTGGAAGAGTGCATTATTGAGGAGTGGCTCCTACTTTGATTATGTTATAATGCACTTGGTCTGAGCACTAAAAAATATATATATTTATATAATTTTATAGATATTTTACATAATTTTTTTGTTTTTGTTTGTATTTTGATTTAGTAATTTTTGAAAACTAAAATTGTTTGGTATTCCAGATATATATATTTATGATTTATTAAATTTTAACTGCCAGACCCTTGACCATTCTTCTAACATTTGGAGATCCCTTCTCATGGTTTCTACTCCCTCCAGGGTATCCACTCTATTGGCTATCTTCGTATCATCAGCAAAAAAAGCAAACTTTTCCTTCTAACCCTTCAGCAATGTCTCTCACAAATATATTAAACAGAATCGGCCCCAGTACTGACCCCTGAGGCACTCTACTACTTACCTTCTTTTCCTCTGAGTGGATTCCATTTACCACCACCCTCTACCGCCTGTCGGTCAAGCAGTTTCCTATCCAGTTCACCACTTTGGGTCCTCAATTCAGTCCTCTCAGTTTATTCATGAGTCTTCTGTGAGGGACTGTTATAAAAGGCTTTGCTGAAATCTAAGCTGGTTACATCGAGAGCATGTCCTTTATCCAATTCTTTGGTCACCCAGTCAAAGAAGTCAATAAGATTCATTTGGCAGGATTTTCCTTTGGTAAAACCATATTGCCTCGGATCCTGTAACCCGTTGGCTTCTAGGAAGTTAACTATCCTTTCCTTCAACAGTGACTCCATTATTTTTCCTACCACCGACGTGAGGCTTACTAGCCTGTAGTTTCCTACTTCTTCGCTGTCTCCGCTTTTGTGACGAGGAACCACATCAGCTCATCTCCAGTGCTGAGGAACTTCTCCTGTCTCTAAAAATCCATTACATAAGAGGTCCCGCCAGGACTTCTCTGAGCTTCCTCAATATCCTGGGATTTTTCCCATCCGACCCCATAGCTTTGTCCACTTTCAGTTTCTCAAGCTGGTTATAAACGCTTTCTTCCGTGAAAGGCACAATATCCTCTCCATTCCCAGATACTCTCTCGGCAGACAACTGCAGTCCTTCTCCAGGATTTTCTTCTATGAACACCAGGAGAAGTATTTGTTTAGCACATTCGCTTTATCCTCAACACTCTCCACATTGCCATTCTCAGCATCTTTCAGTTTACCAACTCCATTCCTATCTTTTCTCCTTATATGTGAAAAAGGTCTTTTCACCTCTCTTAACATATTGAGTCATTTTTTCTTTCGCTAGCAATATTTCCCTCTTTGCTTCTTTGAGTTTAATCTGATAATCTTGTCTGTGATCCTCTTGTTGCATTCTTCTGTATTTCTTGAACAAAGCCTCTTTTGCCCTTATTTTTTCAGCCACTTGTTTGGAGAACCATAATGTCTTCCTCTTTCTCTTGTTTTTTGTTTAATTTCCTTGCATAAAGATCAGTTGCCATATTTATAGCAATTTTCAGCTTGGACCACTGCTCTTCCATTTCACCCACGCCTACCCATGCCACCAGTTCCTCCTTCAGGTATTCCCCCATTTTACCAAAACGTCTGAAATCCAATACTTAGAATTTTTTATGTCCACACTCCGCTTTTGATTTCATATCAAACCATATTGTGTGATGATCACTATTACATAGATGGGCACCACATGGACATTGGAAACGCTTCCTCCATTTATGAGCACTAGATCCAGAGTCGACCCTTCCTTCATGGGTTCCGTCACCATTTGTCTGAGCAAGGTATTTTGACAGGCATCCACGATCTCTCTACGTTTTTCTGATTCTGAGGACGGGAATCCACATCAGGTAAGTTGAAATTTCCTAGCAATAGCACCTCCCCATTTCAAGCTTTTGAGTATATTCTATATTTGTCCAGCTTCTCCATTTGTGCTGGAGGTCTGTAGATAACACCCGTGTGGATACAGGTTCCATCTTCTATTTCCAAGACAATCTATATAGCTTCTTCCTTTCCCCAGGTTCACAGCATTTCAGCTGCTCTGATATTATTTGACACATACTTCGCCAATCCTCCACCTCTTCAGCCATCCCAATCCTTCCTAAAAAGATCATAGGAATCATTGAACCATGTCTCTGTAATAGCAACAATATCCAAGTTTTCCTCAAACATTAGGGCTTGAAAATCTTGAACCTTCTGACTTAGACCATGAGCATTTGTGATCATTGCTTTTCATGTGCTAAGTGAGTTTGGATAGTTTTCTATATTAACAAGACCTTTCCCTGTCATCATGTTTTGGGGGGGGGGGGATGACTTTCTGCATTTCCTTGTTTCTTTTTGCCACCCCCACCCTCTAGTTTAAATGTCTAGAAACATACTGTCTTAATTTGTCCCCAAGGATCCTTTTTCCTGTCACAGAAAGATGTAGCCCATCATTACAGTACAGCCTGTTATTTTTCCACGTATTACCCCATCCTCCTATCCTCTAAATCCTTCTTCTTTACACCAAGATTCAAGCCACTTATTGAGTTCCTCTGTTTTATGTAGTCTTTCCTTTCCCTTCCCACATGTAGGAATTACTTCAGAAAAAAAGATGTAGTCCAAATCAAACACTTCAGTCCCTCCCCAAGCTTCTGGAGTGCTCTCGGTGCTCTAAACTTGTTATTGTTGGCCAGGTCATTTGTCCCCAGGTGGACTACAACATCAGTTTTAGAATCCTTGCTCTCTTCTTGGATCACACTCAGTATTTGGTCGGTATTTCTGGAAGTCGATGATCCTCAAAGGCATTTCAATAGGTTGGGACCCTTGAACTGTGTTCCTAAGTTTAACGCTTCTGATAATGGAGTCTCCTAGCAGTAAGAACTTCCCACTTTCAATCCATCTGACATTGTTTTAGGAATGTTTCTTGGATTATGTTAAATTCCTTGCCTCTGGTTCCATATGAGTACTTTTCTGAGCATAATAATACTCTAATACAGCAAAAGAATTATACAGGGGCAAAGGTTGGGAGGGTGAATGTTTCTATGTCAAAAAAAAAAAAAAGGAAAAAAAAGATTTTTTTGAAAAAGGTGCCATATAATCATACAAATTTCACTAAGACATTCTTTTATATACCTAGACTTCCATGTTAAACATAGTCTGCACTTGTAGAATTATATGACACCTGTTTTTGTTCCTGTGCCAGCCTCTGTCTATTTTTGATAATACTTTTCTTTCATGGTATAGGTAGCAGAAACAATCACCGTTGAAAGGCAACATTAGGGAGGAAAAAAGTTTGCCAGACATTTTATCTATGGTGTTTTACCTGTGTTAACAGTAGGTTTGCTTTTCTGAAGTAGGCTGTGAAAACTGTAAGGCTATTTATAGCTATTCTGCATGCTGTTTAGATTCTTTAATATGTAATTTTTCAACTGGTATCTTTAAAAATCTTTTCATTACTTTTTTTTTTTTTAGGGATGCATTTCAATTAAAATTTGTAATCATGATTAATCACATGATTAAAGGTATGCTATTTCTTTAATTTTTTTTCCTGCTGCAGCTCTTTGTGGCTCTGGGCAATAGGGGTTACGTGACTTGCCCATCACAAGGAGCTGGAAATGGCATGATTAATCTCAATTAAAATTTTAATAAAAATGCGGTCTTAGCAGTATTTGGTCGTCTCTCTCTGAAGTTTTTGAATTTTTGACAAAGCTGGCAGCTGAAACACCTCAACTTTGCTTAAAACAGGCCACAAACAGTTGAAGTGATGGTATTTCAGCTGTTGGTTGAGGCCTCCACTGGTATGACACCGAATTGCTGTTTTAGCTGCTATGTTCACTGTCCTTTGGAAGGCACAGATCTGACGCATTAAATAGAAAAACAAAAGGAATGAGTAAGATGCCACTAAAATATTAAACTCAGTCACAGTGATAATCACGCAACTGCTGGTGTTCTGTCTGCTAGAAAAGAAAACAAGAAGCTGAATGTTTCTTTTTAACTCATTCAAGAATTCTGCTGCAGGGGATTATAGACTTATTGGCTGAGATTTGGACACCCTTTATACTAAAGAAAATCCTCTGATCCTACTATTTTATTTAGAATTTTCAATGGATCTGCATATATTACAAGACAGTTTCCAAAGGCTGTTTTGTGAAGTGGTGCTACTGTTTAAAAGTTTAAAACTTGTGTCCTTTCATATATATGTGTGTGTGTGTGTGTGTGTGTATATATATATATATATATATATATATATATATATATATATACATATACACACACACATATAGATGTGTGTGTGTTACCATATGTCTGATAAATGCACATTTCTTTTTTTTTTTTTTTTTTCAAACTACATTTTATGCCTTCAGCTTACTCTGGCTGCAGAGGAATTCTTGTGGAGAAAGTGGGTTGGTTTACAAAGTGAAAATCTTCTGCCCACACTTACATTAAACTGGTGCAGTTGAAGTCATTCTAAATTAAATTTGTTTTCAAGACTACCCACTAAAAAGCTCTTCAGAAAAGTTCTTTAATAATATTTTTACCATCTGAAATACAGTTGTAAACCTACCTGGACACTGTTATGCTAGTTTAAACACGTCTCCAAAGCATCAAGGCATGACAGAGCATGAAACATGAGTTACTTATATCGCCTCTTGTTCTGAATGAAGCACAAGAAAGCCAAACAGCATTCTTGTACTCTGAAATCTTGATGGCTAATATAATATTGCCAGTCTGCAGGTGTTGGAACAGCAGGAACAGAATGAAACAGCAGCAGAAGTGGCATCTGCAGACAAATGTTGGCAGAATCCACAGTGAATATTCATCACAATCCAGGACACTTTTACTGTCAAGGGGTATTGCATACCCCCCTGCTGGTCAAGAAGCTAGGATTTAACTTACTCACTAGACATGACCAACCTTCACAAAAATGAAGTTGAATAAGTATACCAACTTAAACATGTGATGAGATTTTGAATGTAAAACTCATTTCATCAATTTATTAGGCATAAATTTAACACAGTAAATGACAGCTGATGAAGGTTGTAGCAAAGCTTAATCATTCTATGTTATGTGAAGTCAACATACAAAACAATGTGCCATTATATCCAATCCCATACTATGCTTAATTACAGAGTAGGCTAGCCTCACAGTCACACAGTTACAGTACCTGAAAGGTGCTAACTTTTGGATTCTTTTCAGAATTAAGTTATAAATGTGCACGTACGGCGCATATAAGTTTCTGTATGACTCCCATCTTTTTACTTAACAGAGCCCTAGTCCCACAATCGAGCCACTTATCCAGGTCTTCACTTGTCTACATACCCCATTCCGTCCAATTTCGGGAGTTATCAAATGCTTTTTCCTCTATGCTCTGCCCTTGGTCCTCATCCATAAAAAAAGTGAGGCAACTATTCCACCAGCAAATTACACAACACTGTTGAGTGTGGATCAGCTTCCAGATAATTAGCAATTTGCACTAATTATGGCCAGCGTTGTACCCAGTGCTTTGTACAGCCTACATCCTTCCATGCTCTGTTCAAAAAGTGAAGGTCATTTAATTTTGCTTTAATGTTCTTTATATATAGGGATCCTCTGTTTTACACTGTTTCATACTTTTAGTAGGTATGAGGCATATTTTCAAAGCATTTACTACTACTACTACTACTACTACTTAACATTTCTAGAGCGCTACTAGGGTTACGCAGCGCTGTACAATTTAACAAAGAGAGACAGTCCCTGCTCAAAGAGCTTACAATCTAATAGACAAGTGAACGGTCGGTCCGATCGGGGCAGTCAAATTGGGGCAGTCTGGATTCACTGAACGGTAAGGGTTAGGTGCCGAACGCAGCATTGAAGAGGTGGGCTTTAGACTTATAAAGTTACACAGAGGGGCATAATCAAAAGGGGCACCCAAGTTTTCCTGAGAACGTCCTCACAGGACGTCAGGCGAAGGAGTGGGGAAACCCGTATTATCAAAACAAGATGGGTGTCCATCTTTCATTTCGTTAATACGGTCGGGGACACCCAAATCTTGACATTTAGGTCATCCTTAGAGATGGTCATCCTTAGACTTGGTTGTTTCTGATTTTTGGCGATAACAGAAACTAAGGACGCCCATCTCAGAAACAACCAAATCCAAGCCATTTGGTCAAGGGAGGAGCCAGCATTCGTAGTGCACTGGTCCCCCTGACATGCCAGGACACCAACCGGGCACCCTAGGGGGCACTGCAGTGGACTTCAGAAAAAGCTCCCAGATACATAGCTCCCTTACCATATGTGCTAAGCCCCCCCAAAACCCACTCCCCACAACTGTACACCACTATCATAGCCCTTATGGGTGAAGGGGGGCACCTAGATGTGGGTACAGTGGGTTTTTGATGGGTTTTGAAGGGCTCACATTTACCACCACACGTGTAAAAGGTAGGGGGGGGATGGACCTGGGTCCGCCTGTCTGAAGTGCACTGCACCCACTAAAACTGCTCCAGAGACCTACATACTGCTGTCATGGAGCTGGGTATGATATCTAAGGCTGGCATAGAGGCTGGCAAAAAATATTTAAGAAATATTTTTTGAGGGTGGGAGGGAGTTAGTGACCACTGGGGGAGTAAGGGGAGGTCATCCCTGATTCCCTCCGGTGGTCATCTGGTCAGTTCGGGCACCTTTTTGTGGCTTGGTCGTAAGAAAAAAAGGACCAGGTAAAGTCATCCAAGTGTTCGTCAGGGCCCTTTTTTTTTTTCAATTATGGGTCGAGGACGCCCATGTGTTAGGCATGCTCAAGTCCTGCCTTCGCTATGCCTCCGACACGCCCTCAGAAACTTTGGTCATCCCCACGACGGAAAGCAGTTGGGGATGCCCAAAATCGGCTTTCGATTATACTGATTTGGGCGACCCAGTGAGAAGGACACCCATCTTGCGATTTGTGACGTTATTCCTATCTCAGCCTCCCTTTAACCTCAATTCATGTCCTACAGTTCTATCACCTTTCCTTTTCTGGAAAAGGTTTGTTTGAGGATTAATACCTTTCAAATATTTGAACGTCTGTATCATATCACCCCTGCTTCTCCTTTCTTCCAGGGTATACATGTTCAGGTCATCAAGCCTCTCCTCATACATCTTGCTATGCAAACCGCATACCATTTTTGTAGCTTTTCTTTTAACTGCTTCCAGCTTTTTACATCTTTAGCAAGATAAGGCCTCCAAAACAACATAATACTCCAAGTGAGGCCTCAGCAATGACTTGTACAGGGGCATCAACACCTCCTTTCTTCTACTGGTTATACCCCTCTCTATGCAGCACAGCATCCTTCTGACTAAATTTAAACAAGTGATCGCAAATGGCAATAACATACTTCTACTACAATTCGACATGTCCAGTGCTTTCGACATGGTTGATCACGGAATATTACTACATATCCTAGAATACTTCGGAATCGGAGGAAATGTTCTCAATTGGTTTAAAGGCTTCCTGACCACAAGATCATACCAAGTGATATGTAACTCGACTACATCAGCCACATGAATACCTGAATGTGGAGTTCCTCAAGGATCCCCCCTCTCGCCAACTCTCTTCAACCTAATGATGATAAAACCCTGGCCAAATTATTATCCAATCAAAACCTCAATCCATACATATATGCAGATGACGTAACGTTTTACATCCCGTTCAAACATGATTTAAAGGAAATCACCAACGACATTATCCAAAGCTTCCATATCATGCATTCTTGGGCAGATGCATTTCAGTTGAAACTCAATGCAGAAAAAACACAATGTCTTATACTAACCTCACAACACAACACAAACAAATTCACCACCATAAACACACCAAACTTGTCCCTTCCTGTCTCAGACACCCTGAAAATTCTTGGAGTTACCATTGATCGAAATCTCACACTTGAAAGTCATGCGAAAAATACAACCAAGAAGATGTTCCATTTGATGTGGAAAGTAAAAAGAGTAAGACCTTTCTTCCCAAGGACCATCTTTCGCAACCTGGTACAGTCAATAGAGCTTAGCCACCTAGATTACTGCAATGTACTCTACGCTGGCTGTAAAGAGCAAATCATCAAGAAACTTCAAACTGCCTAGAACACTGCAGCCAGACTCATATTTGGAAAAACAAAATATGAAAGTGCTAAACCCCTAAGGGAAAAGCTACACTGGCTTCCACTTAAAGAACGTATCGCGTTCAAGGTATGCTCTCTAGTTCATAAAATCATTCACGGAGATGCCCCAGCCTACATGTCAGACCTGGTAGACTTGCCATCCAGGAATGCTAAAAGATCATCCCGCACATTCCTCAATCTTCACTTCCCCTGATGTAAAGGTCTAAAATATAAAATAGCGCATGCGTCAAACTTTTCTTACTTGAGCACACAGTTATGGAATGCATTGCCGCTCAACTTAAGAACTATTTATGAACTAACTTTCGTAAATCGCTGAAGACCCACCTCTTCAACAAGGCATACCACAAACATCAGCCAATGCAAATGTAACACATCTCCACTTTACTTATAATCAGAACTGTTCTTCTCTTATACCTGCTGGTTCAATTTCTTGATTAATTCAATTGTTTAAGTTCTATTATGTCAACCATGTTCTCTATGTAACACTAATTGTTATCTTCCAATCTAGTATCTAACAATGACGATACATTGTAAGCCACATTGAGCCTGCAAATAGGTGGGAAAATGTGGGATACAAATGCAATAAATAAATAAATAAATAATCCTATCCAAGCAAAACGGTACAGACTATTATAAAGAAAAATATTATACAGCATATATACAAGCATGGATTAATAAGACAAAGCCAACATGGATTTAGTCAAAGGAAACCTTGCCTCACCAATCTACTTTACTTCTTTGAAGGGGTGAATAAACATGTGGATAAAGGTGAGCCGGTCAATATTGTGTATCTGGATTTTCAAAAGGAATTTGAAAAGTACTTCATAAAAGACTCCAAAGGAAATTAGAAAGTCATAGGATACGAGGTAATGTTCTATTGTGGATTAAACACTGGTTAAAAGACAGAAAACAGAGAGTAGGGGATCTGTGGCATTATAATATTCTCAGTTTTGTTCTCCATTCTTTTCCTGACAATTCCTAACATTCTATTCGCTTTTTAGTCTCCGCTGTGCACTGAGAAGAGGGTTTCAACATATCTTCAGCAATGATCTTTTTCTTAGGCTGTGACTCCTAAGTGGATTTTGCATCATGTAGCTGCAGTTTCGGTTTCTCTTTCCCACGAGCTTCGCTCTGCTCTTGCTCATATTAAACGTCATTTGCCATTTGAATGCCCAGTCTCGTACAGTCCTCTTGCAATTTTTCACAATCCTCTTGTGATTTAACAGCTTTGAATAACTTTGTCATCAGCAAATTTAATTACCTCACTAGTTATTTCCATCTCTAGGCCATTTATAAATATGTTAAAAAGCAGCAGTCCCAGCACAGATCCCCTACTCTCTGTTTTCTGTCTTTTAACCAGTGTTTAATCCACAATAGAACAATGCCTTTGTATCGCTCCATATCAGCAAAGGTGCAATAGCAGGAAAACCCCCTACAGTCATTGAGGCCGCCACAGCCCACACATTATGAGTGGTGACACGGCAATCAATGGTCAGCCCAGCCTAAGCACAGATGTAGGAGATACAGTTAGACATCCAAGTGAGAGATTGTACGCTTGGTAATGGGAATTCCCAATCTGTTAGGATCAAAGGATACAAAGAGCTGGGAGGATTACCGATGAGGCTTTGTGCATTCTAGATAGTATGCTACAGCATGTTTACAGTCTAAGGTATGCAGTGCTGCTTCTCCAGGATGAGAATGTGGTTTAGGAAAGAAGACAGGAAGAACAATGGATTGATTGAGATGGAACTCTAAAACAATCTTTGAAAGGAATCTGGGGTGGGTTCGGAGTACAACCCTGTCATGGTAGAATCTGGTGTAAGGAGGATCTGCCATAAGGGCTTACATAGTAACATAGTAGATGACAGCAGAAAAAAGACCTGCACGGTCCATCCAGTCTGCCCAACAAGACAACTCATGTGTGCTACTTTTTGTGTATACCCTACTTTGATTTGTACCTGTGCTCTTCAGGGCACAGACCGTATAAGTCTGCCCAGCACTATCCCCGCCTCCCAACCACCAGCCCCGCCTCCCAACCACCAGCTCTGGCACAGACCGTATAAGTCTGCCCAGCACTATCCCCGCCTCTTACCACTGGCTCTGGCACAGACCGTATAAGTCTGCCCAGCACTATCCCTGCCTCCCACCACCGGCTCTGGCACAGACCGTATAAGTCTGCCCAGCACTATCCCCGCCTCCCAACCACCAGCCCCGCCTCCCAACACTGGCTCTGGCACAAACCGTATAAGTCTGCCCAGCACTATCCCCGCCTCTTACCACCGGCTCTGGCACAGACTGTATAAGTCTGCCCAGCACTATCCCTGCCTCCCACCACCGGCTCTGGCACAGACCGTATAAGTCTGCCCAGCACTATCCCCGCCTCCCAACCACCAGCCCCGCCTCCCAACACCAGCTCTGGCACAGACCGTATAAGTCTGCCCAGCACTATCCCCGCCTCCTAACCTCCAGCTCCACCTCCCATTACCGGCTCTGCTATCCAATCTCGGTTAAGCTTGGAGCTCACTGACTCTTTTGGCAGAAGTAAGAGCTATCAAGAACAATACTTTATAAGTTAGGAATTCTAGAGAACAAGAATGTAATGGTTCGAACGGAGGTTTCAAGAGAGAAGTGAGACCGGCGTTAACATCCCATACCACTGGAGGTGGTTTGATGGGAGGTTTAATGTGATATAAACTTTTCATGAATCTAGCCATCAAGGGATGCAGTGCAATTGGTTTTTATCACATTTAGCATGAAATACACTAATGGCACTCAAATGTACTCAGACTGAGTTAGTCTTGAGGCCAGAATTGGAAAGATGGAGAAGATAACTCCATCAGAGTAGGTAGAGAACATGAAATAGGGTTGAGCGACTTAAGAGGCACACCAGAAAGAAAACCTTTTCTACTTTAGGTGGTAACATTTTCTTGTGGGCAGTTTTCTGGCAGCAAGAAGTATTTGAGAGATTGCATGTGGAATGCTTAAAGAACACAATTCTATATCCTCAGGTACCATACTTTAAGGACTAGAGAATGAGGGTTTGGATGAAGAAGGGATCCTTTGTTCTGTGTTATGAGGGTTGGGAAAGGATCCAACCTGAATGGTTCCTTAGATGACACCTCTAGGAGTAGAGGAAACCAAATTTGTCGAGGCTAGTAAGGAGCAACTAGAATCATGGTTCCTTGGTCTCAATGGAGTTTGAGAAGCGTTTTCCCGGTTAGGGGCTGTGGAGAAAAAGTGTAGATTAGATCTGTATAATTATGGTACAGCCAGAGACCCCCCCACTGGATTGGTGGCGGGCCCAGTCATAGAGCTCAGGCCATTACAGACCTTGGCTGAGTCAGAAATCTGATGGCTGACATAACTGGGAGCTTACTGGAAAAGTATGGCCTAGTTTGTAGCCCGGATTGAGGCCTAAATAAGGGAGACTTTCCTGTGAGCAGGATTGTGGTCAGCCATGGTGTGAGAAAGGAAAGGTGTAGCTGGATGCAGGGTCTTGCTTAAGATTTGTGTTCAAAGGGAGCTAAAGACAAAACCATGTTAGCAAGATAAAAGCTACTCATTAGCATGAGCCAATCAGTGACAACCATGACATTAGCATAGATCCAATCAGGTATATCTATTGTCATATTATCCATATCCTGAGGGCACCTATAAAAATCAGGGTATTTCCTGGTTTGGGCTAGAGAGAAGGGTTGCCACTCTCTCTCTCCAAGGGAAACCAATGTGTCCAGCAGAATTGACAAATTACCTAACTGCTTTCCCTTGTAAAACCTTTAATTGGTAAAAGAAATTATAAAAGATTAGGAACTAATTAACACCTGTTTGCAGCTGGATTATTATATTCCTATAATTAATTGATTGTACGTGCCTGTTGTCAATCACTGATTTGACTTGTACCTTGGCAAATAAACTCCTCATTCCAAATGATGATTTGTGGGCTTCACTTAATGATGAAAGGCTGTAAGTATAAATGCTTTTGCTGTATCAGGCTATCTTTCGCTGCATTGTATAACTTGTAATCTAAATCCAGTTTGTCATAAGGCTGGTATCTTTTCCTTAGACCTAACGTCTCTCTTAGTGGCAATTCCTTTTAGAACTTCACAACTCCTTGATTACCCCAGTACTGGTGCTATTTAGAGATGGAGTCAGATTTAAGGTCACTCCAGCCTTCTTGGGCGTCTCTGGACCCCTAAATTTAAGACAGATCCTTCCCCCAGTGAAGCAGGAAGGCATCTGGGGCTATGCGGTTGGGAGCATAGAGTCTTGAACAGAATTGGGAAAGTCTGTTGTTTTGAGAAGAACAAACAAGTCTATCTGTGGTGTTCCCCACTGCTGATGACTAAGTGCTGAGAGACCATTCGTGGGTTTGAAGGACTCTGCTGAGCTTGTCTGCCAAGACATTCTATTTCCCAGCTAAGTAAACAGCTCTGAGGAAGATGTTTCAGAAAGGGACAGAGAAAGAACCTGCATATAATGTGTACAATGCTGCATAGTCTAGTAGCACTACAGAAATGATTAGCAGTAGTAGAATGTCAATTAAAGAACCAGAACCGCTTGTGTGGGATATCCCCAACACCTCAGAATAAAACGCAGCTGCTAGCAACCCAATCAGCTCTCAATGAACTCCTCCATCACTAAGCGCAAAAAGCAGAGCAATTTTTCCAGTACCATCTGCACTGCTTTGGGAACAAGACAGGGGGCCTTTTGCCTCGCTTAGTTAAGTAGTGGAGGGGGTCCAGTAGGGTATTATTATTAAAAGATGTTAATGGAGGATCAGCTAGATCAGAGTTTGAAATTGTGGGCATCTTTAAACACTTTTTCACTGTATTATATCAGGAACATACCACCAATAATCTGGAGAGTGAGACATATCTTTCTAGTCACATCTTACCATCTTTGACTGAAGCGTAGAGTCAGATGTTGAATACCCCCATTAAGGCAGAAGTATCATTACTAATACAACAGAGTAAATTAGGGAAGGCCCCAGCACTCGATGGGTATAGAGCTGAATTTTACAAACTGATGAGAGTGGAAATAATTGGCCCTTTACATATAGTAACATAGTAACATAGTAGATGACGGCAGAAAAAGACCTGCACGGTCCATCCAGTCTACCCAACAAGATAAACTCATATGTGCTACTTTTTGTGTATACCTTACCTTGATTTGTATCTGTCATTTTCAGGGCACAGACCGTATAAGTATGCCCAGCACTATCCCTGCCTCCCAACCACCGGCTCTGGCATAGACCGTATAAGTCTGCCCAGCACGATTCCCGCCTCCCAACCAGCCCCGCCTCCCACCACCGGCTCTGCCACTCAATCTCGGCTAAGCTTCTGAGGATCCATTCCCTCGGAACAGGATTCCTTTATGTTTATCCCACGCATGTTTGAATTCCACACCTCAATGCAATGATAGCCCAATATATGCTAGCTGGTGTACTAAACCAGGCCATGTTAATAGTGCTCCCTAAACCAAGGGAAGATACAACTACATATTGGAAAAAAGATGGCTGAGAGGGGATATGACTGAGGTCTACAAAATCCTGAGTGGAACCGAATGGGTGGAGGTGAATCGTTTTTTCTGTCATTCAAAAAGTACAAAGATCAGAGGACACTCAATGAAATTGTATAGAAACACTTTTAAAACAAATAGGAAGAAATATTTTTTTCACTCAAAGAATAGTTGAGCTCTGGAACTGCCAGAGGATGTGGTAATGGCAGTTAGTGTATCTGGGTTTAAAAAAGGTTTGTGTCACGGTCCCAGGCTTTAAACAAACAGTCACGAACTCTGGAACAACGTGAGCCCTTGGCCTACTGTCGTCGAGCGGCAGCAGGAGGCAACCCCCCTCCCCAAGAAGGACTGGACTAACAAGCTTGGCTTGGCTGGAACCGGATGCTGGGATGGACTTGGCTTGACTGGAACAGGATTCAGGATACTGGAACAAGCTTGGCAGGAACAGGATTCAGGATACTCAAGCAGGATTCAGGATTTTCAAACAAGCTTGGCAGGAACAGGATTCAGGATACTCAAGCAAGCTTGGCAGGAACAGGATTCAGGATACTGGAACAAGCTTGGCAGGAACAGGATTCAGGATAATCAAGCAGGATTCAGGATTTTCGAACAAGCTTGGCAGGAACAGGATTTTCAAACAAGCTTGGCAGGAACAGGATTCAGGATAATCAAGCAGGATTCAGGATTTTCGAACAAGCTTGGCAGGAACAGGATTTAGGATTCTCAAGCAGGATTTAGGATTTTCAAACAAGCTTGGCAGGAATAGGATTTAGGATTTTCAAACAAGCTTGGCAGGAACAGGATTTAGGATTTTCAAACAAGCTTGGCAGGAACAGGATTCAGGATACTGGAACAGGATTCAGGATACTCAAACAAGCTTGGCAGGAACAGAAGCTGAAAGCAAGCAGGGCAGAGACAAGCCGGATACAAAGCTGACCCACACAGACAAACAACAGAACTAAGGCTGAAGCTATGGTAGAGGGGACTAGAATAAGCAAGGCAGACTAGGCAGGACACAAAGCTGACTCACACAGACAAACAACAGAACTATGGCTGAAGACTGAACCTAGCACACAAACAGACCGAGAAGAACACACAGGCATCCTAAACAAGGAATCAAGACAGAAGTGCCCACAGGCATACAGGCTATGAACAAAGCAACAAGAAATCAAGACAGAAGTGCCCACAGGCACACAGACTAGAACAAGGCTGAAGTGATACACTGCACACGGGCTAACCTGGAGACCTTTGGCACTGCAAAGGCACTGAATGAAAGTGCACCACTTCCTTATAAACAGGACAGAGGCAGGAAATACACACTGAACACCAAAGTAGGCTTGAAACACAGAGGAAGTGGAAACCCTACAGGACAGAGGCAGGAAATACACAGAACCCAAAGTGAGGCTTGAAATACACAGGAAAGAAACCCTACAGACAGTAGCCAGCACAGCAGCTGACCATTGGGACATAAGGTGAGTCAGAGAGGGATCACGACCACAGTCGTGACAGTTTGGACAAATTCCTGGAGGCCAAGTCCATAGCCTGCTACTGAGATGGACACGGGGGAAGCCATTGCTTGCCCTGGGATTGGTAGCGTGGAATGGTGCTACTAATTGTATTTCTGTCAGGTACTTGTGACCTGCATTCGCCACTGCTGGAAGTACAATACTGGGCTAGATGGACCATTGGTCTGACCCAGTATGCCTGTTCTTATGTTCTTATGATTCTATAGGCATATATCCTTACTTAGCTTTGAGACTGAGCACTTAGCAAAGGTCCTACCAAATCACCTAGCAACAATACTTCCCAAATTAGTGGCGGACCCACAAGTGGGGTTTGTCCGCAGTTCTCATGCAGTTTAAAACATCAGTGCTACTCTGGAGTAAGTTAGATGCCACTCAACGCCTGCTCTGCTTGTAACGTTTGATAGGGTGTCTTGGAAGTTCATGTATGGAGTTCTGGAGAAATTTGGCATTTCGGGAACTTTTCTCACTACAAATAAATATAGATCTCCCCTGGCCTTTATAGCGGCAAATGGGATGCATAGCGAGCCCTTTCTCATCCAGCATGGAACCAGACAAGGATTCCCCTTGTCACCACTGCTTTTTGTGCTGGTCTTGGACCTCAATTAAAGCAAAAAGAATTTGGCATTCTTTCAAGCTACCATCAACTTCTATTGTCAAAACACTATTGCTAAAATATGCTCGGGCAAATTGCCTATTAGATAGTTTAATTATATAGTTAGGACATCTATCTCCAGACTGGTTTATTAATTGCCTCACACAACACCTAAAATTCATGTTCTCCAACAGCTATTTTCCAACTAGCAAAGGTAATATCATACTTACACCTATTCCTAAGAACCCCATGGCAAAAAGAAATGAGGTCACAAACTACCATTTGCTTCAATTCCTCTACTTACGAAAACAATGGAGGGATTGATAGCTCAACAACTAATGGAATATGTAACTCATTACTCTATATTACACAAATCACAATCTGGTTTCAGACCGCAATAGAGTACAGAAACATTATTAGCAACATTGACTACAAAATTCCAAAACAATCAGTAAAGGACAGAAAAGTTTGTTATTACAATTTGACATGTCCAGTGCTTTTGATATGGTGGATAATACCATATTATTAAGACTATTGGATAATATGGGAATTGGTAGCAAGGTTTTTGAATGGTTTGAGGGATTCTTAAAAAGTATATCTTATCAGGTAACAATGAATGGTAACATATCTACTCCATGGACATCGGAGTGCAGAGTGCAGGGATCTCCTGTCTCCCCAATCCTAATCAATGTCATTTTAGCGCCATTAGGCAAGAAATTAAATACCATGGGTTTCAACTCTTTCATCTATGCAAAAGGTATTACTATATATATTCCTTTCACTAGTGACATTTCTAAGATGCTAAATATAAGGACAGGTCTAGATCTACTAGAGGAATGGGCCATGACCTTCAATCTCAAACTGAATAGAGAAAAAACTATATTCTTGGTATTATCAAGTCCACATTGTCAGACCACTTATTCTACCTTCACAATAAATCAAACTGTCGATCCAACAGATATACAATTAAAAATCCTAGGAGTAGTCTTAGATAAACATATCTCCTTTGAAAACCAAGCCCATGAAGTACTTGCAAAGATATTCAAAACAATGTGGAAATTAAAGAGTCAAAACTTACTTTAATAAGAACTCATTTAGATTACTTGTTCAAACATTGATAATTTCACAATTGAATTATTGTAATTCAAATTATGCAGGAAGTAAAGAATCTATAATTAAGATGCTTGAAACCGCACAAAACACAGCAGCGCACTTAATCCATGGAGTACCAAAGTTTTAAAAGGCATTTCCTTTACATATTGCCCTACAATGGTTACCGATAAAAGCATAAACTGTGTTTAAAACCTGTACATTAATTTTCAAAATTCTGTTTGGTATGGCACCAGACTATATGATGGACTTAGTTGTATTGTTGGCTAGAAATGCAAAACCAACATCAAAAGAATATCTACTTTTGAATCTACCTAATTGTAAAACTTATGTCTGTTTATTCTGCTGGATTTGATTACCAAGGTTCTAAATGGAAGAATCTCATTCCAAAAGAAATCAGAAGTATAAGTTCCTATCTTATATTCTAAAAAGCCTTGAAGACCTGTTAAAAAAATGTTTCTCTAACTGTTAAACAGAAAACCTCAGTTTATTAGATGTAAGCTATTATAACACCATTTCATTGTAAGCCACAGTAAACCAAAATTTATTTTTGGAAGTAGAATACAAGAATAAATAAAATAAAGCTGCTGCATTTGCAGATTTATTGGCCCATATAGTAGATCCCATGCGCTCCCTCCCTGTCCTCCTAAAGAGTACTAAAGAATTTAGTGACTTCTGGGGGTTTAAATTAAATAAATACATATAAGAGGCTTTGCTCACTGATGCCACACTAATTAGGGCCTGGGAAGATGCTTTTCCTCTCTGATGGACCACAGACTCCTTCCGTTACCTTGGACTACAGCTCTTGGTTGATCGCTGTAAATTATATCAACAGAATACACCAGACCTTCTAAAATTCACTACACAGAACTTGGAGGCATGGGAAGCTTTGCCTCTATCACTCAGTGGGCCAATTAATTTAATTCATATGATCATCTTCCCTAAGTGGCTCTACGTCCTCCAAAATTTGCCCGTTTTTCTCCTACACATAGACTTAAGGGTTATTAATAGACTGTTTATAAGTTTTTGCTGGGAGAATAACAAATTCAAATTAAAAGTGGATAGATTATATGGTCCATAGAGAAGAGGGGAGCTAGGGCTTACAGATCTTAAATGGTACAGCCAGATGAGTTTATTATGCCACTTAAGAGACTGGGTCTTAAATACTGATATAGACACTCCATTAGATAAGGAACAGGCCTTAACATTACCATTTCACTTAAATTACCTATTGCATGCTCAGCTTCTCACATTCCCCTTTCATTTATGGCGTGGAGAGGCATAATCGAACGCAAACGCCCATCTCCATGGGTGTCTATCTCCGAGAACGGGTACGTGAAGGGGCGGGACAAACCGTATTTTCGAAAAAAAATGGGCGTCCATCTTTTTCCCCGATAATACAGTTTGTGCCCGGCAAATGCATCGGATTTGTGTGGATTTGAGCTTGGCAGTTTCGTTTTTCAGCGATAATGGAAACCGAAGGCGCCCAGCTCAAAAATGACCAAATCCAAGGCATTGGTTTGTGGGAGGGGCCAGGATTCGTAGTGCACTGGTCCCCCTCACATGCCACGACACCAACCGGGCACCCTAGAGGGCACTTGTAACAATTTAAAATAAATAGTTAACTACCTCTGAAGTCCATAGCTCCTTTCCTTTGGGTGCTGAGCCCCCCCAAATCCCACTGCCCACAACTCTACACCATTACCATAACCCTTATGGCTGAAGGGGGGCACCTAGATGTGGGTACAGTGGGTTTTGGGGGCGGTTTGGAGCGCTCCCATTTACCACCACAAGTGTGACAGGTGGGGGGGGGGGGGATGGGCCTGGGTCCACCTGGCTGAAGTCCACTGCACCCACTAACAACTGCTCCAGGGACCTACATACTGCTGTGATGGAGCTAGGTATGACATTTGAGGCTGGCATACAGGCTGGAAAAAAAAGTTGTTAAAGTTTTTTTTTAGGTGGGAGGGGGTTAGTGACCACTGGGGGAGTCAGGGGTGGTCATCCCCGATTCCCTCCGGTGGCCATCTGGTCATTTAGGGCAATTTTTTGGGACTTGTTCGTGAAAAAAAAGGGTAAAAAAAAGTGACCCAAATTCGCGCTAAAAACGCCTCTCTTTTTTCGATTATTGGCCGAGGACGCTCATCTCTCCTCAGCCGATAAACACGCCCCAGTCCCGCCTTCACCATGCCTCCGACATGCCCCCATCAACTTTGGCCGTTTCCGTGACAGATTGCAGTTTAAGACATCCAAAATCGGCTTTCGATTATACCGATTTGGACGCCCACGGGAGAAAAAGACGCCCATCTCCCGATTTGGATCGAAATATGGGCGCTTTCTCTTTCGAAAATAAGCTGCATAGTGTTCTTACACGTCCATTATGGGAAACCTGGAAGAGGTTCTTGCGACTTTGTGGGCACAGACCTTTTTCTAGTGATCTTCTCCCTATTGCAGGTAATGTAGCTTTTAAGTCAGGGATGGACAATATAATGTTTCAATAGTGGGCTCAACAAGGTATACAATTCTTATCACCACTGAAAACCCCAACTGGCTGGGTATGCCCTGAAGACCAGGTTGAAAATCCATGACAGAGACAATTGATACATTTTGTGTCACGTGAGGATAACGTTTGAAGAAGCTTAGCTGCAAAACTCACAGACTTTTTCCAGGTTGAGGTTCCACAAGCCCAGTCCATCTTGATGCTGTCCAAGCAACTTTGTCATATTCTTCCATCAAAAAGCTATACAGGAACACTTAAGAATTTGGGCTCATGAGTTGGGTATTAAGATAACGAATAGAGAGTTTATACAGTTGCTTGGACAGACTCCATCTATTATCTACTGCGCCAGTATGCGAGAATGTCATTTCCACACTCTGAGAGCTTACTTTTCACAAAGACAAGCAAACAGAGATAGAGTGGCTTTATCCCCTAAATGCCGCAAATGGGGGAGTCAGCATGTTTTATGGAGTAGTTCAAAGTTACAGTCTTTCTGGTCACAAACTGTACGTTACTTATCATCTTTGATAGGGAAAATTCTTATAATGTTGCTGGTGGGTCTGAATTTGGTAAAACTGCAGAGTGTGGCTTTCCTGAATAGAGGGGAAAGATTATTGCTGGCTAAAGCTAATCTTACAGCAAGAAGATGTATTATGCATCACTGGGTTGGGGGAAGACCCACCTTCCTACTGGTAATGGAGAAACAGGCTGTATATGCTCCTTACCGTGGAGGTAGGGATGCTTGCTTCTCCTTTAAAAGAAGGAAGCTGTTCTTGTCTGCCTGAGAGATGTATATTCAATCACTGCCTATGAGAGTAAGAAGTAGAATTCGAAATGAGTTGGATGTGTAGACCTGATACATATACAGATTTGTTCTATTAGATCCATGCCTTGCTTAATTCTTTTTTTTTTTTTTGGGGGGGGGGGGGGGGAGTTGCATTATAAGTATGGAGGGAACCTGGGGGTTGAAGGCTTATAAAGAGGATGGACTCCATGTTCTATAATTTCAGAACAAATATTAATGGAAGATTTGTTTTCTGTATTGTTGATTATTGGTTCAATATGTTGATTATTGGTTCAATAAAGACAAATTTAAATAGGAGTATTAAACAATTTGAAGAAATATATGCAGGCACACTTGGTGCTTCACTATCAATCTGCACAGGAAACAATTTTACTCCTGCATCATCAAAAGCACAGAAGTGCATATAAACCATCATCCATTATGATCTGTCAGAAGTTACTATTACATCATTGTAAATATCTTTAACCAAAACCTGATTTTTGACAAGTTACAGAAGTGTAGTATTTTTAGATTTTTTTTAGCTATGCAAAAGTTACTTATAAACAGTTACACAATTGATTGTGCAGTGGGAAGTAAGTGTAAAGGTTTGTCCTTGGGATTAATTACTGCTAAAGGGCTGACTTAACTGGTGCTTTTACTGTAAAATTATTCTAAAACAATTTTAAACTTAACCTTCCTTTATTAAACACATTTATTAGAAGGGATTGAGTCTGGCAGAACAATTTTAAATGTGTTGGACATACTA
Organism: Microcaecilia unicolor; assembly: GCF_901765095.1. Classification (NCBI taxonomy): domain Eukaryota; kingdom Metazoa; phylum Chordata; class Amphibia; order Gymnophiona; family Siphonopidae; genus Microcaecilia; species Microcaecilia unicolor. Next base: position 177,278,771 of record NC_044039.1, on the reverse strand, counting down.
TGGCATGCAAAACTGCACTGTCCTATGGAAGTACATACTGGCCCTGTTTGGAACAAAGTTTCACAGGAAATTGTACAAAATCTAACCAACCACCTTCCCCCACTCTTTCCAATTTATGTTTTTACATTTAAAATCAGTTATAGAAGGAAACAAAAACAAGATCGGGTTACTTCAATCCTAACCAATGACTAATCCATAAAGCCTGAATATGTTTAAAATGTTTTAAAGTGGGCACCACTATAGAATCAGCTTCCAAACTTCATTAAGTTTTATAAAATTCATGTTACCCCACAGACTAGGAATAGATCCAAGCCATTTGGCAAATAACAAATGCAGTCTGGGCTTCAGCTCATTTTGGTATAATGGTCTGTCTTCGTGCCAAAAGTCTAGAAGAGAGGCCAGAGGCAACTGACTTTCAAAAATTGTTTTTCCTTTTAAAACTGAAGCTGTAGTATATACTATTTTCAAACACCTGAAAATCCAAACATTTAGGCATTTTTAAAATTTATTTATAAAACTGTCTACTAAATCTCAGGCTAAAGTTCGGTTTTTACACTGATTTATCCTGCCAATTCATCACATCATGGCAGATTTTCAACAAGCTGCTTGGTGGTGGCTTAGCCAGTTAGGTTAGTCCCAGTTAAATTCAAGTTTCAGGGAAATGAACATTTCCTAAATCTCAGCCAGCTAAATTAACTGCCTTCAATTTGGGCACCCTGACATACATGTTTAAAATCACCAAGCTAATGCTGAAACTTAAGTTACAGCCCCCCAATACAATACCATTGGTCCATTCACTTTTCGAGTAGCTAAAGACAACTGCTTAATGAAACTGCACAGCTACATTCATCCACTGTATGGGAGAAAGTAGCTAGATCAATTTGAAAAACTGACCCTAATGTGCTCAACAGTCAAGATTATTCTTTGAACTCAGTAATATTTATGACAGTGGTTCCCAAACCTGGTCTTGGAGGCACCCCAGCCAGTCAGGTTTTCAGGATACCCAGAATGAATATTCATGAGAGAGATGTGGAGGAAGTGCATGAAAATCTCTCTCATGAATATTCATTCTGGGTATCCTGAAAACCTGACTGGCTGGGGTGCCTCGAGGACCAGGTTTGGGAACCACTGATTTATGGTACTACAATTTAATTTCCCAAAAAAGTCTATTTTCTTACAGCTTTCTCTCATGTCTTTATTTTGGAAGTTTCATTCAAATTCCTCATACATCAATTGATTCCATAGAATAAAACTTAGTTAACCTAAAGGCTTACCACAAAAGGTCCACTTCCTCAAATGAATCACATCAACACACAGTAGACCTAAGGTTCACTTAAACATTATTTAATAGGAGGAAAAGGTCTCGCATGTCACCGGGTCAGAACACCCTGATCATTGTAAACAGGTGAAAAAAAAAACCCCACTCTACACCAATTTAAATCATTGACCAAAAACCTCCCTCCTACCGCAAGACTGAAAACAATGGCAGCGACACTAAGCATGAATTCATGATGTATGCAGAAGCCAGGCAATATAAGTGATTTTTACAATTATTGAAGGTTCACTGTTATTTACTGAGTGACATTTGCTGTTTCTTAAGTTGTAGGTAATCACTAGCTGAGGCAGCAAAACGGGTGCCTGTCGGGATCAAGTGAGATACACATAAGTGTCATTTCATATTGAAGAAGTTTTTGCCAATTGCTAGTCTCTTTTGTTATAAATTTATTTTAGAAAAAATGTTTAAATTATTAATAAATTGCAATTTGAATGAATCTAGTAGGTTATTGGTCAATGATTAGAGCGGCCACCAGTGGGTTTATTTTTTGACCTGGTTACAATGATCAGGGTGTTCTAACCCGGTGACATACGAGACTTTTTCCTCCTATTAAATAATGTTTAAGTGAACCTTAGCTCTAATGTGTGTTGATGTGATTCCATAGAATAAACACTGTTTATCAAACCAACAAAGCTATCTGCAAGAATTTAATTGTGATATAACCATCACCTAAGTTTTGTTTCTGGGGTTTTTTTCTACTTATCTTTGCTGTCAGTCAAATTGTTATGCATTTGAAAGATTTCGGGCCAATTTATTGGTTTACACAATAGGTTGATTTAATGGAACCAAATGGTATAAGAGTCACCATGCAGGCATCTTGATTGTGTTATATATGTTATTATTGGTTTGAATTTAATTTTTTAATTATTTTTTGAGTCAATATCTTATCGTATATAATAATTCGCACCTCCAACGTTCCATGTCTGGCTGCCTGGGTTCGCAACATCTCCTGACCAGGGGCGTATCTGCTATGGGGCCCGTAGATTTGCCCTTGGACCCCCCCCTACCAACGGCCCTCTTAACCCCTCCCTCCATACATACTATATGGACAGTTCAATAATTACTGGAGTTTCATACCTTGGGGGTGTGCTTCAGTGAAATGTAACTGAAATGGAATGCAGAAGTTATAGAGAATTTCTTTCAGGAGATGATATCTAGAAACAACAATGTTTCAAGGATCAAGTCTTAATTTTCTAAAGTTTTGTCAAAAAATTTCAATATAAAGAAGAATGAAACAGTGTGGTGGGCACATCAGTTTCCAAGAACCTTACACTTCCATGAAGCAATACGGGTGACAGTACATAGCACAGTGATGCACTAGGCACAAATGCATGCCAGGCACAGAAAGAGAGCACGTAAAAATTAAATTCCTCTCTTTCATCAACATGTTAAATAGAAATAAAACAAAGAAAGTAAAATAAAATAAGATGATACCTTTTTTATTGACTAACAATACATTTTTTGCTTAGCTTTCAAAGGCAATATCTTATTCAGATTAGAAATCCGCAAATGAAAACATATTAGAATATATATATATGAAATACAAAAGCACTCTGACAGCCACGCGGGGAAAGGGAGGAGTGGGTGGGAGGAGAGAGAAACAGGGAGAGAGGAATGGGTAGTAACATTTAGGTCAAATGTTGAGATTGTCGGGTTTACAGACGGCCGGCTTCAAAAAAGTGGAAAAAAAAATCCAAGTGCTCGTCAGGGACGTCTAATTTTTGCTCAGCTTTTTCAGTAGTACCAGTGGGATTTGAACCGGCCACCTCTGGATTATAAGCCTGGTGCTCTAACCACTTGGCCACAGCTCCACTTACTTGAATGTCTCTCCCTTTTGATTATTCCCCTTCAGGACTCTCTCAGCCACTCACAGACAGTTAAATGCGCTGTGATTGGCTGAGAGAGACCCCTGTCTGTGATTGGCTGAGAGAGACCTGAAGGGGCATAATCAAAAGGGAGGGACATCCAAGTAAGTGGAGCTGTGGCCAAGTGGTTAGAGTACTGGTCTTGTAATCCAGAGGTCACCGGTTCAAATCCCACTGGTACTACTGAAAAAGCCAAGCAAAAATAGTTTTGATTTAGGACGTCCCTGACGAGCACTTGGATGTTTTATTTTTTTGGGTGGGAGGGAATTGGTGACCACTGGGGGAGTAAGGGGAGGTCATCCCTGATTCCCTCGGATGGTCATTTGGTCAGTTGGAGTAAGGGGAGGTCATCCCTGATTCCCTCGGATGGTCATTTGGTCAGTTGGGGCTCCTTTTTGAAGTTTGGTCGTGAAAAAAAAGGGACCAAGTAAAGCCGGCGAAATGCTCCTCAAGCCTGGCTTTTTTTTCCATTATCGGGCGAAGCCGGCCATCTTATGAGCACGCCCCCATCCCGCCCCCGTCCTGCCTTCACTTCCCTACCGACATGCCCCCTTGAAATTTCGCCAGCTCCGCGACGGAAAGCAGTTGAAGCCGGCCAAAATCGGTTTTCAATTATACTGATTTGGCCGGTTTCAGGAGATCGCCGGCCATCTTCCGATTTGTGTCAGAAGATGGCCGGCGATCACTTTCGAAAATGAGCTGGATAGTAATATTTTTTGTGTATACCTTACCTTGATTTGTATCTGTCATTTCCAGGGCACAGACCATATAAGTCTGCCCAGCACTATCCCTGCCTCCCAACCACCAGGGTGACAAAGCAGTATCATTTTATGGGTTAAACAGAGGCATAGTCAGGTTTTGATGTCAGGGGGAGCACACTTTTATAAAATACATGCCGGTTGGTGTCAGCTAGACAGCAATGCCTGTGTTGTCGCAGGCAATGATTAATACAAGCTCTCTCTGTTGTGTCCTGCCTACAAGGAAACAGGATGTTACATCAGGAAGCAGAACACAGAAGAGGTCCCTAAACTGGTCAGAGCAGGCAACCTGTCTTCTTAACTACAAAGTAAAAATATTCAAATTGTGACCATCACCTCAGGAACAGCACACACACTTTGTTTAAATCAGATGGACATTTGTTTGTGTGGTGACTCTACAGGATGTGCAGACCACTAGTACTGAGCATTTTTATTTTGGGTGACAAGAGCCACCAAAGACGGTCCTTGCCCCAGAGCAGCTGAGCCTACTTTCAAATAAGGCCAAATGCTTTGTGAAATAACACAAAACCCTGCAAAAAGACACCCAAAACCTATACTGAAAAAAAAAAAAAAAACTTACCACACCATAACAGCCCTAACCCACCTATGAAAAGACAGTGCTACAAATATTACACTGAGCCCTAGAGAAGTGTTTCCCTAGGTGGTCCTGGAGTACCCCCTTGCCATTCAGGTTTTCAGGCTATCCACAATTAATCTGCATGAAAGAGATTTGCATGTAATGGAGGCAGTATATGCAAATCAATTTCATGCATATTCATTGTGGATATCCTGAAAACCTGACTGGCAAGGGGGTACTCCAGGACCAACTTGGAAAACACTGCCCTAGAACACCAAATTTACCACACCGTAACAGCTCTAACCCATCTATGAAAAGACAGTGCTATCTGTATTACACTGGGCTCTATAGCACCAATATACCTACTACTGGAAAACTGGAACAAGCTGCATTGTTACACATTCCTACATAGAAATTACCTGCTAGCAGAATCCTTCATCTCAGTCACATATGCAGAACATGGATATACCCTCATCTACATAAGAGTAGCCATACTGGGTCAGACCAATGGCCCATCTACCCAGTATCCTGTTTCCAACAGTGGCCAAGCCAGGTCACAAGCACCTGGCAGAAACCCAAAACATGGCAACATTCCATGCTACCAATCTAATACAGAATAAGGAGCCACAAAAACAAACAAACAAAAACATACAGACAAAAGCAGAAATCGAGACCCCCCCCCCCTTCTCTGTGCAAGGAAGTCACTCTAAACAGTACAATACTGGTGAAAGAGAAATAGAAATGCATTTTCTCTTGTACTTTGCAAAATAAAAATAGAAAAAAATGTACGTTTTAAAAAGCAGGTAACCTCAGTCCTTACAAAGTATTAAATAAAAATAAATTTTTCTTTCTACCTTTGTTGTCTGGGAATTTAATTTTCTAATTGGGCTGGTCCCAGTCTTTTTTTCCACGTACCATGAGTCAACCTTTCAAATTCTTTTCCAGCTTGGCCTTTCCATTTCTTCTCTCTCCTCTTGTCTTCTTCCTTTCCTTCTCTACATCTTCTAGGACTGATCTTTCGTTTTATGTTCCCACTATCAAATAGCTGTGTACAGAGCTGCCAAGTGATCCAGTTTTGATATTTTCTTTCTACTCAAGTATCCTCTGTTTATCCCACACATTTTTTAATTGTGTACATTGTACTTTAGTCTCAGTTTCAATCTTAGAGACTATAAAGGTTTCTTTATGGACTCATTTTTTCAATAGTTAAAGGGAAGAGCATTTTACTCCTGCAGTTCGACATGTCCAGTGCCTTTGATATAGTGCACCACGGTATACTTTTGTGGCTCCTTGACTATTTTGGTGCAAGTGGTAACGTACTAGCCTGGCTGAGAGGTTTTCTTACATCCAGATCCTACCAAGTCCACGCCAACTCTAATCTATCATCTCGTTGGAAAGCAGACTGCGGGGTGCCACAGGGCTCCCCTCTATCACCTACCCTCTTCAATTTGATGTTGATCCCTCTGGAAACGGCCCTCTCTAAACTGGGACTAAACCCATTTATCTATGCAGATGAGATCACTATCTTCATCCCTTTTGAGAAAGACCTAACTGAAATCACCTGTAGGATCCGGCGAGGCTTTAACACCATGCTCGATTGGACTAATTCTTTTCGATTTAAACTCAACGCTGAGAAAACGCACTGTTTGATCCTCTCCTCTCCCTATAACAAACTCAGGCCTCCTACATTAATTACTCCTGAGCTTGTCCTGCCTATCTCGGCATTCTTAAAAATCTTGGGAGTTCTGCTTGACAGATCTTTGACTTTGGAGCAGCATGTGAACTCTACAGTCAAGCAAATGTTCTACTCTCTTTGCAGGCTTAAGCGTGTCAAGCCTTACTTCCTTCGAGACGTATTCCGCAATCTAGTCCAGTCCCTGGTAAATAGCCATCTTGACTACTGCAACAGTATCTACGGGGGATGCATGAACCTGCTCCTAAAAAAACTGCAAACTGCCCAGAATACAGCAGCTCGACTCATCTTCGGCAAATTGAGATTTGAAAGTTCGAGACCACTACGTGAGCAGCTGCATTGGCTTCCTGTGAAGGACCGCATCGCGTTCAAGATCTGCGTATTGATGCACAAAATAATCTATGGAGAAGCCCCTTCCTATATGAACACTTTCATTAACCTGCCGCCCAGGAATTCCCGAAGGTCGGCCCGCTCGTACCTCAATCTCCACTACCCGGCTCCTCGTGGCCTCAAATATAAGACAATTTATGGTTCCTCCTTCCCTTATATCTCAGCACTCAACTGTGGAACGGGCTGCCGCAAGAGGTCAAATTCACTCCTGATCACCCGACCTTTAAGAAGCTACTCAAGACCTTCCTTTTTGGCAGAGCATATGCTGCGAGCCCTTCTGGAGCTACGCCATTTTAACCCGTGGCTCTCTCTCTCTATGATAACAACACCTCTCCTCTCTTCCCTTTTCCTCCTCAGTTACTTCTTTCTCCTTCTTGTGACCTTGTATTTTGTACTATTGTTTGCTTTTTAACTATTGTGTGCCACATTGAGCCTGCCCTTGGGTGGGAATACTGTGGGATATAAATGTCATAAATAAATACATACATAAATGTATCATTCTTATTTTAAAATAGCACATCCAAAATTAAATCTTTAAAATATCATATCTATACCTACACACACAAATTTATAAATGCTATGAAATTAGCAAGCTGAACGCTTATAATACAAATGACTATTCTGGAATCAACAGTATAATTACATTTCCTACAGTGACTTTGTAATCTCTTGAGTATTTACTCTAGACTAAACAGGCTCATTCAGCTGCCCTGTGTCTGATTGCCGATGAAAGAAGCTTGTTTGACAACTGCTTCAAGCAGAAACATTTTTTCCATGACTGCAAAAAAGTTTTTAAAAAATTACCAGACTAGGATTCATGTTAGATCGATGAGTTAATTTTGAAGCAAAATGCCAACAAAAACAATTATTATGGACATTGTGCTGTCATGGCAAGTTTCTGAGGTGTATTTAACAGTGCTTATAGCTCTGCAGCCAACTTTAAACATAAGTAATTACATGATGTAGTCAGGCTTCCTTTTTGTTTCTTTATTCATTTTCCATATTTTCTGCTTTTATGACCCTCATGAGAGCTCTTGTAGTTATACAACCCACACTATACCCACAGGTGGGCAGATAGGAAGTGAGACTATTTCATAGGCAGCCCACCTTTACTAAATTCACAGACTAATGACCTTGACAGAGGAACACTAAACAAAATACCATATCCAACTAAATCTTAACCTTTTTTTTTTTTTAGAAAGTTTTTTCCCTTTTAAGCAATAGGGTTTCAAAATTACAGTAGTTGGTTCCTCATGGTCTTTCTTCTTATTCGTAGTTAAAAATAAGGAAAGAAGAAAAGGTAACATGAGTTTTCCGATCTCACCGATTAGACTGCTTTTAAAACCTCAAACAGCATAAAATGTATGCAAGAAAGCATTTAAATTCAAAGGTCTCTGGATCTAAATATCACCTAAAGCACCAAAATATCAAAGGACTCTCAAAGACTTAAATGTGATTTCCTCATCAGAAATCTAAAGGAAAACATTTATATTACCTTATAAGAAAAGTAAATGGAAGACAGCAAGCAGATGGCAACCTATAAGACTGACAGTTATATACTCACTGATATTTACTCTACCAAACATGGCCTCACCACCTTTACCAGGCAAAGCCTAAAGAGCTATGCCTTCATACCAACCACCACAATATTCTATTCTATCAACAACAATCATCAAAGATGGTCATGGGATAGTTAACATAAATAAGCTCCCAAATGAGGCATGGCTGTCACCACTTCTGCCAGCTGTTACTCACCCTGGCTATACAGGTAAACAATTGGAGCTATTCAGAAAATGAAAAATTCACACATAACAACATAAAATCCATGCTGGGCCAGACCAAAATTCATCAGATCATAACCTCCTTCAGTTGTCTTTTCTCTAAGCTGAAGAGCCCTAATCTGTTTAGTTTCTGTTCATAAAGAGAGATATCCAATACCCTTTATCATTTCTGTAGCCCTTCTGTAACTTTTTCTAACTGTATAGCCTTTTTGAGATGGGGTAACCAAAACCAAACGCAGGACTCAAGGTGTGTTTGCATCAGGGACAGATTGTGAGTTGAAATTCAATCAACTGACAGAAGTCCAAGTTTCCATAAAATGTATGTAGAACTTCAACATTCATGCAAATCAACCTTTAAGAGGATGGTTCAAGTCACTATCAGTTCTTTATAATGAAACAAGAATTCCACTATCAAATCAGTGATAGATATTAACCTTCATTCATCAACTCCTAGTGGAGTACAAACCAAGAGTCCTATAATGGATCCAACCCAGACAATAAAATCAACAAGATCTCTACAGGAAGCATACCTGTAACCAGTGGCGTAGCTATGGGTGGGCCTGGGTGGGCACAGGCCCACCCATTATTGGCTCAGGCCCACCCTGTGTGGCCTTCAAAATAGTTCAGCAATGGCTGCCTCACTCTCCTCTCTCCCTCACTCCCAGATCTGGCATTTGCCTTCCGCCTGCAGCTACACAACACGCCCCTTCCCAGTTCTACCTCAGCACCTTCCTCAGCAGCTCCCCTTTGCCACTCCCTGCCCTCACTGACATCATTTCCTGTTTCCTCCTTGGTAGGAAGCAGCAGAGGGATCTGCCTGCGGGGCTGGCCAGGCAGTGGATGTACATAGCTGCTGTCAAAAGTACTGAGGTATGGGGGTAGTTTCAGAGAGAGGGGAGATGCTGGGCCTTGGGGAGGAGGGAATGCTGGATCTGTGAGTAGAGGAGAGAGGGATTTTGGAAGGCTCACCCATCCAAACTCTGGGCCCACCCAAAATGAAAGGTCTGGCTACGCCCCTGCCTGTAACTGAAATAATTCTTACCCACCTTCTTTCTTATGAGGTCTGCTCTTGTAGAAATAATCATACTCCAACACAATTCCATCCCTCTCAATTAGCCATGTTTCTACTATGTAATACACAACTCCTTATATTCCATTCAGTCCTTTAATAGATGGCACTTATGTCCACGTGATCTAATATTTACAAGGCCCACACATACAGTCAGCTTAGAGAGAGACTCAAAACTGCCCAACGAAATTACTTTCAAGCAATGTCTACACACAAATTTATAATTATGAGGATCTAATATTTTACTAAGGGAGAACAAAGGATGACCTCCTCCAGCTCAGACAACCAGAAGACCTTCAAAATAGTATAACAAACTCCCCTCTTGGTATGGCCTACACTAAAGAGGTGGGGGGGGGGGGGGGGGCGCCGAGGTGGACTGGGGAGAGAGCCTGTTGTTAAAACTTTACCAGCACACCACTGGCTTAAGTATCATTATGATTGATAGTTTATGCCAATTGCCTCAAGATGATTCAAGTGCCACAACTGCATGTCTTAATTTAACCAATAACACTGTGTGATGAAGAAATGTGCACTAGTGTTTCTACATATAATGTAAGATGTCGGTGTCTGAGGAATGGACCAATGTGGCCTTGAAAGGTCATGAACTGCATCTCTGGATTAATCATACATTGGTTCATGAAAGGTATCACAACCTATAAAGAATCCGATTCTTTCCGAGACCAAATTTAGGGGGCCTTTTACCAAGCTGTGGGAAAAACCCCCCAGAGAACTCTTACTGCATGGCCATACGAAAGGAAGCCATTACCACCACCCATTGAGGTGGCGAATATGGGCTCCTGCGCTAACCTGGTGGTAACTGGGCAGCACGCGGCGGTTTTCTTTTTCCCCAGAAATGGTTCTGCCACTCTGTAAAAGGGCTCCTTAGCTACTAGAACTGCTGCAGTATATAAATGAACTTTCAATGATATATAAAAGTGTACAACAATGTGCTGTTAAAATGGCTGGGTATAAGTGGACCTCCGGCAGTTCTTGGAGAAGTGGTTACCCCAGGTGTTGAATCTGAAGCAGATGGAGAGCGGTTTGAAGATTGAGCGGGCACACCGGCTCGGGCTACTAAGACAAGGGAAGGACAGACCGAGAGTAGTGATCTGCAGGGTCCTGAATTACACCCACAAGCAGGACATTTTGCATACATGGCGGCAGCGGGGTAAAATCCAATATGAAGAGTCCACGGTGCTGTGTTTTCAAGACTTTTCAGCAGCGGTAGCGGCACAGCGCAGACAATTTACAGAGGTCTGCAAGCAATTCTATGAGAGGCAAGCAAGCTTTGCATTACTTTTTCCCGCCAACCTGCGCATACAGTTTGAAGGCAAGCCTCACTTCTTCACGTCCCCGGCGGAGGCGAAGCAGTTTGTGAAGCGAATGGAAGGCACCGCGGCGGAGAGCGGTGAACTGGAGACTGCTGGTAATCGCCCAGAATAATGCTCCGCTGGGAGATGTGTGATAAGAGAAGAACATGCGATACCAGGGGAAGACTGTTGAGAGGTAGTGCAAAATGCAGCAGTGGACAGTAAATTGAAGGGGTTGACTACTGCATTTGGGAGGTAGGCAAGAGGAAGAACCATAGATTAATTACTCATGGGAAGAGAATTGTTTGGAAATGGGGTGATAAAAGTTATAGTGTTCTATGATGTCGCAGGGTGAGGGGAGGGGCATGGACGTGACCAGTTCTCAAGTGAGGACACAGTCTCAGTTTTCGGGGAGGGAGGGAGGTGGGGAGGGGAGGGGGGAGGGGTTGGGTGGGATGGGGAGGGTGAGGGGAAGATGGATGGGGAATATGAGAGTGAGCCTACATATATTGTGTGCTGGATGTTATTTGTACTTTATTGTGTTGTTCTCCTCTTCAGAGCAGAACGGAGTGTGAGTTGTAGAGTACTATGCTCTAAACAAGGTGGCGAAAGGGGACTGCACCCAGGGGCTGGGGGGGGGGTGCGTCCTCACAATGAAGGTTAAAAGATCAAAATTTAAGACAGACCTGCAGATGAATGAGACCGTTTAAGTTAGTGTCCTGGAATGTGGGGGGGATATCCTCACCCATTAAACGTACAAAGGTTTTGCAAGCACTAAAGCGACATAAAGCAGACCTTGCGTTTTTGCAGGAAACACACTTGACCACTCAGGAACATAATAAATTCCAGAAGGGCTGGGTAGAACACGTGGTGGGTTCCCCGGCGGCAGGCAAGAAAGGGGGAGTAGTGATTTTGATACGTAAAGGCCTGCAGGCTCAGATTAAGCGGGTTAAACAGGGTGCAGAGGGGAATTACGTTCTGGCTGAAGTGGAGATGGGGAGCATTAGGTATATTTTATGCAACGTGTATGCACCCAATGTGTATGATCGCAAATTTCATCGAACCCTTATAGAGCTGCTGGGTCCTTATCAGGGGAGTAACGTGATTTTGGGAGGGGATTTCAATCTGGTGTATGACGCTCAGATGGATAAGACGGGTCCCTCAGCAACTAGTCGGGTTCAGGGGGTGGGGGGACTACCCTTCCTCTGCTCCACACTGGACTTGATAGACGTGTGGAGAGTGTTACACCCAAATATGAGGGACTATACACACCTGTCCAGGGCGCACCTCACACAATCGCGTATCGATTACTTCTTCATTTCTAGAAATCTATTTCCAAAAGTAACAACAGCAGAGATAGGGCCGTGTGAGGTGTCAGACCACTCCATCATCTGGATGCAGTTGCAGGGACCAAGGGAGGGGGAAGGAGGGGGAAGCTGGAGATTTCCATTTGAGTTATTTTGGGACCCACATTTTAAGGCCTATATAAGTGGAAAATGGAAGGAGTACGCGGACCATAATAAGCAACATCAGTGCCAGCCCAGTTTGTATTGGGAGACATCTAAGGCAGTGATACGGGGGGAGATAATTGCATACAGGGCCAGAGCTAAGAAGATGAGAGACAAGGAGATCATCAGATTGGAGAAAGAAGTCCGTTATCAGAGGGTTAGATGTGGGGCGCGCATGACATCAGAGGAGAAAGGAGCTCTATTAGCCTCCCAGAAAGCGCTGAACGAATTACTGCACCAGAGGGTGGTAAAGTCCCATAAGTACTATCAATATCAATATTTCATTCATGGTAATAAAGCTGGGGCGTTGCTGGGGAGATTGATACGTGGAAAACGGGGCTGTCAGGGAATTTTGGAAGTCAAAGATGAGGGTGGCCGACTTCTCAGGGAATCAAAGGACATTGCTAATTGTTTTAAGAGGTATTATGAAAAACTATATAGGGAGCCTACAGAGATAATGCAAGATAGAACGCTTTACTTAATCAATCAAGCCCTGCCGCAGATTTCAGATTCCCAGAAAGAGTACCTAAATGGCCCCATTACGGAAGGCGAGTTGATGCTGGCGCTTCAGCAGAGCAATATCCAAAAAGCACCGGGGCCTGATGGGTACACCATTGCCTACTACAAGTTAGTCCAAGAACAGGTGACACTTCCTTTGTTAAATCTTTACAATGAGATGGTTACCTCCGGGGTAATGTCTGATACATTGAATGTGGCAAAAGTGATAGTACTACCAAAGCCAGGGAAGGATAGTACTGAAGTAGGGTCATACAGGCCCATTTCCCTATTAAATTGTGATGTAAAAATCTACGCCAAGATCTTGGCCAACCGTCTGGCCAGGGTTCTGCCAGACTTGATTGCATCCCCGCAGGTGGGATTTGTGAAGGGAAGATCGGTGGGGAGCAATGTCCGGGCGCTCTTGGCATCCCTGGAGATTATGGAGAGGCAGAAAAGGCCCTCTCTGCTGGTCAGTTTCGACGCAGAGAAGGCCTTTGATCATGTCGTTTGGAATTTTGTGTTTACAGTAATGGAAAAGGTTGGGGTGGACGGTCATTTTCGTACTGCAGTAAGGGCACTCTATTTTAACCCGCAGGCATTCATGTGGGTCAATGGGGAACAATCGGCATTGTTTAAGATCAGAAGAGGCACCCGGCAAGGGTGTCCATTGTCCCCGTTGTTGTTTGTGCTCGCTCTGGACCCATTGATTAGGGAAATCGTGTCCCACCCAGAGGTGGAGGGGGTGCGGTGGGGCTCCTCCATGTTTAAGGTGTCTGCATTTGCAGACGACATATTAGTACATCTTACTCACCCCGGTCGATTGTTACGTGCTCTGCTGGAACTGTTTCAGGAGTATGGCGACTTTGCAGGGCTCAAAATAAATTACTCTAAATCGTTGGCACTGACAGCTCATGCAAGTGTAAAGACAGAATGGGGGGCTGGATTCCCGCTCAAGTGGGCTTCGGATTTCATTCCGTATTTGGGGGTGAAGATCTCTATGAGAACCTCCATGTTGTATCAACTAAATTTCACTAATCTACTAGTTAAAATGAAGGGTAGACTGAATAGGTGGGGGACTCTACCACTTACACTGCATGGGCGGATACATTTATTTCGCATGGTTGAATTTCCGAGGTGGCTATATACATTCCAGGTGCTGCCCTTGCGGCTTAAATGCAAAGATCTCAATCAGTTGTACCGACATCTGAGGAGGTTTGTGTGGAGAAATGCGAAGCCGAAAATTCCACTGACATTACTCATGGGTCCATGGAGGGAGGGAGGCATGGGCCTTCCAAATGTCCGCAGATATAATCAGGCCTGTCTATTGAGACACTTGGGGGACTGGTTGTTAGGGAGGCAAGATTACACACCACGGAGAATGGAGTATGATTTTTTTAAGCCATTCCATCCGCATTATCTACTGCATGGGGATAGGAGAGTGATACCGGCCTATATTCGTCACAGTATACTTTTGGGCCCCTTAAGGGAGGTGTGGAGAGATTTGAATAAGACATGGGGCTTGGAGGCAGATGTCTCGGATTTATTGCCATTGCAGGATAACCCACAATTTGTCCCCGGTACAGAGAACAAAATATTTCATAGATGGGCGATACTGGGGATTACGAGACTGGAGCACGTATTAGATGCAAGGGGGAAGATCCTATCTTTGGGAGCTTTGGGAGTAGGTATAAGTATGAACCATATATTTGCATACCATCAGCTAGCTCACTACGTCCGGTCTTTGGACCAAAGTAAATTGGGGAGTGGTCACGGGCGTAGGCTTAGGGCCTTTTTTGGGATGATCACAGGAGACAGGCTGTCAGTTTCAAGCTTGCAAAAAGCCATAGGGGAGCTGGAAGGAGAGAGAGACACGTCCGCTATTTGTCAACGATGGGCAGGGGACCTGGGGCAACCACATTTACAGTTAGATTTCCGTAAACTGATAGCACGTGTCCCTCAGGTATCAGTAAATGCAGGCCTTCGGGAGTGCCAATACCGGATCGTGTATAGAGCATATATGGCCAAAAGTCAACTGTTCAAATTTGGGGGGGTTACGGACCCGCTATGTATGAAATGTGAGCAGGGGGAGGGTACGTTGGTGCATTCTCTTTGGGCATGCCATAAGATTCAGGCTTTTTGGAAGCAGTTAATCCAATATCTTGAATCTTTGGTGCATCTTCGGATTCCATTTTCGCCTCAGGGGATATTAGTGGACAAATATGAAGTATTTAGGCTTCACGGTAAGGGGACCCAGCAGCTCATTCGCAAAGCAAGTCTGGTCGGGAAAAAGATCATAATGGGCGTCTGGACGAACGAGTCTCCACCAGATTTCTGGCATTGGAGGAACAAGTTCCATGACCTTCTTTTAATGGAGCACAGGGGAGTAGGGTCTTCCCCCAAGAGGCGGAAAGCATTTCTGGCAGTTTGGGAACCCTACATACAATCACTGTCACCAAAAGCTTGCAGTTTAATATTCAATAAGCTCTGAAAGGGGAACTCAGTAGGCACACACATGGGAGAGGAGGGACACAGGGGGACATACAAGGTTGGTCAATAACCAAGTATGTGTTAAGACAGCAGTATAGGGCTCTCATGTAATATGTTGTAAACCGGTACCCTCGGGCGGCATTTCATTTGGAATAGATATAAGTCAGAAGAGGGTACAGGAAGGCATAGGGGGAGGGGGGAGGGGGGCTAGTGGGAGGGGGAGGGGAAGACAAGCATGGGAGGGGGAGGGGAGCAATCATAGGAGAAATGTACTCAATGGTTAGATATTGCAGTGCTAGTTGAGGATTATTTGCGGTATGTTTTCATGATGTAACACTGTAAGTGTAGTTCTGGTTTCTGCAATTTATAAACTGAGTTATATATATATAAGAAGTTGTGATCTGTAAGAGGGAAGATGGGGGGGAGGGGGGAGAAAATAGAAGAAAAGTTTGATGGTAGACAGTTTCTTTCTGTTTAAGAAGATCACGCATCTGCATCTTGTATTACAAATTTGCCTGTTAGTTGGAAATGTGTGCTTATTTACTATCAATAAAAAACGTTGGAACAAAAAAAAAAAAAATGGCTGGGTATCTGCTAAGAAAGTTTCTCCCATTGTCAACCAAATGTACCAGATTGAGAATTGGGGGTGGGGAGGAATTTTATAAAGCATTTTCACATGTAAAGAGGTTAAACATGCAGAAAAGAGCTCTTATGAAATTGGTATATGCACATAAAAAAGTAAGGTTATTAGCAGCACATTAGCTTACTATACTGGCCTGCCTATTTTATTTAAACACCCTCCAGCACACCCTCTTCAATCCTCTCAAAATTCTCTGATATCTGTCCCCATCACCTACTAAGCCTGACTGCACTTGCCTGTCAGCTTTTTGTTACATTGCTCTAGTCTTGCAAAATCCCCTCACATTAGATCTGCTTACAGAAAGCAATTAAAGCAAATTAGAAAAAAAAAATCTTAAGACTCTTCTCTCTTGCCTTGGCATCCACTTAGGGGTCAATATTCAACTAGCGGTGGTCAATGTTTTTTTTTGGCTGCTAGAAGCAGTTTCCCCACGTATTCAATGCCAGGCCATGTTCAGGCACCGACATTGAATATTCAGGTTTACACTAATGCTTATCCAGTTAAATACAAAATTCAGAATTTAACCAGATAAAGACAGAACTGTGTTCTATGCTTTCCTATTTATCTGGTTAAATGATGAATATAGGCACTTAACCAGATAAGAGCCAAGACTGTCCCTGGACCGCCCATAAAATACCTGGTTTTGGCATAGGCGCTAACTGGGTATATTCAGTGGCACTATCCAATTAAGTGCCACTGAATATACCGTTTCTTTTTTTTTTTTTAATTATGATATTTATATCCCGCATTAGCCCAAGTAGAACTCCGGTTCAATGTGGTTTACATAACAATTAGAAAAACATGAACATGTTCAAAATATATTAACAGAAAATTAAATATATCATATAATATTAGACCAATCAAACTTGAGTTAGGTACAGATGTAATTAAATACTTAGTGATTTAAGCTAGATAATTGAAATACGGAGGAAACAGGTAAAAGGCTAGGATTAACTAGGATAGACAGGAGTAGTGGGAGGTGGGAAAAGGTAAAAATTAATGCCACAGAGTTTATTTGAGAAGAGTGCTTATTTCCTTAAAGGCTAGACTGAAGAAATGAGTTTTCAATAGACTTCGGAATAACAAATAATCATCGGTTCGGTGTATTTGATGGGTTTAGGTAAGAAGTTCCAAATTTTAGTGCCTTGATATGAAAAGTTAGCAGTATGGATTGTTTTGTAGGTTACTTTCTTACAATTCAGGAAATGTAGGATAAGATTATTTTCTATATGATTTAGAGGCATTACGTGAGGGTAATTCAATAAGGTTGTTTGAGTATATTGAGACCAAACCATACAAAAGTTTGTGAATGAAGGTACATAGCTTGAATGACATTCTATCTTTTATTGGCAGCCAATGCAAATCGTACAGAAGGGGGGGTTGCATTGGTGAAGCATGGTAGTTTGAATATCAGACATGAGGCAGTGTTTTGAGCGGGTTGTAGTTTTTTTTAGGCGATCCCCTTTAAGTCCAGCGTAAATAGAGTTGCAGTAATCAAATTTTGTTAGGATTAGGGATTGAACTAGGGTACAGAAGACTGATTTTGCGAACAATGGTCTTAGTCTCTTCAATTTCCATAATGAATTGAAGACACTTGAGACCACTTTGGAAATCTGGTTATCTAGAGTGAGGAATTGGTCAGTTGTGACTCCTAAGATTTTCATAGTTGTTAGCCCTGGACAAGCAATTTAAATGGCCAGGAGCCTCTCCTGGCCGTTTAGATTGCTTTGAGTATCGACCCAATAATTATCTGTGGCAGCAATTGGTCATTTTGCTTTAGTCTGTTATTTCTACATTGTTCTCTCTCTGTATTTTTAACCCTTTTTTTCTGGTACTTTTGTTCCTGATATGTTCTTGAACAGCGATATATCAAATACAAATCAATCAATCAATAAACATACTTTTATGCAGGGACTCCCAGGAATTGAGGGGGTCTTTTACTAAAGCTTAGCTCGAGTTATCTGCAGCAGGGCTCATAGGAATAAAATGGGCCCTGCTGCAGATAACTCGAGCTAAGCTTTAGTAAAAGATCCCCTTAGTTGGGTATGGACCTATATAAACAGAATACCTACACACATTTACCCTTTCTTTGGAGCAGGTGTAGATATGTTCAAGAGCATTTGTGTGCTATCAGGACTGGTTCTGGGTGCCTACTCTATAAAAGGAAAACCAAAAATCACAAATCCTCTACAAAGTACAAGGAAAAAGTAACAAACCCAAATGAATGTAAACCCTTTACTGTAGATGGAATGAGGGTCCATGAGGATACATTAGCCTCATAAGAGCACATATTTAAGCTGTGCTGAGAACTGATAGAAAATGAAAACTGATAATTAACTTGGTTTACCCTCACACTTACTTTTCAGAGGCATTTAACCAGTTAATGCCACTGAAAATAACTGGTTAGCATCAAACTGAAAACTGGCTATTTTGGGAGTGTTCCAGGGGTAGAGTCAGCACTTGGACAATTAAATGCCAATATTCAGGGCTTAACTGGCCAAAGTACTGTAACTGCGTAAACAGAATTGCATAAAAGTCAATCCTATCTTTATGTGGTGCCCCATAGCTGAATACTGCACTTAACAGGATATATGTTAGCTGGCTCCGCAAACCTGGAAACTCAATGCCAAAGCCCAGACATGACCCAGCATTGAATATCCAGGTTTAATTGCCAGCAGCTGAATATACCCCCTAAATGGATAGTGGTGGCAGCACTTAGTGGTAAATGTGTGTATACAGCGATACTGAATACCTATATTAATATAAACATCATGGCAGTCATTTAAATGAATAAGCTGCCTGCTGATACTGAAAATTACCCCCAGTGCTTCTTGTACCTGTTGGGTATTAGATATAAATATATTTGCAAATTGTTGCGTGAGCTCATTTTTTGGAACTTGGAAAAAATTGTAGCCCTAAATGGAAGAATCATAACTGGGCAGACTGGATGGGCCAAGCTGGTCTTTATCTGCCATCATTTGCTCTGCTCTGTTAGTATAAAGTCAAGAGAACTTCTTGCAAAGAAAGCTGCAGACTTAGAAGAAAAATATTCAATGGACTTATCAGAAAATAATGAACTGAAGGCCACTACAGCACAGGAATTACAAAACAGTTCATTTGTGACTCAGTCAACTGCTCTTCTTCAGAGGATGATGCTTCCCATCCATAGTTAAGTGCTGTGGGCTTCTGTATGTTTGAGATTTCCCTGAAGATCACGTGTCATCTTTATAGTTGTCAACCAAAGCCGTAAGACACATTTCCTGACATGGCTTCACACAGCACTGAAGTTGAGCTAGTCCTGGCTTTGTACTTTTTTTTTTTTTACATTTTTCAGAAAGTTATTTCATGGCTGACAGAAAATATAATCTTTTTCCATGGCTAAGGGCCCAACTGTTATTTTTATTGGATTGGTGCTGGCTAAAGAGAGGCTAGTCTTTTTTGGTACTGTGCAGGAAAAAAAAAAAAAAGAGTTGTTTCATTTCAAATGCCAATGAAAATGTTAAAAAATATTCAAGCCCAGCTCTCCATAGATCTATAAAGTGCAGAAAACTAAAAGATATCAGTTTATCTACCCAAGTAAAACAATGTTTGAGCAGGAACTCTAATGTTTCACCAAAGAAAAACAATATGAGTAAAAGACTTTCTAGCACATAATAAAAAGATTCATAATACTGCAAAATATTTAAATTAAATAAGTTGTTCAGTTTCATACTTACCCCAGCCTTCCCAGCTGCTCAAGCTTTGGAACTTGTGGGCCATAGGTTTCTATTTGAAGTGGCTGATACTCATACAAAGCTTCCTCAAGCTTTGTTATAGGTGCTGATGAGAAGAGGTGACCCTATTAAAGAAAACAAGAGAAAAGAGAAAATTCTTACCAGTAGATTTTTATGGCCAGATGCAAGTTAGTAGTATAAGCCTGCATATGCAGAAAGCATATTGTCCAATATATCAACCATTTCCTGATTGTAATTAGATTTTTATGTAGTGAGACCGACAGTATGGAATTGTAATGGTTGGTTAGCTATAATTCTTTGGAAACAAAAAGTTTATTAAAGTCAGACTGGTTGCAAGATTCCAGCTGTTTTCTAATGTCAATAGTGAAATCATTAGGTAGGAATTTAATTTATCAAATGTAATATCAAACAAATGGATCTAAGAAAGACTATTAGATTTTATAACTAATGATTCCCTGATAGTTCAGATTTGTAAGGCATTACTCTAATTCTTTCAAGCACTGTTTTGCATGCTACTGCACGCCCATTAACTTTCATAGAAAAAAAAACATATTTTCTCTCGTTAAAAATTATTTCAGTGCATTTCCTTTTATGAACAACAAAAAGCAATCCTGTAAAGAAAAAAAAACTTGACTTCCCTAAGACCTTTTTTTGACCAAGCAGTTTCCTTTGAATCTTTTACACTTCCAACTTAATCTGAATCAGGGCAAGGATATGGTACCATGTGTCTTCATTCACAACTATCTGGAGATCTTGTATAACCTGTTTAATGATTATAAACATAAGGAGGCTCACAACAATAAAAACAATCATTCATAAATACATATGAATAGTAAAAATATGTATAAAGACAAAAACAAGAACATTATATACCAATATATAAAAATCACCAAACATATATAGGCCCTATTTTTTAAGCTACATAAGCAGCTTAACACAGGAGGGTGCAATCAAACCTTTTGGGCTAGGTAGCAGCTTTACTGCTGTATTTTGCAAACGCTGAAGATGCCTGGAATTTGTAGACGTGATGCCTACATAAACTGTGTTGATGTAATCTAGTCTGTGACAAATATGTAGATCTATAGTATTTAGATGTGGTTTACTCCATCACTGGTGGATACTAGAACAAAGAATATAGGTGCCCTCTGAGAAACTGCTAGAGAGGCAACAAAGGCATGGTCACTCTTACACCTGTCCTCGTGGGGTTCTTTAGAAGTCATAATAATGGTAATAACATCTAAAATACTATGTGTGCTCCTGTCACGCTTCACACGAAACACTGGATAGTGAGCCCTTGGGCTACTGCCAAGGACGGCAGCGGCAGGAGGAACACCCACCGGAACAGGAGCCACAGCAGAGACCAGGAAGATAGTCCACAAACCCAGCAGAACCGGGGCCAGGCAAATAAAGTCAAGGTCCAGCTCCAGGCACAGGTTCCAAGGCAGGCGGCAAGCAAAGTCCGAGTCCAGGTCCAGGCAAAGGTTCAAAGGCAGGCGGCAAGCAAAGTCAAAGGTTCAAAGGCAGGCGGCAAGCAAAGTCAAAGTCCAGGTCCAGGCACTAGGTTCAAAGGCAGAAACTGAAAGTAGCAAAAGCACAGCAACAAACAACCACAGAAGACACACCTCTGAGGACCTCTGTTGTAAGGCAAACTAGAAACACTTCCAGGTGGTTAATAAAGGCCAACAGCCAGGGAGTTCACCAGGTACGGAAACAGCTTAGTTCCAAAACGTCTCGAGACCAACTGGCAGGCTAGAAAATCCGGACCGGACCGGCATGACTTCTGGAACCGGGAAAACCATCAACAGACAGTCCATTGCAACCACCAGGTCTGACCACCAGAGGGCGAGATGAATGAGAGCATGATACCGGGGCAGAGTCATAACAGTACCTCCCTCTCAAGCCCTCCCCCCCCCCCCCCGGACCTCTCGGGTAATCTAGGTCTCCATGGATATCTCTGATGGAATCTGTTGTTGAGTTTAAGCGAGTGATCCATAATCCTTGTACTAGACTTGGGCCTTGAGACGGTCAATTGTAGACCGGACTGGAGCTTGTACATCGAGTTGGCCCGAGTGCCCAGCACCGAAGCAGGGCTACCCGCCATGATTCGCTGGGGACTCCTCTATGAGGCTTGAGATCTCCGATCATCATGGCTGTCCTGAGCCTTAAGACCTGAATCCTGTCCTCGAGGAGAGGCATAGGATAACCCGCCTCAAGGGATCTTCTTAGAACTCCTGATGGCGGAACGCTGGGGTTTGGACGCCTTGCCAACTCCAGCTTGGAATTGGCTGATCGGGGGCGCCATGCACAGTGCAGATTCATTCCAGCAACATCCGAGTTCTGGGACTGTGAATTACTAATATCAGTCCAGGCATCTGATTCTTGGTCTTGTCGTTTGCTGTCAATCTCACTCTTTCTGTGGAGCAACGTTCTCAGTTACGCTCCTGGAACCGAATATCAATTGTAGTGCAGAGTCTAATCAGGTCATCCAATCCTGTAGGAAGATCACGTCCAGCTAGCTCATCCTTAATTTGGGGCACCAAACCCTGCCAAAAGGTTGCGACCAGGCTCTCATTATTCCAAGTTAACTCAGAAGCCAGGGTGCGGAACTGAATTGCATAGTCGCCCAAAGTCCGCATTCCCTGCTTTAATCTCAAAAGTGCTGACGTTGCGGAGGTAACTTTCCTAGGCTCCTCAAACACTCATCTAAATTGATCCAGGAAATTGCAGAGGTCATGGGTCACTGGGTCATTCTTCTCCCACAAAGGGGACGCCCAGGCCAGAGCCTGTCCAGACAATAGCGACATAATATAGGCTATCTGAGTTCTTTCAATAGGAAAGTCCCGAGCTTGAAGCTCAAAAATTATAGCACACTGATTGAGAAAACCCCTACAGTCTTTAGGATTCCCATCATATCTTCGGGGTGACTTCAGACGGATACCTGGCCTTACCAGAGCTGCCGCCGGTCCTGAGTCTGAATCTGGAGGAGCCACCCCGGAAGATGTCCTTGGTCCTGTGGGGTTAAGGTGCACATATTGGCTTAACAACTGTACCTGTGCATTCACTTCGTTATACAGTTTTATAAACTGCTATCGCACCGGTGGGTGATTCTTCCGAGCTCATGGCCTTGCAATTTGTCATGCTTCACACGAAACACTGGATAGTGAGCGCTTGGGCTACTGCCGAGGATGGCAGCAGCGGCAGGAGGAACACCCACCGGAACAGGAGCCACAGCAGAGAACAAGAAGATAGTCCACAAATCCAGCAGAACCGGGGCCAGGCAAATAAAGTCAAGGTCCAGCTCCAGGCACAGGTTCCAAGGCAGGCGGCAAGCAAAGTCCGAGTCCAGGTCCAGGTCCAGGCAAAGGTTCAAAGGCAGGCGGCAAGCAAAGTCAATGTCCAGGTCCAGGCACTAGGTTCAAAGGCAGAAACTGAAAGTAGCAAAAGCACAGCAACAAACAACCACAGAAGACACACCTCTGAGGACCTCTGTTGCAAGGCAAACTAGAAACACTTCCAGGTG
Organism: Microcaecilia unicolor; assembly: GCF_901765095.1. NCBI lineage: Eukaryota > Metazoa > Chordata > Amphibia > Gymnophiona > Siphonopidae > Microcaecilia > Microcaecilia unicolor. The sequence continues at coordinate 177,255,605 of NC_044039.1, read as the reverse complement.
GTTAATAAAAGCCAACAGCCAAGGAGTTCACCAGGTACGGAAACAGCTTAGTTCCAAAAAGTCTCGAGACCAACTGGCAGGCTAGAAAACCCGGACCGGACCGGCATGACTTCTGGAACCGGGAAAACCATCAACAGACAGTCCATTGTGACCACCAGGTCTGACCACCAGGGGGCGAGATGAATGAGAGCATGATACCGGGGCAGAGTCATAACAGCTCCAAATGCCCCCAACAGTCCTGTTGCAAGTGCTATATACGAAACTAGAGTTGCTTTTGATTAAGTTTCTATGGAAAAGTAAGCCCCCCTCTCCGAATCACCCTTAATAGATTAACATAGTAACATAGTAAATGATAGCAGATAAAGACCTGAACGGTCCATCCACTCTGCCCAACAAGATAAACTCATTTTACATGGTTTGTAATACTTTATATGTATACCCAAGTTTTATTTCTCACTGCCTTTCTCAGGGCACAGACCGTAAAAGTCTGCCCAGCACTGTTCCTGTACTAAAAGATCTGAAGCTAACATTGAAGCTCCTTAAAATTTACACTCCAGCCCATCCATATCTATTCAGTCACGATCAGGGCACAGACCGTAGAAGTCCGCCCTGCACTGGTTTTACTCTCCAAATACCGGTGTCGCCACCCAATCTCCGCTAAGATTCCGTAGATCCATTCCTTCTAAACAGGATTCCTTTGTGTTTATCCCACATATGTTTGAATTCCATTACCGTTTTCATCTCCACCACCAAATCAACAAAGAACAATAGCATGGTCAACTTCCCAGATTTTACAAAGTATCACTCCACCTTTCTCCTGTGGCAAGGGAGACAGTGGATTAAAGATACAGATCAAGCTGAAAAAACTATTTGGTTAGGGGTAGAGGAGCAGTTGATAAAACCAATACCTATCAAGATGCAGGCAGAGATGATCTCCTCTCCTCACCCCTGATGAATTTCAAGATGTTATGCCAATTATGGCCACCAATTGGTCATTCTAGGAGTTAATACAATGTTTAGATGCTTCTGATAGGTACCCAAGTAATACACCCCTCTGGCACAATAGAAAAATCAAAGTAAATAAACCACTTAATTGGAAGGATTGGCAAAATAAAGGTATAAGGACTATTGGGCAACTACTAGAGAGAAGTAATTTTAGACTCTTTATAACTCTTAGCAGAGCTGCAAAGAGAATATAGTTTGCCTATAACACAATATTTTCATTCGGTAAAGCTGCAGCATGCTACTAAGGTATAAGGAAGCTAGATGATTATGTTACTAATATCTAATATAATAAAACTCACCCTCAACGTTCTAAAGACACTGACGTCACTTCCTTCAAAAACAAAACAGGTTCGTAAATTCGTGGTGGTGAAGCCACCGAAATCGCTCAGGCTAGGGGCCCCGCCCTCACGTTAAATGTCATGACATCGAGGGTGGAGCAATGGCATCCGGTGTGTCAAACAGATGTGGAGCAATGGCGTCGGAACAACGAAGGGGTCCGTAGGTAGGGAGGGAGAAGGGGGCGACGAAGGGGTCGGTAGGTAGGGAGGGAGGAAAACTTTGCTAGCGCCCGTTTCATTTCCTCCTGAAACGGGCCTGTTTTACTAGTTTGTATATAAAGCTGACCATTTTATGTATATGCCATATAATCTTAGATTCGGAGAGCAAAATGTCCTAAATCTCAAAAATTCAATTCATTTTGCTAAGGATATTAATGGGAGAGAACTGGTCACTGAATTTATAGAATTAAACAAACGAATCCTCAACTGCCAAGGAGGATCTACATAGATGACCTCTCCATGATTGTTTTCTATCACAGGTTTCACAAATAGCCTGAAGCTCACTGACCCTGTGAGCTGAAGTAACAGCCACCAAAAAGAAGTCCTTCTGGGTCAAGTACTTCAGATGACAGAAATCAAGTGGCTCAAAAGGAGCTTTCATCAGCTGGGTGAGGACAACGCTGAGGTCCCATGAAACAGGCGGAGGGTTTACAGGGGGCTTTGTCAAAAGCAAACTGTTCATGAAGCGAACTAGAGGCTGTCCAGAGATGGCTTTATCCTCTACACCAGTGTTTCCCAAGTCCAGTCGTAGAGTACCCCTTGCCAGTCAGGTTGCCAGGATATCCACAATGAATATGCATGAAAAAGATTTGCATATATTGGATGCAGTGTATGAAAATCAAGTTCATGCATATTCATTGTGGATATCCTGACAACCTGCTGGCTTGCTTGGACCTGAGTGACAAGAGTGTCTGTCCTCGACACAGGGAGAAAAGCCAATGACTGCTGCATGTCTAGCAGGGTTCTGATGAACTCCAATTGCTAAATGGAATGGAGATGGGACTTGGGGTAGTTTAAAATGAACCCTAGTAGCTCTAACATCCGAATAGTTCTCCGCATAGACTCCTGAGCACCGTCCTTCGACGTGCTCTTTACCAGCCAATCGTCCAGATAGGGGAATACATGGCCTCCCAGTCTGCGTAGTGATGCTGCGACTACTGCAAGACACTTGGTGAAAACCCTGGAAGCCGACGTGAGGCCAAAAGGTAACAAGAGGTACTTAAAGTGATGTTTCCCCAGCCGAAACTGGAGATACTTCCTGTGAACTGGAAGTATCGGGATGTGAGTGTAAGCATCCAGAGAACATAGTCAATCATTTTTCTGAATCATGGGGAGAAGGGTGCACAGGGAAACCATCCAGAACTTTTCTTTGAATGGGGATTTGTTCAGGGCCCTTAGGTCTAGGATGGGATGAATCCCCCCTGTTTTCTTCTGCACAACGAAGTACCTGGAATACAATCCCTGACCTTCTTCCCCTGGTGGAACAGGTTTGATCACAGGGGCCTTTAGAAGTGCGGAGCGTTCCTCTGTAAGAACTTGCTTGTGTTGAAAGCAGAAGGATGACACTCTCGGTGGGCAATTTGGTGGTCTTTGATGCCAATGCAGGGCGTAACCAAGATGGCCTATTTGAACAACCCAACGGTCGAAGGTTAAAAGGGGCCACTTTTCCTGGAATAAACTCAGCCTCCCCCACTTGATAGGTCATCTGGGATTGTCACCTTTACTGTGGCTATGCTCTGCTAGAGCCAGTCAAAACTTGTCCCTGGCTTTGACTGGGGAGCTGGCTGGGCCTGGGGCACACACTGTTGACGAGAACAAGGGTTTTGGGGTTGAGCCTGCTGAAGAGCGTACCTATGCAGTAGGGACCCCTCTTTGACTTGTCCCAAAACCTCCTGGATGAGGAGGAAGGTGAAGACGTCCAGCAGGAGAGAGTGTCAATGGTGTCAGTGTGTTTCTTGATGAGGTCTGCGACCTCCTCTACCATGTCTCTAAAAATGTTATCTCCCCAGCATGTGGCGTCCTCCAATATCTGCTAGACCGCATGGTCCAAGTCAGAAACATGTGTCATGAGAATCTACGCATCGCTATACTCTGGGCAGAGATTAATATTAACATTAACAATGTAACTTGTATTCCACTAACACCTTGCGGTTCTAAGCAGATCACAATTCAAAAGAAGCTGGACATATGCAGAAAACTAGAATAGTAATTAATAAAATTTACATTCTCATATAAAATCTGAGTCCATACAAATTATCTAGATTGCAAAACACATTTATGGAACAGATAGGTTTTTATAAGTTTCTGAAATTGAAAATAGCTTGAAGTAGAAAGTAAAAGAGTGTGAGCATCTTTAACCAGACAAGCTGCTTGAAAAAAGAAAAAGGGTGTCTAATAATCTAAATCTTTTCACATTTTTTTAGAAGAGGAAAATTAAATAGAGATGTTGATCTTGTAGATCTAGTTTTTTGAGAAAAAGTGTGACCTAAAAGACAGAGAGGAGCTAATCGATGGATTACTTTGTGAATAAGACAGTAGAATTTAAATTGAACTCTAGCATGAACTGGTAACCAATGACTCTTTATAAAGAACTGAGATATACTTTCAGACTTTTTCAAAGAATAAATCAAACAAAGTGCAGTGTTCTCAACTGTCTGCAGTCACTTAAGTAGTTGTTTTGAGACACCCAAGTAGATGGCATTACAATAATCCAACATACTCAAAGTCAGAGATTGTACTATTAAATAGTTTAACTCATCTCTTTGAAAACATTTACTGCAAAGACCAAAACACATGAATTCACACACACTAATAGAAAAGCACCAATACACTCTCTTCTGAATTCTCTTCCCCATACTTTCACTACACTTAAAACTCCACCCACAGATAAAATTGTTACACCCTAATGTTCTCTCGCTATTGTTCTATCGCCCTATCATTTCCCCATTGTTACATTCCATTGTTCTATTCCCAGATGATATTTTGACTTTGACTTCCCATAACTCTTCACAATGTACCCCATAATCGTACTGTGACCAATTGTATTTCGATCATTCTCAATGTATTGTAAGCCACACTGAGCCCGCAAATAGGTGGGAAAATGTGGGATACAAATGCAATAAAATAAATAAATAAATAACTTTACAAAATTTCAAAAAGCCTGAAAACCATTTATAAACCTTCTAACACCCAGACTGCTTGTCCTCGGAGAAAATGGAGTTACATGAGAACAGCAAGAATAATGCAAAAGAAATGCAAGATTCTATTGGCAATGTAGAGAAAACAGACTTTATTTTAAAACTCTGTTCATTCTACTTAGATTCATAATAGTGGGTTATAGCTAAGTAAATGGCTGTACTGCTCTTTATCCAAATTTCATCCATGTATTACATAGATATCATATATGAACACAGCATGAAAAGTGGCCTTATGCAAATAGTCTTTTAAAGGTTAGTATGGCCACAAAAAAGGCATGCATCTTATTACAAAGGGATGGAAGAAGAGAGCTCTCTAAAGGGGAAAAAGCTTATGAATGGGCAAATTGACATTTTGTACTGCTATACTAAGAAGCCCCATAATAATAATAATAAACAAAAGTAAAACAGAACTGCTGTGGATATCACAGTTCAGTCGCATTCATGGAAGCACACATGCTCTGTCATTAATTCCTCTAAGACTCAGTAAGGAAAATAAAATTTGCAAACCACATGCTGAAATCACGTATCCCATTGTTATAATCCTTTGGCAGAGGTTAAGCTTCAGCTGTGACTGAATAGCCAGTGGTCAGAATATAGACATTTCTCTCAACAGGCTTGTGAACAAGTTAGGGCAACCTAAACCATGTGGCACTTTATTTCAAATAGAAGGACATATATTATGCTTAAAGTACATGCACATACACATCCTCACACAAACCCAAAGAGTGGGGTAAAGCATGCATAGCATAGCTCATGGAATTCTTTAGGGGTGGTGTGGCAGTTACAGGGGATATATTTTGGGTGTGGAGACAGTATGTGGTATAGCAGTTACAGGGGTAGTTTTTGGGGATAGGGCAGTTTGCAGAGTGATGGAGAAGTTGAAGGGGAATAGATTTTTGGAGATCGGGCAGTATGCGGATTGGTGTGGCAGATATGGAGTGTAATTTTTGGGCCATGGGGTATATACGGGGTTAAGTTTTTCAGTGGGTAGGGCAATTGGGAGTTTGGAAGAGTAGGGAATTCCATCTTTTAAACTGCCCTGTTCTCTGTTACGTTTCTCTCTAAGTTTCTATATTACAGAAGCTGGAACTCCTTTTCCCCCAGAAACACACTGGGCCATATTTTGAAGGGCTTATTTCTCAGAAACCCCAGTCCAATTTGGCCCATTCTCAAGTGTGTCTTTTTGCTGTTTTTCTCCCACTGGCACATTTCATCCTATTAATTTTTCTATGCTATAGAAGCTGGAACTCCTTCTCCCACAGAAATACAATGGGTCTTTTTGGATTAGGGGCGGGGTTTGTAGCTCTGGAACCCCTATCTAACATGGCCCATTTTCAAAGTCACTGTATCTTTTCATAATTTTTTCCTCATGCCAAGTTTCATCCCATTCCGTTAAATTTGCAGAGTTATTTTGCCCCCAAATGGAGGAATGGACAGACAAAAGGGCTTAAGAACGTCTATTTCTTTCTAATTTCTGTTTCATTGGAAAGAATAAAAAGCAAAACAACCAGTAAAAACATATGTGAATGTGCTGTGTGTGATTCCCAGCTAATAATGGGTTTCAGAATGTGCAACAAAAATCTGGTGGCAAAACAGAAATCAGACAGTTCAAAGATCGTTACGTGTGTTACCTACATAGTTTTGCATTGCTTTGTAAATCGTATTAGAAAACATAGGAGGCTTTTACCAGGCACTGAAATTGTTTGCCTTGTATATGGTTAAGGTATTAATGCCATCGTCTACCCTCCAAATATGAACATGATTTGTTATTTACTACAAGCAGCGGTGAACTGTGCAAACTATCTAGCCTTAATGCTAGGTCTTTCAAAACTCTTGGAACTTGAAAACCAACAGCTGCTCAGATTAAATATTTTAATCTCTTTAGGAGAAGAAAGGTAAAAGGCTATTAGATTTTCTACACCTATTATAAAGTCATAAACTCTACATGCAATTCCCTGTTAACATTTTAAACAGTACACAAGCAAACTAAAATCAAATCCTCACCTCTATCGGCAACCAATGTAATTGTATGTAAAACTGAGAAACAGGATCATGTTTATGCAGTAAAAAACATAATCTCACAGCCGTATTTTGTATTGATTGTAGTTTTTACAACTGATATCTGGAAGAATCCAAAAATAAGAAGGTTGCTATAGTCTAATTTAGAAAGTAATGACTGAACAAGCAACCTAAATTGAGTTGTCTCAAAAACGTTTACTTGTCTTAATTTCTTCAACAGAAAAAAGAACTCGTTATCAGCATTGAAATATATATATTCAATTATGTCAGATCAATATGAACTCCCAATTGTTTAGTCATTGTTTGCAAAGGGTATTGAGTGCCACCAACTAATAGGTGATTCCCCAAGGTAATTCAAAAGTAAAAACTTAGTTTTATCTGCAATTAATTTTAATCTCTCTCTCAACATCCAAAAATTATGAATTCAAGGCAATTATTTACCAAAGCTGAAACCGGTTTTAAGGAAGAATATAATAAGGGAATGAAAACTGATATATCATCTGCATAACTATAAACAGTAAAACTATTTTGAAATAATTCTATTCCTATTGTTCAGAGAAAAATATTTAACAAGATAGGAGAGAGAGAGAGACCATTGGGGGACTCCACAGGGATTACTCCAGCTCTCAGATAATACACCACATTGCTTAAATCTATAAGATCTTGACACTAGAAAGCCCCTAAACCAATTTAACACATTTCCAACAATCCTGATTTTATTCAATTCAAAAAGTGGAGGCAGCTTTCCAAAACTGCCAGAACAGTTTGGTGTTGGGTGTATTATTTAATAATACATGACAAGACAATCCAGAGATGGTTAAACACCAAATCAGCCAAAAAATAAATGCCTTGATGGAACTATAAAATAAAAGTAAGATTCATTCATTCAGTAGGAGGTCTTTCATAAGTGCAGGGTTAATCACAAGCTGAAAACTTTAGCTAAACAGTCTTCCCTTCCTGTACAATGAAAAAGGAATGTAAACGTAGGACAAGGGGAAACCAGAATAATGATTTTAGAAAGCTAAACTTTAAAGGGAAAGCCCAAGTCCATTTCAATAGCAGGACCTCAAATTTGGAATAGATTGCCAGGTTACTTGAGACCGTGTAGCAGTAGGGTTCAATCTGTTAAACTTTTGAAGACTTACTTATTTCAACATGCATGGAATTGATATTTGTTGATCAGCTGGAATACTGTATTATTTTGTCTAACTGTGTATTGGTTTTATTTTGATTGTGAATGTTGATTTTCTTACCTGCCTAGTTGTAGGAGGGCTACAATCTTTTAAATAAACAAATAAAAATCTCTCGAGAGGAATGTAAACCATAATACATATTTTCAATAAATACCGAAAACATCTAACTTGGAGAATTTTAGTATCAAATAAAATAAAAAATTTCAAGCAAATTTAGTTTTAACATGGTTTATAATTTCTGGGCATCCTGCATGCACCAGCTGAGAAGAAATTAATCCTCTTCACATTAGATATGCATCTCTATCTATGCAATGCATGCTTGATGCTGTGTGATGGTTTTATAAAAGTTTCATGGGAAAATCTGTGGTGACAAAAGCTAAGCTACTGAAAAGCACTTAGGCATTTAACACCTACAACAAATAGTATAGTATCATGATACTTAAGTACCAGCATGAGAACAGCTGTTATATATAGAAAAAATGACATACAGGTCTCCAACCCAAATTATTAAAGGTGGCTTCCCATAAGAAAAGCCATACAGGGGCAGACCAATGGGTCCATCTAGACCAGTATCCTGATTCCAACAGTGACCAATCTAGGTTACAAAAGTATGTGGCAGAATCCTAAATAGTAACATGATTCCATACTACCGATCTCAGGGACAGCAGTTGCTTCCCCCATTTCTATCTCAATAGCAGAATAAAGAATAAACAATCGATTCAAGTTTACCTGTTCTGCAGCAATCAGGACTTTATAGGCCTCTATCATATCCCCTCTCAGCCAACCTTTTCCAAGCTGAAAAGTCATAACCTCTTAAGCCTTTCCTCATATGAGAGGAGTGCCATCCTCTTCCATTCTTTGAACCTTTTCTGATTCTGCTATATCTTTTTTGCAATATGGTGACCTGAATTGTACACAATACTCAAGGTAAGGTTGTACCATGGAGCAATACAGAGGCATTACAATATTCTTTGTCTTATTTTGTATCCCTTTGCAGGATCTAATTTACTCAGTATTCTTCCCAGAGACACGGAGAGATAAAATGTTAAGTAAATCTGGGCCATAATCAACAACAAAAATATTAATGCATCATCTTTTCTACTTTTATTTCAAGTTTGTTTCATTTATTAGAGAAACTGATGATGTTAATACTGACTGAAAAGCAAAATTTATAGGCAGAATAGAGGCAGTCCAAAAAGTGACGATACTTATCTGTAGCAGGTATTCTCCGAGGACAGCAGGCCTTATGTTCTCACAAGTGGGTAATGCAACCCGCGCTACCCAGTCCAGTGCTTATAACAAGCTTTAAAGAGCTTTCTGGAGCATGAGCCATGCTCCACTGCACATGCATGAGTGCCTTCCCACCCGCCGAGAGAGCACAGTTTCCGCGGTACAATACTATAGCATATAAAAGTAAAAAACAGGAGACAACTTCAAGGGGAGGCGGGAGGGTTTGTGAGAATATAAGGCCTGCTGTCCTCGGAGAATACCTGCTACAGCTACATATCTTCGCTTTCTCAGAGGACAAGGCAGCCATAATTCTCACAATCCCTAGCTACCAGGCTCACCAAAAACAACAATCGTAAGTCAACTGGGCTGGGCCTCGCAATAGCGAGGACATAACACAGATCAAACTGAAACTATACACAAACTAGAACAGAACAAAATGGGCCTAAGAAGGTGGAGTTGGATTCTAGACCCCAAACAGATTTTGCAGAACCGTTTGTCCAAATCGACAGTCGTGTCAGGTGGCCTCCTCAAGTGAGATGTGAATGTGTGAACTGAAGACCACCGTTGCAGCCTTGCACATTTCTTCAATGGAGGCTGAACACAAGTGGGCTACAATGCAACCATGGCTCTGACATTGTGAGCCTTGACATGACCCCCCAGGGTCAGCCCAGCCTGGGCATAAGTGAAAGAAATGCAATCTGCTAGCCAATTAGAGAGTGTGTTTCCCAATGACGACCCTCATCCCGTTGGGATCAAAAGAAACAAAAAGTTGGGAGGACTGTCTGTGGGGTTTAGTCTGCTTCAAGTAAAAGGCAAATGCTCGCTTGCACGCCAAGGTGTGCAGTGTGCTCTCGCCAGGATAGGAATGAGGTCAGGGAAAAAAATGTTGGCAAGACAATCGACTGGTTCAGACGGAACTCCAACAAAACCTTAGGCAGGAACTTAGGGTGCGTGTGGAGGACTACTCTGTTGTGATTAACTTAGTGTAAGATGGATATGCCACTAAGGCCTGAAGCTCACTGACCCTGTGAGCTGAAGTACCAGCCACCAAGAAAATAACCTTCCAGATCAAGTATTTCAGATGACAGGAATCCAGTGGCTCGAAAAGCGCTTTCATCAGTTGTGAGAAAGATATTGAGGTTCCATGACACAGGCAGAGGTTTGACCCGGGGGAGGGGGGGGATGGGGGGCTTTGACAAAAGCAAACCTCTCATGAAGCAAACAACTAGAGGCTGTCAAGAGATGGGCTTACCCTCCACATGTTGAAGATAAGCACTAATTGCACTAAGGTGAACCCTTACAGAGTTGGTCTTGAGACCAGACTCAGAGAAGTGTAGAAGGTATTCAAGCAGAGTCAGTGTAGGGCAGGAAGTGGGATCTAGGGGCCTTGCCCTCAAACCAGATGGCAAACCTAATCCACTTAAAGGAGTTACACCTCTTGGTGGAATCTTTCCTGGGAGACATCTCCAGGAAGAGACAAGGAAGCAAATTCTAGGTTCTCAACATACAGGCTGTGAGGGCCAGAAATTGGAGGTTGGGATGATCCCTCGTTCTGTGTGATGAGGGTCAGAAAACACTCCAATCTCCACAGTTCTTTGGAGGATAACTCCAGAAGAAGAAGAAGAAACCAGATTTATTGAGGCCAGTAAGGAGTGATCAGAATCATGGTCCCGCGGTGTTGCTTGAGTTTCAGCAAAGTCTTCCCCACGAAGGGTATGGGAGGATATGCATATAGAAGTCCTGTCCCACAATGGAGGAGGAAGGCATCTGACACTAGGGTCTGTTGTGGGCCTGAAGCCTGGAACAGAACTGAGGTACTTTGTGACTGATCAGAGGGCAAAGAGCTCCATGCTCGGAAGATCTCCTGGGTGATGCCCATGTTCAGAGACCACACATGCAGTTGCATGACTTAGTCTGTCGGCCAGGCTGTTGCTTTTGACCGCCAGATAAATAGCATGGACGAACATAACATGCTGGTGCACCCAACGTCACATCCGAACAGCCTCCTAACACAGAAGGCGTGATCTGGTTCCCCCTGCTTGTTGGTGTAATACATCACTACCTGATTGTCTGTTTGAATGAGTGCAATTTTGCGAGATAGATGATCTCTGAAAGCTGCTAGAGTGTTCCAAATAGCCCAAAGCTCCGGGGATTGATCTGTTTCCGGGGCAGGCCAAGCACATTGAGTGTGGAGCCCATCTACATAAGCTTCCCACCCCAGGCAAGAAGCATCCATCATCAGCACTTTTTGCGGGTAGTCCCAGAGTCAAACTGGACTGAATTGTCCACCACAACAGGGAGTGAGCTAGCTCTGGGGATACTCAGATGACATCCTCCAGACATCCCGTGGCTTGGTATCACTAAGAAGCTAGGGTCCACTGGACAATTCTCATGGGAATACACGTCATGGGCATCACATAGACAGTGTATGCCATGTGGCCCAACAACCTCAACATCTGGCGAAAGCGCAAGCAGAAGAACAAATGGCTAGAAATGTAAGGGGGGGCGACAAAAATTTCTTCAGGTATATTAGTGAAAGGAGGAAGACTAAAAATGGAATTGTGAGACTGAAAGATGCTGCAAACCGCTATGTAGATAATGATGAAGAAAAAGTACATTTGCTAAACAGATACTTTTGTTCTGTTTTCACTGAAGAAAATCCTAGAGAAGGACCATGATTGACTGGCAAAAGTACATATGAGAATGGAGTGGATATAGCACCATTCACAGAAGAGAATGTGTATGAACAACTTGAAAATCTAAAGGTGGACAAAGCCATGGGACCGGACAGGATCCACCCCAGGATACTGAGGGAGCTCGGAGAGGTTCTGGCGGGTCCTCTGGATGACCTTTTCCCCTTCCTTTGCAATTGAGGGTTACTGCATTAGGGAATGGTTTTAATAGGGGATCCGTCCCCCTTTATTTATTTATTTAATACATTTGTGCCCCGCGCTTTACCACTCAAAGCAGGTTCAATGCGGCTTACATAGTAATTGGGATTACAAATTATTGATGAAGAGAAATAAGTTGGGTGTTATCGGAGTAATAAAAGAAATAAGAATGTAGAGATGCAAGGATGAGGGGAGTAGTAGAAGGATGAGCAAGGGTAAGTGAGCAATTGGAGGGGTAGATGAGGTGGAAGGGGATGGGCAAGAGTGAAGGGAGTAGGAGAGGGGAGAGCAAGAGTAGGTGAGCATTGGGGGAGGGGTAGATGAGGCGAAAGGGGATAGAGCAAGGGATAGGCAGGGGAAATGTGGCGGGAGATGTAGTCTAGGTCATTATCGTTGTCTCCTGGATATGTGATGGATAGATAGGTTCATAGGAATTAATCTGGGTCACTTGGGTAGGCTTGCCTGAACAGATGGGTTTTTAGTGATTTTCGGAAGGGCAGATGGTCATTGAGTGATCGGATTGGTCTGGGGAGGGCATTCCAGAGTTGGCTGCCTAGGAAGGAGAAGTTGGATCCATAATAGGCTTTGTACTTGAGTCCTTTGCAATTGGGGTAATGTAGGTTGAGGTAAGTTCGTGATGTTGTAGACATGTTCCTGGTGGGGAGGTCAATCAGACTGAGCATATAGCTTGGAGATTCAACATGGATAATCTTGTGGATTAGTGTGTGGACTTTGAAACTGATTTGTTCTTTGATAGGGAGCCAATGAAGTTTTTTTTCGAAGAGGTGTTGCACTTTCAAATCATGGTTTGCCAAAAATGAGTCTGGGTGCTGTATTTTGGGCAGTCTGAAGTTTTTTCAGAATATGGTTCTTGCAGCCTAAGAAAATACTGTTACAGTAGTCGGCATGGGTAAGTACTGTGGATTGCACCAAGTTCTGGAATGTTTTCAGGGGGAGATATGGTTTTATGCGTTTCAGTATCCACATCATGTTGAACATTTCCTTTGCAGTGGATTTTGCGTGATCTTCAAGCGAGAGATGGTTATCTAATGTCACTCCAAGGATTTTTAAGATGTCAGATATGGGGAATGTGGTGCCAGAGATGTTAAGGTTGGTAGGGAGGGGCGCGGAGTGCTGGGATGAGAGGATTAGGCATTGCGTTTTTTCTTTGTTCATTTTCATCATAAAGGCGTTGGCCTTTCAGCTTGGCCATTGAAAGGGCACTTTTGGGGCACAGTGGTTATACGGACCCTGTGATTACGATTCTTCTGCAGGCTAGGAACCCGTCTACTTGTTGGGCCGACTGGGTGGACTATGCATGTCGGTCTCAGCCCTCCCATGAGGAGTTTCTCGCGGACACTGATGATGAGTGCTCATGGGAGCCAGATGAGGACCCATGGTACTTCTCCTCAGAGGAGTCCTATGGGATACTGTCAGGTAGTTGATGACTATCTAGTGACTGCAGCATTGGGTACTGCTCCATATGGATTCATCTACTTCCTGACAAAGATATGCTCTAGATAATTAATCATTTAAGCAGTAAAACTCATGAACCTCCATATTCACCAGAGCTCGCATCAAGACATGTATTTCACTTGTAAAGCTCCTTTGAAGCTGAGATTGGTTGAATCCTATCTGAGATTTTGTAAGCTCTCAAAGATTTACTTTCTATTTATTTTTGTAATATTTTTTAGTTGTTTGATGTACTAAGATAGCTTGGATGGTTTATATATGATTTTGTATTTTTCTAGTGATGGCCTAGTCTTCATTTGAAATGTAATCCGCATTGATCCTTAGCTGGTATATAGTGGAATAGAAATTTTGTTGTATTGTATTGTAAAATGTTTTTCAGCTTGATCCTGTTGATGTCATGTGGTACTTTTCCTGAAAGAGCTTTAGTTAAATTTTCGGTCGTTTTTAAGTTTCTTTTATTGTATGCACATGGCCCAGCATAGGCCTTTATTGAAGACCTCAGGCTCCCAGTCAGAATTTTTGTTCAAAACTGAGTCATTTGATTTTACATCATGCTACAGAAAAAAGATCCTCAATGGCTTTAATTATACCCAGTGCAACTAGTCCATATCCATTATAGATACCCATAACTGGTGCCTGAAATACCATCCTCTTGCTGTAAATTATGCTCAAGAAACATACAATTGGTCCATACACATAATTTATTTCTTGTTTATATGATGTATAGCACTATGGTTCAAACCTATTCACCCTTTCTTCACCACATACAAATTAGCCTATATTTACTTTTTCTAGTCATGAATTGTGTGGCTGGAGGTTGAGGCACTGAAATACTTCTGATTCTGTGCTGTTTTTTAAATTTTATATCACAATTGTTACATTTCTTTTTCTGCTTCATTCTCTTTTTTTTTTTATCCTACTGTCTATACTCTTATTGCAGCTATGATTTTATATTATCACAAACTGTTCTGTTGTCCTGGCTGAAGGCCAGTATAAAAGACTTCTATTAAACAAATTATCACGCATCCACATTTTGCTACCTTGAGTTCAGGGAACAGAATTTGTGTCCTAGAGTGCAGTACATTGAACTGATAAGAAATCATGAAGCTGGCTGCAAAATTACTTGCAGCTACCTAAAAAAAAAATGCAGTTCTTTTCAGATTATACTGTCTCACACAGCAGTGGTTCCCAAAATTTTTCTATTCAAGACCTGCTTTCAGTCTATTTAAAACACTATAGAATACAATGATGTTAAATTAGCAGGGAATATCAGAAAGACCAACCACAATGGGAAAATTAGGTTCTTACCTTGGTAATTTTCTTTCCTTTAGTCACAGCAGATGAATCCATTAACTGATGGGTTGTATCCACCAACCAGCAGGTGGAAATAGAGAATACTGAAAGACCATAGTGCCTATAGGACGACTAGCCCCAACTGCCTTCAGTATTTGAGATTTCCAAAGCAGAGTGAACCATAAAGGTATAATAACATAAACTTTCCTCACAGCGAACAATTGCCCCATAACAGGAGCATCAAAGGAGGGACGATCTCAACCTCCTGTAGTAGAACATCATGTCGAAATTCTGATAACTGTTTTCCAACTTCTCCCAATGAGATTCATATCTGCATGAAAGATCTGAACAAAAAACAGACAGGGAGGGATCATGGATTCATCTGCTGTGACTAAAGGAAAGAAAATTACCAAGGTAAGAACCTAATTTTCCCTTCCTAGTCATCATCAGCAGATGAATCCATTAACTGTACAAAAGCAATCCCTACTTAGGGTGGGAACAGGCCACCACGAGCCAATACTTGAGCTCCAAAAACAGCGTCCTGCTTCGCTGCAACTGTTACGTTCCTCACCTGGTTCCAGGCCTGTGCGGCCGATTCGCGGCTGAGATAGCCGGCTATTTTGGATGTGGTTTCTCCAGGATGGGTCTGTTTCTGTTTCCTGTTTCTGGCAGCCGTCATCTTGGTTGGAGCAAGGACAGCAGCCATCTTGGCTAGCTCAGGAGGAGGCAGCCATCTTGGAGTAACGAGGTCAGGAAGGAAGCCCATATTTGGACGTAGGCACCTCTGCTGATGGGGGCAGCCATCTTGAATCAGCTGCACATGCTTGCGCCTAATTCCTCCACTACTTAAGGCCCTGCCTTCAGTTCTTCATTGCTTTGGCCTCAATTGTGTTTGAGGTCCACGCCGGTGCACCTTGCTTTCAGTTCCAGTGTTCCAGACCTCGGCTTGTTTCCCGGACCTCGCTTGTTTTGCTGCCTGCCTTGACCTTGGACTGTTTTTGACTACTCTTTTCCCTATGGATTTTCCTGGCTTTTGAACTGTGTCTGTTTGCCTGCCTGTCTGGTCAGTGGTCGTGCAACCCCGCCTGTTCCAGAAGTCCTGGTGGCTGCCCGAACCTGGGGGCTCAACTCCCAGGGAACGGCGACCGCTCCCCGGGTGAAGCTAGGGGTTGTCTGGCTGCCTGAGCGAGTGCGGTGTCACTCCATCCTAGCCGTGCTCAGTCGGTGCACAAGGGCTCACATTTCTCCACTCATAACAGCAACATCCAACCTGTAATGCCGGGCAAAAGAGAGCTGAAAAGCCCAAGTAGCTGCACTACAGATCTCTTGAAGAGAGAGTGCACCCGTTTCAGCCCACGAGGAGGAGATGGCTCTCGTGGAATGTGCCTTAAATGCTTCAGGCGGAGACTGCCCTGAAAGCAGATACGCAGCAAAAATGACTTCCTTGAGCCAACAGGCTATAGTGGCCTTAGACACTGGACCTCCATGCCGAGGACCTGACAACAAGACAAAAAAAGTGATCAGAAGTCCTGAAGTCATTTGACATCTGTAGATACTGCAACAGCGCCCTGCGGACATCCAGAAGATGTAACTGCCCAAAGGAGTCCGGGAACTCTTCCCTAGAAAAGGAAGGAAGAAAAAATGGGCTGGTTCAGGTGAAACGCTGAAACCACCTTAGGCAGGAAGGAAGGCACTGTACATACCGTTACTCCGGACTCAGAGAATTGCAAAAAAGGGTCCCGACAGGGCAGCGCCTGCAGCTCAGACACGCGTCTAGCCGATGTCATGACCACCAAAAAGACTGTCTTGAGAGTCACATCCTTCTCCGAAGCTCGCTTAAGCGGCTCGAAGGGCGAACACTGAAGAGCCTTCAACACTAGCCCCAGGTTCCAGGCTGGACAGGGAAACCGGACAGGAGGACGGAGCCTAAGCACCCCTCTGAGAAATCCGGCAATGTCCGGATGAGAAGCAAGGGACAAGCCAGCGACTTTCCCTCGATAGAATGATAATGCTGCCACTTGCACCCACAGGGAATTGTAAGCCAGTCCTTTTTGTAAGCCCTCCTGCAAAAAGACCAGTACAGTTGAGACAGTAGCTTGCGTGGGTGTGATCGCCTTTGAAACACCCCACGCCTCAAATTTGCGCCAGATCCGAGCATAAGCTGCAGAGGTGGTCCGCTTGCGGGCCTTCAAGAGAGTGGAGATGACCTTGTTAGAGTAGCCCTTGTCTCTCAATTGCACCCTCTCAATAGCCAGGCCATAAGACCAAATCAGCAGGGATCCTCCATAGACACCGGACCCTGAACCAACAGGTTCGGCACCAGGGGCAAATGCACCAGAGCGTCCACCAACATCCGGCGGAGATCCACAAACCATGGACGCCTTGGCCAATCTGGAGCGATGAAAATCACCAGACCTCGGTGCTGTCGAATCCACAGTAGGACTCATCCTATCAAGGGCCAAGGAGGGAACACATACAGGAGGCCCGAGGGCCAGGGTTGAGCCAGAGCATCCAACCCCGTCGAGTGAGGATCTCTCCTTCTGCTGAAAAAGTGAGGTACTTTGGAGTTTGCACTTGACGCCATTAGATCCATACCGGGAGTCCCCCATTTGGCACAAATCTGAAGAAAACCTTCTTCTGCCAGTTACCACTCCGCTGGGTCGATTTGATGCCTGAAGAGAAAATCGGCTTGCACGTTGCTTTGAACTGCTATGTGAGCTGCTGACAGAAGCTGCAGGTGGATTTCGGCCCAGTGGCAAATCTGAGCGGCCTCCGCGGCTAGGGCCCTGCACTGAGTGCCGCCCTGATGATTTATGTATGCCACCGCTGTCGTGTTGTCTGACAGAACCAGGACAGCAAGCCCCTTCAGAGTCTTTTGAAAGGCCATAAGAGCCTGGAATATCGCTCTCAGTTCCAAGCGATTGATGGACCACCTCGCTTCCATGGGTGTCTACAGACCCTGAGCATAGCTTCTTTGGCAATGTGCTCCCCAGCCTAGAAGGCTAGCATCTGTTATCACCAGGCACCAGGAAGGAAGTGCCAGAGGCATTCCTTGGCGCAGCATCCTGTCGGAGAGCCACTACTCCAAACTGAGCCGGGCCGCAGGGAGCAACGTTAGTCTGCGTTGATATTCCTGGGACATCGGAGATCATTGTTGAAGCAGGGAAATCTGCAGAGGCCTCATATGCGCTCTCGCCCAAGGCACCACCTCCAAGGTGGCCGTCATCGACCCCAGCATCTGAACAAAGTCCCAAGTTCGCGGGCGAGGCATCCGCAGGAGCAGACGGACCGGATTCTGAAGCTTGCACCGCCTTTGGTCGGGGAGAAAGACCAACCACAATGCCGTGTCCAACCAGACCCCCAAATACTCGAGAGACTGAGAGGGGGTCAGGTGACTTTTGGGTATACTGACCACTCAGCCTAGCGCCTGCAGGACCGCGACCACTCTGGCTGTGACAAGACGACTCTCGGTTGCCGAGTCTGCTCTGATGAGCCAGTCGTCGAGATAAGGGTGAACTCTGATACCCTCTCGCCTGAGACAGGCAGCTACTACCACCATTACCTTGGAAAAGGTACGGGGAGCTGTGGCTAGGCCGAAAGGCAAGGCCTGAAACTGGAAATGCTTTCCCAACACTGCAAAGCGGAGGAACCGATGGTGTGGAGGCCAGATAGGAATGTACAAATAAGCTTCTTTTAGGTCCAGAGACGTGAGAAACTCTCCTGGCTGTACTGCCACAATGACAGAGCGCAGGGTTTCCATGCGAAAATGTTGTACTCTGAGAGCCTCGTTTACTCTTCGTAAGTCGAGGATCGGCCTGAAAGATCCGCCTTTTCGAGGCACGACAAAATTAATGGAATAGCAGCCGCGTTCGGCGGGAGGCACCGGGATCACTGCTCCAAGGTGCAGCAAGACTTGTAAGGTCTCCTCTACTGCCGCTCGTTTTACGGCTGTGCCGCATCGGGACTCCACAAACACGTCTCTCACTGGGGCACTGAATTCCAGTCGGTAACCTTCTCTGATCAGGTCCAGGACCCACTGATCTGAGGTAATCTTGGTCCACTCCTCTAAAAAGAGGGAAAGATGTCCTCCTATTGCAGGCAAGGAGGAGTGGACTGGCGTCCCATCATTGTTGAGGACGCCCCTGAACTCCTGGCCTTGAACCGGCCCCTGCGGAACGTTTGTCCGAGCGAAAGGAGTTCCTCTGCTGAAAACGGGCACATTGAGATAACCCAGCAGAGCGCCCCGGGCGATAAATTCAAGCTTCACGGAAGCGAGGTCTGGAAGAGGAGGGAAACACAGAACCCTCGGAAGAAGGTCTCGGCCTATCCTCAGGTAACCTCTGGGGTTTATATTCCCCCAGGTCTTTCACAATCTTCTCCAATTCCTCTCCAAATAACAGGAGGCCCCGAAAGGGTAACCTCACCAGTCTTTGCTTAGAAGCTATATTAGCTGCCCAATGCCTCCGCCAAAGGCGGCGGCGAGCGGACACCGCCACAGACATCTGTTTAGCCGAAGCTCTGACCAGATCATACAGGGCGTCAGCCAAAAATGACAGGGCCGACTCCATCCGCGGGGCAACTTCAGAAAGGGGGCCTGCACCATCGGCGGACTGTTCCACCGCCTGCTGTTGCCAGGAAAGACATGCCCGGGCTGCATAGGAACTGCAAATAGACGCCCTCAAGGCAAGGCCCGCAATTTCAAAGGACCGCTTTAGCGCAGACTCAAGCCGCCGGTCCTGCATGTCTTTGAAAGCGACTCCTCCCTCTACTGGGCGAGTGGTCTTTTTTGTCACCGCCGTGACCAATGCATCCACTTTAGGCATCCCTAAAGGGGCCAAGTGCTCCTCACTCAGAGGGTAAAGCTGACCCATAGCCCTGGCCACTTTCAAAGGCCCATCGGGGTCAGACCATTGAGCAGAAATAAGCTCTTGGATGGAGTCATGCACAGGAAAGGCCCAGGTAGGCTTCTTAGTACTCGCCACCCTAAGATTAACAGAGAAGGCGTTGCCTTCAGCAGGATCATCAATCGAGAGGGCCTGCAAGGCGTCAGTAATGAGAGCTGGCAGCTCGTCGTGGTGGAAAATCCGGACCGCATTGGGATCATCCAAATCCAGTTGCAAACAGGCACCCTCCTCTGGATCATCCATCCCTGAGGGTCTGCCAGATCCCTCAGACTCTCCACAGCCCGACCGCGGGAGGGGGGGGGGGGGGGAAGGATATGCACCACTTTCAGACGGGGAATTTACCCGTCTATGTTTAGCGTGTTTCCAACGCTCGGGGGAGGAAATAACCTCTGAAGTCAACCCCAGGGCATCAACACCCGGAGGGAAGCCAGGAGGCAATGCAGTGTCAGACATCTGCGTCAGAGCTCTTTTCAGCATAAAAGCCTTATGCATTAAAAGCACAAACTCAGGGGAGAAAAACTCACCCTGACCCCCCGCCTCCGAATTAGGAGAAACGGTTGTAGGAGCTCCTCTGGTAGCCTCTAAACGAGGCGTCCCCCTGCACTCAGACTCCTCCGCAACCGCGAGGGTCGAGGCATGCGGCACTTCCAAAATGGCGCCCGCTGCCAGCTCCATCGAGTGGGAAGAAACATCGCTCGGCATGCTCAAACTAGCGTGAGCGTCTAAGGAGCACGTTTTACACAGCCCCGCTGCTGATCTGCATTTACCACAACGGGATCAGCGCTTAACTCCTTCAGCAGCCATCGTCCGTTTTTTCACAGGACAGAAATATAGCAATAAAATGGCGGCTTCACACCAAAACTTACCCCGATTGGAACGGCGTCCGCGGGACCTCCCCGGAGGAGCTGGGCACCACTCTCACCTCAGAAGACCGAGTCAACGAGCTCCGGTCAAGCTTAACAGAACCAGGATCACTGGAAAAAGCCTCAGAACAGCCACACAGTAAAAGCGCGCTCTTTTTTTTTTTTAATGCTGTGAGGAAAGTTGGAGGCAGGCAGCAACAGAGGGGCTCCGGGAGGCGGGGGGAATGGGTAAGGCAGGGAAAGGGCGAACCTATATGCCTTTAAAGTGAACACCACCAGCCACAACACCCCTGCTGAACTGGCAAAGCACAGGAGCCACCCCAGGCAGTCTGAAATCCAGGAGCTGATCAAACTATGTTCACACCTGCTGGGCGATAGAGAAATACTGAAGGCAGTTGGGGCTAGCCGTCCTAGAGGCACTATGGTCTTTCAGTGTTCTCTATCTCCACCTGCTGGTAGGCGGATACAACCCATCAGTTAATGGATTCATCTGCTGCTGATGACAAGGAATGCTAAGATACCTGGTCTTATAATATATCCTAGAGGCTGCAGAGGGGAATACTGTAAGGCTCTCCCTGGAATCAAACCTAAGACCTCCCAGGCTAAAAACTAGAAACTTGCAGTTGAGCAATGAAAGCTGGTTAGATGTAACTTGCCCAGAAATGTGACCATGAGGTACAGAAGGAGACGTTAGTCACCAGAGAAGCCTACTGGACCAGCAAGAA
Source organism: Microcaecilia unicolor (assembly GCF_901765095.1). Classification (NCBI taxonomy): domain Eukaryota; kingdom Metazoa; phylum Chordata; class Amphibia; order Gymnophiona; family Siphonopidae; genus Microcaecilia; species Microcaecilia unicolor. The sequence continues at coordinate 177,234,474 of NC_044039.1, read as the reverse complement.
GTGTGTCTTTTCAATGACACTATATAAGGAAGTCCATCCAGACTCACCTTTACTGGTTCAATAGTTTTCAGTAGGAAAGGTCCATAGACCATTATTAAAATGACTTGGGGAAAATCCACTGCTTATTTCTGGGATGCAGCATAAAATGTATTGAACGTTTTCGGGATCTTGCCAGGTTTTTGTGACCTGGATTGGCCACTGTTGGAAACACAATGCTGGGCTTGATGGACCTTTGGTCTGTCCCAGTGTGGCAATACTTATGTACTTATGACCTGTGTCTACTGTTATCCCAGCTCCATGTGCTGCTTCAGTACAAGTTGTTGCCTACTTGATTCACACTTGATTCCCGACAGATGCCTGATTCCTGAACCACGGTTGGTTCCCACTCTATCTGAGACTCCTGCTCCACATTTGGTTCCTCATACTGCCTGGTTTTTGCCTTGCTTGACTCTGCTCTGGACTTAGCCTCTCCATCCACGCTCTTTCCCCAGAGAGGTCCTGACAAATACATGAAAGGTCAAGCACAGTTGCCTAAGATGTCATCTTACAGCAGGCCTTCAACAATAATAGTTCCCTTGTGAAAATAAGATTTAATGATGTTACCTGTGACTTAACTAATAGAGGAATATGATCTATTTAATCTATCTATATCTATTTATTTATTTTGCCTCTATCTACTTACTAACAGTAAAATTACAGATTCCTTCAGGAGCTGGCATCCTGCTGTCTGATGACTGCAGCTGTTGAAAGAATGACCCAAGGTCTTTGCTTCACTGCAATTACATTTTTTGCGAAACAGCTTTCTTAAAACTTAGCATATACAATGCAATCCTATTTTAAAGCTGTTTCAACAAATCCGGCTAAGTCTGAATGAAAACTGGACATTTACAAAAACACAATGTCTCCATGAACAACAATTACCATTTCTGTTTTATGAAGAGGGTGAAGAAAGTGGATTCATGATGTGTCATGAAGCCTGAACTATCCTTATGAATCATTTTATTTTGCTATTACAGAATGCTGAACTCAACACTACTTTTGTAAATGTAATATTTAAATACTTTCTTTTTTAAATTTATAAATCTAAACAAAAAGCCTATTATACCCTTTAGATGACACTGTGCATGAAGCATGCAATGCGTATACCTTTAAATAATAATGAATTGCAGCACTCCTAAGCCTTTTTGGAAATAACTCTGCCTACTAGTAGCAGTGACTTTCCACCAGTTGCTGCAACATATGTCCTTGCCAATCAGACACATTTGCTGTAGTGCATTCCAGAATTTACTAATTAATCTCCATACTAACCCCCATCAATGGCTGTTGCCCATTTTAACATGATCCTCACTTCTTATTTAAAGGGACCATCAACAAATCTAAATTTAAAAATAACATTCAATCTGAGCTTTGACTACATTCAGATCCCTAGTATTTACTAGAATGTGCTAAGGTTTGCAATTAGGGCCTCTTTTACCAAACCGCATTAGCCATTCCCGCACGGCAAATGAGAGGATACCCATTCAATTCCTATAGGCATCCTCTCATTTGTCGTGCTGGGAATCCCTAGCGCAGTTTAAGTAAAAGAGGTCCTTAATGCAGAGTAATTGCTAAACCTCCACAATAAGTTTAGATGACATTCCCATTAGGAGAGCAGAAGCCATGCTACCAACATGGGCAAAGGTTCACTTCCATTCATTAATGGTACACTAGATAATATGCAATGCAGTCAGCTATACCTCTTGAGGTGGCTCGAAATGCTTTGTTATAGTCATGTGCAATAATGGCCCCAGCATTAACTGCAAGGCACAATCCCTACCTGTTTCATGACCTAAAAAGCTTACTTCTGTGTTAGCTGTTCAATGTATGAAATTGTATACAGGAACTGTCAACACATCACACTAACAGCACACAGTAATTCCCATGTTAAAAGTTTACATAGCATAGTAAATAGGCCCCCCAGTGTCTTTTTATCATTTACATGCAGTACTCATATTCCCAAACATGCATCACTAACAACCACCTTAACTAAGCCAACACAAAAACAAAAAAGCTGCTGCTAGCTTTCAAAAATGAATAACCAACTTTTCAGTTTTGTGTAAAAGCTGTAGCTTGATTTTGAAATTTAGGATGATTAATTCAAAATTTAGAAATAGTTGCAATTTCCTAGGAAATTTCTTTCCAAGATGACCCATTTTACATGATTCATTTTAGGATTTTTAAGTTCTGGTGAATTGAATCTCTGATATACATACTAATTTCAACAGCATATTTGAGCTTGCCTTAATTATTTGTTTTCTTTATATAACTCAAATTTTAGCAAAAATGCAGAGCTGACCCCCTAGTCTTGTTATGAGCTGCTTTTAGCTCAAGTATTCACATTAGTTCAGTGACCTCTACAGTGACCTCTGCAAAAGCAGTTGCGCATTTTACTGTGGTGTAAATCCTCACAGACAAGTCGAACCTGTTCTTTTTGGCATCAGGCCCTCATTGAAATACACTGCTGAGATTCATTATACAAAGAGAATGGAGGGGCACTATTGTGCAACATTCATCCTTCACATAATCTCTGTTTTACAAGCTCTGAAATCTTTTAAATAAACAGATCTTCTCTTAAACGCATACAGGTTCCTTACTTGTCACCAGATGAGATATTAGAAATAATAATAGTAGTAATACATCACAGAAACCAGCAAATAATGTACCTCAAACAGAATGTTTTTAATATTTAAAATGAAACATCCTATTCTATTTGCTCATTTCCCTTAGTCAAGCATTCAGTTACAAGATTAAAGCAACAGCATTATAACAAATATTGTACTTCAAAAATGCAATTATTTTTCTGTTATAAACTAAATCAGACTGCCTTTCTAGATACAAATCTACTTTATCAAAGGAGCTGTTCAAAGGGGAAAAAATATGTCTACACTAGTCTGTACTGCTATGCTCTGCCTGTCAGAACACACCACCACCAATGCTCTAGGAAGAGCAAAAAGAAGCCAGGCTAACTTCAGGATTTCTGCAACTTCCTTTGCAGTCAGCAAAGCCTTCCCCCCCCCCCCCCCCCTTTTTTTTTTTTTTTTTTGCAGGAGTCAAGATTTATTTCAACTCCCAGTATATAGGGGATACAAAGTGAAAAGAGCAGGAACAAAGGACAGAGGATCCACCTATCTAAGAAAACTAATTTATGAATAAAGCATTTTAATCTATGTAGCCTGCACTCCAATAAACTACTACCCAGACCATCTCTACATCATTCCAAAAATACTAGCTTAATGTGGGTAATTTAACATAATATTACAGAGGATTTAGGAGAAGACATTTGTCTTTTATCTTGCAAAAAACTTAGATTTGCAGCAGAATGGAAATGCCTGGGGGAGTAGGCAAATCCAGAGGTGAACAAAGCTCAAGAACCTTTCAAGTGTAGAAATCTCAGGGAGCAGTACACAATGACAGGTCAGAGACTGTCCACCAAACAGGAAGAGCGCTCACAATGATGAACAAAAGCAAGTGTTAACTTATTTCTAATTTCAATTTCTGAGTCACCTAAAGCCACCTCCCTCCTCCAACTGAAGGTAGGAGGGTGGGGAAGGGCCGCTAGACCACCAGGGGTGGGGGGATTGACCCGCGGCCCACTGGACCACCAGGGCCATCGGAGGGATGCTGGGGGGGGGGCTTAGGGGAGCTGGAGACCCACCACATCTCCAGCCTCCCCGAACCTGTGTCGGGGGGGGGGGGGGGGGGTTAGGTCAGGGTTCCTGCTAGCATGCAAATGCATTCTGGACAGAGTTCACCATTCCGCCCCAATGGTCTGCAAACCCTAACGCCAGCTCCGAGCTGGTGTAGGGTTTGCCACAGCCAGCGAGCCAAACCTTTGGCACGCAGGTCGCTGATCATTGGGGATGAATAGGTTTAGCCCTGTTTTGCATGTATTTGTATGCTAGTTGCGTTCACAGCCCGCGAGCACATTGTTTCACGCAATCAGGGGCTCTGATCATGGGGCGGTAGCAAACTCGGGCACTAGTATGGCACTAACAGCCTCTAGCATCGGCCCATGAGTTGCAAATCAAAGAATTGCAGTAGATTTCAATAGAGTATTCAAGAGAAGATCGCATGTGCTTCTATGGTAGATTTGGGTTATGTCAGACATTGACATTATGTAATTAAAATGAAGTGTTACTTCATTTTCAATTCTTTTATCCTTTCTTCTACCTTCATAAACATAGGCAACTTGTTTATAGAAAATAGTTAACATCTACTATATCTGCTTATGTTCCTTGATAACCTAATGCATAACACTGCACATTTGTATTTACAGCTCATAGCAGTCACATTTTAAGACAATTCTTCTTCGCTGTTAATGTTTGCCTACTTGTAATTAAACATACTTATTTACTTTTCAGTAATCAAGAACTGGCACAGTTTACGGCTGACATATGCTTACAAGGAAGATTATCTGAGCAGTGCTTTCATAAAGAAAAAAACCCACAGACATCCCAAAACACTACATTAAAACTAATATACAAGAATGAATATTCTTCTATGAGGCATATAAAAGCTCTGCATTTTTTGGATGTGTAATGTGCTCACCTATCATCCTTCCAAAAACAAATTATGAATCAGAAATGTCTAGTTTATTGTTCCCACATATATGACATCCATTTTGTTTAACATTCCTTTGTCTCAGCCATCATTATTCTCTCTTTATAATACCACCCTCTTGCTTAGTTTTTAGCAGTTCCCTTGTTCAGAACTGTTTTAAGTTGCAAACAAGCAGCATCTGCAATTATGGGCTGTATTATAGAGCCAAGATCAATATAAGAATAAGTTTCCACTAGACTCAAAAGAAGTAAACTAACCATGTACCATAGCTTTTGGAATTTATTTTCTATTTAAAATAAAAAAGACAACAGGCCTTCAAACTGATCAATTTATTCCACTATCATCATGTAAGAAAGAAAAACGGTGGGTACTGACATGAAAAAATGTACATAATATTCTGATAATAGTACACAAATCTGTAAAGAAAAATCATGCTTAATTAAAAGGGGGAGACCAAAGGTTTTTGGGCAACATCTTCACTAGTTTTGTTAACTATATGTGACCATCTCTACGAAAAAGTGACTAAAATCACCAGAAAGAAAAAAATTATACTTTAATAAATTCTATTAGAGCAAACAATTTATAATGCAGCAGTCTAAACCCTATCATTTTATGTTATTTGTTACATTTGTATCCCACATTTTCCAACCTATTTGCAGGCTCAATGTGGCTTACATAGTACCGTAAAGGCGATCGCCAATTCTGGTATGAACAAATTAAGTAATGTTGTGGTAGAATAAGGTTCGGGTGTACAGACACTTTAGGGAATCGTAGGAAGGAAGAGAATTGTAGAGAGGAAGAGTTATCATATGTCCATTACGAGCTTTGGTTTTGTGACAATTTTAAAAACAAATTGTTACTGAAGTTCAAACATGTAACTTTTGCAGACTGCTCATGCTGAAGAGTTTACCAAAGCCCTGAACATTGAAAAGTTAAGGTATAATAATATTTATGAAGCAGCGTTCTTGACCTATCCCCTGAGGAAGCCATCTTGGTGAAACGGAGATCCCCATCGGGACCAGTTTTGAAGATAAATGCTACTTTGTTCTGAGGCTTGGTTTCAATTATATTTGAACTGTGAAAATGGGCAAAGTGGAGAACTATTTTGTTTGAAAGATTTAAAGATTAAAGAAGATTTGGACAGTATAAAATTTATAAAAATTGGGGAGTTTTTGACCTATGATTACAATCAGGCAGTTATATGCTATGATGCATTTGCCCACTGGTGATGCAATGTTCTTGCTAGCCATATGAGGTCTTTTCTCCCTTTAAAACTAAAAATTGACACTTTTTTTTTATTACGGTTGTGACTATCCACTGTTTTTGATGTTTTATGTTTCGCATTTAGATTGATTTGATTTGGTGGTTTTTGCCATTTTTTTGTTTACATTACTGCTTATGGACCCATGACACGAAAAATTGACCATCCTCAACATTTTAGAACCACTACTTTAGTCACTTTTTCCCCAGAGATGGTCACATATGGATGTTAGAAACCTAGTGGTAAGAAATGTCAGGGGCCTTGAATTTGAAGCATGGGAATGTAAGAACAAAAAGGATAACAACAAAGTCAGCAATAGCCTACCAGGCGAGATAAGAATGTTCAGCACTCATAATGGCATCTGGAGGCCAATGAAGAAAACTAAAACAGGCAGAATCGTACAGTTAATAAGCAGTTTATGCACTCATTACTGCCCACAAGATGCAGAAAAGGTTTCTGCGCCAAAGTTAATTTACACACAACATGTTACAATGTATGGTAAGGAGGTTATTAGGTAATCCACAGCAATGCAAAGCTATACACTAACTTCTACTGGACAAGCCCAACATGAATGTATCGCCAGGTCAAAGGCAGCGTAGAAAAGTAATGAGACCCCCCCAACTCAAACTCCTGTCCCTGACATGGCTTCCTGCATTGGCCCAACACATGCCTAGTAGTCTAGTGGCCCAATCCCCTCCCCCCCCCCCCGACTGGGCACTCCTGCCTCCAATGTTACAAGAAACTCCCTGTTGTCTAGCAGCACCCCCCACCCCTTAACAAGACCCCTCCCTCCCCAACAACAACAAAAAAAAATCTATGGTGTCTAGTAGCATCCCTCCCCCCAACTTAAAAGAAGCAACAGGAGTGATGTCTACTTGCTTCCACCTCCAGTGCCATCATCTTGGAAAGCGGTGGTACCTGACCTTGTTCAGTGCATCCTGGGAATTTTTCTCTTATTTGTTAGGCTCTACTTCTGAGCTGTCCAGGTCCTTCATAGACATTCTGCCAGGAGCACTATGTTGTTGGATTTCTTGACTGCTTGTTTCATTATTAATCCAAGAAGGTTGAAGTTGTCTACTATTTCTACTACTTCTCCAAGAAGAATTCAATTATTGATGTTGCCAGTTCTCACAATCTTTGTTCCTTAATCTTGATAATCAAATGTTTCAGATTGTCTTCATTTTCAACTAGTAACATGGTATATCATCAGTATAGTGAAGATTACTGTTGAGTCTTCCACCAATTTTCATACTTTGGCTTTCTTAATATATTCCAACTTCAAAACTCATCCAATAATGAGATTTCCAATTATTCTAATTTACAACTTCGTTTAGAATTCACTTTTAAAAGGAACCATTTTGAAACAAAATACTTTATCCTGAAATATCTGTCAATAAGTAGCATACTAACATGACACTTAAACTGGGAAAATATTTGGCCATTCTGCTTTTCATTTTAACCTACTCCCTCCCTCCCCATGAGCAGCTTTTTTAACACATATCCCTTGCTCCATAACATAACTCTGCATAAACCACCACATCCATAATTCCAAAGCTTTTGCCTGGATCTCTTACCAAGTGGGGCACTTAACTCCCTTTACTACCTCCAATGACAAAACCTCTCTCAGATCACCAATCTGAATTTCCAGATGTATGGAAGAAGCACTACAAGGTAACCTGGTTGATACTACCCTAACAATTTATATGTAAACCTTTCGAGGTTTTTTAAACCTAATCTCTCGTGAAAAAAAAAATCCAGTGTTAGTAAATAAAACGTTATTGGCTTTAAGCTCTTTAAGCACACAATAATCATGCAACTAATTAACCAACTCAAACATTAGTCTGTGGGTTGGCACACACAGAAATAGATCAGATGACAGATTGCTTTTAAATATGCTGTATCTGGCTTATGCTTAAAAAAAAAAAAGCTTATGCTTCCAGATTTATGACTACAGCAAAGGAGCATGTGCCTACCTGAACCTTTAGGACATCTTAATTTAAACCTGCACTCCTGCTGTAATTTGTTCAATGTTACCATTTGTCTTTTATGACAAGAGCACAGGACCTGCAGACATATTAGTGCACATGGAATAAATAAGCTGAAAGTGAAACAGTACAAGCTGTATTTCAGGAAAAGTTGTGTTCTTCAGGAAAAGACATATGCTACAGTAATCAGGACTTTGGGACCTCAGTAATACAGTATTAATTTCAGTCTTCTCTAGGTGGTATAAAGCATATATTCCTCTCTACAAAATATGAAAAAAAAAACATTTTGAAAGATTGGTGCTTGGTCACTGTAATTTACATACTGCTGTTTATTTTGAAAAGATAGTTATAGCTGTAATAGAGGGGCACAGAAACAGAGAAACATGTAGGCAGATAAGGTCCATATGGCCTTTCCAGTCTAACCATCCAAGCCAACTACTCTTCCCATCACTCCTTAGAGATCCTATGTACTTGTCCCAAGCTCTCTTGAATTCAGATAGTTTTCATCTTCAAAACTTACTCCACCGTTCCATGGATTCACCACCCTTTCCATGAAGTATTTCCTCATGTTACTTCTGAGTCTATCCCCTTTCACCTTCACCCTACTGCCCTTGTTCCAGAGCTTCCTTTCATCTGAAAGAGACTCGATTCCTGTGCATTTATGCCCTCTCCTGCCTTTCTTCCAAAATCTCAAACTGATCTAAATCATCCCGGGCAACATGATTCAGGACAGCTTGAGAGTGAAAGAAAAAAAATATAGACCAAGGATGTGCTTCAGTGGTGAGCAACAGTTGCGTATTTTGAGGGCCCCCAACAATCTGGCCCTTGCCAGGTAATTCACCAATTCCTAAGGAATCACAGCATGAGGCTGTGGGTCAAGCCAAGTGAATAATGCAAAGGCAGTCCAGTAGTGTGCTTGCAACTTTCCTCAACCATGATCAAGCCAACAAAAGATGTTGGTGAGCAGCAACTCCTCAGACCATGTTCTCCTCTTCTGCTGCTTGGAGTTTGACTGTTACATGGCCACAGTTCAAAGCATCAGTCATTCCCAGTGGACAAAATACAACACAGCCAGAGGTACAGAGGATCACCTCTTTACCCTTTAAGTTCCATCGGTGGCAGTAGATGACTTCAGAAAAAAAAAAAGTCCAGCTGCCCCCTCCAGCCTGTCACTTTGCCAATGATACAACCCAGCTGCACATGTAGGGCATAATCCCTTCTCAGATATTATTTCCTTATCCAGAACACATTTTTTCATCTTCCTCATCTTGGGCAGATGAGCATACAAGATCCTCTATTCAGTTCATACCCAATAATCTCCTCCTTCTAATGTCTAACCACAAACCTATGTAATAACCTAAACAATATTAACCTGACCACTGCCCATGGCTATCTGTGGACCTATGTTTCTGCTAGTACTTCTAGCTATTCCTGTTAACCTGTTGCTTGCTAGACAGATCAAGCTGCTAATTAACTTTATGACAGCTTTACAGTCTGGCAGACAGACCTAGCTGCACAGTTTACTGCATTTACATTATAATGTCTAGAATTTCATATTAACAACTTTGTCATTCATTCTGACAGACTAAACTCGCATTACTGATTTGTTCTTTTAGGACTCCTAAGGAAATTAAAGTCATGGGATAGGAGACAATGCCCTACTGTGGATTAGGAACTGGTTATTGGTCAGAAAACAGAGGGTAGGGTTAAATGGCCATTTATCTCAACATAGGAGGGTGAACAGTGGAGTGCCGCAGGGACCTGTACTGGGACCGGTGCTATTTAACATACTTATAAATGATCTGGAAGTCGAAATGACGAGCGAGGTGATTAAATTTGCAGATGACACAAAACTATTCAAAGTTGTTAAAACATATGCGGATTGTAAAAAACTGCAGGATGCCCAGGCATCCAAATGGCAGATAAAATTTAATGTCAACTAATGCAAAGTGATGCACATTGGGAACAACAATCTGAATCATAGTTACCTGATGTTAGGGTCCACCTTAGGAATCAGCACTCAAGAAAAAGATTTAGGTGTCACTGAGGGACATTTTCAAAAGAAGCGTCCAAGTTGGGATTTGGACGTCTTTGTAAAACATCCAAATCCGGGGTCGGGGAAAACCGTATTTTCAAAAACAGATGGACGTCCATCTTTTGTTTTGAAAATACCAAGGACATCCTTGGATTTGGATGTCCTTAGACATGGATGTCTTTGACTTTCGGCGATTTTCGAAACCAAAGACTTCCATGTCAAAAATGTCCAACTACAAGCCATTTGGACGTGGGAGGAGCCAGCATTTCTACTGCACCGGTCCCCCTGACATGCCAGGACACCAACCGGGCACCCTAGGGAGCACTGCACTGGACTTCATAAATTGCTCCCAGGTACATAGCTCCCTTACCCTGTGTGCTGAGCCCCCCAAACACCCCCAAAACCCACTATCCCCAACTGTACACAACTACCATAGCCCTTACAGGTGAAGGGGGCACCTAGATGTGGGTACAGTGGGTTTGTGGTGGGTTTTGGAGGGCTCGCTGTTTCCTCCACAAACATAACAGGTAAGGGGGGGGTATGAGCCTGGGCCTGCCTGTCTGAAGTGCACTGCACCCACTAAAACTGCTCCAGGAACCTGCATGCATGCACTGTCATGGACCTGAGTATGACATCTGAGGCTGGCACAAAATATTTTTAAAGATGTTTTTTGAGGGTGAGAGGGGGTTAGTGACCACTGGGGAAGTAAGGGGAGGTCATCCCCGATTCCCTCCGGTGGTCATCTGGTCATTTCGGGCACTTTTTTGGGCCTTATTCGTAAAAAATACACGTCCGGGTGAAAACGTCCAAGTTTTACTTTAGGATGTCCCTGCTTTTTTCGATTATGCTTCAAAGATGTCCAAGTGTTAGGCACGTCCAAGTCCCGCTTTCACCACGCCTCTGACACATCCCCTTGAAATTTGGAAGTCCTTCCGACGGACTGCATTTGGAGACGTCCAAAATCGGGTTTTGATTATACCGATTTGGACGTTTCTGGGAGATGGACGTCCATGTTCCGATTTATGTCGAAAGATGGACATCCATCTCTTTCGAAAATGAGCCTGTTTGTAGACAATACACTGAAATCTTTTGCCCAGTTTATGGCGGCAGCCAAAAAAAGCAAACAGGATGCTACGAATTATTAGGAAAGGGATGCAAAGTAAGACCAAGAATACTATAATTCCTCTGTATTGCTCCATGGTGCAACCTCACCTTCAGTATTGTGTTCAATTCTGGTCACCGTAACTCAAAAAAGATATAGCGTAATTAGAAAAGGTTCAAAGAACAGCAACCAAAATAATAAAGCGGATGGAACTGCTCCCATATGATGAAAGGCTAAAGAGGTTAGTATTCTTCAGCTTGGAAAACAGACGGCTGAGGGGGGATATGATTGAGGTCTACAAAATCCTGAGTAGTGTAGAACAGGTAAAAGTGAATCAATTTTTCACTCTTTCAAAAAGTACAAAGACCAGGGGACACTCAATGAAATTAAATGGAAATACTTTAAAAACATATAGGAGGAAATATTTTTCAGTCAAAGAACAGTAAAGCTGTGGAACTCGTTGCTGGAAGATGTGTTAACAACAGTTAGTGTATCTGGGTTTAAAAAAAGGTTTGGACAAGTTCCTGGAGGAAAAGTCCATAGTCTGTTATGGAGATGGACTTGAGTGAAGCAACTGCTTGTCCTTGGATTGGTAGCATGGAATGTTGCTACTGCCTGGGTTTCTGCCAGGTACTTGTGATCTGGATTGGCCACTGCTGGAAGCAGGATACTGGTATAGATGGACCACTGGTCTGACCCAACTACTCCAAGATTCCAAGAGATTGTTCCATATCTTCACCACCATTTCTGTGAAAAAATACTTACTGGACATTGATTCTGAGTCTATCCTATCAGAGCCTCAAATCATGGATAAAGGATAAATGGTCATGGTACAATCAATGTGGTTTACATATATGCAGGTACTTTCTCTGTCCCTAGAGAACTCACAATCTAAGTTTTGTACCTGGGGAAATGGAGGGTTAAGTGACTTGTCCACAGTAACAAGGAGCTACAATGGGAATTGAATCTGGCTCTCTAGGTTCTCATCCCACTGCACTAACCATTAGGCTACTCCCCCATTCCCTCTCTTGTAGTACAATGTCCTTTTCATTCAAAAGTATTAGTATCACCTTTGAGGTATTTCAATGCCTGTATCATACTGTCTCTACTCTATCCACATTTACATCCTTAAGCTTGTCCTATAGGGCTATAAATACTGTCCTCATAACATTTGGTAGACCTTCATAGTCTATTCTTCCAGAGATACAGTATCCAGAACGGCATACAATATTCCATGTGAGATAAAGCGAAGATACTTATCTGTAGCAGGTATTCTCCGAGGACAGCAGTCTGATGATTCTCACACGTGGGTCAACGTCCACATCGGCCAGGGAACCGGCATTTGCCATAGCAAAAAAATAAATACATTTTTGCTAGAGTCTTCTGGCGCGTGTGCAGCGCGCACCGCGCATGCGCGGACTGACTTCCCACCTGCCATGTGAGCGCGTACCTCAGTTAAATCAAAAAGTATAACAAATAACAACTCCAAAGAGGAGGAGGGAGGGATTGTGAGAATAATCAGCCTGCTGTCCTCGGAGAATAACTGCTACAGGTAAGTCTCTTCGCTTTCTCCGAGGACAAGCAGGCTGCTTATTCTCACACGTGGGGTATCCCTAGCATCCACGCTCACTCAAAACAATGAACATTGGTGAACTGGGCCCCCTGCAACGGTAAGGACATAACATAGGTTAACCTGAAACTATATACAGCTAGCTGAGAGTGCATCCTGGAACTGAATAAAAAGGGCCTAGGGGGGTGGAGTTGGATTCTAAACACCAAACAGATTCTGCAGCACTGAGTGCCCAAACTGAGTGTCGCGTCGGGTATCCTGCTGAAGGCAGTAGTGAGATGTGAATGTGTGGACTGATGACCACATTGCAGCCTTGCAAATCTCTTCAATGGAGGCTGACTTTAAGTGAGCCACCGACACAGCTATGGCTCTAACATTATGAGCCGTGACATGGCCCTCCAGAGTCAGCCAAGCTTGGGCATAAATGAAGGAAATACAATCTGCTAGCCAATTGGAGATTGTGCGTTGTCCGATGGCGACTCCCCTCCTGTTGGGATCAAAATAAACAACTGGGTGGACTGTCTAAAGGGCTTTGTCCACTGCACGAAAAAAGCCAATGCTCTCTTGCAGTCCAAGGTGTGCAAGTTGATTTCGCCAGGGTGAGCATGAGGACGGGGAAAAAATGTTGGCAAGACAATTGGAGTTACTCCGACACCACCTTCGGCAGGAACTTAGGATGCCTACGGAAGACTACTCTATTGTGATGAAACTTGGTATAAGGTGTGTCCACTACTAAGATTTGAAGCTCACTGACCCTACGAGCTGAAGTAACAGCCACCAAGAAAATGACCTTCCAGGTCAAGTACTTCAGATGGCAGGAATTCAGTGGCTCAAAAGAAGCTATCATCAGCTAGGTGAGAACGACGCTGAGATCTCATGACACTGGTGGAGGTTTGACAGGGGGCTTTGACAAAAGTAAACCTCTCATGATGCGAACAACTAAAGGCTGTCCAGAGATAGGAATACCCTCTACACACCAATGATAAGCACAAAATGCATTGAGACGAACCCTTACGGAGTTGGTCTTGAGATCAGACTGTGACAAGTATAGAAGGTATTCCAGCAGGGTTTGTGTAGGACAAGAGAGAGGATCTAAGGCCTTGCTGTCACACCAGATGGCAAACCTCCTCCATTTGAAAAAGTAACACCTCTTTGTGGAATCTTTCCTGGAAGTAAACAAGACTCGGGAGACACCCTCTAAAAGACCCAAGGAGGCGAATTCTAAGGTCTCAACATCCAGGCCGTGAGAGCCAGAGATGGGAGGTTGGGATGTAGAAGCGACCCCACATTCTGAGTGATAAGGGTTGGAAAAAATCTCCACGGTTCTTCCGAGGACAACTCCAGAAGAAGAGGGAACCAAATCTGACACGGCCAGTAGGGTGCAATCAGGATCGTGGTTCCGCAGTCTTGCTTGAGTTTCAGCAAAGTCTTCTCTACTAGAGGTATGGGAGGATACGCATACAGAAGGCCTGTTCCCCAATGTAGGAGAAAGGTATCTGATGCTAGTCTGTCGTGGGCCTGAAGCCTGGAACAGAACTGAGGGACCCAAGTAGCAAAAATATCCACCAAGGGGGTGCCCCATGCTCAGAAGATCTTGCGGGCAACGCCCATATTCGGTGATCATTCGTGAGGTTGCATTACCCTGCTCAGCCTGTCAGCCAGACTGTTGTTTAGGCCTGCCAGATAAGTGGCTTAGAGAAACATACCGTGACGGCGTGCCCAAAGCCACATTTGGATGGCTTCCTGACACAGAGGGCGAGATCCGGTGCCCCCCTGCTTGTTGGTGTAGTACATCGCTACCTGTCTGTTTGAATCAAGGTAATTTGCTTGGACAGTCAATCTCTGAAAGTCTTCAGAGCGTTCCAGATTGCTCGTAATTCCAGGAGGTTGATCTGAAGACCTTTTTCCTGAAAGGACCAAGCTCCCTGAATGTGAAGCCCATCTACATGAGCTCCCTACCCCAGGAGGGATCCATCCGTCATCAGCACTTTTTGTGACTGAGGAATTTGGAATGGACGCCCCATGGTCAAATCGGTTCGGATCGTCCGCCACTGAAGAGAATTCCGAAAAGTCGGTGGACAGTTGGATCACATCCTTTAGATCCCCCGCAGCTTAATACCGCTGGAAAGCTAGGGTCCACTGAGCTGATCTCATATGTAGACGTGCCATGGGTGTTACATGAACTGTGGAAGCCATGTGCCCCCGGAGTCTCAACATCTGCTGAGCTGTGATCTGCTGAGACACTCGAACTGTGGACACCAGGGACAGGTTGTCTGCCCTTGTTTCAGGAAGATAAGCCTGAGCTGTCTTTGTGTGCAACAGTGCTCCAATGAACTCCAATTTTTGAACAGGAGTGAGATGGGACTTGGAGTAATTTATTACGAACCCCAGTAGCTCTAGCACCTGAATAGTCATTCACATGGACTCCAGAGCACCCTCCTCCAAGGTGCACTTCACCAGCCAATCGTCCAGATAAGGAAACACAAGCACTCCTAGTCTGCGTAGCGACGCTGCGACTATCACTAGACACTTTGTAAACACTCTGGGCGCAGACGCCAGGCCAAAGGGCAGTACATTGTACTGAAAGTGCTGTGTTCCCAGTCAAAATCGAAGATACTTCCTGTGAGCTGGGAGTATCGAGATGTGTGTGTAAGCATCCTTTAAGTCCAGAGAGCATAGCCAGTCGTTCTCCTGGGAGTTGTAAGAATGAGCTCCCGGTGGGCAATTTGGAGGTTTGGATTCTAGATTGAGGGTGTATCCTAACCAGACTATTCGAAGAACCCACCGGTCAGAGGTTATGAGAGGCCACCTTTGGTGAAAAAAATATTAACCTCCCTCCAACCGGACACTTTTACTGTAGCTATGCTTAACTGGAGCCAGTCAAAAGCTCGTCCCTTGCCTTTGTTGGGGAACAGCAAGGGCCTTAGGCGCATGGTGTTGATGAGAATGAGCGCGCTAGGGCTGAGCCTGACTAGGCTGTCGAGAAGCCGAAGTGTACCTAGCATAGGAATAGGGAGCATTCCTCTTCCCCCCAAATACCTCCTATATGAGGAGGTTGTAGCAGAAGGCGAATCCATAGCATCATTAGGCGTCTTGATCTGGTCAACAAGATCCTCTACTTTTTCACCAAAAAGATTGTCCCCCACCCCCGGGCAAGGTACATCCGCTATCCGCTGCTGGACAGAATGATCCAGGTCAGAAACATGCAGCCATGAGAGTCTACATCATTATACCTTGAGCAGCGATTCTGGATGCCACATCAAAAGAGTCGTAAGCACCCCTGGCCAGGAATTTACAACATGCCTTCTGCTGCTTGATCACCTGGCGAAAAGACTCAGCTTGCTCCAGGGGGAGGGCATCAACCAAGCTAGACAGCTGCCTCACCGAGTTCTGCAAGTGTACGATCGTGAAGAGCTGGTAGGACTGGATACGGGCAGCGAGCATAGTGGCCTGATAAGTCTTCCTTCCAAAAGAATCCAAGGTTCTAGCTTCTCTGCCTAGGGGTGCCGTGGCATAGTCTCTAGTACTCTTGGCTCTTTTGAGGGTGGAGTTCACCACCATGGAATTGTGGGGTAACTGAGACCTCATCAACCCAGGTTCACTGTGGATCCGATACTGGGAATCAGCTTTCTTTGGGATCACAGGGCCAGATAGATGACCAGTTGCGCACAAGGACTTCCTTCAGTACCTTATGCAGAGGAACTGTCACAGCCTCCTTAGGTGGAGAGGGATAGTCCAGGACCTCGAGCATCTCAGCCCTGGGCTCATCCTCCACCTCCATAGGGAATGGAATAGCTGTAGCCATTTCCCAGACAAAATATGGAAAGGAAAGACTCTCAGGAGGAGACAGTCTCCTTTCAGGCAGAGGGAAAGGTTCAGAGGGTATCCCATACAACTCATCGGAAGAAAAGTATCTGGGATCTCCCTCTGACTCCCATGAACGCTCCTCTTCGGTATCAGAAAGTACCTCTCTTAGGGAACTCTGAGACTGAGCCTGCCTCGGTGCCGAGGATCGATGTCGAGAGGCTGACACCTGCATAGACTACGGTGAAGCTTCCTACATCAAAGAAGGGGAGTCGACCAGGGTGGCAGCCGGGGACCTCACTGCAGGTGAAGGGTCAGATTCTGCTAAAGCAGACGGCACGGAAGGCGCAAGCACCCCCAACATCGAAGCAGACTGGCGCAGCAGTCCTTCCAGAAGCTCTGGAAGCAGAGCCCGGATGCGCTCGTCGAGAGCTGCCATGAGAGAAGGCTACAGAGTTGGTGGATCAGCCGGTGGCAGAATCTGCTGAGGCTCAGGTGCAAGTACCGGGCTACTAAGAGACTGGCGCATTGGTACCAACTGTATGGAGGGGGAGCGGTCCTCTCGGCGACAACGTTTCTCGGGTGCTGAATCCCTCGACACCCCGGAGCTCCCAGCACTGTGTGTTGAAGGAGATCAGTGACGGTGCTTCTTCGCCTTCGCTCGATGCCTGTCACCGAGACTCCTCGGTACCGCCGAGGACGACGTGGAATCCTCATGTCTCCTCGGGGTCCAACGATGGTTGGTCCCGGGGGGCCTGCATAGCAGGAGGCCTCGAGGCAGGTGGAGACCCACTCAACACCTCACTGCTCCCAGTGCGACTTGGTCTCTCAGCAACCATTACCTCTGCTCCTGACATTGATGCTTCCCTCGATGTTGACAACCTTGGAACCGATGTCAATGCCGACGTCGAAGGATGGACCAAGCCCCAAAACATTTCTCTCGTTGGGCTTCTCAAGCTACTTGGGTCCACTTCTTTATACGAAGACACAAACTACAAGCAGTTGGGCCCAAGGCACTGGATACACCAGGAATGGGTACTGGTACCTGAGATGGTCCGGATGCATCGAGTACAACGCCTGAAGCCGCTGGGTGTCCTCGATGACATGGAAGGAAAAATGGCCTCGGCAAAATCAAAAGACTCAATTGTGCCAGGAAAAAAGGAGCACAAAAAGGAGAAACCCGGCCACGTCGAAAAAACAAAGAAAACTGAAAAATTAAGAGAAAAGGAACTAAGGGGAAACTAAAAGGAATCCTAACTTTTTTTTTTTTAACAAGCCAGCAAGATACGAGAAAAAAAGACGCGAGAAACACAGAAAAAAAAGAAGACTCTTACCCCGGGCCTGAACAAGGAGCATAGGGGGAACCTGTCGCACCTCGTCGTGGAAAAAAAAAGAGAACTGAGGTACGCGCTTGCGCGGCAGATAGGAAGTCAGTGCGCGCTGCACGCGCGCCAGAAGACTCTAGCAAAACTTTTTTGTTTTTGCTATAACAAAATGACAGTTCCCGGGCCGATGCGGACGTCGACCCACATGTGAGAATAAGCAGCCTGCTTGTCCTCGGAGAACAATGTTTTGCAATGCAAGGCCCGAGGCCAATGGTGGCTCCAGGAGTCCTCTGAGGCGGCCTCCAACATCATTCTGGCCTTTTTTCTGCTAAACTTTACCTTTTTACTAGTTGGGCCTCCAGTATCCTTCCAGCTGTAGCAACTGTTTTGTTGCACTATTTCCCTACTTTGAAATTATCAGATGTTATCACCTCAAGATTTTTTTCCCTGCTATGTGGGCACAAGTGCCTTATCCAGCCATGATGAACCACTTCCTCAGATTTCTCCACTCCAAATTCATAATTCTGCATTATTAGCACTACAACCCAGCTGCTAGGCTGCCAAACACTCTGAACTTTTAGGTCACTTCTTAGACCATCTGCTCCTTCAGATGTGTCCAAGCTGCTGCACACATCTGAAGAAGCAGATGGCATGAGAAGTGATCTAAGAAAGTTCAGAGTGCTTCTTTTTGCAACTGATGCTAACTCTTCCTCAATATTGCTCACAAAGATAGTTAAGTACTTCAGCCTTACAGCCAATCCCTGAGGCACTTCATTCATCACCTTTCTTCCTTCAGAGTGAACTTCATTAAACCACCACTCTATTGTTCATTCCCTAACTAGTTCTAAAGCAGCCTCCCTTCCTTAAGGTCCATCCCTAGATTGTTCAGTTTATTTGTAAGCATCCTATGTGGGCCAATATCAAAGGTTTTACTGTATTCTACAATCACCACAAACATTTTGATATTATTTCAGCAATATTTTTCTACTTGAAAAACTGTATGCTGACTGCTATGCTGTATTATTTATAATGCTATGTATATGTATTTTCACATAAGAATATAAGCATTCCCATACTCGGACAGACCAAAGGTCCATCAAGCCCAGTATACTGTTTCCAACAATGGCCAGTTCAGGTCACAAGTATCTGGCAAAATCCCAGAACAATAAAACAGATTTTATGCTGCTTATACTAGAAATAAACAGTGGATTTTCCCAAGTCCATCTTAATAATGGCTTATGGATGGTTTTTTTTAGGAAATTATCCAAACCTTTTTTAAACTCCACTAAGTTAACTGCTTTTACCACATTCTCTTGGTAACAAATTCCAGAGTTTAATTACATGTTGAATGAAGAAATATTTTCTACAGTTTGTTTTAAATTTACTACTTAGTAGCTTCATTGGGTTTCTTTTTCTCACACGTATCATTTGCACTTGTTCATAATAAACGTCATCTGTCATTTGGATGCCCAGTCTCCCAGTCTCATAAGATCCTCTTGCAATTTTTCACAGACCTCTTGTAATTTAACAACTTTGAATAACTTTGTATCATCAGCAAATTTAATTATCTCACTAGTTATTCCCATCTCTAGATCATTTATCAATATGGCAAAAAGCAGCAGTCCCAGTACAGACCCCTCGGGAACCCCACTATCCACCCTTCTCCATTGAGAATGCTGACCATTTAATTCTATCTTTTAACCTGTTTTAATACATAATAGGACATTGCCTCCTATTACATGACTTTCTAATTCCCTCAGGAATCTTTCATGAGGTATTTTGTCAAATGCCTTTTGAAAATCCAGATACACAATATCGACCGGCTTACCCTTATCCATACATTTATTCACTCCTTCATAGAAATGAAGTATTGTCTCATTAATCTCATAAAAACACAATCCAGGAAACTGGAATGCACATGGAAAAAAAATAAAAGACGAACACACACTCAACGCATGGAAACAACTACAAAGAAAATACAAATACGCAATAAGACAGACCAAAAGATCATACTATAAAACTAAAATTGGGCCGGACTACAAAATTACGAAGAAAATATATAACCTCGTGAACAAACTACTAGATACCACGCCAGTCACCTCAACCAATACCGACATCCCATCTGCTGAAAACCTTGCTATAAATATTTCAATGAAAAAATCGTAAACCTATGCAAAACTCTACCTCAGAACAACACGGACATAGAAAACTTCATAAATGGTCTAGACCTAACCCCTGGTGAATACCCTGCTGACCGAATATGGTCAAACTTCGCCCTCCTCAGCACCAAGTTACTCAGGCGATCAAAAAATACTCCAACAGCCACTGTCAACTGGACACCTGCCTCAGCTACCTACTACAATCCGCCCCTCACCGTTTCATAACAGACCTCACTTCCCACTTAAACTTCATGCTCCAACAGGGTAAATACCCTGAAGAAAAAGGCAACATCCTGCTCACCCCAATACCAAAAGACACCAAGAAAAAGACAAACAACATTACCAACTACCACCCAGTAGCATCTATCCCATTAATAGTCAAACTAATGGAAGTACTGGTGACCAAACAACTCAACGACTATATAAACAAATTCGATATATTACACGAGTCACAATCAGGGTTTCAACCATTTTCAACATAATGATGATCCCATTGGCAAAACTTCTATCGAATCATAACCTGAACCCATATATATACGCCGACGATGTAACAATATACATCCCTTTCAAACAAGACATCAAAGAAATATCCAAAGAAATTAACCAAAGTCTACACATTATGAACTCCTGGGCAGATGCATTTCGATTGAAACTAAACGCAGAAAAAACTCAATGCCTAATACTCACCTCCCAATACAACACAAATGAATTTACCGCCTTAAACACACCAAAACTAAACCTTCCAATCTCAGAAACTTTAAAAATCCTTGGAGTCACTATTGATCGCCATCTAACACTAGAAACCCATGCAAACAACACAACCAAAAAGATGTTCTACTGCATGTGGAAACTGAAAAGAATAAGACCATTCTTCCCAAGATCAATCTTTCGCAACCTAGTGCAATCCCTTGTACTCAGCCACCTGGCTTACTGCAATTCACTATACGCAGGTTGTAAAGAGCAAATACTGAGGAAACTTCAAACAGCTCAGAACACAGCAGCCAGACTCATCTTCGGAAAACCAAAATACAAAAGTGCAAAACCCTTACGAGAGAAGCTACACTGGCTCCCACTTAAGGAACGCATCACTTTTAAAGTATGCACACTAGTCCACAAAATTATTCACGGTGAAGCCCCAGCCTACATGTCTGACTTAATAGACCTACCACCCAGAAACACTAAAAGATCATCTCGAACTTTCCTCAACCTCCACTTCCCTAACTGCAAAGGCATAAAGTACAAAGCGCTGCACGCATCAACCTTTTCCTACATGAGCACGCAATTCTGGAATATACTACCACGCAACTTGAAAACGATCCACGAACTAACCAACTTCCGCAAACTATTGAAGACCCATCTTTTTGACAAAATTTATTGTAAGGATTAAAACACATGAAGTCCACACTCACTGTTTCAGAAATACACCAATACATTCTCTTCTGAATTCTCATTCCCCATAATTTTATCACATTTATACCGTTACTCACAGAAAATGTTATACCAAATGTTCTTTTGCTAATGTTCTATTACCCTATCAGTTTCCCGCTGTCTCTTTCCACTGTTCTATTGTTCTTTTCCTCGGTCCTATTCCCTTAATGATACTTTGAATTTGTCTCCGCATAACTTCTCATAATGTAATCCATAACTGAGTTGTAACAAATCGTATTTCCATCATTTACAATGTATTGTAAGCCACACTGAGCCCACAAATAGGTGGGAAAATGTGGGATACAAATGCAACAAAATAAAAAAAAATAAAATACACAGCACTGAAACAGTACTACTCACTCTCCTAACCAGGTTCAAGCAGGAAATAGCAGTAGGCAAGAGCATTCTCCTCCTACAATTTGACATGTCAAGTGCGTTCGACATGGTTAACCATAACATACTGCTAAGAATCCTAGAATATTTCGGAAGCAGTGGGAATACTCTCAATTGGATCAAGGGTTTTCTACAAGAGCATATCAAGTGAAATAAAAAACAAACATATCACCACTGTGGAAACCAGAATGTGGAGTACCACAAGGATCACCACTATCACCGATCCTATTCAACCTCATGATGACCCCACTAGCCAAGACCTTATCCACCCAAGGCCTTAACCCATTTATCTATGCTGAAGATGTTACATTATTCATCCCCTACAAACATGACCTAGCAGAAATCACCAACGAAATCAAGCTCAGCTTAAACATCATGAATTCATGGGCAAATGCATTCCAACTCAAACTCAATAAAGAAAAAACACACTGTCTCATCATATCATCCCAACACAATACATACAAACCCACAAACATTAACATCCCAAGATACACCCTCCCTATCTCAGACAGCCTGAAAATTCTCGGAGTAATAATCGACCGTAACCTATCACTAGAGACCCAAGCAAAATCCACCATGAAGAAAATGTTCTCCACAATGTGGAAACTCAAACACCTGAAACCATTCTTTCTGAGGGAAATATTCCGGAACCTGATACAGTCAAACCTGATAAAGTCAATGGTACTAAGCCACGTAGACTACTGTAATGGAATCTATGCGGGATGCAAAGACCAAATCATAATGAAACTTCAGACCGCCCAAAACACAGTAGCCAGGCTAATATTTGGAAAACCGTGTTTTGACAGTGCCAAACCACTCCGAGAAAAACTGCAATGGCTACCAATCAAAGAACGTATCACTTTCAAAATCTGCTTGACCGTTCATAAAATACTTTACGGTGAAACACCGGGATACATGACAGACCTCATTGACCTGCCAACCAGACTACAAAATCCACACGATCATACCTAAACCTTCACTTACCCAAGCAACAAGGGACTCAAGTACAAGTTTCCAAATCGGTAAAAATTTACCGATTTAGAAACACTGAGGGATTCACAAAGAGAATCGCATGCAAATGAGCTGCTCGTTGCTTTTGCGACCGAGCTCATTTGCATGCGATATGAGGGAAGCCAGTCAGTGAGCTGAGCATGCGCAGAACAGTCAATCATTATGCATGGCTGATCTGCACATGCTACAGACTTCACTCATACATGCAGACAAGCTGCGTATATGAAAGCAGTAGATGTAGCCTTTTTTTTTTTTTTTGCAAGCACAAAAGCGCTTTTGTGTTTTTTTTTTTTTGGATGGATAGACCTGTGTTGGGGCTCCCTGCCTCCCCGCTGCTAGGAAAAGGTGGGAAAAGCCTAGAATATGCTCTTTGCTGCTCTTGGCTCTGAGGAATCAGCATCAGGGCTTGGTTCCACCCCCAGCTGTTCCTGCTGCTTCCTCCTATTGGCCGGCTGACATCCTGGCACGTCCATCTCCCTGAAGATAGATTCTCCTTGGCTGGCTGCTGTCCCAACTCCTCCTCCCTGCAGGGCTTCCCTGATGACATCACTCTAGAGCTGTGAGCTGATTGTATCTGAACTTCCTGGTGTCCCCCTCCAGTAGTGAGTGGGCGGGACATCTCAGGCTTACACTGTCCAATTGGTTTAGCCCCTCTCTGTTATGCTTCTAGCATGGGGGATGCTGTTTCCCAGCAAAGGCTGTCTGACTCTTGTCTTCCTTGCATTTTTGATAAGTCACCATTACTTTTATGCTTTATATTTACTGTCCCCCCCCCCCCCCCCATTTCTTGCCAGTAAAATGTCATTTGAAAAAAAGAATCATGGCATGGCTTTTATACATGCAAAGAAGCTGCATGTAAGCTAGCGTACTTTTTTTTTTTGTTCTCCAACTTCCCTGCCTTGTTTCTCCCCTTCTCCTACTTGCGACAATGAAGAACCGACCGTTCCAGACCTCCTGTTAAAATTTCCACAGAAAGGTAGGGCCTGCTTTTGTGCATGGGGTCAGAAACAGCTGTGCATCGCCTTGCCTGCACATTATAATAGTAATTAGCTCATTATAATAGCTTTGCATTCTGTTTTCATTAGCTGCTACCGTGACATGCACAAAAGGGTTCTCTGAGCAGTTTTCCTGTCTCGTTTTACTACTTGCTCGCTAAACCAGCTAGAACTGGTTTAAAAACCACGTTGCTGGCTCATTAGGTTTAGTGCATCTGGCCCACAGTGTCACCAAGACTATGAGTCTATGAGTCTTGTGTCTATGAGTTCTGAGAGACACAAGGGCTGAGTGAATGGATAAAGCAGAAAACTGGAAACAGGAAGGAGGTTCTTCAGAGGGCTGATGGTGATATTACTTCTAGCTTACCCATGTCCAGTGGCTCATTAGGTTAGTGCATCTGGCCCACAGTGTCACCAAGACTATGAGTCTATGAGTCTTGTGTCTATGAGTTCTGAGACACACAAGGGCTGAGTGAATGGATAAAGCAGAAAACTAGAAACAGGAAGGAGGTTCTTCAGAGGGCTGATGGTGATATTACTTCTAGCTTACCCATGTCCAGTGCATTTTTTCTAGCAAAAAAGGTGCCGGTACTCAAATGCTAGGCTACCCTTCAAGGGAGGGGTGATCACTGAGGGATCCACCCCACAATAGCCAGGCCCCCTGCAACCAGTCACAGAACCTTTGACAAGGCTGAATTGGTGTGTAGAGCCTCAGCTCTTTCATTAAAATTTGGGGTCCTTTGGTCAATTTTAGCAGACAATGGAAAAGGCGCCAGTACTCAGTACCCCCAAGTACCCCCACAAAAAAGCCCTCCCCATGTCACTTCTGGTCTTCTATGATCATAGAAGACCAGAAGAGGCCTCCCATGGCCATAGTTTGTTTACTTTCAATCAATGGCACTGCACAAGGAGGCAGACAGCAGATTTTATGGGATTTACAGCTCTTATTTACCCTCATATTCTATGTTTCTATGAACATTTTATTGGGTCACTTCAAATTATCCTTCATAAGCCTTTCAAAAATGAAAAATAAAAACCCATACTTTGCCAAAATATTTAAGGAAGGGAGCTTCCTGAGAAAACATAAAGCCTAAAAAAAAAGGAGTCTGTGTGACAGCTGATAAACATTTTACTTACAGCAACTGATGTAACTGCAGAACAAAATCAAACAAAGAAAAAATAATTTGCGCGATTTGGATTTTGGGGTTGACCCTTTTTGTATAGATTTTTCACTTGGTTTATAATCCAATTGAATTTAATCTTATTGTTCTGGAGTTCTGTTGCTATGACACTTTTCTATTGCCCTAGTGACTTCCCACGTTTAAAGCCATGTGGCAATGCTGACACAGCCCATTTCAAACTGAATAGGCTGTGTCGGCATTACCACACCGGCAGCTGCTAGCGTGGCTTTGTAAACAGGGGGGTTTGGTTGGAATGCCACTTGAAATAACTGAAAATCATAGTTTTGCCGAAAATAGTCTTACAAATAAATAAATTAATTAAATAAACAAATATGGACACCTGATAAAAATAGAAACAGGTCTTTGTGGTGGCTGGGTGGCTGTTTCCATGGCCATTATAAAAACAGCCAATGTACACTTAGGCTTCTGTGTCACATGATATACAGAGACCAGGGGATACCCTTCCTGTGTGCAAAGAGAGCAAGGTGATTGGAGATAGAGGATAATCCATGGAAGAAAGAAGAGTTAGTAGGTCTTGGAGACACCTTCCCAAACCGCAAAACAAGAAAGCCTATAGAATGAGCAATTTTTTTTATGTATTTATCAAAATAACATCACTCTTTTTTTCTGATATATATTGAACTGAGTGCACAATATACTTCACAATTAACCTCAGTAGTGTGACTCACAGTGTAAACTTCAACCAAAGTGAAGACCCTTAAATGTAGCAGGTATTCTCTGAGGACAGCAGGCCTGATATTCTCACAAGTGGGTAACGCGATCCTGTGTGGCACAGTACAGAGCTTATTATAAGCTTTACAAGAGACTGTGGAGTGTGAGACATTCCACTGCATGTGCACAAGTGCCTTCCCTCCCACCACAAGAGCGCGGTTACCACAGTTAAATACCACAGCATAAAAATAAAGAAAAGGAGAAAAATCCTAGGAAAGGTGAGTGGGTTTGTGAGAATATAAAGCCTGTTGTCCTTGGAAAATACCTGCTTCAGGTAAGTATCTTCACTTTCATCAAGGACAAGCAGTCCATAATTCTCACAAGCAAGGTATCTCTAGCATCTAGGCTCACAAAAAACAACAAACATTTGTCAATTGAGCCTCACAACTGCGAGGATATATCTCAGATAAACCTAAAACTATATACAAACTGAGTGAGAGTGCAGCCTGGAACAGAGGGGGTGGACTTGGATTCTAGACCCCAAATAGATTCTAATCTGCAACACTGCCCAAATCGACTGTCACATTGGATATCCTATCCAAGGCAGCAATGAGATATGAATGTGTGGACTGAAGACCACATTGCAGCCTTGCAAATTTCTTCAAAGGAAGCTGAATGCAAGTGGGCTACCGACGCAGCCACGGCTCTGACACTGTGAGCCTTGACATGATCCTCCAGGGCCAGCCCAAACTGGGCATAAGTGAAAGAAATGCAATCTGCCATCTAATCAGAGATTGTGTGTTTCTCAATGGCAACCCCCATCCTGTTGTGATCAAAAGAAATAAAAATTTGGGAGGACTGTCTATGGGGCCTAGTCTTCATGTAAAAGGCCAGTGCTCGCTTGCAGTCCAAGGTGTAAGGCGCTCTCACCAGGATGGGCATGAGGTCAGAGAAAGAAAATTGGCAAGACAATCGACTGGTTCAGATGGAACTCCAACACAACCTTTGGTAGGAACTTAGGGTGCATGCGGAGGACTACTCTGTTGTGAAAACAAAGGAAACTTAAAACTGGGAAAAAAGAAACTAAAACTGTATGGGGAGAGAAAAAAGGGGATCTGAACCCAGGCACACCGAAAAAGAAGTGGAAAAAAAAACATGCTGAAAGGCACAAAAAGCTCTTTCCAGACCGGACAGAGAAGAGCCGCTACCAAAAGCAGCCACTCTTCAACATAATAGAAAATAACTGCAGTAACCACTCTCGTGGCAGGCTTGAAGGCAATCGCACATGCGTGGTGGAGAATGTTTCTCGCTCCAGAAAACTCTTGTAAAGCTCGTTATAAGCTCCGGACTGGGCAACACGGGACTGTGCTACCCCCACTTGTGAGAAGTATGGCCTGCTTGTCCTCAGAGAATGAGAATTATACACTCATTTCTTCATCAGTTCTATGAACTAAATCTTACTCATAATTTAACTTTAAAGATTTAGAATATTTTACTAATCTTATAAAAGATCTTCAAAAATGTCGGCAAGATGGGTCAGGCTGAATAAAAAGAGGTTTCCTTGATAAAGCGCTAGCAAAACATGCTGCATGTCGGAAGAGAGTTTCCCCAAGCCGACATTTTTGAAGATCTTTTATAGGATGAGTAAAATATTCTAAATCTTTAAAGTTAAATTATGAAAAAGATTTAATTCACAGAACCAGTGAAGAAATGAGTGTGTAATTCTCATTGGTTAAAGTTTAGACCGTAAATCACACTACTGAGGTTCATTGTGAAGTATATTGTGCATTCAGTTCAATATATATTTGTTGCATTTGTATCCCACATTTTCCCACCTATTTGCAGGCTCAATGTGGCTTACATTATGCTGTAATGGCGTTTGCCATTTCCGGAATGAGAAATACATATATCAAGGGGGGAAAAAAAGAGTGGTGGATTGTTGCTGCTCCTGATTTAAAATATTGTTTGTCTGTGAATGGTCATTTATGAAAGTAACAAGCATAGAATATTTCATAACTTGAAAATAGATTTAAAAAAAAAAACAATATAGCAATATTATCCAAAATTAATGAAAATTGCCAATATTTAGTCCACAATTATAGAGGGGTCAAATCAAATAATTAAACAAACATAGGAAAAAACGCTTTTCAACACAAGGGTAGCGGCATGAACTGGACAGAAACCTGCTGCTGGACATATTTCTCTAAGACATAGAATTCAGAACACACTAGCGCATTAACCCCTTCTCTAGCCATAACAAATTCAACCAGTTGTCTGGGTTCAAAGAAAAGAAAATTCTTAGACCGATATACAACACAACACTTCAAAGGAAATTTCAACATAAATGAGGCACCTAACACAAGAACCCTTTGCCTAACGGCCAAAAAATTTTTCTGCGCTTCTGTGTGACCTGTGACAGATCAGGAAATATACAAATACTTGAGCCCACAATTTATTAAGATATCGGAAATACAACTTCAAAACGTGGAGAGGCATAATCAAACGCCCCGCCCAAGTTTTCCTGAGGGCGTCCTCGTAGGACATCCCCGCAGGGGCGGGGAAACCCGTATTATCTAAACAAGAGGGGCGTCCATCTTTTGTTTCAATAATATGGTCGGGGGACGCCCAAATCTCAACATTTAGGTCGACATAAATGTTGAGATGGTCAAGATGGGTCGTCCCCGGTTTTTGGCAATAATGGAAACCGAGGACGTCCATCTCAAAAACGATCAAATCCAACTCATTTGGTCATGGGAGGAGCCAGCATTCGTAGTGCACTGGTCCCCCTGACATAACAGGACACCAACCGGGCACCCTAGGGGGCACTGCAGCAGACTAACTGATGCACTAACTGAACGGAAAAAGCCCTTCCCTTACCGATCCCTTAGCGATTCGGAAAGAAACGGGCATGCATGAAGGAAATCGCATGCAAATGAGCTGCTCACTGTTAGTTCATTTGCACACGATTTCCTTCCTAAGGAGGGGAAGCCAGTGCAGAGCACCCAAGCATTATGCATGGCTGCTCTGCGCATGCCAAAGACAGCTTCATACATGCAGACAAGCTGCATGTATAATAGCAGTCTACGACCTTAAATAAATTGCCATCTACAACCTTAGAAAAATACAAGTACAGGTGAAAACATCCAAGTGCTCATCAGGGACGTCTTTTTTTTTTTTTTTTTTAAGAGTATGGGTGGACGTCCTTCGCTATGCCTCTGTCCCTGCAATGGCAGTTGAGGACGTCCTTTGCTATGCTTCCGTCCCTGCGATGGCAGTTGAGGACATCCAAAATGTGGATGTTTCTGTGAGAACGATGTCGATGCCTGGATGTTTCTGTGAGAAGGACGCCCATATACTCTGTGGAGATAGCATTTACGTTTATCAAAGGGTTCTGTGAGAAGGATCCCTCATATACTCTGTGGAGACAGCATTTACGTATATGAAAGGGTTTTTTGCCTATGACGAAAAATATACCCAACATTTACATACATAAAAACTCCACCCTTGTTATTAACCTATAACTATTGGGTTGGAGGTTGGGCTTGAATCAGAGGCTTTTTCCCTTACCCTTTCAAACAATACGAACGCACCTCACAGAGTTATAGTTGTTGTGTTCTTTTGAGAGTTTTCTTTTGCCAATTACCTTGAGAGTTATATTTATATGATTGGATTTGGTGCTCTCTTCCCTTTCATTGGTGATATATAACAATTAGCAAACAATAACAGGTAACTGAAATATGGATCAATTATTTATAACACTAACTAAACATTTGCATACTTCCTAGAAAAAGTACCTGGGAAAATCAGGATATATAACTGTTTGTTTACTGAGCCTCTGCAAAGAGATTCTGCTCTCTTTTCTTCCTGACTAGGACTGAAGGCAAAATCAGTACACTCTAGAGGAAATGAGCTCCTGGGCCAATCAGAGCCCAGTCAACAAGATTTGAAAGTATACTGCTGCTTGCTTCCTGCTTGTGTTAAAGAAAAAAAACATTCAGTTCCCTATAACAGCTTCATAGCAAAGAAACACCACCTGCTGGCCAAATAGGAGAAATACACTTCATAACATAATTAAAAAAGGAAAATATCTAATGCTAGTAAAAAAAGGCCCGTTTCTGAATAAACGGGCGCTAGCAAGGTTGTCCTCTAATGGCAACTATGTTTTTAAGGGAACTGTTAGGAGAGAGTATGTGTGAGAGAGAGCGAGTATATGTGAGAGAGTGAATGAGTATGTGTGATAAAGAGCGTGTGTCAGAGAGTAAGAGTGTGTGATTGAGAGAGAGACAGAATGTGTGTCTGTCTGTCTGTGTGAGTGAGTGAGTGAGAGTGTAGTGTGTGTCCTGTGTGCACCAATTATGCTCTCTCCCCTGCATTCATCCATATGCAGCAAACATCCTCTATGCCCTGCCCCCTTCATCCATCCATGTGCAGCATCTCTCCCCTGCCCCCTCCATCCATCGTGGTGCAGCAATTCTTCTCTGTCCCTTGCCCCCCCCTACATGTGCATCAACTCTGCATTCTCCCCTGGCCTCTCCTCCATCCACCCATATCCAGGGTCCCCATCCCTCCATCTCTCTCCCCTATGAGTTCCAGGCCCCCCTCCCCTCTGAGTTCCAGGACCCCTCCCCCTCCCCTTTGGGTTCCAGGACCCCTCTCCTCCTCCCCTTCGAGTTCCAGGACCCCTTTCCCCTCCGAGTTCCATGCCCCCCATTCTCGTTCGAGTTCCACACCCCCGCGCCTCCCTCCCTCCCCTTTGAGTTCCAGGACCCCCCTCCCCTTCAAGTTCCAGGACGACCCCCCCTCCCCTTCAAGTTCCAGGATGACCCCCCCTCCCCTTCGACTTGCAGGACGTCCCCTCCCTCCGAGGTCCATGCCCCCCCCCTCTCCTCCGACTTCCATGCCCCCGCGCCTCCCTCCCTCTCTTTCTCTGCCCTCCAAGCACGACCTGTCCTCCGGCAGCCCCTCGCCTTCCTAAGTGCTGGCTGTATTTTAAAAATTCTTACCTTGGGGTGTGGCATCCACAGTGAAGGCGAGTGGCGCTTCACACTGCCTTCGCATGTGCCTCAGCTCTGCCTCTGGTCCCGTCCTCATTTCCTGTTTCTGGAAGGGCGGGACCAGAGGCAGAGCTGAGACACATGCAACACCGCTCGCCTTCACTGTGGACGCCGCACCCCAAGGTAAGAATTTTTAAAATACAGCCAGCACTTAGGAAGGTGAGGGGCTGCCGAAGGACAGGTCGTGCTTGGAGGGCAGAGAGGGAGGGAGGCACGGGGGCTGGCAACTATATAGAGTTCCCTCAAGGGCGCGGCGATTACAAACCCTACGAACACTACACGGCTTCACTGCCACGCTGCCAGCTTCAGAACGTTGGAGGTGTGAATTATTATATTAGATATTTTAAGTACATAAGTATTGCCATACTGGGACAGACCAAAGGTCCATCAAGCCCAGCAATCTTGTTTCCAACAGTGGCCAATCCAGGTCACAAATATCTGGCAAGATCCCAAAAAAGTACAATACATTTAATGCTGCTTATCCCAGAAATACAGGCTTAAAACAAACTGTTTCTTCACACTGATCTTTTAATTTCCCCCAATAGTAAGCTGTTACCTCCAGAGGCTCCAAACTCCTCTACTCTAGCTTTCAGAACAGTTCTTCCAACGGTTGAGAACTCCTCCAAAGTTTCCTGCATGGCTGTCCCTCCTTGGAGGGGGACTCTACCAACCTTTTGGGATGAGGAAACCCCATCCAGTGCTGCTGCTAATTTGCCTCCAGACTGTGGGAGGAATCTCTCATCTGGGCTAAGCGATGCCCGATCTGCACTGAGGTCTGTCGACTCACTCGGCACTCCTCCCGAAGCAGGTTCTGTCGTCCCAGCAAGGCGCAAAATGGCTCCCATCAGCATGGTCTGAATCAAACACCATGGAGCAACTGGAGCCAGAGGGCGAGTTCTAGTGGCCCCTTTCCACTTCCCCACGCAAAACTGCCAGTAGAAGATTCAGCGTCCCAGCACAAAGCAGCAGGGATAAGCAATGCATTCATGCTTCCGCTCCTGATGCCATTTTGACCCCCCCCCCCCCCAAACCAGAATGGGCAAGATTTTTAAAGCAATTATATATATATATATATATATATATATATATATATCCATGAATTTTTGCAGGTTTCCACTGATGTTCCAAAAATAGTCACTGATTGAAGAACTCCACAAAGCTCAAACTTTAAAATGTAAAAAAAAAAAAAAAATGTTAACTAATCTTCCTTGATGTTGGTTTTGTAATAAGTAAGTCTTAAACCACAAAAACAAGTTTAACAACTTCTAAGCAGTTGTGTCTGCATATCTCCTGTTAGAATTATGTGACTAATTATCTAACAACATTAAAAAAAAATTATTGAGTTCTGGCACATAGAAACATCAAAAGTTTGCCAGAGCCAAGTATACGTTTCAAAGCTAATGGAAAAAGGTTGCAGCATGTTGCAACACATCACAATATTTTTTTCAAACAGTCTATGTAAAGTATGAATCATGCCCTCAGAATGATGTTTATCATCAGACAAGCATTCTGTTTTCATGAAATTAACTGCAGATATAAAAAATCATCTTGGAAGACAAAGTTACTCACAAAGCAAGAGGATAACAAAGGTGAAAGAGCAGAAACTGCAGTTTTTATTATTGCTGAAGATGTATACCCACAAGGCTGCAATACATTTGGACCAGGCTTAGCAGCTACCTCCAAATTTATGCAACAAGATGGGATACCAATATTCATCTTCTTAACCCTCCATGCACTTTAACTTTGATGCCTCTCTTCTTATACCCCCAGCTTTGATGCCTCTCTTCTTAAACCCTCAATGCACACAACACCAATGTCAAATCCCCCTCTGACACCCTCATGTACAAATCCCTCACTACACTCTCAGAGTTCCTTCATGTACTCACCTATGCTCCTAATCTCCCAGTGCGCTCACTCACCCAAAACACCACTGCCCTATTACATCTCCCCCATACATTCACACACTAATTCTTTCCCATGTACACCCAATAGAACCCAACTGTCTTATATTCCCTCAGACTCACCCCAATGCACTCATCTATCCCCCAGGATACTTTTAGTCACACCCTGATGCACTGACACTCACTCTTCCTTCCTCAGTCCCCCCTGGCCAGCAGGATGACAGTGGCCTTCATACTTACTACTACTACTTATCATTTCTACAGCGCTACCAGACGTACGCAGCGCTGTACACTTGAACATGAAGAGACAGTCCCTGCTCGACAGAGCTTACAATCTAATTAGGACAGACAAACAGGACAAACAAGAGATAAGGGAATATTATTATTATTATTGTTATTATTTATTGCATTTGTATCCCACATTTTCCCACCTCTTTGCAGGCTCACTGTGGCTTACAATACGTCATGAGTGGTGGAAATACATTAGAAAATTAGACATTTAGTGTTACAGAAGGATCTTGGGCAACATAATAATGAAAAAACATGATAGTAGTATATCAAGCAGATATTGTAAGACAGTTCTGACTATGTGTGGAGGAGTTATGTATATTCACATTGGTTGATCTTTGTGGTAAGCCTTGTTAAAGAGATGTGTCTTCAGTAGTTTGCGGAAGTTTGTTAGTTCGTAGATCGTTTTTAGGTTGCGCGGCAGTGCGTTCCATAGCTGAGTGCTTAAGTAGGTAAAGTTTGATGCGTGTATTAATTTGTGTTTTAGACCTTTGCAGTTAGGGAAGTGCAGATCAAGGAATGTGCGGGATGATCTTTTGGCATTCCTGGGTGGTAAGTCTATCAGGTCTGACATGTAGGCTGGTGCATCTCCGTGAATGATTTTGTGGACTAGAGAGCAAATTTTGAACGTGATGCGTTCTTTAAGTGGGAGTCACATAGTTTTTCTTGTAGGGGCTTAGCACTTTCTTATTTTGTTTTGCCGAATATGAGTCTAGCTGCAGTATTCTGGGCTGTCTGAAGTTTCTTGAATATTTGCTCTTTACAGCCGGCGTAGAGTGTGTTGCAGTAATCTAGATGACTTAGCACCAATGATTGTACCAGGTTACGGAAAACAGTCCTTGGGAAGAAAGGCCTTGCTCTTTTTAATTTCCACATTGAGTGGAACATCTTCTTGGTTATGTTTTTCGCGTGGCTCTCGAGTGTTAGGTTTCAATCGATGGTAACTCCAAGAATTTTTAGGGTGTCCGAGATTGGAAGGTTCAAATTTGGTGTGTTAATGGCTGTGAATTTGTTCTTGTTATGCTGAGAGGTGAGTATTAGGCATTGGGTTTTTTCTGCATTGAGTTTCAACCGAAAAGCAGCCGCCATGAATGCATGATATGAAGACTTTGGTTGATGTCATTGGAAATTTCCTTTAGATCTTGTTTAAATGGGATGTAGATCATTACATCATCTGCGTATATGTATGGGTTAAGGTTTTGGTTTGATAATAGTTTGGCCAATGGTGTCATCATTAAGTTGAACAGAGTCGGCGAGAGGAGGGATCCCTGTGGTACTCCACATTCAGGTATCCATGTGGCTGAAGTAGTCGAGTTGGATGTCACTTGGTATGATTGTGTGGTTAGGAATCCCTTGAACCAATTGAGAACGTTACCTCCAATTCCGAAGTACTCAAGGATATGTAGTAGTATTCCATGATCGACCATGTCAAAAGCGCTTGACATGTCAAATTGTAGAAGTAGTATGTTCTTACCAGTTGCAATCATTTGTTTGAATTTAGTCATGAGGGTAACTAGTACTGTTTCAGTACTGTGGTTAGACCGAAATCCTGACTGGGAGTCGTGGAGTACTGAGAAATTGTTTAAGTAATTTATGAGTTGTTTGGTCACCAACCCTTCCGTTAGTTTGGTTATTAAGGGAATGGATGCTATTGGCCTGTAGGTTAATTCACTGGCACTTTTTTTGCGTCTTTGGGTATGGGGGTGAGTAGGATGTTTCCTTTCTCCTTTGGGAAGAGTCCATTTTGTAGCATATAGTTCAAGTGTTTCGTTATGTCTGTTATAAATTGTTGAGGAGCAGATATCATAAGGTTGTTTGGACATATATCTAGTTTGCAATGAGATTTGGCAAATCTTTTGAGCGTTTGGGAGATGATATCCTCTGATAGTGTCTCAAAGTTGGTCCAGGTTCTGTCTGCTGGGTAAATGCCAGGGTCTGGGTGTAGACAGTCAAGGAGTTCAGCATAGTCGATGGTACTAGCAGGTATCTTGAGTCGCAGTTGTATGATTTTCTCGTTGAAATATCTCGCGAGATTGACTGCTCCTGGTGCGTCTTTACTGTTGGTTGTGATTGGTGTAATATCTAGTAGTTTATTCACGAGTTGGAAGAGTTTGTGTGTGTCCTTGTAGTTTGGTCCAATTCTGGTTTTGTTGTATAATCATTTAGTTTGTCTTATGGTATATTTGTATTTTCTTTGGAGTTGTTTCCAGGCGTTAAGTGTGGGTTCGTCTTTCTTTTTATTCCATGTTCGTTCTAACCTTCTAACTTGTGTTTTAAGTTTTTTCAGCTCTTCATTGAACCATGGTGTTGAGTTCTTACTATGTGAGGTTCTGGTTTGGGTTGGAGCAATATTGTCTAATATGGATTTACATCTGTCATCCCATTCTAAGAGGAATTGGATTGTATCTGCTTTTATTGTTCATTCGTTGCAGGAGATCTGTTGCCAGAATATTACCGGGTCTATTTTTCCTCTTGTGGTGTAGGTTTTCCGTTCTTATTTATTCGGTGAGTCTTTCATTCGCCATTGGAGGGAGATGTTTGCTTTATAGTGGTCGGACCACGGTGCGGGTGTCCATTTTGTGTCTATTAGTATAAGGTTTGAGTCGGGATCAAATCTGTGTGTGACAATGTCTAGTGTGTGTCATTTGATGTGAGTTGGCTGCGTGTTTGTCCTGTGAAGATCCCATAGTTGTAGGAACTCTTCACATTCTTGGGTGCTTGTAGAGTTGAGATCTTCCAGGTGCAGGTTGATATCTCCTATTATGATAAGATTTGAGGTAGACACACAAGTGTTCGAGATAAAGTCCAAGAAGTGTGTTTGGGAGTCTTGCCAGTTGCCGGGCGGTCTATAGAGCAGGACTGCGCTAAGGTGTTCCTGCAAGTTAGGGTGATTAATTCTTACCAAGGTGATTTCGAGTTGTGGCAGAATGGATTCGGCTGTGGCTGTGATGGTGAACTCAGATTTGTATATTATCGCTATTCCTCCTCCTCTTTTTCCGTTTCTTGTCCAGTGGGTAATTTTGTATCCTGGTGGGCATAAATCTAAGATTATGGGGTCTTTAAGGTCATGAATCCAGGTTTCAGTGATGAATAGGAGGTCAAGATTGTCTGTGGTGATCCAGTCTGTTATGATCTCTGTTTTATTTACTACTGATATGGCGTTTATGTATCCCATTTGGATTGGTCGGTAAGGTTCAGTTTGGGACTTGGTTGTGTTAATTTTTATTATTTGCCTGCTTTCTTGGTATCTGGTTCTGTTAAAGTGAGGATGATAAAATAAGAGTTCTGAACAAGTGAATAAGGGTTAGGAGTTAAAAGCAGCATCAAAAAGGTGGGCTTTTAGCTTAGATTTGAAGATGGGCAGAGATGGAGCTTGACGTACCAGCTCAGGAAGTCTATTCCAGGCATATGGTGCAGCAAGATAAATGGAGTTAGCAGTGGAGGAGAAGGGTACAGATAAGAGAGCTTTACCCAGTGAACAGAGTTCCCGGGGAGGAATGTAGGGGGAGATGAGAATGGAGAGGTACTGAGGAGCTGCAGAGTGAATGCACTTATAGGTCAATAAGAGGAGTTTGAACTGTATGTGGAAACGGATAGGAAGCCAGTGAAGTGACTTGAGGAGAGGGCTAATATGAGCATGACGACACTGGCGGAATATTAGTCGTGCAGCAGAATTTTGAATAGATTGAAGAGGAGAGAGATGGCTAAGTGGTAGACCTGTGAGAAGCAAGTTGCATCAGTTTCCACTGCCAGCTAGGTTCAATCTGTCAGTCTGAACATGTAGCACAGGCAGGTTCTTCAAAATTATGGGGTGTTTTGCTACTGAAATCACATGGCTGATTCTGACTGACAAAGGAGGTTGACGCACTATGAAACATCATTCTCTTCTCAACTGCTAGAAAGGATCAAGTAGGCAGTGCTTTTTTTTGTAGCAAAAAAGGTACCAGTACTCATTATGGGTGGGGTCACCATGGCTCCACCCATATGGTAGCCCCACCCCCTGTAGCCACACCCCTTATACCAGCCATGGCGCATATAAACAGGTATCATTGAAAATACTATTCCAGTATAGAGGAAAAAAAATAACGTGATTTTTTTTTCATTATAAATAATTTCTGTAAGCTGTTACAGCTCCAGTATACCCAGTGCAAAAAAAGACAGATGTAAATCTCAAATTAAACATATTTCAAACACTAAAATGAAAATAAAATGATTTTTCTACCTTTGTTGTCTCGTGATTTTGTTTATCTGATCATGTTGGTCCTAGTCTCTGATTCTGCTGCTCTCTATCTGTTCCCTTAACTCTGTTACCAGGGCTTCCTTTCCATTTATTTCTTTACTTTCCTCCTTTCTTCTTCATTTCTTGCTCTTCATCCATAGGTAAAAGCTAGGTCCTCCGCAGACTTGAGTGGAGGAGGTATAGAGTGGATCCAGTTCTTGCTTATTTTCTCCATGCATGTGCAGTTTTTCTCCTCTTTTCCCTTTCCCTAATCTCCGTCAGTATGCATCTCCTTCCTATTTTTCCCTCCCCTCTATCCATATGCATCTTCTTCCTCTCTCTTCCCTCTCATCCATCCATGACCAGCATTTCTCCTCTCTCCTCCCCTCCATCCATGTTCATCTCACTTCCTCTCTCTTCCCTCCCCTCCATCTATGTCCAGCATTTCAACTCTCTCCCCTCCCCCCATCCATGTCCAGAATTTCTCATCTCCTCCTCTGTCTTCCCTCCATCCATGTCCAGCATTTCTCCTCTCTCCCTTCCCCTCCAGCTGTGTGCATCTCTTTCCTCTGTCTTCCTTCCCTTCAGCATTTCTCTTCCCTGCCCTCCACTCCATCCATATCCAGCATTTCTCCTCTTTCCCCTCCCCTCCATCCATGTGCATCTCCTTCCTGTCTTCCCTCTCCACTATCCATGTCCAGCATGTCTCCTGCCCTCCCCTCCATCCATCCAGGACCAGCAACTCTCCTCTCTCCCCTGCCCTCCCTTCCATGTCCAGCGATTCTCTTCTGGCTTCCCCTCCCATCCATGTCCAGCGATTCTCCTCTCTCTCCTGCCCTCCCCTCCCATCCATGTCCAGCAATTCTCCTTTGCCCCTATTCTTCCCTCTCACTCATGTCCAGCGATTCTCCTCTCTCCCCTGCTCTCCCCTCCCATCCATGTCCAGTGATTCTCCTCTGGCCTCTCCTCCCATCCACGTCCAGCAACTCTCCTTTGCCCCTATCCTTCCCTCCCATCCATGTCCAGTGATTCTCCTCTCTCCCCTGCCCTGCCCTCCCCTCCCATCAATATCCAGTGATTCTCCTCTCTCCGATGTCCTTCCCTCCCATCCATGTTCAGCGATTTTCCTCTGCCCTCCCCTCCATGTCCAGCGATTCTCCTTTGCCCCTATTATTCCCTCCCATCCATGTCCAGCGATTCTCCTCTCTCCCCTGCCCTCCCTTCCCATCCATGTCAGGCGATTCTCTTTTGCCCCTATTCTTCCCTCCCATCCATGTCCAGTGATTCTCCTCTCTCCCCTGCCTTCCCATCCATGTCCAGCGATTCTCCTCTACCCTCCCACCCATCCATGTCCAGCGATTCTCCTTTGCCCCATCCTTCCCTCCCATTCATGTCCAGTGGTTCTCCTCTCTCCCCTGCCCTCCCCTCCATGTCCAGTGATTCTCTTTTGCCCCCTGTTCTCCCCCTCCCTTCCATGTCCAGTGACTCACCCCAGCCTCCACCTGCCCCCGAGATCATTCAAACCCCAGCCCCACCTGCCCACCCTCAGATCCCCGATTTTCCATTTGTGCCCCCCTGTGTTGAAATCTTCTGTTTACCCGAAGTCGCAGGGCAAACCGGCAGTGAAAGCAGCAGGCAGGCAGGCAGACTTGCCTCCTCGTCGCTTCCCTTCCCTCTCAGCGCATCCCACCCTCACAGAAAGGAAATTATATCAGAGGAAGGCGGGGCACTGAGAAAGAAGGGAAGCGACGAGGAGGTGTTCCTGCATGCCTGCTGCTTTCACTGCCAGTTCGCCGCGACTTCGGGTAAAGGTAAAATTATGTATAATCATACCTGATAATTTTCTTTCCATTAATCATAGCTGATCAATCCATAGACTGGTGGGTTGTGTCCATCTACCAGCAGGTGGAGATAGAGAGCAAACTTTTGCCTCCCTATATGTGGTCATGTGCTGCCGGAAACTCCTCAGTATGTCGATATCAAAGCTCCATCCGCAGGACTCAGCACTTAGAGAATTACACCCACGAAGGGACACTCTGCCCAGCTCACCACCGCCGAAACGGGGGAGGGGAATTAACCCAGCTCATCCCCACACAAGTGGGGGAGGGGAATCCGTCCAGCTCATCCCTGCGGAGCGGGGGAGGGACACCACACCCGCCGATGCGGGGGGATCTGGCTTATCCTGCAACCGCAACCGCGGGAGGAGCTGACTGACCCTAACACCGCCGAAGCGGGAGGGGTACAAAGCTGCCCTACAGCCGCACGAAGCGGGAGGGAGTGCCGGCAGAATTTATGTCTCAATCCAGCCCCGTAAAACGGAGGGGAGAGGAATGCAGCAGCTCACTGTAACACAAACTCGTCTCAACTCTTGAAGAATCCAAGTGAAAGAAGAACTTGAACACGAAGTCCTCCTGAAGTAACTGAAGGCTAAACTTGAACCTAAAATTCAACCAGAATATAAACAGTACAGATATCTGGGAGGGGCTATGGATTGATCAGCTATGATTAATGGAAAGAAAATTATCAGGTATGATTATACATAATTTTACCTTCCATATCATCAAGCTGATCAATCCATAGACTGGTGGGATGTACCGAAGCAGTACTCACCCAGGGCGGGACATAGAAATCCCTGACCTCAACACTGAAGCTCCAAACCGGGCCTCCGCCCGTGCAGCCACAGTCAAACGGTAATGCTTGGAGAATGTATGAGCCAAAGCCCACGTTGCCGCCTTGCATATCTCTTCCAAGGAGACGGATCCGGCCTCTGCCATCGAGGCCGCCTGAGCTCTCGTGGAGTGAGCCTTCAGCTGGATAGGCGGCACCTTCCCCGCGGCCACATAAGCCGCTGCAATGGCTTCCTTGACCCATCTTGCCACTGTAGGCTTAGCAGCCTGCAGACCCTTACGAGGACCTGCAAACAGGACAAACAGATGATCCGATTTCCGGAAATCATTGGTCACTTCCAAGTATCTGATGATGACTCGTCTCACATCCAGATATTCAAGAGCGGAGTACTCCTCTGGGTAGTCCTCCCTACGAAAGGAAGGGAGACAGAGCTGCTGATTCACATGGAAGCGAGAACCAATCTTGGGCAGGAAGGCAGGCACTGTGCGAATAGTCACTCCTGCCTCAGTGAACTGTAGAAAAGGCTCTCGACATGAGAGCGCCTGGAGCTCGGAAACTCTTCTGACTGAAGGGATAGCCACCAAAAAGACTGCTTTCAACGTCAGGTCTTTCAGAGATGCCCTCGACAAGGGTTCCAAAGGCGGCTTCTGCAATGCTCTTAGCACCAGGTTGAGATTCCACGCAGGCACCACTGAGTGCAGAGGAGGGCGCAGGTGATTAACTCCCTTGAGAAAGCGCACCACATCTGGCTGCGAAGCCAGGGAAGCACCCTTCAGGCGGCCCCTGAAGCAAGCCAGAGCCGCTACCTGGACTTTAAGGGAACTGAGCGACAGGCCTTTCTCCAGACCTTCTTGCAGGAACGCCAACACTGAAGAAATTGGAGCAGTGAAGGGAGAAAGTGAGCCTGCTTCACACCATGCTGCAAAGATACGCCAAACCCTGGCGTAAGCAGTAGAAGTAGAGCGCTTCCTCGCTCTCAGCATAGTGGCGATGACCTTGTCTGAGAAGCCCTTCTTCCTCAGACGCTGCCGCTCAATAGCCAGGCCGTAAGACCAAAGGGAGAGGGATACTCCATCACCACGGGACCCTGATGTAACAGGCCCTGCTCCACTGACAGCCGCAGAGGATCGTCGACTGAGAGCCTGAACAAGTCCGCATACCAGGGACGTCTGGGCCAATCCGGACCCACCAGGATTACCCTGCCGGGATGCTTTGCCACCCGGTCTAGCACCCTGCCCAACATGGGCCAGGGCGGGAACACATAGAGGAGCTCTTGTGTCGGCCACTGTTGGAGAAGAGCATCTACTCCCAGGGATCGAGGGTCCCGTCCTCTGCTGAAAAAGCGCGGCACTTGGCCATTGGCCGATGACGCCATCAGATCTAGGCTCGGCTGGCCCCAGCGCTTCGTGAAGTCCAAGAACGCCTGAGCAGATAGTTGCCACTCTCCGGGCTCCAAGGTATGGCGACTGAGAAAGTCCGCCTTGACATTCATGACTCCGGCAATGTGGGCCGCTGAAAGCTGCTCCAGGTTCGCTTCCGCCCACTGGCAAAGACTCATAGCCTCCTGGCTAGAGGGGCGCTCTTGGTACCTCCCTGGCGGTTGATATAGGCCACAGCCGTGGCATTGTCCAACAGGACCCGTACAGGCTTCAACACCAGTACCGGGATGAACTCCAATAACACCAACCGAATGGCTCTGAGTTCCAGGAGGTTGATAGACCACTTGCCTCTGCAGGAGACTAGAGCCCCTGCGCTGTCCTTCCCAAGCAGTGGGCTCCCCAGCCCATCAAAGAGGCGTCTGTCGAGACGACAATCCACTCCGGGGTCACCAGAGGCAATCCTGCAGACAACTTGTCTGTCTGCGTCCACCAGCTCAGCGCCTTGCGCACTGCTGGGTCCACGGGAAGGCGCACAGCATAATCCTCCGACATCGGAGTCCAGCGCAGCAGCGGAGATAGCTGTAGTGGTCTCATATGAGCCCTGGCCCAGGGCACTACTTCCATCGTGGCCGTCATAGAGCCCAACAGCTGCACGTAGTCCCAAGCCCGAATAGGAGAGGCTACTAGGAACTAGTCCACCTGAGCCTGAAGCTTGACAATCCGATTGTCTGGCAGGAACACTCTGCCCACTGGGTGTCGAATCGAACTCCCAGATACACCAGGGACTGAGTCGGGCGCAGCTGGCTCTTCTTCCAGTTGATGATCCATCCCAGGGAGCTCAAAAGAGCAACTACCCGGTCCATAGCTTTGCCGCACTCTGCATAAGAGGGGGCTCGGATCAACCAGTCGTCCAGATAAGGATGGACTTGTACTCCTTCCTTTAGCAGGAAGGCCGCTATGACCCCCATTACTTTGGAAAAGGTCCGCGGAGCAGTAGCCAACCCGAAAGGGAGGGCTCTGAACTGGAAGTGTCGTCTCAGGACTGTAAAACGCAGAAAGCGTTGGAGAGGAGGCCAGATGGGAATATGCAGGGACGCTTCCTTGAAGTCCAAGGAAGCCAAGAACTCTCCTGCCTTCACTGCCGCTATAACAGAGCGGAGAGTCTCCATGCGAAAGTGCCTCACTTTCCAGGCCCGATTGACCCCTTTGAGGCCGAGGATAGGCCGGACAGAACCTCCTTTCTTTGGAACCACAAAGTAAATGGAGTAACGTCCCTTGCCAATCTGATTTTTTGGCACCGGAACGACCGCACCCAGGCGGATCAGGTTGTCCAAGGTCTGCTGCACTACCACAGCTTGACCGGAGAGAGAGAGTACAAACCCGTCTCTTAAGGGTTGGCAGAACTCTAGCTTGTAGCCGTCTCTGATGACTTCCAGCACCCACGCGTCTGAAGTTATAGTGGTCCACTCGCCCAGCAACGAGGACAGCCGTCCTCCAATCTGCACTGGGGCGTGGACCAAGGCCCCGTCATTGGGTACGAGACCCTGGGGGAGGACCGGAGGGAGCACCTCCGGGACGGCGGTCTCTGCGAAAGGAATGCTGCTTGGGGGAGAAATTCCTCTTGAAGGAAGAGGGGGCAGAGGAACCCGACTTGCCCGGGCGGTACCGATAGGCTTCCTGCAACCGTCCTCTGGAGGTATCGGGACGAGTACTAACCCGAGCCCTGACCTCTGGTAATTTCTTGCCCTTAGACGTGCCGAGATCGGTCACGATTTTGTCCAGCTCGACCCCAAAGAGCAGCTTGCCTTAAAAGGCAATCTAGCCAGGCGGGATTTAGAGGCGTGGTCAGCAGACCAATGTTTCAGCCAAAGCCACCGCCGCGCAGAGACTGTCTGAGCCATGCCTTTAGCTGAGGCTCTCCAGACATCATACAGCAAGTCTGCCAAATAGGCTAAGCCCGATTCCAGGGCCGGCCAATCAGCCCTCAAGGAATGATCCGAGGGGGAAGCCCGCTGCACCATAGTTCGGCACGCCCTGGCCACATAGGAGCCGCAAACTGAGGCCTGCAAACTTAAAGCAGCTGCCTCAAAGGACGACCTTAAGGCCGCCTCCAATCTTCTGTCTTGGGCGTCCTTTAGGGCCGTGCCACCTTCCACCGGCAACGCCGTTTTCTTAGTCACCGCAGTGATTAAAGAATCCACGGTAGGCCACAGATAGGCCTCACGTTCACTCACAGCCAAAGGATAGAGGCGGGACATAGCCCTAGCCACTTTAAGGCTCGTTCCGGGACATCCCATTGAGCCGCAATTAAGGTGTGCATGGCATCATGCACGTGGAAGGTTCTAGGCGGGCGCTTCGTCCCCAGCATAATGGCAGAGCCAACAGGGGCTGAGGGAGAGACGTCCTCCGGAGAGGAAATCTTCAAAGTGTCCATGGCCTGTAACAACAGGTTGGGCAAATCCTCTGGGCTA
The DNA here is from genome assembly GCF_901765095.1 of Microcaecilia unicolor. Classification (NCBI taxonomy): domain Eukaryota; kingdom Metazoa; phylum Chordata; class Amphibia; order Gymnophiona; family Siphonopidae; genus Microcaecilia; species Microcaecilia unicolor. The sequence continues at coordinate 177,191,014 of NC_044039.1, read as the reverse complement.
AAAAGCCGCGCTGCAGAGGGGTCATCCGCTCCATCCGAGCGGGGATCTATCTCCTCCAAGGAATCCGCAAAGGATCGTTGGGAGACCTCAGACACGCTGCCCTCATCTACATCGGAGGAGACAAAAGTCCTCCAAGGCCTGGAAATCAACCCGAGGGCGTTTACCTCTGGGAACCTCAACCTCTTTATCCGAAGAGGGAGCAGGGGCAGCGTTTTGCATGAGGAAAGCCTGATGCAGCAGCAAAACAAACTCGGGGGAGAAACCCCCCAGACTGTGCACTTCCGCAGCCTGGGCAACAGCCCTAGACGCACTCTCAACCGGCGCTCGCAATAGCGGGGGAGAGACATGCTGCGCATCCAAAATGGCGTCCGGCACGAAACTCCGTGAAGGAGCCGCGCGGGAAGAACGGCGCTTAACTTTAGCCGCTTTTGTGCCGTCGCCCAAATTAAGGGCGTTCATGGCATTAATGTCTCCAACCTCAAGGGCGGCCCCGAAGAAGCCGTCCGAGCCGCGTGGCTGGCCAAGATGGCGGAGGCGAGGAGCGGGGGATGGGCGTTTATGGCGGGAAAAAACCGCCACGCCGGAGGAACGACCGGGACATTCATCGGTCACTAAACTATCACCCATCAAGGGCGAATCAGGTTGTAAAACCCCCGCATCCCCTCTAGAAGCGCTCCAGCGATCCGGGGAGCGACCCTTTGCGCCCTCGCCCTCCGACGCCATTGCCACGAGGAGAAGAATTGGGGAACCCCCTGCCCGCTATAAAAAGGTAAAATTACCTGCTTGCCGCTCCGAGCTGTAACGAACTGGTGTCCCAGTGAGTAGCTGCAATGAACGTTTAAAGAAACGTCGAATTAAACGCCTTTAAAGACGTTAAAAAATTTTTTTTTATTTTATTTTTTTTTAAACGGAGCCAGCGGGAGGGGGGAGAAAAGGAGGGACCTGGCACCACCAGGTTTGCACTTGCTCAAAAGAGCCCTCAACCCCAGGCCTCAACAAAACCTAAGGATTAGGCTTGGAGGCCTAGCCAGAGCTGCTGCTGTGTGTGACCACCACCTGCTGAGATAGAGAACATACTGAGGAGTTTCCGGCAGCACATGACCACATATAGGGAGGCAAAAGTTTGCTCTCTATCTCCACCTGCTGGTAGATGGACACAACCCACCAGTCTATGGATTGATCAGCTTGATGATATGGAATAGAAGATTTCAACGCAGGGAGCACAAACGGAAAGTCATGGAGCTGAAGGTGAGTAGGTGAGTCGGCCCTCAGAAAAAATCTGCCGGTACGTTGTACTGGCGCGTACCGGCACAAACAAAGCACTGCAAGTAGGGAATGGAGAGAGACATGGAAAAGGAGAATGCAAGAATGAGGTTCTGACCCAGCTCCCTCCAACTTCAATTAACATTCACACAGCAAAAAGATTCTCCCTGAGCAGTAGGCCAGGGAGTACAGCAAATCTCAGGTGCCACAAGGTAACTTCTAGGCACTGGAGTTTATCTAGCTCTGATACCTGCTATGCAGAGGCTCATCCAATAACCTTATCCTGTAAACAGCTTTAAGTTATCAACTGCAATTCTAACCAGAAGGTTCACACAAAGGAAGTAAAACGAGGACACATCTCTGAGGCAAGAAAGGCTACAATGCAATCCATCTAAGTCCCTACTACACAATAGGCCTTGCATCTTAAAGGCACAGAAGATTTTCTTGATTTGTCTATGTTGTTTTAGTAAAATCAGTTCAACCTTTACGCCTTGAGGAATTCTTTGCAAAAAGGTTAAAAATTTACACAAAAATTCAGAAAATTCTGCATACTATCTCCTCCTGTTTACAAAGCTGCGGTAGCAGTGTTAGTACAGTAATGCCGACACAGCCCATTCACCTTGAATGGGCTGTGTCGGAACTGCCTTGTGGCTTTGTAAACAGGTGGGTATATTTGTAAATTCCCTCCTTATAAAGCCTGGCTTCCCCCTGACTCAGGGCCGACAACCTCACCTTTGCTTTTTCTTCCTCAAGCTCAACCCTCCCGTCTCTCCCCCCAACTTAGCTAAACCACTCTGCAACATCTGAACTATGCTGTTCTTCCAATAAGGTACTCGTAATACATCTACATTTAAAAAAAAAAAAAAAAGTTAATTCCTCAATGTAATGATAAGATGCCTTCCAGTAAGCTACAACGGGAGCATTCAGTTGGGAACACTGCATACAACTATAGTGCTCCCAGATATTGATCTTGAGAGGATGTAGTGTCTTAAATGCATACAACAAACAGAAGTGTCATGCAATCACATGCACCATGTGAGGTGAGGCACAGTGAGAAATAAATTTGAAATGTAAAGTTTTCTTGACACTGGGTGAACAAAGCAGTCACCATGAGAGAAAAAGGGCACGTTGTACAGTGTCCACAATAGTGATATCCCTCATGGCTGTCATTATCTAAATTAGGAGCTGAACTAGACCTGATTATCTGTCCGACATAAGATTTAAACCATGGAAACAACATGCCACTGATACCTGTTTCCGCCAGCCATGAAAACATGATAATATGGTCCACAGTGTCGGAGGCTGAAACAGCCATGAAAACATATTATGGTTCACAGTGTCGAAGGCTGAAACAACCAAGAAAACATATTATGGTTCACAGTGTCGAAGGCTGCTAAGAAATCCTGCAATACTAGTATCTAGGCAGATCCCTTGTCGCAGCTTCTGTGGAGATTGTCAAGCAGAGATACAGGAATTGTCTCCACTCCACATTTATGTTTGAAAGCCAGATTGCCATGGGTGTAAGCCAGTTTCTTTCATTTGGCCAGTTGTTGAGTTGAACATAAACTGTCTGTTCTATGTTTTTCCAAGAAAGGGATGTTGGATACCAGTTGGTAGTTTTCAAGCTTCTCTTGGACAAGGGAGTTATTTTTCAATAGTGGGCATATCACAGCTCATTTTTTTAGTGCTGTTTCAGCTGCCCATCCACAAAAGAGGTATTAATTTTAGTGGCCCTTCCAATAAGGCCTCTGCTTGCTAGCTATACTATCTTTGCCGGGATATCAGTCATAAGCCTTTCAAGATTTTTTTTATAAGCCTTTTACTTTATTTCTTATTAGTGTTACCTGGTTGTATATGTCCCAGATGGCAGTGCATGGGGGGAGGGGCAAGAAGTACTCTCCTCATTAGCTGGTGAGAAGTTTGGTGGAACTGACTGTACATCCTAAGTATATGGCAAAATCATTGCTGGTCAGTTGTCAAGGCTGGTTCTGTTGGGGGGGGGACGAGGTTTGCCATAGACAGTTTACTATTTTGAATAATATGTTGAGAGGAATATTGGGAGGTGGAGGGGGGGGGGAGGTTGACTACTGTTAAGGCCTGGCAGTACTTTTTTTTTTTTTTTAATCATTTGTAGTTGATTGAATAACATAACACACCATGACAAGGTGGCTGCTGACAGGACGTGGCCAGCTAAGCTCTGCTGCCACTGTTCATTTTTCTTCTGTTTAGAATCTTACCTTTGGTCTTAAATGCCTAAGTGGAAGGGTAAAATCCAGGCTCTTTCCAGTGTCTCACGATCTTCCTTGTGGCAAACAGAAATTACTCAGTTCACTTCTGTGAACGCCACTACAGGCAAATCTTTTATGCAGGGAGGGAGGAAGAGCCCTGCACTGGATAGCGAGGTTTTGCTTAGCCCGATGGGCTCTCAGATTCCTTCTGCGCTCCGGAGCACAGAGACGCTGTCAGCGTTGGGACTTTCACCGCCGCTCTTAGCTTCTACAGGAGGGCAGGCTTTTCCTCTACTTCTGAAAGAATATCATTTTCCAGTCAGCCTGTGGTGTTGGCTGGGGGTGGAGGAATCAAGGAGGTTGCCGGGGAGAAACTGAAGATCCCTCCCCTGGTTAAACCGACGGAGGTGACTCTAGACTCCATCTGGTTTGGCTTGGAGTCCATTTACAAGGTATGCTCTTCGGTTCTCCCATTTGTGAGTGAAAATGTGTTGAAGAGTCAGCAGTTTGAAGAAACTCTTAAAATACATGGAGGAAAACTGGAGGATTTAGTGGGCCAAGCTGTACAAGTTAAAACTTCTCAAGTCTCTCTTAACTCAGGATCGTTTATTTTTTCAGAGAAAAGTTGAGAACTTTGAGAACTACACTAACTTTTTAAACTGTTGCCTGCTTAATTTTCCTCAGTTAGAGAAATGGAATAGGACTTGGTATACTGTCTTTCTGTGGTTTTTGCAACTACATTCATTAATGTCATTAACTCCTAAAGAAACTTTTTACAAATATCTTCAAGATGTTTATAAGTATTCAACTGAGGCACTTCCTCCATTACACAGAGTATATTATTTGCCTACTTCTAAGAAGCAATCTACTCCTGATAGAGGATCTTCTGTGGTGGATGTTTCTTCAGACAGTGTGAATTTGACGGATATATTGGAGAAATCACAGGAAGAGATTGTGTCGAGATCAACCTTGATGGTGACTTTTGTCTTCAATCAAGACAAAGAGGCTTTGCTTCACCTTTATTTCAAGACCAAAGATTTAAACTTTATTGAAGGCAAACTTTCTATATTTCCTGATATAGTTAAGTCACCCAAGTCAGACAGCGGTAGTTTCTGTACCTTTGTCTAAAGGTTACAGACTTGGATGCTAAGGTTCAGCTGAGATATCCTTGTAAATGCATACTTTGCTTAGATAATCATACTTGTACATTTAATGAAGCATCTCAACTGCAATTTTTCTTATAAGATGAAGGAGTTACTGATGGTGGGGTTTGAGTTACTTCCATTAATGGGTGCTCAACCCTGTTGACTTTTTCCTTGTTTTGTCACTTTTTTTTAAATCCTCTTACTCCCAATCCCAACAGCTAACTAATACAATATTGATCTATTCAACTATCCTCAATATAACAAACCCACTACCCACTCTCTTGGCCTGACAGTACGTTGCCATATGTTTCCTACAGCTGAAACTGACTTCATCTAGGCAAGATTTACACCCCTTTTTTTCCCCCCAGTTTACATCCTTGAAACTTAAAAGCCCATTGTTCGGGGGAAAACTACAGGAAGCACTTTCTATTGTGGAGCCATTGTTTCTAAGGCCATCACTTAGTGTGCATTCCAGAGTCAACCTATTCTGACACTGTAGTTATCTTTTCATCCACATGGGGGTATGGACAAGGCCTCTAGGAAATTCTCAGCAGTCAAATTTCAAATGTCTCAAATTTCCTTTCAAACTCTGGTTGGGCCCTTCTGTTTTAGGTTTTCTTTTACAGAAAATGTTATTTTAAAATTATCTATGAAATGGATATTATCTCAACGACACCAGATGCTGACTCTTTTGCAGAACACCATCTAACATGCAACCTTTTTCGGGGGTTGGAAGTTTGATCACCGATGTGAATTCCTAGATTGCCATCATGTTAACAAAAGTAGTGCTGTTGGTGTTTGGAGTTTCAATATGTAGGTTAAAGTCTCCCATGATTACTAACCTAGAGAACCTCTCCTTGATTGCTGCTGGGTAACGAATTCTGTTGGGCATAGTTAAGTCAGTGGAACTCCTTTCCTGTCAACCTGCCAGGTCTCAGTTCTCACAGGCAGGTGGCACCTTATAGACTAACCAATTTATTGAGGCATGAGCTTTCGATGTTGAGTTCACTTCGTCCACTGATAATTATAAGTCATAGTAAATTCTTTTTTTTTTTTTTACTTTAATAACATTTTTATTAACCAACAGTATATTTGCCAATAAACAATTACAAACTTCAATTTTCATTTCTCCCCCCCCCCCCACTCTTCCCCTAAACCCCCCTCTCCCTGCCCCGTCCCATCATTACATCTATTACTAACTCATTTGGGTCATATCCCTTAATTGAGTCCAGAGTTCGTCATTCATATTATAGTATCCCACTCTTTGTCCGTTAATTTCTCCATCTCCCCTATGAGGGAAAGTTTTAAAAGCCAGTCTTGCTCCTTTGGTGCCTCTGGTTGTTTCCAAAACCGAGCAATGACACTCTTTGCAGCCGTCAAGCACATCCTCTTTAAACGTCTCTGCCATTTAACTCCTCGTCTGTTCCCCAAGCCCAACAGGCACCATTGAGGATCGCAGTAACAGTTTTCCAATACAATTGTAATTTCCCACAGGACCACCAGATATGTAAGAAGGTACCCTCTTCCGTTAAACATCTCCAACAATACTGTGAGGCCCCTGGAAACATCACATGCAATCTGTATGAGTTAAATACCATCTCGAGAGGACCTTGAAAGCATTTTCTTTCAATAACACACAGTTTGATGCTTTGTTAACTTCCAAGATGATGTTAACTCCTTCTGTAAATCACTTTCCCATCGAGTCATATACAAACATTTCTCAAAATTCCTACCCCTTGTAAATTTATACAACATAGATATAACTCCCTTCGTTTCCCCCAAAGAGCCCCACAAATTCTCTAACTCTTCGTAGTCCTCTGGGTCCTTTCGTAACCATCCTTGTGTGTAAATGTAATGTTGGGCCTGGAGGTAAAAGAATCTATCCTTATCCAAAACCCCATATTCTTCCTTAAGCTCTGTAAACATTCTCATTTTCCCATCTTCTAGCAGGTCCCGAAACCTCGTCAAGCCCCTCTCTGCCCACCTCTTTGCCACCGGATTCCCCAGCCCCACCCTGAATGTGGGTTCCCCCCCTATGGGAGCATAAGTAGATGTAGTTCTAGCTTTCCAAAAACGTGCCCTGAGGGATACCCATAATGTTAGTAAATGTCCTACAAACGGATTAGTAGAAAGCCTGCTATAAGTGGGATGTGTCGATGAGGCCCATATAACGGACTGCAAACTATAATGCTGCACCATCTCCTGGTCCATGCGTGCTGCCACTGATAACTTCTCATGACCCCACGTGGAGATAAGTTTCAGTTGTGCTGCCCAATAGTACCACTCAAGATTCGGGACCCCTCTCCCACCCAGTTCTGTCGACCGCCAAAGCAGCTTCCTACTTAGCCTCGGAGCTTTGCCCCCCCAAATAAATTTCAAGATAGCTTGTTGTAACTTCCTCAACTCCACCTTAGGGACCGCTATAGGCAATGTCTGGAACAAAAACAAAAGTCTGGGCAAAACAATCATCCTAATCAATGCTATCCGTCCCCACCAGGACAACCACTTTCCCTCCCAGCCGCCCATGTCTTTACGTATTTGGTGAAACAACGGTATATAATTTAACTGATATAGCTGAGAGATCTGTATGGGTATTTTAACTCCTAAATATTTAATATTATCCCTCTGTAATCTAAAAGGAAAATTATGTGAAAGCTCTTCCATCCTATGCTGTGCAATAGACACCCCCATCATTTCAGATTTATCATAGTTTATCTTAAAACCAGAAAGCCTACTGAACACCTCCAGCTCTGCCAATAATATAGGGAGACTTAATCCCGGGTTGTTTACAAAAAATAACACATCATCGGCAAATAAAGCCAATTTGTGTTCAGTACCACCAATCGAAATTCCCTGAATGTCGACCGAATCCCGCACTCTCTGCGCCAATGGCTCAATCGAGAGTGCGAAAAGCAGTGGTGAAAGCGGACACCCCTGTCTAGTACCCCGTTCAATCTGGAAGGCTGATGTGTACCCCCCATTTACTTTGATTCTTGCCACGGGCTTCTCATATAACCGTTGTAGCCACCCAATAAGCCCATGACCAAACACCAGATGTTCCAGTACTTCCCACAATTAGGGCCACTCCACCCTATCAAACGCTTTATCTGCATCCGTACTCAAAAGAGCCATCGGGGTCCCCCTTTGTTGGGCTTCCCATATAACATGTAGGGTGCGCCTGATGTTGTCCGCCACCTGCCGCCCCATGACAAACCCCGATTGGTCAGCGTGAATCAATGTAGCCAAAATCTTCCCTAGCCTATCGGCAACAACCTTAGATAATATCTTAACATCCAAGTTTATCAATGAGATGGGGCGATAAGAGCCACACACCGCCGGATCCCTACCTGGTTTCAATAGCAGGGAAATCCCCGCTTCATGCATACTCACAGGCAATGATTGGCCATCAAATCACGCATTCCCGACCCTCAACAATAAGGGCCCCACCTCCCCAACAAATATCTTGTAAAACTTGGCGGAAAAACCGTCCAAGCCTGGCGCCTTCCCTCCTTTGAGTCCCTTAATCACCCGTTTGATCTCTTCAAGATAAAATGGGGCCTCCAACTGCTCACGCTCCGAACTTGACAACCTAGGGAGGCGCAATTCCCCTAAACTCTTCCTAATCTCTCCCCCCTCTGCCCCCCTCTTGCTCCGATATAAAGCCTGATAGAATTTTTCAAACTGGTCTCTGATTTCTTTATCCCCATAATACATCTTATCACCTGCCCCTTTAATTTTTGTTATTGTATGACCTCGTTGTCTATGCCTCAAAAGGTTAGCCAACATCCTTCCAGACTTATTACCGCATTCATAAAATTTTTGCAAAAGCTCCACCCGTTGTACCTGCAATTTCTCTAATTCCACCCTATACTGCCGTATCTCACTCAGGACTACCCCTGAACCTCCCTCCTGATGGCGGCATTCTAACTTCACTAGCCGTGCCCGTAATTCCAATTCCCTATATTCCCGTTGCCTCTTTTTCCATGCTCCCCATTTAAAGAGATGGCCCCTCACCACCGCCTTCAGGGCATCCCACAATGTACCATCCAAAACCTCTCCATTGTCATTCATGAGCAAATAATTCTGGATGACCTGTCGAATATCCTCCCGCACCTTACTATCCCCCAGAATCAACTCATTTAATCTCCAGAAGAGTTGACGCCTCTCCTCTGTCAAGCCCTTTAGTTCAATTTCCACTGGGGCATGATCCGATGTAGAAATGGACCCAACATGTGAATCTGCTACTTGATCCCATAGTTGACGACTACACCACACCATATCAATTCTCGTGTATGTATTCTGAGAATGTGAAAAAAAGGTATAGGACCGTTGGCTTGGATGCTTAAGCCTCCAGACATCCACTAAATCTAAATTGGAAACAAGGGTTTTTAACTGTGTACAGTGGACCGAGTGCATATCAACCAACCCCTTTGAATGATCCATAGATGTCATACTGGTATTAAAATCCCCACCCAATATCATCCCCCCTTTCTGAAACTGGAAGAGTTCCTTATGAATCTGGGCAAAAAATTCTCCCTGTCCTGAGTTAGAAGCATATATATTTACTACTAGTAAAAAAAGGCCCGTTTCTGGAACGAATGAAACGGGCGCTAGCAAGGTTTTCCTGGGAGTGTGTATGTTTGAGAGAGAGAGCTAGAGTGAATGTGCAAGTGTGTGACAGAGTGAGACTGTCTGTGTGACAGTGTGTGTGTGAGAATGAGAGTGTGTGACAGGGCCCCCTCCCCTGTTCCTAATGCCCCTCACCCCGTTCCCTCCCCTCCTTTTCCTCCTCCTTCCCACACTTTGGGTTCCTTAAGGCTTTCAAAAGTCTATGTACCCCCGTGGCCCTAACGCCCAGTATCCGGATACCCCACCGCTTTCCTCCTCACCCCTCCCCCAAGATGTAATACTTTCACATCCTTCATTTTTTTTAAAAAGTGTCCTATCTACCCTGTGTACAAATGCCCGGCATTCAGATTGTGTTCCTCTCGTAAATTTTCATTTCTTTCATTCATTCAGAACTTGCCCCCCCCCCCCCCCCCCCCCGAACACTTTTGGTTCCTTCAGTGTTTTAAAACTCTCCTATGTACCCTGTGTGCTAATGGCCAGCATTGAGATTGTTTTCCTGTCCCAAATTTGCATGTCTTTCAGTCATTCACAACTCCCCCCCCCCCCTTCTCCAGTTTAACACTTTCGTTTCCATCAGTCTTTTAAAACTCTCCTATCTACCCTGTGTCCTAATGGCCAGCACTCAGATTGTTTTCCTTTCCCAAATGTTCATGTCTTTCAGTCGTTCAGAACTCCCCCCTCCCCCCCATTTAACACTTTCAGTTCCTTCAGTCTTTTAAAACTCTCCTATGAACCCTGTGTCCTAATGGCTAGCACTCAGATTGTTTTGCTTTGCCAAATTGTCTGTCACTGAGGTCAGTGCGTGCCTGTCTAGCAGACCACTTCCGGCAGGCACGGTCCCAGGCACATCCTGTTGGAGGTGAGAATTATTATATAGGATGGTCACCAACTTACCATACAACTGGCCCCTAACCGCCAGACACCTTCCCAAAACACCCCTATAGACTTCCTCTGTTACAAATGGGATACTTTTACGGATATAAATTACTAAACCTCCCACCTTGCCCCCTCTGGCATCAAAATGTGTGATACAGTCACTATATCCCCGATGTTTAAGTAGATGTGCATCCCTCTTTTGAATGTGTGTCTCCTGCAATAATATAATATCCCAATTAAGTTTCTGCAATTCACGATGAATCAAACTTCGTTTCATGGGGGAGTTCATCCCATTAACATTCCATGACCCAAAGTTTAAACCCTTAACCCCCTTACCTCCCAACCCCCTCCCCCCCCTCTGCTGGACAGAGCCAAATGCCGCCAGCAATTACCGTTGAGGAAGTCACCCCTCGCCGGAGCTCATCACCCTCTCCCCCCCCCAACCATATTTCCCAGGCCCCTCCCCCCAAAATTCAAGTACTTCTACATACCACCCAGAACCCTGTTAACCATACAACAAACATCCTGTAGAAACTCCAACATTGCCCCCCTCCTTCATACCAAACATTCTAAACCATACCCCATTGAACCCATGAGGTAACTGAAACAATGAAATCCCCAAGTTCTCTCTCACGTCCCTTTAGGTTATTCTGGTCGCTGCTGGTATCTGCGACATGTTCCCTCTTCATGGGTGCACTCTTTGCCAGGAAGACCCCTTCTTTGTCTTGGCTGACATACTCGAGACCCCCCCCCCCCCCCAAGCCGCCGGGGGCAAATTTGTACATCCCAGCTCGGCAAGGACCTTCCAAGCTTCACCCAGCTTAACCACTCGTCGGGTGGTGCCATCTGCTGTAAACTCGGAGACAAAGGGAAAGGATCCATCGATATCGAAAATTGGACTGCTGGAGATAGGTAGTCAGATCTTTAAATTCTCTTCGCCTCTGAAGGGTGCCCAGCGCCAAATCCTGGAACACCATAATTTTATGGACTGTCTCAGAGGAATCTCCCCTGAGATCTAGCTTTTCTCCAAATCTTATCTTTGATAGTGTAGTCTTTAAAGCAGACCACAATGTCTCTGGGTTGCAGATCTCTCTTGGGCCGTAGATTCCGACGTACTCATAAGTACATAAGTACATAAGTAATGCCATACTGGGAAAAGACCAAGGGTCCATCGAGCCCAGCATCCTGTCCACGACAGCGGCCAATCCAGGCCAAGGGCACCTGGCAAGCTTCCCAAACGTACAAACATTCTATACATGTTATTCCTGGAATTTTGGATTTTTTCCAAGTCCGTTTAGTAGCGGTTTATGGACTTGTCCTTTAGGAAACCGTCCAACCCCTTTTTAAACTCTGCTAAGCTAACCGCCTTCACCACTTTCTCCGGCAACGAATTCCAGAGTTTAATTATACGTTGGGTTGAAGAAAATTTTCTTCCGATTGTTTTAAATTTACTACACTGTAGTTCATCGCATGCCCCTAGTCCTAGTATTTTTGGAAAGCGTGAACAGAAGCTTCACATCCACCTGTTCCACTCCACTCATTATTTTATATACCTCTATCATGTCTCCCCTCAGCCGTCTCTTCTCCCAAGCTGTATAGCCCTAGCCTCCTAGTCTTTCTTCATAGGGAAGTCATCCCATCCCCGCTATCATTTTAGTCGCCCTTCGCTGCACCTTTTCCAATTCTACTATATCTTTCTTGAGATGCGGCGACCAGAATTGAACACAATACTCAAGGTGCGGTCGCACCATGGAGCGATACAACGGCATTATAAACATCCTCACCACCTGTTTTCCATACCTTTCCTAATAATACCCAGCATTCTATTCGCTTTCTTAGCCGCAGCAGCACACTGAGCAGAAGGTTTCAGTGTGTTATCGACGACGACACCCATATCCCTTTCTTGGTCCGTAACTCCTAAGGTGGAAACTTGCATGACGTAGCTATAATTCGGGTTCTTTTTCCCACATGCATCACCTTGCACTTGCTCACATTAAACATCATCTGCCATTTAGCCGCCCAGTCTCCCAGTCTCGTAAGGTCCTTCTGTAATTTTTCACAATCCTGTCGCGATGTTAACGACTTTGAATAACTTTGTGTCATCAGCAAATTTAATTACCTCGCTAGTTACTCCCATCTCTAAATCATTTATAAATATATTAAAAAGCAGCGGTCCTAGCACGGACCCCTGAGGAAACCCCACTAACTACCCTTCTCCATTGTGAATACTGCCCATTTAACCCCACTCTCTGTTTCCTATCCTTCAAACCAGTTTTTAATCCACAATAGGCCATTTCCTCCTATCCCATGACCCTCCAATTTCCTCTGTAGCCTTTCATGACGGTACCTTGTCAAACGCCTTTTGAAATCCAGATAACAATATCAAACCAGACTCCCCTTTGTCCACATGGTTTGTTCACTCCTTCAAAGAATTGAAGTAAATTGGTCAGACAAGATTTCCCACACAAAAGCCATGCTGACTTGGTCTCAGTAATCCATGTCTCGGATGTTGCTCTGTAATTTTGTTTTATAACAGCCTCTACCATTTTCCCAGGCACCGACGTCAGACTCACCGGTCTATAATTTCCCCGGATCTCCTCCTGGAGCCTTTTTTAAAAATGGGCGTTACATTGGCCACCCTCCAAATCTTCCGGTACCACGCTCGATTTTAAGGATAAGTTGCATATCACTAGCAGTAGCTCCGCAAGCTCGTTTTTCAGTTCTATCAGTACTCTAGGATGAATACCATCCGGTCCAGGAGATTTGCTACTCTTCAGTTTGCTGAACTGCCCCATTACGTCCTCCAGGTTTACCGTGAAGTCAGTAAGTTCTCCAACTCGTCCGCTTGAAATACCATTTCCGACACCGGTATCCCACCCAAATCTTCCTCGGCTGAAGACTGAAGCAAAGAATTCATTCAGTCTCTCCGCTACGTCTTTGTCTTCCTTGATCGCCCCTTTTACCCCTCGATCATCCAGCGGCCCAACCGATTCTTTTGCAGGCTTCCTGCTTTTAATATACCGAAAAAATTTTTTACTATGTTTTTTTTGCCTCTAATGCTATCTTTTTTCATACTCCCTCTTGGCCTTCTTAATCTGCGCCTTGCATTTGCTTTGACACTCCTTATGCTGTTTCTTGTTATTTTCAGACGGTTCCTTCTTCCATTTTCTGAAGGCGTTTCGTTTAGCCCTAATAGCTTCCTTCACCTCACTTTTCAACCAGGCCGGGTGTCTTTTGGACTTCCGTCTTTCTTTTCTAATTTGCGGAATATGTATGGCCTGGGCCTCCAGGATGGTATTTTTGAACAGCGTCCACGACTGTTGTACAGTTTTTACTCTCTCAGTTGCCCCCCTAAGTTTTTTTTTTTACCGTTCTTCTCATTTTATCATAGTCTCCTTTTTTAAAGTTAAACGCTAACGTATTGACTTTCTGTGTACAGTTACTTCGAGGTCGATGTCAAAAACTGATCATATTATGGGTCACTGTTATCAAGCGGCCCAAGTACCATAACGTCCCTCACCAGATCATGCGCCTCCACTAAGGACCAAGTCTAGAATTTTTCCTTCTCTCGTCGGCTCCTGCACCAGTTGCTCCATAAAGCTGTCCTTGATTTCATCAAGGAATTGTATCTCTGTAGCGTGTCCCGATGTTACATTTACCCAGTCTATATTTGGATAATTGAAGTCACCCATTATTATCACATTGCCCATTTTGTTCGCGTCTCTGATTTCTTTTATCATTTCTGTGTCTACCTGCTCTTCCTGGCGAGGCGGACGGTAGTACACTCCTATCACCATTTTTTCCCTTTTATACATGGAATTTCAACCCACAGTGATTCAAAGGTGTGATTTGTGTCCTGCTGAATTTGTAATCTATCTGAGTCAAGGCTCTCGTTAATATACAATGCTACCCCTCCACCAGTCCGGTCTACCCTATCATTACGATATACTTTGTACCCCGGTATGACAGTGTCCCACTGGTTATCCTCCTTCCACCAGGTCTCAGTAATGCCTATTATATCCAATTTTTCATTTAGTGCAATATATTCCAACTCTCCCATCTTATTTCTAGACTCCTAGCATTTGCATATAGACATTTCAGAGTATGTTTGTTGTTCTTATTTGCATGATGCTTAGTACCTGACACTATTGATTTGACATCTTTTGTCTGATCTTTAGTTGTATTTAAGGGCACCTGGCCTACCACGGTCTGTTGTGTAACCTCACTATCCAGAAACCCTATCTTCCCTGTTTGTGAAGTATCTTTGCAAGATACCTTTTCCCGAACCATGCGCTTTTGAGCGACTGTCGGCCTTCCCCCCATTTCTAGTTTAAAAGCTGCTCTATCTCCTTTTAAATGCCGACGCCAGCAGCCTGGTCCCACCCTGGTTAAGGTGGAGCCCATCCTTTCGGAATAGGCTCCACCTTAACCAGAATGTTGCCCAGTTCCTAACAAATCTAAAACCCTCCTCCCTGCACCATCGTCTCATCCACGCATTGAGACTCTGGAGCTCTGCCTGTCTCTTGGGCCCTGCACGTGGAACAGGTAGCATTTCAGAAAATGCTACCCTAGAGGATCTGGATTTGAGCTTTCTACCTAAGAGCCTAAATTTGGCTTCCAGAACCTCTCTCCCACATTTTCCTATGTCATTGGTACCCACATGTACCAAGACAGCAGACTCCTCCCCAGCACTATCTAAAATCCTATCTAGGTGACGAGTGAGGTCCGCCACCTTCGCACCAGGCAGGCAAGTCACCAGGCGATCCTCACGTCCACCAGCCACCCAGCTATCTATATGCCTAATGATCGAATCACCAACTACAACAGCTGTCCTAACCTTTCCCTCCCGGGCAGCACTTGGAGACATATCCTCAGTGCGAGAGGATAGTACATCCCCTGGTGGGCAGGTCCTGGCTACAGGAGTACTTCCTACTTCACCAGGGTGATGCTCTCCTTCTAGGAGACCTCCCTCCTCCAAGGTAGCACAAGGGCTACTAGACTGGAGGTGGGACCTCTCTACAACATCCCTGTAGGTCTCCTCTATGTACCTCTCTGTCTCCCTCAGCTCCACCAAGTCTGCTACTCTAGCCTCAAGAGAACGGACATGTTCTCTAAGAGCTAGGAGCTCTTTGCATCGGGCGCAAACATATGACATCTCACCAACTGGGAGATAATCATACATGTGACACTCAATGCAAAAGACTGGATAGCACCCCTCTCGCTGCTGGACTGCTGACTCCATCTTAGTGTTTTTGAGTTTTCCAATATTTTAAAACTTGCTACAGTATTAAGGATATTAGCCTAATATAAAAGTGTCTTTTACTTTATATAGTGTATTGTATGATTTATTTAGTATTTCCTTCTTAGATGGTAATGAAATTGTATTTAAAACTCTATAAGAGCACTTCCTTGCTTGTTACCCTAATTACAATAACTGACTATAAATGAGGAGTTGTCCTAGGGGTGGGTGGGAATACTAAATTAGATCCTGCAGTGGCTGTTAGATTCTATCTGTTATGCTGTGGTACAAGGCTTTTAAAACTAAGTGGAAAAGACTATGGAGATTAGCTGTTTTCTGTTAGCTGTTGAAATTTGCTTTTTAAGTTTGCCTAACACTAACCTACAATTCCTCCTTTAAACCCCAATCTTTAAGTCCCAAAGCACAAGCAAACATTATCTCAGGTTCCTCCAGGTTTGACTGCCCTCTGTGCCTACATCTAGTATTCTGGCACAAATTTCTCGAACCACCTGTGCACAGTCCTTTATTCTGGTCCGTTTCAGGGCCCCTTGAATCTTAAATTGTTCCTTCTGGAACGATTTTTCTAAATCTTCCAATTCCAATTTGCTTTTTCAGCTTGCACTATCGTGAGAGCAGTGCGCAAGCCCCTCTATCTCGCCCTCCACGTGTTCCAGCGTTTCTTCCACCACCCTGCCACCGATCTCTCTCACCTCTTTTTGAATATCCATGACTGTCTCCCGAATAGTTTTCCGGACAGCCGACATCTCAGCTTTTAAAACTTTGAACCACCTCGCCACCTCCTGTTTCGTCAGCTCCATATCACTTTCCAATTGTTCTACTGGGTCCTCCGTCTTGGAACCTGAATCCGCGGCGGCAGCCATTTTGTTGCAGGCTTTTTGCTGGGAGCGGCTCGTGTTCGCCACCTCGTCCTTCTGAGTCGCGGCAAATTTAAACTTTTCTAGCCGTTTTCTAGTTGCCATCGCTTCTCCTCTCCTCTCTCTGCCCTCAAATGCGCCGCTCTCGTGGGTTGGGAACCAGGAAATAGCGCTTATTTCTTCGCTGCCCCGACGGAGCTATGGATTTAGGCTTCCATCTCCGACGGTGACGTCACTTCCTCCGTCATAGTAAATTCTTTATTGGCTGACCTGGATGCCTAAGTTTCCAAGTGTGTGGTCTGTTAGTGATAGAGGTAACTAGAAAGTGGTAGACTGGTTGCCGTGTGTATATAGTTACATAGGTATTATCTTTCTTCAGTCTGTGTCCTCTTGGTGGTCGAGGAGTCTATAGTTACTTCTGCATCTAGACGCGACCCATTTATTTATCCCAATTGCCTTTGTCCTACCCTTCTTGTTTGTCTATATGTCTGAACTGCACTTGCCATCCCCCCCTTCCCAGCTGCCTATTACGATGTTAATTGTACTGTACTGACATTGTGAGAATCATATCCATGTTGTATGAATGTTCTAATGTGCTGCCTTGTAAAGTATTCATTTATATTCTTCTCATATTGTGAATATCATAACTGTTATACGCTTATATTTGACCGTTTTCTTATTGTTATGCTGTTAACACAATGTAAGTTGTTTATGTCAAGTTACACCTGTTGCACACTGCGCCTTTGGTGAATCTCTTCATAAAGGTCATTTAATATATTCCAATAAATAATATATATAGCTTGCAAATGTCTGCCCCAATGAAAAGCAAAGCTGGGGCTACACACCGAGTATCTACAAAATGAGCCAATGATGATGGACAATCTAGCAGACATTAATCACTCTATCAAAAAAACAGCAAGCACATGTCAAATGGTAGAAAATACCTCACGATATAGAAAAGCCTGTTTACAGGCCCTTTGAATCTTCCCACAATATCAACAGTCGAAAAGTCTTGAGCCATACATTGTTTCTGAGCTTGAAAGTCCATTTCATCTGTATACAGGCACTACAGCCTAAAACACTGGCCACAGGAACGGTGTTGGATGGTTACTTTGATAATTAGACTGTTTTTTTGTAAACTAACAGAAACAGTTATATGTAAACACTCTTCTCAGTATTTAAGCATATGCAAAAATTACACCTGATGACACTGTATATAATACACAAAGCACAAATTAGTCACATTTTTACCATTTTAAGAACTCTAAGAACTGAGATTGTGTTCCTATCCATATTAAACATATTATCATCAATAAAATATTTACAGACCATGATATGGGACCAAAATAGAAATCCATGTAAGCGGGGCGGCCCAAGACAATCTGCCGCTTAAGGCGAGGAATGAGCTGCCGTCCCGGCTCCTCTTCTGCCACCCCTGCCACGATCTGACATTTCCCCCCTTCCTTCTTCACCAACCCCTTCCTCAAATGTACCTTTTCTTTCTTGTTTTTCAAAAGTTGGAGGCGGCAGCAGCAGCAGCGATTCCCATAGTCCGCCCTGCCGCAGGTTTCAGCCCCTTCTCTCTACTGTGGCCCACATCAGAGGACGTTACATCACATACGGGCCACGGTAAAGAGAAGGGGCTGGAACCTGCAGCAGGGCAGCCTATGGGAATCGCTGCTGCTGCTGTCGCCACCTTTTAAAAAACAAGAAAAGAAAAGTTAAGTTCCAAGGAAGGGAGTTGGGGAAGAAAGGGCGAAGGTGATGCATCCTCAGAAGAGTGCCACCTGAGGCCCTCATCTCAACTGGCCTAATGGTAGGGCTGCCACTGCATGTAAGTGACCTAATTCAAAATTAGCCATATATAGGCAAGGCAAAGAAGTGCTCAAGAGAGTTTCATTGCAAATTTTTTAAAAGAATCCCTTAAGACTTATCTGTTTCAGCCTTAGTTTTATTTTTAAATTAGCGTTGCATAGTTGAGATTAAGCACAGGGGCATGGAAACACAGCAGTTGGACAACGTCTCTTACCCTTTACTTTACTGTATAGAGTTCTTTTCTTAACTGTATAATTTTATTGTTTTCCGCTTTGATGGTTTTCCCTAAGCGCACAATCAAATAAAGTGAACCTTGAACCTCATTTAACTCCTACCCAATTCAACACCTGCACAAATGGAGGTTGCAATATAAGCACAGGCTTTTTCTTAGAATACACACTTTAGCTAATGTTCAAAGAAAAAGTAACCATTATTAGTACCAAGCAAACGGCCACTGGTTTCAAAATTAAAACAGACTGTATATTGCAAGCATTGTGTCATCTGAAAAGCAGAATGGTTTTACTTTACAACATTCCTCAGGTTTAAACTGTGGGGAAAACTGTCAAATGTGATTTAGTATGACCTCCATTTCCATTGGCTCCCATGATTCTTTTTACACCATGTCTGGGGATGTTAAGCAGAAAAATAACGGAAAATATTGCAGCAGACTTCTTCGAAGTACCCTGCATATAAGCTGTACTGTAATTTCATGAAGACTATTAACAAGTCACACATTCAAATTATCCACATCACAAGATGCCGGATCTGAGATCCCATATCCAGCTATCTGACTTCCCCTCTAAAATAAGGTCTTGGTGGGCAGAAAAGTGATCAAGAAGAAACCCGAGTGGCAAGAGTAAGTCTAAGGCTTGAGCATTGCTCCTACAAAAGAAAATTATTTATTTCACTTACTTGCCAGGAGACAGAAAATATAACAGTCACAGCATTACCTCTGCGCATATGAAAAGTTTTCCAACTGGAGCCACAGTAAAATACAAGATGAGTCTACTGATAATTATTTCAAACCCAATGTCTTATAAAAGTCTATCCAAGAAGTATACTAATTTCTGTAGAAAAGCTAATCAACACTTTCAGTGTTCTCCAACATATCAGTTTCACCTATTTCAAATATTGTTTGTGTGTACTGATTCACAGAACACGCAATCAGCAAAAAAAAAAAAATAATAATACAAAATGAAATTAGCCATACCATTTTGATGCCAGTGGAAAATGTTACAGGTTTTTGTTTGGGCTTTTCAAGCTGAATCTCCAACTGTGCAGATCTGTCTTTATGTTGCGCTAAAAGGAGAGAGGCAGGTAGATGGGAGCTTTCCTGACAAAAAAAAAGAAAGTCACATAAAGAAGCAGCAAAATCCAACAGAGTCACATACCTGTCGCTTCTGAAAGCTCCTGTTATTGCATGATAGAATATCACTTTTGGAGTCACCAATTATCTCCATTCTAATAGGAGCAATTCAAGTTACTAGAACATTCTACCAAGCCAAAGATTTTTCTGCTCTAAAAAGAATATTTATAAAAATCTGATGGACTAGCCCTTGTTTCTGCATTTTTAACTTGGCTCCAAAGACAATTATTTGCTTCAGCATAGTTATGAAGAAGATGAAGACTAAAAAGATATACTACCCCATTTCTTTTCCCCCCCCCCCAACTATAATGTGGAAAATGTCAAATTTAATACATATAATTCTCAAATTGTGAAAATCATTCAATATTAATAAGAGGAATGGGGTTTAAAATTGCCAGCACACCATCCACAAATAGAAAGGGATTATATTCTCCTACAATTTTGTCACTGCCTCATCTCTCCAATTTTTTAAATTTCTTTTTTAAATAGTCCAAGGGGTCTTTTAACTAAAGCTTAGCGCATGCTAACTGAAGTTAGTGTGTGTTAAGTGCTAAGAAGCCCATTATATACCTATGGACTTCTTGGAATTTAATGCATGCTAAACTCCACAGCTCAGCCACAACTATGGATTATGAACGTTTGGACTGTGTAGAAAAGAAATTTCAAAATATTGGGGTGAAAAGGCAGTGATGAAATTGTAGGTGAATATAGCCCCTTCTTATTTGTGGACAGTGTGCTGCCAATTTTGAGCCCATACTCCTCATATTTTACAAACTGATATTGAATGATTTTCACAAATTGAGTATTATATATGTATTAAATTTAAAGATGAAATTTATACAGAAGTATTAGGGGCCCTCTTACTAAGCCACGGTAAAAAGTGGCCTGCGCTAGTTCTGATGCATGAAATTGGCACTCACTGGGTCACTTTCCATGGCAGGAAAAATGCCTTTTTTTAAAACGGGGCAGTAAATGGCCATGCACTAATATTAAAATTAGCGTGCAACTATGTATTGGCCAAGCCCTTTCTGCCACCTATTTAGTAGGCGGTAAGGGCTCACGTGCTACTCTTGCAGCAATGTGGCCATGGTACAGATTTACTGCCGGGAATGCCCTCCCTCCCTCCCTCCCTCCCCCCCTCCCCCCTCCCCCCGGCAAAAAATAGAAAATTATTTTCTACCACAAAAAACTGCATGTGCCAACTTCGGAACTAACACGGGTTTCTACACACAAAAAAATCTCCAAGGAATATTCATTCAAAAAACTGATCCAATTATACTACAAAAAAAACCTTATTGAATGAAAAATGAGCTGGACACAATAGTGTACAATATTGTAGAATGTTGTAATCAAATTTATGTAAAAACGAGAAGACGACCTCATAAATAGTCTGTGGACTTATATCTACAATGAACTCAACAGACTTATTCATAATCATCGGTCAAAAATCCTCCGTTTCCTACCCAAAGAAACTTTATTCAGTTATATAAAATCTTGATGGAGCATACTCCATAGTCAGCATTCAATCGCACTTGTCTGTATCAATGATTTCACACTCATCTGAATCCCAACGGGCTTCCCGTTTCACCATAAGGCTTCATCAGGGGAATCAGTACGTTTGTGCTGCATTCTATGAAGAAAATATAACAATTATAATATGCACTTAATTGATGAACAAATTTAGGAAGACAGATTCATGTTACTCACAATGATCTTTGTGAGTAACATGAATCTGTCTTCCTGAATTTGCTCAGGCTGCTATGTGAAATGTCCACTAAAGAAAAAATATGGTGTTTTTTTAAACTCAGATGCCAGCTGGTAATAAACCAATGTCTTTTACAGCTGAAGCCTTATGGTGAAACAGGAAGCCCACAGGGATTCAGATAAGTGTTTGAAATAATTGATACAGCCAAGTGAAATTGAATGCTGAATATGCAGTATGCTCTATCAAGATTTTATCTAAAATAATAATAATAAATATAAATATGTATAACTGAATAAAATTTCTTTGGGTAGGGCACAGAGGTTTTTTTTTTTTTTAATTTCCATGAAGTCTTTATTGATTATTAGTACATAAAATCTGAAACATATTACAACATGAGTATAGTATTACATGTCACTTGTGCAGAACATAGGTCTCCAGAAGCATAGCACATAAGTAATACAAAGAGTAGTAAGAGTCTCATGCTATACCAAAAGAAAACTTTTAAACTGTGGTAAAATACCTAGAAAATTATTCAGAATAACCATTCAGAACTTCAACTTTTTAAATAAATTTTTTTTTTTTTTTTAAATGAAATCCCACTTCCGTATCACTCTTGTCACTCAGAACCCAACCCACCCCACCCCTCCCTCCCCCCTCCCCCCCCTTCGGGCACCACCGTAACATAGGTCATCAGACAAATTATACATGTAGGAGGAAGGGATCCCAGGTCAAGTGCCATCTACCCATTTGATTGTGCCGTTCCGCTAGGAGTCTCTCCATCTCGCAGATGTGCCTCAATTTTTGAATCCACCTATTAATCGGTGGAGCTATGGGCTGCTTCCAATGAGCAGCAATTGTAACTCTCGCTGCACTTATGGCCTGTCTCAAGAAAGTTTGCTGGGTACGGGAGAGACCTGCAGCTAGGGCAGAAAATAGGAAAAGAGTCGGGCTCCAAGGTATTAGGCTCCCCGTCCACCTCTGCAACCTGCTACGAACCGCTCTCCAGTAGGCCTTAACCTTCCTGCATGTCCACCAAATGTGTCCCGCTGTGCCCCGCACCCCACATCCCCTCCAGCACAGCCCCGTCAATGTGGGATAAATACGCTGAAGACGTTCGGGCGTCAGGTACCAACGGTACAATACCTTTACCGCATTCTCCTTAAAGGGCACATGAGACGACACCCCCCATCACAGCCCGCTCCAATTTTTCCCACCCTGCCTCCTCCAACTCCATGCCCAGTTCCCTCTGCCACTCTTCCTGTGAAGTATATATGTCGGGGATTGCCTATTATAATGTGGTAGAGGCGGCGATACCAACCCACTTGTCTTAGGTGGGCCTTACAGATGGTTCTAGTGCTATTTGTTCCCTGGCCACTACCTCCGAACTGCCCTTGTCTTAAGAAAAGAGGCTAATTGAAGATAGGCATATTGGTCTGACCCCACTATCGGGAACTTCTCAAGGGCCTCAGTGTACGACAGTAAATGCTCCCCATCAAAACAGTTGACCCCATGTCGTAAGCCTCCAGTGTACCATCTTGTGAACACTCCTTTTATCATTCCGGGGTAAAACAATGGGTTGTAAGCTATGGGAGACAGACGAGATAATGTAGTACGTCGATGGGGAAACAGACTGTCCCAATTTAAGAGAGTGACATATATAGAAGGACAAAGTCCTGCCTCCAAAGATCTATGCGAGCCAGGGATCCACATAAGTGCCTCCAGCGGCCTCTCACCCAGGGTGTATTGTTCAAGCGCACCCATTGCCGATCCGGATAGTCCTGAAACCATTCCACTGCCGCGCGTGCCTGAACCGCTCTATAGTACCAAGCCAGGTTGGGTACTCCCAACCCTCCTCTCGTTCTGTCCTGGTATAGGACCGAGCGTGCCAGACGCGGTCGTTTTCCCGCCCAAATAAAACGCATGATACGGTCCTGTAATGATGATAAGAATTTACGGGGCATTTTGATTGGGAGAGCCTGAAGAGGTAGAGCAGGCGCGGCAGAACATTCATCTTTACTGCGCTATTCGGCCGAACCAGGAAAGATCAAGATCACCCCATTTTCCCAAGTCCTCGATGAGCGCCCCTGCCAAGCCCCTATAATTAATTGAGAAAAGATTTGAGAGGTCTGCCGACAAGTTTACTCCCAGGTAGCGAAGACTCCCACTGGTCCACCTAAAGGCATAGGAGGACCCCAGCGTTCCCACGAGCTCCTCTGGAAGGGTTACGTTCAGAACTTCAGATTTGGACATGTTGACTTTAAATCCCGACACATTAGAGTATTCCTCTATCTCTTTCAAAAGCCCAGGGAAGGTGGTCAAGGGATTAGTGACAAACAATAATACATCATCCGCAAAAAGGGATAGTTTATGATTTCTCCCACCAATAGAAAGTCCTGAGATACCTGGATTGGTTCTAAGCCTGGTTGCAAAGGGCTCCATAACCATGGCAAAGAGCAGGGGGGACAAGGGGCAGCCCTGTCTAGTGCCCCTGTGTAAAGGGATCATTGCTGAGTTACCCCCGTTTACTCGAACACAGGCTTTAGGAGAGCTGTAGAACGCCTGGATCCACCCACTAAACTGCGGTCCTATCCCAAAGGCCTCCATCACTTTATACATAAAGGGCCAGTGAACCCTGTCGAAGGCCTTTTCAGCGTCCAGACTAAGGAGACAGAGAGGCCTCTTCATTTTTTTGGCCAAATATATTAAATCGACCACTCGCCTGGTATTGTCTGTTGCTTTTCTATATGGAACAAAACCCACTTGGTCTGGGTGGATAACAGCTGGGAGCAACGGTGCCAGACGGTTGGCCAGAACTTTAGCTAAGATTTTAACATCGGTGTTCAAGACGGATATTGGACGGAAGGACCCACATTCTGTATGATCTTTATTCGGTTTAGGCAATACCGCAATCCAGGCTTCCAACATGGAACTAGGCAACGACTCCCCCTTCCCAATCATGTTAAACAAATCCGCGAACAACGGGGCCAGTTCGGGGGTGAATTTCTTATAGAATTCATTAGGTAAGCCATCTAACCCTGGTGATTTACATGAGGGCAAGTGTTGTATAGCTTTTTGTATCTCAATTGGGGTAACTGGTGCATCAAGGGCAGTCCTCTGTTGGGTATTTAGGGATGCTAAGTCACTCTCAGCTAAGTAGTCTAATATAGTGTCCTCAGAAGGATTAATCTC
Organism: Microcaecilia unicolor; assembly: GCF_901765095.1. Classification (NCBI taxonomy): domain Eukaryota; kingdom Metazoa; phylum Chordata; class Amphibia; order Gymnophiona; family Siphonopidae; genus Microcaecilia; species Microcaecilia unicolor. The sequence continues at coordinate 177,166,684 of NC_044039.1, read as the reverse complement.
CTGTGCATAGAGCTCCTGGTAAAATTCGCTAAAACGCCTCCGTATGGACTCAGAGGTATTCAGCAGGTTGCCCCTCGTGTCCCTAATGTGGGTGACTGTTCGATCTACTTTTCGCCTGCGTAACTTTATGGCCAGGAGGCGTCCTGCTTTATTGGTAAATTCGTATGTTCGAACTTTATTTCTAGATTGTAACCAGGTTAATTGTTCGGAGTAGATAGAGTCCAGCTGGAGCCTCTGCCCGCGCAGCTCCTCCAAAATTGCAGAGGAGCCGCCTGATTTGTGCTGCGCCTCCAAAATCCGAATCTTTTCCATGCACTGCGCCAGCTGGGCCCTACGAACCCTCGCACGCCTACTAGCTATCTGTATAAAGTAACCTCTAGAGACAGCCTTCATGGCATCCCATACAACACTGAGGGGTGGGCCCGATTCTATATTAAGCTCCAGGTATTCCTTCAGGACCCTCCTACAACCCTCCACCACCTCCTTCTCCTGTAATAATTCTGTGTTAAGCATCCATTTTTTATCTTGACCTCTGCTCTAATGGTCGGCAAAGTGACCCAAACTGGGGCATGATCAGAGATTGTGGCACTACCGATTCCTGCTGTCGGGCCTCTCTCAACTAGTGTAACGTCAAGAAAAAGATAGTCGATGCGTGAGTACGACTTATGTACAGGAGAAAAAAAAGTATAATCTCTAGTTGTCGTATGACCCAGCCTCCAGACGTCCAAGTCCCCAGTGAGTTGACCAGGGAGTTCAGTGCCAAAGAATCCTTAGAGATCGGATGTTGAGGTCTCCCGGACCTATCCATCACATGATCCATAACTTCATTAAAATCACCCCCCATGATCAGGGAACCCCGGTAAATGTAGCTAGTATGTTCTTCACTTTAGTGTAGAATGCCCCCCTGTTGTTCATTAGGTGCATATAAAGTTGCAAGAGTGAGTTCTGTGTGGTCTAGGACAATTTGCAAGAACAAAAACCGCCCTCCCGGGTCCCGTTTGGACACTCAATATTTGGGCTGTTATAGACTTATGGAACAGCACTGCCACACCACGCTTTTTGGAGCCATCAGCGGAAGAGGCAAAAAAAAGCACTAGGGTAATCTGGATGGGAGAGGAGTCGCTCATGTACCCTGCGGAGATGGGTCTCCTGTAGGAGGACAATATGCGGCCTTATCTGTTGTAACTCCCTGAACAACTTCTGCCGCTTTTGAGGCATGTTCAGGCCCTTCACATTATATGATAAAATTTTTAAGTCTGTAGTCATGCCTGGGACAATATAACAGCTCTCTCCCCCATTATACAGGGTCCATCTAATACACATATTTGTGCTCCCCTATACCAGTGGTGCCCCCAACCCACACATTCCCCCCTCCCCCCTATTGTTAACCCCCCCCCCTCTCTCTTACCCACTGCAGCCCCCCCTGTCTAACACCAACCACCGGGCACATGTCCCAGTAGTGGGATGTGAGAAAGTAACACACTAGCACGTAGGCAGCCCAGCCCGCCCCACCCCCCCCCCCCCGGATTGCGTCACAGCATCACCAGGAGCCTTTCCCTAATAAACTTTCCACATTTGCACAACTAATAACTTAGCCCCCCCCACCCTCCATCTCCTTAAACTACCCCTTCATACATCGCATATAACTTTATAACATCATAAACAATATTCCACACTGCTGTAGATATCATATCCTCTGTTAATTAAGAGACATAAGTTCCTTTGTAAAAAAAAAGAAGATAACAATTAAACCTGAAACAGAGCTTGATTTTAGGTACTGTCTGCATATTTACCAATCCTGAGGTCAATATCAGCCAGTGACCCTCTGGCCTGCTCCTTAGAGAGAACCTTGAATAAAATATAATGTCCAGGCAGCTCTATCCGATCAGGTTTCTTCCACGGCCGCTTTTCTTTTTTGTGTTATTCCTTTTAGGTGGTTGCAGGGACCCGTTGCCATTTTGAAGCCTGGCCTTTGTAGCTGACGCTAATTTCACCTGGAGGTTTGCTCTTTTGCACCATTCCCGCTTCAAGCAGGGATGTCCAGGCTTCGGTCAGCGATGTAACTCTCATTTTTAGCACCCTGCAATGTATAATTCAGGGAAAAAGGAAAGCCCCATCTGTATGTTATCTGCTCCTTAGTTAGGATGTCCAGAGCCGGTTTCATGAGGCGTCTCTGTTGTAAGGTGAACCTGCGAGAGATCCTGGTACACTGTTATTTTGGCCCCGCCATATTCCAAATTGGGCTTTTTTCCTGGCACAGTTAAGCAATTGTTCCTTCACTTCATATCGGTGGAACCGGGTGATGATGTCCCGTATTCTATTGTCCTGCCGCTGGCCCAGAGTTCTATGTGCTCTGTCTATCTCGATCTTCGCCGCTGCGGCCTCAGTCCCCAGCAGGGTGGTACACAGTGTTGTACAATCATCAGGACATCCTCGGTCTCACCTCCCTCGGGGACTCCACGAAATCTGAGATTATTCCTCCTTCCCCTATTTTCTAGGTCATCAAGTTTATATGTAAGTTCTATATTCTTTTGGTCTAACGCTTGAAGGTGGGTCTCGTGCGTTAGCAAGGATTCAGATTGTTCTTCCAGCTTTGTTTCCGCTTCTTCTACTCTGTTCCCCAACTCGCGGAGGTCAGAGCTTAGGGTCTCCATCCGGTCCAGAATCTCGTCCTTCGACTTTTTGATATCCGCTTGTATACCGGACAGTATCTGGCGAAGTTCGCCTGAGATTCCTTTTTTTGCAGGCGGTTTTCGCGATTCCGCCAACGACAGCGCAGAATCAGAGTCCGAAGGGGAAACCGGCGCCATTACCTCGTGGCGTTTCGCGGTTTTGCTCGTCCCGCCGCCGGCAGACTTCTCTGAGTCTTTAGCTCGCGCCGAGGACGCTTTGCTCATCCTGCTGGCGATGAGGAACAATGTGGAACAGTGCAGGCAGCTCCAAAAGGGCTGGTGATTGCTTCTTATTGCTTATTTTTATTGTCGAGGAGTGGGAGTTAGAGCTCTAGGCAGCCATCTTTAGCGGTGACGTCACTTCCTCCCCAGGGCACAGAGGTTTTTTGACTGATGATTATGAATAAGTCTGTTGAGACTATAATTTCTCATTGTAGATATAAGTCCGCAGACCATTTATGAGGTCGCTTCCTCCTTTTTTATAAATTTGATTACAACATTCTACACTATTGTGTCCAGCACCTTTTTCATTCAATGAGGTTTATTGTAGTTATTAAATAACATAATTTTCTGAAAACAAAAAGGCTGATGCACATGTGTGGACTAAGAAAATTAAAAAAAAAGGTAAAACTTGATCATGGAAAGAACAGAACAAGGCAGTATAACTTGGATCTGATGTTTATCTAAGACATTTTTTCTTCAAATTGTTTCCCATTAGATTTCACCTAAGGCTGAATGGAAATAATCTTTACCTTACTTTGTACAATGCCACTGTTGTACCATTAACCTACAGCATATTTATTTTTCTTGCTACAGTTATTTCCAGGGACTGCAGCCAAATTTTAAAAATATGAATAAATACTTCACAACTTAAACACTGTAAGGGATAGCCTTTACAAATTTCCACACACACATTTCAGTAACGCTCTAGGAAAAGATGGATAATTACGATTTTTTTATTATTATAACACTGTGGCTATTTTCAGCACTCAAAGGGGTCCTTTTACTAAAGGCTTGCCGCTCGCCAGTCTGGAATACCGCTGGCCCAATGCAGGTGCCAGCGGTAGTTCTGCCCCCAGCATGCGCCATTTCCGGCACTAGCGGTAATTAGGGAAAAATGCAAACATACCACATGGCCATTTCATTTTTTACAATTTTCACGTGCTGTGGTAAAAGGGGCCCTAGCGTTCCGCAAAAACGGCCGCTGCCGCTAGCACAGGGCCCCTTTTACTGCAGCTTAGTAAAAGGGACTAAAATCCTCTGCATTTATCTCCTGTGACTGCAGCAATGTCTACTGCTCCTGGGCTGCATGGATTTAATCTGTACATTCCTTTATCAAGAAATTCACACAAACCAACGGGTTGATTTAGCACAAGTATAAAACTTTTAAAGAAGTTCTAAGTAAAGCTTACATAAATTTAATTTACAACTCATTTTCCACCTTTTCATGCCAAGACATATACAAGGCACATCATAATACTTAATGCTCAAGCTAACTCCTGAACTGTGAAACAACAACAAAAAAGTATGCGTAATGTAATGCTTAGGATCAATAGGACGCATATAGATATTTTAAAGTATATATCATAAAAGAGGAGTGAAAAACACATCAAGGGAACTTGGATGTGAAAGAATGGAGGAGTTGCCTACTGGATAGGGCTAACAACCAGAGAAGTCAAGATTCAAAATACTGCTGCTGCTCCTTGTAATCTTAGGCAAATCACTCAACCCTCCATAGAGCCTCAGGGACAAACAGAGTCCTGTTTACTAAGGTGCACTAGCGTTTTTAGAGCAAGCTAAAAATTAATGCACACGTGCCTACAGCGCAGCTTAGTAAACAGGGCCCTAAGACTGTAAGCTCTCCAGGACAGGGAAATATCTATTGTATCTAAATGTAGCTCAAAATTCAATCTAAGCCATAAAAGTATTAAATCCAATAATATTTAAAAAAATTTGTATTTACCATTTTACCTTTACAAACAAAAGAGATATGCAAACTGCAAACGAAAACATTTTTAGAACCCAGAAATCTTCATTTTCTATCCAAAATAAGAAAACTCAACAACCTGCCATCCAGTCTACATTAACATAAGTAGGGAACAAACCAAAGAAAAAATAATAAAAAAGGGCAAAGATTCATCACAGCAAAATTAAGCCTAGAGCCCCCCCCCCCCCCCCCCCCAAAAAAAAATACCACACAACAGTTGACCCACCAAAATTATCAGATAGTAGAAAATAATTCAGACCACGTTTCTGTCCAAAAAAACTAAAAAAAACAAAATAAAACGTATTCCCTTAGGGGCCCTTTTACTAAACTGTGGTAAAAGGTGCCCTGCACTAGCGGCAGTGGCTGATTTTGCTGCATGCCACGACTCCTTTTACCACACTGGGTGAATTTGAAAAAAAAATGAAATGGCTGTGCAGTAAGATTGCACTTGCCATGTAGTCATTTTGGAGGGAGCACTTATCAACACTCATTGAGGTGGCGATAAAGGCTGTCGCGGTAAACAAGTGGTAACAGGGAAGCATTGCCAGATATCCCTCTGTGGTAATATTTTTTCGCTAAATACTGCTACCGCCGGAAATGTTACATGCAGGGGGCAGAACTACCATTGGCACCCACGTTGGGCTGGCGGTAATTCCAGATTGGCACATCGCAAGCCCATTGCCGCGAGCCAACCCTTTAGTTAAAGGACCCTTTAATAAATGATTCAAAATAACCAAAGGCTAAATATTGAAGTATATAACAAAGACTCTTTATTAAACACAAGTAAAAGAGGCCCGTTTCAAAGCAAATGAAACAGGCGCTAGCAAGGTTTTCATCGCCAACACCCCCCTCCCTCCCTGGCCAACCCCTTCGTTGTTCTGCCATTGCTCCGCCCCAACGTCATGACGTTTGACGGGAGGCCGGGGCCCGGAGCAATTTCCCCCCTCCCCCGCCTCCCTGCCTCCCTCCCTGCCAACCCCTTCGTTGTTCTGCTATTGCTCCGCCCTCGAGGGCGGGGCCCAGAGCAATTTTGATGGCTTCACCACCATGAACCTTCGAACCTTTTGAAGGAAGTCAGGGCTTGGCTTCACTGACGTCAGTGTCCTCAGAACGTTGAGGGTGAGTTTTATTATGTAGATGTTATAATCATAAAATCATTGTGACAAACCCTGGACCTACATAAAGAGTATAACCAATAAATGAATATCACAAGCCCCACAAAACCGTACAACTGTCCACTACAAATGAAATAAAGCGAAGATAGTTACCTGTAGCAGGTATTCTCCGAAGACAACAGGCTGATTGTTCTCACATGTGGGTCGACGTCCGCATCAGCCCAGGAAACAGCCGGCATTTTGCAAGCAAAATATATAAAAAAGTTTTGCCAGAGTCTTCTGGTGCATGTGCAGTGTGCACCGCGCATGCGCGGACTGATTTCCCACCCGTCGCGTGAGCGCGTTCCCTCAGTTAAATCAAAAAGCATAAAGAGAAGCAAATAACACTCCAAAGGGGAGGTGGGCGGGTTTGTGAGAACAATCAGCCTGCTGTCCTCGGAGAATACCTGCTACAGTTAAGTATCTTCGCTTTCTCCGAGGACAAGCAGGCTGCTTGTTCTCACATGTGGGGTATCCCCAGCAACCAGGCTCACTCAAAACAATAAACATTGGTCAATTGGGCCTCGCAACGGTGAGGACATAACATAGATTGACCTGAAACCATAAACAACTAACTGACAGTGCAGCCTGGAACAGAACAAAAATGGGTCTAGGAGGGTGGAGTTGGATTCTAAACACCAAACAGATTCTGCAGCACTGACTGCCCAAACCGACTGTTGCGTCGGGTATCCTGCTGAAGGCAGTAGTGAGATGTGAATGTATGGACTGATGACCACATTGCAGCCTTGCAATCTCTTCAATGGAGGCTGACTAAGTGAGCCACTAGTGCAGCCATGGCTCTAACATTATGAGCCGTGACATGGCCCTCCAGAGTCAGTCCAGCTTGGGCATAAGTAAAGGAAATGCAGTCTGCTAGCCAATTTGAGATAGTGCGTTTTCCGATGGCGACTCCCCTCCTGTTGGGATCGAAAGAAACAACAACTGGGCAGACTGTCTGAAGGGCTTTGTCCGCTCCCGTAAAAGACCAATGCTCTCTTGTAGTTCAAGGTATGCAAACTGCTTTCGCCAGGGCGGGTAATGAGGACGGGGAGAAAGAATGTTGGCAAGACAACTGACTGGTTCAGATGGAACTCCGGACACCACCTTTGGCAGGAGCTTAGGGTGCGTGCGGAGGACTACTGTGTTATGATGAAATTTGATATAAGGTGCATGAACTACCAAGGCCTGAAGCTCACCGACCCTACGAACTGAAGTAATAGGCACCAAGAAAATGACCTTCCAGGTCAGTACTTCAGATAGCAGGAATGCAGTGGCTCAAAAGGAGTTTTCATCAGCTGGGTGAGAACAACGTTGAGATCCCATGACACTGGTGAAGGTTTGACAGGGGGCTTTGACAAAAGCAAACCTCTCATGAAGCGAACAACTAAAGGCTGTCCAGAGATAGGCTTACCCCCTACATGGCGATAAAAGACACTAATCGCATTATGATGAACCCTTACTGAGTTGGGTTTGAGGCCTGCCTCTGATAAGTGTAGAAGGTACTCAAGCAGGGTCTGTGTAAGACAAGAAAGAGGATCTAGGGCCTTGCTGTCACACCAGACAGCAAACCTCCTCCATTTGAAAGAGTGACACCTCTTTGTGGAATCTTTTCTGGAAGCAAGCAAGACTCAGGAGACACCTTCTGACAGACCCAAGGAGGTGAATTCTAAGCTCTCAACATCCAGGCCATGAGAGCCAGAGACTGGAGGTTGAGATGTAGAAGCGATCCCTCGTTCTGGGTGATGAGGGTTGGAAAACATTCCAATCTCCACGGTTCCTCGGAGGACAACTCCAGAGAAAGAGGGAACCAAATCTGACGCGGCCAGAAGGGTGCAATCAGGATCATAGTTCCGCATACAGAAGGCCTGTCCCTCAATGCAGCAGAAAGGCATCTGACGCTAGTCTGTCATGAGCCTGAAGCCTGGAACAGTACTGATGGACCCTGTGATTGATCTGAGTGGCAGATCCACAGAGGGGGTGCCCCGCGCTCAGAAGTTCTTGCGGACTATGCCCATGTTCAGTGACCACTCGTGAGGTTGCATTATCCTGCTCAATCTGTCGGCCAGACTGTTGTTTACGCCTGCCAGATAAGTGGCTTGGAGAAACATGCCGTGACGGCGAGCCCAAAGCCACATCTGGACGGCTTTCTGACACAGAGGGTGAGATCCGGTGCCCTCTTGCTTGTTGGTGTAATGATTGTATGTCTGAATTAAAATGATTTGGTTGGACAGTCAACCTCTGAAAGCCTTTAGAGCGTTCCAGATCGCTCTTAATTCCAGGAGGTTGATCTGAAGACCTTTTTCCTGAAAGGATCAGGCTCCCTGAGTGTGGAGCCCATCTACATGAGCTCCCCACCCCAGGCGAGATGCATCCGTCATCAGCACTTTTCATGGCTGAGGAACTTGGAAAGGTCACCCAAAGTCAAATTAGATCAAATTGCCCACCACTGAAGAGAATTCCGAAAGTCGATGGACAGCTGGATTACATACATCCTCTAGATCCCCGGCAGCTTGAAACCACTGGGAAGCTTGGGTCCATTGAGCTGATCTCATATGTAGATGTGCCATGGGCGTTACATGAACTTTGGAGGCCATGTGCCCCAGAAGTCTCAACATCTGCCGAGCCGTGACCTTCTCAGACGCTCGAACCATGGACACCAGGGACAGAAGATTGTCTGCCCTCGCCTCAGAGAGATAAGCTCGAGCTGTCTGAGAGTTCAGCAGAGCTCCAATGAATTCCAATTTTTGGACTGGGGTGAGATGGGACTTGGGATAATTTATGACGAACCCCAGTAGCTCTAGCACCTGAATAGTCATTCGCATGGACTCCAGAGCACCTTCTTTCGAAGTGCTCTTCACCAGCCAATCATCGAGATAAGGAAACACATGCAATCCTAGTCTGTGTAGAGACGCTGAAACTACAGCTAGGCATTTTGTAAGCACTCTGGGCACAGATGCCACGCCAAAAGGCAGTACATGGTACTGAAAATGCTGTGTTCCCAGCCGAAATCGAAGATACTTTTGTGAGCTGGAAGTATCGAGATGTGTGTATAAGCAACCTTTAAGTCCAGAGAGCATAGCCAATCGTTTTCCTGAATCATGGTAAGCAGGGTGCCCTGGGAAACCATCCTGAACATTTCTCAGATAAGAAATTTGTTCAGGGCCCTTAGGTCTAGGATGGGACGCATCCCCCCTGTGTTCTTTTGCACAAGGAAGTACCTGGAATAGAATCCCAGCCCTTCTTCCCCTGGAGGAACGGGTTCAAACGCTTGGGCCTGTAGAAGGGCAGAGAGTTCTTCTGAAAGTACCTGCTTGTGCTGGGAGCTGTAGGACTGAGCTCCCGGTGGGCAATTTGGAGGCTTGGATTCCAGATTGAGGGTGTATCCTAACCGGACAATTTAAAGAACCCACCAGTCGGAGGTTATAAGAGGCTACCTGTGGTGAAAAAACATTAACCTCCCCCCAACCGGCAAGTCGTCCAGTACGGACACGTTTACTGAGGCTATGCTGAACTGGAGCCAGTCAAAGAACTGTCCTCTGCTTTTGCTGGGGAGCCGCAGTGACCTTAGACGCACGCTGTTGACGAGAATGAACATGCTGGGACTGAGCCTGGGCAGGCTGCCAAGAAGCAGGCGTGCACCTACGCCTAGCATAGGAATAGGAAGTACTCCTCTTCCCTCCAAAAAACCTCCTGGATGAGGAGGGTAGTAGCAGAAGACGCCCGGTGGGAGAGAGAATCCATAGCATCATTATGCTTCTTGATCTGGTCAACTAGATCCTCTACTTTCTCACCAAAAAAGTTATCCCCCCGGCAAGGAACATACGCCATCCACTGGACTGAAAGATCCAGGTCAGAGACACACAGCCACGAGAGTCTGCGCATCACTATACCTTGGGCAGCGATCCTGGATGCTACATCAAAAGTGTCGAATGTACCCCTGGCCAAGAATTTTCGACACGCCTTCTGCTGTCTCACGACCTGGCGAAAAGGCTCAGCCTGCTCCAGAGGGAGTGCATCAACCAAGCTGGACAGTTGCCTCACCGAGTTCCGCAAGTGGACGCTTGTGAAGAGCTGGTAAGTCTGGATCTTGGCAACGAGCATAGTGGCCTGATACGTCTTCCTCGCAAAAGAGTCCAAGGTTCTAGATTCTCTGCCTGGGGGCGTCGAGGCATAGTCCCTAGTGCTCTTGGCTCTTTTGAGGGCGGAGTCCACCACCATGGAATTGTGAGGTAGCTGAGACCTCATCAAACCAGGTTCACGGTGGATCTGATATTGGGATTCAGCTTTTTTCGGGATCACGGGATTAGACAGAGGGAACGACCAGTTTCGCATAAGGACTTCCTTCAGTACATTATGCAAAGGAGCCATTGCAGCCTCTCTAGGCAGAGAAGGCTAATCCAGGACCTCGAGCATCTCAGCCCTGGGCTCATCCTCAACCTCCATAGGGAAGGGAATAGCATCAGCCATTTCCCAGACAAAGCAGGTGAAGGATAGACTCTCCGGTGGAGAAAGTCTCCTTTCTGGTGGAGGGGAAGGTTCAGAGGGAATCCCATAGGACTCTTCAGAAGAAAAGTACCTGGGATAGTCCACTTCCTCCCACGAACGCTCATCTTCAATACTGGACAAGATATCCCTCAGAGCAATCCAAAGCTGAGCCTGCCTCGATGCCGAGGAGCGACGTCCTCGATTACGGTGCCGAGAAGTCGACGCCCGCCTGGACTGTGGTGAAGCATCCTTCACCAACGTCGAAGGGGAGTCGACCTGGGTGGCAGCCGGTACAGAGGTCGGGGACCTCACCACAGGTGAAGGGCCAGATGCTGCTGCAGCAGATGGTACAGAAAGTACAAGCACCCCCGACACCGAAGCAGACTGATGCAGCAATCCTTCCAGAAGCTCTGGAAGCAGGGCCCTGATGCGCTTGAGAGCTGCCGTCTGACAAGGCTATGGGGTCGGTAAAGGAGCCGGTGGCAGAATCGGTCAAGGCTCGGGAGCAGGTACTGGGCTGCCAGAAGACCGACGCATCGGCACCTCCTGAATAGAGGGGGAGCGATCCTCTTGGCGCCGACGCTTCTCGGATTATTTTGTAGCCCCTGACGCAGCCCTTATATGGGTGGAACATGGTCTGTATCAGGCATTATTTTGGTTTCTGTTTCACCAATAAAGACTTATTTGCATCTCCAACTGATCTGCTTTGTTTTCTTCCATGTTGGAGTTTGCAGATTGACTGCCCTGTTTTTCTTAAGAAATTTTATATGCACACAGGGCAAGATTAACAAGGCGAGAAATGTGTAAATGCATCTAAAAAACTGGTGTCATCTTATCTATGGGTAATGCCCCATAGCACTAAGAAAATCAATCTCCTCCTATCCCGCAAGCAGCACAAGAATCTCTACTTCCACTTCCATCCCTCCGCCAGAGACAGTTTGGCATCTTAATCACACCTCCCCCCCCCCCCCCCCCCCAGCCATGTACCTTGAAAACCAGCAGTGCAATGGTACACCTAGACCGCCTGAGGTCTGCTCCATAGCACTCCCTCAGACCTGTCCAGAAAGAGGCAGAAACAAGCAGTTGCATCAGAGGGGGCGGTACAAGTCAGACCTGTCCCAAAACAAGCAGAAACAGGCAGTTGCATCAGATGGAGCACTCCAGAGCAGACCTCAAGTGGCCTAACTGTATCGTTGCACTGCTGGTGCTCTATGGACGAGAGATTTGAAAGTATATAGTGTGTGGGAGGGGGAACAACAAAATAAAAGACATGCTTAGGATGGATGCAGCAGAGAGGGCATGCTGGAGTGAGGCAGGGAAAAGGACATGTTGGCTGAGAAGGGGTGTGAGAGAGGCAGGGAGAAGTGTGTGTGTGTGTGATACCTGTTGGCTGTGTGTGCAGCCTCGGAATTATACATGGATCACACCAATTTTGGCCACTTTTAGTCCCAAAACTGCCTTGACTTATACACAAAATTGACTTATAGACGAGTACATACGGTACATATTTTCTCCTAATTGTTTAAGTAGAGGAGTGTGGTAGCCGTGTTAGTCCACTCTTAAGGTTATCAATAGAAATCAAACAAAATAAAACATGGAAAAGAAAATAAGATGATACCTTTTTTATTGGACATAACTTAATACATTTCTTGATTAGCTTTCGAAGGTTGCCCTTCTTCCTCAGATCGGAAATAAGCAAATGTGCTAGCTGACAGTGTATATAAGTGAAAACATTCAAGCATTACTATGACAGTCTGACAGGATGGGAGGAGGGGGGTAGGTAGGAAGTATGCATGGGGACATCAAAGCATATCATTGATATTCTAACAGGATGGGTGTGGATAGGTGAGGGGAGGATGATCAACAGAGACATACAGCTTTATGGTTTATAATGGGCTAGGAACCCCAGATCCTTGTTAAGTCCTTTCTGTTGGGTGTTAAAATATTCAATCATTCTGACTTCAAAGGTCTTGCGTTCTTGTATGGTTTTAAAGTTACCTTTCAGGATTCTCACTGTGAAGTCACTGGTACAGTGTCCTGGTCCTGTAAAATGTTTTCACTTATATACACTGTCAGCTAGCACATTTGCTTATTTCCGATCTGAGGAAGAAGAGCAACCTTCGAAAGCTAATCAAGAAATGTATTAAGTTATGTCCAATAAAAAAGGTATCATCTTATTTTCTTTTCCATGTTTTATTTTGTTTGACTCCTAATTGTTTAAAATTAATAGTATGACATACCCCCTTTGTATTTTTTGAAAAAGAGTAAACAATCAATTAGTGTTAACCCATTCCACTCCTCTTAGGATTTTACAGACCTCTATCATATCTTCCCCTCAGCTGTCTCCTCTCCAAACTGAAGAGTCCTAACCTCTAACATTTCCTCATATGAGAATTTCATCCCCTTAATTGAGATGTGGTGGTGAGAACTGCGCACAGTACTCAAGATGAAGTCACACCATGGAACAATACAGAGACATTACATTATTCTTTATCTTATTTTCTATTCCTTTCTTAATCATTTCTAATATTATTTGCTTTTTTGGCTGCTACCATATACTGAGCAGAAGATTTTGACGTACTGTCCACAAATGTCACCTAGATCTTTTTCTTGGTTGGTGACTCCAAAAGTTGAACCTAGCATCAAGTAGCTTCATACTTCAGTCCAGGGGTGTAGCTACGTGGGGCCACAGGGGCATGGGCCCCCGTAGATTTGGCCCTTCGACCCCCCCCTCCCGCTGCCGCCAGGTACCTTTGCTGGCCGGGTCCCCCAACCCCCACCAGCCGAAGTCCTCTTCTCCGGCGCAGCCGTGTTGCTGATCTGCAAGGCTTCTGTTTCTGTGAGTCTGACGTGCTGCACGTGTACTCCTAGTCTGTCAATTGACGTGCAGGACGTCAGACTCACAGAAACAGAAGCCTTGCAGATCAGCAACACAGCCACGCCAGAGAAGAGGACTTCGGCTGGCAGGGATTGGGGGACCCCCGCCAGCAAAGGTACTCGATGGCGGTGGAGGGAAGGGGGGGGGTCGAAAGGGTTGGCGCCGGTGGGGGGGGGGGGTCAAAGGTGGTGGTGGTGGCGGTAGCAGGGTCAAAAATGGCAGGGGGGTCGACGGCGCCCGGGGGGAGGGGCTAAAATGTGCCCCCTCACCTCGGGCTCTGGGACTCCCCTCCCACCAAAGTCTGGCTACGCCCCTGCTTCAGTCATACACACATTCACACATATTCAATTCCCCTTCCCCTACACCATCAGGAACACACACATGCATGCACTCTGTCACTTTTCAGACAAACAGACACACTCTACTGATGCTATGCTGCTTCTATTGCTCATATATACATTCAGTTAGTATTCCCCCCCCCCCCCCCCAACCAACTGTGCACACCATCATGTAAAGTTCTTACATTTGCTGCCAGTTCCTTTACTCTGGCTGCAACAACCCCCTCACTCTTCACCTCATTCTTCTTATAATTCTATCCCTTCTCAAGAGCCCCACTTCAGTGGTATTGCCAAGGTAAAATTATGTATCATACCTGATAATTTTCTTTCCATTAATCATAGCTGATCAATCCATAGACTGGTGGGTTGTGTCCATCTACCAGCAGGTGGAGATAGAGAGCAAACTTTTGCCTCCCTATATGTGGTCATGTGCTGCCGGAAACTCCTCAGTATGTCGATATCAAAGCTCCATCCGCAGGACTCAGCACTTAGAGAATTACACCCACAAAGGGACACTCTTGCCCAGCTCACCACCGCCGAAACGGGGGAGGGGAATTAACCCAGCTCATCCCCACACAAGTGGGGGAGGGGAATCCGTCCAGCTCATCCCCGCGGAGCGGGGGAGGGACACCACACCGCCAATGCGGGGGGATCTGGCTTATCCTGCAACCGCAAACCGCGGGAGGAGCTGACTGACCCTAACACCGCCGAAGCGGGAGGGGTACAAAGCTGCCCTACAGCCGCACGAAGCGGGAGGGAGTGCCGGCAGAATTTAAGTCTTCAATCCAGCTCCGTAAAACGGAGGGGAGAGGAATGCAGCAGCTCCACTGTAACACAAACTCGTCTCAACTCTTGAAGAATCCAAGTGAAAAAACTTGAACACGAAGTCCTCCTGAAGCAACTGAAGACTAAACTTGAACCTAAATCAACCAGATATAAACAGTTACAGTAATATCTGGGAGGGGCTATGGATTGATCAGCTATGATTAATGGAAAGAAAATTATCAGGTATGATACATAATTTTACCTTCCATATCATCATGCTGATCAATCCATAGACTGGTGGGATGTTACCGAAGCAGTACTCACCCAGGGCGGGACATTTGAAATCCCTGACCTCAACACTGAAGCTCCAAACCGGGCCTCGCCCGTGTCGCCACAGTCAAGCGGTAATGCTTGGAGAATGTATGAGCGAAGCCCAAGTTGCCGCCTTGCATATCTCTTCCAAGGAGACGGATACGGCCTCTGCCATCGAGGCCGCCTGAGCTCTCTTGGAGTGAGCCTTCAGCTGGATAGGCGGCACCCTCCCCGCGGCCACATACGCCGCTGCAATGGCTTCCTTGACCCATCTTGCCACTGTAGGCTTAGCAGCCTGCAGACCCTTACGAGGACCTGCAAACAGGACAAACAGATGATCCGATTTCGGAAATCATTGGTCACTTCCAAGTATCTGATGATGACTCGTCTCACATCCAGATATTAAGAGCAGAGTATTCCTCTGGGTAGTTCTCCCTACGAAAGGAAGAGAGACAGAGCTGCTGATTCACCATGGAAGCGAGAAACAATCTTGGGCAGGAAGGAAGGCACTGTGCGAATGTCACTCCTGCCTCAGTGAACTGCAGAAAGGCTCTCGACATGAGAGCGCCTGGAGCTCGGAAACTCTCTGGCTGAAGTGAGAGCCACCAAAAGACTGCTTTCAACGTCAGGTCTTCAGAGATGCCCTCGACAAGGGTTCAAAAGGCGGCCTTCTGTAATGCTCTTAGCACCAGATTGAGATTTCCACGCAGGCACCACCGAGTGCAGAGGAGGGCGCAGGTGATTAACTCCCTTGAGAAAACGCACCACATCTGGCTGCGAAGCCAGGGACAGCACCCTTCAGGCGGCCCCCTTGAAGCAAGCCAGGGCCGCTACCTGGACTTTAAGGGAACTGAGCGACAGGCCTTTCTCCAGACCTTCTTGCAGGAATGCCAACACTGAAGAAATTGGAGCAGTGAATGGAGAAAATGATCCTGCTTCACACCACGCTGCAAAGGTACACCAAACCCTGGCATAAGCAGTAGAAATAGAGCGCTTCCTCGCTCTCAGCATAGTGGCGATGACCTTGTCTGAGAAGCCTTCTTCCTCAGACGCTGCCGCTCAATAGCCAGGCCGTAAGACCAAAGGGGGAGGATCCTCCATCACCACGGGACCCTGATGTAACAGACCCTGCTCCACTGGCAGCGCAGAGGATCGTCGACTGAGAGCCTGATCAAGTCCGCATACCAGGGACGTCTGGGCCAATCCTGACCACCAGGATTATCCGGCCGGATGCTTTGCCACCCGGTCTAGCACCCTGCCCAACCTGGGCCAGGGCGGGAACACATAGAGAAGCTCTTGTGTCGGCCACTGTTGGAGAAGAGCATCTACTCCCAGGGATCGAGGGTCCCGTCCTCTGCTGAAAAAGCGCTGGCACTTGGCAATTGGCCGATGAAGCCATCAGATCTAGGCTCGGCAGGCCCCAGCGCTTCGTGATGTCCAAGAACGCCCTGAGCAGATAGCTGCCACTCTCGGGCTCCAAGGTATGGCGGAATGGAAAGTCCGCCTTGACATTCATGACTCCGGCAATGGGGCCGCTGACAGCTGTTCCAGGTTCGCTTCCGCCCACTGGCATAGATTCATGGCCTCCTTAGCTAGAGGGGCGCTCTTGGTACTCCCTGGCGGTTTGACATAGGCCACAGCCGTGGCATTGTCCGACAGGACCCGTACAGGCTTCAACGCCAGTACCGGGATGAACTCCAAAAGCGCAACCGAATGGCTCTGAGTTCCAGGAGGTTGATAGACCACTTTGCCTCTGCAGGAGACCAGAGCCCCTGCGCTGTCCTTCCCAAGGCAATGGGCTCCCCAGCCCGACAAAGAGGCGTTCCGTCGTGACGACAATCCACTCCGGGGTCACCAGAGGCATTTCCTGCAGACAACTTGTCTGTCTGCGTCCACCAGCTCAGCGCCTTGCGCACTGCTGGGTCCAAGGAAGGCGCACAGCATAATCCTCCGACATCGGAGTCCCAGCGCTGCAGCAGAGAGAGTTGAAGTGGTCTCATATGAGCCCTGGCCCAGGGCACTTACTTCCATCGTGGCCGTCATAGAGCCCAACAGCTGCACATAGTCCCAAGCCCGAAGAGGAGAGGCTACTAGGAACTGGTCCACCTGAGCCTGAAGCTTGACAATCCGATTGTCTGGCAGGAACACTCTGCCCACTTGGGTGTCGAATCGAACTCCCAGATACTCCAGGGACTGAGTTGGGCGCAGCTGGCTTTTCTCCCAGTTGATGATCCACCCCAGGGAGCTCAAAGAGCAACACCCGGTTCACAGCTTTGCCGCACTCTGCATAAGAGGGGCTCGGATCAACCAGTCGTCCAGATAAGGATGGACTTGTACTCTTCCTTCCTCAGGAAGGCCGCGGATGGACCACCATTACTTTGGAGAAGGTCCGCGGAGCAGTAGCCAACCCGAACGGGAGGGCTCTGAACTGGAAGTGTCGGCCCAGGACTGCAAAACGCAGAAAGCGTTGATGGGGAGGCCAGATGGGAATATGCAAGTACGCTTCCTTGATGTCCAAGGATGCCAGGTACTCCCCTGCCTTCACTGCCGCTATAACAGAGCGGAGAGTCTCCATGCGAAAGTGCCGAACTTTTCAAGGCCCGATTGACCCCTTTGAGGTCGAGGATAGTGCCGTTACAGAACCTCCTTTCTTTGGTACCACAAAGTAAATGGAGTAACGTCCCTTGCCAAGCTGATTTTCTGGCACCGGACCGACCGCACCCAGGCGGATCAGATTGTCCAAGGTCTGCTGCACTGCCACAGCTTTGACGGAGACTTGCAGGGAGAGAGTACAAACCCGTCTCTTAAGGGTCGGCAGAAACTATAGCTTGTAGCCGTCTTTGATGACTTCCAGCACCCAAGCGTCTGAAGTTATTGTGGTCCACTCGCCAGAAACGAGGACAGCCGTCCTCCAATCTGCGCTGGGGGGTGGACCCAAGGCCCCGTCATTGGGTACGAGACCCTGGGGGAGGACCGGAGGGAGCACCTCCGGGGACGGCGGTCTATGCGAAAGGAATGCTGCTTGGGGGAGAAGTTCCTCTTGAAGGAAGAGGCGGGCAGAAGAGCCCGACCTGCCCGGGCCGGTACCGACGGGCTTCCTGAAACGTTCCTCTGGAGGGTACCGGGATGAGTACTAGCCCGAGCCCGACCTCTGGTAACTTCTTGCCCTTAGACGTGCCGAGATCGGTCACGATTTTGTCCAGCTCGACCCCAAAGAGCCGCTTGCCTTTAAAGGCAATTTAGCTAGGCGGGATTTAGAGGCGTGGTCAGCAGACAATGCTTCAGCCAAAGCCACCAGTCCGCGCAGAGATTGTCTGAGCCATGCCTTTAGCTGAGCCCTCAAGACATCATACAGCAAGTCTGCAAATAGGCCAAGCCCGATTCCAGGGCCGGCCAATCAGCCCTCAAGGAATGACTCGAGGGGGAAGCCCGCTGCACCATAGTCAGGCACGCCCTGGCCACATAGGAGCCGCCAAACTGAGGCCTGCAAACTTAAAGCCAGCCGCCTCAAAGGACGACCCTTAAGGCCGCCTCCAATCTTCTGTCTTGGGCGTCCTTTAGGGCCGTGCCACCTTCCACCGGCAAACGCCGTTTTCTTAGTCACCGCAGTGATTAAAAGAATCCACGGTAGGCCACAGATAGCCTCCCGTTCACTTCAGGCAAAGGATAGCGGGGGACATAGCCCCTAGCCACTTAAGGCTCGCTTCCGGGACATCCCATTGAGCCGAAATTAAGGTGTGCATGGCATCATGCCCGTGGAGGTTCTAGAGCGGGGCGCTTCGTCCCCAGCATAATGGCAGAGCCAACAGGGGCTGGGGGAGAGACGTCTCCGGAGAGGAACTCTTCAAAATGCCCATGGCCTGCACTAACAGGTTGGGCAAATCCTCTGAGTTAAAGAGCCGCGCTGCAGAGGGGTCATCCGCTCCATCCGAGCGGGGATCCGTTCCTCCAAGGAATCCGCAAAGGACCGTTGGGAGAACTCAGATACGCTGCCCTCATCTACATCGGAGGAGACAAAGTCCTCCAAGGCCTGGGAATCAACCCGAGGGCGTTTACCTCCGGGGGGCCTCAAACCTTTTTACCAGACGAGGGAGCAGGGGCAGCGTTTTGCATAAGGAAGGCTGATGCAGCAGCAAAACAAACTCGGGGGAGAAAGCCCCCAGACTGTGCACTTCCGCAGCCTGGGCTACGCCCTAGACGCACCCTCAACCGGCGCTCGCAAGAGCGGGGGAGAGACATGCTGCGCATCCAAGATGGCGTCCGGCGCGACACTCCGCGAAGGAGCCGCGCGGGAAAAACGGCGCTTAACTTTAGCCGCTTTTGTGCCGTCGCCCAAATTAAGGGCGTTGATGGCATCAATGTCTCCCACCTTAAGGGCGGCCCAAGAAGAAGCCGTCCGAGCCGCGTGGCCGGCCAAGATGGCGGAGGCGAGCCGCGGGGGATGGGCGTTTATGGCGGGAAAAACCGCCACACCGGAGGAGGAAGGCCGGGACACTCATCGGTCACGAAACTGTCACCCCAACAAGGGCGAATCAGACTTTAGGACCCCCGCATCCCCCTCTAGAACGGCCCAAGCGATCAGGGGAGCGGACACTTTGCGCCCTCGCCCTCCGACGCCATAGGCCACGTGGAGATCAATCGGGGGAACACCCCTGCCCACTATAAAAAGGTAAAAATAACCTGCTTTCCGCTCCGAGCTGTAACGACCTGGTGTCCAGTGAGTAGCTGCAATAAACGTTTAAATAAACGTCGAAATAAACGCCTTTAAGGACGTTCAAATTTTTTTTTTTTTTTTTTTAACGGAGCCAGCGGGAGGGGGGAGAAAAGGAGGGACCTGGCGCCACCAGGTTTGCACTTGCTCAAGAAGAGCCTCAACCCCAGGCACTCATCAAAACCTAAAATTAGGCTTGGAGGCCTAGCCAGAGCTGCTGCTGCTGTGTGTGACCACCACCTGCTGAGATAGAGAAATACTGAGGAGTTTCCGGCAGCACATGACCACATATAGGGAGGCAAAAGTTTGCTCTCTATCTCCAACCTGCTGGTAGATGGACACAACCCACCAGTTCTATGGATTGATCAGCATGAGATATGGAAACACCCAATTCTGGGTAAGCCTGGGCCCAAAGTGGGTGGGCATAAGAATCCCACCCCTCCTGCACCCCCCCCCCCCCCCCTCCCCGGCCATACCTTTTAAACACCAGTTCTTTGCTAGCAGGGACTAACACATACTGCTCATGCCAGCCCCACAATCTTCCCTCTGACATACTCTCACCTATGGAGAAACAGAAGCTGCGAAAGGAGGAAAGGCTGTGAGGCTGGCGCAAACAGAGTGTATCAGTCTCTGCTTACTTCCGGCAAAGAACTGGTGCTTAGAAGATATGCTGGAGGGAGAAATACTGGGCATTTTCAGCCGGCGGAGCTTGGGGATCCCCACCAGCTACATTATAGGTGTACCGCTACTGGGTGGGCCTGCGCTCAAAGTGAGTGGGCCTGTGCCCACCTGGGCCCATCCATGGCTATACCACTGCCCTCACTTGTCTCACTGAACCGATACACAGTCAGTTTCTCCCACAGCACTTGCAGCATGTGACTAGTTCAGCCACCAACTCTGCTTAGGAAGAGGGGACGCTGTAAACGGCTAAACTCTGAAAATACAGAGGACACTATAGCCATCACTCTGGCTTGAGATAGTTAATTTAGGGGTCCTTTATTAAGCTGTGGCAAAAAGTGACCTTAGAATACCCTTGTGGGTTTTCTAATGCACTCAAGGCCAATTTTTACCGCAGCAATAAAAATAATCCTTCTCATTTCTGTATTAATGCTATGCATAATGTTGCCATTTTAAAAAAAATTTACCCTACTCATTTTGTAGGTGGTAAGGGCTCACCTGCTATTCCCTATGCTAACAGCACACGGTAATGTAGCTGCACTAATGATTAGTGCAGAACACTGACTCTCCACCCCCCATCTATTTTTTAGTGCATGGTTAGTGAATGGCCACTATTGGCACTTATTGCAAGATGCCTGAGTGCATCCCATGGTATGCCATTTTTAAGCTGTGTTAGGCTCACATTAGCACCTAACATAGCTGGGCCCCTCAGAAATTTGTAGAAGCCTGAAAATATAGAGAGCTTGCAGTTCTAGGAACTGGAGTATTCAGTACATCTAACAGGCTCCCCCACCCCTTAAACATTGGGCCCTAGATACATGTTTTGTTGCCTATCTGTGCCTTAATCCAGCTCTGTACACTCATTTGTCAAGAGGACAGATTTATATTGGGTAGACTAAACTGCACATTTTCCCTTTGAAAATTACCTCATTGAAACTATATAAACACACACTACATCGCTATTTAGTACATGTACATTTTCAAAAATATTTACCTGCGGCTTTTGAAAATTCTAAGCAAATAGTTCTTTCTCAAAAGAGAAAAAACAGGGGGAAATTAAATTATCCAAACAGGAATCTTTATTACAAGTATGCGTCAAAATACATCCAAAAAAGTCTAATATTTAATTTAATTCTGGCATTTATAATCCACTTAACCTTCAAGCCCTAGATGGTTCACAATCTTGGATTTTGTACCTGAGGCAATGGAGGGTTATGACTTACCCAGGGTCACAAGGAGCTGCAACAGGGATCAAACACAGGATACCAGGATCAAAGCCCCCTGCACTAACCATTAAGCCACTCCTCCACTCGTCTATACTGCTTTAAGCGATATTTGCAAGCCCCCCCCCCCCCAAACGTAACAAAAATGGCAATTGGAATTGAACTGAGGTAATTACACAAAACAATGAGGATGAGTCATGCGATGCTGTGGGTAGCATAGGACATATTTCTGGGCTGCTCTTGGGCCCTGTACTCTATCCCTCCGCATCGGAAAATAAACTGGGGGAATCCAACTTCCAATTATTCCTAACAGAGAAATGCTAAAGCATGGATAAGTTTCTGATAAAAGCCTTTGTTGAGATGTCATCTAAACAACAGAAAAAAGATAACCAAACAGCATGATAACAAGATGGTGAAGGAAGCAGATATGGGCTTACTATAGCATCCAGACCGACCTTGGTAGCAGATTTAATGTAAGCATAGTCAAAACTCTAGATTTGGTTTAACAAAATTTTTACACAAGTAGATGTCATACAACAAACTCTCAGTGAGTATTCTAAACTCAAGGGGGAATTGGAGATCCATGTAGGAACAGCGGAAGATAGTCACCAGGGAACCGCAGCTAAGGTGGCAGTCTTGCATTCAATAAAAAAGCTAATAGAACTAATTTAGATCCAACATTCTAAACTAGTATTCAATCAAAACCAAAACAAAAAAAAATTATAGATTGTTTCACTACATGATTTGTTGATAGATTCAAACACTATTTATACAAAAAAGAAACATAACTTGCATCCCACAAGCTGCTTCAGGATTGAATCCTCCTTACTGTATAGAAGCCAAACAAGGTAGCAACAAAAGTAAATGCAACATTTATCTTCTAGATTTTTTTTTTTTTTTTACAAAAAGAAATGTTCTTTTTGAAGAAATGAAGCATACTACCTTTCAGTGCAAGGCACTCAGTAAGTTAGAAACAGTCTAAAAAGCAGACATGCAAGTTCCTGTTAGAAATTTTTCACTGCACAGTAATGTGTGTGTGAAATGTATGAATGATGACCATATGCCCTTATAAACTAAGAACAGATGGTCTAATGATGGTCTTAACTCACATGTTTCATTGTATAGACTTGATGCAGCTCATACGCGTTTGCAATTTGCACTGCAATCAGTACAACCTGGGCTTGATTTATGAAATTTCTTCCCTACAGGCTCAAAATGGCAGAACTACCTTTATAAATCAGATTGTATATATTTCTAGTTCTGAGATTACCTCTTTCCAGTCCAGCTGCAGTACAATGATAATTTAATCAGTCTGCACAATATGAAGCACTAATTTGGTAAATGACTATGAGGCATATTTTCAAAGCATTTAGACTTACAAAGTTACATAGAAGCATATTTTCAAAGCACTTTGACTTACAAAGTTACATACAGGCTCATTTTCGAAAGAGATGGACGGCCGTCTTTCAACATAAATCGGAACATAGACGTCCATCTCCCAGAGACGTCCGAATTGGTATAATCGAAACCCAATTTTGGACGTCTCTAACTGAAGCCCGTCGCAAGGACGTCCAAATTTCAAGGGGGCGTGTCGGAGGCGTGGTGAAGGCACAACTTGGATGTGCCTAACACTTGGATGTCTTTGAGCCATAATCGAAAAAAGCAGGGACATCCTAAAGTAAAACTTGGACGTTTTCACCCGGAGTCTTTTTTTTACGAATAAGGCACAAAAAGGTGCCCAAAATGACCAGATGACCACCAGAGGGAATCGGGGATGACCTCCCATTACTCCCCAAGTGGTCACTAACCCCCTCCCACCCTCAGAAATCATGATTAAAAATATTACTTGACAACCTCTATGCCAGCCTCAGATGTCATACTCAGGTCCATGACAGGGCATGCAGGTCCCTGGAGCAGTTTTAGTGGGTGCAGTGCACTTCAGACAGGCGAACCCAGGCCCATACACCCCCTACCTGTTACATTTGTGGAGGAAACAGTGAGCCCTCCAAAACCTACCAGAAACCCTCTGTACCCACATCTAGGTGCCCCCCTTCACCCGTAAGGGCTATGGTAGTGGTGTACAGTTGGGGGTAGTGGGTTTTGGGGGGGGTGCTCAGCACACACGGTAAGGGAGCTATGTACCTGGGAGCAATTTATGAAGTCCACTGCAGTGCCCCCTAGGGTACCTGGTTGGTGTCCTGGCATGGCAGGGGGACCAGTGCACTACAAATGCTGGCTCCTCCCACATCCAAATGGCTTGCATTTGGACATTTTTGACATGGACGTCTTTGGTTTCGAAAATCGCCGAAAGTCAAAGGCGTCCATGTCTAAGGACGTCCAAATCCAAGGACGTCCTTGGTATTTTTGAAACGAAAGATGGATGTCCATCTTTTTTCAAAAATATGGTTTTCCCCAGCCCCGGATTTGGGCATTTTACAAAGACGTCCAAATCCCAACTTGGACATTTCTTTCGAAAATGCCCCTCATAGTAACCTATGGAACTTTGTAAGTAAGTGCTTTGAAAATGAGCCTCTCAAGCTACTAAATTCTTCTACACACACAAATAAAGTGAAGTTAATCACCAGTAGCAGAAGTTCTCCGAGGACAGCAGGCCAAGTATTTTCACATCTGGGTTACGTCATCTGATGGAACCCAATGCGGATGCTGAGTAGCAAGATAAATAAAGAAATTTCTAGCAGAGTCCCACTGTGCATGCGCTGGTGCCTTCCTATTCTATGCGTGGGTTCCTCAGTAATGTAAAATAGCTAAAGAACAAACTCCAAGGGGAGATGGGAGGGTATGTGAGAATACTTGGCCTGTTATCCTCGGAGAACACCTGCTACGGGTGAGTAGCTTTGCTTTATCTGAGGACAAGCAAGCCAGTTATATTCTCACATCTGGGAATCCCTAGTTACCAGGCTCACAAAAAACAACAATGCTAGGACAATAGGGACTCAAAATGTCGAGGCCTTGAAATCAATCAACCTTAAACTATATACAATCCTGTTGTGAAGGTGCAGCCTGGAACAGAACAAAACTAGGCCTAGGCGAGTGGAGCTGGATTCTAGACACAAAACAAATTTTGCAGGACTGTCTAACCGAAACAGCTATCACATCAGGTATCCTACTCAAGGCAGTAATGAGATGTGAATGTGTGGACAGAAGACCGTGTCGTAGCTTTGCAAATCTCCTCTATGGAGGTTGACCACAAGTGGGCTACCAATGTAGCCATGGCTCTGACATTATGAGCCTTGACATGACCCTTAAGAGTCAGCACAGCCTGGGCATAGTGAAGGAGATGCAATCTGCAATCCAGTTAGAAATTGTACGTTTGCCGATGGCTACCCTCATCCAGTTTGGGTGAAAAGAAACAAAAAGCTATCCCTCTAGGGTCATTCGAAGAGCACATAAACGAGTCTGGAATGCATAGTGGTTATTATTGGATAAATCAACAGGTAATGAAAGAGACATTAGATTACAATGTGTACTACCATATTCAATACATGGGATGAGAGGGAGAAGTATGACTGGGCCTGTGTGGAGGGGGAGGTATGACTGGGCTTGAGTAGTGGGGGAGGTGAGAGGAAGAGGTGCTGCTGGACTGGGGAAAGGAGAGGTAATGCTGGATTGGGAGAAAGGCAGTGGAGAAAGAGAGACTGGATCAGGAGGAACAGAGTGGGAGAGGCACTGGACTCAGGGAAGGAAAGATGCTGGACTGCAGAGGGAGAACAAGGAAGAAAGAGGGAGATATACTAGTCACAGGATGGGGAGTATGGACAAAAAAGAAGAGAGGGGAGGATAAAAAGCACAGAGAAAAGATGCTGGGCATGTAAGCAGCATAGGGACAGGGACACAGAGAGGAGATGCGGGAGGGATAGGGTCCAAAGGGCAGATGCTGGACAGGACAGATAGGGGTACAAAGGAATGACAGATGATGGCAATGGAGAGAGAAGAAATGTCAAATGGACAGGAGATCCCGCAAAGAGAAGGAAGGACAAACAGAGAAAAGTCAAAGAGAAACACTTGGGCCAAAGCGAATGAAAAAATAAACTATTTACTTATTTTTACTTGTTGCATTTGTATCCCACATTTTCCCATCTATTTGCAGGCTCAATGTGGCTTACATTATTCCGTCATGGCAATCACCATTCCAGAGTGAGAGATGTAATTGCATTTGTATCCCACATTTTCCCATCTATTTGTAGGCTCAATGTGGCTTACATGGTTCCACAGAAATGGTTACAGATTCCGGAGTAAATGAATACAGAGTGCATAGTGTAGTTGATTAAAGCTTGCAAGGTTTGCCCTATGGAGTTTATACAGGGTGGAATTGGGTGGTGAAAGGTTTGTACTGTTGTCCGTTTTCATGATTATTTAGATTGTGTTTTGGTAATTTGGGCGATTAAGTTGGTTCTGTAGTGTTTGACTTTCTGAAAAGGTGGGTCTTCAGGTTTTTTCAGAAGTTTAGGTAATTGTTTGTGATTTTCAAGTCTTTTGGCAATGTGCTCCATAGCTGGGTGTATATATAGGAGAAACTGGAGGTGTATGTTGATTTGTATTTCAGGTCTTTAGACCTTGAGAAGTGAAGGGTTAGGTATGATCTCGCTGATTTAATTGTGTTTCTAATTGGTAAGTTGATCAGATTGGTCATGTAGACCGGGGCTAGGCAGTGAGTGAATATCTGTGTGCCAGTCTTGAATGCTATATGTGCTTTGATTGGTATCCAGTGTAGTTTTTGGAGGAGGGGTTTTGCGCTTTCAAATCATGTTTTTCCATAGATGAGGCTGGCTGCTATGCTCTGTGCTGTTTGTAGTTTCCGTAAGATTTGATCTTTACATCCTGCGTACATTCTGTTGCAGTAGTCTACGTGGGCTAGGACCATTGTTTGGATCATATTGCGGAATATGTCCCTTGGGACGTATTGTTTTATGTGTTTGAGTTTCCACATTGTGTAGAACATTTTCTTTGTCGTGGTTTTGGCCTGGTTCTTGAGTGATAACTTACAGTCTATGGTCATGCCTAGGATTTTCAGGTTGTCTGAGATTGGTAGAAAAGAGCCTGAGGCAGTGATAGCTGTAGGATGTTACGTTTTGTGTTGGGATGAGAGAATGAGAGAATGAGACAGTGTGGTTTTTTTCTCTGTTGAGTTTCAGTTTGAATGCTGATGTCCAGAATTCCATGGTGATCAAGCTGTTTGCGATTTCAGTGGTGATTTCTGATGGGTTCTTTTTGAAGGGGATATAAATTGTGACATCGTCTGCATATAGAAAAGGGTTAAGGCCCAGTGTGGAAGGAACCTGGCTAATGGATCACAACTAGATGTGAACAGTATGGGCGAGTGGTGACCCTGTGGTACTCCACATTCTGCTTTCCAAGGTGAAGAGATATTAGAGTTTGATTTTACTTGATATGACCTGGTGGTTAGAAAACCCCTGATCCAATTAAGTATTTTCCCTCCGACTTCTATCTTATCGAATATTCTTAGTAGTGTGTGGTGGTCCACCAATGTCAAATTGGAGTAGAAGGAAGTTATTTCCAATTGCGATTTCCTGTTTGAATTTGGCCAGGAGTGTGACTAGTGCAGTTTCTGTACTACGATGGGGTCTGAAGCCAGATTGAGATTTGTGCAGTATGGTGAATTTGGTGATGTATTCTGTTACTTGTTTGGCCACTTTGCTTTCCATCAATTTAATTGTCAGAGATATGGATGCTACTTGGTCTGTAGTTTGAGAGTTCGTTGTTTTTTTTTTTTTCTTGATGTCTTTTGGAATGGGTGTCAGTAAAATGTTCCCTTTGTCCCGTAGGAATTGGCCTTGCTGGAGCATGAAGTTTAGGTGGGCTGTGAGATCTGCAATGAAGCGATCGGGGGGGGGGGGGGGGGGGGCGTTTTCATAATATAGTTGGGACAAGTGTCCAGTAGACTGTGAGTGGAGGAGAACTTTCTAATCGCCTGAGCCACTGTTTCAACAGTGAGATGGGTGAAATTTGTCCATGTTCAATCTACTGGGTATTCCCCTGGGTTTGGGCTAGTTCATTAATAAAGGTTTCAAGGTTGGTGTTATCCTGAGATAGGTTTTTGCATAGGTTGATAATCTTTTCTTTGAAGTACTTGGCTAGTTCATCTGCCGGTGGGAGGTCTACATTCGATGTTTTTACTGTTTTGGTGTCTAGAAGCTTGTCCATTAATTTACATAGTTTATTCATGTCCTTGTAATCTGTCTCTATTTGTGTTCTATGGTGTTTCCTTTAGTATTGTCTTATTTTGTATTTGTATTTCTTTTGTGATACTTTCCATGTATTTAGTGTTTGTTCATTTTCATTTTTTCTCCAAGCTCATTTGAGTCTTCTGATTTGTGTTTTTAGTTTTTTCAATTCATCGTTGTACCATGGGGTTGTGTTGCACTTTTGTGAGGTTTTGGTTCAAATGGGTGCTATTTCATTTAGTATGGTGTTGCATCTCTTTTCCCATTCTACAAGGAAATCTATAGAATTTGTTTGTGATGACCATTTCTTGTCATATATTGCTTCCCCGAATGTTGTCCGCGTCCACCTATTCTCTTGTTTGTATAGTGTGCATTCTTGTGCTTGGTGAGGTCCTTTTTTCTTCCAGTGTAGAGCCAAATTTAGTTTAAAGTGATCAGACCATGGGGTTTCAACCATTTTGGTCTATTAATTGAGAAGTTTTGGGTTGTTGAGAATTTGTATGTTAGTAGATCTAGTGCATGACCTTTTACGTGAGTTTGAGTTCACTTGTGGCCACTGGAAGTCCCATAGTTGGAGGAATTCCTTGCATTCTTGTGTGCAGTTTTTTTTTTTGTATTTTAATTCTTTATTATCATTTTTAAATTACAAGCTTTCATAACGCCTTGAAAAGGAAAAATCAGAGATAAATAAAACAAAATTACAGAAAAGTTTTTAATTCCAGAAACATAATTATGCATCCTACATTAGACCACAAATTGGAGGGGAGAAGAGCCATTTTCACACGGGAGATCTGTATGCAACAAAAACTAAGAAATGCTTAAAGTTTTATCCACTTATAATCATTCATTTCTTCTCCATAAGGTCAATACTGCTACTATCCACCGGTTCATGACAATTTTTTCAATTCATAAATTGCTTCAATGAACAGGGTTAAAGAAACATATTTTACACCCAAATATTTATATTGCATTACATGGGAAGCTTAAATTAAAAGTAGCCCCCAGCGCCAAGGTATCTGGTCTCAATATTAGAAAAATCTTTCTCTTGATTTGTGTAGATTAGGTAACGTCTGGGAAGACCCCGATCTTTTGTCCATAAATGGAAGTTGTAAGTTCCTTAAAGCTAGTTTTCCTAACCGAAGTTACCAAATCCTGCTGGATACAAATGAGACCAACAATGTTTGCCTATTTGTTATTGAAGATAAAGATGTTTCCAACAGGTCTGAACATTGAGATCTCCTTGAGGCTGTTGAGGAATTTGTGGAAATCCACTTGGTTTTTTTGTGGGTTAGGTAAGTTATATTTTATTAAGAGGAGGTATAGTTCTCAGAGGTAAAATTTTAAATTTTCCATCAAGTATCTCTTGATATATCCAAGGGGGAATACACCTCAAGTACAAGGAAAATTTACACATCGAAGATTTAATCTTCGTTGTAGTTTTCAAAGTATTCCAACCTATTATATATCTGTGGTATTGTCCTGAAGCAATTTCGATGTTACCTCTTTCAGTTTGACAGTATCAGCCTCTAAAAGATTACTTTCTCAGTCCAACTCGTTACTCATAGTTGCAAATGCAGTTTTAAATTCTGTAAATTTTCAGATAAATTGTCAATCTGCCTGTTGAAGTCTTACAGAGTTGTCCAAACGCTGGAGCACGTCCCCATATTGCCTCCAGCGTAACCTTTGCAGTTGGAGCCTTAGATGTTTGGGGCTTCCCTTGCAGGGGCTCACAGGCCTTCAACTCCGTTGACGTGGGAGATCCAGGAAGTACTCCAATTTGCTGACCCAGTGGCAGATTCGTTTCCCCGACTTCCGAGGTCGACAATTCACCCGCAAATTTGAGTACCACCGGCTGCATAGGCGGGAGTTGCGTCGGGGGAGACAACGATGTGTCGATTCCCTGGATCTCGGCGCCTCCCTGCATCGAAAGATCAGCGGGACCTCCTGACGCTGTTAAAGTGGATTGCCGCGTAAGGAACAGCTCCATGGACTGCTGGGCGGGTGTTGAAGTTAGGGAGGGCTGTGTCCTCACCCTTACGATCCCTTTTCTCTTGCTGTGAGGCATAACAGCCAAAAAATTTTAAGAAGAAATTCTTTCGAAGGGATTTTAGCAAGAGAAATTCTAAATACCAGCAGCAATGGGCTACTCACTGACGCGAGCAGTTGGTGCCGCCGCCATCTTGCTCCGCCCCCCCCCCCTCAAATTCTGCTGTTTCTTTTCCAATGAGCTCGTGTGCAGTTTGAGTTTTGATCTTCTAAGTGTAGATTAATGTCTCCTATGACCAACACATTTGGGTTTGGTACACATGAATTTGATATAAAGCCCATGAGGATTGTATAGGCTTCTTTCCAGTTACCTGGGGTCTGTAGAATATGATACAGCTTGGACGGTCGAGTAGGGTTTTTCCTTGTATCCTAATTGAGGCAATTTCGAGTTGTGGTGTTATGGATTCAGCAATGATTTTGGAGGAGTGGCCTAGTGGTTAGAGTGGTGGACTTTGGTCCTGGGGAACTGAGGAACTGAGTTCGATTCCCACTTCAGGCACAGGCAGCTCCTTGCGACTCTGGGCAAGACACTTAACCCTCCATTGCCTCATGTAAGCTGCATTGAGCCTGCCATGAGTGGGAAAGCGCGGGGTACAAATGTAACAAAAAAAAAAGATAAAAAAAGTATTTTATTCTGAATTTATTAAATTGAAATATATCACCTTTGGAAATGCACATCTCTGATATTTTGTATTTCAGTTTCTATTTCTCTAGTATTGCTATACATGCTGTGTCTGACTTCTTGAGGTGTCCAGTTCAGTTTTTTGCTTTCATCTCTCTGTTACTGATCTGTGGTTGCTTGTTTCATATTTGTTGAGAGTCTATGTCTTTTGTGTGTATGACCAGGGTGTGATATTCTGCAAGCCTGAAGTTTATGTATAGAGATTTTATAGCAGTCCCATTTGTACTGTTTTCTCACTAGGTGGTGTATTAGTGTTTTAGAGCCTGGTGTAATATTTACAGTGATATTTTTTTCACATATGAAGTTGTTAGTCTTTGAGACCTGGGAGTTAGTGATGTTATGGCATTATTAGTAGTAGTTATGGCATGGTAAGGTTCCAATTCTGTTTTTGCACAAGTTTGTACAAATTTTATATTTTAGTTAATCATAACTTTAAACAGGGTTTTTTGAAAATTGTGCAGTACCTGAGATGTGTGGAGGTGCTGGAAGAGCCTGTTGAACTTGTAACTCCAAATCACATGAAACAGCAAAATCAACAAGCTCTCTGAGATAGTAAGAGAAAGAGAGGGTAGGTGGGATGCAAGAGAGTGAGAAAAAGAGAGGGCACTGACCGCAGGTGAGATGCGAGAGCGGAAAGAAAGGGCAGACTGGCTGCAGACCTGTATGGAGGTATAGGCATTATCTTCAAACACTTTTTTCAATCCGCTTTAATTCAATTGCTGCCTCTGACCGCTCTGGGGCCTTCCCTTTGCTGCACTGAAACACTCCAAAATGTTGGCAAATGCAGGAAAAGGAATACCCACAACTCTTACAGAACTTCTTCCCTTTGCTTCAATGTACTTAT
Source organism: Microcaecilia unicolor (assembly GCF_901765095.1). Classification (NCBI taxonomy): domain Eukaryota; kingdom Metazoa; phylum Chordata; class Amphibia; order Gymnophiona; family Siphonopidae; genus Microcaecilia; species Microcaecilia unicolor. The sequence continues at coordinate 177,135,706 of NC_044039.1, read as the reverse complement.
GCAACATCAACTTCTCTCATCTAATAGAATCTCAAATGTAAAATTAGAAACCACTTCTGTCTGGAAAGTGACTTGACAGTGGAAATCAGTACACTGAAACCGAGATTCAGAATGCTTATTTCATTCAAAAACCCAGATATCCCATTAAAAGTGTAAAAGCAAACATGCTGCCTATACTTTACCACATTTTAAGATAGTCCACACTTTCAGATTAAGTGGCTGTGAATTGCATTCCTTGCATGTTTTTAAGGCAGTTTCTACTTCTGTGCCATTACTGCTATGTACTATTTATTAATTTGGTATGTGCATAGAAAGGTGACCTGGTTCATTGGGGCCTATTTATAAAACAAACAAAAGTGGACAACTTGCTCATAGTCACCAAGTGTATTTTTTGTTTCATTTTCCCAGAGAAAAGTAGAAACTGAATTGGTTACTAAGGGCGCCTTTTGAGAAGAACTTTCTTTTCTCCTGTTTTTATAAACAGGCCCCCTCTAAGTCTTATTATTCATTTTTACTGTTTGTAACAACACATCACCTGTCAAAGGGCCAAACAGTTTGTATTAGAGTGAAATATAACAGACTAGTAAAAAAGGCCCGTTTCTGACATATATGAAACGGGTGCTAGCAAGGTTTTCGTCGGAGTGTTCTCCTCCGCGCAAGGCACCCGCCACCGCGCGATGCCGCCCCCCCCCCCCCCGCCATCCCACCCTACCGTCTCGTAGTTTTGCTGGCGGGGGACCCGAAATCCCGCCAGCAGAAGTCCTCTGTTGTGTGCTGTGCTGACTCCGACGTGATCTTCAGCATTGGTAGCCAGTGCAGGGCGGGGTTCTGTGCATCAGGCACAGAAGCCCTGCCTGCAGAGGCTAGTAATGCTGAAGATCACGCCGGAGTCAGAAGACAGGACTTGCTCTTGCAAGGTTTCAGGTTCCCCGGCGGCAAAGCTACACGTCGGTTGGTGGGTAGGGGTGGGGGTGGGTGTTGCTTTGCTTATTTTGTTGCCTTCTTTTTTGTGGGTGGGTTGGTGGAGGGGCGGCGTGGGGGTGGGTGTTGCACCTCCAGTTAAGTTGGAGCGTGGCTTCTTTTTTTTTTTTTTTTTTTTTTTGTGGTTGGCTTTCTGTGGGGGGCGGCACGGGGGGTGGGTGATGGACATCCAGGGGGAGGAGTAGGGAAACACGCTCTGCATGTTTCCCTACTCCTCCCCCTGCTTGTTTGCGATTCGTTGTCACCCTTAACGTTCTGTGGGCAAAGGTTCTGAAGTCACAGCACAACGTTAAAGGGTTCGTTTGTCGTCATGACGTTTGACGCGAGGGCGGGGCACAAAGTCATAGTGGGATGGCTTCACCACCATGAAGTTACGAACCCTTTATCGTTGTGCTCTGAGTTCAGAACCTTTGTCCTCAGAACGTTGAGAGTGCATTTTATTGTAGTAGATAATGCCAACTGTATTTTGGTCTGTATACCAGCTGCAGTGACCTGTATCCGTTAGTATGTTGCTTAGTTAGTTAACTATTTAACATTTCAAAATCTCTGTTGTTCGGAGCTTGGGGCTACTTGGTTGAAATTTGTTCAACTTAGGGGATGCTTGTTTTGAAGAAGTTGAGAAACATCTACTTATACCACACTAGGCAGACTATACAAAAGCAGATGGAGAATATGTCAAAAGCTGAAAAGCATCCAGAAGTCAACAACTACAGAAGTAGTGTGAGGAGGCTTTTAGAAGAACAGTATTGTTATATGATGTATATAATAGCTCAGTGTGGAAAACCCCATTACATTTTGTTTGTATAAATACTGTATCAATTTTAAAGGTTTTTTTTATAATGCAGTTAATGTATTCTTTCCCGTAACTAATACAGCAATTAAACATAGCTGAATCAAAATGTCAATCATCTCAGTTAAAGTGCACTTGCAAGGAATATACTGCTGAAGTATAGTGCTCTATATTCCATTTAAAATGAAATCATCATCTCTGAGTTAAATGCACCCACAGACCTCCAGCCATAGGAAGGGGAGCTAGTTTTGACCCCTCTTCTATTGCTAAATTGTCCATGCAGAATTTTGAACAGAGTGGACGGACTGTTCGCCTTTAATCGCCAGAACAGCACTTTGGAAGCAATTTATTGATGACATATTTGGGATGTGGAAAGGAAGACTTACAGAGTTGAATTCTTTTAATATCTGGTTGAACTCTTGTGATGATAATTTGGAATTCACTATGACACAAAGCAGAACCAGTATTTATTTTTTAGATGATGAAAACATTTTTTCTACCAGTGTATATAAAAAACCCAGTGACAGGAACACACTTATGCCATAAGTAATTATCCAAGATTAAAAAAAAAATCTTCATTACTCTCAATTTTTAAAGTATAGACAGATTTTTTCATCTACAGAAGAATACAAAACAAAGTAAATTTTTGCTTAAAACTTTGAGGAACAAGTATACGGAAAAACAGGAAATCACAGAAAACAGCGCTTTACAATGATAAAAACTTGTTATTGAGCAACACTGTGAAAGAAGAGCAATGAAGGGGACCCTAAGTTGATGTGTGTCATGAAACATTCCATGCTAGCTCATAAAGTCGGTGAAGAATTTATAAACATTCAGAACAGACTATAGTGTTATTTCCATGGAGATGTTCCTTTAAATCTTAACCCTGGTGGGTTGGCAGTGAGTAAACATGTGATTTATAGTAGGAATCTTGAATAAATAGAAAGCACCATTTTGGAAGTTTTGTAAAGTGTCAGCAGAATTTATTTATTTGTTGCATTTGTATCCCACATTTTCCCACCTTTTTGCAGGCTCAATGTGGCTTACATTGTTCCGTAGTGGCGATCGCCATTTCCGGAATGAGAGATACAAAGTGGTATTGCATTAAAGTTCATGACTGACAGAGTAGTTTAAGCATTCAAGTATAAAGAGTTCACATTCGGAATGAGAGATAAAGTGGTATTGCGTTAAAGTTCATTCGTGGTAGAGTAACCTTGGTAGTCGAGTATAGAGAGTTAGGTTTTATCCAGTTCTTGTTTGAGTTTCGTTGTCTGGTATTTAGGATGGATTGTGGTATGCCTTATTGAACAGGTTGGTCTTCAGTGATCTCCAAAAGTTAGTTAGGTCGCGCATTGTTTTCACGGCGAGTGGTAATGCATTCCATAGCTGCGTGCTTATGTAGAAGAAGCTGGATGCATATGTTAATTTATATTTTAGTCCTTTGCAGCTGGGGTAGTGGAAGTTCAGGAATGTGCTTGTCGGTTGTAAGAGAAGTTTAGTCAGCTTGAGACCGATACCCCTGTCAGTATGATCCAACTGAGTGGTTCCTGATGAAGCCCTGTTATGGGTGAAACAAATCGGGCCCCGTTGAAAATCAACAGTTGAACTGTGGGGTTGTCAAGCCAGCATTTATTAAGCTAAGTTGATGCATGCCTTGCTGTAGCTTGAACAGTTTTTGTTACTCAGTTATCTTCAATATTTGTGCTCTATTATGGGCTTTTTTGTATAAAAAATGTGTGCTCTATTATGGGCAATTTTGCATGATGCTCCTATATGGGCATTTTTGAATGAGTGGAGTAGGGAATATTTACCCCATGAAAGAAACTTGATCACGGGCACAAAGTCTTTCACAGATAATAGTGTCTTGTTGATTAGACCTTGGCAGAAGCCTTGGTTTCTGAGGGTATTTCCCACTTTCCTCATTTCTTTACATTCATTCCACACAACCCTTTGGATTGTGTTTGGCTGTTTTTCAGTTCTCTGGAGAAAGTAGAATGTTTCCATTATCCTTTGGGAAGAGCCCGTGTTGTAACATGTAGTTCAGGTGCGTCGTGAGGTCTGTTATGAATCGTTGAGGGGTGGATTTTATTAGATTATTGGGGCATATGTCCAGTTTGCAGTGGGACTTGGCGAACCTGTTGATTGCTTGGGTGACAGTATCGTCAGTAAGTATAGCAAAGTTTGTCTAGATTCGGTCTGCTGGATATTCATCGGAGATTGGGTCCAGACAATCAATTAATTTTTTGTGGTCGGTGGTATTAAGTGGTATCGTGAGTCGTAGCTTTACAATTTTCTCATTGAAGGATTTAGCAAGGTTGTCTGCTGATGGGGTGTCTGTGTTGGTTGTAGTAACCGGTGTGGTATCTAGTAATTTGTTCACGAATTGGAAAAGTTTATGCGTGTCTTTGTAGTCTGGCCCTATTTTGGTTTTGTAGTATGATCTTTTGCTTTGTCTAATTGCATATTTGTATTTTTTTGCATTTGTTTCCATGTGTTGAGTGTATATTCATCTTTCTTTTTATTCCATGCTCATTCAAGCCTCCTAACTTGTGTTTTTAGTTTTTTCAGTTCTTCGTTAAACGATGGTATCGAGTTGTGTCTTTGTGAGGTTCTTGTATGTAGTGGTGCTATGTTGTCTAATGTGCTTCTACATCTGTTGTCCCAATCAAGGAGATAGTGTTTTGAGTCTGTTTGTGCTGTCCATTCGTTCTTGTAGATTTGTTGCCAGAATGTTACAGGGTCAATTTGGCCTCTCGTCGTATAGGTTGTGCGTTCTTGATTATGGTATGGGCCTTTTTTCGCCACTGTAGGGATAGGTTTAATTTGTAGTGGTCTGATCATGGTATGTCTGTCCATTTTGTACCTGTTAGTACTAGGTTTAAGTCTAAGGACAGTTTGTGTGTGATGAGGTCAAGTGTGTGTCCTTTGACATGGGTTGTTTGCATATTTGGCCAGTTAAGGTCCCATAGTTGGAGGAAATCCTTGCATTCACGTGCATTAGTTGAGTTGGGGTCTTCTATGTGTAGGTTTATGTCCCCTATTATAAGTAGACTGGAGTTAGATACACATGTGGTCGATATGAAATCCATGCAGGGTGGTTGGCATTCATGCCAGTTACCTGGTGGTCTATAAAACAAGACAACGTTTAGGTGATCGAGCAAGGTTGTGTGGTGGATTCTAACTGAGGCAATTTCAAGTTGGGGAGTTATGGATTCGGCTGTTGTTGTTACGGTGAAGTGGGATCTATAGATTAATGCTATGCCTCCTCCTCTTTTTGCTTTCCTTGTCTAGTGAGTGATTTTGTAGCCTGGGGGGCATAGATCTAAAATTATGGGGTCCTTATGATCATGGATCCAGGTTTCACTAATGAATAGAAGGTCAATATTGTCTATCGTGATCCAGTCTGTTATTATTGTTGTTTTGTTGACTACTGATCTGGTGTTTATGTATCCCACTTGAATTGTTTGGTAGGGGTCAGTTAGGTTCGAAGTTGTGTTAATTTTTGTTAGTTGTCTATTCTCTTGCAGTCTGGGTTTCTTATGTCCTTTCTTTCCTTTGTATTGATTTTGTCCGCGTATAGTAATTCTTCCGTTGTTTTGGTTGTTGTTATTTTGGTGAAATGTATAAAGCTTGAGTATTGTTGGTATGTTGTTGGTATCTGTGAGAGGGGTAGTTAGTGTGTGGTGAATTAGGGATAGGGCGTAGATTATTAGGAGCAGTTTGGCGGTGTTCATTTTGGCATTAATTCGTTTTGGGTTGTTAGATGATCAGGTATGATGGTTGCGTTGTTGGTCTTTGGCACTATGAGAAAATGCCAGCTGATGCCAGGGTCTTTTTGGGAGCCATCTCCTAGGAAAAGATCTAGGTGTCATAGTGGTCAATACGCTGAATTAAAGCAAAGACTGTCAGATGCGCGGGATTGATGTCCTGGATGCAGGGCAGTGTGGCTTTGGACACCGTATTATAAAACTCCTTCCAAAGTTAGAGATAGCAGTATACAGTATCTATTTAGGTAAGCCAGTTCCCCCTTTTTTTTTATTATTTGCTTCCTACAACACCTTGTGCTCTAGTTTAAGGCTATGCGATAATTCAAGTTGCTTTGTGGTGTATTCTTAATGTCTGCATACTGTGGGGCATTAGATTAAGATGTGCTGTAGCTAGGACTCTTATATATAGAAAGACAAATGTTAAATGCGTCCTATTTTGATCGGAGCGTTTCTCCTGCTCACCTGAACGTTACCTCCGGCGTGGTCTGGTTGGGCTGGGGCAGAGTCTGCCAGCTAGTTCACCACTTGGCGGTCGGGGGGGGGGGGGGTAGGCTCTCGTCTACCGCCGGTCAGGCCACGTAATCACTAGTCCGATCGATCCGCTGGTCCGACTGATCCTTCTGAGTGCGGTAAACAAATTGTAGCATGTGAGTACGCGGCTCAGAACTCCTCCATTTGGGGGTCTCACGGCACCTCCTGTGTTCGGACCTCGCTCTGTCGGAGTGCCTCCTCGGGGTCGGATCTTCCCAGTGAGTGCGCCTTGTGTTGGTCCACTTGGCCCTGGGCAATCACCGCCTGTTATTCCGCTTGGCGGGTCGCTGAGGTCGGGGCGCCTGTCTCCGGTCGGGAGTGCTGAGAAGTGTGGGCGAGAATCAATGAGATGCCATGAACAGTAAATGGATTGACAAGGTGTGCAGCAACCAATACATTTTCTTAACACGTAATTTTACAACATATTTATGGACAATCTGTTATGTAACCTGTTTTTGTCAAAACAGCATTAAGCAAATTGATACTTATGTTCAACAACTGCTCATATATGAGCTCATACATATGTAGTTTGAACATCGAAAAATGCATAGCTTTTTTTTTTGTTTTTTTTTAACAATTTTGCTCTGCCAAAACAAGAATACAGTAAAGTCTCGATTATCCAACCTAAACGGGACCGACCCGTTGTTGGACAAAACAAAAGTCAGATCATATAGAAAGCAACGGTAACCCCTCAAACCATGCAGAAACAAAGGCAGAAAAAACAGGGTCTCGCCTCACAACGGTGGTAAAAGCAGGGTCCTGGGTTCAAAAATGGAAAAAGGAGTCAAACAATGCAGAAACAAAGGCAGTACAAGCAGAGTTACGGCTCACAATGGTGGTAAAAGCAGGGGTCAGGGTTCAGAAAACAGAAAGAGAAGCCATGTGATGACACTAGGGGTCTGTCAGATATACCAGATGGTTGGATCAGCAAAGGTCGGATAAGCGAGAATCTACTGTATAACATAAATCACATAGTTATTCTTGATAAGATTTTTAAATTAAAAGTTTGGTGTATTGGTTGAGTGCAAGTATAAAATTTATAGTCGGCATCTTGAGTAAATTGCAAGTGCCATTTTGAAAAGTCTGAAGAGCCAACAAAAGCCATTAAAAAATTTAAGTAGTAACATGGATAGATTTAGAAAAATGTATCTGGTGCTGCACAGCTCAACAAGCGAATGCTTTTAAGATGAATTTAAGACAATCGGTATGATATAAAATGTTTTTGCTAACATGGTATTAGGCAAGTTAATCTTATGACGAAGAACAGTTGTTCTGCCGTCATATAAATGGAAGAAGGCAGCTTAGTGTCTGTATACAGTATTCCGTGCTTGTGCGTTTAAGATATGAAATTGTGCCCTTGGACTACAATCTATGTAATTTTGTTGTTCTCTTTGATGGGCTCCTTCAGAACACGTGTACACCTCTCTATGATTTTGGGAGGCTTCCTATTGATTACATAAGTACATAAGTAATGCCACACTGGGAAAAGACCAAGGGTCCATCGAGCCCAGCATCCTGTCCACGACAAGCGGGCCAATCCAGGCCCAAGGGCACCTGGCAAGCTTCCCAAACGTACAAACATTCTATACAGTATTCCTGGAATTGTGGATTTTTCCCAAGTCCATTTAGTAGTGGTTATGGACTTGTCCTTTAGGGAAATGTCTAACTTTTTAAAACTCTGCCTAGCTAACCGCCTTCCCACGTTCTCTGGCAACGAATTCCAGAGTTTAATTGCGCGTTGGGGTGAAGAAATATTTCTCCGATTTGTTTTAAATTTACTACACTGTAGTTCATTGCTTGCTTCCCGAGTCCTAGTATTTTGGAAAGCATGAACAGACGCTTCACATCCACCTGTTGCCACTTCCACTCATTATTTTATATACCTCTATCATATCTCCCCTCAGCCGTCTCTTCTCCCAAGCTGAAAAGCCCTAGCCTCCTTAGTCTTTCTTCATAGGGAAGTCGTCCCATCCCCGCTATCATTTTAGTTACCCTTCGCTGCACCTTTTCCAATTCTACTATATCTTTCTTGAGATGCGGCGACCAGAATTCAACACAATACTCAAGGTGCGGTCGCACCATGGAGCGGATACAACAGCATTATTACATCCTCACCTGTTTCCATACCTTTCCTAATAATACCCAACATTTCTATTTACTTTCCTAGCCGCAGCAGCACATTGAGCAGAAGGTTTCAGGTGTATTATTATTATTATTGCATTTTACCCCACATTATCCCACTTTTTGCAGGTCAATGTTTGTTATGAATGCAGTCATTACATACTTAAATACAATCAATAATTGGTGAAGGGGTATGTTTTAGGTGTAAGGTGCTAGGTAAGGTATTGTGAAGGTGTTTTGATGCCCTGAGTATTTGAGAAGGTTATTAGGATGTTTTAGTAGGCTTTGTTGAAGAGATGGTGTTTTTCAAAGCTTTGCGAAGCTGGTTAGATTGTCCATCGTTTTCAGGGCCATGGGTAGTGCGTTCCAGGTCTGTGTGCTTTTATACGTAAAAGGAGTAGCATATGCCTGGTTGTATTTAATTCTTTGCAGCTGGGGAAGGTCAGAGTGAGGAATTTGCGGGCCGATTTTTTGGCGTTTCTAGGCGGTAGGTTCCACTAGGTTTAACATATATAGTGGGGCATCTGCGTGGATGATTTTGTGGACGGTAGTACAGATCTTGAACTCAATTCGTTCCTTGAGTGGTAGCCAGTGTCGTTTCTCTCTTAGAGGTTTCGCCCTTTCGTATTAGTTTTCCAACGATGAGTCTGGCAGTGGTGTTCTGGGCTGTTTGGAGTTTTTTAATGGTCTGTTTCTTACAGCCTGTGTATACCCAGATCCCTTTCTTGGTCCGTAACTCCTAACGTGGAACCTTGCATGACGTAGCTATAATTCAGGTTCTTTTTTCCCCACATGCATCACCTTGCACTTGCTCACATTAAACATCATCTGCCATTTAGCCGCCCAGTCTCCCAGTCTCGTAAGGTCCTTCTGTAATTTTTCACAATCCTGTCGCAAGTTAACGACTTTGAATAACTTTGTGTCATCAGCAAATTTAATTACCTCGCTAGTTACTCCCATCTCTAAATCATTTATAAATATATTAAAAAGCAGCGGTCCTAGCACAGACCCCTGAGGAACCCCACTAACTACCCTTCTCCATTGTGAATACTGCCCATTTAACCCCACTCTCTGTTTCCTATCCTTCAACCAGTTTTTAATCCACAATAGGACATTTCCTCCTATCCCATGACCCTCCAATTTCCTCTGTAGCCTTTCATAAGGTGGTACCTTGTCAAACGTCTTTTGAAAATCCAGATACACAATATCAACCGGCTCCACTTTGTCCACATGTTTGTTTACTCCTTCAAAGAATTGAAGTAAATTGGTCGGGCAAGATTTCCCCACACAAAGCCGTGCTGACTTGGTCTCAGTAATCCATGTCCTTGATGTGCTCTGTAATTTTGTTTTTGATAAAAACTCTACCATTTCCACGGCACCGACGTCAGACTCACCGGTCTATAATTTCCTGGATCTCCCCTGGAACCTTTTTTAAAAATCGGCGTTACCATTGGCCACCCTCCAATCTTCTGGTACACGCTCGTTTTAAGGATAAATTGCATACCACTAACAGTAGCTCCGTAAGCTCATTTTTCAGTTCTATCAGTACTCTACGATGAATACCATCCGGTCCAAGAGATTTGCTACTCTCCAGTTTGCTGAACTGCCCCATTACATCCTCCAGGTTTACCGGAAGTTAGTAAGTTTCTCCGACTCGTCCGCTTGAAATACCATTTTCCGACACCAGTATCCCACCAAAATCTTCCTCGGTGAAAGACCGAAGCAAAGAATTCATTCAATCTCTCCGCTACATCTTATCTTTCTTGATCGCTCCTTTTACCCCTCAGTCATCCAGCGGCCCAACCGATTCTTTTGCCAGCTTCATAAGTACATAAGTACATAAGTAGTGCCATACTGGGAAAGACCAAAGGTCCATCTAGCCCAGCATCCTGTCACCGACAGTGGCCAATCCAGGTCAAGGGCACCTGGCACGCTCCCCAAACGTAAAAACATTCCAGACAAGTTATACCTAAAAATGCGGAATTTTTCCAAGTCCATTTAATAGCGGTCTAATGGACTTGTCCTTTAGGAATCTATCTAACCCCTTTTTAAAACTCCGTCAAGCTAACCGCCCGTACCACTTCTCCGCAACGATTCCGAGTCTAATTACACGTTGGGTGAAGAACAAATTTTCTCAGGCGGATTCGTTTTAAAATTTACCACACTGTAGCTTCAACTCAGGCCTCTAGTCCTAGGATTTTTGGATAGCGTGAACAGTCGCTTCACAGTCCACCCGATCCATTCCACTCAGTATTTTATACACTTCTATCATATCTCCCCTCAGCCGTCTCTTCTCCAAGCTGAAAAGCCCTAGCCTTCTCAGCCTCATCTTCATAGGAAAGTCGTCCCATCCCCACTATCATTTTCGTCGCCCTTCGCTGTACCTTTTCCAATTCTACTATATCTTTTTGAGATACGGAGACCAGTACTGAACACAATACTCCAGGTGCGGTTCGCACCATGGAGCGATACAACGGCATTATAACATCCGCACACCTGGACTCCATACCCTTCCTAATAACACCCAACATTCTATTCGCTTCCTGCTTTTAATATACCAAAAAAGTTTTGCTATGTTTTTTGCCTCTAATTGCTATTTCTTTCTTTCATAATCCCTCTTGGCCTTCTTTAACTGAGCCTTGCATTTGACTGCTTTCTGAGCATGCTAGGCTCTGCTAAAGCAGAACAATCTTGACTAGGACAAGTTCCAAAGTTACCCAGCCAATATGTAACATCCTATTCTAGGAAACAGTCTGCATTCAGCTCAGCAACTGGCAAGAAGCAAGAAACTGACTCATTTTTTGGCAATCTGAATTCAGACCCGGTTCTGGAACAGTCTTCATATCCCTAATGGAGAATCTTCACAGAAACAGACAGGAGATTTTTTTTTGTTACATTTGTACCCCGCGCTTTCCCACTCATGGCAGGCTCAATGCGGCAGGCAATGGAGGTTAAGTGACTTGCCCAGAGCCACAAGGAGCTGCCTGTGCCGGAATCGAACTCAGTTCCCCAGGACCAAAGTCCACCACCCTAACCACTAGGCCACTCCCTCGGTGTTAGTATTGCTAGATTTCTCAGCTGCTTTTGACACTGTGGACAACTATATCGTACTAGCATGACTGGCAAAAACGGTGCCAATGGCATAGTACTTGCCTAGTTCAGATCCTATCTATCAAATAGGAAACAGCCATACGGTTCAGCAGCAACTCACTGCCACCATGGATGCTGACTTGCAGAGTACCACGGGGATCAAAACTGTCATCTATATAATATGTACTTCAAAAGCCAATACGCCATTCTACATCTACATGAATGATGTGCAGCTACTCTTAAGCTACTGAATCAGAATTAAGTTCAATAACCATAACAGTTATACGAATATTCTTCCACTGGAATACCAATTGCACTGCATGGTCCAAGGAAAAACCTTTCACAGTGTGTGTACTAAATGTTCTGACTGCAGCCTTAGAATAATAATATTAATAATAATAATAATTTCTGCAATGGTTCTGAGTGCCAAGATATTCCCACTCTTAGGAGGCTCTCTCCATGCTTATTCCCTGAATAGCTGACCACCTGTTTAAAGGCAATTCAAGAATGGGCTAAAAACAACAAACTTTGCCTGAACCCAAGTAAAACTGAGCTCCTCTGGGTCCCTAACACAAGCGGTCACATTCCTGAAATCAAAATCCCATTCTGGAGCTATGGACTTTCCTTAATTCATAGGTCAGAAACCTTGTTGTACAATTAGACTCGACACTTAACACTGATCCCCCAAATCCAAGCAAGCTTCAGGGAGCTGCCTCTATCATTTGTGACAACTATGCCGTCTCATACATCAAGAAGAGACGGCTGAGGGGAGATATAATAGAGGTAGATAAAGCTCTGAGTGGAGTGGAATGGGAAGATAGAAATCACTTGTTTTATCTTTCCAAAAATAAAAGGACAGAGGGCACATAATTAAACTACTAAGTAGTAAATTTAAAACAAACCGAAGAAAATATTTCTCACTCAACATGTAATTAAGCTCTGGAATTCACTGCTAGAGAATGTGGTAAACACAGTTAGTTAGCATGGTTAAAAAAAAGGTATGAACAACGTCCTAAAGAAGTCCATAAATAATTATTAAGATGGACTTGGGAAACTCCACTGCTTATTCCTGGGATAAGCAACATAAAATCTGTTTTATTCTTTTGGGATCTTGCCAAGTACTTGTGACCCAGATTGGCCACTGCTGAAAACAGGATATTGGGCTTGATGGACCTTTGGTCTGTCCCAGTATTGCGACACTTATGTCTTGTCAAAGTGATTTATGCCAGGCTGGATTACTATAATGCATTCCACATTGGTCTATCCACAAAGGGTTTGCACCTGCTCCAACTTATTCAGAATGCCACAGAATGACTGACAGAAGGCAGTAAGCAATGTGATCATAAGACAACATTTCTGCAAAATCATAACTGGTTATGGTACAATACATAGCTAAATTTAAAACTATGTCTGATCTTCAAGGCACTTACAGGAATGGGCCAGAGCACTTTAAGAACAGGATCTCCTTCTACTCACCCTACAGGTCATTAAGGTTCTCCCGAGGAATACCCCTAACCACATCCTCTAAAAAAAAAAAAATCATACAATGTGACACCTGCCAAAGCCTTCTCCGGAGCAGCTCACACACTCTGAAACACCCCCCCCCCCCCCCCCCCCCCCCCCCCCCCAGAAGGCTTCACTTAACGCAAGACTATTTCAGGAAGCAAGTGAAAAGCTTGGCACATACTGTAGCAGGACTTGGTTATCTACTCCTACCCTAGCTGAGATCATTCTCCTACTACTCTATCTTATCTACCTATAATATTGCTACTCGATCTTATCTACCTATATGTTTCATCTCCACTTACACCCTATGATATTAAAATATTTTGTGTTAACATTTTACGAGGCATACTATACCATAATGTGCACTGCTGTAATTATCTTTTCTTCAAAAAGGCAATAAATAAATCCTAATTTATAAATAAATATTAACCCCCACCACCACCAGAGTGTGATACCAGGTAAGTGTAAACTTAAGTGCATAAATTCAAGGGGATACATTTTCAAAGAAGTGCACGCATACTTTTGTTTTTGAAAACTTAGTATGCATGTACTAACACACATAGAGGGGCATTTTTGAAAGGGACGTACAAGTTTCACTTGGACGTCCTTGCAAAACGTCCCAATCCAGGACAGGGAAACCCGTATATTTTGAAATAAGATGGACGTCCATCTTTTGTTTCCAAAATACCGTCAGGTATGTCCAAATCGTTCATTTTCACCATCCCTAGACGTGGATGTTTCTGATTTTCGTCGATTTTCGAAACCAAGGACGTCCATCTCAGAAACGACCAAATGCAAACCATTTGGTCATGGGAGCAGCCAGCATTTGTAGTGCACTGGTCCCCCCTGACATGCCAGGACAACCACTGGGCACCCTAAGGGGCACTGCAGTGGATTCAGAAAATGCTCCCAGGAACATAGCTCCCTTACCTTATGTACTGAGCCTCCCCAAAACCCACTACCCACAACTGTACATCACTACCATAGCCCTTACGGGTGAAAGGGGGCACCTAGATATGGGTACAGTGGGTTTCTGGTGGGTTTTGGAGGGCTCACTGTTTCCTCCACAAACGTAACAGGTGGGGGGGAGAGGATGGTGCTGGGTCTACCTGTCTGAAGTGCACTCACCCACTAAAACTGCTCCAGGGACCTGCATACTGCTGTCAAGGACCTGAGTATGACATCTGAGGCTGGCACGACATATTTTTACAGATGTTTTTTTGAGGGTGGGAGAGGGTTAGTGACCACTGGGGGAGTAAAGGGAGGTCATCCCCGATTCACTCTGGTGGTCATCTGGGGCACCTTTTGTGCCTTAGTTGTAATAAAAATAGGTCCGGATGAAAATGTCCAAGTGCTAGTCAGGGACGTGCTTCTTTTTTTAAATTATGGGTCAAGGACGTCCAAGTGTTCCCACCTTCGCTACGCCTCCGACACGCCCCCCTTAAACTCTGGCTGTCCCTGCGATGGAGTGCAGTTGGGGATGTCTAAAATCGGCTTTCGATTATACCGATTTGGATGTTTCAAAAGATGGGAGTTCTTCTCTTTCCAAAATGAGCCTAATAGATGGTTATAAAACCACTGAGACAAGCATAGTGTTTTAAAATAATAAAATCACTTTCTAAAACATGGTTTTTAATTGTCCATTGGTTCCTTTGTCTTCTCTATCAAAACAAACGCTAGACTATGGAAAATTACAAGGGCAATACAAAATTATCTTAATGGACACTTTTTTTTTAAAGTTAATTCCTCTTGGGTCATTCCATGTCAAGTGGTCTGGTGGTCCCCGCACGACCATCACGGATTTCGATGAAATTTTCTGTGAACATTCATACATGTCCCCAATTAACATTGGTAAAGTTTTACGTTCGCCAATGCAATACTTGCTGAGATATAGTAATCTGTTTGACCCCATACTGGTGATGGTCGCGCAAGGCACTTCTCTGAAATCAGACCACTTGACATAAGTACATAAGCATCACCATGCTGGGACAGACCAAGGGTCCATCGAGCCCAGGACCCTGTCACCGAAAGCGGCCAAAAGAACAAGCAATTTGTGCAGCCCATCCTAGAAATACTGTATTCCCTGGTCCATTCAATACATTCTATGGCTTTTTCCTTCAGGAAGCTGTCCCAACGTTTTTTCAAGTCCACTAAGTTAACCGCCTTAACCACCTTTTCCGGCAGTGAATTCAGAGTTTAACTACGCGCTGAGTGAAGAAAAATTTCCTCTGAGTTACACAAAGTTGAACTAAAAGTTCCTGAGGCGGTTACTTTGGATTCTATTTGGAAGGCTATACAGACGTTGACCATTACTGTTGCTCCAATCGTGAGTAAATTGGATTCTTTAACATCTGCATTAGAGACTTTTAAAAAAAGACTCAGAAAAAATTAATGGTGCTGTTCAACAGGAATTGTCTACTCTAAAAGTAAAAACAGATTTGTTGGTAAAAGATAAATTGATGGTACACCGAAAGATAGAGCAGTTTGAAAATTATAACAGGCGTTTGAACTTACGATTTTTGAATTTTCCTGTTTCCTCTGAATGAACGCGCTGGCTATGTTTAAAAAATATCTGACAGAAAACCTTCAATACTCCCCGGATTTAATTCCCCCAGTTAACAAAATATATTATTTACCTGATTTAAAGCGTGGGGAGAAATTGAAGGAATTACAAGGACTGCAAGATTTAACAGCTCTTCCAGAACATTCTGTAATGGAGACTCTTGAAAGGAGAACATTACTTGTATCGTTGGTTTTTGAACAGGACCTTAAACTCCATTTTAAAATGTCTTTAAAAATTCAACAAACTTTCCTCGGAGATAGGATATGGATTTACCCGGATGTGGTGAAAAGCATTTTGGCTCTTAGAGAAGAGACACGATTGTTGGGGGCAAGATTTATTTTGTCTTATCCTTGTAAATGTTTGGTTACTTATTTAGATAAGAAATATGTCTTCTTTGAACGGAGCAGTTGAAAGTTTTTCTTGAATGAAGAAAGTGACCAAATAGTCTCTGAAGATAAGAAAGATCAAGATTGAAAAAAAAAAAAAAATTTAAGTGAAGTGTACCAGGCCACTTTTGTTTATAATATTTTCCTGTATTTATAATATTTTCTCTCCTCTCCTCTCTGTTCCCGGACAGATTTCTAACAGGAGCTGCTGATCCAATCAGAGAGCTCTATTTGAATGCAGGATTAACATACAGACACTCTAATGGAATTTTAGTCAAAACACTAGCTAAACCTTCGGTTTTTGGATCAAAGTTCACATTTTGATCAGAGCCATGCCCTAACATTAGGCTGTAAACATTTCCAACAATTTTTACCCATAAATATGCAAATGCGAACCTCCCAAAAATGGACTAATTTGCATATGGCTTGAGCAAATTTGAGCTGGAAAATAGCGGAAAAAACACAATAAATTGTGGGATATGAATATTAATCACGGAGGGGGAGAGGACCTCAGACACGTGACAATTTCTGATCAATAAGATCCTCCATTGGGGAGGCCCGTAATTAAAGCAGCAAACAAGCTAAGTAGCTGTGGTTTTTGTTGTTTAGCTGTGACATATGGCATTTACAGATATTAGATGCTAGAAGCACATGAATGAAACATCTAGGAGGAGGTTGGTGTTAGAGGACCAGTGATTACATTAACGTGACTATATTGATACGATCTTATTGATCAGAAATTGTCACGAGTCTGAGGTCCTCTCCCCCTCCGTGATTAATATTCATATCCCACAATTTATTGTGTTTTTTTTCCGCTATTTTCCAGCTGTTATTGTGTATAATTGAGCGGAGTTGCTCCCAAAGCTTTTTGTTACTTGAGCAAATTTGAGTACATAACATACCAATCCCACTTCCTAGCACCTAAATTCTGCAATTAGATTTAAAGCAAATACTTTTAAAACTTATTTTAGCACTTTTAGGTCATTGCAAGTCTCTTTGGTGTGAACTGCTCATGTGCAGGAATTCATGATCCTAGTTAAATATCTCCCTGGCAACCCAGGACACCTCCAGCCAACCCCCCTGCTCTGCTCTCCCAGCAGTAAGATAATCAAATTACAACTGGTTATACACAAGGCTAGAGACGGCTTTCACTGAAGCTGCTGCTATTTAAACCCTCCAGAGCAGCAGGACTGGCAGGAGAACTACTACTAATACTATTTAGCATTTCTATAGAAACAGCTGATCCATCCTGCTGTGGCTGCGCCTATGGGTTCCTTCTTCCATTTTCTGAAGGATTCCTTTTTAGTTTCAATAGCTTCCTTTACCTCACTTTTTAACCACGCCGGCTGTCGTTTGGTTTTCCATCCTCCTTTTCTGATATGAGGAATATATTCGGCCTGGGCCTCCAGGACGGTGTTTTTGAACAGCATCCACGCATGTTGTAGGTTTCTTACCCTCTCAGTTGCTCCTCTAAGTTTTTTTTTTACCGTTTTTCTCATTTTATCTTAGCTTTCTTTTTTAAAGTTAAATGCTAACATATGTTTACCTTTTTGAAAGCAAATTTCAAAGGCGATCATGTTATAATCACTGTTGTCAAGCAGCCCCCGGACCGCTACCTCCCATACCAGATCATGCGCTCCACAAATGACTAAGTATAGAATTTTTCCTTCTCTCTTTGGCTCCTGTACCAGCTGCTCCATAAAGCTGTCCTTTATTTCATCGAGGAAGTTTAAGTCCCTAGCATGCCCTGATGTTACATTAACCCAGTCTATATGGAGATAATTAAAATCACCAATTATTATTGCGTTGCCTAATTTATTTGCCTCACTAATTTCCTTTAACATGATTGCGTCCGTCTGCTCATCCTGGTCGGGCGGAAGGTAGTACACCCCTATCACCGTCCTTTTCCCCTTTAAACTGGATCCTGCAGTGCCTGCTAGAGCCTATCTGTTAATGCAGTTAATTGGATTACTTCCCTCGTTAGAAAAACAGTTGTAGGAAACACTTTTAAGACAACTTTTTTTTTCAGAACACAGGCAGCACAGCCCCCAATCAAACCAAAACAGCTCTGATAACAGGTCCAAGGCCGCAAAGCTCTGGATCTCACACCCCTTTTCTCTTCTTATTTTTTCCTCAAAATACCAGGATGTACACAGCTTTGCCTCTCCTCCCCTCTCATCACAAGTTTCCAGCTAGAGCCTATCTGTTAATGCAGTCAATTGGATTACTTCCCTGGATAGAAAAACAGTTGTAGGAAACACTTTTAAGACAACTTAGGAATCACCAGCACAGAAATAGAACACAGTTGGAGGACTACCAGTGTAATGGTATCAGTTTATTATCAGATACATATATATACACCAATATATTTGTGCAGCTTTTAAATATATATATTTGACACTGCAGCAGAGAGAATAGTTTCATTTCAAGCCCCTCTCTCCCCATCCCTTTTTCTGGGAACTTCTGATAGCAGGGATAGTTAATTACAAACACTTAACAAAGACAAAAGAGAGATATATAACTCTCTCTGCCCTCCCACCTAAAAAGACTGAACAAAAGGTGGGTACCTGGACGCTCATCAGGACATCTCTGAAAACCAAAGACCCAAGAGACCGAAAGTCTGGAGAGCCCATTGAAGACAAAGACTTCAGAGGGGAAACCATAAACAGGACATTTGCTTGTCAAAGGTATACCTGCCCCTCCCATCAGCTTTCAGACATGTGCAGAAAGGAAGGACTTATAATGTGGTCATGTGAACAGACTACATTAACCATAATGCCTTGCAAAATATCCAGGACATGCACACACCATGCTTCTCTGCTAACATTATAAAAGGCCTGGAAAAAGCCCAGCTCGCTCTCTTGGAACCTGCCTCCTCTTGGGACCTGCCTCCTCTTGGGACCTGCTGCTCTCTTTGGGGTCCGCTGATGCCTTGCTCCTGAAACATGTGCTCATCAACCAGCTGGACCACAGCATGCTTGTAACAAGGACTTGTAAGTAACATAACTTTTGATCTAGACCTGCTACTTTGCCTTACTTAAGCACAGATTATCTGTAAAGATCTCTTAAACCCTACCTCTCGTGTGCAATTGTATATTAAATCAACCTTTTTGAAGCTAAAAATACGGTCTCTTTGTGTTCTGAGTATATGGTATCTTTTATATATACTTAATTTATTTAATTTATTGCAATTATCACCTTTGGTGATTGGTGGAGAAATTAATATCCTAAAACTTATAAATACAGCATCTGCTCTTAAATTATAAACAGTAGCGAGTGCTCTCGAGCTATTTTCCCCAAAATAAATAATTTCTTGTAACATATTTATTGGTGCAGAACGTGGGCAGATATTCTGTGCGAGTAGCAGTGTTCTTAAATTATATTTTTGTATTTTGCTGCTTTATAGAGAACTGAGTATCAGGTTTCATTAATTAAATTTCCGATTGATAAATTGATAAGGTTTTCAGGGCATTTAGAATATTTAGAATGCTTTGCTGGATGGATGTTTGGTCTTATTTAGGTACTTATGCACTCATGTACTTTATGTATTTCATAATCAAATCTTTAGGCATGCTCTGGCATAAAATAAAAAACAATTTTGCAGTTTCTTTTGAGAAGGACATAGATAACCCCACTTTGCCTAAGCAATGCGTAGAATCCTCTGGCCCTAATCCTTGGACCCATAATGTAACTGATGATATTTCCACCCCCTCTGATATTGAAACAAAATTTGATTTATATTCAATTAAGGAAGGGAGCAAGAGAATTTCTGCATGCACTTGGTTAATGTGGACCATATATAAGAAAGCCTTAAAAGAACATGCAGAATTGAATGAGAAGTTACTAACCAAAGAGAGAGAATGCATGCAGGTAGACACAGAAAAGGATTTTCTAATCACAATGGCTAGTTGCTTAAATGATCAATTAGACGCCCTTAGAATACAGGTACAAAGGCAGGCAGCAGAGGAGACTAAAATGAAAGCCCAAATTTTAGCTTTAGAAATGCAGGCCAGCCAGGTTCCAGACTTGAAGCATTTAATCAGAGAATTAATACTGCAAATGCCACATATAGATGAGAATATTGATCATGTACATTGTCACAGGGAGATAGAAACCTTAAGACAAAAATTACAGGATGCTCGTATGCAGGTCTCAGCCTTTACGGGTCTCCCATGTGCTCCTCCAGACCCAAATACAGCTACAGCCATGCCTGTTTCAGCTATGGTAACAGTATCACAGTCCACACCCGTAGCAGGAGGTTCAACTAGAACCATTAGTTCTCAGGCCCCCTCACAGCATCCAAAACCTCAGCACATATATTCACAACCTGTTCTGCAGTCTAATTTAAATGCTCATGATTCAGCTCCTCAACACACAGATGCACCACCTGGGCTGCATTCTGATCTAAGCTCCCATAGAAGGGAATCTCTAATAAAGAAATCAGCTCCTAAGTATGTAGCTACTGAAAACCACAAGCAAGCATGTGACATTTTAGCTAACAATAACAAGAGAAATTTGCCACCAGATAAACAGAAACTTATAATTGCAAGTCCTGCTGGACCAGAAACTGACATTCTGTCAGCTCTTCCTGCAATTTAATTCCTAGAAACATGAGGAGATGCGTCCAGCCTGGACTGGACTTCTCCACAGCGTGACCCACTGTGCAGATGGCAGGGAAATCCAGGTGCTTATTTTTAGTATAGGTTGGACAGGAAAATAGAAAAAGTTTTTGCTATAAACCTTTTGAACACTGATAAGCATTTAAAATGTAGCTTTTATTGTTCTTTTGATTTAAAATGTAGCTTCTATTGTTCTTTTGAACATTTAAGATTTAGTAATGTCTCTCTGCAATAAGTAAGATTTAAAATGTCTCTCTATGATTAGCTTATAATTGCATAATTTGTTTTTGATAGTATTGTTTAAGGATTTAGAAATGTCTTTTTTTCTGATGAGTGACTCCCACTGGAGTTGAAACTAAAATACTGGGTAAGAAGTTTTAAAAATGCCTCCTTATAATAGGTAATTCCCGCTGGAGCTGAAACTTAATATTGTGCTTTAATGTGAATTAACAAGATATGCTTATTGTTATAGAAAAGAAACTAAAGCTTAAGAAAACAAAGCCTGTCTGCACTGCACGCTGCTCACATACAATGGTCTAAGATTATGGGAAGGAACTGTGAACAAGAGAGGGATCCCCCCACCAGAACCAGCCATGTGACCTGCTAAAATTAATGTGAAAGTGTCTTTCTGTCTTTTTCAGAGTTCAAGTTCTACTTATGAGATATTAATAATATTTTTATGGCGCTAGTAATTAATACATACATGGCTATCTCAGATACTTTTCTAAATAAATAGATCTGATTCTGTTCTACTTATGAGATTAATATTTTTATGGTGCTAGGAATTGATATATATATGGCTATCTCAGATGTATTTCTATATTTTAAAAATAAACAGATCTATGTTGTTCTACTTATGAGATAGTAAATGAAACTGCTGTGGTAATCCAAGATGGATGCCACAGATGATGCTTTTGTGCTTTATTAATTTTGCTAATTGTTGCTTAGTTCTAAATGAATGAAAATGCTTTGGCAAATCCAAGATGGATGCCGCGTACATTGCTTTTGTGTTTTTGTGTTCTACTTGCAGGTTAAGCTCAATCCTGGATCTGGAATGGACGATCGGAGACCTAAAGGCCTAATAGAGTTCTTTGTTGGTTTGTCATGTGGTCTCCATGTTACATGTTTGTTTTATGTTATGGGGTACCCAAGAAACTATAAGCAGACGTTAATAGACCCTCCCTACTAACAGTCCCTCCATTAGTTCACATTGTCCAAGAAAGAAAGAAAAAAAAAAGAGACCATTTTCACTGGCAGACGAGCTATAGAAAAGAAAACCATATTCACTATTATTGAAGCTATGGCTACAGACATATATTAAGTTCTACCAATTGCTATCTAAGGTTATATATTCACATGTGTATATTTGAAATTATGAGCAAAGGTTTCTCTTTACATGATCTATCAGGTACAATCAGTACAGGGAATGTTTCTGACCTTTTTAGTTTATTCTACATTACAGCCAGTACGCACAAAATGCTCTCTCTGGAATGAAATATTGGCTGTGTGCAAAGCACAATTAACATATCTTTTCTAAATTCTTTACAACATTAAACACATGAGTATTGTCTATTAAAGTGCTACATTAAACACTGCTAAAGCAGATAAATATGGTAACCCTTTTACCACACTCATTACCCATAAAAAGTTTCTCTCTGAAAAATAAAAAAGTTTCTCTCTGAAAGGTAGTTCATGGCACTATACCATGACTCTGTTTTTGTTTATTTGGTCAATGATTAAGTAAATATTATTGCATAAGATTGATAGGAATAATTATTTTGTGTGTAATAGTAACCTAGGAAATTACTATGATAATTGCTTACATATACCTTTCTTATTTCTAATGAAACAGTAGTATAATAGCTCCACATTTACACTCTGGCTTATGTATTAGAACTATCTGTCCTTTTATCACTGCTGTGAATACCTCAGTTAGCCTCTGAGATAGAGAATATAGGGAAACATTCACAGAGTATTTTTCCTTGGAATGTCACACGCTGAGAATATGACTGAATAGATTGTTCCATCCCATTGCGGTGGTATAAATTGGTCAATTGCGCACTCTCATGCTATTGATTTGGCTAGCATACTGGGTAAGATATCCTGTGGCATAAACTTGGGAGCAGCCTACGCCCCTGAGCAGGTGACACAAAAGAGGTGGTCTCTGGAAATAGAGCAAAATGGCACTTCTGTGGCTGAAGTCATATAAAGTGTACTTGCAATCCTATTTTAAACCAGAGCAAAGCCATACTCTGCCACCTGACTGAATGAAAGCCTAATGAAACTGACCACAGAAAACTTAACCCTAGCTACCTAAATGTAAGTCATGAGCAAACAAAATTAATAATGATGAGTCTTTTTGCTTATAACAGTCATATTCCAGCTAAGGACATATTCCAAGATTCATAGGGATGTGACATAGTAGATGACGGCAGGAAAAGACCTGCACGGTCCAGTCTGTTCAATGTCCATTATTAAAAGATTCGCCTCTTCCAATACACATGCCCATGTAAACAGTTCAGTATCTTTGCTATTAATCTTTTGAATTATGCTACTGTATTAGGTTAGAGTTAAGGGTTTCTTTTGTAGCCTTTATAGTTTATTTTTATGGTTCTTCGCTCCAAATTTTATGTTAATATTTGTCACTTAGAACCAAGAGAGGGAGTGTAATGGTATCAGTTTATTATCAGATACATATATATACACCAATATATTTGTGCAGCTTTTAAATATATATATTTGACACTGCAGCAGAGAGAATAGTTTCATTTCAAGCCCCTCTCTCCCCATCCCTTTTTCTGGGAACTTCTGATAGCAGGGATAGTTAATTACAAACACTTAACAAAGACAAAAGAGAGATATATAACTCTCTCTGCCCTCCCACCTAAAAAGACTGAACAAAAGGTGGGTACCTGGACGCTCATCAGGACATCTCTGAAAACCAAAGACCCAAGAGACCGAAAGTCTGGAGAGCCCATTGAAGACAAAGACTTCAGAGGGGAAACCATAAACAGGACATTTGCTTGTCAAAGGTATACCTGCCCCTCCCATCAACTTTCAGACATGTGCAGAAAGGAAGGACTTATAATGTGGTCATGTGAACAGACTACATTAACCATAATGCCTTGCAAAATATCCAGGACATGCACACACCATGCTTCTCTGCTAACATTATAAAAGGCCTGGAAACAGCCCAGCTCGCTCTCTTGGAACCTGCCTCCTCTTGGGACCTGCTGCTCTCTTTGGGGTCCGCTGATGCCTTGCTCCTGAAACATGTGCTCATCAATCAGCTGGACCACAGCATGCTTGTAACAAGGACTTGTAAGTAACATAACTTTTGATCTAGACCTGCTACTTTGCCTTACTTAAGCACAGATTATCTGTAAAGATCTCTTAAAACCTACCTCTCGTGTGCAATTGTATATTAAATCAACCTTTTTGAAGCTAAAAATACGGTCTCTTTGTATTCTGAGTATATGGTATCTTTTATATATACTTAATTTATTTAATTTATTGCAATTATCACCTTTGGTGATTGGTGGAGAAATTAATATCCTAAAACTTATAAATACAGCATCTGCTCTTAAATTATAAACAATAGCGAGTGCTCTCGAGCTATTTTCCCCAAAATAAATAATTTCTTGTAACACCAGCACAGAATCAAAACTAGCTATTTTAGATTAGTTTATAGGAAAGAGAGGCTTAGAAAGGAGTTAATAGAAAGAGAGAGGCTTAGAAAGTACAGCCAGTGAATGAAAGAACAGCTTTTTTTTTTCCCCCCCTTAACGTTTGTTTCAGGTGAGATACAGAGAAAGAAAAGTTGTTGTTTTTTCAGAACACAGGCAGCACAGCCCCCAATCAAACCAAAACAGCTCTGATAACAGGTCCAAGGCAGCAAAGCTCTGGATCTCACATCCCTTTTCTCTTCTTATTTTTCCTCCCAAAATGTAGCTAAGTAGGCTATGGAATGGGGCTATTGGTGTATTTTACAACATACCAGCTGATCTAGCAGGGCTTGTTTATTTTTTCTTTTCAGCATCTGCTGCAGATGTTCCTCTTTTTGTATCACCAGTCTTCTTTGTGTATTTTCTTGCCGTTCCACTTCTAAAGCTTCTTCTAACTCCTCCTGCTCTCGTGTCTTTTAAAAAAAAAAGGGTTTTTTTCCAATTAATCTCAACATGTAAAATATCTACAGTAGCAATAGTAAATTTAATAAGTAATACTAACCACATTTGATAATATACACTCAACCAATTCCATTTCATACAAATTATCATATCACATCTGTTCAAGATGGTCTGAAGTCAGTCCTCATTTTTGCTGTGATATCTATCTCAAAAGCTTAGGCTTTTAATAGTCCTTAAGTCTATATTCAAAAAGCCACCAAGTGGAAACGTTAACTGGACAACTCTGGTTAATTTCATCTAGATAAACAGCTTGTATCTGCGCAACCTGAATATCTGGTCTTAAGCTAACTGGATAAAGTCAGCTGATTAACTCTAGAGGGTTGACTAACTAACATTAGTTGACAAGCACAGAACAGCAATGCTTATAAGAAAAAGTTAGGCTACACTTTAGAACACTCTCAATGCCCCTGTTTTTAACTGCATAGCATGCGTATGAGATAATAGTACAGGGGGAAGCTGGCAGGTGATCTACGTTAACTGTATCAGCATCTTTTCATTACAGGAACTGCTCAAGAAGGAATCTCTCACCTGTGTATGATAAGTCTGTTAAACAAAAATATTTGAGCACTGTTGAAAGTTAATTTACAATGTGGTGGAGGCAGTCAACTGAAAGAGAAGCCACTGAGGAAGATTCGAAATGGGGCACCTCATCAGGCCATTATCAGCATAGTCTGCCGGTCAAACTGAATAAGAAATTATGTTTGAGAAGTTTTCTGGATGGGCAATTTTACAAGGTTATGGACACATATCATTAATACAGTAGCCATTAAAAGAAAGTTAAGAACTTGAATGATGTGCGGTTTGACTTATAAATGAAGCAGGAAGCAAAAGACTAAGGGCTTTACGGATGAAACAGTTTTTTGGCACTTTAAAGTGTTTATAGACTGTTCATCTTAACTGAGTTCTTCCTTTCATACATATTGAACAATTAATAGAAAACTACAGTTTAGTGATAGTGTTAAGTGTTTTTGAATACAATACACAGAGAGCCATTTTGGGTGTAGCATAGTAGGCTGAGAGAGCACTAAGGTGTACTCTTATGGAGGTCATTTGGAGACCTTGTCAATACAGATGACACAAATACTGCAAAACAGTAGTAGGTGGGCACGGTGTGGGATCGTGACCATCACTAAAACACTAGATAGTAAGTTGTTTCCGCTTGACCGATTGCATACATCTAGCAAACAGACTCCTCAGAACTATAAGAATGTCACAAATAGGTTGAAGCGATCCAAGGGTAGAGGCTAGCAAATCCTTGAGAAATAGAAACTAATTTTGCCAAAACCAATAGGATGCTGGAGAAAAATTACACTTGGCTTCTATAGGAACTTATGAAGGGTCTTTGCAGGGAGAGGCACTGGGGTGGAGGGGGATGCATACAGGAAAGACCAGGTCTAAGGAATCAACAATATATCTGGAGCTAGACAATCTGGGGGCAGTAGAGCAAGTATGCCATTTTCGCTGGTGGAGAAAAGGTCAAGTTGAGGTGTCCTTATTCTTGGAAAATACTAATTGAGAACCAGTGTGTTCAGAAAGTACTCATGGGGTTGAAGGACTGCTGTGTCTGTCTGTTATTTGGTTTTGAAGCCTTGGGATGTAAGCTGCTTGAATTTAAATACGGTTAGCTATGGCAAATTCTCAAATTCCTGCAGCCTCTCAAAAGAGGGGTCAAGAGTCAATCCCTTCTTGGTTTTTTTTTTGTTTTGTTTTTACATAAAGCATTAGAACTTGGTTGCCCATGAGTGGCATAATCAAAAGGGATGTCCAAGTTTTGATGAGGACGTCCTCGCAAAACGTCCCAATGCAGGGGCGTGGAAACTTGTATTATTGAAACAAGATGGACGTCCATCTTTCATTTCGATAACATGGTCAGGGATGTCCAAATCTTGAAATTTTGGTCATCCTTAAGAGATGGTTATCCCTAGACTTGGTCGTTTCTGATTTTCGGCGATAATGGAAACCAAGGACGTCCATCTCAGAAACGACAAAATGCAAGCCCACTGGTCATGGGAGGAGCCAGCATTTCTAGTGTACTGGTCCCCCTGACACCAACTGGGCACCCTAGGGGACAATGCAGTGGACTTCATAAATTGCTCCCAGGAACACAGCTCCCTTACCTTGTGTGCTGAGCCCCCCAAAACCCACTACCCACAATTGTACACCACTACCATAGCCCTTATGGGTGAAGGGGACACCTAGATGTGGGTACAGCGGGTTTCTGATGGGTTTTGGAGGGCTCGCTGTTTCCTCCACAAACGTAACAGGTGGGGGGGCTGGGCCTGGGTCCGCCTGCCTGAAGTGCACTGCACTCACTAAACTGCTTCATGGACCTGCATACTGCTGTCATGGACCCGAGTATGACATCTGAGGCTGGCATAGAGGCTGGCAAAAAATATTTTTAAAGATATTTTTTGAGGGTGGGAGGGGGTTAGTGACCACTAGGGGAGTAACAGGAGGTCATCCCCAATTCGCTCCGGTGGTCATCTAGTCATTTCAGGCACCTTTTTGTGCCTTGGTCATGAGAAAAACACGACTAGGTAAAGTCATCCAAGTGCTCGTCAGGGATGTCCTAGTGTTAGGCACGCCCAAGTCCCGCCTTCGCTACGCTCCCTTGAACTTTGGCCGTCCCTGCGATGGCAAGCAGTTAGGGACGTCCAAAATCAGCTTTCAATTACACCGATTTGGATGACCCTGGGAGAAGGACGTCGATCTTCCGATTTATGTCGAAAGATGGGCGTCCTTCTCTTTTGAAAATGAGCCCACATGTGTATCAGCACCACCATATCTTAAAGAATGTGGAAGAATACACTGAGGGCATAATAAACTGCCCTGAGCTCCAAGCAGTTAACCTAGAGAGACCTCTCAGAATTTGACCAACTTCCTTGTGAGTTATGAGCATTTGAGCTCCCCAGCTTAGAGTTAATGCATCTGTATTCAGAACTGATACTGGCTCCATACAAAAGGAATTCCCACAGCAAGGATGGCTGTAGAGGTCCACCACTGGCTGTAGTGAGGTAGTAGATAAGAGATGAGAGAAGCTGAGATCATTGATTCCACCAGAATTTTAAGTCTCATTGAGGGTTTTTATACACGGATACCACATGGACAGCTGCAGTCACGTGACCCACATCTGAAGATAAACACTAGCTGTAATTTTGAGCATTGCTTGCAAGGCATGGACATGAGAAATGATGGCCTGCATTCTGTTTTTCAGCAGAAAGGCCACTGATAGATTTGTGTCCAAGATAGCACCTATAAAGGAAATGGTATTCATTGGTTTTAAAGACAACTTCTGAAAGTTGATCAGAGACTCTAGTAGCTACTACTACTACTTATCATTTCTATAGCGCTACTAAATATATGCAGTGCTGTACACTAAACATGTAAGAGAGAGTCCCTGCTCAACAGAGCTTCCAATCTAATCATGACAGATAAACAGGACAAATAAGGGATATGGGAATTACTTAACGTGGGAATGATAAATCAGACATGGGTACCAAACAAGCGAATAGGAGTTAAAAGCTGTCTCAAAAAGGTGGGCTTTTAGCCAAGATTTGAAGATGGCCAGAGATGGAGTTTGACTTACTAACTCAGGAAGTCTATTCCAGGCATATGGTGCAGCAAGATAAAAGGAACAGAGTCAGGAGTTGGCAGCGGAGAAGGGTACAGATAAGAGAGATTTACCTGATGAATGGAGTTCTATAGGCTTCCTTGCTAGAACTAAGGCTTGTGCTTCTGAAGAGACCACAAAGAGAGAGCTGTCATGATTTGGGAATACCAGATAAGCCCAGTGGTGGAGATAGGCCACTACTGCTACCAGGCTTTTCATGAAGACCCTGAGTGACATGTACAGGCAAAAAGGAAGCACTTTCTACTGGAAGGGTCATGTTCTATGTATGGTACCCAAATTTGTGTGTGCGCCCAAGAGGTGCACGCAAATTATCTGCTTAATGAGCTCAATGATATCAATAATTAGGGCTAACAATCAATTATTGATGTTAATTGGCATTCATTAATATTTGTGAGTGCATCTGGCTGTACACTATTCAATAAAACAGTGTGCCTAACTCCCATATCGCGCATCTTAAAAGGGGGCATGGCCATGGGAGGTGCATACGCGTGTCAGGGGTGTTCTGAAAATATGGATCAGTGCACCTAACTTGGGTGCCAGCATTTACACCAGGTTCCAGCAGGTATAAATCTGGCGCCTAAAGTTAGGTGCGAGATCCACGCTTAAGTGCTATTCTATAAAGGGCACATGCCTTTACAGAATAGCGCTTAGTACCAATTTTTTCTGGCATCTAATTTTGAGTGCCATTTATAGAATCTGGCCCAAGTAATCAGTAAGGATACATAATCTGGATTTCTATCCTGTAGATGGGATGGACTGAAATGTGCATGCAGGCATTTTTGCATCCACTTGCAAAGCCAATCTCACTATTTTAAAAATGGTAAAATGGAAAAGTGTTCACTTCAAATTTCTCTTTGCAAAGGAAAAGATTGAAGTCTCTGAGGTTCAGAACACGATGCAACCCTTCTGACTTGTTCAGAATCAGAAAATATTTGTAACAGAAACCCTGACACCTCTGTATGGAGGGACAGGATCTGTGGCATTGAAACTGCAGCAGAAAAGAAAGGTAAAATTATGTATAATCATACCTGATAATTTTCTTTCCATTAATCATAGCTGATCAATCCATAGACTGGTGGGTTGTGTCATCTACCAGCAGGTGGAGATATGAGAGCAAACTTTTGCCTCCCTATATGTGGTCATGTGCTGCCGGAAACTCCTCAGTATGTCGATATCAAAGCTCCATCCGCAGGACTCAGCACTTAGAGAATTACACCCACGAAGGGACACTCTGCCCAGCTCACCACCGCCGAAACGGGGGAGGGGAATTAACCCAGCTCATCCCCACACAAGTGGGGGGAGGGGAATCCGTCCAGCTCATCCCCGCGGAGCGGGGGAGGGGACACCACCACCCGCCGATGCGGGGGGATCTGGCTTATCCTGCAACCGCAACGCGGGAGGAGCTGACTGACCCTAACACCGCCGAAGCGGGAGGGGTAACAAAGCTGCCCTACAGCCGCACGAAGCGGGAGGGAGTGCCGGCAGAATTTATGTCTCAATCCCAGCCCCGTAAAACGGAGGGGAGAGGAATGCAGCAGCTCACTGTAACACAAACTCGTCTCAACTCTTGAAGAATCCAAGTGAAAGAAGAACTTGACACGAAGTCCTCCTGAAGTAACTGAAGGCTAAACTTGAAACCTAAAATTCAAACCAGAATATAACAGTACAGATATCTGGAGGGGCTATGGATTGATCAGCTATGATTAATGGAAAGAAAATTATCAGGTATGATTATACATAATTTTACCCTTCCATATCATCAAGCTGATCAATCCATAGACTGGTGGGATGTACCGAAGCTAGTACTCACCCAGGGCGGGACATAGAAATACCCTGACCTCAACACTGAAGCTCCAAAACCGGGCCTCCGCCCGTGCAGCCACAGTCAAACGGTAATGCTTGGAGAATGTATGAGCCGAAGCCCACGTTGCCGCCTTGCATATCTCTTCCAAGGAGACGGATCCCGCCTCTTGCCATCGAGGCCGCCTGAGCTCTCGTGGAGTGAGCCTTCAGCTGGATAGGCGGCACTTCCTCCGCCGGCCACATAAGCCGCTGCAATGGCTTCCTTGACCCATCTTGCCACTGTAGGCTTAGCAGCCTGCAGACCCTTACGAGGACCTGCCAAACAGGACAAACAGATGATTCCGATTCCGGAAATCATGGGCACTTCCAAGTATCTGATGATGACTCGTCTCACATCCAGATATTCAAGAGCGGAGTACTCCTCTGGGTAGTCCTCCCTACGAAAGGAAGGGAGACAGAGCTGCTGATTAACATAGAAGCGAGAACCAAACCTTGGGCAGGAAAGGCAGGCACTGTGCGAATAGTCACTCCTGCCTCAGTGAACTGCAGAAAAGGCTCTCGACATGAGAGCGCCTGGAGCTCGGAACTCTTCTGGCTGAAGTGATAGCCACCAAAAAGACTGCTTTCAACGTCAGGTCTTTCAGAGATGCCTCGACAAGGGTTCCAAAGGCGGCTTCTGCAATGCTCTTAGCACCAGGTTGAGATTCCACGCAGGCACCACTGAGTGCAGAGGAGGGGCGCAGGTGATTAACTCCCTTGCGGATAAGCGCACCACATCTGGCTGCGAAGCCAGGGAAGCACCCTTCAGGCGGCACCCTGAAGCAAGCCAGAGCCGCTACCCTGGACTTTAAGGGAACTGAGCGACAGGCCTTTCTCCAGACCTTTCTTGCAGGAACGCCAACACTGAAGAAATTGGAGCAGTGAAGGGAGAAAGTGAGCCTGCTTCACACCATGCTGCAAAGATACGCCAAACCCTGGCGTAAGCAGTAGAAGTAGAGCGCTTCCTCGCTCTCCAGGCATAGTGGCGATGACCTTGTCTGAGAAGCCCTTCTTCCTCAGACGCTGCCGCTCAATAGCCAGGCCGTAAGACCAAAGGGAGAGGGATCCTCCATCACCACGGGACCCTGATGTAACAGGCCCTGCTCCACTGACAGCCGCAGAGGATCGTCGACTGAGAGCCTGAACAAGTTCCGCATACCTAGGGACGTCTGGGCCAATCCGGACCCCACCAGATTACCCTGCCGGGATGCTTTGCCACCCGGTCTAGCACCCTGCCCAACATGGGCCAGGGCGGGAACACATAGAGGAGCTCTTGTGTCGGCCACTGTTGGAGAAGAGCATCTACTCCCAGGGATCGGGGGTCCCGTCCTCTGCTGAAAAAGCGCGGCACTTGGCCATTGGCCGATGACGCCATCAGATCTAGGCTCGGCTGGCCCCAGCGCTTCGTGATGTCCAAGAACGCCTGAGCAGATAGTTGCCACTCTCCGGGCTCCAAGGTATGGCGACTGAGAAAGTCCGCCTTGACATTCATGACTCCGGCAATGTGGGCCGCTGAAAGCTGCTCCGGGTTCGCTTCCGCCCACTGGCAAAGACTCATAGCCTCCTGGCTAGAGGGGCGCTCTTGGTACCTCCCTGGCGGTTGATATAGGCCACAGCCGTGGCATTGTCCGACCGGACCCGTACAGGCTTCAACACCAGTACCGGGATGAACTCCAATAACACCAACCGAATGGCTCTGAGTTCCAGGAGGTTGATAGACCACTTGCCTCTGCAGGAGACTAGAGCCCCTGCGCTGTCCTTCCCAAGCAGTGGGCTTCCCAGCCCATCAAAGAGGCGTCTGTCGTGACGACAATCCACTCCGGGGTCACCAGAGGCAATCCTGCAGACAACTTGTCTGTCTGCGTCCACCAGCTGAGCGCCTTGCGCACTGCTGGGTCCACGGGAAGGCGCACAGCATAATCCTCCGACATCGGAGTCCAGCGCAGCAGCAGAGATAGCTGTAGTGGTCTCATATGAGCCCTGGCCCAGGGCACTACTTCCATCGTGGCCGTCATAGAGCCCAACAGCTGCACGTAGTCCCAAGCCCGAATAGGAGAGGCTACTAGGAACTAGTCCACCTGAGCCTGAAGCTTGACAATCCGATTGTCTGGCAGGAACACTCTGCCCACTTGGGTGTCGAATCGAACTCCCAGATACACCAGGGACTGAGTCGGGCGCAGCTGGCTCTTCTTCCAGTTGATGATCCATCCCAGGGAGCTCAAAAGAGCAACTACCCGGTCCATAGCTTTGCCGCACTCTGCATAAGAGGGGGCTCGGATCAACCAGTCGTCCAGATAAGGATGGACTTGTACTCCTTCCTTTAGCAGGAAGGCCGCTATGACCCCCATTACTTTGGAAAAGGTCCGCGGAGCAGTAGCCAACCCGAAAGGGAGGGCTCTGAACTGGAAGTGTCGTCTCAGGACTGTAAAACGCAGAAAGCGTTGGAGAGGAGGCCAGATGGGAATATGCAGGTACGCTTCCTTGATGTCCAAGGAAGCCAAGAACTCTCCTGCCTTCACTGCCGCTATAACAGAGCGGAGAGTCTCCATGCGAAAGTGCCTCACTTTCCAGGCCCGATTGACCCCTTGAGGTCGAGGATAGGCCGGACAGAACCTCCTTTCTTTGGAACCACAAAGTAAATGGAGTAACGTCCCTTGCCAATCTGATTTTTTTTTTTTTTTTTGGCACCGGAACGACAGCACCCAGGCGGATCAGGTTGTCCAAGGTCTGCTGCACTACCACAGCTTGATCGGAGACTTGCAGGAGAGAGTACAAACCCGTCTCTTAAGGGTTGGCCAGAACTCTAGCTTGTAGCCGTCTCTGATGACTTCCAGCACCCACGCGTCTGAAGTTATAGTGGTCCACTCGCCCAGAAACGAGGACAGCCGTCCTCCAATCTGCACTGGGGCGTGGACCAAGGCCCCGTCATTGGATACGAGACCCTGGGGAGGACCGGAGGGAGCACCTCCGGGACGGCGGTCTCTGCGAAAGGAATGCTGCTTGGGGGAGAAATTCCTCTTGAAGGAAGAGGGGGCAGAGGAACCCGACTTGCCCGGGCGGTACCGATGGGCTTCCCTGCAACCGTCCTCTGGAGGTATCGGGACGAGTACTAACCCGAGCCCTGACCTCTGGTAATTTCTTGCCCTTAGACGTGCCGAGATCGGTCACGATTTTGTCCAGCTCGACCCCAAAGAGCAGCTTGCCTTTAAAAGGCAATCTAGCCAGGCGGGATTTAGAGGCGTGGTCAGCAGACCAATGTTTCAGCCAAAGCCACCGCCGCGCAGAGACTGTCTGAGCCATGCCTTTAGCTGAGGCTCTCCAGACATCATACAGCAAGTCTGCCAAATAGGCTAAGCCCGATTCCAGGGCCGGCCAATCAGCCCTCAAGGAATGATCCGAGGGGGAAGCCCGCTGCACCATAGTCAGGCACGCCCTGGCCACATAGGAGCCGCAAACTGAGGCCTGCAAACTTAAAGCAGCTGCCTCAAAGGACGACCTTAAGGCCGCCTCCAATCTTCTGTCTTGGGCGTCCTTTAGGGCCGTGCCACCTTCCACCGGCAACGCCGTTTTCTTAGTCACCGCAGTGATTAAAGAATCCACGGTAGGCCACAGATAGGCCTCACGTTCACTCACAGCCAAAGGATAGAGGCGGGACATAGCCCTAGCCACTTTAAGGCTCGTTTCCGGGACATCCCATTGAGCCGCAATTAAGGTGTGCATGGCATCATGCACGTGGAAGGTTCTAGGCGGGCGCTTCGTCCCCAGCATAATGGCAGAGCCAACAGGGGCTGAGGGAGAGACGTCCTCCGGAGAGGAAATCTTCAAAGTGTCCATGGCCTGTAACAACAGGTTGGGCAAATCCTCTGGGCTAAAAAGCCGCGCTGCAGAGGGGTCATCCGCTCCATCCGAGCGGGGATCTATCTCCTCCAAGGAATCCGCAAAGGATCGTTGGGAGACCTCAGACACGCTGCCCTCATCTACATCGGAGGAGACAAAAGTCCTCCAAGGCCTGGAAATCAACCCGAGGGCGTTTACCTCTGGGAACCTCAACCTCTTTATCAGAAGAGGGAGCAGGGGCAGCGTATTGCATGAGGAAAGCCTGATGCAGCAGCAAAACAAACTCGGGGGAGAAACCCCCCCTGCACTTCCGCAGCCTGGGCAACAGCCCTAGACGCACTCTCAACCGGCGCTCGCAATAGCGGGGGAGAGACATGCTGCGCATCCAAAATGGCGTCCGGCGCGAAACTCCGTGAAGGAGCCGCGCGGGAAGAACGGCGCTTAACTTTAGCCGCTTTTGTGCCGTCGCCCAAATTAAGGGCGTTCATGGCAATAATGTCTCCAACCTCAAGGGCGGCCCCGAAGAAGCCGTCCGAGCCGCGTGGCCGGCCAAGATGGCGGAGGAGAGGAGCGGGGGATGGGCGTTTATGGCGGGAAAAAACCGCCACGCCGGAGGAACGACCGGGACATTCATCGGTCACTAAACTATCACCCATCAAGGGCGAATCAGGTTGTAAAACCCCCGCATCCCCTCTAGAAGCGCTCCAGCAATCCGGGGAGCGACCCTTTGCGCCCTCGCCCTCCGACGCCATTGCCACGAGGAGAAGAATCGGGGAACCCCCTGCCCGCTATAAAAAGGTAAAATTACCTGCTTGCCGCTCCGAGCTGTAACGAACTGGTGTCCCAGTGAGTAGCTGCAATGAACGTTTAAAGAAACGTCGAATTAAACGCCTTAAAGACGTTTAAAATTTTTTTTTTTTTTTTTTTTTTTTAAACGGAGCCAGCGGGAGGGGGGAGAAAAGGAGGGACCTGGCACCACCAGGTTTGCACTTGCTCAAAAGAGCCCTCAACCCCAGGCCTCAACAAAACCTAAGGATTAGGCTTGGAGGCCTAGCCAGAGCTGCTGCTGTGTGTGACCACCACCTGCTGAGATAGAGAACATACTGAGGAGTTTCCGGCAGCACATGACCACATATAGGGAGGCAAAAGTTTGCTCTCTATCTCCACCTGCTGGTAGATGGACACAACCCACCAGTCTATGGATTGATCAGCTTGATGATATGGAACTGCCTTTTGCTAGATGCTGATAATTAGGGAGGTGGGTCCATGCAAAGGTCAATCTGGGGGCTGCTTGAGAAGCCTGAGGCAGTAACCCTTTTGGGATTATACACAGAACCCAGAAACCTGTGAAGATGGTCTGTGAAGAACCCAACTCCTACAGGAACAGCAGGGTAAGTATTCTGGAACAGTTGTGCCTGTTAACAGAAAGGACAGTCAAAACTGCTACTTCGCTGGAGCAGGCATCAGATGCTTAGGTAGAGCACTCTGTCTTTGAGGAATGAGACACTGATTTTGTGGTGTTGAAGAATCATTGCAGTTCTGATTAAAAGACAATATCTGCTTGACAATAGAGAGGAGGAGAGTAGAACGGCCAACAGATTCTGCACAGTGGTGCAATGTAGAGCCCAGCCAAAACAGAAGATGAAAACGAAACTGGTCCATATGATTGCTGCCTTCTACTTAAGAAGAATCTTGGGCATTATTCCATTGCACATGGCAAAAAAGATCTCTAGTTTTCCAAGTTTATGAGAAGAAAAATTTAGAACAGGTAAATCTGTCCTTTCAAATATGTTCACAATATCAGCCAGGGTGAAATTAACAAATTACTTTTTCCACTTAAAATTTGCAACACATTTTAATCTAGTAATCCTCTGGTGAGGTAAACCCAAATTAAATTTGCACACTATCAGTTTTTAGAGGGATGCCCTTTCAGGATTTCAACATACTTGAAATTCAACTCATCTGCTTGCTACAACCATGATACATACTCTGCATGTAAAAATGGAATAGTAACGAGTCAGACTGGTTTGTCCACGACAATGCAGACACCACTGCAAGCTGAATGCCTATTTTGAGAAGAAAGCCAACACCAAATCTTATATGACTAGGGAACACAAACTATCACCCCCCACCCACCCACCCAAAACATAAATCACAGAAAAATGAGGCTGAAATGGAACACACATTAAGCAAAAAAAACAAACAAAAACATCCCAAACTAATAGTTTTCCAAATAATAAACGCACTGGGGGCTAGATTCTATATAAGGTGTCTAAAAACAAAACAACAACAACAAAAAATAATACTCAGCGCTATTCTATAAACCGCTCTTAGCACTTATGCCCAGGGATCACACCTAACTTTAGGTCAGATGCGGAGCCAGGTTGACAGCGCGGAGGGGGGGGGGGGGGGAGCGAAAGCAGCGTGAGAGCGGACTTCTGCCAGCGCACATTTTCAATGCAACACACTGAGAAAAAAATAGGCGCCAGCAGAACTCCATTTGGGGGAGCAGCCACTCCCCTGGTGCCCCCCCCCCCCCCAGCTACACCACTGCTTTAGGTACCAACTGAAACGTGGTGCAAATCCTTGTGCCTAAATTAGGCACATATCCCCTTTATTCTATAACTGTGTGTGTAAATTGTAGGAATGCCATCAATCTGCCCATGACCCTCCCATTTCTGCACCCTCACTTTTCGGACTGAAGTGTAAAAGTTAGGCATATATCCGGCACCTAAATTTACATGCATTAACTGCTAATTAAATCTACTTAGCACTAATAATTGTTTATTAGGATGCCAATTATCAGTGCTAATTGGCTCATTATTCAATTAAGTTAAACCAAAGTGCTCTTGTCAAAAGTATACAGCAAAGACCAAGCCACTGCCCTGTAAATTTCAACTGGCGATACTGCTTGAGTTTCCACCCAGGAAGTTGCCTACTTCTACAGTCTGTGTCCCAAAATTGGCAAGGAAAAACAGAGATTAAGTATACAGGTGTTTAATCATGAAGATGTGGAACCTATGCAGAACGCTAGGTTCAACTCTGGCCACCTTTTTGGGCAGATGGGATGGGCAGTGCAGGTACATAAGAACCTAAGAATAGCTATACTGGGGTAGACCGATGGTCCATATAGCCCAGTATCCTGCTTCCAGCAGTGACCACTCCAGATCACACGTACCTGGCAGAATCTCAAATAGTAGAAAGGATTCCATACTACCGATCCCAGGGACAGCAGTGGCTTTCCCCATTTCTATGTCAATAGAAGACTACATACTTTTCCTCCAGGAACTTCTCCAAACCTTTTTTAAACCCACTGTTACCACTTCCTCTGGTAATGTTGAGTGAAAAAATATTTCCTCCTATTCGTTTTAAAAGTATTACCATGTAACTTCATTGAGGTCTTTATCTGCCGACAATTGCTATGTTATTATGCTACTATGCATCCGCAAAGTATTGTCAGCTTAAAAATTCCAGCTACTCCTGAAAAGATACTTCCTGTTCCAAGCCCCCATTGCATAGCTATAATGAAATCCAGAAAACATGCTCTAATTTACACAAATCTTGATACAATAAAGGCTATCATATATATCTGCTGGAAGACGGTAAGAAAGGGCAAAGATAATGGATTAAGAAAACATACTAAAGCAGATGGCTCAAAGTGTATTCAGAGTTGTGTTAAGTTTTTACTTTTTGAGAAAAATTGTAGGTATAGTTTATATCACCAGCTATGTTCCACTGCATACACGTCTGCTCTACTTTTCAACATGGAAAGTTTTCACTGTATGATCTGGATTTATGGCTGGCTCCTGTTTGTGATTCAACAACCTTTTGACCCATATAAGTTTTAACCATGGACTTCAACAAGTAAATGACTGTGCACTTGAAAAGAATGTTTATTCAGGTGGAACTTTAATGGAGTCACACAGGAGCAGTTTACAATGAGTGCTGTTTTAGTGGGCAATTGCTACTGGGCCACAAGGAAGATAAGTGTGAAATTGATACTGAAAATGTATTCATTTTGAACTGTGTCTTGAAAATTGTGTCAGTACATAGAATATCGAATACACTCACTCTGCATACTTTTGCAACTTCAGGGAAAACTACTAGCAAAAAGCCAAAAGGCAATGTTTTCTGGAATCTGTACAACAAACTCATCTGCAGCATATTTTCACAGTTGTGAAAATGAAAGCAGAAGAAACAAGTGAATTTAAAACAAAAGAAAGCATATACGATTTGAAAATCAAAGAACACCCCCCTCAGGGCAGTTTAATGGAGAGCCAACCCTAAATATTTTGCCTACACTGAACACTGTCATGTATAAAAGTGCTTCCAGAGCATTTGCTATTTATTATCAAATCCGCAACCAAAAAACATAGTTGGGGGCACTTACTAATGATTAGCATGTGTTAGTGCCATTATCACATGTTATCTGCCACAGAGGCCATATGATGCCCTTCAACAAATAATGGACAATAGCAGTATCAACACACACTATGTTAGTAAATGACCCCAACTATATTTCAATTTCGCCTAAAACTTTTATCTTCTTTCAACTATCATTTTATTGCTACTCATTTAATTTCTGTATAGATATGGTCTTTATTTATGATTTACATTTATAGAACACTCATTCAAAACAGTTCCAGACAATTACTATTTGCTAGCCCCCACTGGGAACATCTGGATTTATTTATTTTTTTCAACTGGATGACAAAGAAATTGTCTTAGTGTAAGAATGACCCCAACTCCATTTGGATAGGGCCCAAACATAATATACATGTACATACAGTGAACCTTGCAAACATTATTCAACTATCTATTACCACTCAGTGTCAGACATTTCTACAAATAGCAAACAAATTAACACAATAAGAAATTCTATCAGCTTATATTATTTCTTAATTTATTATTTTCTTTCTTTCTTTGTCAGAGGGTTTTTTTTTCTACATCTGCTCTAGATATCCATGGAGCCAACTTCAGACTTCAGGTATAGTCATGAGATGAACATACATGCTGTTTTTCTTCCTCATAAGTGGCTGTGGGTCAAACAAAGCTTCACATAATTGGAAGCAATTTGCGACCCTGGAACAGGTAGGCCATCAAGCAATATTAAGAACAATGTAAAATAAATGACAGAAAAAGAAAGAAAGAATGTGGTTTTAAAGACTTGGCCCTCCTGGGAGCATATAAGAAGAGAGAGTGTTGGGGGGGGGGGGGGGGCGGATTCCATGAAGTTAACCTGCCAGGGAAGCAGAGGGAGCTACAAAGGGAAAATGAGAGACAGAGAATGATGTCAATATAACCAGGAGGTTGCTAGGTAAGAAGAAATGTATTCTTACATGATAATTTCTTTTCCTTAAGTCCTGTTAGTCAAGGCCAGACTAGTGGGTTGTCCTCCCAACCAGCAGATGGAGACAAAGAACACTGATTTTCAGTAACATCATTACCACTATATGGATTGTACAATCCTGGTGCTCTGCTAAAGCTGATGATAAAGCCCCCTGGAACCAAAAATAATCACAAACCCAAAAAAACAACAAAGACAACCTTGAACAAATTATACATAACAGCTATTCATATATACCACTACCACCTCACAGTTTTACGCGGTTAACATTAAAAGAAACTAGAATAAACATCTAGGAATTACATAAGATAAGATAATAAAAATCATTTACAATTCCTCCATTAATATATTTTCCAAAAAGAAACGTTTTCAAATAATTTCTAAAATCTTTGTAGCTATAGGAGTAAAGAAGAAGGTTAGAAATCTCCTTCCCTATTTAACTGCCTGAAAAGCAAGTAGTGACTCAAATTTCATCCCCTCCCCCCCAAGTTCAGAGTACAATACTAATCATATTGATAAAGTGCCCTAACGGCATCCTGAAAAAAAAACCCTTGATCCCATAAGCATCTAATGCTCCATATAAAAATTCCCAGATGATCATGTCAAATGCTTTTTCTGTATCAAAGCTAATAAGTGTCAAAGGTACTTGCATTTGTCGCTTTATTTCCAAGGTTGCTATAATCTGGCATACATTTTTAACTATATATCTCTTTTTCACAAATCCTACTTGGGGCTCTGGAATAATATAAGGCAACACGTTCAATAGTCTGATAACTAGAACCTTAGCCAGCAATTTTTTTAATCATTCAGTAAAGATATTGGTCTATAAGATTCTGGCATTGTCAAGTCTTTCCCAGGCTTCCATAATACTATTTGTGCTCTATTAAGAAACTTTGATAATTTTCCCCTGCTTGTTGATAATATTAAACACATTTGTCACCAGCCCTACAGTTTCTTCTCTCAATCCTATATAATAAAATGCACCTCCAACATTCTGAAGCTGACTGCATGGCTGAGGCATTCCTGCTCTCTGTATCCATCTCCTGAATTGACATCATGTATTTCCGGGTTTGGCACACGCAGAAGTGACCAACCACACGAGGTTTCTCAGCTTCAGAATGTTGGAGGTGCATTCTATTAAATAGGATTGGTCAGTTCCTTGAAGCACAGCCAGAGCTCAGTGTCCTGCACACAGTGCTTTTTTTGTGCCGGTACGCAACGGTACGACGTACCGGCACCTTTTTCTCCTCCTCCCCTCCCCTCCCATTACTTCCAGCGATTCTCCGCCTCTCTCCTGCCCTCCCATCGACGTGCAGCGATTTTTCCGTCCCTCCCCTGCCCTCACCTCTCTCATATCCAGCGATTCTTCGTCCCTCAACGTCCTCCTTCACTGCCTGTCAGCCAGTCGGACTCAGAAGCGAACGGTGCAGGCAGCGATTGGCTGGCAGCGTCGTAGCTTCCCTCTGCAAGTCCCGCCTATGCGTAAACAGGAAGTTGTAGGCGGGACATGCAGAGGGAAGCTACGACGCTGCCAGCCAATCGCTGCCTGCACCGTTCGCTTCTGAGTCCGACGCTGGCTGGCAGGCAGTGAAGGAGGACGTTGAGGGACGAAGAATCGCTGGATATGAGAGAGGTGAGGGCAGGGGAGGGACAGAAAAATCGCTGCACGTCGATGGGAGGGCAGGGGAGAGGCGGAGAATCGCTGGAAATAATGGGAGGGAAGGGCAGGGGAGAGAGAACTGCTGGAAATCAATGGGATGGGAGGGAAGAGCAGGGGAGAGAGAATTGCTGGACATAGGATGGGATGGGAGGGAAGGGCAAGGGAGAGAGAATTGCTGGACATGGGAAGGGCAGGGTAGAGAGAATTGCTGGACATGGGATGGGAGGGAAGGGCAGGGGAGAGAGAATTGCTGGAAATCAATGGGATGGGAGGGAAGGGCAGGGGAGAGAGAATTGCTGGACATGGGATGGGAGGGAAGGGCAGGGGAGAGAGAATTGCTGGACATGGGAAGGGCAGGGGAGAGAGAATTGGACATGGGATGGGAGGGAAGGGCAGGGGAGAGAGAATTGCTGGAAATCAATGGGATGGGAGGGAAGGGCAGGGGAGAGAGAATTGCTGGAAATCAATGGGATGGGAGGGAAGGGCAAGGGAGAGAGAATTGCTGGACATGGGAAGGGCAGGGGAGAGAGAATTGCTGGACATGGGAAGGGCAGGGGAGAGAGAATTGCTGGACATTGGATGGGCTGGGAGGGAAGGGCAAGGGAGAGAGAATTGCTGGACATGTGAAGGGCAGGGGAGAGAGAATTGCTGGACATGGGAGGGAAGGGCAGGGGAGAGAGAATTGCTGGACATGGGATGGGAGGGAAGGGCAGGGGAAAGAGAATTGCTGGACATTGATAGGAGGGCAGGGATGAGATAATTGCTGATCATGGAGGGGAGGGCAGGCAAGATAGAATTGCTGGACATGGAGGGGAGAGAGGAGAATTGCTGGACGGGGAGGGGAGGACAGGGAAGAGAGAATTGCTGGACATGGAGGGGAAAGAGGAGAATCGCTGGACAGGGAAGAGAGAATTGCTGGACATGGATGAGAGGAGAGAGAGGAGAAATGCTAGAAATGGATGGAGAGGAGAGCAGGAGATAGAGGAGAATTGCTGGACATGGATGGAGGAGTTGGCTAGGAGAGAGGAGAAATGCTGACTTGGATGGAGGAGAGGGGAGAGAGAATTATTGCTTTATATGGATATAGAGGAGGGGATGAGAGATGAGAAATGCTGGACATGGATGGAGGGGAAGAGAGAGGAGAAGTGCTGGACATGAATGGAGGGGAGGAAAGAAAAAAGAAGATGCACATGGATGGAGATGAGGGAAAGGGAAGAGGAGAAAAACTGCACATGGATGGAGAAAATAGGCAAAAGCTGGATCCATGTTATACCTCCTCCAGTCAATTCCATGGAGGAGGACCCAGCTTTTACTTATGGATGCAGGGCAACAAAAGAAGAAGAAAGGAGGAAAGTAAAGAAATAAATGGAAAGAAAGCCCTGGAAACGGAGTTAAGAGAACAGATAGAGAGCAGCAGAATCAGAGACTGGGACCAATATGGATAGAAAAACAAAGTCACCAGACAACAAAGGTAGAAAAAATCATTTTATTTTCATTTTAGTGTTTGGAATTTGTCTTATTTTGCACTGGGTATACCGGAGCTGTAAGAGCTTACAGAAATTATTTATAATGAAAAAAAATCACATTATTTTTTCTCCTATACTAGTATAATATTTTCAATGATGTCTGTTTATATGCGCCATGGCTGGTAAAAGGGGTGTGGCTAATGTGGGTGTGGCTATAATAGTGGCGGTGCCATGTGTGGTGACCCCGCCCACAATGAGTACCGGCACCTTTTTTTCTACAAAAAAAGCACTGCCTGCACATAACGCTCAGACACCAGAGAGAGGGGGGGGGGGCCTGAAACACCAGAGAAAGGGAGGGAGGGGGGCCTGACACCAGACAGGGGGGGGTGGAGGTATCTCTGTCACATACACACTCTCTCTCTCACAGTCAATGTCTTTCTCTCTCTCACTCTCACACACTGTCTCTCACACACTCTATGTCTCACACTGTATCACATTCACTCTCTATGTATCACACAGTCACTCACACACTCTCTTGGTCTCATACACTCAGTCTCACAGAGAGTCTGTGTCTTACACACACACTCTCTCTCTCGCACACACTGTATTCTGTGTGAAACACACACTCTCTCTCTCACACTGTGTCTCACATACGCACTTGCACACACTCTCATTCTCACACACTCTCTCTCTCACAGACACACTTGCACCCAGACTCACTCTCTCTCTCTCACACACACACACACTCGCACATT
Source organism: Microcaecilia unicolor (assembly GCF_901765095.1). Taxonomy (NCBI): domain Eukaryota; kingdom Metazoa; phylum Chordata; class Amphibia; order Gymnophiona; family Siphonopidae; genus Microcaecilia; species Microcaecilia unicolor. The sequence continues at coordinate 177,092,627 of NC_044039.1, read as the reverse complement.
CACTCTCTCTCTCTCACACAGTCACTCTCACATACACTTTCTCAAACATACACACTCCGAGGAAAACCTTGCTAGTGCCCATTTCATTTGTGTCAGAAACAGGCCTTTTTTACTAGTAATTTATAAAACTCACTCCGAAATTTTTGACTCCTTTCTAGAAAGCATTGCCACTGTACAGTTGTCCAGGCCTACCTGTTGGAAGGAGTCTCATTCTCATCCAACAGAGATGGCCTCTCATAATCTCCGACTGATGGGACCTACATACCATGGCTATGCTTTACATTGGCGATAAAGACCCCCCCCCCCCCCCGGGTCATCCACCAAGAGAGTCTTGTTTCAACTTCCTCCAAATGAGATTTCAAGAGGAGCTCTCAGCCTTCCTCCGGCAGAATGCAGTAGAACCAGTTCCTCCACTGGACAGGGGTCGAGGGTTCTACTCCAGATATTTTCTCATTCCAAAAAAGACAGGTGTTTGACAACCAATTCTTGATCTACGAGACCTGAACAAGTTTCTCCTCAAAGAAACGTTTTGCATGGTATCCCTGGGGTCACTACTTCCCACGTAACAACTCAATGGTTGGCTCTGCTCTCTAGACCTCAAGGAGGCATATACCCATTTATCTATTCTCCCTGCACTCTGAAAATTCCTTCACTTCCGCTGTGGAGCTGTACACTGTCAGTACAAGGGCTTACCGTTGGGCTTGGCCTTATGTTTGTGCAGCGCTGCGTACGCCTTGTAGCGCTATAGAAATGCTAAATAGTAGTAGTAGGCTCCTTGAGTCTTCACAAAGTGTGTAGTAGTAGCTGCAATACTTCGCACGTGGGGCATCCACGTCTTCCCATACCTGGAAGATTGGTTAATTAAAGCAGCCTCTCAGGAGGCCGCCAGAGCTTCCATACAGTTCATGATATGACTATTAGAACTCCTCGGGTTTTTCATCAGCTATCCCAAATCACATCTTCAGCTGGAGGGGATCTCCTTGACACAACTCAAGGTTGAGCATTCCCCAACTGAGGGCAAACAATATACTACATCTTGCCACTCAGGTATCCCAGTCAACTTGTATATCTGCTCGACAGATACTTTGCCTCCTCGGTCATAAGGCTTCAACAGGCCATGCAACACCATTGGCTTGTTTTCACTTTCAAATTCCTCAGTGGCTACTCTCTTCTCAATAGTCCTAAACCATGGGATTACTATCCGCTCAAATCTAAATAACTCCACAGCTACGCTATTCTCTACAGTGGTGGAAGGTGTCCCACAATCTCACCCAAAGCCTTCTGTTCCAACCCCTTTCAAATTACAAGGTTCTCACCACAGATGCTTCCATGGATGTGGTAATTGTATTTTTTTCAAACCCTGCACATTTCTGTATTCTATACATTACGTCAATTTTATTTGGGGCAATCTGAACTGTCAGAGGGGCCAACCAAATTTTTTTTTAGTAAAGTACTTCTTATAACAGAATGGAGGAGAGCTGTAATACCCTCTCTTGGTAGAGAGTCAATCTAGAACTTTAAAAAGTTCTGAACAAAGTTCTTCCTGTTTCTAGTTTAAATGGTATAGCTCAAGCTATCTCACAAAGCCTGGAAAGGATATACTTTCTGAGAGAGATTTACATCTCTGAGGTAGTGGAGAAGGATCAGATGGAATGTCATAGGACTCCTCATCTAAGAGGTCCTGTAGGTCTTGATCTGTCCCCCAGGAGAGGTCCGAGTTTGACTCTTCAGAGTACTGCTGTGAGGAGTACAGGAAAGACAGTGTTGACCAGAATGTCAGCTTTGCGTTGAAGCAAATGAGCTTCTTAAGTTGGAGAGAGCTCTTCTGCCGATGATGATGCATGCATCTTTCTGATGCAAGCTGCCCCCAACAGCCAATGGTGAGCCAGTGTGTGGACCTCTCCCATGACTATCTCTCTGATTTATGCATGGGCTGTAAAGACTGCAGCTGCAGTAGCCCTGAAAGCACTTCCTTGAGCATGGCCCAGATTTCCTCATAAAGGGTAGGTGTTGGAACCGACTGAGAAAGCAGCATGGACGCAGTCTGAGAGATAGCCTTTGCAGGCGTAGGAGATCTGGAAGACCTTGAAGGCTCTCGATGTGATATGAGCTGGAGAGGAGAGCAGTCACTACAGCACAGACATTTCCTGTGCATCGAGGACATTGATACAGGGGAGATATGGGCCACATGTCTGGAGGAGGAAGAAAGATGGCGACACTTCTTAGGTTTTTTGCACTGCAGATCCTTCAATGTACGCAGCATCGATGACAAGGACGTAGAATCCTGATGCATTCGCAGCATCCAGTCCAATATAGCACTCGGTGCTGCATGGATGCACCCAACGCAGATGTAACCCTCCATTGCCCCATGTAAGCCGCATTGAGCCTGCCATGAGTGGGAAAGTGCGGGGTACAAATGTAACAAAAAAAAAAAAAGTATAGAGTCTCCTGCCATGCTCAATGTCAACACAGAACTAAATTTTTTTCCCAATAGACTCTGTGGGTTGTAAGGGACCTTGCCTTCATATGCTGACAGAGATTACAGTGAATGTCTCAGTGGTCTGGACCTAGGCACTGAATATGCCAATTATGGGAGTCTTTGCCTGAAATAGTCCTATTGCATTGAGTATACTTCTTAAGGCCACTCGGCACTCTCGATGACATGGAGGGAAAAACAGCCGACGTGAGGTCAAAAGGCTCTGTGACCCCAGGAGCTCAAGTTATTCCACACCCAAAATAGGCTTATTTTTTATTTTATTTGTTGCATTTGTATCCCACCTCTTTGCAGGCTCAAAGTGGCTTACAATACATCATGAGTAGTGGAAGAATGTTAGTAGATAAATATTTGGTATTACAGGATCTTGGTCAGCATGATGTTAATAAAACAAACTAAAATAGTATACAAGCAGATATTAAGAAACAGTTCTGAATATGGATGTGCGTGTTGTACATGTTTACATTTGTTGATCTTTGTGGTACGCTTTATTAAAGAGATGTGTCTTCAGTAGTATGCGGAAGTTCGTTCTTTCATATATCGATTTCAAACTGCGCGGCAGTACGTTCCATAACTGTGTGCTCAGGTAGGTAAAGTCTGACGCATGCATTGTTTTGTATTTCATTCCTTTACAGTTGGGGAAGTGCAGATCAAGGAATGTACGGGATGATCTTTTGGCATTCCTAGGTGGTAGGTCTATCAGGTCTGACATGTAAGCTGGTGCGTCACCATGGATAATTTTATGAACTAGAAGGCATATTTTGAACATGATGCGTTCCTTAAGTGGGAGTCAGTGTAACTTTTCTCGTAGGGGCTTTCCGCTTTCAAACTTTGGTTTGCCAAATATGAGTCTGGCTGCAGTGTTCTGGGCTGTCTGGAGTTTCTTGATTATTTGTTCTTTGCAGCCGGCATATAGTGCGTTGCAATAGTCTAAATGACTGAGCACCATTGATTGTACCAGGTGGCGGAAAACATTCCTTGGGAAGAAAGGTCTTATTCTTTTTAATTTCCACATTGAGTGGAACATCTTTTTGGTTGTGTTTTTCGCGTGGTTCTCTAGTGTTAGGTGTCGATCAATAGTGACTCTACTACTACTACTACTATTTAGCATTTCTATAGCGCTACAAGGCGTACGCAGCGCTGCACAAACATAGAAGAAAGACAGTCCCTGCTCAAAGAGCTTACAATCTAATAGACAAAAATAAATAAATAAAGTAAGCAAATCAAATCAATTAATGTGAACGGGAAGGAAGAGAGGAGGGTAGGTGGAGGCGAGTGGTTACAAGTGGCTACGAGTCAAAAGCAATGTTAAAGAGGTGGGCTTTCAGTCTAGATTTAAAGGTGGCCAAGGATGGGGCAAGACGTAGGGGCTCAGGAAGTTTATTCCAGGCGTAGGGTGCAGCGAGACAGAAGGCGCGAAGTCTGGAGTTGGCAGTAGTGGAGAAGGGAACAGATAAGAAGGATTTATCCATGGAGCGGAGTGCACGGGAAGGGGTGTAGGGAAGGACGAGTGTGGAGAGATACTGGGGAGCAGCAGAGTGAGTACATTTATAGGTTAGTAGAAGAAGTTTTAACAGGATGCGAAAACAGATAGGGAGCCAGTGAAGGGTCTTGAGGAGAGGGGTAGTATGAGTAAAGCGACCCTGGCGGAAGATGAGACGAGCAGCAGAGTTTTGAACCGACTGGAGAGGGGAGAGGTGACTAAGTGGGAGGCCAGCAAGAAGCAGATTGCAGTAGTCTAAACGAGAGGTGACAAGGGTGTGGATGAGGGTTTTGGTAGAGTGCTCGGAAAGAAAGGGGCGGATTTTACGGATGTTGTAAAGAAAGAAACGACAGGTCTTGGCAATCTGCTGGATATGAGCAGAGAAGGAGAGAGAAGAGTCAAAGATGACCCCAAGGTTTCGAGCTGAGGAGACAGGGAGAATGAGAGAGCCATCAACAGAAATAGAAAACGGGGGGAGCGGGGAGGTGGGTTTGGGGGGGGGAAATGAGAAGCTCGGTTTTGGTCATATTTAATTTCAGGTGGCGTTGAGACATCCAGACAGCAATGTCAGACAAGCACGCTGAAACTTTGGTTTGGATGCAAGGTGAGATATCAGGGGTAGAAAGGTAGATTTGGGAGTCATCAGCATAGAGATGGTAGGAAAAGCCATGGGATGAGATTAATGAACCAAGGGAAGAAGTGTAGATAGAAAAGAGGAGGGGACCAAGAACAGAACCCTGAGATAGGAAGGTTTAGAGTTGGTGTGTTAATGGCAGTGAATTCTTTCTTGTTGTGCTGTGAGGTGAGTATTAGGCACTGGGTTTTGTCTGCATTAAGTTTTAGCCGAAATGCGTCTGCCCAAGAGTGCATGATATTGAGACTTTGGTTGATGTCACTGGAAATTTCTTTTAGGTCTTGTTTGAATGGGATGTAGATCGTTACGTCATCTGCGTAAATGTATGGATTAAGGTTTTGATTTGATAGTAATTTGGCCAAGGGTATCATCATTAAGTTGAATAGAGTCGGCGAGAGGGGGGATCCTTGTGGTACTCCGCATTCAGGTACCCATGCGGCTGAGATAGTCGAATTAGATGTCACTTGGTATGATCTTGTGGTTAAGGATCCCTTGAACCAATTGAGGACATTGCCTCCAATTCCGAAGTAATCAAGGATGTGTAATAAAATTCCGTGGTCAACCATGTCAAAAGTGCTTGACATGTCGAATTGTAAAAGTAGTATGTTCCTGCCAGATGCAATCGTTTGTTTGAATTTGGTCATGAGAGTTGCTAATACTGTTTCGGTGCTGTGATTAGCCCGAAATCCTGATTGGGAATCGTAAAGAATTGAAAATTTATCTAGATAGTTTGTAAGGTGCTTGGTCACCAATCCTTCCGTTAGTTTGGTTATTAAGGGAATGGATGCTACTGGTCTGTAGTTAGTTAATTCACTGGCACTTTTCTTTGCGTCTTTGGGTATGGGGGTAAGTAAAATGTTACCTTTTTCCTTCAGGAAAAGTCCATTTTGTAGCATGTAGTTCAGGTGTTTCGTTATGTCGTTTATGAATTGTTAAGGAGCAGATGTCATTAGGTTGTTTGGCCATATATCTAGTCTGCAATGAGATTTAGCAAATTGTTTGAGCGTTTGGGAGATGATGTTCTCCGATAATATCTCGAAGTTAGTCCAGGTCCTGTCCGCTGGGTGGATGCCAGGGGCTGGGTCTAGGCCGTTAAGGAGTTCAGCATAGTCAATGGTGCTGACAGGTATTTTCAGTCGTAATTGTACTATTTTTTCATTGAAGTATCTCGCGAGATTGTCTGCTCCAGGGGTGTCTTTGCTGTTAGTTGTGACTGGTGTGATATCTAATAGTTTGTTCACGAGTTGGAAAAGTTTATGTGTGTCCTTGTAATTTGGTCCAATTATTGTTTTGTAGTGTAGTCTTTTGGTTTGTCTTATGGTGTATTTGTATTTTCTGTGAAGTTGTTTCCAGTCGTTAAGTGTATTGTCGTCTTTCTTTTTATTCCAAGCTCATTCTAACCTTCTGACTTGTGTTTTGAGTTTTTCCAACTCTTCGTTGAACTAAGGTGTTGAGTTCTTTCTGTGTGAGTTGTTTGGGTTGGAGCAATATTGTCTAGTGTAAGTCTGCATCTATCATCCCATTCTGAGAGGAATTGGATTGTATCTGTTTTTATTGACCATTCATCGTGATAAATCTGTTGCCAAAATATTACCGGGTCTATTTTTCCTCTCGTGGTGTAGGTTTTCCTTTCTTGTTTAATCGGTAGTCCTTTTGTTCGCCATTGGAGGGAAATGTTTGCTTTATAGTGGTCTGACCATGGTACTGGTGTCCATTTTGTGTCTGTTAGTATAAGGTTTGTATCGAGATCAAAGTTGTGTGTAATGATGTCTAGAGTGTGTCCTTTTCTGTGGGTAGGTTGTGTGTGTGTCCTATGAAGGTCCCATAATTGTAGGAACTCGTCGCATTCTTGGGTGTTGGTTGAATTGTGATCTTCAAGATGAAGATTGATATCTCCTATTATGATGAGATTTGAGCTGGAGACACAGGTGTTCGAGATGAAATGCATGAGGTATGTTTGGGATTCTTGCCAGTTGCCTGGTGGTCTAAAGAGCAGGACTGCGGTAAGGTGTTCTTGCAGGTTTGGGTGGTTAATTCTTACCGAAGCGATTTCAAGTTGCGATAGAATAGTTTCGGTTATTGTTGTGATGATAAACTCGGATTTGTATATAATTGCTATTCCTCCTCCTCTTTTTCCGTTTCTTGTCCAGTGGTTAATTTTGTATCCCGGTGGACATAGACCTAGGATTATAGGGTCTTTAAGGTCATGAATCCAGGTTTCAGTGATGAATAGGAGGTCCAGATTGTCTGCGATGATCCAATCTGTTATAAACGCTGTTTTAGTTATCACTGATCTGGCGTTTATGTATCCCATTTGGATTTGTTTGTAGGGTTCAGTTCGGGACTTGGTTGTGTTGATTTTTATTATTTGTCTGTTTTCTTGGTATTTGGTTTTGTTATGTCTTTTCTTCTCTTTCTGTTGGTTATTTCCGTATGTGTTTGTTTTTAGTTTTAGTTGGTTGTTATTCTTTTGGTTTGTTGTGCTGTTGTAGGATTGTCTGTGGTCTTTGTGTGTTGTGGGAAGATTGTTGCTTATGTTGGGAGTGGTCCACACGTGGCAGATTAAGGGAAGGAAGTAGATTAGCATGAGTAGATTGTTGGGGTGCATGTTGGCTTTGTTTAGTGTTTAGTTAAACTAGTGAGGAAATATACCTGTTCAGACTATTTGAGGCAAGGAATTAAAGTTCAGTCTTTGTTTCCCGTGTATTGAATTGCCGTCATCCAAGTACATTTGGAAGCAATGCCTGCAAGACTTGAGCTGGTGTCATAGATTGTGATTGGGAGTGAGCCTATTTAGTCCTTTGTGAGCATTGAAGCTACTCCTCAAACAGATCTCCCTAGCCTGTTCTTGTCAGCTCCCGATTAGGCTCCGGTTCAGAGACCTTCAGGTGGCTTCTTTGGCAAAACAAAGCAAAAACTCCTCGCTAAGGTCTTCGGTCTATGGGCCGGCCGGTCTCGTCACTTCTTCCCCACTCCGGTCTGGGACGTGGCAGGTAGGCAGTCCCAGTCCATCTCAGGGCCTCTTTCCTGCTCGCCCGCTCGACTTGGAGCGTTGCGATCGTCTCGCCCAGGGAGTCGTTCGATCTTGCCGCGTCTTCTCCACTCCGCTCTGGGGCGCGGCAAGCCGACAGTCTCGATTAGCCTCGAGCCTCTCGCCTGCTCGGTCAGTCCAGATGATCTGTCCGGTCGGGCATGTCGGGCCACGAGGTCAGCCATGGCCAGCTCACCTATTCGCCCCGATCGCCCTGGAGAGTCGCGATCTCGATCCGGTCTGGGGAGCCTATTCAGTTGCGATTTTGTTTTGTTTTAGACCGCTAGGTTTGGGTTGATCCGATCAGTTCAGTTAGGCCCAGATGGGCTTGTCTGATCGGGGGTGCGTCGGGACCGCGTGGTCAGCTGCAGCCAGGCCATCTCGGTCGGTCTTGGCCTTGCTCACCTGCGCTGCTCTTCGTGGTCCTGCAACTCCTCGGTCGACTGCGGATCAGCTCCGGTTCAGTTTTGGTCCATTCTGGTCCGGTTGGGAATGTCGCCAGGTAGTCCAGGTAAGTCTTGCTTCCTCTGGACCTCGGGAGCTCCCCACCTGGGCTCCTTACCTGCCAGCCATCTTGAGCAGCTTCCCAGGCAGGAAAATTGGCTCCGAGGCCTCTCAGGCTGAAAACTGAAAAACATTTTTAAAAATGTACAAAAAATGAGTAACTATTTAAATTATGACTGAAGATGATAAAATACGAGAAAAAATATCCCGAAAAAGGGAAGGCACCAAAAGGCAAAAGATTTTCAAGCTGAGGATAGAAAAGCACAACCTCTTTGCTCCGCACAAAAGAAAAGATTGCTTCTTTCAAGGATAGAATGCCGATCAAGACTCAAAGAAATAAAAGTGGGAGGATGACCAAGGATTCCAAAGGCTGAGAAGATGTATAATAATGCAAGAATTTTATTAAGGTATACGGACTCGACACAACGTTGTGTTTCGGCCATTAGGCCTGCATCAGGAGTCTACAATTGAATTTAAAAACACAAATTGAGAAACAATATATACATAGATAACATATATATATATATATATATACACACTGAAATATTTAAAACATTTTTAAAAAGTGTTAAAAATTTTTTAATTAAACCACTTATATGTTTTAAATATAAATAACAAAATAAATAAACATTATAAAATCCAATAAAAAAAACATTTAAAAATGAATTTGCACAAATGGCTAAATTTGGAATTAAGGTATTGCAATACATACAAATACATACGTACCGAAAGTCCTATATGGAGAGCAGCAGATAAGTGTACCTTTTAAGTAGAATATGAAAAAGTGACACGAAAAAATAAAAAAAGAAAAAAATAGAAGTCTAAGGCTTATGAGGATACTCGAGGTAGGCTTATTACATGAATATGGAAGCCACCGGTAAGAGTCAGTGAGCTAAATACTTTTATAATACGCTCACTGAGTGTCTGAAGCCGATTCTTCTATAAATTGGAATAATAGAGGGTTATTGTCTTGCTATTTATAGTAGACTTGAGAAAAGAAGATTAGCAAGTTCCATTAGTTTATTTAATTAATACATACAACATGTAATAAAGCAACATCGCATATATTTAAAATAATGTTCAAAGATAAAGAAATTGGTGTGCATATATAATTTAAAAATTAATAATATATAAATATATATTTTTTTGTCTTGATGCCTTACACGAATATGAAGAGTACAGAACATATATGAGTGATATATGTATTGGAAAATCAAAATAATAAAATAATACAGTATTTAAAAATATTTTTTAATTTTTAAAAGGAGTAGTAAAGGAGATTAATAAATGGCAGACTCATTAAAAAGATTGTGCATGAAGTGGAATAAATGAATATAGACGTGTGAATTATAAGTATGGTGGAACTAACCTTGTTATAAAATACCTTGGGAGATATTGATGAAGACAATTCTCAAAACAAAGAGGGTCCAGTTAAAAAGTAAAAAGGTAAAAATTTAAAAATGACGAATGAAATAAAATGGATTGACAAGAAGGTAATTGAACATAAAATAACATAAAATATATTGTATACCGATGGTAAAAGCATATGGTAAACAACTGACAAACTCCGATGCATAAATGGATCTTACACCTGGGTTCAGAGATTTCCTCAACCATGCTTGCTCAAATGTATCCACAGCCTCATCAACAGCTTCTCAAGGTGTATCATTAGGCTGTGCTTTTTCCAGTGTCTCCATATATTTATTCACCTCCTCTACACCCTCAAAAAAACTTTACTATCCCATTATGCACAAATTTTTAGTTTGGAAGGTAAAGAAGACTAGAGCAAATTTTCAGCTTTACTAACCTTGCACATTTTGGAGTAAATGCCTTCCAGAGAGCTGAGACCTTAGTGGAATAATCCTGAAAGCAGAGGAGTTTTCTGCCATTTTAATCCAAGGGATTTCAACCTCTAATAGCATTTAGTATCTCTTTTTTTGTATACATAGTTGAGCACTTAAAAAATTACCATCCTTAAGCAGTCTGTATTTTTGTGCCACAGCCCGACTACTACTACTACTATTTAGCATTTCTATAGCGCTACAAGGTGTACGCAGCGCTGCACAAACATAGAAGAAAGACAGTCCCTGCTCAAAGAGCGTACAATCTAATAGACAAAAAATAAAGTAAGCAAATCAAATCAATTAATGTGTACAGGAAGGAGGAGAGGAGAGTAGGTGGAGGCGAGTGGTTACGAGTCAAAAGCAATGTTAAAGAGGTGGGCTTTCAGTCTAGATTTAAAGGTGGCTAAGGATGGGGCAAGACGAAGGGGCTCAGGAAGTTTATTCCAGGCGTAGGGTGCAGGCGTGAAGTCTGGAGTTGGCAGTAGTGGAGAAGGGAACAGATAAGAAGGATTTATCCATGGAGCGGAGTGCACGGGAAGGGGTGCAGGGAAGGACGAGTGTGGAGAGATACTGGGGAGCAGCAGAGTGAGTACATTTATAGGTTAGTAGAAGAAGTTTGAACAGGATGCGAAAACGGATAGGGAGCCAGTGAAGCAACTTGAGGAGAGGGGTAGTATGAGTAAAGTGACCCTGGCGGAAGATGGGCCTTTCAATAGGCAACGGGCCAGCAACATTCTGCAGCTGCAGTGATTTGGATAGCCAATTTTCTAAAAATGTTCTCAAGTCTGCCTTAGCGAGCGATTCTGATAACCCAGTCATCTGCAAGTTATTCCTGCGGGAGTGGTTTTCCAGCTCATCCAATTTTGTTTCCAATGAAGACAACTGCCCCTTTATTTGGGAGCCTTTATCCACTGCATATAAACAGTCCTCCATCACCTCTATTCTGCTGAACTGATTGGAGCTCTGATGTAAGCACAGTAAACCACTGTTCCATACCATCTAGTTTATCTAGTATCTGCTGGAGCTAGAATCAGTAATGAAACCTTGATGATACCTAAAGAGGAAGGCGATTTAGGTTTCCCGAATTTCAAATATTATTATTGGTGTGCTATATTGAGATCTTACTTTATTGAAGAAATACAAAGTCTGAAGCCCACAGGATTAGGTTAGAAGCATGTAGGCTAAAATCTGAAGTTGATTCTGAAAGTGTTTATTCAATTATGAAATGCAAGAAGATGTTAACTTACCAGCTTTATTTTATTTTTTTGAATGACATCTTTATTATCCTTTTGGTACAACTCCATTTTCTTTTTGGTGTTCTCCACATCCACATTGTTAGTCAAATTAAAAACTAAATAAAAATTGGAAAGAGGAGAGGAAGAAGGGAGGAAAAACACCAGAAATTACCATTAACATACGGACAGTGGTCATGATCATATTAATTTACAACTGACCTAGTCTCACAGCCCGACCTAGAATATGTTCTTAAAACTATCCCCTGGTATTTGCAGTTAGTTAAATAAAGGCCACAGATGCATTATAAAAAGATCAACTTTCAGAAAGCATTCATAAAATGCAAAGAAAGCGATATATACGATATGCAAAATAGATTAGTGGTTAGTGCAGCAGCCTGAGAACCTGGGGAACTAGGTTTGATTCCCACTGTAGCTCCTTGTGACTCTGGGAAAGTCACTTAACCCTCCACTGCCCTAGGTACAAAAAACATGCCTGTATATAATATGTAAACCACTTTGATTGTAACCACTGAAAAGGCAGTACATCAAAGTCCCATCCCCTCCCCTCTTTCATTCTAATGAAAAGAAAAAGTTCCCAATATGTTGTGCAATACTTTTAAAGATATTTTTAAAGAGCCCACATCCAATAGTAACAGAAAAATGTAGGACACGTGAAGTTCAATTTCAATAAATAATTTGTGTGCTGTCCCCCTGTTTATGCTCATAGGCATTTTATTCTACTTGTTCTCCTCAAGATGGAAATAGGTTTAACAAAAAAAAGTAAAAGGGTTCCTCAAAAACTGAACTTACAATTTCAAAAGCATAAGTCATCAAAATTTCTAATTCCAACATTTCCTTGGGATATACTTCAATTTAGAAAATGAATCAAAAATAAAATCCTGCAGAAGTCAAACTGGTTAAAAAAGACAAACATACCCTTCTTTTCAAAAGTTATGTGTCTATCAAAGCAAACCCTCCATTTTGTTTGAAGCTGTAACTTTCAGAGCTGGAACTTGTAGTCATTATCTCTGCCTGAAGCTAAGAAAATTCAATGTGAAACCCAATGCACTGCAACCGAAGCAACTGCATACATAGCAGAACATTCCTCATTAAATAAATAGATCACTCAGAAAATTTAATTTGCCTCTCACCTAGACTTACAGCAATTCACAATAACATCAAAAAAATAACACAATAAAACAAGACCATAACCATCAAATACAATAAAAATCTGAAACACTCACCCCTCCCATCATCAAACAGCTCCCTCCTTCTTAGCTATAACTACTCACCCTACCTAACACTGACTCCTCCAGTCCTCCTAAACAGGTAAATTTTCACAGCCTTTCAAATCATCAAAAAAATCCAGATCTCCCTTGGTACATCATTTCAACAAATTGGCGCTACCACTGCAAAAAAACCCTTTCTCTAATAGAATTCTGATAAACCTGACCTAACCCAAGAATCACTAACAATCCTTGGCCAGCTGATCAAAGTACACTGCCCGACTTATAAACCTCCCATCTGATTCTACAGATATTTTGGACCAATAACTTCAATTTTACCCCACACTTGACAGGCAACCAATGCAGGGCCTTCAACATCTGTGACAAAAGATCATACCTCCCAATATCAGCTTAAGCTAGCCATTGTATTCTGTACCAACTGAATAAGCTGTGAACGTTTAGGCACACCAACACAGACCACACTACTGTAATCCAGTCATGACAGCTCTAACGCATGAGTTATTGTAGCTTAATTCCCTAATGAAAAATAAGGGCTTAACTACTTAATCATACTGTTTCCAAAATGACACCCAAACCAAAGTAGATATCCAAGTCAATCAACTCCATGTTCCCCTGAAATCCATAGTAAATCAATCTCTACCACCTTTATCACACCCCTCAGACCTAGCCTTACTCATCCTCGCAACCTCCAACTGGTGACATTCAACTGTAGTTTGGGCCATGCAACCAATTCCTTACTTGCAACAATAACACATTCAACATATCCTACCGTTCTGTTCCCTCATTAAACATTGGAACAACAGTCGATCATCATCCACATAAATACAGTATTTAACGTCCTCTTGTTAAGAATCACTCACGCAACAGCCTTAAATAAATATTGAATAAAAGTGCAGTTAGGGACACTGCTCATTAAAGTTCAGGAGTTGATGTCTAACACCACCATCTGAGGCCTCACCTCCAGAAAGAACTGCATCAATACACCACAACCCACTCCAATAACCCACCTCTGCTACGGCAAAAGAGAGTGATCCACCATTTCAAAAACTGTGGTTAAATCCAACTAGAACCACCCTCCAACATTTATCAATTCCATAAAGTAGGTTATCGAAAATTGTTGTCAGCACACTCTTCATACCATGAACACTGATACTCACCCAACCTAGGTCCAGAAAGTCCATCAATTGATATCTCATTACTTTCACCAAAACTTCCTAAAAACAGTACATTCGCAACAGGACAATAGTTTGACAACTCCAATTCACTATATGCATCCCATTTAAACACAGGGTTCACTACCATGGTTTTCTTCAACTCATAAGAGAATATACCCCTCCCCCCTTCAACGTAATCTATAAAACAGTCTCTACCCCCTCCAACACTGGGAAACCACTGACAACGCAATGGGACATTGCTAGTTACTCTTCCCCATTATAACAGGGCACCTATGTAAGAAATCCAAAAGGCCGTCTATTTTATAACAACATAGGTACCTATGTGATTTTATATAACAGGGTCCCAGAACCAGCCCCAATAGCATACGAATTATCACACAAATTTACACCTGCTCCAAAAAAGTATGTGTTTTCCAGTGTACTTTATAAAACACGCATGTACACCACACTTTGACCTCTGCTCCACATAAACTCCCCCCGAACACACATATGTAGATAGGATAAAAAATAGCTACACTCTTTTTCACACAAGTATACAGTTATATAAAAACAGTTCTCCATGTGTAAAACAGCCTTCGTATGCTGAAAAAAGCTTTGCAAAATTATCCCCTTAAATAAAGACAAAGTAATCACCGGAACCAGGGGGTATATGTAAAAATATTTTGCCTGGTTCCTTTAACATACTTCAATGCAGAATCAGTGAATTGTCTGGACTGGTCTAGAATAATGAAGAGGAATGAATCATTTATTCCTTTCTCGTTATTTAGTACTGAAAAACTATTCCTCATTTTCCTATGCTGTCTTTGTGGTCCAGCTCGCTTCCTGATAGCATCAGCACAAAAAGTTCCATGTGCTAAATAACAGATGCATGCAGAAGTAAGAACAATGGGGTTAGCAGAGGCTCAGAAAAAGGATCTTTCTTGGTGCTTGAACACCCAGCAAGCAAGACCTACACCCCACAGGTTACAGCAATGAAAGCTGCCAGATAAATAACCTAATAAGTACAAAAATATAAAACCTTACTTTCAAAAGTAGGGTCTATTTATATTTCTATTTACCCTTTGACCAAAAGGAGGGGTTTACTTACAGCCCTACAACTAAAACTACTAAAAATTATGAATAAAGCAAAACAGATGGTTATATGGCAAAGGTTTAAAAGCAGCAGATTTCATTTTTCCTCATAAATCATAAAATCCCTTGATAGAAGGGGCCATGAGCCCTTAGGGCAAAGAAACAGAAGCTGATTTGTATGTGGCAATTATTTGCCTCCTTATTCATCTGGTACTGGTTGCTTTAGTGGTTACCCTGCCCTTTGACAGCTGCCGAAACATGACAAAAAGCCATTGTTTCTTCAATTCTATCTATCTATATAAATAAAGCACAGCAATCTCCATGACACTCTGCCTCTACAATAAGAGGTTCTTATGATTCATGAAGGATGGAGTCAGGGAAGGAGGAAGAAGGTACTAGAACTGCTCAGTACTGAGAAATAAACCTTAAGTTAAGACTACCTCAACCAATCAGGAATTATTATTCAATGAACTTTATTTTAGGAAATGCGCTCATGGAATGCTGGTGCCTGAGCCACACTGCTTTCTTCCTCCCATTCTGTCGCACCAGCCCCACCTTCCAGTTTAAAACCAAAGAATGGAGCTTAGAGCCATTCTAGTCCATCCTCTCCCACTGTTATACTTCTGTTTTAACAGGTGGGGAAAGAACAAGGAGTGCAGCGCATGGAATTCTTTCTAAACCCTCTGCATGTAAATACATGAGTGTGTATGTTGGGGGTGGTGGTGGGGGGATGGTTGGTGTGTATATCTGTGCATGTGTGTTTCTGTGTTGGAATATATATATATATATATATATATATATATATATATATATATATATATATATATATATATATATGCGCTTTCTGTGTATCTGTGATCAGGAGAGGAGATGAGAGGGAAAGGCAGTTGAAAAGGTGCACTTCCTTAATCACTACGTTACGGTGAGAATCTGTGTATGTATACTGCAGATTTTGGAACTGCTTCTCTCCTGGAAATGTACTGGGGCATATTTTTGTAAGAGGGCTCATTTCTCTTCTGCCCCCAACCACCCCATCTACCCCATGCAGGAACTTCACTTCTGCAGCACAGAAACTTCTGCCAGATCACATCCTCCCTCCTTGTGACTACAGCTGCCTTCCAGTTCTCACTGACCAGATTCTACCTAAAGTCTCTGTTGTTAGCTACAATGGAAGCTGAGAGGACAGACTCATTCACCTAGGGGTGGAGGTGCTAGAGACTGCGGATAGAGATTTTAAACTATTTTTAAAAAGGCCACATATTACCCATCTTTCTACCTTCTACACACTAATGAAAAATTCAGACATCTAAAAAAGCCGATTGACAATCCTAACCTGCTGAGTACATTTCAGAAGACCCCCTAAACATGTACACACAAATTATGCACATAGTTTGACAATGGCTTCAACTCGTCCTGACCTGGCATGGAGGGGTAGTTTTGGGGGTGGAACAATTTGTGGGATGGTGGGAAATTTGCAAGGTTTAGTTTTTGTGGGAGGGCAGTTTATAGGGTGATGGGGTAGTTGGAGTCATTTTTCAAAGAGGGGCAATTTGCAGGGGGTAGTTTTAGAGGTTGGAGGCAGTTTGGAGGGCAATTGCAGGGGGTATTTTTTTGGGGGGGGGATGAGACAGTTTGCAGGTGCTGTGGTAGTTGTGGGGGACTTTCTTTTGGAATGGGGCAGATGCAGGAGGAGAGTTTATGGAATTGTGTAACAATTGTGAAGGGTACATTTTGGGTATGGTAGTTGCAAGTGGAAGTAGCCCCTGCAACTGCCCTCCAACCTCTAAAACTACACCCTGCAAATTGCCCCTCTTTGAAAAATGGCATTCAGTCAACCAGAGGAAGGCCTGTTGTAATAGCTGCTGGCAACTGCAAAGTTTGTAGAATTGGAAAGGAGAGGAGATAGAGGCCTAAGGGATAAGAGGAGGAAAGTAGGAAAACGTATTGGATCCGTGGAAGGGAACGAAGATCGGAAGGAGGAGAGACAATAACACAGAAGAAAATGAGTGAAATGCTGCATATAAAGGGAAGGGAAGTGGGGAGACAGGCTGCATATAAAGGGAAAGGAAGGGAAGGGAAGAAAGGAGACACTACACTAAAAGGGAAGGGAAGAGGGGAGACATGCTGCACATAAAGGGAACACCCCCTCCTTCTGGTGGGGGTCTTCAATCTGGTTGCAGATGTTAGTTTGGACAACTCCACGTCTCCTCGCACTCCACTGGGAAATAGAGGGAGGAGGAAGTTCTTTGGTGTGTGCCTGGCACTGAACTTAGTAGACTCTTGATGCTTACTATATCCAAAGGTCAAGGACTACACGCAGCTGTCAGGAGCCCATGAATCTTTCTCTAGGTTTGATTACATTTTGACCTCTGCCTCATACTTTCTCTCCATATTAGATGCTGGCAATAGAGCATTGGGTCTATTGCAGGGGTTCTTAACCCAGTCCTCAGCCAGTCAGGATATCCACAATGAATATGTAAAGAGATTAATTTGCATATAATTGAGGTAGTGCATACAAATTTATCTCATGCATACTCATTGAGGATATCCTGAAATCCTCTAGCCATGCTCCCATTTGGGTTGATGTGTAGAATGAGCCTTACTATCAGGCTCAGAGGAGCTGGGAGATTTCCATCTTATCTTGCTCAAAACAAGGAATTCCAAACATGCCTGTCTCAAAGATGAGAGGAGTTTAACCATAACAACAATCAACATTTAGTCATTCACCCTTTGATTTAGGAGACAGCCAAGTCAGTTGTCCAAGGTGACATTATCACCTATATGTGCTAGAAATAAACACATTTCCCAAGGTACTGTTTATCTGGAAAAGGCTCCCCATAAAGCTAGAGGGCCTATTCTTGTAAGCCTACCCCTGCCACTAGGGAAACCTATTTTTCAACCCAGGTGGCCCTCAATTATCTGCTTCATGCCCACACCCAAAAGATGCTGTTATACTGAAAATATTGCCTTTATAGGTTTGGGAACAAGTTGGGCAAATGAATGGCTCAAATAACCAAGACACGGCATGGGAGGCAGCAGGTGCTGTCTTTGAGGCATCCTGATGGAACCCTGAACTTCTCATGTAGAGGGGATTGAATGGTTGTTCCTGGACTATTATAAAAATAGCTATAAGGCGGATGTTGAATTTTCAGGTGAGAAATTTGTGGAATATTTACAGCAATCTGAGGTTCTGAAGTTTTCTGAAGATGCTGTTATTCATCTTAATAGCCCACTGCAGGTCAAAGAACTCTAGTCTGCGATAAAAAAGTTGAAAAATGTCACTGCTCCAGGGCCAAACAGCTTTTCTAATGAGTTTTATAAGGTGCTGAACACTCGACTTTGTGGGCCTTTGCTGGCTTATTTTACTATAGCGATAGCCAAGGAGGAACTCCCTCAATATCCTAATGAGGCCTTGATAACTCTGTTGAAGCCGGGAAAATTGGAGAAGAATCTTGATTCATACCATACCATTTCTTTGATAAATATAGATGCGAAACTGCTTTCCTGCATCCTGGCAGATAGACTAACTAGCCATTTACCATCTGTGATCAGGCTGGCTTTGTAACAGGCCGACAGTCTGTTCTCACTGTCCACAAAATTCTATTAGCCTTAGCACACAGTCAGAAGTATGATATTTCAGCCTTATTGGTTAGTTTGGATGCTGCTAAGGCTTTTGATAAAGTCAGTTGGCCCTTCCTTTTCCATACCTTGTCTCACATGGAAGTCATGGGGTAGTATCTAAAGGCTAAAAACTTTGTACGCACATCCTCAAGCTTCTTTGCTGGTGATTGGAGACTGTACAGAGTTCTTTGTAAGAAAGATACAGGAAAGAGGTGCCCTTTTACCCTCTTTTATTTGTCCTTTCTTTAAGCCTCTACTAAACACCTTGCAGGGGGAAGAAGAGGTGGTGGGTCTTCAGGTGGGTTGCACTATATTAAAAACTTAGTCCTCACTCAGCCATTGCGGTTGCTTTCATTGGCAATTGAGTTGACAGAGTAATATGGCCTCTTGTCTGGGTTCACCCTCAATTTGGATAAATCTTTGGCTCTTCCAATCCTTTCCTCAGTTTGTGTTAATTGGGTGGGTCCCTTTCCTTTAAAGTAGGCAGAAGGTCATCTCAAATATTTAGGAGTGCTTATTCCTTCTGACCCCTCTTGTCTTATATTCTCCTAACGTCAGCCCACTGCTGACAGATACCAAGTCTAAGCTACAGCGTGGCAGGCGTACCCTCTTTCATTGATGGGAAGAGTTGGTCTTTTTAACATGTTGATTGTATCATGTTGGCTGTATGTCTTTCAAAAGTTACCTTTGTATCTTAGAGTCAAAGATGAAAACTCCCTGCATAAAATGATTCAAGCTTATTTGTGGCAAGGAAAAAGACCTCGCTTTTCTATGAAAACGATTATGCTACAGAAAGGAGGTTTGAGACTCTTGAATATTCGCTACATGACAGTGAGCTGTAGCATACAATATATTAATGACTGCTTTTGGAATATTGTCTACTTCTCCTGTAGAACTTTCAATATTTTGTAAGACTCATTTCAGTTTTTATCTCCATGTGACCCCTAAACATCTCTCCACCATTGCTAGAGACTATATTATATACAAACCATTATGATTGGCTTGGAAGTGGATCTGCAAATCCCATAACATTGATGCCTCTGTGACCCCTCTGCTGCCCTTTCAAAACAAGGCCTTTCATCTCGGGGTGGATTTGTCCATTTACCTAACTTGGGAATCTAAGGGTCAGCAATATCTATATTAGGTGTTATCTGAGAATGGGAAACAAAGCCTTTGAAATGTTTTGTGATGTGTTTCATCTTTCGCATTGAGAGATCTTTGCTTATATACAGCTTCAGCTTTATGTGGCTTCTTTGGATCCTGGTGCTTTGACCTCAGAAATTTAGGAGATGCTCTCCACTGTGATCACAACTTAAAGTTCCTTTGACATTCCATCACCAGCATTTTAAGGACCATACTCCTTGTTTAGTTTTGGTAGACTGGAACAAGCATGGATGTCGGACTTGGTGGGGCTATACCGGAGGGCATACTATTTGCTGACATCAAGGGTATACGATCCATTATGGATCATGTGCCTTTGTGAGAAATGCAATACAAAATAAACATGCGGCTGTATGTTTCATCGAAGACGGCATATACGCTTAGACTTTGTCCTACCACATCCTGCTCTAAGGGTAAACATAAGGGTGTCTATGAGAAAATGAGGAAAATGGTTAAAAAGAAGCTGAAAGGGTCGGCCACAAAGGTTAGGACTTTAAAACAGGAATGGGCGTTGTTTAAAAATACCATCGTGGAAGCCAGACCACATGTATTCCACATATTAACAAAAGTAGAAAGAGGAGGAATAGGAAGTGACAACACGATCCTGAATGGCTGCCTAGCCCGACAGCTCCTTCACTTCCCAGCTTATTAATAGCATCCCTCAACATCACTTTAGACGAACAATGTTAAATCTTATAGCTAATTGACCCCAAAGGCTCCTGCTATCATGAGTAAAAATCCTGCCTCAACGCGTAAAGAGGGTGAGCGCCATTCAATTTGCCAGTCTGGTAAAGCGGTGCAGTGCCACGTGTCACCTGCTCCCCCCTTCACTTTCGGATTCTGATTCAGCAGTGTCCATGGCGGATACTTCAGTGAAGCAGACTAAAAGGCTTTCATCGAAGACACTACAACAGTGTTTGGCTGATATCAGGTCGGAAATAAAAATTTCAAAGGAGGAAATATTGGAAAAGTTGGACGTTATTAGTGTTGACTTATGGGAGCTGGGAGGCCGAGCTGAGGAATTGGAAGCGCAGGTGGATGAGCATGCGGAACAGCTTACACAATCTGAGACTCGGTTCGCGCAGGTCTCGGACTAGATGGATGAGCTACAATACAAAATCGACGATTTAGAAAACCGAGGACGCAGGAGGAATCTCCGATTTCGAGGTGTTCCAGAATCGGGTTGTACGTCATATTTGTGAGCAGCTCCTTGGTGAACTAGGTGGAGTGGAGAATATGGTGCTTGAACGAGCACATAGTACGCTGGGTTAGCCAACCCCGAATCAGCTGCGAGACATTGTGGTAAGATTTGCTAAATTTGCTGACAGAGAGACCCTGCTGCAAAGGGCCAAGCAGATGCCCGCTTTAGATTACAATGGTTCTAAGGTGTCTGTGTTTCAAGATATTTTGCAATTTACCCTGTCACAGAGATGTGCACTGATGTCAAGCTGGTGAGGAAAAGTGAGCCCTTGGGCCACTGCCGAGGAGCAGCAGCGGCAGACAAATCACCCAAACAAGAGGCAAGGCAGACCATAGACAGATGGGCACAGGCCGGACTGGAGCAGAAGCACTAAGCAGAAGCAGGAGAATAGTCCATGAATCACGCAGAGTCTTACCGGCAGGCAGCAAAGCAGCAGGGAAACCAGGAACCACACAGAGTCTGTAGGCTGGCGGCAATCAAAGTAAATCAGGAATCAAGCAAAGTCTTGGGCAGGCGGCAGACAGTAGAACAAACCAGGAAACAAGCAGAGTCTTGGGCAGGCAGCAGACTGTAGAATAAACCAGGAAACAAGCAGAGTCTTGGGCAGGCAGCAGACCGTAGAACAAACCAGGAAGCAAGCAGAGTCTTGGGCAGGCAGCAGACCGTAGAACAAACCAGGAAGCAAGCAGAGTCTTGGGCAGGCAGCAGACAGTAGAATAAACCAGGAAACCAGCAAGGTCAAAAACAGGCAAAACAAGCTTTCAGGGCAGGAATCGCAACAGACCAACAAGGACAAGAACAGAACTGAAGACCTCTATTGCCAAGGCAAAGTCTGAAAGTTCCCAGGTGCTTAATAAAGGCCATATACAAGGGAGTTCACCAGGTAAGGGTGCTGCTAAGATCCAAAAATCCCAAGCCAGTCTGGAAGGCTGAAAGATCTGGACCGGACCGGCATGACTTCTGGAACATGGGAAACAGCAAACAGACAGTCCATCACAGCCACCAGGTCTGACCACCAGGTGGTGAGATGAATAAGAGCATGAAACAGGGGCACAACCGTGACAACTGAAGCTTGCATAGGAACTTTTAAACAAAGGAAAAATTGCATATCGCTGGGCATTTCCCTTTGCCCTGTGCTTTTCTATTCAAGAAAAATCATATAGAGCCCGACATATGGAAGAGATCTGAAAGATTCTGTTGGACACAGAGGTAACAAATGTACCGATGCCTAAAGTGGTGCTGGCGCCATCGATGAGAGTGAAGCTTCAACAGTGGCAGAGAGTTTCTTCTAAAAAATGAGAAGGCTGTTCAGTTTGACTGAGTGCTTTAGATTACTCTAAATATGAGAATGACTGCATATTAATTTTATTGGACTTGAAGTTGCTTCAGTTTAATTTGGTAAATGATATGGTACTATAAGGGGGGGGCTTTCTCTCTCTTGCCTCCCCTCTCCTCCCCTTTCTTTTTTTTTCCTCTCTCATTGATACATGCATGAGTATCT
Organism: Microcaecilia unicolor; assembly: GCF_901765095.1. Taxonomy (NCBI): domain Eukaryota; kingdom Metazoa; phylum Chordata; class Amphibia; order Gymnophiona; family Siphonopidae; genus Microcaecilia; species Microcaecilia unicolor. The sequence continues at coordinate 177,070,425 of NC_044039.1, read as the reverse complement.
GGATGAATGTTGGGGGATTTAGGAAGTTGGGTGGAATTTGTAGGGTTAGCTGGGGGTGAGCTGGGTGAGTGAGGAGCAGGTTTGGGTGGGATTTTATTTGGGATAAGGGGTTGGTTCCTTGTCTGCCCATTCAGGGACTTTCGTGATCCGCTGTTTGGTGGTGTATGGATGGTTGGGGTAAGGGTGGATTTGGGCGGGGGGGGGGGGTAGATAAAGGGGGGGGATTCTTTTTCCTATTATTGCCTGTTTCCTCTTTCTAGGGTGGGACAAATATACGATTTGGGTTGAGAGGACAGAAGGGAGGGTATGTTTCTGCTGTATATGTCACATTACTGGTATACTATAAGTAGTGGGGGGAGGTCCTGGACTGACTATAAATGACTGGTAAGGTGAAAGTACTCTCCTACAATGTTAAGGGTTTGAACTCTCCACAGAAGCGCCGCAAATTATTTAATGGTTTTATTAAATGAATACAGCAGCAAGTGGAAAGGTATTTACAGGTGCAATGATTACTAGAAAGAATAATAAAGATTGATGATAGATAAACCAAGAGTTGTTTGAAAAAAACATATATATTATACTAATTACAACTAATTACTGAAGAGTGTGCCCGTATTAGAACAGTGGCAAATTAACGAGATTTCTCATTATGGACCTCAGGTGGTATTGTTGCAAGAGACCCATTTCAAGAGAGAACATGAAAAAGTGTTGCAGCATCCTCACTTCCCCTACGTTTACTGTGCCTCCGCGGGTGACGGCTCTAAGAAACAGGGTGTTGCTATTCTGCTTCACTCTTCTCTTCAGATTCAAGTTGATCAGGTAAAAAGAGACCCTTCTGGAAGATATGTACTTATAAATTTGCTTCTTAACAATTTGAAAGTACTTTGGCTTCTGTATATGCCCCTAATGAATCTCAGGAGGGGTTTCTTCACCATCTGAGATTGAAGTCTTCTGCTTTCCTCAAGGGTCAATTTATTCTAGGCGGAGATTTCAATGCCACTCTTCATCCAGTCATTGATAATCAAATTCTCCTTTGGCTAATGATTATAAGATTGCAAAGGCTTTTGGTGTTTTTATTCGAGATTTGGGACTATGTGACATTTGGCGTCTGTGTCATTCTTCGGCTCGTGATTATACTTTTTATTCTCATGATTCATACTCTAGGATTGATTATGTGTTGCTGGATGTTCGGTTGGTGGAGGCGGGGATTGAGGCTGGAACAGGGAATATTACTATTTCGGATCATGCACCGGTTTGGGCTATAATCCTCTTGTTGGGTGAGAATCCTAAGGATAAAAGGTGGACTTTAAATATGAATTTGTTAAAGGAAGATGAGGTGGTAGCTGCTTTTAGGGTTCTTGTCCGGGAATACTTGGAGACCAATTTACATTGTTTCCTCTTTGGGGGTGGTATGGGATGCCTTAAAGGCCGTAACTAGAGGCTATTTCTTACAAAAGGCTAGTTACAAGGTAAGGCTTCAGCGAGCACAGGACGCTAAGTGCTTATCTCAGTTGAGCAGACTGGAGGAGTGACACAAGGTGTCGAGATCTGTTGAGACCTTGTGGGAGATACAGGCCATTCGTCTGAAGTTAGATGGCATTTACTCTACCCAGCTCCAATTTTTGGAGCTGTGTAGCCAACAAAATCATTACATTCATAGCAACAAACCAGGTAGGTCCCTGACCTTTAAATTAAGACAGCAGAGGGTGGATCATACTATATTAAAAATGGATGATGGAAGGGGTGGTATAGTGACTGATTCCCAAAAGATACATTTGCGTTTTCAAGAGTTTTACCAATCTTTATACACAGCAGGTTCATCAATTTTAGCAAGTGATATTGATGTCTTTCTTTCAGCTCGCTCTCTTCCAGCCCTGTCTCTGGATCAGTTGTCCAATCTTGAGAGCCCAGTTTCGATAGAGCAAGTTCGAAAGGTCATTAAACAACTTCCGGTGGGTAAGTGCCCAGGCCTTGACGGTCTTCCCAATGAGTTCTACAAGATCTTTAAGGGCGAGTTGGCTCCTATACTGACCAAGCTCCTTAATGAGACCCGTGAGGGAGGTGCTTACCCGCTATCAATGCGGGAGGCCTGGATAGCAGTTATCCCAAAGCCTGGTAGGGACAGAGCCAGCTGCGCCTTGTATCGTCCTATTTCAGTTTTAAACTATTGGTGAAGGTACTGGCGAACAGACTGGCTGGGATTTGTCCCGACCTGGTTCATCCTGATCAGGTCAGATTTGTGCCTGGTCGACAAGCTATGGCTAATATTCGTCATCTGGTCAACTTGCTTCATTTGGCTCATTGGAATAATCTTTCGTTATGTCTTCTGGGATTGGATGCCGAGAAGACCTTTGATAAAGTACTTTGGCCTTTTCTGGATAAGGTTTTAGAGAAATTTAGGTTCGGTTGCTACTTCCGTGGGTGGATTGGGGCTCTTTATGATTCTACGCGGGCATGTGCGAGTATCAACGGGGGCAACTCTTCCTTGTTTTCATTATCTATGGGGACTCGTCAGGGTTGTCCTTTATCCCCAATGCTGTTTGCTTTAGTTATGGAACCACTGGCTGAGGCCTTGCGTACAGATCCTAATGTGTCAGGGGTTCTGGTGGGAGGGCAGGAGTACAAGGTGGCTCTCTTTGCTGATGACATTTTACTTTCATTGACAAAGCCATTGATTTCACTATCTAATCTTCTTAATGTTCTTCATGATTATTCGCGGGTCTCTAGCTTTAAACTGAATATGCAAAAAACAGAAGCCTTTGTCGTAGGAGCATCTCAACACTTAATGGACTCTCTTCACCAAATTTTTTCTTTCCGCTGGGTTTCTAAGGGGCTTAAGTATCTGGGTGTTGTCTTGACACCCCGCTTCTCAGACTTATTTTCTGCTAATTATCATCCATTATTATGAGACATTTATAGGGATCTTGACCGTTGGGTCCTTTCGGACCTATAGTGGTTTGGACGCATTGTACCACTAAAAATTAATGTTCTTCCTAGATTAATGTATCTGTTCCAGGTTCTCCCTCTTAAGCTATCTCGGACTTTTTTTATTGGGTTTGCAAACTCGTATGAATTGATTTATTTGGAATAACAGATGCCCTAGGTTATCTCGTTCTCTGTTATGTGGAGACCCTCTGCAAGGAGGACTAGGTGTACCTAATGTGGTTTGGTATTATGGGGCTGCACAGGTGCGGGCAGTGCTGGAGTGGTTTCAAGCATCTCCCAGAAAGTTCTGGGTTTGGTTGGAACAGAATGAGGTGGGATTATCCCTCCTTCATTCTCTTTAATGGATACTGAAAAAACATCGTAAGATTCCGTTGGGTATTTGTCCATTGGTCTATAACACCTTCTACTATTGGGATGGCATAAAGATGATATTGGAAACCATGAGATGAGATCAGGGAGCCCAGGGAAGAGGTGTAGAGTGAGAAGAGAAGGGGTCCAAGGACAGATCCCTGAGGAACTCCAACAGAGAGCAGGATGGGGGTGGAGGAAGAACCATGAGAATGTACTCTCAAGGTACAGTGGGAGAGATAAGAGGAGAACCAGGAGAGGACAGAGCCCTGGAACCCAAATGAGGACAGTGTGGCAAGAAGTAAATTGTGATTGACAGTGTCAAAAGCGGCGGATAGGTCGAGGAGGATGAGGATGGAGTAGTGACCTTTGGATTTGGCAAGGAACAGGTCACTGCAGACTTTAGATAGTGCCGTTTCTGTCGAGTGTAGAGGGCGAAAGCCGGATTGAAGCGGATCGAGGATGGCATGAGAGGAGAGATGCCATGCCGATCTGTTGTTAGTGACCTGTAACCTGTTGTTAAAATCATCCGAGTATAATATTATTATATTGCGCTTAATTTCTGGGAATGTCCCTGACCTGCCCGTGCCCCTCCCACGGAAGCAGACACAATGAAATACACATAAAATCTTTATAAGAATTTATTGGTTGATCAAGTTAAAATAATGCCCGACACAGACGTGTTTCGCCCTGCATAGGGTGCATCACAAAACACAGCCATGTCGGATGTTATTTTAATTTCATCAATCAATAAATGCTTCTAAAGATTTTATCTACATTTCACCATGTTTGCTTCTACAATTTCTTTCCTTTGGCACCTAGCAGACCGCTTACCTACCTGTTTCTTGTGACATACCCCTCCCACGAAGACACCCCCTTTGGAGTTGTGTGCTATGAAATTTAGGCACACATGTTATAGAATAGAGCATAGGGCAGATCCCCATGTAAGCCCTAATTACTGTCAATTAAGTGCTTGTTAACACCAGTTATTGATTGTTAGCACTTAACTGGCTAACTAATATACACACATATCTGGGATCAGTGCCCAAATCTGGGCCCCCATGGACGACATATACAGAATCCAGGGAAAATTGTGAAACACATGTACTTTTACCCATACACAGGTAGAAAGTTTCCAAATAATCTATTTCTGTGGGGTAAAACACCATTTGACTTTGAAAATTACTCTCAGTTAATCTATTGTTAAAGTAAAAACTCTACATGGCAATTATATTCATCTTGGTTAGATTTCAAAATTAAAATGCTTTTTATTGGGGGTCACGTGATGATGTGAGCAAGGATCCCGTTTCTAATCTATGCATATTTACATTCCCTTTGGCCGCAGAGGAGAGAATCTCAACTCTAACGTTGGCTTGGACAAAGCAAGGACAAGCAGCAGGAGCGAGTTTTGGAAAACAAAATGGCGATCTCCCTCCGCGGCCTCAATACCGCAGGCCTTGGCAGACACTATGATAATGGACTTGACAGAATCGGTGGTATGAGCATTGGATCCTAGGTTTGCCCAACTCTCAGAACAACTTTCGGGTTTGAAGGCATTAACTTCAGAATTGACATGCCGCACCGGGGAGTTGGAGACACGAGCATCGGAAGTAGAGGACACTCGACAGGCTAAGTTGGAGAGGGTCACCCGTTTGAAAAGGTAGACCCAGGAATATCAACAGAAATTAGAAGACCTGGAGAACCGTACACACCATGAGAATCTGCGGTTTGTGGGCTTTCCAGTCCATAGCAGAAACGAAAATAAAACAAATGCTTGAAATGCGACATTTCCTGAAGCAGGGGACAGAGAAGTGATTCATCTGGCTAGAGCACACCGTGTGGGCCAGAAACAAGCGAGAGAGCTCAGGCCCCGGGTGATAATCGCCAAATTCCATAACTACTCACAAAAAGCATCTGTATTGCGTCTCTACAAGGGCTGTGAAAAGGATACAAAATTTGATGAAGGCCTGATCAAAATATTTCAGGACTATTCGGCTGCTTTAACAGCCCGTCGGTGAGAGTTTTCCTCAGCATGTGCTCTCCTAATGGAGAAACAACAGCATTTCATCTTGAAGTATCCGGCTATCTTGAGAGTGCCGACAAGCAGTGGATGGAAGTCTTTTGCTTTGCCGGACGCAGCACTGGACTGGATTAATCGCCCTACTACATAAGTAAAAACAGCTGGGAAGTTCCCAGAGGACCGGTGCTGGCTGATAACCTGGTTGCCAGAGTCTCAGTTTGAACTTATTTCTACCTAGTTACAGGTTGAGTTATTAGCGGGTTGGGGGTTCAGTATATATTGAATGGTGCCATAGTATATTGTAGCAAGGTTGGATAATCGTGTTAGAGAGCTGAGCTATTATAACTAATACGGCTACAATATGCCCCACTATGGATTACTTGGTGATGTGGCCTCACTTTGATCCACTGGGGAACTATGGTTTACGCTCAAGAAGCCTACAGCTGGCTGAGGACTTGGACACTGAAAGCATCAGCAGGCTTCTCTATTGGGGCTGAGACAATGTGATACTCTGGGGTGAATATCATGATTTTCTTGTAATTTGAAAAGGGATGTAAGATTGGTCATCCAAACACTGAGCTTGGGGGTTGGAGACAGGACCCTTCTGCATTATAAGGACCTACTTCCCTGTCTGTCGTTGACGGATCAGGTAAAGTAAATGAGTGTTTGGGATGGGAAGATATGGGCTGTTATGGGGAAGGGGGGAAGGGGGGGAAGGCATGGGGCAAGTCGGGGTTCTCCATCAGATATTTTGGGTGTGGGTGATGAGTAGTGGAGTGAGTCTAAGTTCAATTTTAAGTTATGGGGATATTAAAGGTTTAGATCTATCAGATTTGGAGTTATTCTCTACACTGCTGTTGTTTCTACTGTTGCCCCTCGGGTTGTGGCTGGGTGACCCGGGGCACTCTACTTTTTGGGGTGTGGCTGACTCATGGGTCTTATTTGGCTGGGACGGCTAATACCTCAGCGCTTCGTTTGATATCTTGAAATGTCTCAAGGATAACATCCCCTGTAAACATGCTAAGATTTTATCCCTGCTTATGTATCACAAGGCGTCAATTGCATGCCTGCAGGAAACGAAGCTGTCTGACTTTCAGCACCAGAAATTATGCCAACAATGGGTAAGGGACTGCCATTTTTCTTCATCAGCTGGGGGGCCTAGAGGGATGGCTATTCTCATTAAGCGAGGCTTGCCATGTGTGTCACGTTTAGTGGAGAAGGACACTGAGGGCAGATATGTTTTAGTACAGTTAAATTATATGGGCCAAGAATATTACCTCTGTGCAGTTTATGGGCCTAATGTATAGGATGCTGTTTTTTTTTCATGCCTTAGTTAAGCTGGGACTTAAATATGACACAGACCCATGGATAATACTGGGGGATTTTAATAAGGTCTTTGATCTAGTTCTGGACCGTTCATCCCCCAGAGTTTGCAATGCTCTGGGAAAGGGGAAGGGTTTGCCCTTCCTTTGTAAAATGCTTGATTTAGTAGACCCCTGGCGTCTCTTACACCCGACACAATGGGATTACACTCATTTGTCCAGAGCTCACCAAACGTGGTCCCATATAGACTACATTTTGGTTTACACCCCCATTTTTTCAAGGGTAGCCTCTGCAACATTAGGCAACATGGTGGTATCTGATCATATTTTGCTCTGGGTGGATTTGACACTGGGATCCCCTGCTACAGTTGCGAGTCGCTGGAGGGTTCCTTCTTATATGTCTAATAATTTTGATTTTTGAAACTTCATGATTCAGAAGTGGACCAGCTACTCAGAAACAAATAGCAGTCATCAAAATATACCTATATTATTCTGGGAGGCATCAAAAGCAGTTGTGCGCGGGGAGCTAATCAGTTACATGAGTGCTCGTAATAAAAGACTGTCCCAAGGGATTCTTTTCTTGGAACGCTGCTATAGACAAGCCAAACAGGCCCATCTAAAAAACCCATCCAAGGTGAACTATGAAAACATGACGGCCACATTGGCTACCCTGAATTCTTTAGGTCATAAGCATTCCAAGAAATACCTATCGTTTCGACGCTTCCAATATCATAAATTCGGTAACCGGACAGGGAAATTACTTTCTAGGGTGGCGAAAGTGTGGTCTCTCAGAACATTCATCCCTACTTTGCTAGCCCAAGATGGCACGTAGAAGTCTCTTTCGACTATCATGCAAATCCTTCATGATTACTTTTCCCAAATGTTTAGGGCTGACCAGGGACAGGTGGGTCCAACGGTGTTGGATTATCTAGAGGATTCAGGTCTCTATCCCCCAGCATTTGGTTAAGGCACTGGCCTATGCGGACGATATCCTCCTTACTCTTACAAACCCACAACATTCTCTCGCTCATCTAATAGATGCAGTAATAGAATTTGGTTACTATTTGGTTTTCGACTTAATCTGCAAAAATCGGTTGCTATGCCAACGCAGCCCTCTGTCCGGGACCAGTGGATCGGCCGGTTCCCTCTCCGGTGGGTGACCGACTAAATTAAGTATCTTAGTATTAACATCCCAGCAGTACTGAAACAGCTTTATGGTGTTAACCTTGCCCCCTTATGAACTGCAACACGGACATCGCTATTGATGTGGCAGAACCTGCCACTCTCTCTTTGGGGTAGAGTTGTCCTTTATGATTATAGTACCTAAGTGGACATATGTAATACAAGTGTTATCACTCTTTCTTTTACACAGGGACGAACTGGAACTGCAGCGTTTATTAACAAAATGTTTATGGAACGACCGTAGGGCTCGGATCTCACTGTTCTATACATATTTGCCTACAGGTAAGGGCGGCCTGGGGTTCTCAGTGTCAAACTTCTCTCAGTTGCTGGCTGTATGCGCCATCTGACTGATTGGTTCCAGGATACAGTGTTCTTCTCCTTTCCAAGTACGGAGTGTGCCCTGCTTAGCAACTATCATTTTAGTTATTGGCTGCATGCACGACTGGGTTTGGCATGGACAACTCCACATTTTATTACTCTTTTCTCACCATTGCGGAGGGCAAAGCGATGGATATGTAAATTTCACAATTTAAATTCTCACATATTCCTATTATTACCGCTTTCTGACAATGCAGATTTTCCGGTGGGAAGCTCATTATCGATTTTTCGTCGATGGAGAGGCGAGGGTGTTATTTTTCTTTTTCACATATTAAATGAAGATGGTGATTTGAAATCCCTTTCGGACCTGCAAGTCAGCCAGCGCCTTACGGCTCAGGAATTTCTTCCTTAGTTTCAGTTAAAGCATTATATTGTATCTTTGCCTCGGGCATCCCTTTCTTTGGGAGTGTGGGAATGATTTGTGGAGATCTTTGACCTGAAGGCCCAACTGATGGTCCCTCTAAAGTATTATCATAATCAATTGCGGGAAGCCCTACCAATGGTAGTGTATGGGCCCTTAGTACAGAGGTGGTCTCTCGAACTGGGGCTCCATATTCGGGACACACATCTTCAGTCATGTTTATTAAGGTCTTACAAAGATTTTGGGAGTGTTGATTTTTGGGAAATGCAATACAAGTTTATTATGCGTCTATATATTTCTCTCCACAGAGCATTTAAGGCTACTTTGTGTCCCTGCGATGATTGCCCAGGGACTGGAGCACACTTAGGTCATACATTCTGGTTTTGTCCTCCAGTACTAGTTTTTTTGACTGTTCTGTGTGCTCAGGTATCTTGGATGTGGAGCATTACATGGTGACTTACCCCCGTCTTGTCGTTCGATTCTTTTTGTGTCTGGGGACCAACCAGAGTGGGTCTTAAGGACTTCTCAAGATGAGCAGTGATGGTGGGGGAAAAAAACTATTCTTAGTGTCTGGCTACCCCTCAATTCAGCTTTGGCAATCTCATATGATTTCACTCAGTGCTTTGGAACACAAAGATATCCAAGATCTTGCCTCTCGGAAGGGAGACCGCTTCTTGCAGTGTTGGTCCCTTTTTTGAGATACTCTAAACTCCACTTGCTGGTAGCAGGATTTTAAATGGTTAATACTTTTTCTTTTCTGTATAGAGGTTGCCATGGTGGAGAGGGGATGGGGAGGGGGAGGGGAAGGGGATGTGGGATTTACAAGAATGTTTACTGTACGTTCTAAATTGTTGTTCAGGTTCCTGGGTGCTTTATATCTTACTACTTTGTATTTGTAAGTATTATTTGACTTTACCCATGTGATCAATATAAATAAAGTTTTAAAAAAAATACTTTTTATTTCATCAGGCTCTCTAACTTGATAACAATGATTAAAACCCGAGTGAAACAATTAAATAAGCCTCAGATACCCTTACAAATCCTGCTAATGGCAGTTGAAATCTGAAAGAAGGCAGTCTGATGTAAACAGATTATCAAAAATGTAAGCAAGAGAACTTACCAATTTCTTCTATGTCTTCTAAGAAATCATTATACTCCTCCAGGCTGAAAAAGTCTTCTTCTCTCTTATTATATCTTTAAAAATAAATGCATACAATTCAGAACTTTCATTCAAACCACATTTCTCTCAATTCATAAATGTTCAACACAGCAGGTAGATTGGACATAACGTTATTTCTTTAATGATCACTTTTCTCAGTGACTTTCAGAAAGAACCTCTCAGCTCAAAGTTTATAAATAATATCTTACCAATTATTACTTTACCAACAGCAATCAATTCATTAAAAGCAACCTGGTCTTGTTGCTTACAAATTCAGATACTACATTAGGCAGTTTCTTCTGATGAAGTCTCTGCAGAAACTGTACTTACCTGGTTTATTTCGATGGGTGTCACCCATTTTAAACACTCTTGGTAGCCACAACAGCGTGGATTTGATTTAAACCAAAATGTTTTACATCACTAGTCAGGAACATTCTTTTTTTTTTTTTATTATTCTGTTTCAATAATTAACAAGCTAATACACTTGACAGGTAAATCAGAAAAGAAAAAAGTTTACAATAACACCAATTTCAGGTAAATAATAATAAGTTCTTCTTTAGACCTCAAACTTAGAGTGGGGCATGAGGAAAAAGAAGACTTCTTAAATCATAACAATTATCCCAAAAGAAATATGCTTAACACGCTTCCACGGCCCCTTAATTAATATTATATCATCATACTGGGAATTGACGTTAACCAACTTTTTTTTACAGTTATAAACTCTTTTAACTGTTCCGGTTGGAAGAAAATATATTTTAAACCCGTGTATTTGATGACACATTTACACGGGTAGTTCAAATAAAAGGAAGCTCCCAGTTTCACCACTTCGGCTCTCATAGAAAGAAAAAGTTTTCTCCTTTCTTGTGTTTGCTTGGTTATATCCGGGTACATCTACACTTTCTTTCCTCGGAATAGTACATTCATCTTTTTAAAATACATACGCTTTACTGCTTCTAGGTCTTGTTGAAAGACAAAGGACACTATTAGAGTCATTCTTTCAGAGTCCGCGGATAAAGAAGTTTCTAGTATCTCAGAGATATTTAGTTCTTCCTCTCGAGCCTTTGGTGGTATAGCCTGCAGGGAATCATCCACTGGTTTTTTTAGTTGAATATAATATATTTTATTTAGAGGGGGTGAAAATTCTGCGGGAAAGTTTAATACTTCAATAAGGTATGTTTTAAAGGCTTCCTGTGGATTGATTCCGAATTCCTGAGGAAAATTTAGAAAACGTAGGTTCAACCTACGGTTGTAATTTTCTATTTGCTCCAACCAGGGCCGGTCTTAGCAAGTGCGGGGCCCTATGCAGACCAATTTGATGGGGCCCCACCCTAGCTCCGCCCCCTCCCTAGCTCCAGGGCCGGCCACCCCTCCCTCCAAGCTCTCAGACCGCTCCCTCCGAGCTCCAAGGCCCCCAGCTCCAGGGCCTCCCTCCCTCCCAGCTCCAAGGCCCCCCTCCCTCCCTCCCAGTCATTTTTTAACATCCCCCTCCAAAATCCAGTACTAGGTATGCCGAGAATACAAAACACTCAGGACCTATAGAGCAATTCTACCATACCATAAGCAGTCATTTCTACTAATCACACAAAGAAAAGGAAAACATCTTAAAACACTACAGTGAGCACTAGAGCATCAATTCACCTATTGTAAAATGAAACCAGACAGAATAGTACAGATCGTCGTCGATCCTGCACAGTCAATGCCAAGTGAAAGCCATGTCTTTTTCACAAACACAGATACACCCTAATCCACTATAGAATAAGTAGTAATATTAAAACTTTCTATTTAGACAAAAATTAAACAGAACCCCCAAGATGCCAGACTCTGCATACAATGCAACACCACAGAAACAGAAAATGTCCCCTAGTACTGTGCAAAATATAAAGACAGCAGATGTAAATTTGAAAAAAAAACCTAACAAATACCAATCACCACTTTACAAATTAACAAATAGAAATAAAACAATACCATTTTATTGGACTAATAGATTTAGGTTTCAGAGGCCAAAACATCCTTCCTCAGGTCAATATAGTATAGTACTGTTACAGTATCCTATCCTGACCTGAGGAAGGGGGTTTTGTTCTCTGAAAGTTAGACAAAATGTATTAAAAATGTATTAAAATTAGTCCAATCAAAAGATTACCTTGTTTACATGTTCTATATTATAAACATTTATTAACACATCTACAATACTACTTTATCCTAAAGCAAAAAAAAATATATATATATATTTTATTTACAGTTTGTTGTCTCAGGTTTCTCCTTTCCTCATCTTCTTTTCACTGTCTTCCTTCCATCCAGCATCTGTCTTCGGTCTCTCTCTGCCATCCAGTGTCTGCCCTCTCTGCTGTCCCCTCCATCCAATGTCTGCCCTCTCTCCCTGCTCCTTCCATCCACATCTGCCCTCTATCTCTGCCCCTTCCATGATCCGTCCACCATCTGCCCGTCTGCCCTCTCTCTCCCCCCATCCATTCACTGTCTGCCCTTTCTATCTCTTCCACCCACTGTCTGCCCTCTCTCTCTCTCTGCCCCTTCAATCCACCATTTGCCCTCCCTCTGCCATCCATCCAGGGTTTGCCCTCCCTCTCGCTCCCCCATCCAGGATCTGCCCCTCTCTCCGCCCCTTTTTTTCAGCCCCCAGTTCCAGCCCCACTATCCCACCAGTCCCCCATTTCAGCCCCAGCCCTTTTCTCCCACCAGTCCCGAGCTTCAGCCCCCCAGCCACTTCTCCCTGTCCCCTTTTCAGCCCCCAGTCCCCAGTTTCAGCCTCCAGTCCCAGTACTAGCCCCCTTATCCCACCTACCCTCCTTTTCAGCCCCCAGTTCCAGCCCCCTTCATCCACATGCCTTGTATTAGGGCCCCCTTTTCAGAACCATTCTCCCACCTGACCCACGCATGCCCCATTTTCCCACCAGCCCCAGGCCCTATATGGCCCCCTTCTCAGACCCCAGTGACAGTCCCCTTCTCCCATCCAAGAACCCCAGTCCCCTCCCTACCCGTCCCCTTCAACCATCCAAGAACCCCCTCCCTGCCCCCTTCTCCCATCCGTGATCCCCTCCCCAACCCCAGTCCCCTTCAACCATCCAAGAACCCCCTCCCCACCCCCTTCTCCCATCCGTGAATACCCCTCCCACCTCAGTCCCCTTATCCCATTCGAGAACCCCAAGATTCCAAGGGTGTCTTCCCCCGTGGCTTCAGCTGGGCCCCTCTCGGTATGTTGGACCGGTTGTCTCGTGGTGTAGCGGTCAATTGTTTGTTGTTACGGGGATAACGTTACTGCAGCCGAGGAAACCGCTTTAACAATCCCCTTACGTTTTGTATGGGGCATATTTCAAGGAGGTGAATGTTTTATTCAGCAAACCTTCGAGAGCTTACACCAGGAGACCTTAGCGTGCTGCCATCTTTTTTTTTTTTTTTTGAAAATATCTTTATTAAGGGATGGTACAGAACGCTCAATAACTTGACCTTAAACAGAACTCACATGATGAATTACAAAACAATGGCGTGCTGCCATCTTAACACACCCCCCTACTAGTCAGGAACATTCTGTACTGATAAGTGAACCTATATAAGAAACATTTGCCTCTTTTAACTAAATTACAATGGAACTATATGGTTAACAATGAAAGGAAATATAATTACTCCAGAGTCAAAGTTTGTCTTTCACCTCAAAAATGAAAGAGCAATAATTTTAGTAAAGTAATCCAGTTCCCAGTTATCTCATATCTTGATCATTGTAATGGCCTCTTTTTTGGGTCTTCTAAACTCTGCTCTTTGATCACTGCAGATTGTTGAGAATGCAGCAGCACAAGTATGAACTGGAGGTCAGTCAATTTGAACACAATTCCAATTTTATTTTCTTTACACTGAGTAACCACTGCTTGGAAGATTCTTATTTTAGTACATAAAGCATTGACTAGTTAAGCAGCCATGTATCACTGTAATTCTATACAGACCATCTTGAATGATAAGATTGGAAAGCCAATGCTTGTTAGACACTCCATTGTTCCAGCATGTTCATTCTTTTTATTTACCAATAGCAGGCCCAACTTAACGGAATTTTAATATCACCACATTTAGGTATGCCCTTCAGTTGTTTCTTATTAAAAGCTTTCCTCTGCACTAATACGAGTATAAGCAGTACATCCTGAGGATCTTAATTTGGTAGTTTGGTCATGATTTATCAGCTTCATTTACAAGTAAATATGGAGCTGTTAAACTGTTTTAAGACCTAGATCTATATTAAGAGAACATTATTTATTGTTAGTTTTTAGTGTCTTTAATTTATTGTTTGTGTTTCTGGCCATTTTATTATTTATTTTTCAATTAATTAGATTTTAAATATTGACTGTATACGTACAATTGTAACCCACTTAGAATTTTAGATAATGTGGGCTAGAAATTTTGTAAACAAGCAATTTCAATGATTGTTTTAACCAATATTCAATCTTTGGTGAATAATTCCTGTGCAGAGTCATTACAAATTAGGTTGCATGAAATAGTTGGGACAGTTGCTTTATAGCATAAAGAAATGTCTAAATCACTCCACCTACTCAATATCCAACTTTTTAGGAAACATGCATCAGCGAACAAATATATCAGAATTTCATTATGTTTCCCCCCCCCCCCCCCCCCCCAAATTGATACTCTCTAACATATCCATTACATAATGAAAACCCTCTTCAATACAAAACATCCATCCACTCCAGGACACATCCTCACAATCTGATCATTAGTTCTACAAGCCTGTCAAACAGAAATTCTGTGTTCTGCCTTCCATATTATAACCCTAATCATTCATGTAGAAATTCATATCAAAGTCATTGTTCCAATGATGAATCAGATCTAATGGTGTTTTTCAAACTTACAGCCTCTTTTACCAAACCACACTACCGATTCCCAGCATGGCAATGCCAACAAAGCCCATTCACTTTGAATGGGCTTCATCTTTACTGCCGCGTGAGAATTGCTAGCGCACTTTGGAAAAAAGAAGCCCTTAGTAAGCAGAATACAATAATATAAAACTATAGTTCCCTTTGAAATAAATGCATATGACAGAGAACCTTCTTAAAACTTCTGAGTTTCCTAAGGATTTATCCAGAATTAAGTAAATTATCCACAGCCTGCCTCAATTAGAAATATAAAAATTAGTATAACTAGGAATCCCAAACTCCCCTTCTTCCAATAAGCAGCTACCAACAGCATTTGACCAGGACAGGCTGGAATGTTAACAGCCTGTAACTAACATTCCATTTCTATGGGAAAAAAATTTATAGAGCAGTCTGCATTTAACTCAATAGGCTAGACGACGGAAACTGAATTCAGACCCAGTTAAGGAATAAAGATAGTCCTCATATCCGTTTCAGAAAATCTCCATAGAAACCTCAAGGTTAGGACTGCTTGATTTCTTTGTCACTTTTGACACTGTGGACCACAATATCACATTATCGTAAGTGGCAGAAACAGGTATCAGTGGCACAATACTTGCCTGGTCCCATACAATATAATAAGAGAACTTCTATTCCGCTACTTGCCTTTTTGGCTTAGTGCGGATTACAAAAGATTTTAAAAGGAGAAAAAAAAACTTCTCAGATTATAAACATTAATTTAAAAAAAATAGACCAAAAACATATTTAAATAGAAGTCTAAATATATTTCCTAAAAAGATAGGATTTCAATATTTTCCTAAATTTAAGGTAGGAAGTTCCATTCTCAGTGCTGGAGGTAAAAGTTCCAGTATTTAACTGCTTGATAGGTAAAGGAAGCAGTAAAAAAAAAAAAAACCTGTAGCGTATATTGTTTGTCGATGTAAAAAATTGTTCTGAGATTGTACACTCTTAGCTAGCAATAATTTAAAAAGATAGCTCAGAGTTCAGGTTCAGATCCTGCCTATCAAATAGGCAAAAGTCCATACTGTTCAATAGCAGCTCATCGCCACCTTGGGTACTGACCTGTGAGACACCACACCATACATACAGTTGCCTATTTTAATATCTACCTCAAGCAACTAGCTGAGCAGATGGTTGATGGATCTTCGGTTCTGTATCTATGCGGATGACTTGCAGCTACTCATACCTATTGAGCCAGACTTACTTATAGCCATGAATAAACTGCCTAACAGCAATTCCAAGAATGGACTAAAAAACAACAAAGTTTGTCTGAACCCAAGTAAAATAGGACTCTTGTAGGTCGCTAATACATGTGGTTACATACCGGGCATAAAATCTTCTTTTAGGACCTATGAATTGCCTCTTAAATCACTGGTCAGGAACCTTGAGATTCAGCTGGCCTCAATAGGGAAATGGGACTTGATATACTGCCAGTCTGTGGTTTTTGCAACTACGTTCAAAGCGGTTTACATAGTATATGCCATTGGAGCCGACTCTGTGGGTGCTTGAGCACCCCGAATATTGAGAAAAATTCCTTGTATGTGTTCAGGGAAGGGTCATTTCCATTGGGCTTACCACCCCCAATAATTTTGAAACGTTGGCTCCCATGGTATATACAAGTGCTTATTTGTACCTGGGGCAATGGAGGGTTAAGTGACTTGCCCAGAGTTATAAGGAGCTACAGTGGGAATCAAACCCGGTTCCCCAGGATCAATGTCCACTGTACTAACCACTAGGCTACTCAATACTTATGCTGATCCCCCAAATTCAAGCATCTTCAGAAACTGCCTATACCACCTGCAACAACTATACTATGTCCCTCCGTACATCAAGAAGGCAAGTCTTGTCACAGTGGTTCGTGCCAAAACAACATCAAGACTGGATTACTGCAATGCACTCTACATTGGTGTGACTACAAAGAGTTTGCACCAGCTCCAATTGATTCAGAATGCTGCAGCAAGACTGACAGAATATTTATTTATAACATTTATATCCCACATTGTCCCAAAATAACCTTTCAGTTCAATGTGGCTTACAATATAGATTGAATGAGTATAGAATGAAAAATTACATTGGTCATAATACATTGGACTGAGTAACAAGGAATAACAGATTAATAGAAGGGTTCTAACAATGTAAAATTTGATAAAGACATAATACAAGCAGAAGATACGGCTGACCAGTTAATTAGATCAAAAAACTTAGATTAATGTGAAGAAATTTGAAACAAATTTGTAAAGAGATGAGTTTTTAACTTCTTTTGGAATTACATATAATTAGAATGGAATCTAACAGATTTAGGGAGAGAGTTCCAACATTTAGTTCCAATGTAGGAGAAATCCGAAGAAAGTACCTATTTGTAGCAGATATTTTTAAAATTCAGCAGGCGGAGTCTGAGGAAATCTCAGACTCCAAGAAAGGCATTACGAGAAGGTAGTTCAATTAGATGGTGAAGACTGTAAGGAAAATGCTCATAGCATACCATTTCTGATAAAACATCACTGCCTACCAGTATAATACAGAACTAAATTTAAAACACTGTCTTTGATCTCCAAGGCCCTTGAAGGAAATAGGCCAGAGTATTTGAACTGATTCTCCACTATGCACCTCTGAGGCCTCTACTTACCCTCTTAACTAAATTCAAGCAGGAAATAGCAATAGGTAAAAGCATACATCTACTACAATTTGACATGTCCAGTGCATTCAACATGGTCAATCATAACATACTACTAAGACGCCTTGACTATTTCGGAATCAATGGAAACATACTCAAATGGATCAAGGGCTTCCTAACCACCAGAACCTATCAAGTGAAAGATAGCACAAACATATCATCACCTTAGCAACCAGACTGCGGAGTACCGCAAGGATCACCACTATCACCGATCCTTTTCAACCTCATGACGACCCCACTAGCCAAGTCCTTAGCCGGCCAAGGCCTCAACCCATTCATATATGCAGATGACGTCACAATATATATCCCCTACAAACATACCTGGCAGAAATCCCCAATAAAATCATGCTCAGTTTGAACATCATGGACTCATGGGCAAACGCAAACGCATTCCAACTAAAACTGAACACAGAAAAAACACAATTGTCTCACAATCTCATCCCAATATAACACATATAAACCCACAAATATAAACATCCCAGGCCACACCCTTCCTATTGCAGACAGTCTGAAAATCCTCAGAGTAACAATCGACCGTAACTTCTCACTAGAGAATCAATCAAAATCCACCATAAAGAAAATGTTCCACTCAATGTGGAAACTCAAGCATGTGAAACCATTCTTCCCAAGGGAAATATTTCGCAACTTGATACACTCAATGGTACTGTGCCATGCAGACTACTGCAACGGAATCTATGCGGGATGTAAAGAACAAATTATAAAGAAACTCCAGACCGCTCAAAACACAACAGCCAGGCTTATATTTGGAAAATCACGTTTTGAAAGCGCCAAACCCCTCCGAGAAAAACTCCACTGGCTTCCAATCAAAGAAGGTATTGCTTTCAAAATCTGCTCCATGGTCCATAAAAATATCTACGGCGAAGCCCCAGGATACATGAAAGACCTCATAGACCTGCCAACCAGAAATACAACAAGATCAGCTCGAACATATCTTAATCTCCACTACCCAAACAACAAAGGACTCAAATACAAAACAACATATGCAACCAGCTTCTCCTATCTAAGCGCACAACTATGGAACGCAGTAAAAACAACATACGACTACCTAAAGTTCCAGAAAAAACTAAAAACGAACTTGTTCCAAAAGGCATACCCCACCAACCCAACATAAGAACCAGAGAACCTGCTACACAACAACACAAAGAACTTAATGGACTCACCCCAATCTCCTTCTTCCTACCTAATGTTTCCCAATGTATCTACCGTATATGAACCATATTCTACCACAATCACACCTTATACTTGTGCACACTATGTATTTGTTCAGACCGGAACCAGCGAATGCCGCTACGGTACTATGTAAGCCACATTGAGCCTGCAAATAGGTGGGAAAATGTGGGATACAAATGTAACAAATAAATAAATAAAGTCCTCCCAAGGAACATCCCTCAACCATACCTCCTTCAAAGGAAATCAACAGACATGACACTTGTCAGTGAGCCTTCTCAGGAGTAGCCTCCACACTGGAACACAGTCCAAAAAAGACCCAAGATATGTAAAGCCTATCTCTTCTTCAGGAAGCAGATGAAAGCCTGGTCAATTTCCCAAGGCTTTAATGTAGAGACAACTAGGGAGCTAGTCAAACACACACAATGACTGCAAGACTGCAGCAAGACTTGCTTACTACAAGTACTTGTAAAGTACTTTAGCAGAAATCAACTGTATGCACCTTTACTGACTGCAAGTTAGCTACCCTTATCTATCTAAATGCCTGTTATTCTGGGGGGGGGGGGGGGGGGGGGGGAGGCAATGTCACAAGACGGGAAGGAACCATGAATTGAGAGCTCCAGTGGAGGAGTGCTGAAAAGTATATTTTCTCCCTTCTCAATTGAACTTTTTGTGGTACCAACAGTCTGGTTCACATCTGGAGGTGACTGACCACTTGAAAACGCTTAGAAAAATTCAAATATGTAACCCCGCAGAAGGAGAGACCGCCATCATCTAGGAGAGAGTGGATCCTGGATCACGGAGACAAGATGATGTCTGATCGTTCTGACTCAGAGGAAGAGCTGTACGTGGAGCATGAGCTGGCAGAGGCAGCGATGTCCCAAGCGGATATGAAAAGGTAGCTCCAGAAGTTTAATTCGGATATTGCAGTGCTCCATTCGATGTGCAATCTATGCTGGTTGAGATGAAGCAGGATTTCCGGGACATAGGGGCTCGCGTGGAGGAGGCCAAGGATCGGCTTGATACGGTAGGTGCAGATATGGATGCATTGTGGGCAGTTCAAAAACAAAAGTGCTGTGGAACAGGCCAAACTTTTTCATGCAGCAGAGGACTTGGAGAACTGTTCCTGGTGGTCCAATTTGTGATTTAAAGGCATTCCTGAATCAATCTGCTAACTGTGAACGGGTGATTCAGGACTTGTGCACCTTTATTTAACAATCTGAATCCCCGAGCTCAATAGCATTAAATTGGTTCAGGTACACCATTAGCACTGGACCTCAGGCTGGGACTAGATCCAGGGATATTATTGTTTGTTTTAATAATTTTGGTTTAAAGAAGCAGATCTTGCAGAAAGCTAGAGTGTAAAAATAAGTAACATAGTAACATAGTAGATGACGGCAGAAAAAGACCTGCACGGTCCATCCAGTCTGCCCAACAAGATAAACTCACGTGTGCCATTTTTTTGTGTATACCTTACCTTGATTTGTACCTGTCTTTTTCAGGGCACAGACCGTATAGGTCTGCCCAGCACTATCCCCGCCCCACCTCCCACCACCAGCTCTGGCAAAGACCGTATAAGTCTGCCCAGCACTATCACCACCTCCCAACCACCAGCCCTGCCTCCCACCACCGGCTAAGCTTCTGGGGATCCCTTCCTTCTGAGCAGGATTCCTTTATGTTTATCCCACACATGTTTGAATTCTGTTACCATTTTCCTCTCCACCACCTCCCGCGGGAGGGCATTCCAAGCATCCACCACTCTCTCCGTGAAAAAATACTTCCTGACATTTTGAATCTGCCCCCTTCAATCTCATTTCATGTCCTCTAGTTCTACCGCCTTCCCATCTCCGGAAAAGGTTCGTTTGCAGATTAATACCTTTCAAATATTTGATATCACCCCTGTTTCTCCTTTCCTCCAGGGTATACATGTTCAGGTCAACAAGTCTCTCCTCATACGTCTTGCAACGCAAATCCCATACCATTCTCGTAGCTTTTCTTTGCACCACTTCCATTTTTTTTTAACATCCTTCGCAAGATACAGCCTCCAAAATTGAACACAATACTCCAGGTGGGGCCTCACCAACGTCTTATACAGGGGTATTAAAACCTCTTTTCTTCTGCTGGTCACACTTCTCTCTATACAGCCTAGCAATCTTCTAGCTATGGCCACCACCTTGTCACACTGTTTCGTCGCCTTCAGGTCCTCAGATACTATCACCCCAAGATCCCTCTCCCCGTCCGTACCTATCAGACTCTCCCCGCCTAACACATACATCTCCCATGGATTTCTACTCGCTAAGTGCATCACTTTGCATTTCTTCGCATTGACTTTTAATTGCCAAACTTTAGACCATTCTTCTAGCTTCTGGAACAACCGCAAGATCTCAATTTTCCAGGATTTGGCTGGGCGCACCTTGCAGAAGCGGTGGAAATTTCATGCTGTGACACAAGATTTACAGCAAGTTGGTTTGCTATACCACTGGCTTTTTCCCTTTGCTCTACTGATCACGGTTTGAGGAGCTTCTAGAAAAGGTGGCATGGCTAGCTCTGAAAGAACTTAGTTGTGATAACCTTCCATGCCCAGAAAACAGAGCAGTCCACTGGTGGCACCATCTGGCAGGTGTCATCTGATCGTCGGAGTTCCCAGAAGTCTCTTACTACATGAGGCGTTTTACTGTACACCGAATTGCCTGTATAAATCAGTGCTGCTTAAATTTGAATGAGGACCGAGTTTGTGTTCCACTCTATAAGATTACAGGAAGTTAATTTTTCTATGGAATGCTTCCTCTTGTATGTGCTCATTTCACTTACCTCATAATTATAATTTCTGCTGGCTTACTCTAGTTCCAGCTAGTAACATAGGCGCCCCTGGCCAGATAATGCCTACACTACATCTGTTTGTTGGCCAGCTGGCGAAACTCTGTGGCCTGCTCTGAAGGGAGACCGTCTGCTAGAGCCAGTATACTGTTCACCAGATACTCCAAGTAAAGGCTCATATACAGCTGGTAGGACTGGATGTGGACAACGAGCATCGAGACCTGAAAGTCTTCCTCCCAAATGAATCCAAAGTTCTAGCCTCCTGCCTTGGGGGCACTGAGGCTTGAGAGTGAGAACTCTTGGCCCGTTTGAGAGAGGATTCGACCACTATGGAGTTGTGGGGCAACTTTGACTTCTTGAATCCGGTAGCCTTCTGGATATGATACTGCGTATCCACCTTCTTAGGTGCAACCTGCACTGTAAGGGGAGATTCCCAGTTCTTCAGCAGTGCATCCTTAAGAATAGAGTGCAATGGTACTGTGACCCCTTCCTTAGGAGGAGACTTAGAGGCGTGTTTTCAAAGCACTTAGACTTACAAAATAACCTATGGAACCTTGTAAGTCTAAGTGCTTTGAAAATGAGCCCCTTATAGCTCAAAATAGACATCTCTGGCTCTAGGCTCCTCCTCTGTCTCAAACTTAAACGGGATGGTCGCCGCCATTTCCCTCACAAAACTGGTGAAAGAGAGCGCCTCTGGTGGAGATTCCTCTCTCTTGAGTAGGAAAGGGATCAGATGGAATTTCATATAACTTCCATGAGTGATTCCAATCAGACTCTTCACCATAGTTAGGAGCAGATGAATGAGTCTGTGCCAACCTTGGTCTGGTGGAACAATGTCCACACTTTCAGGAGCTTTGAGGGGCAGCTCTATTCTCAATTTCGGTGTAGAGAGCTGCATGGGGACAGAAATCTAACCCGTCCCCATTGGACTCTTACGCTTCTTCACCTGTCCATGCAAGAATTTAACAGTACCTAAAAAGAATTCCAGTCAGCTCTTTCCGGGTTCGAGCCACAGAACGGCAGGCAAGGAAGGAACAGAAGTTGGAACACTCTGTTGCACACATGTAAGGCTCATCTCTGATTTGCTGGCATTGTGCTGAGAGGTCATCACATGCACACACCAGTAAGTCAGGTGATCTCTGATGCTTGCGCCTGTGTCAGAGATGAGGCTTGCGCATCAGCCCAGACGCAGAGAGGATTAATGGAAGATGTTTCGTATCTGTGCTGTTAAAGCAAGGAGGGAGAGGAGGTGGCACTCAAAGAACTTGGTACTTGGTAGGCGAGAGGCTGGCAAAGGTGCAGCTTACACTTCCATGGGAACCCCACATAAACTGCATATGTCCCCACGGGAACCCTGAAGAACTGCTTCCATCCCTGTGGGAACCCCGAAGCCCAAGAGGGGTTTCCTGCAGGATTCCTGCAAACTCTATTCCACGTGAACTCTGTTCCTGTGCAGGTCTCTATTCCAGGGAAGCTTCCTCCCCCAATGTCAAACGTGGTACTGCCTGCCTAGACATAGACACCTTTCGAGGTACTGCCGTCAAAGATCTGGGCACCGGCATCAATGGAGCCCTAGAGAGGAACTGGGGCTGTTCCTGCTGTGGCGCAAGTGCCCTTGATGCCAAAGCGGGAGCCTCCTGCAGCAACTGCGCTAGCTCCTCCTGCAGCATGCTGCAGAACTGCTCATCAAAAATGGGCATCATCAAAGACACGGGAGCCGGGGCAGAAGCAGTCTGAGAATACGTTGGTACTGAATCAGTGGCAGGGACTGGGCGTCTCGGTGACTGGCTCACTGGCACCTCTTCTAAGGAGGGGGCGCACACCTCCCGGCACCAACGCTTCTTGGGTATCGGAGGTACCGATGTCCCAGTGCTCCTAGCACCATGCGTCGAGGACGATTGATGCTTATTCGTCTTGGGCTTCCCCCGATGTTTAGACCCTCAATCCCCTAGTGCCGATGAGGACAACGCCAAATCTGTATGGATCCTCGGTGTCAGTGATGGGTCCAATGTTGCCCGGTCCTGGGGCCTGCTAACAGCATCCGGTGTCGAGGCAGATGGAGACCCACTCAATGCCGGTGCACTCCCAGTGGATGCAGAAGTCGGAGCAACCATGGAAGTTGATGCTGCTGGTGCCGAAGTCAATGTCCAGTCTTCAAAGAGCCCAAAAGATGCTCCATTTGAGCTAGTCACACGCACAGAGTTCTCACTTGCATTTATAAACAGAGATCACAGAGGGGTCATGATCTGGGCCAAGGCACCCAATGCACAAATTGTGTGGGTCTGAGGCAGAAATCACATGCCTACACTTTGCGCACATCTTGAAGCCACTGGGGGTTTTCTGGGACATCTAAAAAAGAATCTCAGCTAAATTAAATTCCTCAATCTTGAACTGATAAGACAGGAGCAGTGTTCAAATTGAGGACAGGCTGCGGCCTAAATGCGCAGCCACACAGAAAAATAAAGGAAACTTAAAAATGACAAGAAAGATCTGAATGAATGAATAAATAAATAAATAAGAGATTGGCAAAAACCGAAACTGACGAAAAAAAGGCACTCACAAGAAACAAGTAGCACAGAGTGGGGGAGAGAACACAAAATGTGTACTCTAGCTCTACGGAAAATCTATGACTGGAGGACCCATGCTTGCGCATCGGGTGAAAAAGCAGCAGCACATGCACGGTGGGACGCTGCTGAACTTTCTACCTTACCAGCTAGACAGCATCCGCACCGGGCTCTGTCGGATGACATCACCCAGATGTGAGAATATGAAGGCCTGCTTGTCTTCGTTGAATTCAATATTCCATCTCCGATGTCTTTTCAAAATCATTGGGATGTTGCAAAAATTGATCTTGAAATTCTTGAAACAATTACTCAGCCTGAGCTTTGATGAATCAACTCCAGCTCACTAAGTTTTTCTACTCAGGAACTACAGTACAATCTCGATTATCCAACCTTCATTAATCCGACCATCTGAAACACCCAACACACCCCCTGGTAACATCATCGTGATGCTGTTAAGAAGTGTGCAGGTTCTCTTCCTGTTTTCCAGCTTCACATGCTATAAGGAAGCCAGGTTTGATCTGTTGCTGGTTAGTATTAATAAACAATATTTTAAAAACAAGAATTAGTTGTTTTATTTTTCTGACCATATTTTATAGATTTTATTTCCTCTTTATTGTCTCTGCTTTTATTTTGTATAACTTCATTTCCATGTTCTTCCTCCCATTTTATAGTTTACTGTGCTTGTCTCCGCCTTTCACCACACATTTCTTCCTCACCTGTGTATCATATCCTTCAACCTCAACTTCATGTTTCTTTTTTTCCCTTTGTCACCAGTGTTTTATCTCTCTCCTTTTCCTTTACATATATACATTAACCTCTTCAAAATTTGTAATTTTTTGTAAAGTGTAAAGTGCACAAATAAATGCTTTTAGAAATATCTGTAACAATCAGTTTTTCTGAACTTTAGTGGCAATGTGTGTTCATTCAATAAATTTGAACTAAAAATTTGATTCAAGCTTGTTAAATAATATAAAACACATTTTTCTTATATATATGGAGCTGTATCACTCTTATGTTTGAATTATGTTTTGAATAGCAAGACCATTTGAACACAAAATGGAAATAAGTAAACTAACATTTTGCCAGTTCTAGAACTCACATTTTTAACACTTTCTTCCGAATCTCCACCTCCTTATCTACAGTTGGGTCTTCAAAGAGCTGAACTCGAAAGTTGCTCTTTCGCAGTGCTGTGCCACATTCCTGACAACTCCCAGCCCCTCTGACAAACAGCAATTCCACACAGTTTTCACACCTGGAAAAGAAAAAAAAATCTGCATTTGCTCTATGCCTAATTAGACTTTACACAAGATAATTAGATCAGTAAAGACAAACATTCTAAAAGGTGACACCTAGTTTTAGGCTTTAACAACACATGTAAATGTCAGAATTATAGCCATGTAACAGATCTCTTGTCAAATACAGACCAGTGTAAAAAGTACAAGTATTCATATAGCTTGTACTTTCACTAGGGGCACATGAATGGGGAGAGTTTGGGTGAGCCTAGGTAGAGCATACAAATACGTGCTTACATTTGAAAATACTATAATGCATGCATGATCTTGCTAACATCTATGCACACCTAACCAAAAATACCACCCTCTCACATTGGACAGGTAGTCAAGAAAAAGAACAAAAACAGACCAGTGTTTTGCTTGAACATCTAGGCACAGGCATTTACACTGGCCCTTGTGCTTTAAATCAAGCCCTGTTTTTTGTCAATTGGGCTAATACTTTATAAAGCAAAGCAGATGCTTATTTTTCTTTATAATACGTGCCCTGTTATTAAATTAGCCAACATGTTAATTGGCTTCTGAAAATTGCCCACCCCCCAATATGGCCAAATGAACACATTCTTCCATGACGCACATACTTTCAGCTGTACTGAGAGGAGGCACTTCCCAAGATGGCACCTGAGTAAGACGCGCCTGTGGGAGCTCCAGGCTTCGACGGCAAAGTTGAGCAGCGCGGCAGACGGCGCTCCCGGTCTGAGCAAGACACGCCTGCGGGAACTCAGGGCTTGGAAGACGAAGCCTGGGCTGGGTAGCAGATGGCGCCCTGGCCTGAGTGAGACGCGCCTGAGGGAGCTCTGGGCTTGGAGGACAAAGCCTGGGCTGGGCAGTGATCGGCACTCCCGGTCTGAGTGGGACATGCCTGCGGTAGCCCCAGGCTCATGAAGGCAAAGCCTGGGCGGAGTAGCGGACAGCATTCCCGGCCGAGACAGCGACCGGCGGAGTCGGCGAGCGGCACCGCTGCCGCCCCCAGAGCAGGGAGAGGCAATCGAACCTCTCACCAAGGGGGACCGCGTGAGGTTCGCCTGGTGGCGGTCGCGCGCCCGGCTCTGCCTCCTCACCCGCCCGCCATGTCCGTGTCCAGCGGGGCTTCCTAGGTGGAGCGAGAATTGTAGAGACATGTGACCACCGGGGCCCAATTGACGGCGCCTCGTGGTCGGATCGCCTGAGGCGGTGGTGGCGACAGGAAGAACGGGAGCGGAGCGGCGGCAGTGTCCAAAGACAGGCTCCGTGGGACCCAGTGCCTGAGGCGGCGGTGGCAACATGAAGAACGGGAGCAGAGTGGCGACAATGTCCAAAGACGGGCTCCGTGGGGCCTGGTGCTCAGTAGCAGTGGTGGCCCGAGGCTGCTGCCTCCCCACTGATTTCTACCTCCAGCCACCTATGTGGCACTCATAGCTGTGGAGTCTCTGTGTCCTGTATCTTCCTAATGAGATATTGCACTCTCCAGTCACCCAGCTCTGAGCTACTTCTACCTGTTTGACTATTTTCTCACACCTCTGCAATAAAGCTGTCTCTCCTCAGATTTCTACCTCCAACCACTGATACAGCTCTCAGAATTACAGAGTCTCCATGCCCTGGGGCAACACGTCTGAACATCTGACTGTGAGTAAATTATCTGTATTTATCCAATAAAAGAAACTTCAGAAAAGAAAGCGACTTCAGGTGTGTTCTGATGTGCCAAGGTTATACTTCAAGACATTGAGACTTTACAGTGGAAGCAATTAGCTGATAGGAGACAAATTAAAGAAAAACCCTAATCCATCTCCTCTGCCCACTAACACAACACTGGACCCAGAGCCACTACTGATCTCAATAGCTCAAAGGCAAGCTGAAAATACATAAAACACACAAGACCAGAACACCAGATTCCATACCAAAGAACAAAGTCCTATCATGCACCCTATCGAACACGTCCTACTAGCAGCCCAAAGTGAACTGAACTGATACCAAAATGAATACCGTCAAACTACTCCTAGCAATCTACTCCTTATCTCTGATTCACCTAACACTAACCACCTCACTCGCAGAAAGTAACATCATACCCATACTACATAATCATCAAAGACTGATCAGATACACCACACCTCATCAAACTGACAACCAAAACAAAGGAAGAACACCAACATGCGGACAACCTCAACAGAAGGGAAAGAAAGGTCACAACAAATTCACACTAACAAATATACGACAACTAACAAAAATCCACACCACACCAAACATAGAAGACCCATACCATCAACGCCAGATCCGTAGTAAACAAAACAACACTAGTAACAGACTAGAGCATGTCAGAAAACCTTGATCTACTTTTCATCAATGAAACCTGAATCCATGATCAAAAGGACCCTATAATCCTAGACCTATGCCCTCCAGGATACAAAATCACTCACTGGACCAGAAAGGAAAAGAGAGGCAGAGGCATAGCACTAATCTATCGATCCCACTTTCCTGCCCCGACGTCACTAGACCACCAGGGAAGATCGCGTGACGTGAGTAGGGAGAAATGGTGACAGGGCCGGGGGGAGGGCGATCCCGAACTCGGACAAGACGCACCGGAGCACCTAGGTTTTAGAGGAGGGAAAAAGGAAAAAAAAAATTTTTCCTATTTCCCTCCTCTAAAACCTAGGTGCGTCTTATGGTCCGATGCGTCTTATAGTCCGAAAAATACGGTATTTCTAATGAAAAAATCACATTATTTTTTTCCTCCTATACTAGTATAATATTTTCAATGATGTATGTTTATATGCGCCATAGCTGGTATAAGGGGTGTGGCTAATGTGGGTGTGGCTATCATAGGGGTGGAGCCATATGTGGTGACCCCGCCCATAATGAGTACCGGCACCTTTTTTTCTACAAAGAAAGCACTGTGTATATCATAGAGGAAAGGAGGGAATGGGGGAATATGATACAGAAGTTATGCAAACTAATCTTTTTCAGAGATGGGGAAGCAGTAGAACTAGAGGTCATGAGTTGAGGTTGAAGGGTGAGAGATTTAGGATCAACATCAGGAAATACTTTTTCACAGAAAGGGTGGTGGATGCCTGGGATGCACTCCTGTGGGAGGCTGTGAAGACAAAAACGGCAACGGAATTCAAGAATGCTTGGGAGGGACACTATATAGAAAAAGGATGGAATCCAATTAAAACAAAACTAAAATGACCTCTTAACTGAAGTGAGCTTTGACCACAGCTTCAGAAGTTGGGAAGTAGGATTGGTGCCAAGCAGACTTCTATGGTTTGTCCCCAAAATTGGCAGGGAAAGACGGAGATTAAGTACACCAGTGTTTAATCTTAAAGAAGTGGAACCTGTCCACAGTGCCAGATTCAATTCTAGTCAAATTGTCAGGCACACTGAATGGACAGTGCAAGTCTTAATCTGCCGATATTTGCTACGTTACCATGAGGGGCCCCTTTTATTAAGCCATGGCAGTGCGAGCGTCCCTTTTGGGCATGCACCGGGCCAGTTTTTACTGCATCTAGGAAAAAGGGCCTTTTTATAACGGGCTGGAAAATGGACATGCGGCAAAATAAAAACCAGCACATGTCCATTTTCAGCCTGAAACACCACCCATTGACTTAGCGGTAAGGTCTCACGCGCAACCTGGGCAGTGGGCATGCAGCGCACACACACTGCTGTTTACTGCCAGGAAAGTGCCACACAGTAGAAAATAAACAATATTTTCTACCGCGTGTTTTAGGCACATGCCAAATTCAAAATTACCACCTGGGGCATGTGGTAGCCAGGCGGTAATGCAGATTTGGCACGCACTGATCGCCTTTGAAATTTGCTTTCAAAAAGGTAAATGTAGGAAGTCAAATATGTTAGCGTTTAACTTTAAAAAAGGAAGCTATGATAAAATGAAAACGGTAAAAAAATAAAAAACTTAGAGGAGTAACTGAGAGGGTTAGAAACCGACAACAGGCATGGATGCTGTTCAAAAACACCATCCTGGAGGCCCAGGCCAAACATATTCCACGTATCAGAAAAGGAGGACGGAAAACTAAACAATAGCCGGCATGGTTAAAAAATGAGGTAAAGGAGGCTATTGGAACTACAAAGGAATCCTTCAGAAAATGGAAGAAGGAACCGAATGAAGAAAATAAGAAGCGGCATAAGGAATGTCAAGTCAGATGCAAAGCGCTGATAAGAAAGGCAAAGAGGGATTTTGAAAGAAAGATAGCGTTAGAGGCGAAAACTGATAGTAAAAATTTTTTTAGATACATTAAAAGCAGGAAGCCAGCAAAAGAATCGGTTGGCCCGCAATGACCGGGGTGTAAAAGGGGCGATCAAAGAAAACAAAGAAATAGCAGAAAAACTAAATGAGTTCTTTGCCTCGTTCTTCACCGAGGAAGATTTGGGAGGGATAACAGTGCCGGACAGGGTATTCGAGGCTGACGAGTCGGAAAAACTTAATGAAATACCTGTAAACCTGGAAGACGCAATGGAGCAGTTCTGCAAACTGAAGAGTAGCAAATCTCCAGGACCGGATGGTATTCATCCCAGGATACTGATAGAACTAAAAAATGAGCTGGCAGAGCTACTGTTAGTGATTTGTAATTTGTCCTTAAAATCGAGAGTGGTACCGGAAGATTGGAGGGTGGCCAATGTAACGCCAATATTTTAAAAAGGTTCCAAATGAGATCCAGGAAATTATAGACCGGTGAGTCTGAGGTCGGTGCCGGGCAAAATGGTAGAGACATTATCAAAAACAAAATTACAGAGCACATTCAAAAGCATGGACTAATGGGACAAAGTCAAAATGGATTTAGTGAAGGGAAGTCTTGCCTCACCAATCTGCTGCATTTCTTTGAAGGGGTAAACAAACATGTGGACAAAGTGAGCCGGTTGATATTGTGTATCTAGATTTTCAGAAGGCATTTGATAAGGTACCTCATGAAAGACTACAGAGGAGATTAGAGGGGCATGGGATCGGAGGTAGTGTCTTACTGTGGATTAAAAACTGGTTGAAAGATAGGAAACAGAGAGTAGGGTTAAAAGATCAATATTCGCAATTAGTGGGGTCCCTCAGGGATCTGTGCTGGGACCTCTGCTTTTTAACATATTCGTAAATGACCTAGAGATGGGGGTAACTAGTGAGGTAATCAAATTTGCTGATGACACAAAGTTATTCAAAGTCGTCAAATCACAGGAAGATTGTGAAAAATTATGAGACTGGGAGACTGGGCATCTAAATGGCAGATGATGTTTAATGTGAACAAGTGCAAAGTGATACATGTGGGAAAAAGGAACCCAAACTATAGCTACGTCATGCAGGGTTCAGCGTTAGGAGTCACAGACCAAGAAAGGGATCTAGGTGTCATCGTTGATAATACGTTGAAACCTTCTGCGGCTAGGAAATCAAATAGAATGTTGGGTATTATTAGGAAAGGGATGGAAAAAATGAGGCTATTATTCTGCCATTGTATCACTCCATGGTGTGACCGAACCTCGAGTATTGTGTGCAATTCTGGTCGCCGCACCTCAAAAAAGATACAGTGGAATTAGAAAAGATGTAGAGAAGGGCAGCAAAGATGATACAGGGGATGGGACGACTTCACTATGAGGAAAGGCTGAAGAGGCTGGAGCTCTTCAGCTTGGAGAAAAAGCGGCTGAGGGGAGATATGATAGAGGTCTATAAGATAATGAGTGGAATGGAAAGGGTCGATGTGGAGCATCTGTTTACGCTTTCAAAAAATACTAGGACAAGGGGGCATGCGATGAAGCTGCAGTGTAGTAAATTTAGAATGAATCGGAGGACATTTTTCTTCACTCAACGCGTAGTTAGACTCTGGAATTCGTTGCCGGTAAAAGTGGTTAAGGCGGTTGACTTAGCAGAATTTTAAAAAGGGTTGGATGGCGTCCTGGAGGAAAAGGCCATAGAATGTTATTGAATGGACGTGGGGAAAATCCACTATTTCTGGGATGGGCAGGACAAATTGTTCTTTTGGCCGCTGTCGGAGACAGGGTGCTGGGCTCGATGGACCCTTGGTCTGTCCCAGCATGGCGATGCTTATGTACTTATGTAGGCTCTTACACATCTTTGTAAAAGTGCCCCTGAGTTTCTGAGATGGAAGATCGAAACTGAACAATACAAGATTTTCATACAATTTTGATTAGACTAGATCTTTGAAAGTAAGATGCAAAATAAGTTCAGCCAAACTTACTTTCATCTGCCATTCCTGGATATTATAAATTTCTCTTTCTCTTTATCATCTTTCATGTTTAATAACACAAATACAAGGCAGCAATGAACCAATATAAATAAGAATGCATGTGAATACATGCATCAAAGAACATGTCAGCAGAGAGCAACACCTGTTAAAGTCATTTCCTACTGCTGACACAAGCTGCTATATATAATTACTAATCAGAGTGAAAGAACAGTTCTATATTAATGGCCAATGCACCTGCTTCTTTGAACCCCAATGTACCCTGCATATGGGATTCCACTGCCATCAGTAACTACATAGAAAGTTATAAAAACACACTGCCACATGTGTTGCCAGCCTAAGCAAGATCCACCATAAGTGAAAGGATTTCTACAATAAACCCAGAAGTGAGGGAAGAAAGCGTAATCAATTTTGACTGGCAACAAGGGAAATGATGGAGAGAGTTCTGGATGAATTAAAGCCCATATACTGTATGGAAGACCCTGGCATTTTGTGGCCGAATTCAATAAATTGTTTTAAATAGATTAGAACGTGTAGCGCTTCGCTTATTAAGCTGCACTAAGAAACAGGCTTAGCGTGTCCTTACAGTGGCTTTTCTCGCATGTTAAGCCCATTTCTTGCTTGGTCATCAAAAAGGACTTTTTCCTATTTGTTTCCCTTTTAGCCATGCATGGTTAGCACAAGTGAACAGCTGTTTAAAAAAATTATCGTGGGAGCACTTACCACCTCTTGTTTAGGATGTGCCAAGGGTTCCTGCAATATAAGATACAGTTGCTACCCCGTAAGTTTACAGTATACATATAAAGTATCGCATACCATGTAAAATGAGTTTATCTGGTTGGGCAGACTGGATGGACTGTACAGGTCCTTATCTGCCATCATTTACTATGTTACTATGTTAACACAGCGCTAATGTAGATGCGCTACCTCATTACCACATCCATACCCAGTCTCCATCCTGACCAAGCGGCAGTCAAAGGGGCCCTGTGGTGTCATCAGTGCATAGGTTTGCCACACACCAAGGCTTCCTTTTACCACTGCTCAGTAAAAGTTCATTTCCGGCTGAGGAAGGAAATGGCCATGCTGTAAGTGACTTAAAAGGCAGCACTATACTTCACTAGGACCCTTTCCTTAATACGATACACACATTAATAGGTCCAGATCTACTCCCCACTTAACCACACATATCTATCAAGTTGTAATCACACCTTTATTCCATCTTGCCTCAGTAGTGCTTGATTATCCCTCAATGATTTCTTAGGGTAATCCACATGGCACTAACATCTTCATCGGCATATTAATATTCTTTATAAGTGAAATTTTACAAAGTACTTATCTTCACCACTTTACTCGGACAAAAGGGGGAGACGTTGTCCGACACGCATGTTTCGCCACTAGGCTTTCTCAAGGACTTCCCCTAAAAAACAAACACACAAAACCCGTCTTACTATCACTGAGCCCGGGGGTACTTTTAGCCACCCACGCCCAATGCCCAATATACTTTTACTCCCCCAAAATATCACTCATAATTACCCATACGCCGTCCCAGCGCCAGCTCAGCCAACATGTCTAGGGTATAACTCCCGTCAAGATGGCGGCGGCGTCTACAACTAATGTCTTTATTCACCTTTCACTGATGACGTTTCTGGAACCCCAAGCCCTCAATGGTCCCACCTGACCTATAACTACGTTCAAACATTATGACTAAATTAAAGAGCCCCACTCCAATTCCGCATTAAGCCCCTTAAGGCTAACGGTATCCAAATAGAAGATGTGCCACTGTTCACGATAATTCAGAAGCTTTTTCAGGGACCCCCCTTCCCTCCGGTCATGAACCTGTTCCAACACCCTCCACCGTATATCATCAATCCCATGACCTTTCTCCATCCAGTGCTCCACCAGGGGAGCCTGGGTATTCTGAGTAACTATACGGGATTTATGTTCTGTCAAGCGCACCTTAATTGGTCTACTGCTCCGGCCTATGTAAATAAGATCACATGGGCAATGAATACAGTAGACTATATTTTTAGTTGCACAGTCCGTGATACCCTTAGATCTCAAAATTTTCCTAGTGCCCAGATCCACCCAATGGCTTCCCTCCATTGTACTATCACACCACTGACACTTCCCACTGCTGAATCCAGTTTCAGAGTCTGACATTGCCAGCTGAAGGAATATTTTTAAAGGCATTGGCAGGAGGAAGCGGACCTCGGCTGGCGTGGGTTAGGGTCCCCCGCCAGCAAAGGTAGGTGACGGCGGCGGGGGGGGGTCAGCAATGGCGGCAGCGGCGGGGCTATAATGTGCCCCCTCCCTACCGCCGAACTTCAGATACACCTCTGGTTGTTAGAAACTGATAATCTATTAGATGGTTTTCTCTCAGCATTTAGACAATACCCTGGTACAGAAATATTGAAGAACAGAATTGGTTAGCTAGTATTTAATATCTATACATGTTTGTGATTTCATGGTGTATCAGTTGGGGTACGTAAGAGGATGTTACTATAGGCCACTGAAAATCACTTCATAGAAAAATTGTACTTTATAGAAAAAGTACAATTTCAGTAACTGATTACAGAGATTTAGATGTATAGTCCAGATTTACTTATGTAAGACCAAGACAGGCATGTGCTTGATCAGACATTAAGGGCCCTGTTTATTAAGCTGCACTGTAGGTGTGCTAAAAATTAGTGTGTGATAATGCGCACCTCTTGCTTCTCACAGGTCTCCCACTTAGCCATCTCTCTCCTCTTCAATCTGTTCAAAATTCTGCTGCATGACTAATATTCCGCCAGTGTCGTTATGCTCATGTTAGCCCTCTCCTCAAGTCACTTCACTGGCTTCCTATCCATTTCCGCATACAGTTCAAACTCCTCTTATTGACCTATAAGTGCATTCACTCTGCAGTTCCTCAGTACCTCTCCACTCTCATCTCTCCCTACATTCCTCCCCGGGAACTCCGTTCACTAGGTAAATCTCTCTTATCTGCACCCTTCTCCTCCACCGCTAACTCCAGACTCCGTTCCTTTTATCTTGCTGCACCATATGCCTGGAATAGACTTCCTGAGCCAATATGTCAAGCTCCATCTCTGGTCGTCTTCAAATCTAAGCTAAAAGTCCACCTTTTTGATGCTGCTTTTAACTCCTAACCCTTATTCACTTGTTCAGAACCCTTATTTTATCATCCTCACTTTAATATTCCCTTATCTCTTGTTTGTCCTGTTTGTCTGTCCTAATTAGATTGTAAGCTCTGCTGAGTAGGGACTGTCTCTTCATGTTCAAGTGTACAGCGCTGCGTACGTCTAGTAGAGCTATATAAATGATTAGTAGTAGTAGCGCATGCTAATTTGTAGCGCGCCTACAACGTGGCTCAGTAAACAGGGTCCTATGTAACTGATGGATCTGAGAGAAAAAAACACAAAAAAAGCTTTCCACTATTCATCAACTACTCTATTTCTTTTTGGCATAACAAGCTTAACCAGGGCAAAAATAATGCCAATAAATTAACCCTGGAGTAAACACATATTATTGTATGGAGGCATATATTAGTGCACCTTTAAAAATGTAGTATACTTTAAATCAATTTAGTGCACACTATCGACTAAGTATGTCGTAATTAATTGTTTAATGGCATTAACTCAATATGGCATGAAGTAAAAATTTCGTATTTTAAAAAAGTGTGAAACTCAAAAGCCAGCTGAAAATCTGTTTTAAAAAAAATGTTAACTTTTTTTTTTTCTTTCTTTCTTTTGCCTGTGCAGAGTCCTACTATCATACTTATAGAGCATATTTTCTAAATCTTCAGTCTGGATTTACACACAGAAAATAAAGAGTTGCATGTGTGGCCATGCGCTAGCCTAATGGTAAGTGCAGTAGGGTGAGAATCTGGGGAACTGGGTTCAATTCATTAGGGATATCCTAAAAACCTGGCCTGTTTGCGACACTCGAGACTTGAACTCCTGCATCTCTGGTATAAGCTTTGTAAGATTGCTCGATTGATTCTATCTTATGGGAAATAGGGGTATGGTGAGGAAGTCATGGCAATTGCTAAAGGGAGACAGCCAGTGGCCAGATTCAGGGCCCATGACTGCATATTTACTGAAGGAGCTCTGGTACATGGCCCAGGGCCATCAATGCAATGACCAGACCAGGTAGATTAGTGAAGGGACAGGGGACAAAATCCCCATGCAAGTTGCAAATTAATGCTCATGGTGCCAGGATCCCAGATTGGTTCAAATAGCTGGAGGCCCAAACCAGTAGGAAAGGGCTACCCGGGCCAAAAAAAAAAAAAAGTAAGACTTGTCACTAACTGCAAAAGCTTTATATTTTTGCTACTGAAAATCATACAAAAATAAGGAAGAATGCTTTCACATGTTCTGTTACAGAGCAATCACACGTGTATATGAATATGCTACAGCTTGTACTGCCCACCTCCATGTAATACTTGGTGCAAAATATATCACACAAGAAACAACGTAAGTAAAAGGGATAGAACAAATTTTTGTGTCAGTTTTTGAAGGAGGCTGAACTGCTAAAGCAGCCATTAAACTGGTTTTTCCAGATGCTTTCAGGTATTTTCTTGAATTATACATAAACAAGTTTACTCATGGACTACAAGTGCACCACTATAATGTTTCCCAGGATAAAAATGGCAGGGTTAGAACAAGAGATAGAAAGTAATCAGAGAAGAACTAATCCTAAAATGTCAACATTCACCTCTATAGCTCTCAGTCTGCAACTCACCATTATCCTTTTGTCCTTTGTAGCTCAGCTCCATAGTAAGTCTGAGCTCTGTTAACATCTTCCTCTCCTGAAGAGAAAGCATTCTCTAGGCTATTAGAACCTGCCTTTCATGATACCAACAGCAATTTTAGTGTTCCCACCAGTGCCTTGTGGACAGTTTCTTCTCAGCAAATCAATTAGAATCAAATCTGATTCTCATGATGTCTCTAGATTTTTGAATTCAATGGATGTAAGTGGTTTCTTCCTCATTGCTACAGGATATCCTCCTTGCTTTTCTGCTGTAAATCCATTTTTCCATACATTATATGCCACTAGATTAAAGCATTATAAATACTTTTTTTTTTTTTACAGAGGCAAAAATTGGGGAAACTTTATTGGAATAACAATTTGTACACTTGTTGCCAAAGTAACACATGTGGTGGTAATTTAATAAGAGAACACCTATATCAGTTTAACAAAAATATGACCTATGTTATATGGCTGTGTTAAAAGACCACATACAAAAAAAAAAAAACCTATACTGTGAATCAACAACCCATATATACCTAGTTCAAACTTAGCCGAGATTGGGTGGCAGAGCCAGTGGGGGGGAGGCGGGACTGGTGGTTGGGAGGCGGGACTAGTGCTGGGCAAGACTTCTATGGTCTGCACCCTGAAAATGGCAGGTACAAATCAAGGTAAGGTATACACAAAAAGTAGCACATATGAGTTTATCTTGTTGGGCAGACTGGATGGACCGTGCAGGTCTTTTTCTGCTGTCATCTACTATGTTACTATATATGTGGCACATATGAACCATCACACCAAAGGAAACTCATATAAAGTTTCAATATTTACAATCAGTCCATTGATCTCCAACCAATAACTGTAAGAAATAATTTTGTATATATTACCGTGTTCTATTTTTGTAACTCACTATCTTCACCAGAAGCGTACTGTACTTATCTTCAAGTC
Organism: Microcaecilia unicolor; assembly: GCF_901765095.1. Lineage (NCBI taxonomy): Eukaryota > Metazoa > Chordata > Amphibia > Gymnophiona > Siphonopidae > Microcaecilia > Microcaecilia unicolor. The sequence goes on along the minus strand of NC_044039.1, from coordinate 177,033,424 downwards.
GAAGGCTTAGTCATTAACATAACACCAGACATGATAGTGTTTCAAGCTAGTGTTCTGCTTCAAGGAGGTTATACATGCAAAAGAGTCCCCGTATTTGTTGTGCATCATATGCAGTTAACCTTGCAGTATGATTAACTGCACATGATACACAACAAATACGGGGAGCCCAGTTTTTGTCTTGATCCACAACTGTACATCCAAAATACAGCTCATAGGCCTTCTTCACAAATGAAGTCATGGTTCTTCTTTGCATCTTCAGACAGAACTCACCACCAATGCAGCAAAAATTGTCAACATGATTAATACATTTCTGCAAGAATTTCAGTTTAATTAACCATCAGGTCATACAATAGATAGCTATTTATCAACTCCCAGAAGCAATACTTTAAAACAGGGCTAAATGATGTCATAATATATTGAAAACTAAACAGCATTCATTTACTAGTGGTCTTGTTCATACACATATATTATACCAAATTTCTGGAAAACTATACACTGCTGAAAAAAAATTTGATGTCATTTCTGTGATCAGCATCCAAAAATCTATAATAAACACCCGATCTCATTATGGAAACAAAAATTATATTGTCCAGGGTCTTTTTATGTTTATTTTACAGCAACCTCTTTGAAGAACCAAATCAGTTTCTTTTTCTTCTTGTTTTTATTTACTTTCCTTACAAAAAATATTAGTGAAGGGGCGGGGAAACCCGTATTATCGAAACAAGATGGGCGGCCATCTTTCGTTGCAATAATACGGTCCAGGACACCCAAATCTCAACATTTAGGTCGACTTTAGAGATGGTTGTCCTTAGAAATGGTCGTCCCCGGTTTTCGGCGATAATGGAAACCGAGGACATCCATCTCAGAAATGACCAAATCCAAGCCATTTGGTCGTGGGAGGAGCCAGCATTCGTAGTGCACTGGTCCCCTCACATGCCAGGATACCAACTGGGCACCCTAGGGGGCACTGCAGTGGACTTCACAAATTGCTCCCAGATGCACAGCTCCCTTACCTTGGGTGCTGAGCCCCCCAAACCCCCCTCAAAACCCACTCCCCACAACTGTACAACACTACCATAGCCCTAAGGGGTGAAGGGGGGCACCTACATGTGGGTACAATGGGCTTCTAGTAGGTTTTGAAGGGCTCACATTTACCACCACAAGTGTAACAGGTGGGGGGGGGGAATGGGCCTGGGTCTGCCTGCCTGAAGTGCACTGCACCCACTAAAACTGCTCCAGGGACCTGCATACTGCTGTCAGGGAGCTGGGTATGACATTTGAAATACCCAGTGTATCTGAATGTAACTCACCTTGAGCTACTATTGAAAAAAGGTGTGAGCAAAATCCAAATAAATAAAATTTGAGGCTTGCATAAAGGCTGGCAAAAAATATTTTTAAAGTTGTTTTTTTTTTTTAGGGTGGGAGGAGGTTTGTGACCTCTGAGGAAGTAAGGGGAGGTCATCCCCGATTTCCTCCGGTGGTCATCTGGTCAGTTCGGGCACCTTTTTGAGGCTTGGTCGCAAGAAAAAATGGACCAAGTCGGTCAAGTGCTCGTCAGGGACGTCCTTCTTTTTTCCATTATCAGTCGAGGATGCCCATGAGTTAAGCATGCTCCAGTCACGCCTTTGCTATGCTTCCGACACGCCCCCGGGAACTTTGGTCGTGTCCGTGACGGAAAACAGTTGAGGTCACCCAAAATCGGCTTTTGATTATGCCGATTTGGGCGACCCTGGGAGAAGGACGCCCATCTCCCGATTTGTGTCGAAAGATGGGCACCCTTCTCTTTCAAAAATGAGCCCACATGTCTTTCAGTTAGTGTGTCGGGACTCCTTGGTTTTTACATCAAATCATACCATGTGAAGATCAATGGAGTCCAGTGCGTCAAATTTGGGTAGGTTCCTATCAATCTCCATTTATAGGTACTGGGTCCGTATCACCCCCTTCCTTCATGGATTCTATCTTTCTGAATACAGCATCATGAAAAGCAATCACAATCTCTCTGCTTTTTTAGTGATTCTGCAGACAGGATACTCCAACCCCCATCCAGCAAGAAGAAATCTCCCCCCAGCAGCATCACTTCTCCCTCGATTCCCACCTCTTTGATTATATTTGCCAGATCCAAGTCAGATGTCTGTAGACCTCATTAATGTGCCATGAAAGTACCATCTTCTCTTTACAGATGATCTACAACACTTCCTCCCTTGTCCATGCCCCCTGCATTTTAGTTAATTTAATATTTTTATTTATTTACTGGGATTTATTAACTGCCTTTAAAAGGGAAGGCTATAAACACTGTTGGCTTGTAATCTTAACAGTTTTGAAGTGTTCGAAATCTTCCTCCCACTCCCCTCTATAAACCTTACAATAAATGCTGACTCACTAACTAGGGAGTTTTGTTAAGACAGGATTACTTGGATTGGCTGGCAGAGAAGCATAAGGAAGTAATTTAAATCAATTGTTGATCATCTGTGAAAAATGAACAGATAAGAAAATTATAGGGGAAGCTTGATTAGCAAGATCTTATTACATCATTTAAGGTAAATTATTTTTAGTTGGTCTTGTGTCATCTCATACCTTACGCAACAAGATCTACAAAAGAAACAACTCAACTCATACATACATAAACACATTTTATAGTCTCAAAGAATATGATAACTCACTCCATACTTCAAAACAGCATATAGGCAAGCAAAAAGGACTACGCACGAAGTGTGGAGGTGTTTGATTTCACAGTAAAGAGATCAATTGTTTTCACCTGTAGGACTTTGGTAGCTCCTTATATCTCAACAGGTACAAAGGTTCATAAAACAGGAATGATAACTAGAAAGCATCATGCTATTAAAGCTGTTAGAACTGTTTCACAGCAAGGAACCAATTTAGTGTGAAAATGGGAAAATCTGAGGGAACTAGAGGAGCAGTGAGGAAAACTGAAATGAGATACCTATAAGAGCAATAAACATTTTTGTTGCAAAGAAACAACAGATGAAAAAGATGCCTCTATGGACTTTTCAAAGTAGCAGCTGTATAGGCAAAGAAAAACGTTTAGTGTTCATAAATTACAAGAGATCACAAAGAAAAAAAAGGAAGGCTGGCAACAATAACTGGAAGGAATAAGAGAAGCTGGGATGCAACTAGAATAAGAAAATAGTTAACAAGGTAAAACAGGGTAACAAGATCTCTTTTTGATACATTAGTGACAAGAAAAGGTGCAAACAGTGGCACTAACACTCGAGGTGAAAGGAGGAATATGTAAGGAAAAAGTGGAATTGTTTAACACAAATTTCTGTTTGGCATTTACTAAGGAAAAGACAGGAATAGTACTACAGTAAACTGCCTTACACAGGAATGGAAGTGAGGTAGATCTCAAACGATTTTCTGAAAACTGTGTTGAGGAGCTAGCTAAATAAGAAGTAGACAAAGTGATAGAACCAGACAGGATACATCCGAGGATATAACAGAACTTAGGGAAGTTCTCGCAGCTTTGCTTTCCAAATTTTTCATTGTTTCTTTAGAGTCAGAAGTGGTTCCGTAGGACTGCAGATTGGCACATTTTGTTCCTCTTCACAACACTGGAAAAAGGGGAGGCTAGAACCACTTAGTTTGACCTTCGTGGCAAGTAAATTCAAGGAAGTGCCGCTAGTTATACCACAGGTAGTTTCTGTCAGACAAATCTGACTAGATGGCCAGTGGATTGGATCAAGAAGAGCACTAAATAGAAAGTACTTGGATTTCAGGAACGCCTTTGGCTTGGTTCTACATAGGTCACTTACAAATAAGATGAGCATCATTGGCATGGCCCTAACATAACTAAGTTAGAAACTGGATGAATAGGAGGCGACAGAATAGTGGTAAATAGTGTTCACTGTAGGAATAAGGGGTATTGCCAATGGTGTGCCACAGGGATAAGTCCTTGGTCCAGTTTTATCAAAGATTTTCTAAGCAATATTGCAGAAGAGCTATAGGAAATGTTAGCTTTTTTTATGGATACCAATAGAAATAAAACAAAATAAAACATGGAAAAGAAAATAAGATGATACCTTTTTTATTGGACAAAACTTAATACATTTCTTGATTAGCTTTCGAAGGTTGCCCTTCTTCGTCAGATCGGAAATAAGCAAATGTTGGTAGATGACAGTATACATAAGGGGAAATGGGACTTGATATACCGCCTTTCTGAGGTTTTGTTTTGCAACTACATTCAAAGCAGTTTACATATATTCAGGTACTTATTTTGTACCAGGGGCAATGGAGGGTTAAGTGACTTGCCCAGAGTCACAGGGAGCTGCAGTGGGAATCAAACTCAGTTTCCCAGGATCAAAGTCCACTGCACTAACCACTAGGCTACTCCTCCACTCATCAAAGGAGTAGACAATGTGGAAGATGTAGAAAACATGAGAAAAGATCTAGTGAAACTTGAGGAATGGTCTAGAAGTTTGCATTTAACACTGAAAAATGCAGGGTCAAACACTTGTGCTGCAAAAGCTCAAGGGAGCAGTACAGAACAGGGTGGACTTCTTCTATGCACAAAAGAAGAGTTGGATCTGAGGTGATGATATCAAATGATGTTAAGTTGGCCAAACAGGTAGATAAGGCGATGACAAAAGCTAGAAGGATGCTTGGGTACATAAAGAGAATAGCTACAAGGAAAGAGGAGGTGCATCTGTGTAAGTCTCTGGTGAGCCCACATTTCTAGTGGGCTATGGAAACTGCACTTTCAAAAGGATATACACCAGATGGAGTAAGTTCAGAGGGTTGCTATTAAAATGGACAGTGGACTTCATCACAAAGCATACGGAGACAGTATTAAGATCCAAACATGTATATTCTGGAGAAGAGGTGGCCTTGGGAATAGAGAAAGAGGCACTGAAATACCACCAAGGAAATCTACTTTCTGTGAAAATAAGGCTCTGGAATGAGGGATCATAGCATGAGGATGAAAGGGAGTAAATTTTGAAGTATTTTAAGAAAATGTTTCTTTACAAAAATGGTGATGAATGCATGGAATATCCTCTCAGTGTGGGTGAGGAAGACAATCAATCTGAGGGACAGAATTGATTGCACAGCTAAGTAGATGGTGTGGATAGGTGGACTAATTAGCCATATGGTATTTTTTGCCACCATGCCAGACCTGTGCAGATCTGTTGCTGGGCTGCCCCCTTAGATGACACCGCTGGCCTGACAAAATTCCCTTCTGGAGATGTGGCCACAAGCACTCCTTGCTCAATATCTGGAACAAAGAGGCCGATGTTCAAAACTACAGCCAGCGTTAACATGCAGTTAACGCTGGTTTTGCACGCATGTCATTTGTGCGAAATGCTCAAATGGTTTCAGTGCAGGTATTAATTCATGCTGAAACCATTAACACAGACCACATTAAAATGGGGTAGGAGGTAGTGTTCTATTGTGGATTAAAAACTGGTTAAAAGATAGAACACAGAGAGTAGGGTTAAATGGTCAGTATTCTCAATGGAGAAGGGTAGTTAGTGGGGTTCCCCAGGGCTCTGTGCTGCGACCACTGCTTTTTAACATATTTATAAATGACCTAGAGATGGGAGTAACTAGTGAGGTAATTAAATTTGCTGATGACACAAAGTTATTCAAAGTCGTTAAATCGCGGGAGGATTGTGAAAAACTACAAGCGGACCTTACGAGACTGGGAGACTAGGCGTCTAAATGGCAAATGACGTTTAATTTGAGCAAGTGCAAAGTGATGCATGTGGGAAACAGGAACCCGAATTATAGCTATGTCATGCAAGATTCCACGTTAGGAGTCACGGACCAAGAAAGGTATCTAGGTGTCGTCGTTGATGATACACTGAAACCTTCTGCTCAGTGTGCCGCTGCGGCTAAGAAAGCAAATAGAATGTTAGGTATTATTAGGAAAGGAATGGAAAACAAAAATGAGAATGTTATAATGCCTTTGTATCGCTCCATGGTGCGACCGCACCTCGAATATTGTGTTCAATTCTGGTTGCCGCATCTCAAAAAAGATATAGTGGAATTAGAAAAGGTGCAGAGAAGGGCAACGAAAATAATAAAGAGAACGGGACAACTTCCCTATGAGGAAAGGCTAAAGTGGCTAGGACTCTTCAGCTTGGAGAAAAGGCGGCTGAGGGGAGAGGTCGATAAAATAATGAGTGGAGTTGAACGGGTAGATGTGAAGCGTCTGTTCACACTTTCCAAAAATACTAGGACTAGGGGGGCATGCGATGAAGCTACAATGTAGTAAATTTAAAACGAATCGCAGAAAATATTTCTTCACTCAACGTGTAATTAAACTCTGGAATTCGTTGCCAGAGAATGTGGTAAAGGCAGTTAGCTTAGCGGAGTTTAAAAAAGGTTTGGACGGCTTCCTAAAGGAAAAATCCATAGACTGTTATTACATGGACTTGGGGAAAATCCACTATTTTTGGGATAAGCAGTATAAAATGCTTTGTACATTTTTGGGATCTTGCCGGGTACTTGTGACCTGGATTGGCCACTGTTGGAAACAGGATGCTCGGCTCCATGGACCTTTGGTCTTTCCCAGTATGGCAATACTTATGTACAATGTGGTAAATTTAAAACGAATCAGAGAAAATGTTTCTTCACTCAATATGTAATTAAACTCTGGAATTCATCGCCAGAGAGTGTGGTAAATGCGGTTAGTTTAGCGGAGTTTAAAAAAGGTTTGGACGGTTTGCTAAAGGAAAAGTCCATAGACCATTATTAAATGGAGTTGAGGAAAATCCACTATTTCTGGGGAAAGCAGTATAAAATGTTTTGTAGTTTTTTGGGATCTTGCCAGGTATTTGTGACCTGGATTGGCCACTGTTGGAAACAGGATACTGGGCTTGATGGACCTTTGGTCCGACCTAGGATGGCAATACTTATGTACTTATGCATTTAAACGCATGCTAATGCAGTCATTACCCACCCCACAGCCATGCTTTAAAAAAAAAAAAAAAAAAAAAAAGAAGTTTCTCACAGGCATTTCAAACTTTTTGCCAGGTCTGGGGCAGCAAAGAAGGGTTGGTTGAAAGTGTCTAGCAGTGCCCCTTCTCTCCTCCTTCCACCTGACCACCATGCCCCAGATTGCTTTGTGCAGTGGCCCCATCCTAACTTCAGCTCCTCCCTCCCAACCTGACCCCCCCTTCCCCAAACATTTAAAAAATGCCTTGGTGGTCTAGGGCACTGAAAAGGCAAAAACAATTTAAGAGCCAATAAAACAAAACATTACCAGAACCCCACCCAACGTTTAGGTCTAGTGGTCCTTTCTCCCCCTAAGACTCCCCGGTAGTCTAGTGGGACACCCCACCCCCAATGTCTGGATCAAGAGGCAGGAGCCATGCCCACTCACTCCTGCCTCCAGGCACCATCATCTTCAAAATAGTGGCACCCTGCCCCACTAGGTAAATCTTTATATGGTAGACAGGCCCCACCCAGTGCTTCCCAAGATGCACTGGGCATAGTGGGGCACTGCCATTTTGCAGATAGCATCGCTCCTGCCTCCTTCAAGGTATGAGGTTGAGGGGCCTTGGGTTGGGGTCACAGGGTGAGGGAGCCCACTAAACTACCAGGGAGTCTTTTTATGGGAACAGCAGGTGAGCGAGAAGACCCTAGACTACCAGAGAATGTGTGTGGCAGGGAGAAAGGGGGGCCCATTAGACCACCTGGGAATTTTGTTTTCTATACTGGGGGGGGTAGCAAGGGAATGCTGAGTCAGGGTGGATGCCGCTAGACACCAGGGATATTTTTAGGGTGCTACGAAGGCAGGTTGGGGGTTAGGGAAAGCATGCCGTGGAATGTGTTTTTGTCTCGTTTTTAACGTTAACTTTCTTGTCAGTACCTGAGCCAATCACCACTCAGGCACTGAAAGGAAAGTTAACGTTCAGCACCAAGTCACAGATTACTGCCCTGATTTTAATGTGGCAGTAATTTGCACACTCATTAGTTTGAACATATGACAACTATTTTTTGTGCTAATTTTGTAGTAGAGTGCAGTCCCTACTGCAAACTTTTGAGCATCGGCCTCAAAGTTTTGGATCCATGCTCCTTGACAAGGTAGGTTGGTGTCCCCCAAGCTGGACTCCCTTAGTGGTCATCCACCTCACCCTTTCTTTCCAGTTGCTCTGGTTATATTCTCTAACTACGACAGATGTTCCCTTTTTAGAATCCTGGACAGTCCTCAGCTTATCATACTTAAACTGTAACCTGAAAAAAATATTCCTATTGAATTTCGAGTAACTTAGAGTGAAAACAAATGATTGAATTACTCAGCAAGTGAGTTTGGAGAGTTCTGCTTATCTCACAAAGACTTACAGTAGTAAGCAGGCAACGGTCCTGTCAAACTATTTGCTGACCAATATAATTCTAATGTATACCAGCACTGCATGTGATCTGGATGATGTATAAAAATAAGCAAATTCAACATAGCTTGGATACCAACAGTCATTCCAGCCACATTTAACAAGTTCTTGCTTCAGTACAGCAATGAGCTTATAGGTTTTTGTAGAATAAATGCAGAATAATTCTGCAGGTCAGGTCTTGATTTATACAGTATCTTTTCCATTATTTACAGAGCATGCTGTAGAAAATAAAACTTTCCTGTGTGTATCGCACCAGTCTGTTTTTTGATAAGGTTGTTTTTAAAGTTATGTGCGATTAGATTAATAAAATATTACCACATAAGGTACAGTGGAGTGGAGGAGTAATCTAGTGGTTACAGCACCAGTCTTGACATCCAGAGATGGCTGGTTCAAATGCCACTGCTGCTCCTTGTGATCTTGGGCAAATCACTTAACACTCCATTGCCTCAGGTACAAAATTAGATTGTGAGCCCTCCAGGGACAGAGAAATACCCAGTGTACCTGAATGTAACTCACCTTGAGCTACTACTGAAAAAGATGTGAGCAAAATTTAAATAAATAAATGACTGGATGAAGAGCAACATTTGTAACACCTGTATACCCTGGAGGAAAGGAGAAACAGGGGCGATATGATACAGACGTTCAAATATTTGAAAGGTATTAATCTGCAAACGAACCGTTTCCGGAGATGGGAAGGCGGTAGAACTAGAGGACATGAAATGAGATTGATGGGGGGCAGACTCAAAATGTCAGGAAGTATTTTTTCACGGAAAGAGTGGTGGATGCTTGGAATGCCCTCCCGCGGGAGGTGGTGGAGAGGAAAACGGTAACAGAATTCAAACATGTGTGGGATAAACATAAAGGAATCCTGCTCAGAAGGAAGTGATCCCCAGAAGCTTAGCCGGTGGCGGGAGGCAGGGCTGGTGGTTGGGAGGTGGTGATAGTGCTGGGCAGACTTATACGGTCTGTGCCAGAGCCAGTGGTGGGAGGCGGGGCTGGTGGTTGGGAGGCGGGGATAGTGCTGGGCAGACTTATACGGTCTGTGCCAGAGCCGGTGGGGCAGGTGGTTGGGGGGCGGGGATAGTGCTGAGCAGACTTATACGGTCTGTGCCCTGAAAGAGACAGGTACAAATCAAGGTAAGGTATACACAAAAAAAATGGCACATGTGAGTTTATCTTGTTGAGCAGACTGGAAGGACCGTGCAGGTCTTTTTCTGCCGTCATCTACTATGTTACTATCCAGCTTATTATCAAAAGTGATCACCGTCCATAAATCGGAAGATGGCCGGCGATTTCGCAAAAGCAGCGAAATCCGTATAATCGAAAGCTTCTGTTTTGACAGCATCGCCGCTTTCCCTTCGCCTCGCCGGTGAAAGCTCAAGGGGGCGTGTCGGCGGCGAAGCGAAGGGGGGACATGGGCGGGCATGGGTGTGGCTACCAGATGGCCGGCTTTTGCTGATATTGGAAAAAAAAAGCGGCGTGAATCAGTACTTCGCCAGGTTTACTTGGTCCTTTTATTTTCACGACCAAGTCTCAAAAAGGTGCCCCAACTGACCAGATGACCACCGGAGGGAATGGGGGATGCCCTCCCCGTACTCCCCCAGTGGTCACCAGCCCCCTCCCACAGTACAAAATTAAAACCTTTTTTGCCAGCCTGTATGCCAGCCTCAAATGCCGTACCCACCTCCATGACAGCAGAATGTCTTCTATCCTCTGACAGCAGCTCTGGGCTGAGTGTGATACCTGTTCTGGCACTGCAGAGTCATATAAGCAAAGCATTTTGGTGGGTGTAGGGTAGTGGGCTCCGTGATTCCACTAGCTTGTGTTCAATGCTCACGATGTTGGTAGTTGGTAGGCTCTACTCCCATGGTGCTTTTCCCCCTGCTTACTGGGTCAGAGTGTGCCCTGTTTAGTTTCCGGTAGTCCATGAGGTAGTGGCCATTTTTGTAAGTCAGTTTTAGATCCTTTTCATGTGTTAGCCACGTTAGAGAACGTAGTAGTTCTGAAAGTGGGCATTGTACACCATTCTACCAGCTCTGACCTACTGCTAATCTCAGTACCAGGGAGACTCTCTGCCAGTGGGGCACAACCTCTGATCTGCAGTTAACTGTGAGTAAACGTGCTTATTCCAATAAAGGACTTTTTCAAAGGGTGCCCAGGTGGTGTCCTGGCATGTAAGGGGGACCAGTGCAGTAGAAATGCTGGCTTCTCCCACGACCAAGTGCCTTGGATTTCGCCGGGTTCGGGATAGCCTGTGTTTTTTTTCCCATTATCGTTGAAAAACACAACCGGCCATCTCAACCCCGGCGATCTCTGGCATTTGGCCGGGCTAAACCGTATTATCGAAAGAAAAGATGGCCGGCCATCTTTTTCGATAATACGGTTCTGGCCAGCTGTTGTGCCGCCACCAAAATAGAACGCCGGCGACCTATTTCGCCGGCGACGTTTGATTATTCCCCTCTATGTTACTATTTTGTACTTTTTCAACAGTTCTTTATGCTCTTTCAAAGGTTTCTCCCTAAACCCTCGACATTTCTTGAGAGTATGAAGCTTCTTATGTATAGGACATGTTTGTCTGGATCCTCTACTTTCTCTATAGCAGGCGCTACTACTGAAAAAGGTGTGAGCAAAATCTAAATAAATAGATAAATAAAAAAAAAATAAAATATAGGAAAAGAAAATGTGAACTATCATAACAACATAAGAATTGCCATACTGGGTCAGACCAAACGTCAATCAAGCTCAGTATCCTGTTTCCAACAGTGGCCAATCCAGGTAACAAGTACCTGGCAAGATTCCAAAGTACTTAAAATCATTTTAGAGCTTTGTTTTAAACAGTTATGTCTGCCACTGATAAGTTGTTATACCAGCACAACAAAACACACAGACTTCCTCTAGTACATCATTTATATACCTGTGTTCTGGTTTCAATATAGCTTTAGAAGCTGTAGCTATCTAGATTACACTCGAGCTTTTGAAACTTTTCCACAAAACACTAGCTTGCCAGAAAGGGAGATGGGAAAAATGATATACTGGGTGAGATGTTAGTTAAGTAACAGAACAGAGCTTAATGGACAATGGAAGCCATTCTGGTGAAGCGACTAAAAGGCCAACCTGGTGTGATAAAATCAGTGCTAGATCAAGTCCTCTTCAACGTATTTGCAAGCCACTTTTTTGAACAGGTAAAAAAAAGGAAAATATGCCTGTATGAAGATATGAAATAAAAAAAAATCTACAATACAAAAGACATACCTAGGGGTGGAAGAATAGATAAAGATGGGTTTAGACAAATTTTAATAACATTCAAGGACTCTGGTGACTGCATTTAAATGGAGAAAAGCAAAATCAAGCATTTGAGGTGAAGCAATTCAAGGGCCAGATAGTATTTTGTAGATGAAGAAGTAAACAGGAAAGAGATCTGTAAGATCATCTTCCTGGAGGTTCTTCCCTTCAGATTAGGACATCTTGCCTTCAAGAACCCAGCCAAGGTACAGCAGGATTTTATTCTAGCTTTATATGATTAATTACAATTACTTTTTATTATAATGTTTGGATTATTGTCCATTTTATAACTAATTTGTATTTTTTTGTGTAGGGATCCGAAGGTGGGCTCCCATGCGAGGGAGTTATTTAGTGCTACAGAAACAATAAGATGATGAGTCCAGTGGGATAGAAGGAAGAAGTCTCTTCAAGGTCCTCACTTCTGAAGCTCACTTACATTGTCTGATTTCTGCACCTGGCTTTTCTTGGTAGGGATGCTCCCAGAAATAAATTCACTCCACAAACAATCAAGTAACTGTAACTCCACATTTAACAGCAACCAAACAGTGCAAACTTTGGGAACAGTCGTTTATCAAGGTGAACAGCAGAAAAAGGATTACTTGAGGTAGTAATATGGTTTCTTCTACGGATATACAGTAATACATACAACAGCTTACTCTCCCTTCTCTCATAGCAAGACAACTTGATTCTCCCTTCCACTCCTCTCACTCACTCCTTTCTAGGATCTACAGGCAGGTTTCTGAGACCAATAGCTTTGTTAGCTGATACAAGATCCCCTTTCCCTTATAGGTTGCAGGAGTATCTCCTGGGTACCGAGTCCACTGGAGATTCTAATGTTCTTTCCTCTCCTCAGTTTAGCTATGAAGGACTCCTGGCACCCTCCCAGTCCTTTTCTTTTATCTCTCCTCCTTGAAAGTTCAGAGACTCCACACTAACATGCTTATCAAGCATTCTGGCCAACTTGGTAGAACAAACTTCAACATAGCTGCTTCCACACTGTACCTGGAATAATGCTGTGCCAAGTGTGAGAGCTAAGTCAGAGTTTACAAATCTGCTTACAGTAAGTAGCCTACTGTTTCTCTTCCTTCTCTTTATGGAACAGTGTCTCTCTATCCCAGACCCCGCTACCTGAGTGTGACAGACAAGGCAGATTGGCTTGAGTTGCAAACATTCTGGCTCTCAGGGTTCTAGAAAAAGATAGTTTACCTCTAAAACCTTGCATATATATAGTCTCAACTATCCTCCCAGTCCCTCCTATGGGGTTGGGCTTCGTAGTTTCTCTGTGGTAAAATACAAGATATGCTGATTCTAGGCCACAGACTTCCAGGCAACACCCAGCATATCCAGTGATAGGGCTTAACACCAGGTCTGATGAAATCTGGATCATGTATCCATCTGCTATTTTTTAATGCATATATAATAGATTGTGATATTTTATTGTTTCCATTTGTTGTACTAAACTTTCAGCAAAATACTAAAGATTAGATCATCTCTGATGGCCTCCAGTCAGAGTGAAAAGAAAGCATAGGCATTACAAGTAGGACAAGAGAAATCATACCTCCATACTGATCTCATGTGAGCATCTTCAGTACTGTGTCCAATTCTAGAGTCAGCATTTACAGTACAATGGGCACTGATAAGGCAAAAACAATTAAAATAGGGGAAGAAGTGACGTTGACTCTGGCGATGGCAGCCCAGGGCTGAAGCTCCACTCAGGTTTGCATAATTATTAGCACAATCTTCATCAAATACACTACAATTGCTACAAGATTGGCTAATGGATGAATGGCATCTCATAAGAAAGTGGAATCAGCTATGCTGGAGTGAGATAAATCAGCAAATAAGTACCAGGCAGCACAGCGCACCATAAAAAAAATGGTGTCAGAGTCTGATGGAGACTCGAATACTGATTCAGACCAGGGGTCTGATGTGATTAAGGGCAGAGACAATCATAGGCGGATACTGGATCTTAAGGCAGAATTTAAACTGAAGAGACAAGACCTAAAAGCCATGTTTGAAGGCCTGAAGCAGGAGATTGGAGTTCTGACTGCTAGACAAGAGAAAGCAGACTCGTGAAATTTGAAGATCTGATTGAGGATTTGAGCTCTGGCTTTCAATCTCAAGGCACAGTATTGAAGATCCAAATCTTTCAGGACTTGTCTGCAGTCACCATGCAGCGACGAGAGAATTCAGAGGTGTTACAATTTTTTTTGAGAGCTTCACATATTAAATACAAGTGGACCTTCCTGTTTGTATGCTCACAACCATTAATGGCTCCACTAAGAAAGTTCAAGCACCTATTGACGCTTGAAAACTACTTCAGCAGGCACAGGTAGAGAACGTTCCAGATGAGGCAACAGAGCTCCTCTTGAAGTGACCTACCCCATCAAGTGCACCTAACTGGCAGCGAGTTCGTCATTCCTGACCTTGCAAACATCACATGCAACTACCTTGCAGCCAGAGGAAAGTTCATCTTCAATTCCTCCTTGAAAGCGTAATACCTATGGTTCTGGAGTCGGCTATTACTTTTGTAAGTAGTATACTATGCCATACTTTGTATTGTCATTTGAATATATTTACTGCTGTAATTGTCTATTGCTTATGTTTGATTTATTCTTACTGTACACCACCTTGAGTGAATTCTTTCAAAAAGGCGGTAAATAAATCCTAATAAATAAATAAATGTGGGAGCAATTTAATGTATACCTGCTTTAAGTACCTCTTATAGTCTGATGATGTGCAGACTGTATCATCCTGTAGTTTAGACTAGTTAAATATTTAGTTTTTTCAGCGTGAGTTAGAATTGATGAGGAAGCGGGGGAATGGGGATTTATGTAAATAATTTTTATTGCAGACGTAGTTGAGGAATGTGATATTCTTTTTATATTTAATTCACCCTGGACGTGGACTCGATCTGTATCACTAACTACCTGAAGCCGACAGGCACTGTCTTCCATTCACGATGATCATTATGATTAATCAGGAGTTTGGTGTAAGGGGGAGAAAAGGGCCAAAAAGGAGGGAGGACGAGGGGAGAGGGAAGAGGGAGGGTGGGGTGGGATGTTGGGTCAGAGAGTGTTTGTAATTGTTTCTTTTCCCACAGAACAGCCTTACTCTTATTTATCCCAGTTTGTCAGTAGTAGATATTTATCATCATTTGACATGACCACCAACCATCAGTTTAGAGATGGTACTTTTAATGTCCAAGGGCAGCTTTTATTTAAAGAAATAAAGAGACTGTCCTTGGGAAAGGGGAGATATATGACACAAACTAAAGGGCTCCTTCTACAAAGCAGCTCCTTCACATTCAGCGCATGCTAACCAGTAGCGCCGCTTTGTAAAAGGAATCCTAAATATCTAGAATTCAGTAAGACATCAAAAGCTTGCATCTTCCATGGAACGAAAGGCTCAAGGAAAAGAGATCCATTATTGACAAACAGGAGTATTTATCCTACCACTTAAATATATGCATATTGTTGATAATGCTAAAAAAATTCTTTTATTGTACGATTAAGACTGCATTAAACTGCCCAAGAGAGTTGTTTTGAACCGTGATCCAACTTGTATTCTGATATCAAAAGCGCCACACAAGGTGCCAGACTGTCAAGTTTTGACATATTTATTTAATGAGAAGGCATCTCTGTAACTTTCCAACAGGGTTATTGTATGGACATACTATATCAGATTCAGCTGGGCTCAAGGCAATGTGAGTATGGGATAAATACCACCACATCTCAGAAGACAATGTGAAATCGATTCTTTCACATGAGTAGCTCCTCAAGAGTGTCCCTTCTATCACCATCCTTTTTTCTTTTTTTAAAGCAGATGTATTCTTACAAGAACATATGTCTTGCCATACTGGGACAGACTAAAGGTCTATCAAGCCCAGTGTCCTGTTTCCAACAGTGGCCAATCCAGATCACAAGTACCAATATATCAAAAGAGTAAATCAGATTTTATACTGCTTATCCTAGAAAAGTAGTGGATGTTCCTAAGTCCATCTTAATAATGGCTTGCAAACTTTTCTTTTATGAAATTATCCAAATCTTTTTTAAACCATGCTAAGCTACTGCTTTTACCACATTCTCTGGCAACAAATTCCAGAGTTTAATTACACACTGAGTAAAGAAATATTTTCTCAATTTCTTCTAAATTTACTATTTAGCAGCGTCATTGCGTGTCCCTTAGCCCTAGTATTTTTGCAAAGAGTAAACAAGAGATTCACATCCATCATTTCCACATCACTCAGTATTTTATAGATTTCTATCATATCTCCCCCCCTCAGCCATCTCTAGCTGAAGAGACCCAGCCTCTTTAATCTTTCCTCATAAGGAAGCTGTCCCATCCCCTTTATCATTTTCATCACCCTTCTCTGTACCTTTTCAAATTCTGTTATATCTTTCTTAAGACATGGTGACTGAAATTACACACAATATTCGAGGTGCGGTTGCGCCATGAAGCCTGCAGATGCATCTCCACCCACCGACAAACTCGCTGCCTACAGGGCCACCACCAGGCTCCTGGTTCCAGCCTGCTTGTTGATGTACGCCATTATCATGGTGCTGACCGACATCACTCTGATCACTTTCCCTTTCAAAAGTGGCTGAAACTCCTGCAGAACCAGACGGACCACCTGGATCTCCAGGCAGTTGTCTGACCAGGATGTCTCCTGGGTTCATCAGGTTCCCTATGCCAAATGCCCAAGACAGTGAGCTCCCTAGCCAAGGAGACTCGTATCCATGGTGCCAGCACCCACTGAGGAGGATCCAGAGGGACTATCTCAAAAGGTTCATTGGACTGTCCCCCAGGTCAGATTGATCCTTGCCTTGGGCATGAGCAGTAGAGAACAATGGAAGTCCTGAGGGGCCGGCACCCACCAAGACAACAAGGCCCACTGTAGAAAGAACATGTAAGCCCTTGCCCACTGCACCACCTCCAGAGTCACAGCCATGGAGCCCAGGAGCTGCAAATAATCCCATACCGTGGGCTACAAAGTTCACACAACCAGCGCCTCTCCACTTGCAGCTTTTCCACCAGCTCCTCCAGAAGGAAAACCATCCTCCAGCTCATGTTGAACCGAACTCCCAGGTACTCCAGAACCTGAGACAGCGTGAGGTGGCTCTTGGACTAAATCATTAACCAGCCCAGAGACTCCAAGAAAGATGACCTGAGCAGTGGCCTGACTGGCCTCTGCCACTGAGTCTGCTCAAATCAGCCAGTCGTCCAGATATGTGTGAACCCAAACTCTCTGGCTCCATAGATGTGCAACCACCACTGTCACTTTGGAGAACGTGTGCGGAGCTGTAGCCAGACCATAAAGCAAGGCCCAAAATTGAAAACGCTGCCCCAGCACACAAAAGTGCAGATTTCTCCTGTGATGAATCACATTGGGCATGGGAGATTAGCCTCTGTGAGGTCCAGGGAAGTCAAAAACTTCCCTGGCTGCACCAACGCGATGACTGAGCACAGAGCCTCCATCCAAAAGTGCTGAATTCTGAGGCAAGTGTTGACTCCTTTGAGGTCCGAGATGGGCTGGAAGGACCCACCCTTCTTCAGGACCATAAAACAGATGAAGTGCCTGTTCAGGCCACGCTCAGCCTGCAGAACAGGTTCCACCGCTCCCATATCGCAGAGACATACTGGCACTTTAGAGCTGAGCCACAGGGAGGAGTCACAAAGGAAGGCAAACTCCATGGCTACAGGATCACATCCTGCCTCTCCACAGATGCTCTCCCTTCTTCTTACTTTAGCAATGAACAGAATATTATTAAGTACCCAAGGGGGGTCAGAAAGTCATCCACAGAAATTATGCAGGTTCTCAATCTTAGCCAAAAGGGCCAAGGCAGAACCATCCTCAGCTCAAGCTTTAATCTCCAGCCCGCATGAAACAATTCCAGAAGCATTGACGACTATGGAACCACCAGACCACATGGTACAGAGCTTTCTACTGCCCTATTTAAACTCAAGGACAGCATATGCATGAATGAAGAATGCAAAGAGGCAGTCTGAAGACTACAGTATATGCATATGTTGCTGAGGATAGGCTGAAACATGTACATATGAAGGAAACATAACATATGAATAGCCATATTGGGTCAGAACAATGGTCCATCTAGCCCAGTATCCTGTTTCCAGCAACGGCCAATCCGGGTCACAGTACCTGGCATAAACCCAAATAGTAGCAAATTCCATACTACCAATCCCAGGGCAAGCAGTGGCTTCCTCTATGTCTATCTCAATAGCTGGCTATGGACTTTTCCTCCAGGAACTTGTCCAAACTTTCTTTTAATTCAGATATACTAACCACTGTTTTTAAGAGGGGCTGGATAATGTTTATGCGAGTGTGTACATTTGTTTCTCACTTACTTACCGTTTTCTGATTGTTGCACCAGTAAAAGTAAATGGCTGCAGAAAATGTCCTGTATGATCCATCCAGACTGATATTCCATTCAAGTTACATGCCACTATACCCTGCACTTGCTTCATTCGGTAGTGTATATCCTGTATTCTGTGCCAAGGTATATCCTGTGGAGCCAGCTCAGTAGTAGTACCATAAGTTGCCATGCAGAAGACCTGAATTTCATTCCCTGGTTATGTCTCCTGTACCCTGAGCTGGCTGGGCCTGAGAATACTGCAGAAGCAGCATTATAAGCCTCCCCCCCCCCCCCCCCCGAGTAAGGAAGTCCTAGTCATCATATAACAGCAGCATCTGGTAACTAGATTTAGAAGGAGCCCTGATGCATAGTCCCCAGCTAAGGACCGTCACTGCTATGAGTAGGCTGTAATTTGGGAGGGGATATGAAAGAAGAATTTTTAAAAAGTATCATGGCACTGGATCCTCACTCCAGTTTCAACTGAACTGGAAGCCCAAAGCACTAGGAAGAAACGGCTAAGCACAAAAAGAGATAAAATGTTGTGATATTCTTCTGTAAACACCAGACACCACTGCTACTGACAAGTGCATTATCAATGTATTAAATCAATGAGGCATCAGCGGCACAAGGTGACAAAGCAACAAAGTACCCTTATTTCTGTCCTCAGCAGCACAACTTCTAAATTTGCCTGCAGAACACAAGCAAAGCAAAACATGATGTTTACAAATCCGTATCTTAGAAAAAAATGAAGCATTACATACCACAAAGCACTAAAAGCCTTTTTAGCTTATGTCCTTGAAAATTCTAACAGCTGTATTTAAGTCCATGTGCTAAATTAGTTTCAGTCTTCATGGCTAAGCACAATTTGTAAGCCAGCTCAACACAGATAAATAGCTTTTCAGTTTTTAATTGGCTTTAATTACTAGTTTTGATTGTATTTAAAAGTTTAGTATCTCAATGTGGAGTTATCAATTTCTAAGTGCAACTGTATGCAACATTCGAGTGAGATACACAAAATAGTCACAAACTTCCACCTGCCACTAACTTGCAAATCATGTACACATAAATACACACATACATATATATATATATATATATATATAAGACCTCACAAGCAAATGGAAACGCAATAGCTTAGTCTAACTGCTTTTCCTTATAACTCCAGTTGTGGATCTAAAAAGCCTCCCCAAATTTTCACTTACATTAATGTAAAAAACTGATACCTTAATGCAAAAAACTCAAAGTTTCTCTTATATTCGAAATGTCCAGTTTCTACCAATTCAGGTTTATTTGAGCCCGCAAAGAGGTGGGAAAATGTGGGATACAAATGCAATAAATAAATAAAATAAGCACAGTGCAGAGAAATCTGGTGTTGGGTAGCATTTTACTGAAGCTGCATTACTACTACTACTACTACTACTAAACATTTCTAGAGCGCTACTAGGGTTATGCAGCGCTGTAGAAAATAAACAAAGAAGGACGGTCCCTGCTCAAAGGAGCTTACAATCATTACAGCCAACTGATACATCTGGACAAGACAAACTCTCAGGATCAAAATGTCTATTTGTGACTGAAGTCTTCAAGCACAAATAAAACTTTTGATCTTAGAGGATGCCTTGTCCAGATTTAATCAGTCACCTCTGACACATGGGTAGCAACTGGACATTTTGAATATAAGGAGAAATTAGTTCTTACCTATTAATTTGCTTTCCTTTAGTCCCTCTGGACTGGCACAGGATCTGACTAATGGGTTATGCACTCCCTTCCATCAGGGGGAGACTGAGAATTCTGACTCTAGTGAGTCAATAAGAGCCCTGACCAGATAGCCCTAGATTCAGTATTAACAAAGAAGAAAGAAAGAGCCACATTCTGTGCAACCGGGAACTTGAGCAGCCACCAAGCTGTAATAAGAATGTGCCTTTTGCTAAATTCTAACAGCGTTGTTACACGTTCGTTCATTTGGTAATTCACACTTGGCTCCATGTTTTTTTATGAAACTGTAAACGTACAAAGCAGCTCCATCCCCAACTAAAACTCCGGATCCAACATCAACAATCAAATGCTCTTTGGTTCTATCAACAATCAAACAGGTGTGATCTGGGCCGGTCCTGAGGGACTAAAGGAACGCAAATTAGCAGGTAAGAACTACTTTCTCCTTATATTCAAAACGTCCAGTTCTACCCATGTGTCAGAGATGATTGATTAAATCTGGACAAGGCATCCTCTAAGATCAAAAAGATATCAAATGAAAGCAAAGAGAAAGAAAAATAGCCAAAAAAAAACAACACATCATCAAATAATGTAAGAACAGAGAAAAAATGTAAATTGAGAGAAAAGAAAAAGCAGGTGCAACATGTCCTGCCAAGTCTTTTCCCATGCTGGGCATACAGTCAAGAATCTCAGAAACTACCAGCAGCACCTGCACTGAATCCCCACCTACTCAGTAAACACACTGTCATAGAAAGTCAAATCCATGGGACTAATGCTGTAGGTCAACAAAAACTTGTGTGAATGAAGCTAAATAGTGAGCTAAAAGACCATATCTAAAGACACTGTTTTGACAATGTGATTAGATCATTTTCCACCACTTCTATGAGGGTCCAGGTTGGTTATTAGAACACAGTGCTTCAAACCAGGTGGTTTATAAGGGACTTACTGAGCTGTTTTTGACAGAATCTTACTTCCTGATTCCAGCTATCCTTAATAGCAGGAAGTGAAGGAAAGGAATGAGGACTGTTATAGGAGATTTTCCGCCACTATTCAACCACGTTCAGAGCTCCATTAATCAGCAACGTCTACCCCTATTCCATGGTAATCTCCTCAAAGAAATTATTTGGGAAGCAAGCACAGAAACAGCATGGGAAAAAAAGTGGATGGAATGAGCCTCTAAAGTTCAATTCATCTTGTGTAGCATCAAAAGATGAGAGAAAATAGAAAAGCCAAACGTTATGCCTTGCATTGTGCAGCACAGTTCTGGAAAGCAGGCAGAACACAAGCACGATCAGTTTTAATACTTTGCTGAGCAGCAATTAAGAAAAACTCTGGAATGAGAGGGCATAGGATAGGCTTAGGAGGAATCTAAGAAAATATTCTTTCATTGAAAGGGTGATGGATGTGTGGAATGGCCTCCCGGTGGAAGTCGTGGAGACAAGGTTAATGTCAGAATTTAAGAAAGCGTGGGACAGGCACGTGGGATCTCTTAAGAAAAGAAGGAGTTAGGGGTTACAAAGAATGGGCAAACTAGATGGGCCTTTTGGCCCTTATCTACCATCTCTGTTTCTGTGTTCTATGTTTAGCCTGTATTCAAAACAGGCATCAATGAGTGCAGCCTGACACTTTTGCATGAGTCAAATTGTAAAAGGTTTTTTTCTTATCTTGTTCATGGGAACTTATAGTTTTTTTCACGCTACAGCATCCTCAGCAGAATCTTTCCTGTAGGGTGTTCCACAAGGTTCCATACTCACCCTGATCCTCTTCAATCTTTTTCTTAAGCCTTCTTGCCACTATAATTCAAACCTCTGGTGTGAAGGGCTTCTATTATGCAGATAATATTCAGTTGATCTTTACTGCAGATACTCATTCCCCAGATCTCTCAAATTCCTGTCTTGATAATATTGTCACTTGGCGAAAGCCACACAAGCTCAAACTCGAGCTTACAAAATCAGAAGCAATGTGGGTCACTGGCCATACTGCTAGACCTACCTTAGCTCCCCAGTTCAGGCAGTACTATCACACAAATTTTGTCAAAGTTTTAGGCTGTTACTTTGATCCTGAGTTGACCTCTGATAACAACAGAGGATATCTGTACAAGATGTGTTTTGCTGTGCATTGCGATGTTCACTCCTTTAACTCCTATCTGGTTTAGGATATTAGGATGTATTAAAGACTGCTATTCACACTTTAGTACTTAGTAGATTAGACTTCAGTAATCTTCTTTAAAGCAGGCTCAGCTTACCTACCATAGAGTGCTTGCAAAATATTGCAAACAATACAATCTGCCTGGAAATATAATTGAATTGCATCACTCTTTATCATTGCTTTCCGTCATCTTTAGAATTAAATTTAAAGTACATAAGTAATGCCACACTGGGAAAGATCAAGGGTCCATCCAGCCCAGCATCCTGTCCACGACAGCGGCCAATCCAGGCCAAGGACACCTGGCAAGCCTCTTGCTGACTCCCCCCACACACACACACACCAACCACCAGGCCTTCTACACCAGTACCCCCCCCCCCCCCCTTTTTATTTAGCTTCATCTCGCGCTACTGGGCCTCAGTATAAGAATTACTGATGATATCCTTTGGCTACTCATGAATGTGAATCTACTCATCAGTCTGTTCTTTATCTCCTAGCCCCTCTTCTCAGGAATTCCCTTCCAGTATCACTGCATACTTAGACCAATTACAAGAAAGTTCAAATCCAGCCTTAAGATTTTTTTTGTGTGTGTGTGTGGAAGCTTCTGGGTTGTAAAGAAATGCAGACATTAAACCTTCTATTCCTTATCTTCTATCGCTGAGCTTCTGATGTTCTTGTTTTGTCATGTCATGCAGTTTTTTGTTAATTTCTAGAAATAGTGTATGTTGCTTCATAATCCACCTAGTTGTAGGCGATACAGAAATTTGCAAATACACAAACATGGTAGTGGTTAACGCCCTCACCCAATATAATGTTTTTCTTTCTCTCTTTGTAAATAGTTTATTTGTGCTTAGGTAAATAAGAACACAAGTGTTGCCAAGCTGGGACAGACAGAAGGTCCATCAGTGGCAAATCCAGGTCACAAGTACCTGGCAAAATCCCAAAACAGTACAACAGATTTTATCCTGCTTATCCTAGAAATATACCTCTTGTTACTTAGTAGAATTTATTAAGCGTATGCAATCAGCATAGCATTTTTGAAAGCAGGGGAGTCTCATAAGTCGCTAGGGTTTAAATTACGATTCTTAAGACCCTATTTTGCGACAGTTGTAATCATCGGCTCACCCTACCAACCTCCTTCGTTACTATTTTTTTATGAATTTTATCTTTTTTATTGTTGCTCTACCAATGCTTAATATATGGCTATACTTAATGTTGCATACACATTAGGAGCTTCACAGTGAAACAGTCTAACAATGTGACAAGGCTGTAAATGTGCTCAAGAAACAGCTCAACTTAGCTTTTGTTTTGAAGTGCGGAACTCTCCCCAACAGGTGCCTGTTTCGCACAACTCGGCTTTCTCAAGGGGTTGTTATCGCACTAATCAACAAGACAGCCTGTCCTAGAAATAAGCAGTGGATTTTCCCCAAGTCCATCTCAATAATGAATTATGTACTTTTCTTTTAGAAAGTTATCCAAACCTTTTTTAAACTCATAAGTACATAAGTATTGCCACACTGGGACAAACCAAAGGTCCATCAAGCCCAGTATCCTGTTTCCAACAGTGGCCAATTCAGGTCACAAATACCTGGCAAGATCCCAGAAAAGCTCAACACATTTTATGATGCTTATCCCAGAAATAAGCAGTGGATTTTCCCCAAGTCAATTTAATAATGGTCTATGGACTTTTCCTTTAGGAAGCCATCCAGATCCTTTTTAAACTCCACTAAGCTAACCACCTTTACCACATTCTCTGGCAACGAATTCCAGAGTTTAATTACATGTTGAGTGAAGAAACATTTTCTCCGATTCATATTAAATTTACTACTTTGTAGCTTCATCACATGCCCCCTAGTCCTAGTACTTTTGGAAACAGTAAACAAGCAATTCAGGTCCACCCATTCCATTCATTATTTTATAGACCTCTATCATATTTCCCCTCATCCGTCTCATTTCCAAGCTGAAGAGCCCAAGCCGCTTTAGCCTTTCCTCACAGGGAAGTCGTACCATCCCCCTTTATCATTTTCATTATCCTTCTCTGTACCTTTTCTAATTCCACTATATCTTTCTTGAGATTTGGTGACCACGATTGCACACAGTATTCAAGGAGCAGTTGCATCATGAAGCGATAAAGAGGCATTATAACTTTCTCATTCTTGCTTTCCATTCCTTTTCTAATAACAACTAACATTCTATTTGCTTTCTTAGCCACAGATGCACACTGAGTAAAGGATTTCAAAGTATCATTAGCGATGACACCTAGATTCTTTTCCTTGTTGATGATTCAATGTGGAACCTTGCATCACGTAGCTATCGTTTGGGTTCTTATTTTCCACATGCATCACTTTTCACTTGCTCACATTAAATGTCATTTGCCATTTGGATGTCCAGTCTCCCAATGTCTTCTTGCAATTTTTCACAATCCTCTTGCAATTTAACAACTTTGAATAACTGGGGGGTTTTTCTGTAGAAAATAAAGGAAGAACTTTTATCATATTCAATGCTTTATTTATATTACAACTGTAAGAAAATATTTGAACTACCTAGTTACCCAGGTCCAAAGGAAAAAAAATGGCGTACTCTGATTTGAAACTTACACCCTAGAGCAGTGCAGTATTTGTAGCCCCTGATTCTACCCAGTGAAAAAAGTGTTGCTGGTCCCAACATTCATCGTGATGAGGCAGTCAGAAATCCAAGACCAGCCTTTAATTTCTGTCGGGAACTAGAAAACTTGGCAGCAATGTAATAACAGAATCAGCCCATGTTAGCTTGGCTGTTTTCCAGTATATCAATTTGTTATTCAAGTGTTCAAACAATCTTAAAGAAGCAAATAAAAAATCTTTTCAGTTCTTTTCCCTGTTTACCTCTGAACAGTGTATACAGCGATATATTATAAACCGCTTAAAAAGGTTACTACTTGAATGGTATATCAAACACTAATTAAACAACAAAGAATGATGGATTCTATGATATGCTGGGGCTCAAAATCAAAAGAAAAATGGCAGCTAAAGTTTAAGTTTGATATTCACCTAAAACAAAACATCAGAAGAGGTGTTTCAGGGGAGTGTCGTAGGTGTGAGATGGGTAGTGTTATGTGGTGCTTTGGACCTGTCTTTGGACCCTTTTGTGAATTTGCTAAGTTGAAGTTGAAGAGTGGAGAGCTGGAAGAGATCGTTTGTGAGAAACAGTGCTTTGTCACCTTTGTTTGCCCCAGTCTGAACCTTTTGACCCTCACATTTCCTGCCTTGCCTCCACTATCTCACACCTCTTCAGGTCTTTACCCACACCTGCTAGCCCCCCAGCCACACCCATCCCTTGCTCTGTATCTGGTCCCCCTTCCCCCACCAAACCCTCACTGTCCCCAGAGCCTCACATGTCCCATTCTACCCCCTACCTGCTAGTCTTCTATCTATTGTTGTTGCTCTGTTTTTGACACTGTGCTGCTGTTGCAGCTGTATATATGAGGACTCTGTTGTTGTTGCTGCTGCTGCTGCTGCTGCTGCTGGGAGAGTAAGTACTTTGTGTAGCTGCTATGTGTGTGACCACTGCTTGCTGGTGTTGGGTTATGCACTGTCTCCCTGTACTAGGTCCGTTTGTGTCCCAATGAGGAAAAGCAAGAAAGCACAATTACACAAAAGGTACTAAAGGAAAACAGATATTTATTAGAATAAGATCAAAGATACATCACCAAACTCTTCATCACCAACTCAGTGCCTCTACAGCTGGGGAAGCCCCTCTCCAGCTATGCCTGAGATCTCAGTGCCTCTATAGCTTCTTCAGCTACTCCTGAGAGTAGTTTGGGAAATTTGCATCACACTTGTCCGCTATGTGGAGAATGATGAGGAAAAAGCAAATGTGCTAAACAAATATTTCTGTTCTGTGTTCATGAAAGAAAATCCTGGAGAAGGGCCACAACTGATTGGCAAAGGTACATATGAGAATGGAGCAGATATAGCACCATTCACAGAAGAAAGCGTGAACAACTCGGAAATTTAAAAGTGGACAAAGGCATGGGACCGGATAGGACCCATCCCAGGATATTGAGGTAGCTCAGAGAGGTTCTGGCAGGTCCTCTTAAAGATTTGTTTAATAAATCCTTGGAGACGGGGGAGGTTCCGTGGGACTGGAGAACAGCGGATGTGGTCCCTCTTCACAAAAGTGATGACAGAGCAGCTGGAATCTACAGTCCAGTAAGCCTCACTTCAGTTACTGGAAAAGTAATGGAAGCGATGCTGAAAGAAAGGATAGTGAATTTCCGGTGCGTCTTATAGTCCGAAAAAAACGGTAGTACTGAAGGATTCATTTTTTTCCAAAAGGTTGCAGCTGTACATTGAGAGTCACCACTAGTTGAATAACCAATGAACTATTTACTAGGCTTTAACCGAGACAATGGAGGGTTAAATTAAGTGACTTATCCAAGACCACAAGGAGTATCATTGTAATTTGAACCTGGCTTCCCTGGTTGTCAGCCTGCTGATCTAAACACCAAAGCTACTCTTCCTAAATCAGTGGATTAAGGCAAACAGGACAGGGGGCAGGGATGCTGAGTATATCCAGTCCCTGGTAAAATGAGCACAGTCTGAGCCAAAAGGCTATCCAATGGTTAACATTTTCTTAATCAAACTTTGTGCACTTTCTGTAAATTTATTCCTTTACCCAAAATTTTAATTTGCGCTTGCTAATCATTTTCTTTAAAAACAAAAAAACACATCTGAGTTAGGAATAGTGTCCCTATAAATTGCTTAGAAAGGAATCACATACATGTTCTCCTGGCTTTTGCATCTTAATTTAATTTGTAATTTTCTTTCTAAACCTGACACCTTGAATCACTTCATGACTGTTTGCGATTATGATCTTCTGTATGCCAAGGAGCAGACTGACTCCAGTTGACATGTGTACATGTTTATAAGATTTCCCCCAATTATGGTCAAAACAATACAGAGATGATTAAAGAGATTCCATGCTGCCGGATATTTTTGGTAATATTGATCTTATTTTGTTTAGGTTTAAAATATCCTGAAATGCAGCATTTTTGTTACACTAAACCAGAATCACTGTGACTGATTTATTTGTATATAAAACAATGAACTATAACTTGAGATTTATGCAGTTTTTAGATCATTAGATATGTTTATCTATGTGCTGCACATATTTTAAATTCTGTGGCTGCATATTTTGATGCTTCTGAGGTTCTCCTCTTGCATGTTCTCATTTGAGAGTGTGATTTGTTTCCTTTATAAAATGCTCTTGTTATTGTTTTGGAACTGGAGGAATATCTAGTTAGTTGATTGTCTGAAGGAGCAAGAAAAGAAAAAAGTAATGCTTGACTTGTACAAGTAACATGCGGTAATGACAATTCCTCTGCATTAATTGAATGAGACTGTTGGGGACACCAACAGTTAACGCAGATTAATTTTGGCAATTAATGCACTGCAACTGCAAAATCATACCGTATTTTAGAAAACAGGACCGATATGTGTAATTTGGTTCTATTAACGCACTGCACTGTGATAACACGTGTATTTTCTGTTTCAGGTTATGAATGTAGCTTAATTTTGCAATGATGATTTTTCAAAGCCATAGAACACAAACTGTGAAGGTGAGGACAACAGAGTTTTAGGGGAAAATGGATCTCTAACTACTGATAGAATTGCTGGTCTACCAGGGCCAGCCCAAAGGTATCTGACACCCTAGGAGAACCTTCAGCCATCTCCCCCCCCCCCCCCCCCCCAATAAAAAAAAAGGTGTCCAGAATCCGTCTACTTCCCTACCTCCCTTCCCTACACTGTACAGCACCTCTCGCCTTTATTCCTGCCCTGAGGTGTTCAGCACCTCCCATTCCCTCCTCTCTTTATCTCTCTCTCCCCCTCCAAGTGCATCTAGTGGTCAGACTAGCCCTGAGGTCTATATATCAAAGTAACTTGCCTCTATTGCACTGGACCAAATTCTGTACTGCTAATATAACTTTGAATCATATAAATTTTTTTAACCCCCCCATTCCCCGAAAACAAAACAAAACAGCATAGCAACAGAGCATGTGGCTTCACTGGAGGCAGGTCTTATCGGACAATTTCTTTGATTGGGTGACCAGAGACTTGGGGGGTAAAGGTCGACCAAATTTCAGCTTCAAATTCAGCACCGAAATCGGACCAAAATCTGGGTTCCAGTTTCAGCAGAGAATGACTGTGTATTTTTGGCTGAACCTGAGTATCTGTATTTTTCCCCTTCTGTCTCTCTGCTTATTGTATCTTGCATGGTCTACTGGTTATTAATTGTGGTGCTATTAATATACCGTTCCTTATATGGCTTGTGTTGTGTCTTGGTTAGTTTATCGTTTTAATGCTTTTTTCTTAGAATAAATATTTGTTCATCTTGTAAACCATCTTGATATATATTTTTGTGTGGAAAATGAGATCAAATTTTATGAAATAAATAATTAAAACAAAAACTCGTTCCTGCCCATGCTGGTTCCAATGGTAAAATAGCTTCCAGGACCTAGCGTGGAAAGTCTCAGCAGCTATTATGACAAAGCAGCAGCACAGGGCAAGAATAAATGGAGTTTGTTCCTGCCCTGAAGAGGCCACTAGATCATCAGGCAGGTCTCCTATGGTAGGCTCAGGAAGGACCAATGGGTGGTCGGGTGGGATGGGAGTGCGGATGGAGAATGATTGTGGGGGGTGCTTTTCTGGTCGAGTGTGGGGAGGAGAGTGGGGCAGTTTCATCTTCATTTTGGTTTCTGCTGAAACAGAGCAACCAATTTCAGTTGCAGATTTAGTTTCGCTAGAAACTGAAGATCCTGGGTTTGGTCAGATATACATGGGGGTTGGGGGAGAGTGGTAGATGTAGTGCAGTTAGTTTTCAGCAGATGGCTCCACACAAGCAACTCAAACTAAGCATCCTTGGTATTAGCTCTAAAATGATTGACAAGGTCAGAAAGTGGTTGAGTGGAAGGAAAGAAAGGGTAGTGGAAGAAAGGGTAGCAGTAAATGGAGTTCACTCTGAGAATAGCAACATTACCAGTGGTATGCTACAGGGATGGGTCACTGGTCTGGCTCTTTAACAATTTTATAAATGATATTGTGTAAGGGTTGCCAGGAAAGGGCTGCCTCTTTGCAAAAGATACTATAATCTGCAACAGGGTAGAGCATCTGAATACCATGAGGAGAAATTTAATGAAACTTAACAGCAGCCATACTGGGTCAGACCAATGGTCCATCTAGTTCAGTATCCTGTGGCCAAACCAGGTCACAAGTATCTGGCAGAATACCAAAGAGTAGCAAGATTCAGTGCTACTGATCCCACAGATCAAAAGGCTGACCAAAACTGTTTTTTTCAGTTTCGGGCAAAACCGAAACTGTCTACCCACTTTCAGCTAAAACCGAAACTGCAGATGAACTTGTCACCTGATTCTGACTGAAACGGAAACAGAAAACTGCTGTTTGGTTGTGTGAATGTGACCCAATGAGGCCCACTGGAGACTGTTAGAGCTTGCAGTCGGCAGCTCTCTACTAAACCCACAGGAGATTATTACCCTACAGTCCCAGGAACTGCATTGCACAGGTTGACAACTGGGAGAGCCATTATAACAAGGACTTCAAAAAGTCTGGCACATTTAGGTTCCCAAGTAAATGGAGGTGTAGTTAAATATCTTCTGAGACAGGACCTTTGTGGGGACGTGTTAAAAAAAAAATCATGATTACTAGTTTTTTTATGCTTACTCAAACTATGCACTAGTAACAAGAGAAAGTAGCACTGAGTTGTTTCCCTTTTTGTATTTAAAGGACAAGCATGATATAGATTCTTAGTAAAATAGGGTAAAGGAGTCCAGACACTAATCTATACTTAAGGTATTATACCAGAATAAAAAAGCACATTGATGTTACTGAATGTGAGAACTATATGCTTTGAAAAATTACAATCAAGAGCAATACATTTCTCAAATTATTTTATAATATATAAACTTCATTTCATTGTACTATTAATTCCCTACTAACACTATAAACTGACCAGTAAGTGTGCTTGAAAACAATCACTGCAGGTCCCTTTCTCATAGAATCTACCTTCTGAACGTCACAAGTTTGATTAAAATGCTGCATCTTCATCATAAGCAAACACAGGGTGGAAACAAAAATTTCCAAAACCTCAAGTAGTACAATATCTTCCAAACGTGAAAAGTTTATTCTCCAATGACGATAACATAAAACAGTCCAGACCCAACACAGACCGTGTTTTGTCTTCATCATACCCAACAGAGCGTGGAAATTCTATAGAATCACCCACATCGTATTCAAGATATATATATATATATGATGAAAGACCATATTTTACCTCCAAGCAAAATAACCTCCACATACATGGACCTCAGATAATGAAACCTGAAAATAAAAGCTACAGTGATAGATGATGTCATATCTTCACAGACAGGCTAATTCCTAATGAGCTTATTTCAAATTTACGAACTGAATTCTTGCTAAATTTTTGTATGAAAAGCATTTATTTGGGAGTACTCTATTTACCATATAAACTACTACGCAAGATCAAAACTAAATTCCTTGTAATCAATTACACACACACAAAAAGAGTGCACAGAGTAACTCTCCCTCCCAACCCCCAGACTACCTTACAATCCCTTGTGGTCTAATGGTGTAGTCAGGACAGGAGTGATTCCTAGTTGCTTTTGTCCATATCAGCTCTATTCTCAAAATAGCTGCCGTGACCTATTGTGGCAGTCTCTAGAGGTCATGGCAGCCATTTTGAGAGCAGAACCAGAATAGATAGGAATGACTAGGGATGTTTACATTTATTTGGTACTTGCTATACTGCTTTTACAGAAAAGGTCAAAA
Source organism: Microcaecilia unicolor (assembly GCF_901765095.1). NCBI lineage: Eukaryota > Metazoa > Chordata > Amphibia > Gymnophiona > Siphonopidae > Microcaecilia > Microcaecilia unicolor. The sequence continues at coordinate 177,002,722 of NC_044039.1, read as the reverse complement.
TGCTGTACAAAACTAAAACAAGGTAAAAAGAAAGGAACTACAAATAGTTATAGGAAAGAAGACAAGCATACAAAAAAAGTTCACATACCAAAACTAACAATTAAAAAAGCAGATGAACTGAGCATTGTGTCAGCAACAGACCTCAACTGCCAGAGGGATCAATTCAAAGAGATATTAAAGGCAAGTTTTAAAAAGTAAGCCTTAAGTAGGGCTTTGAAATGTGGGAGGAAAAGGTCTGACCTGGGTGGGGGGAGGTCATTCCAGAGTTTGGGTGCTAAGAAGAAGGTAGAGGTGAGGGTGGACTCTTTGTGGGATGATATTGGGGATGGAAGAACCAAGCAGTGGGCATCAAGGAAATGGAGGGAAAAAGTACATGTATAGGGGATAATAAAAGAAGAGACACAGGAGGGAATTTCAGTGGGTAAAACCTTGTGAGCGATGACGAGAATCTTGAAACAAGACCTAAATACGAGTAACCAATGTAATTGAAGAAACAGTGGAGTAATACAATCAAACTTCTTAGCATGGAAAAGCAAACAAGCAGCCAAATTCTGAAAGGTCTGGAAATGACATGTTCAGTTTGAGAAACACCAGAATAGATGGTGTTACAGTAAATCGATACATGAAATGACAAAAGCATGAAGAGTGTGAAGGGAGAACATAAGAATAGCCATACTGGGTCAGACCAATGGTCCATCTAGCCTAGAATCCTGCTTCCAACAGTAGCCAAACCAGGTCACAAGCACCTGGTAGAAACCCAATTAGCAGCATTATTCCATGCTACCAATCCCAGGGCAAGTAGTGGCCTCCCCATGCCAATCTCAATAACGACTATGGACTTTTCCTCCAGAAACTGGTCAAAACCTTTTTTAAACCCAGCTACCCTAACTGCTGTTACCACTTCCTCCAGCAGCAAGTTCCAGAGCTTAACTATTTTTTGAATAGTGAATCGATTTTTCACTCTTTATAAAGTACAAAGACCAGGGGACGCACAGTGCTCCAGGTCCTCCTCCCTCTAAGAAGAAGGATAGCATAGGGCCACACCCTCACCCTTCCTGGAAGATTGGGTGACGTGCAGAGCAGTATAGTTGGGAGGGGGGAGATATTTTTAAAGATATGATTGATTCTTCGTCTTCCTGCAGCCAGGTCTCAGTGAGACAAAATAAGTCAAAATGGGAGGAAGACAGCCGATCAGCAAGCAACAAGACCTTAGAACGAAGGGACAGACAGTTGAGAAGACCTAGAAAAAGACAAACAGCACCAGGGAGCTTAACGGATGAGAGGCAGTGGGACATTGGACCAAGAACCAGGAGATGGATCTTTCATGTGTGATTTTCCAAGGCCATTTAGAAGTTATAACAGGGACCAGCTGAGCGGTAGTGGAGAATTGAAAGGGGTGGGGAGCATCTGTGCAAGTCACAGGGAAAGGAGAAAAGAGGGAGAAAAACAGAAAAAAGAACAAAGAAGTGAAGATTGGGAGATTGGGCATCCAAATGGCAGACAACATGTAGGTGCTCATTTTCAGGGCACATAGATTTACACAGTTACATAGTAACCTGTGTGGCTTTGTAGGTCTATGTGCTTTGGAAGTGAGCCTCTTAATGTGAGCAAGTGCAAAGTGATGAATGTAGAAAAAAGGAACCCAAACTATAGCTACATGATGCAAGGATCTACATTAGGAGTCACCGCCCAGGAAAACGATCTAGGTGTCATCGTTGATAATACGTTGAAACCCTCTGCTCAGTGTGCAGTGGCGGCTAAGAAAGCAAATAGAATGTTAGGAATTATTAGGAAAGGAATGGAAAACAGAAATGAGAATGTTATAATGCTTTTGTATTGCACCATGGTGCGACCACACCTTGAATACTGTGTGCAATTCTAGTTACCGCATCTCAAACAAGATATAGCAGAATTAGAAAAGGTACAGTTAAGGGCAACGAAAATGATAAAGGGGCTGAGAAGACTTCCCTATGAGGAAAGGCTGAAGAGGTCAGGGCTCTCCTACTTGGAGAAGAGATGGCTGAGGGGAGATATAGCAGAGGTCTATAAAATACCGAGTAGGGTGGAATGGGAATATGTGAATTGCTTACTTATTCTTTCCAAAAATAGAAGGACTAGGGGGCATGCAATGAAGCTACTAAGTAGTAAATTTAAAAGAAATTGGAGAAAATATTTCTTCACTCAATTTGTAATTAAACGCTGGAATTTGTTTACAGAGATTTTGCTAAAAACAGTTAGCTTAGCAGGATTTAAAACAGGTTCGGATAATTTCCTAAAACAAAAGTCCATAAGCCATTATTAAGATGGACTTGGGAAGATCCACTGCTTAAAACCTGTTTTACTCTTTTGGGATTTTGCCAGATATTTGTATCCTGGATTGACCACTTTTAGAAACGGGATACTGGACTTGATGAACCTTTGGTCTGTCCCAGTATGGCAACACCTAACAGCTACCGAGTTCATCCACAGAGTTCGCCCCAAGGAGCACGACCTGCTCCTTGTGCACGCTCATTTGGCGCACGCTGTCGAGGCGCAAAACACCACAGACAGCTTGAAGATACTGGGGAACTTCCAGGTGCAGTGGCTTATGTAGCACTTCACATGGGTAGAGGATTGGGTCACAGGAGGTGACATGAGAGAAGCAGGGAACCAGCAGCGAAAACCTGCAAAGACACAAAAACACAGTTCTGTTCTAGACGCAAGCACTCAGGAGAAGCAAATAGACAACTGGGAGATACTGGGGAACTTCCAGGTGCGGGCTTACGTAGCGCATCACGTGGGTAGAGGATCAGGTCACAGGAGATGAGATGACAGAAGCAGGGAACCAGCAGTGAAAACGTAGCGTGTCATGTGGGTAGAGGATCAGGTCACAGGAGGTGAGATGACAGAAGCAGGGAACCAGCAGTGAAAACCTGTAAAGACACAACAGCACATTTCTGTTCTAGATGCAAGCACTCAGGGCAAGCAAACAGACGTGGGATCGCTCCTGCCCTAACTCCACCCCATGACTGCCAGGGATTATAAGATAGGTCTGGAATTTCCAAAGTGTTATTTCATTGGGTGGGGGGGAGGTAGATTTGAGGAGGACAGCATGTTAGAGGGAATGCTCAGATAGAGGGACACATCTGCATATGTGGTGGAGCAGTCCTCAAATATCCAGGTTTTGAAAATCGGTTCTTGATTATGCTCAGGCCATATTCAATGAACCATTTGTTCCTACTTTGGAGATGACAATACTGAATGTCAAGGTTTCTGGTCTTAATGAGCATAAGGACAGGTTCTTACTGTTGACCTGCATGGCCGCCAGAATGGTAGTGGCTGCAGGATGGGGGACCAGGGGGATTCCACCTATCCGTCAGATTAAAAGCAAATTAGCTTATTTGTGCGAGTGCTACAGAATGACAGCTCTGTCATAACATGGACTCCTATAAGACACTGTGGGCATGTTTTTTGAATACACAGTCTTGGGTGTGCTTGGATTATATAATGTAGTAGTATGGGGGAAGTTGGGGTACAAATTTGGGTATTATCTAGGTGTATTACTGATTACTTTTCCAATTGTGTAGCATAGGGGAGTCAGGAGGGGTGCTCCGATTATCTGCTTATCTGAAAAGTGTAACCATTATTAAGCTGTTGTTACTGATTTGTATTCTAGACACTAAAGAACTGCCTGTGTCTCTATGTTGCCTATGGTTTGTTTTACAAATAAACAGTTAAAAAAGGATAGGTTCAAATGGAAGCACCTACAAGCGGGCAGGGGGGAAAAGCAACTCCTGTTCAGAGGGGAAGGGGAGAAAGGGAGACAAACAGAACAAAGCACATATTTTCGGCTTCCAATGAAAACACATGATCAGTGAAACCATGGCCATAGCCTTTTGGTCGAAACCAAAACTAGGTAGAAAAAGGATTTTGGGCCAGTTTTGGAACCATAACTGAAACGAAATTCGGTCTGCCTCTACCAGAGATAGCCATATCTTATCTTATTATCTTATGGACTTTTCTCTAGGACCTTGTCTAAACCTTTTTTTTTAATCTGGCATCTAAAATGTATTATTACAAAATGGAGGGTCATGCATTTGGGATGGACAACTCCAAGAAGTGGTACAATTTAGGGGGTGAATTACTTCTGTGTCCAAAGAGTGAAACTTGGGGGGTAATTGTATCCAATAAACCCTAAGGTAACCAAACGTACAAAAGATGACAACAAAAGCCAGGATGACACTTGGGTGCACAGGGAGAGGAATGACCACCAAGAAAAAAAGCCTGTGTACAGTGCTGCACCTTCAAAAGGATACAAACAGGATAGAAATAGTCCAGAGGGAGGATACTAAAATGATCCGTGGTCTTCTTTATAAAGCAGATGAGGTCAGACTTAAAGATTTAACTATGTACACTTTGGAAGAAAAGCGGAAGAGGGGAGATAAAATAGAGATGTTTAAATACCTCCATAGTATAAATGCACAGAAAAGTGGGCCTCTTTCAACTGAAGGAAGCTCTGGAATAAGGTGCCATAAGACAAAAGGGGGTAGATACATAACACTACTCTAAGGAAAAGACAGTGGATGCATTGAACAGCCTCCTAGTGGAGGTAGTTGCCTAGTGGTTAGGGTGGTGGACTTTGGTCCTGGGGAACTGAGGAACTGAGTTCGATTCCCGGCACAGGCAGCTCCTTGTGACTCTGGGCAAGTCACTTAACCCTCCATTGCCCCATGTAAGCCACATTGAGCCTGCCAAGAGTGGGAAAGCACAGGGTACAAATGTAACAATAATAATAAAACTATCTGAATTCAAGAAAGTATGAAACATGCACAAAGAATCTCCAAGGGACAGAAAGGAATTGTAGAACTTAGTAGTTTGTGCAGAGGAAGACTGAAAAGGCTGTAATGATCTATATCAGCTGTCATTTTTTTATGTTTCTATGTAACAAATATACATGCACACAAATGTATTGTCACACCATGGTACGTCTCAAGTGTAGTTAGTTACTTATAAGTCCAAGACCACAACTCCTTTCCAGGTTTTCCATATAACCTCTTTTAATAACTTGAAATCATAGTAGTTAATAAACACAAAGTCTTATGATTGCAGGATCCTTTAACTAGCTGCATCCAAGTCCTATATGTTTCAGGTTTCCCCACAGAGTTAACACAGTCTTTTAAGCAAATTCATTTGCCCCACAAAGTTCATTCAGTACCATTTATTTCATGTAAACTCAAGCCTTTTTTAACATTCTGAGGCTCAGAGGACCCCCACTCTTAAACATACCAGCAAATGGACATCTGGTATCCACCCACACGTGTCAGACTTGAGTGCAGTGCCAAGTCCCTAATATACTTCAAACAAGTTTAAATGCTTGTAGCAACTCCAAGGGTTAGGTTCCCGCATTCATACCTTCAAGGCTTTTCCCTCGGGAGCCTTCCTCCACCTCTGTATGAAATTAGCAAGCAAGATTGTTATCAGGCCCTTAGGTTCCTGCCTTTTTACCTTGCCAGGGCAGAAATGTCCATTGGTTCTGGCTCAAGCATTACAACCTCACCTTGAATCCCTGAAACCCTTTCAATAGGCAACCACTACATTGGTTCCTCCCCTCTTCTGCAGCTGACAATCCTTAAGTTAACCTGCCTAAAAAGGTCATGGGATGTACCCTCAGAAACTCAGGAATTGTAGTCAGGGCTAACTTCTCTGGAAGAGTCACATGGCTCACTCCAGGGATCTTGGAAAGGGTAGTGAGAGCTAACCTCTCTAAAGGGGTCATGTGACCTACCCCGGGGAAACTGGGAGTTGTAGTTCCTCAAGCTCTCTCGGAAACATCTGGCTTTTGGGCGCCTTTTCTCAAAGACCTTCCCTCTAGGTCTGACTTGCCCATCACAATATATACTGTAGAAAATAAGCTCTAAGTTTACTGACCTGCACTAATGCTATCAATACACATTGTAAGCCTTCCAGAGAGACAAAAATACCTACTATACTTGATAGTAACTCACTTTGAGCTACTAACGAAAAGGTGTGAACCTATTCCAAATCACTTTCCTTGCCCTCTCATGCTAGCCTCCATCAGCATACAATACAGTACAACAAAATTTCTATTCCACTACATGCCACCTAAGGATCAATGAGGATTACAGTTCAAATGAAGACTGGGCCATCACTAGAAAAAAAAAAGAACAAAAATACAAAATCATATATAAACCATCCAAGCTTTCTTGGTACATCAAACAAGCTCATAAAATTATGAAAAATAAGAAAATAAGTTTTTAACAGCTTATGAAATCTCAGATAGGATTCAACCAATCATAAGTCTTTAATCAATCTCAAAAGAAAGATGAGCCTATATTTTTTTCATTTCCCAATTGGAACATTGACTCACAGCTAAAGAAAGGAGGACATATTGTTCTTCAAAAATGATCCATATAGACCCAATAATAAATGATCTTTTACTAAAGATTGATAGGTAATTCTCTAGTATTTTTACCCAATTCAATATATATATATATATATATATGTATATATATATATATATTTATACACACACACACACACACACACATACACAAGTGAATATTCCTATCAATCACCAGAGTTTGTGATACAAGAGGTTACAAGAGTTTCCTGTTTGAGTCAGGGACGTAGCTATGGGGGGCCACAGGGGCCTGGGCCCCCCAAATTGGCTCTGGGGCCCCCAAGCCCCACCAGCTAAAGCATTTGTCTCACGCTGGTCGCAGTGGTAGTGGGGGGTGTGGTGGCTGGGGGGGGGCAGAAGCGACGGCGGAAGCAGCCGCAGGGGGTGGCAGAAGCGACGGTGGGAGAGCAGCGACAGGGAGGAGGACAAAGTGTCTCCCCATCTTGGGCTCTGGCCCCCCCTCCCATTGAGGTCTGGCTACACCCCTGGTTTGAGTATAACCAGGGGAGTCATTGGACAAATCGAGGTCCAGGGCAAGGGTTTCTTCCAGCGCCTCCATTCACCTCGCTTTTAGGTTTATGTTCTCACTGACTGACTCCAAAAGGTAGTAATATATGCTCCCCCCGCCCCCAGCTTACCATCACAGTTAATTGCCCTGCTTGTTCACCTCTTCCAACAGTACAGACTGTAACAGTCATCTAACTCATGGATGCAAGTCATCATATAACAACCATTCCCTTGTACAGTCTTTTGAATGTAACAATTATTTCTACTGCTGGTGGAGTCTCCAGTGGAGCAGAGTGATTCTGAGGGGACTGGAGGGCTTTTTTAATCCTAGTTTTTATTGAAAGTGGAAAACTTCAAGCAACATTTATAATCTACCAAGAATCTCTTCCACTTGTTACTGCAGTAAGCTCCATTTTATCATGTCACAGCAAAATATACCTAAACGTAGGGAATAAGGAAAATAAATAATTTAGTATGTTAAAGTAAGTACACCAACATCCTCCTCCTTCCTACTATATGGCCAATAAGAGGTATCTTACCATGAATAACTCAGCTCATCTATTCATTTCACCAGTGCAAACTTTTTTTTTTTTTTTTTACAGCAGCCTACCATTTAAACAGCACAGTCTGCAAATAATTATTTAATGTTCAGCGCTCCACAGTGGGAACAGAAAGAGCAGTGCATTGCCAGGCCCAATGGGAAAGAAACACTCCAGGGAAGTACATAAACAGACAGTGCAATATTTTTTCCCTTATGCAAAGGTTCCACATTTGCTGTGTACTCCACAATGTCACAGCCTATTTCTTTAGATGGACATAAGTACATAAGTATTGCCACACTGAGACAGACTAAAGGTCCATCAAGCCCAGCATCCTGTTTCCAACAGTGGCCAATCCAGGTCACAAATATCTGGCAAGATCCCAAAAAGGTTCAATACATTTTATGCTGCTTATCCCACAAATAGCAGTGGATTTTCCCCAAGTGACTTTTCCTTTAGGAAGCCGTCCAGACCTTTTTCAAAACCAGCTAAGCTAACCGCCTTTACCACATTCTCTGGCAACGAATTCCAGAGTTTAATTACATGTTGTGTGAAGAAATATTTTCTCCGATTCGTATTAAATTTACTACATTGTAGCTTCATCGCATGCTCCTAGTCCTAGTATTTTTGGAAAGAATAAAATGATTCAAGTCTACCCGTTCCACTCTACTCATTATTTTAGAGACATCTATCATATCTCCCCTCAGCCGTCTTTTCTCCAAGCTGAAGAGCCCTAGACGCTTCAGCCTTTCCTCATAGGGAAGTCGTCCTATCCCCTTTATCATTTTCGTCGCCCTTCTCTGTACCTTTTCAAATTTCACTATATCTTTTTTGAGATACGGTGACCAGAATTGAACACAATATTCGAGGTACGGTCACACATCATGGACCGATATAAAGGCATTATATCATCCTCATTTTTGTTTTCCATTCCTTTCCTAATAATACCTAACATTCTATTTGCTTTCTTAGCCACCGCAGCACACTGAGCAGAGGGTTTCAACGTATCATCAACAACGACACAGATCCCGTTCTTGGTCGGTGACTCCTAACGTGGAGATTTGAACCTGCAAACAGAGGCTATCATAGAGGTAGGAGAACCCTTTCAAATTTATCAGCATTTCTCCATCCCATCACAATGTAGTAAACATGTCAAGGCAGCAAACTAAATGCTTCCTTGGTTTGTTCCTTTTCTTCAAATGTAACATTTAACTAAGAATACAACTCTGTGGTACAGTAGTCAGTTAAGGCTTAAGTGGAACAAATGCTGGTAAGCTCTCCACACAGAAAAGCCTAAACCAGGAGTTTCCAATAAGCAAATCCTACTGTAGATCTACTACAGTGACAGAAAAGGTTCAAATGCTCTCAGACCTGTCCACTGCCACGTAGTGCCCTACACCAGGGGTTCACAACCCAGCCAGTTGGGTTTTTAGGATACCCACAATGACTCTGAGATAAATTTGCATGCCATGAAGGCAGTGCACGCAAATCTCTCTCATGCATATTCACTGTGCATATCCTGAAAACCTGACTTGGCTGGGTGTACACCGAGAACTGAGTAGAGAAGCAAAGCCCTACACTACCCTCACAAGGTAGAGGGAGAAGAATTTCTGATAAATTTTATTTTTCTGCTAGCCTACTAGGATACAGACTTTTTTTTTTTTAATAATTAAACTCCAAAACACACGTGAATTATTAATACTAGTTGGGACTCTCAGAAACAATAGGATGCTGTCATAATCTAATAGAGACAGATATAAAAATCTGAATAAGAACACTGACCAAAATGTAGCAATTTAAAGTGAACTAGAATATGTAATTAGATCTAAAATGATATAATGGATTTTGTATGATCTTCAATTATACTACTGAGTATGGTACTCTATCGGAAGGCCAATGTGAAGGATATCTTATTGACCATCCATTCATTTCTCAACAGTAACAGGTCAGCCATAATATTTTAAAATTTGACACTTACTCACATGGATTACATTTTCTATTTAATAAAAAAAAAAAAAGAAAGACTACTACTTTTTAGTCACTATTGTTAATTTTACTCCAGCAATGTTGGACATTATCATAATAAATACTAACCCAAATGGCCAGACCCTTATACAATTCTTGGAAACACTAACTAAAACAACATTTATTTACAAAAAAAAAAAAAGTCCCGTTTTCCTCTTCAGGGTGCACTTACCAGTAGACATAGATGATCATTTTCAAAGCACACAGACTTACAGTTACAAAGATGACTATGGAGCTCATTTTCAAAACAGAAAAGCATCTAAAAGTGGAATAAATCTGCATTTGGACATTTTTCTCACAAAAACGTCCAAATTGGTATTTTCAAAACGGATTTTTACATGTTTTTCTAAGAAGTCAAACCAGAAGTGCGTTCATATCATAAGGGGGCATGTCAGGGGCTGGATCTGGGCGTTCCTAACACTTGGAGGTTTTTCAGCCATAATGGAACAAAAAAAAAAAAACACATCCCGGACTAAAACTAAGAAGTTTTGAGCTAGACCTGTTTTTATAATAAGGCACTAAAAGGTGCCCTAAATGACCAGATGACCACTGGAGGGAATCAGAGATAACGTCCCCTTACTTCCCCAGTGATCACTAACCCCCTCCCACCCCTAAAAAATGTGATTAAAAACAAAACATGCCAGCCTCTATGCCAGTCTCAGATGTTATACTCAGGTCCATTAGAACAGCACGCAGATCCCTGAAGTAATCCAGTGGTGGGTGCAGTGCACTGCAGACAGGCGGACCCAGGCTCCTATCTCCCCCTACCTGTTACACTTGTGGATGAAAGTGTGAGCCCTCCAAAACTCACCAGAAGCCCACTGTACCCAAATATATGTGCTCCCTTCACCTGTAAGAGCTATGGTAGTGGTGTACAGTTGGGGGTAGTGGGTTTTAGGAGGGGCTCAGCACACAAGGTAAGGGAGCAATGGTGAGATGTGTACTTGGGAGCATTTTATGAAGTCCACTGCAGTGCCCCCTAGGGTGCCCTATTACTTTCCTGGGATGTCAGGGGGCCCAGTCTACTAAAAATGCTGGCTCCTCCTACATCCTAATGGCTTGATTTTGTGCGTTTTGCACTTGGACTTTTTTTTTTTTTTTTTTAATGGACCAAAAATCAAAACGTCCAAATCACAAAACCTTGTACTAAACAGTATTTGGGGGGGGGGGGGGGGGGGGGGGGGAGATAGATGTTTTTCTTTTTTGAAAATGACCTTCTTTCCTATTTAGGTTTTGGACGTTTTTTTGTAAAACGTTCAAAGTCGGACTTAGAGGGGCATTTTTTATATGACGTCTATGTAACTTTGTAACAGTCTATGTAGTTTGAAATTGAGCGCCTTAGTAACCTATGTAACTTTGAAAATGAGCCTCAGAGTGCTACAAATACCCAAAGATGACTGGTGATGAGCAAAGCAATAGGTGCTGTATAAAATGTTACTGTATACAGGCATGCATTTGGTGGCACCAAGCATACAGTGGTTTAACAGGAATACTAGCGGAAAACACTTGTCACCCCTAGTTGGACCATAAACTTTGCGACTTGTCCCGTCATTGTGATTACTCCTTTTAGCAGACAGTCAGTTTAATAGTAGTAGTACAGACAGTTTTCTAGCCAACTGGCCCTAGAACCTTGTTCTTGTATTTTAAAGTTTTCGAAAGACATCAAAAGATATTTCACTATGTGCTCACAGCAAAAAGTTAGAGACCTTAAAAACATACACACCTATCACATTATTTGGAGTAGTAACTTAAAGCGAACATATAATTTGCAAGATCCTAGCTGATTTCCAGCATACTGGCTATATTTGGGTCAAAAAAATAAAAAACAAGGATGCTTTTTCTGTAATGGCAAAAGAAATGTCAGTTCCCACAAACACTAACCAAACGTAAGAGTTTTATCCAGGAACAACGAGCTTGAGAAGCAGAGATGTAGTAATCCATACAATTGCATCTTATATGAAAATGAAAACATTAAACCCAGTCATCCTGTCGTAGCAGTTAAACAGGGCATTTTAGAAAACTGGATATTTTAAACAGACCGACTGGACCAGCCAGCCAAATCATGACTTCTGACAGAAGTTTCCTTTTCTTACTCTTTATGAAGAATCTTTCAAAATATTAGATTGAGTCTCCTCAATGGATTAACTTTACAAAAATATCCCTTCCTCCAGGTAGATGAAGCTGCTTTCTATGCTACCACAGGATCTACAATGTGCAGAGAAAATAAATGGCTAGTGCTCCACCTAAGAAATGCCTGCAGTGTTAATAGCAAAAAGGAATGCTAAAACCACTGCTGACTGGAGGGAACTAATTAGGTGGACATTAGCATTATATTTTATTATATAAAAAGCATTTATCTGCGCTTACAACTCAAAACTCTGGAATGAATAGCTTAGAAATGAATCCACTGGTATTGAATGCAGTCATTCCTGTCACCTGAAATTAGAATAGGAAACTCATTAAATATACATAAATCTCTCCAAATGCAGAGGCACTGCACCATATTGATGGAAGGTTCATTAATTTTCAATGATATAGCCACATCCATACTTGTCTTTTGGAGGAAAAACAAATGAAATTAAAAAAAAAAAGATAATTTGAGTTTAAACCCTGCTCATTAGAAAACTAACATTGCAGTATATTTAAAGAATAATGCCTTTTGCAAACAGACAAACTAGAGCCTCAAAATATGCCGGGCCTCAAAATATGACAGGATTACACCATCTTCCGATTGAAGTCAGAATAAAATTTAAGATCCTCATTCTGATATATAAAAAACATTACACTTAACAACCCCATCATATTTAGCCAATCTCACCATACCATACTCACCAACGCGTACACTCACTCCGGTCACTCACAGATAATAGATTAGTAATTCCATCACCCTTGAGGGCTAGATGGGAATCTACGTGAGCGTCAGCTTTCTTTTTCTTATCCCCCACTTTGGATCTGCCTCCCAAAAGTAATTAGATTAATCATATACCCGCTTCCGTAAACAATACTTTTTCCACAGTACGTTTGAAAACAAAACATGATAAAGGGATAACAGACGCAATGGATGTTCTATTTTCAACATGCAGCATTATAATCTTGGTTTTTGTATGAATGGTACTGTATTTTTGTTCACTCACCTATTAGTATGGATGTTTCTGTTTTTGCTGTGCTTTTCTATCGACTGACGGATTTCTTAGTTTGTAAAAATGTACATTTAGAACACAAACATACAACGTAAACCATTTTGCTTTGTCAATGCAATAAGTAACAGTATAGTAAATAAATAAACAATAAACAAATCACAATCACAAAAAGAAGGGGACTGGTTCAGCATTGGATAGTTGTTTTAGGCAGTGCAAGTAATGAGTTGACAACTCCATGCTGGTTCTTTGGTTGGTTAGGAGTATTCAGTGGCCATCACTACTCAGTGCAGATGACTTGCTTTGAAAAGCAGCAGTTTTTCAGTTGCACTCTCTATCATATAATCTCATACTACCACAACTAGCACAGTCACCTTCAAGCAACCATGACAAAAATAACTATTCAACCCTCACTCATTTCATCATGCTTTGTAAAAAGAGAATTAAGTTCTCTTATTAAATATAGAATGTCTGTCTAGGATCAGGACTGAGCTACAATTTAGAGTTACAGCATAAACAAAAGAACATGGAATTCTTACCCTCATCTTTGAACTACTGCCAGGTCTCTACTGTTGAAAAAGTACTTTTATACTCAGGACAGCAAAGCTTTATGAAACAGTGGATAGGTATGGACATAAACTTTAATGTGCCCCTCAGATTTAAAACTGGGTCCCTAACCTGGAAGAAATACTGAGCCAAATCGATAAGAGCGATAAATCAACAGGACCGAATGGTATACATCCCAAGTTAATGAAAGAACTCAAATAAGAAATGGCTGATCTACTGTTAATGATCTGTAACCTGTTAATATCATCCATTGTACCTGAAGATTGAAGGGTGGCCAATGTAACGCCAATTTTTAAAAAGGGTTCCAGTGGTGATTCAGGAAATTTCAGACTGGTAAGCCTGACTTCAGTGCCGGGTAAAACAGTGGAAACTATTATAAAAAAAATAAAATTACGGAACACTAGACGAACATGGTTTAATGGGACAGAGTCAGCATGGTTCAGCCAAGGAAAGTCTTGACTCACCAATTTGCATCACTTCTTTGAAGACATGAATAAATATGTGGATAAAGGTGAGTCAATTGATAGTGTATGTACATTTTTCAGAAAGCTTTTGACAAAGTTCCTCCTGAAAGACTCCTCAGAAAATTAAAAAGTCATGGGTTAGGAGACAGTGTCCTTCTGTGGATTAGGAATTGGTTATTGAAAAGAAAACAGAGGGTACGTTTAAATGACCATTTTTCTCAATGGAGAAGGATAAATAGTGGAGTGCCGCAGGGATTTGTACTGGGACTGGTGCTATTTAACATAATTATAACTGATCTGGAAATCGGAATAAGTGATATGATTAAATTTGCAGATGATACAAAACTATTCAAAGCTGTCAAACACATGCAGATAGTGAAAAATTGCAGGAAGACCTTAGGAAACTGGAGGACTGGGCATCCAAATGGCAGATGAAATTTATGTGGACAACTGCAAAGTGATATACATTGGGAAGAATAATCCGAATCATATAGTTACCTGATCCTAGGTACCATCTTAGGGGTCAGCACTCAAGAAAAAGATCTAGGTGTCATTGTAGATTATATGATGAAATCTTCTGCCAAATGTGAGGTGGTAGCCAAAAAGCAAACAGGATGCTAGGAATTATTAGGAAAGGGATATAAAAGAAGACCAAGACTATTGCAATGCTCCATGGTGCAACCTCACCTTGAGTACTGCATTCAATTCTGGTCACCGTATCTCAAAAAAGATACAGCGGAATTAGAAAAGGTTCAAAGGAGCGCAACCAAAATTATAAAGAGGAAAGGCTAAAGAGGTTAGGGCTCTTCAGCTTGGAAAAGAGAAGGCTTAGGGCAAACATGATCAAGGTCTACAAGTAGAACAGGTAGACGTGAATTAACTTTTCACTCTTTCAAAACATACAAAGACCTAGGACACTCAATGAAATTAAATGTTCTTATCAATTCAATCACTATTTCCAATACAAAGCCTATAAAACAGCCTAGTTTTCAGATGTTTTCTAAACAGCAGATAATCAACAGTTCTGATAATCTCAGGGAGCTCGTTCCACATCTTTGTGGCTTGATGGGAAAAAGCAGACACAAAAATTCATTTATATCGCATTCCTTTACCCCCAGGGAAATGCAATAGCATTCAATTTTTTTATCGTAACGTACTTTGAAGAGATGACCAAACCACGAGTTGTCGTATACTGTGGTATTTCCACACAGAATCTTAAACACAAAAGTGCAGATTTTAAAAATTATTCATGCCTACATGAGTAACCAATGAGCCTTGATATACAATGGCCTTACCTTATCAACTCAATTTAGCACATGCTAATCTGTGAATTAAGGTATATGGCATCAATTTGAAAATGCTGAAAAGTTCTTGCTTGCATTAAAACATTTTTGTTAAATATGTGAGCAGGAGGGGGGAGAAACGGAGCCAAGATTGCGGCAGGACTGGAGCAGTGAGTCAGACGCTCTAACTCTGCTGAAACTTTTTTTTTAATTTATATTTTACAATATATAACAAAGATACATAATCTTTGAGGAAATGCACACTTCAAATAAGGCAATTTTAAAGAAGAATTGCAAAAAACTTTTCATTAGTCCACATTAAAGAGATCCAAGATGTCCTTAAAAAAAAAAAAGGGAGTTGGTATCTCAAAGAAAATAATTCAATATCATAGTATATAGGCTTACTCATTTTACTTTAGCTCTATTAAGGCTTTAGTCTTGCCCTATATTCTTCCTGGTCTTGAGAAAATCACTCAATTGTTTAACATCATAAAAAATATATTTCTTATCTTTAAATATTACTAAGCATTTACATGGGAATCGTAATTGAAAACGAGCCTGCAAAAAGAGTACTTCTTGTTTCAATTCTAGGAATTTTTTCCTCCGCTGTTGTGTCCATTTAGATATATCTGGAAAAATAGAAATTTTTCCTCCTACAAATTCCACCTTGAGTTTTTGAAAATAGACTTTTAACAATGCATCTTTATCTTGAAGGAAAACTAAAGACACAAGAAGTGTCGATCTCTTTTTAATTTCTTCTCTAGATTGCTCTAGAAAAGCGGATAAATCCAAAACTTCTGAATTTTCTTTTGTTTGAATTTGAACTTCCTGGTCCTGTTGAGTGTCTTGTTTTATGGGCAGATAAAACAGTTTCTGAACAGGTGGAAGCATCTGCTCTGAATATTTAAACTCTTCTTTCAAGAATCTGAAGAACATCTCTCTTGGTGAAATCAAGTCACTCAAAGGAAAGTTTAAAATTCTGAGGTTTAAAGTCCTCATAGTGTTTTCTAAGTTTATCACCCACCACTTTAGTATGAACCTCTCGTAGTTTTTGTAATTCCGTCTCTGTTTTTACTTGTTTAGCTGATAAAGTTTCCAAGTCGCTTTTCATATCTTTTGAGTGGAATTATTCAAAGATACAGTAATAAATGATACACAGACCTTGTTAAGGATTTCTAGGGCAGTCCATATAGCCTCCAGCAATATTTCGGCCGGTCTCACCAGCCGGCTGAGACGCCACCACACACAACAAAGTTTCTGCTTGAATGATAATCGAGGAAATATCTTTTTGTTCTGGTTCAACCGCCGTGGCTCAAAGTTGCTGGTCTCATTTTCTTCCCCGCCGTTGATTTTTCTCCAGAGGCCTGCCTCCCCTTCGGAGATAATTCCACTTCACTCTCCGGGACAAGGGCTCCGGTAGGTTGTGGGAATGGAGGGGTTAATGGGCCAGCCGGGCTAAGCAAAAAATTGCTCTCCAAGCCTGTGCTCTCCCTCGCACTGCAGCGGAAACGCCGATGGAGTAGAAGCCAAGAAGCAGAGATCGATGTTTGCCGAGGTCCAAGGGTATCTACTCTAGGGAGAAGAGGTCCCTTAGGTTTCCCCCTTTCTTTTCGGCATGCTCCAGTGGGAATTCAAAGACAAAAGGTAAGCAGAATTCAAAAACGTAAAGATTCCTTTGGGAGCTTGCGTCTCTGCTTCCTATACGGAGCCAAGATTGCAGCAGGCCTGGAGCAGTGAGTCAGACGCTCTAACTCTGCTGAAACTTTTAAGTACTTGGATATGCCTCATGCTAAGTGAAAAGGATCTGTGAAGGACCCCCACAGCTCAAGCGATTCCCTCAGGACAGCAGAGGATAGACCGCTTCACTGTTGGACTATCTGCTTGAACATTTGGGGAAGGATGCCCAGCTATGGAAACAGGTGTGCGAATGCTTGTTTCTCTTGGGCTTAAAACATCTGTCGCCCCCAACACCACATAAACTGTCCTGTCTAGTGACCTCTTCAGGTCCAGATGGCAGGGTTCACACAGCCGAAGTGGCGGGGATTCTGAGCCTGCCAGGAAGGCATCAGCCCAATGGTTCATCATCAAACGTCAGAGGTGGTAATGGCAGCACAGCGTGCGCCGAAGGCCCCCAGGGCAGTTACTTTCAAAGTCCTGCAACAATTCCAAACTGCAGTAAAGTCCTCGGTGGAGGTAAAATCTTTGGATGAGAAAGTAGATCACTTGTCTGAAGTAGTGGAAGAAGTTAAAATAGACTTTCTGCTCAGAAGAATTTGATGGATAATACTATTAAAGATCTTCATGAATTTAAAAGTGTAGTAGCACGTGATAAATTGGCAGTACACAGATGACTGGAACAAATAGAAAATTTCAACAGAAGGCTTAAATTGCGAATTCTGAATTTTTCAAAACACCCTGGTGATTTAAGAAATGTTTAGAAATGCCTGGCTGAAATACTAGGTTACTCCTCTGAGTATATTCCCCCTTTAAACAAGATTTACTATATGCCAATAACTCAAAAAAAAAAATCCATGGCGAGATGGACTTAAATTTAAATGTAGCTAAAGAAGCCTCTATGGATCTACGAAATATATCTTGGAGGAATCTACCACAGATGTTTCTTAAAGGGCAACTTTATTAAATCGTATGTTTTTGAACAAGATCTGAATGCAACATTGAGACTTTACTTTAGACATTCTCAGGAAAAAGTCTGTGGACAAAATCTTTAAGTTTTTCCTGATGTAACCAAAATTACTCAAGATCAGAGGAAAGAATTTTTGGTGATGAGAAATGTGGTGAAAGATCCGAGAGCTAATTTTTTCCAGTGATATCCCTGTACATGTTTTGTGAGACTTGATGGGCCAAAATATGTCTGTTTTTCTTCCTCAGCAGCTGCGTTCATTCCTAGATTTGAAGAAGATCATCTAAATTGGATTTGCGATGTATACTGGTGATGGAAATAGTCCTCCTGTTATTGCTTTTTCTTAGATTTTATCTATTTTTCCTTGATTTTCCCTTTATATCTAATCTTCTCCCCCATTATGGTGGTCTAAAGAATATTTTGTGCTTCTTGTTGCATAACATGTATTTATGCTTTCCTTAAAGATTTGCTTTCTGTGTTTCTTGTTCAATAATTTATCTGTAAATTGTGTTGAAATTCATAAAAAAAATTTAATGAATATGTGAAAAAAAAACAAAACTGTAAAAAATGGCAGGAAGTTGGGAAAGTCCACATGAACCACAAACAATTTTTTTCACCCTGGTGCATGTTCCTAATGCCAATAATATTAAAAATGCCTTTTAGACTTTAGAATGCCATTTTCAAAGCATTGTACATGGGTAGACAGTGGTTTCCCTGCATAAAAAGCCTTCCTTATTTACTGCCCCCTCAACCATGGATAGAATTTTTTTATATTGTTCATGGTACAGGTACTTAACTATGTTGATAAAAAGGGACATGGATAGATCAGGGGAGGAAAATTGAACATGGGGCACAGAAATGCTCCAGGGCCTTAAGGCCTTTGAACTCACTCAATGGATTCAGAAACAAGACATGTTTACTTCACAACCTCTCACAAGAAGACACTCCGGGCATCCCCCCCTTCCCCCCACTGTGAAAAACACCTCCAGACATTGCAGGGTGGGAGACTTAGGAACAATATCAGGAAATACTCCCTCACAGAAAGGGTGGTAGATGCCCAAACATGAAAATGGTGGCGGAATTCAAAAATGCATAGGATAAACCATATAGAAAAAGGCCAGAATCAAATTAAAGGCGTTGACAAATTGGACATCTGCTACATTTTAAGCTAAACATCACATTTATCAGCCGAGTAGACCTTTAAGATCTAAGAATAAATTTTGACTTGAAGTACCAGCATATAATATTGTTAAACTGGAGGAGTTTCAAAACTCTGTCTTTTATATTGCTGGGCCACAAACTTGGAATAAATTGCCTTTGAAGTTGAGATCCAGGATCTAGAGGATTTGAAAAAGGATTTTAAAACGTATTTGTTTATACAAGCTTATGAAGGAGGGTAAAGATGGCAGGGCAGGTATAAACAAGATATAACATGAAGAGATTAGCCACCTCTTTTCCAAGCTGAAGAGCCCTAACCTCTTTAGCCTTTCCTCATATTAGAGGAGTTCATCCCCTTGATTATTTTGGTCACGCTCATTTGAACCTAATTCCGCTATATATTTTTTTGAGATATGGTGACCAGAACTAAACAAAATATTCAAGGTGAGGTTGCACCA
Source organism: Microcaecilia unicolor (assembly GCF_901765095.1). Taxonomy (NCBI): domain Eukaryota; kingdom Metazoa; phylum Chordata; class Amphibia; order Gymnophiona; family Siphonopidae; genus Microcaecilia; species Microcaecilia unicolor. Next base: position 176,983,543 of record NC_044039.1, on the reverse strand, counting down.
TGGAATGATACAGAGGCATTATACTATTCTTGGTCTTATTTACCATCCCTTTCGTAATAATTCCTAGCATCCTGTTTGCTTTTTTAGCCACTGCTGCACACTGGCTAGATTTAAACATATTGTCTACAATGACAGCTATATCTTTTTCTGGGTGCAAACCCCCAACATGAACCCTAGCATCAGACAACTATGATTTGGGTTATGCTTCCCAATGTGCATCACTTTGTATTTGTTGACATAAATTTCATCTACCATTTAGATGCTCAATCTTCCAATTTCCTAAGGTCTTCCTGCAATTTCTCAGTCCGCATGTATTTTAACAATCTTAAATAGTTTGGGGTCATCTGCAAATTTAATCACCTCATTATTGTTCCAATTTCCAGATAATTTATAAATATGTTAAATAGCACCGGTCCCAGTAGAGATCCCTATGGCACTCCACTTTTTATCCTTCTCCATTGAGAGAAATGACCATTTAACCTTACCCTCTGATTTCTGTCCAATAACCAATTCCTAATACACAACAGAACATTGCCTCCTATCTCATTTTAATTTTCTCAGAAGTGTCTCATGAGGAACTTTGTCAAAAGCTTTCTGAAAATCTAGATACACTACATCAACCAGCTTACCTTTATCCACATGTTTATTCACACCATGAAAGAAATTAAGCAAATTGGTGAGGCAAGAGTCCCTTGACTAAATCCATCCTGACTCTGTCCCATTAAACCATGTTACAGTATCTACATGTTCTGTAATTTGTTTTCTTTATAAATAGTTTCCACTACTTTCCTGGCACTGAATTCAGGCTTACTAGTCTGTAATTCCCAGATCACTCCTGGAGCCCTTTTTAAAAATCAGCCTTACACTGGCCAACCTCTAATCTTCAGGTACTATGGATGATTTTAACGACAGGTTACAGATCACTAACAACAGATCTGCAATTTCATGTTTGAGTTAAGTACCTTAGGGTGTATGCCATCCGGTCCAGGTGATTTATCACTCTTATCAGTTTGGCTCAGTACATCTTCCAGGTTCACCGAGATTTCTTTCAATTCCTCCGCTTCATCACCCTTGAAAACCATTTCCGGTACAGGTAGATCTCTTACATCTTCTTTCATAAAGACCTAAGCAAAGAATTAATTCAATTTCTCCTCACTGAGTGCCCTTTTGCTCTTGCATTATCTAACGGTCCCACAGATTCCCTCACAGCCTTTCTGCTTTTGATGTACCTGAAAAAAATGTTACCATGCATGAGCTGCTGTCTCCACTTGAGGCAAGTTTTTCTTCATATTCTCTTTTAGCCTTCTTTATCAGTTCTTTGCTTCTAGCTTGACACAGCTTATGTTGCCCAATATCCTGTTTCCAGCAGTAGCCAATCCAGGTCACAAGTAACTTGCAGGATCCCTAAAAGTAGATTGATTCCATGCTGCCTACCCACAGGAATATGTATTGGATTTCCCCCAAGTCTGTCTTGTTAATAATAGTTTATCAATTTTTCCTCTATGAACTTGTCAAAATCTCTTTTACCTGGCCAAGACATCAGGCTTACCTGTCTATTATTTTCCAGATCACCCTGGAATCCATTTTAAAAAATGGCATTACATTGGCCACCCTCCAATCTTCAGGTACTACGGATGATTTTAACGACAGGTTACAGATCACAAACAGCAGGTCAGCAATTTCATGTTTGAGTTCTTTCAATGCACTGGGGTGTACACCATGTGGTCCAGGTGATTTATCACTATATAAATTGTCAAATTGGCTTAGTAAATCTTCAAGGTTCACTGAGATTTCTTTCAGTTCCTCCACACCATCACCCTTGAAAACTATTTCTGGTACAGGTAGATCCCTTACATCTTCTTCCGTAAAGTCCAAAGCAAAGGATTCATTTAGTCTCTCCTCTATGGCCTTGTCCACTCTGAGTGCCTCTTTTGCTCCTTTATGATCTAACGGTCCCACAGATTCCCTTGCATGCTTTCTGCTTCTGATTTACCTTAAAAAATTGTTACTGTGAGTTTTTGCCTCCGCAGCAAGATTCTCTTCATATTCTCATTTAGTCTTCTTTATCCAATGCTTTGTATCTAACTTGCAAGTGCTTACGTTCCTTCTTATTTTTTTCATTTGGGTCCTTACTTCATTCTTCGAAGAATGTTCTTTTGACTCTTAATAGCCCTCTTTCACTTCACCTTTTAAACATGTTGTCTGTCATTTTCTCTTCTTTTCAACTTCATAAATATGTGGAATATATCTGGTTTGGGCTTCCAATATGGTATTTTTAAACTACGTCCATTCCTGATTTACAGTCCTAACCTTTGCAGCTGATATTTTTAGCTTGTTTTTAACTATTTTCCTCATTTTATAAGTCGCCCTCACAAAAATTAAATGCTGCTACAGTAGATTTCTTTTGTGGCTTCACTCCAGATATTAGCAGATCCAACACCGTTACCTCTCATACTATGCCCTGCATTCCACTAAGAACTAAATCTAAAATGGCTCCCTCTCTAGTCAGTTCCTGGACCAGTTGCTCCAAAAAGCAGTCATTTATTACATCTAGGAATATTACCTCCCTAGTGCTCCCTGATGCGACATTTATCCAGTCAATACTGAATAACTGAAATCACCCATTATTATACTATTGCCCAATTTGCCAGCTTTACTAAATTCTGTAAACATTCCACTATCAATCTGTTCATTCTGTCCTAGCAGACAGTAGTACAATCCTACAAGAATACTCCTTCCCTTCACACATGGAATTTCTATCCACAAGGATTACATACTGCTATCTGTTTTATGTAGGATGTTTATTTTGTTTGACTCAATTCCCTCTTTAACACACAGAGTGCATCAAATTGGAGGGGGGGGGTTGCACTATCAATGTGATATAATTGCACCCTAACACAGTGACCCATTGATTGTCCTCTTTCCACCAGGTCTCTGAGATGCCTATTAAATGTACCTCATCATTTAGTGCTATATACTCTAATTCTCCCATCTTACATTTTAGGCTTCTAGCATTTTTATACAGACACTTCAAATTGTGTTTTTTCCTTGCATCTACAAGAAGCTTAGAAGTTGACGGGGATAATGTGCACCCTTTACCCTGCTCTCTCCTTACACACTCCTGGCTTTCTTTAACCTCTCTATTGAAATTCCCTAAGTGTCTTGTTTCCACAGTATCCTTCAAGGATACACCAAACCGAACCATGCACTCCTGGGCAACTGTTGGCAACCCCACCCCCCCACCCCCCAATTTTAGTTTAAAAGCTGCTCTATCTCCTTTGTAAAAGATAGTGCCAGTAGGCTGGTTCCATCCCAGTTAAAGTGGAGTCTGTCCTTTCGGAACAGCCCCCCCCCCCCTTTCACAGAATGTTGCCCAGTTCCTAACACATCTCTATCCCTCATTCCTGCATCATCATCTCAATCATGCTTTCAGAATTCAGAGCTCTGCCTGCCTCTTGGGTCCTGTGCGTAGAATGGGAAGCATTTCCGAAAACACTACCTTGGAAAATCTGGATTTCCAGAACCATCTTAAATCCTAAGTGACGTGTGAAGTCTGCCACCTTCGCACCAGGCAAGTTGACCAGGCGATCCTCATGTCCACCAGCCACCCAGATGAATACTGAACTAGGCCCTGCTGTGCCATCTACAGGCTGTTAATGTTGCAGGCATTATAAGCATTTTTGGATAATATTATCACTATGAAGGAAATGGCATTTTTTTGTGTGATCACCCTATATCACCTCACATATATTTTGTTCCCAAGATTCATAAAGATGATTCTCAACCCCATGGCCGCCCCATTGTATTGCTGCGACATTAATTGCCAGAACTCTTGAGTAAATTTGTCGATCATTTTTTTGAAATGACAAGCTAGGGAAGTGACTTCTTTTCTTCAAGACACCACACATTTGTTGAGAGAGATTCAGGCTATATAATTTATGGCAACTTCTATTTTTGTTTCTCTAGATGTGGTGTCATTGTATACTCACATACCTCAAGGTGAAGAACTGCAAGTAATTGAAACAGTTTTGGAAAAATACATCTCCACCTCAACAGATATCCAACTCTACTAGAAAACTAGTGGGTATCTTGGTGATAAAGAAACATTTTTTGGGTTCCTAGGCAGCTTTTTTTAACAGACACAGGTTGTGGCTATGGGAGTGTCATTAGCTCCTTCATTAGACATTCTCTATGGGGCTAGGCTGAAAAAACAATACTTATCTGTTTCTCAATGGTTCAAGTACATACATCTTTAGAAGAGGTTCCTAGACAGTGTGTTTTTGATTTGGGAAGGTAGTAATGAGCAGTTGCAACTGTTTGTACACTGGTTGAACTGACTTTACCCTCATCTGCAATTTACCATGTCTCAGAACAGGAACTGACTTTACCCTCATCTGCAATTTACCATGTCTCAGAACAGTGAGCACTTAGAATTTTTGGACATCCTAGTATATTGAGTTGGTGATACTATTCAAACCACCACTTTATATAGGAAAGATATGACTCGGAACACTTTGCTACATTTTCAAAACTTCCATCCCTACAAACTGTGCTCCAGTTTACCTACAAGCCAGTTTTTGCAAAAAAGCAGAAATTGTTCTATGATGATAAAGCAGTAAGTGCAGATGTTCTTTCAGCGGTTCATTCAGAGAGGGTATCCCCATCATATTTTAACATAAGCCAATTTACGTGCAAAATATCTTCACTAAGAGCTTCTGTTACAATATAAGGCTACATCAAATGAAGATAAATTAGTTCTGGTAATGCCCTTGGACACTGTTCTCAATCCATGCCTGTTTTGCTGAACACCCTGCGATTGCTTAATGTAGAGGTTGCACCACTGACAAGTTTTTGTCCTATAAACGTTTAAACTAGACTATCAAGTCAAAGATGAAATTTTGATTGGACATAAAAGATGTGGACATTGCCAATGGTGCCAGCTCACGATAGAGGGGATCCAGTGGAGAGCTCATGGTTTGTGTGCTCTGTAAATTTGAGGTCTAATACTACTTGCGATACATGCAATGCAGTATAAGTAATTCAATGCACTTGTGACCTGCTATATGTTCGGAGAACATCTAGACCCGTGAAAATAAGACTTACAGAACATAAATCCAGGATCTTAAAGCAGGTCAGAACAGAACCTTCAGTCTCCCACTGGCTTGATAAAGGGCATAACATTGGTGACTTGTGCTAGACAGAATTGAGATGGGGTGGGAGGGAGGAGATAGAGAGTCTCTTTAATTATAAGTAGCAATGGGTGGATTTACACTCTTAACACCGTGGCTCCAACTGGCTTAAAACTTAGAAATAGATTGGGCATCCTTAATTTGAGCTGAGCCCTTCACAATGTTATAGTGATTGGTTCACCTGCATTTAAATAAACCACATGACCAGCGGGGGACCTAACAGATGCCATTTTTTAGAGTGTTGAAACTGTGTCAGAGACAATGAGGAAGGTTTTTATAGGTAGAAATTTTTTAAATAATAATATTAGTTTATTTAGAATTTAATGATGTGTTTTTTTCTTTTAGAGGACCTTTCCCTGAGGCAGCCCACAGCAAAACATGACATATGTTGGTTGCATGTTCCCATTAATAAGACAAAAGAGAGTTTTGACTTATCAATGTTACTAATATTTATTAAAGAAATAGATTTAATGCAATTGGTTGGCCAATGACAAGCAAGGTGAATCACAGGACTATGAGGCCTTTAAGATATGTAACTCCTGACATCATTGAAAGTTGACAGTGTTGGATTTGTTGAATATTGTAATGTTGTTGGCTGTGGCAGAAAGTTCAAGGTTTTAAAATTATGTGGAAAAAGGGTTTTACACCATGGAAGCTAAGCTGTGCTGCAAATTAAAGTTAAAACTAAACTGAGGTTTCCTGTGACTATCAGCTAGACACTTAACTTCTAGCGTATGGAACCGTAATAGAGGCTTTAAATGCTAAACAAACAAAACCCTATTTCTTAAACTGCCTATGCTAAATAAGTAACTTAAAAATAAAGACACTGAAAGGCAGATGCTGAAAAGTCTGCTACTGTTCTAAACAGCGCCGTAAAAATAACACCATAACAGCACGGCAAAGAAACTCCCTAATGCACAATGCTAATGACATGCTCTCATCACCCAAAGATGTGAGGGCCTGGTGGTACAGTGGACCCCAAACCCCCCCTCAGAAAATAAATAAAACCTTATATGGTAGTTAGGCCCTGCCCAGTGCATCCTGGGATGCATTGGGCAGGGTGCCATTTTGAGGATGCACCCACAGAAGGAGGGAAAGAGTCCTAGTCCCTTCTTTTTTAAAGTAGGAGGGGTTTTGGGGGGGGACACCACTAGAACACCAGGGCTAGTCTTCAGGGGGGGGAGGTCCTAGCAAGGGGTCCCACTGGGCCACTAAGGTTTTATTTTCAGGGGGGCTCCGAGGTCCACCGGACCACCAGGCCCTTATGTCTTTGGTTAGGGATGGGGGGTATGGGGTCCATCAGACCACAAGGCCCTCACGCCTTTGGGGAAGCGAAGGGGAGTTGTTCCCAAATCTTCCCGGTCTCCCCATTGCTAATGGCTTGGCACAACCCTAACGCCAGCTCCAAGCTGGCATAGGGTTTGCCACAGGAGGAGCGCCCTTGTTTGGTGCACTGCCCGTTGAACACCGGAGAGGAATAGGGAATTAGCTCATCAGCATGCATTTGCATGCTTGATGCGCTATCGCTTGGCGCACTAGCTATTCCCTGCAGTGGGAACCTTTATGCATGGCGTGCCAGCAAACGTGGGTGCAAGTCTGGCACTAATGGCCTCTAGCGCCTATTGCCTCTGAACATTGGGGCCTAAGACTACCTATTTAACTCCAAGTCTACCCTTCCCCAAGTTTAAAAGCAATTTCCCAGCAAATAACTTACCAACGAAGTTCTGCACTGCTCTGGAAGTCCTCACAGCACCTCTTCCAGACAGAGAAGAACTGAAAGTCTGGCCTAGTTATGTGCCTGTGTTGCTTTGATGACTCACACTGCAATCAGTGTGACAATAGAGCCCTTCTCAACTTTCCTCTTTAATCAGTTACTGTGGCTTGATTGGCAGATAACTGGACACTATCACAGTGTTTCTTACTTCCTAACAGGAAGACTTATTGTAAAAGATTCTCTGTGAAGGTAACTTTCTCTTAACAAATAATTTTAAAATAGAAATACACGAGTATGACTCTACTTTATTTTCTGATATGGACTCCTTTATTTTAAATGGCTAAGCAGTGCTGCAACTAAAATTAAAACTGTAAAATGGGATTTACGGTGACTATCAGCCCTGTATTCCTTTATTGGAAAAGGTTACACCGAAACCCGGAGGAGAAGAGCAGAAAGTCAGAAAACCACCATCACACCCAGGAGGGAACCAGCATAGTAACATAAGTAGCAGTAAAATATACCAACATGAAAAAGGGGGAGCACAGACATATGTTGAAATAGGTTCCTCATCACAGCTCAACTGGATAGAGGCATCTCATCACAAAAAAAAAAAAAAGTACAAAATGGGGAGTGCCTAAGTGCTGGATGGGACAATTACAAGCGTTAGCTTACTGGTTTCATTAAATGCAGACCCTCTAAGATTCAGCTCACAGTTATAGATGGCCAACTGATAAGATTTCAATACAAATGGAACTGTATGTTAAAATCTTCAAAGCTCTTTGGAGATTTTGGAAACTATGATAATTAAAAGGTGAGGAATTGTGTAACTATCCCATGTCCCAATAGTTCAGGATGGTGTGGCTAAACAAGGGACAAAGGAATATTATAAGAGCTACCAGTTCCAAAGATAGTCAGTTGTATATTGCTGATACTGCTAAAGCATAGGCCTATACATCCGCAGAGAAAATATAGTACATGTACGTAATATGTAAACCACTTTGGTTGTTTCACAAAAACGCAGTATATCAAGAACCTAACAAATAATAATTTTGTAGCAATATGGGGGTCTTCATTTCAGGACAGAAGGTCGGGGACGCTTCAGAAAACGGTACAGAACAAATTCTATGATTTTAGCACACATTAGGCTCACTAGTCCATAGTTTCCCAGAACATCTCTGGGGGCCTTTTAAAAAGCTGGCAATATAATGCTGCTACCTAACCTTACCTAACCACTCACAGGTGAGCTGTCTATTGACAGTTATCCTACTGTAAATGTTTACTTGCCATTTGCCTCAAGAAAACAACCATAATCCACTGTTTTATGTTTCACTGTGATAGCCTCTGGAGGTAACTATGTTCCCAGCTCTAGAAGATTATTCTCCTGACTTTTATCCTCCAAAAAAAGGAAAACACTGTGCTAAAACAGTAAACCAAGATTACATATATAAGTCTAGAACTTTCAAATCTCTCCATATCAAAACTGAAAATATAATTTCCTTTTTTCAAGCTTTTTTTGTTTCCTTCTATTACTCTCCATATCCCGTTTTCATGTTTTATATGATTCCTTTTCATCTTCCATTGTCTGTTCATCATTCCCTCACTCACTCTACAACTGATTTGTCATCCAATCATTTTTCTCCATTTCTCTCCCTCCCCCAACATTATTCACAGGAATAACTTAATGGTTAGTGTAGTCGGCTAAGAACAAGGGGTACCAGGTTCAATTCCCATTGTGGCTCCTTGTGACCCTTGGGACAGAAAGTACTATGTAGTATGTATACCACTTTGGTTGTACCACAGAAAGGTGGTATATCAAAAATCTAATAAAGATACTGTACTCATTTACCCTTTATTTCTCTTTCCTATCATTATTTGGCTTTTCTGACATTTTAGTACTGTATACTGCTTTGGTCCTTTATTGTGAAAAGGCAATATATATAAAAATATGATAATATAAAAATATTCTTTCATCTTTCTTCAACTAACTGTTTTATTTGGCCTTAAAACTATTCTATTTTCTTGAATATATCCAGAGGCCCCATCCATTCAACACTGGCGTACCTACCTGAAAGAACAGTTATGACTGGAGAGGCTGCTAGTAACTGTATATTATCATCACAGCTAAGAGCTTTGATTCAAGGCCTGACTTTGATTCAGGATCTAAAATGAGAGAAAACCTTACAGGCCCATGATTCTAACCTGAACTGCAGTGTGACTACAGAACTCATGATCTGTTGTGACACTCATGCAGCAGAATGAGGAACGGGCGTAGGTGGAAAAAACATAGTAGCATGGTTTAGCAACATGGTGGTCACAGATGTTCTGCAGTTGACAGAACAAGATAACTCCTCAGGAAAATGACCTAGCTTTCGAAGTAGAGCTAGTCCATTACATTATTAGCATTTCCAAGAAGAACTAACCAACTCATTACCATAGCCAATCAGTGTTGGCCACGGTGTTGTCATGTGTCCAATGGGGCATGATTGTTGTTGTGTTACCTGTAGCCTAAGAAGACCTATAAAAATGTATGTACTTCCCTGTTTATAATGTTGAATCATCAATAAAAACCGTTGAAACATAAAAATGTATGTACTTCCTACTTCTTTAGAGACTCAGACCCAGAAAAACACCTTTGTGTAGCTGTGGTACTGTACTCTCATAAGCAATTAATTGTACCCATACTCGGAGAATAATAAAAGAATTTGATTGCTTATATATTCTTTGGAGTCTCAGATGCAAGCATCACGGTTGTGTTCTGGCTCTGTGACCCTTCCCCCATGAGAGGTTAAAATCTGTAATTGTAATTTTCTCTTGGTAAGTAATAAAATCTCTAACTTCACTTTCTCATATGTGTGGCCTTGTATTTTATCTCTCTAAAGCCCTTATATTATTTATGATATGATAGTTTAGAGAGGTGGAAAAACTACTAAAACACCACTACTAAACAGCACTAAACTACTAAACCACTAAACAGCACTCCACAATACTAAGTAGTGGATATTTGGGACACTGGAGTGAGAGTGAAAAGACAGTGATAATCCTAGAGTGATAAGGGGAGCCCATTATTAACATAACGGACTTTCAAAGCCCTAAAGGTCAGGCTTTTTAAACTAATAGGGAGCCATTTTCGCTATCCTTATCTCACTAGGCTTGTAGCAGACTATTAAACATCTAATGCTGACGCTAGGCTGTGGACTGCATAACGCCTGTACAGTAGTGGATAGGTGTCATCTGATTTATGAACGGGGGAATGAGGGATGGAGGACAGGGGGGTTTGGCATTGGTTAATTATACTGGTTACGTTATTGTTTCTTATGTATTGTGTGCCTGCTTCATAATAATTAAAAAAAAAAGACAAACATAAAAATATTCTCTTATCTCCCCATCTCTCGTCTCTACTACCTGCTGCTGCTCCTTCATGTTCTTCCATCTCTCTACCTTCTCTGCTGCCTCCTAACCTTCTAGTGTTCCTCTCTTCATCACACCTCCATCTATCTTCTCCGTGTTCACCTCGCCACCTATGAACTCTTGCCTCCTCTTTCCTCCAGAACCTTTTAGTTCACCCTTGCAGTTCTGTCTATTTCCACTAACTCTACCAGTGTCAGTAGTAGAAAGAACATGACTTGAACTAAATAGGAACTTAAGAGTTGCCACACTGGGTCAGATCAAGGGTCATTTTAGCTTAGTATCCTGTTTCCAACAGAAGCTAGTCCAGGTCACAAGCACCTGGCAGAGTCCCAAAAAATAGCAAGATTCCATGCTACTTACTCTCAAGGATAAGCAGTGGCTTTCCCAAGGTCTAACAGTTCATGGACTTTTCCTGAAGGGTGTCCAACCCTTTTTTTAAACCCAGCTACATTAACTTTTTTTTTTTTTTACTAGTTGTTCACAATGGGAACAAAATTAAGCAGGCTATAATTCCATAGAAACCAACCACATTGGTGCCACCTGGTTGGAGATAGCCAAGAACTAACCAACAAGCCTGTGGGTACCTAGACCTTTTAGATATGTGTGCAGTGTCTTCACTGGGTTTGATGGGTGTTTAAATTGAAGCAAAGCTTGGAGGCAAGATGAGACAGGGCAAGAGAACTTGAATGTTGTAAACCAAATAGGAAAACAAGAACTTAGTGGATAAAGGAGCAATATTCTACAAGCCATCAAACTTATGGTTGGCAGCTGGGCTACATCCCTATCAGTGTGGACCAACATAACTAGCTAGATGGATGGGTCAATTGGTCTTTTCCTGCCCTTATCTACCAAATTAAAAATAAGTAGCCTCTATAACAGTGTCAGTAACGTAGGCAGCAAGTCCCTCACCTACAACAATACCAGTAATAGTATGCAAGTGACAGCAGCAGAAGAAAGAGTAACAGGCTTCAGAAGAATGAGTGAGCTCATGTTCGTTCCAGAACCCCTCAACTGTCCACGCCCCTCCTCCTTCCCTGTTCCGAGGAAAAGCACCTCTGGAAAGGATGAGATGGGGAAGCAAAAGGAATCCAGCATTGTATTCACTCATGCTTTCGCGCTGATGCTAGTCTGGAGAAAGACTAACAAATTTTGGTATGAGGGAGCCCCAGGCACCTTCCAAAAGGAATTAAACTCTCTCTCTCTGGAACCATCATGCCTCTCCTTATGCTCGCCTGGAAAGACATATCTCTGCTAGATCACAACTCCTCCTAAAAGTTAAGTGGTTTAGTTCTGTATTAATATTTCTTTACAACCCTGATGAAACAACCAAAAACTATCTAAACCAAGACTCAAGTTAGTCAGGACTTATGCATTGATGGAATAAATTTTCCCTATAGAATCTACTTTAAAAATTCTGAGAGTTCAATAAATGTCTTACATTTGAACCTCAGATACAGGTAATGACAATTAAAGATTTTAAGCTATTATAGAAATTGAGACACATCAGATCTAATTTCACTCCTAATATTTTCAGAATGATTGCACAAACCATGGTACTAGCCCATGTTGATTATTGAAACATCATCTCCTTGGCCTCTAAAGAGAAGAAAATACAGATGTTGTTAAATACTATGGCCTAAATTCTTTTAAAGCTTCAAAATCTGAGGGTGCTACGCCTTTGTTATTGCAATTGCACAACCATGCATTATATTCAAGCTATGTTCACTAGTTTTCTTGATTTTCTATAGTTGTGCCCCTAGATAAATGTTTTCGCTATCATTTATCAGTTAGAAACTCAATTTCCAAATCTAGGGAATGTTTAATTCTGCATTATCTTAACCCCATGAAGATTGCTAAAAATAATATAAACAGAGAATGCATATACAACGGTGCTAAACCATATAAAATCTTATAAAGAATACAGCAAAACTTAAAAAATCACCCTAGCCTCCACTGGAAGCCAGTGAAGGTGCAGATACAACCTAGAAACATGATCAAATTTTGATAATGAGAAAATCATTCTGACTTCAGCATTTTAAATCGTTTGTAATTTTTGAGGAATACCCTTAGAACAATTCAAATAAATCAAATTACAATAATCAATTTAAGACAAAAGAACAGATTGGACCAATAATCTGAAGTGTGCAGTGTCAAGGTGCTTGCAAATTCTATGCGATTTTCTTATTAACAAAAAAAGATTTTCTGATAGTATGATTAATTTGTACATCTAATGATAAAGTTTGATTGATCATTATTCCCAAAATTCTGAGGATAAAAACACATACTCTAAATTATTACTTAAAAGAATTCTCACAGGATGAAATAACTCCTGCTCACCAGCATAAAGTTAGTTTTGTAATTATTTAAATTTGAAGCGATGTTGCAACATCAAATAACAAATTTTAAATTTGAAGCAATGTTGCAACATCAAATAAATTATCTGCATATGATTTTTACTGGCTTCCTTTGTAGCCTCAAAAGATATTTGAATTGGGGCAAAATAATAGTAATGTTCTCTCTCTCTAATATATATATATATATATATATATATATATATATATATATATATATATATATATATATATATATAGACAGAGAGAAAGACAGATAGTCAAAAACAAACCCCAAAGAATAAATAAACACATTCCCAGCCTTGAATAAACACATTAAAAAGAATTGGTGAGAGCGGAGATCCCTGGGGCACTCCAGAAGAAATAACCCATCCATCTGAAAAAAACATTACGCATCTTCACCTTAAAAACCCTGAATACAAAACCTCGAAACTAAATCAATACCTTAGCAGAAATACCCATTTCATCAAGCACATTCAATACAATACAGTGATCAACTAGGTCAAAAGCTGACAAGTCAAATTGCATTATCACCACTTCTGACCTAGCAGTGTCCAAAATAGAACCAATTACCGTTTCCGTACTATAATTAGTACGAAAACCAGATTGAGAACTATGCAGAATATTAAATTGTTCCAAACAAGGCCACCGAGAGGGGGAGGCCCAGAGCCAGAGCCCCACCCGCCCTCCATCGTCCCCCCCCCCCATGTCCCGCCCTCGCGGAAGTTACGTCACACAAGGGCGGGGCACAGGGAGGGAAGGAGGCCCGAAAGGAGGCGATCTGCTGCTGCCTGCAGCACTTTCACACGGAGGTGAGAGGCGCTGTGATTTCAATGCAGGGGGCCCGGCCTCTCGGCAGCCCTGGTTCCAAATAAGATGATATGGAGGGAGCAGTCGCTGCACAGTTAATTTTAACAAACAGGGGGATAGTTGCCACCAGTCTAAAATTTGACAATAATGATGGAGATTCCCAATGAGCTTCCACACGCGATTAGACATCAAACAAATCGTGGTAAATTCTGAAAACTGCTGAAGACTTATTAGTTTAGGAAGTATTTGTTTAGGTTGTCTTATATCCCACTCAGACTTTCATCAACTTTCACTTTCACAACACAACACGAACAAACCCACCACTATAAACACCCCAAAATATACCCTCCCTGACTCAGATAGCCTGAAAATACTCGGAGTCACAATTGACCGAAATCTCACACTAAAAAGCCATGCGAAAAAACACAACAAAGAAAATGTTTCAAGCAACAAGAAAATGTTTCAAGCAATGTGGAATCTCAAAAGAGTAAAAGCTTTCTTCCCAAGGGAAATATTTCGCAACCTGGTACAATCAATGGTGCTAAGAGGCATATTTTCAAAGCACTTTGGGAGGCTAAGTTCCATAGGTTTCAATGGAACTTTGGGAGGCTAAGTGCTTTGAAAATGAGCTTGTAAGTCACCTAGATTACTGCAATTCACTCTATGCCGGATGTAAAGAACAAATCATCAAAAAGCTCCAAACAGCCCAAAACACAGCAGCCAGACTCATATTTGGAAAAACAAAATACGAACGTGCCAAACCCTTAAGAGAAAAACTACACTGGCTCCCACTAAAAGAACGTATTGCGTTCAAAATCTGCACTCTGGTTCATAAAATCATTTACGGAGAGGCCCCGGCCTACACGTCCGACCTCATAGACTTATCACCCAGGAACACTAAAAGATCATCACACACATTCCTGAATCTCCACTATCCTAGCTGCAAAGGTCTAAAATATAAACTAACATATGCATCCAGCTTCTCCTACATAAGCACACAGCTATGGAATACACTACCACTCGCAGTGAGAAAAATCCAAGACCTAACTAACTTTCGGAGATCACTGAAGACCAGCTTGTTCAAAAAGGAGAACCACGACACATCCGAACCAGATAAAACCAAAATCTCTGCACTCAACTACCAAAATCTACTCTACCACGAATGAACTTTATCGCATCATCACTATATTTATTTATTTGTTGCATTTGTATCCCACCTTATCCCACCTCTTTGCAGGCTCAGTGGCTTACAATACATCATGATTAGTGGAAGAAAGTTAATAAATAATCATTTGATATTACAGGATTTTGGTCATTTTGATGAAAGTATAACATACAGAATAAATGATTTCATAGTGTACAAGCAGATATTAAGAATCAAGTTCTGAAGTGTATATGCGAAGTGTATGTGCCTTTTCTCATTTGTTAATCTTTGTGGTACGCTTTATTGAAGAGATGTGTCTTCAGTAGGATGCGGAAGTTCGTTCTTTCGTATGTCGATTTCAAACTGCGTGGTAGTGCATTCCAGAACTGTGTGCTCAGGAAGGTAAAGTTTGACACGTGCATTATTTTGTATTTCATTCCTTTGCAGCCGGGGAAGTGCAGATCAAGGAATGTGCGAGATGATGATCTGGCGTTCCTAGGTGGCAGGTCTATTAGGTCTGACATGTATGCTGGTGCGTCTCCGTGGATAATTTTGTGGACTAGTGAGCATATTTTGAACGTTATGCGTTCTTTGAGTGGAAGCCAGTGTAGTTTTTCTCGTAGGGGCTTGGCACTTTCAAATTTTGGCTTGCCAATGAGTCTAGCTGCTGTATTCTGGGCTGTCTGGAGTTTCTTGATTATTTGTTCTTTGCAGCCGGCGTATAGTGCGTTGCAGTAGTCTAAATGACTGAGCACCATTGATTGTACTAGGTTACGGAAAACACTCCTTGGGAAGAAAGGTCTTAGTCTTTTTAATTTCCACATAGAGTGGAACATCTTCTTGGTTATGTTTTTCGCGTGGTTCTCTAGTGTTAGGTGTCGATCAATGGTGACTCCAAGAATTTTTAGGGTTTCTGAGATAGGGAGGTTTAGAGTTGGTGTGTTAATGGCGGTGAATTCTTTCTTGTTGTGTTGCGAGGTGAGTATTAGGCATTGGGTTTTATCTGTATTGAGTTTTAGTCGAAATGCGTTCGCCCAGGAATGCATGATGTTAAGACTTTGGTTAATGTCGTTGGAAATTTCTTTTAGGTCTTGTTTGAATGGGATGTAGATCGTTACGTCATCTGCGTAGATGTATGGATTAAAGTTTTGATTTGCTAGTAGTTTGGCCAGGGGTATCATCATTAAGTTGAATAAGGTCGGCGACAGGGGGGATCCTTGTGGTACTCCGCATTCAGGTACCCATGCGGCTCAAACGGTCGAGTTTGATGTCACTTGGTATGATCTTGTGGTTAGAAAACTCTTGAACCAATTGAGGACGTTGCCTCCAATTCTGAAGTATTCAAGGATGTGTAATAAAATTCCATGGTCAACCATGTCGAAAGCGCTTGACAAATCAAATTGTAGTAGTAGTATGTTCTTACCGGTTGCAATCGTTTGTTTGAATTTAGTCATGAGAGTTACTAATACAGTTTCGGTGCTGTGGTTAGATCAAAATCCTGACTGAGAGTCGTGAAGTATTGAGAATTTGTCTAGATAATTTGTAAGTTGCTTGGTCACTAATCCTTCCGTTACTTTGCTTATTAAGGGAATGGATGCTACTGGTCTGTAATTGGTTAATTCACTTGCGCTTTTCTTTGCATCTTTGGGTATTGGGGTGAGTAGGATGTTTCCTTTTTCCTTTGGGAAAAGTCCGTTTTGTAGCATGTGGTTCAGGTGTTTCGTTATGTCATTTATGAATTGTTGAGGAGCAGATGTCATCAGGTTGTTTGGGCATATATCTAGTCTGCAATGTGATTTGGCAAATTTTTTGAGCATTTGGGAGATAGTGTCCTCCGATAATATCTCAAAGTTAGTCCAGGTCCTGTCCGCTGGGTATATGCCAGGGGTTGGATCTAGGCAATTGAGGAGTTCAACGTAGTCGATGGTGCTGGTCGGTATTTTAAGTCGCAGTTGTACTATTTTCTCGTTAAAGTATCTCACGAGATTGTCTGCTCCAGGAGTGTCTTTGCTATTGGTAGTGACTGGTGTTGTATCTAATAGTTTGTTCACGAGTTGGAAGAGTTTATGTGTGTCCTTGTAGTTTGGTCCGATTATGGTTTTGTAATGTAGTCTTTTGGTTTGGCTTATGGTGTATTTGTATTTTCTGTGAAGTTGCTTCCAATCGTTATGTGTAGTGTCTTCTTAATCCAAGCTCGTTCTAACCTTCTGACTTGTATTTTAATTTTTTCAGCTCTTCATTGAACCACGGCGTTGAATTCTGTGTGAGGTTCTTGTTTGGGTTGGAGCAATGTTGTCTAGTGTGAATCTGCATCTGTCGTCCCATTCTAATAGGAATTGGCTTGTATCTGTTTTTATTGACCAATCATTGTGGTAGATCTGTTGCCAGAAAATTTCCGGATCTATTTTTCCCTCTCGTGGTATAAGTTTTGCGTTCTTGTTTGTTTGGTAGTCCTTTTGTTCGCCATTGGAAGGAGATGTTTGCTTTGTAATGGTCTGACAATGGTGCGGGTGTCCATTTTGTGTCTGTTAGTATAAGGTTTGTGTTGAGATCAAAGTTATATGTGATGATGTCTAGAGTGTGTCCTTTTTTATGGGTAGGTTGTGTGTGTGTCTTATGAAGATTCCATAATTGTAGGAACTCAGTGCATTCTCGGGTACTGGTTGACTTGAGATCTTCGAGATGTAGATTGATATCTCCTATTATGATGATATTTGAGCTAGAGACGCAGGTGTTTGAGATGAAGTCCATGAAGTGTGTTTGGGATTCATGCCAGTTGCCTAGTGGTCGGTAAAGCAAGACTCCGGTGAGGTGTTCTTGTAGGTTTGGGTGACTAATTCTTACCGAAGCGATTTCGAGTTGCGGTAGAATAGATTCGGTTATTGTTGTAATGTTGAACTCGGATTTGTATATGATTGCTATTCCTCCTCCTCCTCTTTTTCCGTTTCTTGTCCAGTGGATAATTTTGTATCCCGGTGGACAAAGATCTAGGATTATAGGGTCTTTAAGATCATGAATCCAGGTTTCAGTGATGAATAGGAGGTCTAGTCTATCTGCGATGATCCAGTCTGTTAGAGTCGCTGTTTTATTTATCACTGATCTGGCGTTTGTGTATCCCATGTGGATTTGTCTGTAGGGTTCCGTTTGGGATTTGGTTGTGTTGATTTTTATTATTTGTCTGGTTTCTTGGTGTTTAATTTTGTTGTATCTTTTCTTCTCTTTCTGTTGGTTGTTTCCATATGTGTTTGTTCTTAATTTTGGTTGGTTATTGTTCCTTTGGTTTGTTGCGCTGTTAAAGGGTTGCCTGTGGTCTTTGTATGTTGTGGGAAGATTGTTGCTTATGTTGGGAGTAGTCCATACGTGGTAAATTAAGGGTAGGAAGTATATTAGCATGAGTAGTTTGTTGGGATGCATTTTGGCTGTGTTTAGTGTTTAGTTAATCTGGTGAGGAAATGTACCTGTCCAATCGATTAGAAGAAGCACGGGAACAGAGTTAGTTGGTTTTTGTTTCCCTGTTTAGAGTTGCCGTCATCCAAGTGCTCTTAGAGGGATTGCTTGCAGGTCTTGCGTTGGTCTCATAGGCTATTATTGGAAGTGAGCCTGTCTGGTCCTATGTGGACGATGAAGCCACTCTTCAAGAAGGTCTCTCTAGCCTATTTTCGCCAGCCCCTGATTGGGCTCCCGTCTAGAGACCCGAATAGCCTCTTTGGGAATAGTTCTCCGCGAGATCGTCGGTCCACGGGTCGGTCAGTCCCGTCACCGCTTCCCGCTCCGCCCTGGGATGCGACAGGCAAACAGTGCCCATCCGTCTCTAGTCTCCCCTGCCTGCCCACCTGCCCGTCCCGGAGCTCCTCGCTCGCCTCGTCCCGAGGTCTGCTCAATCCTGCCGCAGCCTTACCAATCCGTTCTGGGTTACGGCGGGCTGACAGTATTGATCAGCTTCGGCCGTTCGTCCGCTCATTGCTCGGCCAGTTCGGATGAGTCTGTCCGGTTTGATGTGTCGGGCCACGAGGTCAGCTGCGGTCGGCTCGCTTATTCGCTCCAGAGAGTCGTGGCACCGCTCCATTCTGGGGATCCCAACCGGCTCCGATCCTGTTTTGTTATGGACCAGTTCTCAGTTCGGTCCCCTAGGCTTGGGCTGATCCGACAGGCTCAGCCAGTCTCAAGCGGGCCGTATGGTCTGGTTGGGAGTATGCAGGGACACCGAGGTCAGCTACGGCCAGGCCGTCCCGGCGAGTCTTGGGTTTGCTCACCTGTGCTGTGCTGTTCCCCGCGGTCCCACAGTTCTCGGTTCGATTGCGGACCCGCTCCGATTTAGCTCCGATCCATTCCAGTCCGGTTGGAGACGGCACACGGTGGTCCAGGTACGTTTTGTTTCCTCTGGACTTCGGGAGCTCCTCACCTGGGGTCCCTACCTGTCAATTCCAAATATGAACTCTTTATACTTGACTGCTTAATCTATTATATCAATCATGATCTCTAGTGTAATAAAAGTGTAATACCACCTGTGTCTCTCACTCCGGAAATGGCGATCGCCATGACAGAACAATGTAAGCCACATTGAGCCTGTACATAGGTGGGAAAATGTGAGATGCAAATGCAATAAAATAAAATAAAGCCATGTTGCCTCAAATCCTGAAACCCATTGGCTTCTAGAAAGTTAACTATCCTTTACTTCAGCTGCGACTCCATTATTTTTCCTACCACCGACGTGAGGCTTACCGGCCTGTAGTCTCCCACTTCTTCCCCGTCCCCGCTTTTGGGAAGGGCCACATCCACTCATCTACAATCCCACGGAACCTCTCCCGTCTCGAAAGCTCTATTAAATAAATCCTTAAGAGGTCCCACCAGAACTTCTCTGACTCCCTTAGTATTCTGGGATGTATCCAATCCGGCCCCATAGCTTTGTCCACTTTCAGATTTTCAAGCTGTTGATAAATGCTTTCTTCCGTGAACAGGGCAATATCTACTCCATTCCCAGATACACCCTCGGCAGCCGATCACAGTCCTCCCTCCAGGATTTTCTTCCATGGACACCGAAGTGAAGCAGTTGTTTATCATATTCGCTTTTTCATCAGTTTCCATATAACCTCCCAGCATCTTTCAGTTTTACAATTCCATTCCTAGCTTTTTTCCTTGCTCCAATATATCTGAAAAAAGGCTGTCATCTCTCTTTAAGTCTTTAGTCATTTTTTCTTCTGCCTGTGCTTTTGCTAGCCATATTTCCCTCTTCGTTTCTTTGAGTTTAATCCTGTAATCTTTTCCATGATCCTCTTGTTGCATTCTTCTGTATTTCTTGAATGATGCCTCTTTACCCTTACTTTTTCGGCCACTTGTTTTGAGAACCACATAGGCTTCCTGTTTCTATTGTTTTTATTTACTTTCCTTGTATAAAGATCTGTTACCATGTTTATAGCAGCTTTCAGCTTGGACCACTGTGTTTCCACTTCTCCTATGCCATCAGCTCCTTCCTCAGGTATTCCCCATTTTACCAAAACCAGCATGTCTGAAACCCAATACTTTGAGTTTTGTGTGTCTGCACTCCACTTTTGCTCTTATATCAAGCCATATCATGTGATGATCACTATTGCCTAGGTGGGCACCCACCCGGACATTGGAAATGCTTCCTCCATTTGTGAGCACTAGATCTAGTGTCAAACCATCCCTCGTGGGTTCTGTCAGCATTTGTCTGAGCAAGGCACTTTGACAGACATCCACATTCTCTCTGCTTGTTTCCAATTCTGCAGACAGGATGTTCCAATCCACACCAGGCATGCTGAAATCTCCCAGCAAGAGCATCTAACCTTTCATTCCATGCTTATGGACATTTTCTATCAGATCCTTGTCCAGCATCTCCATTTGTGCTGGAGGTCTGTACATAACACCCATGTGAATACAGGTTTCATCTTCTCTTTCTAGAATGATCCATTAATCTTATTCCTTTCCCCAGGTTGCCTACATTTCAGCAGCTCTGATATTATTTTTCACGTACAATGCCACTCCTCCACCACTTCGGCCCTCCCTAGCCCAAGCAGCAAGTCAGGATCCCTCCCCTGCACTAAGCAGAGCTTGTAGCCCTCCAAGCTGCCCTGAGTCAGACTTTAGTTGGATTTACCACTGCAGTGCCAGCTGCTCTACCCAAGCTTGAAGTCTCCACAAGTCTTACCACAAATAAGAAAGGCTCAGGACTGATACTCTGCCCCACACTCTCCAGAAAACCTCTTTCTTTGCAATCAGTTAGCACCTCAACCCAGTCATAACATTCCACGCTTAGAACTGTGTGGCGCAATGCTGGCATTAGAGATAGCCGAAATGATACTAAATGGGCATTCAAACAGACACAGTTTTTACACCAACATTAAAGGCGTCCTAGGCTAAATCTACAACCAGACCAGGAAATGTTACGTGTATGTCAGTAATGGTGCTGAACATATATAAAAGTCAACATGAGTAGAATAGTGGCATTACGTGCCAACTAATCAAATTCCAGCAGTTTGTGCCAACGTCCCACCTAAAGGAAACCAAGTGGCTCTCAAAACCAGATTTCCTTCTGGTCACACGCCCCCCAGCCATGGAGAACTTCTAAGGAACTCCTGCTGGATCCAATGTATGCAAATGAAGATTTGGGAACAGAACTGCAAAAGTAACTTGACACACAAACAATTCTACACTTAATCCTTCCTGGCATATATTCAAAGTGTAGGTGGAACAAGAAGCGAAACCCTGAACTGACTGCAGTTGTACCCAACAGCACTATACAAGAAATTCAGTAGATAAGCTTTTTGTGTTCTTGTTTCATTACGAACAAAACATTAAAATCATTTAGGGGGCAATATAACTGACGGCAGCGAAATGTATGACGCACAGACTGCCCACTGTCAACAGGACCCAACAGAACAGCTATAGAGCCCCCCTCCCGCGCCTGCAAGGTCCCAGAATACCCCAGAGCCAGTGCGTTATAGCCAGCCGGGAGCCCCTCCTCACTTACAGCGTGTGTCCGCAGATATTCACCATCAGCTTCAGCGAGGGGTTTCGATATTTGGTGGTCTTACAGCGGGGGCAACACTGGTCCTCCATTTCTTCTCAGTGTCGGAATAAACACTGTCTTGTCTCCCTCTCCCGCTACCTCACAAATAAATTGACTTCACACAGACAGACAGGTCACACTACACTTAAGACACCGCGTCCCTCATAGAAAAGGCTCCGCCGAGAAGCAGCTCTGCGGTGATAACGTTCCGACTCATACGCAGCTTCTGCAGTGTTCTCTGGAGCGTGACCATCGATTGCTTTCTTGTTCCCCTCAACTTCCCTCCGTTATATGAAGATTAGAGGTTCAAAAGCTAATCTAAAATGACACCTAGCAGGGAACAGATGCAGCAACGTCCACTGTAAACAGGCTACTGCTCCCCCCCCCCCCCCCCCCGAAGGTACCCAACTAAAATTACGATAAGGGCTCCTTCTCCAAGATTATGATAAGTAAACTTTACAGTTCTAATAACCCCACAACCGTTCTATAAAAATGCTTAATTGGGCATCAATGCTTTTAAATGTTAAATTTTGTTTTGCAGTTAAAAAGTAGACACTGATGATTCTTTGAGTCTGTGTCGCTAAGGTCTTACTGCCTGTGAGTGTAACATCATTCATCTACTACTACTACTACTACTTAACATTTCTAGAGCGCTACTAGGGTTACGCAGCGCTGTACAAATTAATAACTAAGGACGGTCCCTGCTCAGAAGAGCTTACAATCTAAAGGATGAAATGTCAAGTTGGGGTAGTCTAGATTTCCTGAGTAGAGGTGTTGTGATTAGGTGCCGAAAGCGACATTGAAGAGGTGGGCTTTGAGCAATGATTTGAAGATGGGTAGGGAGGGGGCATGGCGTATGGGCTCAGGGAGTTTGTTCCAAGCATGGGGTGAGGCAAGGCAGAAAGGGCGGAGCCTAGAGTTGGCGGTGGTGGAGAAGGGTACTGAAAGGAGGGATTTGTCTTGAGAGCGGAGGTTACGGGTAGGGACGTAAGGGGAGATGAGGGTAGAGAGGTAAGGAGGGGCTGCAGATCGAGTGCATTTGTAGGTTAGTAGGAGAAGCTTGAACTGTATGCGGTATCTGATCGGAAGCCAGTGAAGTGACTTGAGGAGAGGGGTGATATGAGTATATCGGTCAAGGCGGAAGATAAGACGTGCGGCAGAGTTCTGGATGGACTGAAGGGGGGATAGGTGGCTAAGTGGGAGGCCGGTGAGGAGTAGGTTGCAGTAGTCAAGGCGAGAGGTAATGAGAGAGTGGATGAGAGTTCAGGTGGTGTGCTCAGAGAGGAAGGGGCGAATTTTGCTAATGTTGTAGAGGAAGAAGCGACAGGTCTTGGCTATCTGCTGGATATGCGCAGAGAAGGAGAGGGAGGAGTTGAAGATGACACCGAGGTTGCGGGCAGATGAGACGGGGATGATGAGGGTGTTATCAACTGAGATAGAGAGTGAAGGGAGAGGAGAAGTGGGTTTGGGTGGGAAAACAATAAGTGGTATAAATAATAGCATCTGTTACCAATGCGATCATTTTCGCGGGTATTCTTTTTGATTCAGGTGTGCCTAAGAGCCTGATAACAAACTTGCTTCGTATTTCATCCGAAGGTGATGATATACATACCATATAGGAGTTTGACTGCAATCAAACCGCTCTAGGAAAGTATACTGCTTTACAATATTCCTAGAACCCCTGATGCAGGCCAGTAGGGCCGAAACACGACTTGTGTTGGGTCGTTTTTTTTTTTTTTGCTTACTGTTTTTGAATAAAGAGCTTGCTTTTCTCCACTTATTCACTTGGCAATGCTATGATTTATACCACACACATACCTTTACGCACAATGAGGCTGGACAGTAATATGAAGTCTGCTGCACTAACCACTCTACTCCTCTACTCCACACAAAAGGTGCCCCCAAATAACCAGATGACCACTGTTTAATGATTTCTTGAATAGCTGGTGATCTTTAATCTCCTTTATTTGCCTTGGTAGAACATTCCAGGACTTTGGGCTGACGTAGGAGAAAGTTGATGAAAAAAGCAGTTTATGTTTGACTGATTTGCAGCTTGGATAGTGAAGATTAAGGTAGGATCGAGCAGTTACCGAAGAATTTCTGGATGGCAGATCAATTAAATCTAGCATGTAAGCAGGGGTTTCCCCATAGATTATCTTGTGAGTCAATGAGCAGATTTTGAAGGTAATACGGTCTATAATGGGGAGCCAGTGTAGGTTAAAACGAAGAGGCTGAGCATGTTCAAAGCGCGATGTGCCTAAGATTAGCCTTGCAACTATGTTTTGAGCAGTCTGGAGCTTTTTCAGAATGAAATTCCGGCAGCCTGCATAAATTCCACTGCAACAGTCAATATGCGATAGAACCAACCAGTGAATAAGGGTTCGGAAGAGCTCCCTTATGATGAATTGCCTAAGATGCCTCAATCTCCACATGGAGTGCAACATTCTTTTTGTGATGAGTTTAGCTTGACTGTCCAGTAGCAAGTGATTATCCAACAAGACACCAAGGATTTTCAGACTGTTTGAGATCGGAAGAGTGTATTCCTTAGTGATGAGTGAAGTAGGGATAACCTCATCATGCTGGGACGAAAGGATTAGACACTGCGTTTTCTCTTTATTGAGTTTGAACTGAAATGCTGTAGCCCAAGAATCCATGATTGAAAAACTAGCAGCTATTGTGTCGGAGATTTCAGCTAATGTGGATTTGAAAGGGATATAGATGGTCACGTCGTCCGCATAGATGAATGGGTTGAGACCAAGTGCGGATAAGGTTTTCGCAAGAGGAATCAGCATGATGTTGAAAAGAGTAGGGGAAAGGGGAGAGCCCTGAGGTACTCTACAATAAGCTTTCCACAGTGTAGAGATGATAGAGTTGGATTTGACACTGTACGTTCTCATTGACAGAAAGCCCTTAATTCAATTAAACACGTTACCAGCTATACCAAATGTATCCAACAGATGAAGGAGGAGATTGTGATCCACAATGTCAAATGCACTGGACATACCAAATTGAAGAAGTAACACTTTGTTCCCAGTAGATATTAATTGTTTAAAGTTCGCCAGGAGGGTAACTAATACTGTTTCTGTACTGTACTATGAATGAAAGCCTTTGGGGCTCATTTTCAAAGCACTTAGACTTACAAAGTTCCATAGAGGGGCATAATCAAACGGCGCCGGCGAAATCAATCGCTGGCGATCTATTTTGGCGGTGCCGCAACAGCTGGCCGGAACCGTATTATCGAAAAAGATGGCCGGCCAACTTTTGTTTCGATA
This sequence comes from Microcaecilia unicolor, assembly GCF_901765095.1. Classification (NCBI taxonomy): domain Eukaryota; kingdom Metazoa; phylum Chordata; class Amphibia; order Gymnophiona; family Siphonopidae; genus Microcaecilia; species Microcaecilia unicolor. The sequence goes on along the minus strand of NC_044039.1, from coordinate 176,958,628 downwards.
ATACGGTTGGGGCCGACCAAATGCCACAGATTGCCGGGTTTGAGATGGCCGACTTTGTTTTTCAGCGATAATGGAAACTGGAACCGGCCATCTCAAACCCGGCCAAATCCAAGGCATTTGGCCGTGGGAGGGGCCAGCATTCGTAGTGCACTGGTACTTCTGGATGTTTAGATCTTGCTGATCAGTTATGCTATGACTTACTTGTTCAGGAGTGCTGTATTTTGTGATACTGTTTTGAGAAATGTTCAAGAAAGACTTCATACAAATGAAAAAAGTCCCTGCCGTGCATTTTCCCTTGATGGCCGTCCCTGACGTGCACTTCCCTTAATAGCCGTCTTTCTCTCCGAAAGTGCACTTCTCTTAATGGCCGTCTTTCTCCCTGAACAGGGAAATCAAAAGTTTTTGCACATTGCTTTTTTTTTGTAGTAAGAGTGGGATTTGAACCAGCCACCGCTGCATTACAAGACCAGTGATGTAACCACTTAGCCACACCTCCACTTACTTGGGTGTCCCTCCCTTTTGATTATACCCCTCCAGGTCTCTCTCAGCCACTCACAGACAGCTTAACGCACTGTGATTGGCTGAGAAAGACCTGAAGGGGTATAATCAAAAGGGAGGGACAGCCAACTAAGTGGAGCTGTGGCCAAGTGGTTATGTCATGGCTCTTGTAATGCAGAGGTGGCTGGTTCAAATCCCACTGTTACTACTAAAAAACTGTGAGCAAAAACTGTTTTGATTTCCCTGTTTGGGGAGAAAGCCGGCCATTAAGAGAAGTGCACTTTCGGAGAGAAAGACGGCTATTAAGGGAAGTGCACGTCAGGGACGGCCATCAAGGGAAAATGAACGACAGGGACTTTTAAAATTTGTATGAAGTCTTTCTTGAACTTTTCTCAAAACAGTATCACAAAATACAGCACTCCAGAATAAGTAAGTCATAACTTAACTGATCAGCAAGATCCTTTTTTTTTTTTTTACGAGCTGGCCGACTGGCTTCCACTCCTAGGAAGGAAATGTTTTAAAGTTTTTTTTGGGGGGGTGGGAGGGGGTTGTGACCACTGGAGGAGTATGGGGAGGTCATCCCCGATTCCTTCCGGTGGTCATCTGGTCAGTTTGGGCATCTTTTTGAGACTTGGTCGTGAAAATAAATAGACCAAGTAAAACCGGCCAAATGCTCGTCATTGCCGGTTGTCTTTTTTCCATTATCAGCTGAAGCCGGCCATCTCGTAAGCACGCCCACATCCCGCCTTCACTACCCTGCCGACACGCCCCCTTGAAGTTTAGCCGCCTCCGCGACGGAATGCCAGCGAATGTGTCCAAAAATCGCTTTCGATTATACCGATTTGGCCGGTTTTAGGAGATGGCCGGCCATCTCCCGATTAGTGTCGGAAGATCGCCGGCGATCTCTTTCGAAAATAAGCCTGATAGTAACCTATGGAACTTTGCAAGTCTAAGTGTTTTGAAAATACGACTCTTTGTGAGCTATGCAGGATGCAGAAGTTATTAAAGTAATCAGTTAATTGACGGTTGACCACACTTTCCATTGTTTTGATGAGCAATGGGATAGATGCCACTGGGCGATAATTGAAGATGACTTCAGCTTTTATTTTCAGGTCCTTAGGAATGGGTGTGAGAAGAATGCTTCCATGTACAGATGGGAAGAGACCATTCTTGAGCATGAAATTTAAATAGGATGTGAGGTCAGCGATGAAGCAAGTAGGAGCGGATCTCAATAGATAGCTAGGGCATACATTGAGACCACAGTGCTTTTTGGAAAACTTGTTAACTATTCTCGTTACATTATCTACTGTTAAAGTAGTAAAGTTTGACCAGGACCGATCAGCCAGGCATTGGTCAGGTGGTGAGTCTAGCCCATTAAGGAAGGCGTCAATGGCAGTGTTGCGATGAGGTAATGATTGTCTCAGCAATTGGATTTTCTCTTTGAAATATTTTGCTAGGTTGTCTGCAGAAGGAAGGTCAGCTTGAGAAGAAGCAATCTTGTTGGTTTCAAGGAAAGTATTCAAGAGTTGGTGGATTTGTTTTGCATCTCTGCCTGCAGATTTAAGTTTGGTTGAAAAGTATGAGCGTTTGGCTCGCTTAATAGCTTATTTGTATTTGCGGTGACTTATTTTCCACGCATTTAGTGTGCTCTCATTTTGTAGTTTGCGCCAAGCTCATTCAAGTTTTTGGGTCTGTGTTTTCAGTGCTTTCAGCTCGGGAGTAAACCATGGGGTAGATTTGCGCTTATATTTAGTTTTAAGACGTAAGGGAGCTAAAACATCCAGGACACGTCTGCATCTTTCGTCCCAGGCAGTGAGAAAATGAATGGAGTCTGGTTGAGTTAACCAGCAATTGCTGTAAAGTAGTTGCCAGAATGATGGAGGGTCGACTACTCCTCTTTAATAGTATGTTAAGAGCTCACGTGGTTGGCGGAGACCCGATTTCAGCCAATGTAAGGAGAAGTGTAATTTGTGATGATCAGACCAAGGAGTTGCAGTCCATCTGATGTCTGAAATATGGAAATTAGTATTGGTAAGGAACTTATAGGACAATTAAGATCCCACAGACGAAGGAAATCCAGGAATTGACTCGCTTGTAATGAGTGTGGGTCATCAAGATGGAGATTAAGATCACCCAGGAGTAGAATATTAGAATGAGACATGCAGGAGTTTGAGATAAAATCCATGAGGTCTGTTTGACAAGTGCTCCAGTTAGTTGGAGGTCTATAGAACAGGACACAAACTAAATGATCTTGGAGGGTTGAGTGATGAAGTTTGATTGCAGTGATTTCAAGGAAAGGGGAGTTATAATCAGTGCAGGTGTCAACTTTGAGGTGGGAACGATAAATTAATGATATACCGCCACCTCTTTTTTCTTTTCTGTCCCAGTGTACTAACTTGTATCCCGATGGACAAAGGTCTAAGACTATAGGGTCCTTAGGCACATGGATGCATGTTTCTGTGATAAAGAGAAGATCAGGACCCTCTTGTAAGATCCAGTCCGAAATAACCTCTGGCTTATTCACGACAGATCTGGCGTTGACGTATCCCACTCGAAAATGATGATATTGAGCAGCCCTATCTTCACTAAAGAGATGTTTCTGAGGCACCATGTGCTGTGGGGAAATGATTTTTGCAGTTTCACGGAGAGTAATTTGACCGTAGGACTGACGTGATGGGTCAAGTGATTGGCAGTTATTCTTCTGTTATGGGTGACTAATGGGATAATGTTAAGTTCAGGCATGGTTGCGGGAAGCATGGAGTAGATAAGAATGGATGAATAGAGTTCAGGAGCAGCACAGAGGCTGACTTGCTGTACATTGAGTGAGCAGAGATGACGGCTTCGCAGGGAAGAGGAGACTCAGTCCAATCTAAAAATGTTCAGGAATCTGTCCTCAACAGGTGTACTCTTTAAACGAATATATCGATCCAAGGCAGGAACAAGGCAGCAGCCCACTATGCTCAGCCGACAGTGAACCGGCGCAGGGCAGTCGAAGCTCAAGCTGCGCTCAGCTGTTGAAGATCGAGGGAGCAGGGGATGATCACGTCTCGGTGGCACAGCTGAGCAGGACTCAGGGAGGTGGAGTACAATGGCGCCGACTGGACCGGGGTCGAACAGCAGCCCAGCAGGCTCCCTAGGCTCCTCACAACACCACTGCGCCAGCCAGGGCCTGCCCAAGCAGCACAGCACCCGACGTCAAAGCCTCAACGCGATCGACCGACCCACGGTCGATCTGCTGCCACGTCGGCGCTGAACAAAGTCAAGTGGTCGCCACGGACGTCCAGACAGCAGCCCAACAGCAGCGCAGATAGTGCAGGAGAGAATCTGCAAAAACTGAGCCAATCTGCAAGAAAACACTGGTCAAACACAACGGAGGTCGCCGGAGCCAACGGTCCTCTGACCCTCTAATTGGCAGCCATTTTCGAAGTCTTTAAAAACACATCTCCAAAATACACTCACCAATCAATTGATTTATTAAGACCAGTAGGCTAAACACAGGAAAGTCTAAAATTTCCACCAACACTCACGTTGTAATAAGTGAGCATCAGTGTCACCCCACCCCCACCCCCACCCCCCACACTGAAGTGTGTACTATCTAGGTCCTGACATTGAAAACGGCTCTGATGCTCAATAATGCAGATCTTTAAAGGACGTATTGTTTTTCCTACATATACAAAGTCGCATGGGCACCAGGTCACAAAAACAACTTGAGAGGTTTGGCAAGATGACAAAAAAACCCAAAAAATTCTTAAACTTCAAATGAGACCCTGAAAATAACACACTGCAGATACTGCAGTGCCCATATGGATAATGTCCAAATCATTTCTCCCTGTGTTCGCTATTCATCACATGTGGTAAATATGAGGGTACTAAAGCATCTTTTAAATTTTTGCCCCATTTAAATGCAAAAAGAGGGGGTTAACAAAGATACTGATGTAACTGAAGAACATGCCAATATTGTAAAATCACAGAGCGCACTTTATATGCCCAGGCAGAATAATGTAAAAGGCAGGTCACTCTAATGGTAGATTCCCGAGTCACAGGTAACATCAAATAAGGCCTCCCTGCCCAACATGCCCTTTTTATAGGCCTTCTTTAAAACAGAATAGGGATAACCCCAATTCAAAAAATGCTGGAAGAGGTCAGATGATTGGTACTTGAACTCTGAAACAGTAGAGCAACTTAATAATTCACCATATGGAATACCCTCCCACAACTTATGCAGATGACAGCTAGAAAAACGTAGCAAAGTATTTTTATCAGTTGACTTACAAAAAATGATATAAGAAAAGCATTCCGATGTGCGGGAAACTGTTAAATCCAGGAAATGTACTTGAAAACTATCAAAAGCAAAAACAAATATCAAAATTGAATCACAAGAGTTTAACCAATCAAAGAATGAGTGCAATTGGAAAACTGAACATGACCACAACAGAAAAAGATCATCAATAAATCACCTCCAAAATACAATATATCTATCAAAGGGAGAATTTGCCAGAAATTTTGCCTCAAAAAGACCCCACATGAAAGATCGCCACATCTGGAGCAACCTTGGCCCCCATAGCTGTACCCTTCACCTGAAAAAAAGTATTTATCTTGAAACATAATTGTTTTGTAACACCATACGAAGAAGAAAAACAAAAAACAAAATCAGTAGAGAGGTGATGAGGAACATCACATTGATCCAGGAATTGTCTGGTCACCGAGAGGGCTGCTTCTTGAGGGATGTCTGTATAAAGGGCCTCAATATCTGCCGTAACCATGAAGAGTGCATTAGAAGATAATGTACAAGAATCCAGTTGTACCATGAAATCCATAGAATCTCTGATTCAGGAAGGCAAATGTGGAACAAATTCCCACAAAAAAATATCCACATAGATAGATAAGGGTTCCAGAAGGGATCCTTTTAATTAAATAATTGGATATCCAGGGGGCTGTGCAAATTTTTATGGATTTTAGGTAAAAATGTAAAGGAACAGATATCAGCATCAGTTCAGAGAAACATGTAAAAATTGATATTCCTTCAAAGTAATAAAGGATTGTTCCAAACCCACAGAAAGAAGGGTATCAATTTGTTGCTTCACTTCTAAAGTGGGATCAGTATCCAATTGTTGATAAAAAGATTAATCTGATAACTGGCGTTTCACCTCTGTCACGTAGGTTGACTGATCCATGACCATGACTGAGCCGCCTTTGTCAGCAGGTTTAATAATTATGTCGTTGTTGCGTAGTTTTTGTAAAGATAAGTGTTCCACTTTAGTCACATTCTGAAAACCTGTGGTGTAACCACTATATTACCCACTGCTTGAATAACTAAATGTTGAAAAACCTCTATAGTTGGGTTCATAGTGGAGCCCAGAGAGAGGTCACTCATACTCTGAGCAACTTAGTGGTTGCAGTAATCGACATAGGACGAGCATCAAAATTGACTTTTTTTTTAATTTATTTTTGTTACATTTGTATCCTGTGCTTTCCCACTCATGGCAGGCTCAATGGGGCTTACATATTATATACAGGTACTTATTTGTACCTGGGGCAATGGAGGGTTAAGTGACTTGCCCAGAGTCACAAGGAGCTGCCTGTGCCTGAAGTGGGAATCAAACTCAGTTCCTCAGTTCCCCAGGACCAAAGTCCACCACCCTAATCACTAGGCCACTCCTCCACTCCTTTGAAATGTAAATCTATAGAGGTGTTCATGAATCGAAAAAGTATCAAACTTACTAGTGGGGACAACCCTTTTGCAACACACTGCTGACTACTCGTTAGCTCAAATGTGGAAATATTAATTACTGCATTTCCATTTATTCGTTTTTATATCCTGCATTTTCCAAAACATGTTTGGTTCAATGTGGCTTACATCATAACAAATGAACAGTAACAACGTGTGAAGCTTACATTTTAACAATGGGCTTACAGTTAACAATAAATAACAGTAACCAGTAAAGTGTGTATCTTGCATTGTAACAGTATGCTTACATTTAATGGTATACAACAGTAGCCAGCAGTATAACAGTGAAATAACCATGAAACAGAAATAAGCAGTTTTATGTAAAATATACATTGAAACAGATGAGCAAGTTGTGAGGTGTTATTCTGAACAATATAAATTAATATTGAGTATGTATGAGCCTAATATTATGGGTCACTGATGCTGTAAGTGACCTGACATGGCGCTCGGGCATGGGTGCAGTTCCTTGAAGTCTAGTGATAGGGATTGGGAGGACTAGGTTATGATTGTCAGCATAATTATCCTACATCAGTGACAAATTGTTTTTAACAGATATGATTTTAACAGTTTACAAAAGATTAGATAATCAGTGATACTTCTAATGTCTGATGGTAGGGGTTGCAATTGCTGATACCGTGTGAACGGATGAGGAGGATACTATTTGTAGTTCTTGATGTCTTGTCCTTGACCTCCGTGATGATATCTGTGCCAGGTCCGACTCCGTGAGCGAGGATGACCCTCTAAAAAATCTTGCTGTCTAGATACTGCATCAGTAGAATGTAAGGAGTCTACTGTTTTCTGTTATAGAGATAGTATACACTTTAGTGCGGGGGGGGGGGGGGATGACACTGATGCTTACCAATGTGAGCATTGGTGGATTTTTAGACTTTCCAGTGTTGAACTACAAATCTTCATGAATCAATTGATTGGTGACAAATGCTCGGTAGGTGTATTTGGAGATGTGTTTTTGTAAAGATATTGTCTTGTCCACAAGGAGGGTGAGCCCTTAGGTCCCGCAAGGCCCAAAAGGACCTCAAAGGACAGCCGCGCAACCCCAAGTCTTCACCCGCGGCGACCGCCGTTCACCAAGGGTTGAGCCCCCAGCTGCAGGCGGTCAACGGGACTTCAGGAACCACGGGGTTACCGGTCTGGCCTGGGCAGGAACCGGGAGAGAAGCGGGCAGGTGGAAGCGTCCAAAGACTGGCAGCAGATCAGGGCCGGCAGCCAAAGCGTAGTCAGGGTCAGGCAAGAGGTCAAGGCCGGCAGCTAGTAGAGAAGTCAAAGTCAGGCTGGAGGTCAAGGCAGGCAGCTAGGCAGAGAAACCAGGAAACAGTCCAAATTCCAAAATCCGCAAAACCAGGAAAACACCAAAACACAGGAACCACGGAGATAGGCTTCGGGAACAGAACCTGAAGCAAAGTGCTAGCTCAGTTCCCCTCTTTAAATACAGAACAATATCAGCCGCCCCGCCCCCGTAGGAACAACTGACCAATCCAGTCCTGGGTATCGGCAGAGCCCCTCTGATTGGCTCTGTCCGATCTCCCAGGCGGGACCACCAACTTGGCCTCCCAATCTGGCGCCTCAGAGGCGGAGCTCTGGACCCTCCTGCCCAGGAGGGAGGAAGACGCCGACCATCGCGTCCTGGCGCCGCCTTCTTCAGCGGCGCGAACATCGCCCCCACAACCGGCGACCGAGAGACCGGCGGCCGCAGTCGCCGGCCTCCGGTCCTGGCCGGAACGGCCCTCACTGCGGCGGGGCCCGACTCCACGCTGAGGCCTTCGGGCCGCTACCCCTCACCGCAGAGGACGCTGGCTCCCGCCCCCCGTGGCGGAAGAGCAGGTAGGGGCGCGGGACGTGACAGATATTCATTTTTTTCTGTCGAAGTAGGTGTTTGTGTTTCCATCAGATTGGGTATTGTTTTATGATGTTGATGGAGTTCTTTTGGTTTATTGGTTATGTCTTCTCACGTGGGTCTTTAAACTCTATGCCCAGGACACCATTTCTGTAAAGGTATTTGTTACAAGCATGGTGGGTTGTTAGCCATATATGAGTAGAAATAATGTTTGTAATTATGTTGTAATTATGCTGTTTTTATTGACAGCAGTCCCCATTATTTTTAACATTAATTTAATTCTTTTTTGGTAGTTGTGAGTGGCTCCAAGTGGGTTTTCAACCCCAAAAGCAGGCTGTGTCACCGAAACTCCATTACATATTTGTGGCCGTCGTAGGTAGGTTGGAGGTTGGAGTGACAGATAATTGAGCAGCTACGTGCAAAGTCTAGGACCTGGGACAGCTATGTGCTGTCAGAGGTCTATTACTTTATACTTTATACTCTGATGTCCTCCTTCCCTGCTTTAATTGATTATTTTGTGTGTATATATATTTTTTTGATTGTGGAACTTACTGGGAGAACTAGTTGCCATTTTACCTATTACCCGAATTATTTTTTTGGACATATGGGAGGATGACATTTTGGGAGTTTCTGCAGAACAATCTGCTAACAATTTGACAGTCTATCTTGCAGGAGCTTTCAAGTCTCTCCAGAAGAGATTGTGGGGAAGTGGCTGGGTCTGCTAATTACACTGTGTTATGTGGAGGAGCTTCAAGTTCTACCTCTGGAGGAATATCTGAGATCAATCTGGGAAAATGTGGGATACAAGTGAACCAGATAAATAAATCAATCAATCAGTACAGATCTCCAATACAACTTCAACAGCTATCTACCTGAAGACTATTTAGCAGGCAATTGTGACTGGCACAAAATGTGAATAAGAAAAGGGTCAATATGGAAACATCTCTTGGGGTTGTGATGCAGAAAATATTGTGGTGTTCTATTACGTATTGTGTTGTCATTGCAAGTAGTAACTATGCCCTACTTTGTATTATTACTTGAATATTTTTACTGCTGTAATTGCCTATTGCTCATGTTTGATCTATTCTTACTGTACACCACCTTGAGTGAATTCCTTCAAAAAGGCGGTAAATAAATCCTAATAAATAAATATAGGGGAGCTGTTAGCGCTTCTGTGATTTAAGATAAGAGTGTCTTTGGTACAAGATGGAGGTTTGGAAAACAGAGTGAGATGTCTTAATTTCAGAGTTCTCAAATTCCCCCATCTCCTCAAAAGTGAGTTGTTGCAAAATTTATAAATCTCTGATGAAGCACTGCCACCCCAATAGTGTTTTTCTGCCCTATAAGAAGAAGAAGATCGAGGAGCCTATATTTTTATTTATTAGGATTTATTACCCGCCTTTATTAAGAGATTCACCCAAGGTGGTATACAGCAGGTACAGTTTAACATAAAACTTACAATTTTGTTAACAGCATAACAATAGGTAAAAATGACCAAATATAAGTACAATAAATGAGATAATCTTGAGAACAGCAAATAATAGGAATACCATGAAACAGTATAAAAAATATACACATTTAACAGCACAGAAATTCAAATAACAGAGATATACTCATGAAAAATATAATAAGCACGCATTACAACAAATAACATAGAATATGATGCTAATGATTTTCTATAATACAGCTTTCCTTGTATCTGAGGGGTCAAGTGCAGATATATAGATGGGGACAAGATGGGTGGTACAGAGTCAGTTGGGATAAATAAATGGGTGGCTAAACTCAAGGCAAAATCTTTGTACAATTAAGCAAGATATAATGTTATGTTCTTATGAACTGGTCTAAGTTATAGTGTGTGTAGCAACCTAGTCCAGGTGCAGACTGGTGTATAGTCAGTCTCCCTATGTATTAAAGGCTTGAGTGAAAAGCCAGGTGTACTAGCTGCGCGTTTGATTGCTATTCTTATAAAAAAAACTCAGGCCAAGTTAGAAAAAGAAAGAGAATCTTTATTTCTCACCAGCAACAGCACAAGAAGTATTATTGGCTCTTGGCATTAGTAGTTTTACAGAACGGAGTCTAACAATAGGAAAGAAGAGGAAGAAAGAAAGAATGAATGAAAGAAAGATTCTTAGCTGTAAAGAATTAGTTTTTATGGGGGGGGGGGAGTACAACCCCCCCCTTTGGGAAAATAGGCCATGGGAGGATATGAAACTCTCTTACCACCATGGCTAGTTTTCAGAGTTTCTTTGTCTGCAGCGTCCTTTTATAGGCTGTGGTGAGCATTCACTTCTCCTGTACTCTGGACCAATCATAGGTGCTGCATATGTGCTGGAGACTTGTAATTGGGTCTTTCATATGTGCTAGAGGCTTGCAATTGGTGCCCTTGCCACACCTCTTCTCAGTAAATTACATCTGTAACAAGTTATACCAGGCAATTGAGTTGCCCTAGCAACAGGAGGCCCCATCAGAGTTTCTGATCAGCCAGAAATTCCTTAATGTGACTGATAGTAAAGAAAGATGGGGGATGGGAAATAGTGCAGCATACCTGATGTCAGACTTGTGAGTTCTTGTACCAAGTAGAGCATTGCTGAGCCCCGTACTCAGGCCAGGTTCTGCTTGGCGGCTGGACAACCCCGGGTTTCACCTGCGCTGGCCACCATTCCCCAGAGGTTGAGCCCCTAGGTGCGGGCGGCCTGCAGGACTTACGGGACGGAGCTGGGAGTGGGGTGATGAATGTATCAGCCAGGCAGGCAGCAGGTCAAGAGAGTAATCCAGGTACAAGCGGCAGTCAGTAGGCAGGTGGCAGGCAAGAAAGTAATACAGGTACAGGCAAGTCAGTAGGCAGAAGGCAGGCAAGAGAGTAATCCAGGTACAGGTGAAAGTCAGTAGGCAGGTGGCAGGCAAGAGAGTAATCCAGATGCAGGTGAAAGTGAGTAGGCAGGCGGCAGGCAGAGGGGTAATCCAGGTACAGGCAAAGTCCGCAAAGAGGGACCAGTAGATAAGAAGCAGACTACAGAGTTAGAAACACCTACCAAAATAGAAGCTGAAGCATGGAGTCCAGGGAGAGCTCAGCTGATAAAGTGCTGGCATCTGACATCAGCAGGGAGAAGGGGCACAGCCATAGGACAAGAGCAGGGGAAGGAGGAACTGTAAGACCAAGGGAAGCTAGGCAGAGGAAGAGCAGACCCAGGTGGGTGGAAGCAAAGCAATCAAGGAGCCTGGAAGCCAGGCAGAGAGAGAGCAGAAACAGGTGCATGGAAGCAAAGCAATTAAGGAGCCTGCAAACATCGCTCTCTGAACAAACCCAGAGAGGACTACACACACATGGCTCAGGCAGTGCCAGTCAAGTGTGTATGTTGACGGGACCCCGCACAGCCCGAGGACACCGCTTGCGTTGAGGTAGGGGACATGACAGTACCTCCTCCTTAAAGACCCCCCTCTACCTAGGTCCGGGTTTCAGTGGGTAGCGGTCATGGAAATCGCAAATCAGGTCAGGAGAATGGACGTTAGCAGCGGGCTCCCAGGAATTGTCCTCCGGGCCAAAATGTTTCCAGGATAGCAGATAAAATAGTCATCCTCTCTGATGCTTGGAGTCTAGAATCTCCTCTACCTCAAATTCAGGGTCAGGCTCGGAATCAGGAACAATGATCTTCTTGGGTTCCGGATGCCATCTGGAAGTTAAAAATGGTTTAAGCAGGGCTACATGAAAGGCGTTGTGAACCTTGAGGTTACCTGGTAATGGGAGACGGTAAGTGACCGCCCCACCCGAGATTGTACTGGAAATGGCCCTATGAATCGGGGAGCAAACTTGAAGGAGAGTAGGTGAAGCCTCAAGTATTTGGTGCTGAGCCAGACCTTCTGTCCAGGTTGAAAAACTGGCGCAGTTCGTCTTTGTCGATCCATGAAGAGCTTGTACTTAGCCAAGGCTCGCTGAAGATGTTGCTGGACCTTGGCCCAGATATCCTGAATATCAGTGAGAGACTGGTGGAGTACAGGCAAGGCTTGTGACTGAGGAATTGGAAGTGGCAGATGAGGATGGCATCCATACACTGTAAAAAATGGTGAGGTATGAGAGGCAGTATGAAAACTGTTGTTATAGGCGAATTCTGCCCAGGGGAGCAAAGCGGACCAGTCATCCTGTCAACTGTTAGTGTACATCCGTAGGAAGGCCTTGAGAGTTTGATTGACCCGTTCCACGAGGCCATTGGTCTGTGGGTGGTAGGTAGATGAAAAGTGAGTGGTAATCTTGAAGGTTGAGCACAGGGCTCTCCAGAACCTTGAAGTGAATTGAGAGCCCCAATCACTAATGATCCACAGAGGGAGACCATGTAAGCGGAAAATGTGTTGGATAAAGGCCATGGCAAGGGTGGCAGCAGAAGGAAGGGCCTTCATGGGGATAAAATTGGCCATCCGGGAAAATCGGTCCACCACTACCCAAATGACTGTGTGCCCGTGGGTTTCAGGGAGTTTAGTAACAAAATCCATAGATATTTCCTGCCATGGGAGTTGCGGAACTGGTAAAGGCTGCTGGAGTCCCCACGGCTTGCCAGGATGGAACTTGTTCTGGGCGCAAGTGGGACAAGTAGAAACAAAATGTAAGCTATCTTGAGCCATGCGAGGCCACCAATAATACTGAGATATTAAATGAAAAGTCTTACGGAAACCAGGGTGACCCGCAAAAGTGGAGGAGTGTCCCCATTTGAGAATTTTATTCCATTCATCCCCATGGTGAATTCGGACTAGGTTGTATACCCCTCGGAGATCTAACTTGGTGAAGATAGATGCCCCTTGCAGACGGTCAAAAAGTTCTGTAATGAGGGGAAGCGGATACTGATTCTTGATGGTTATTTCGTTCAGACCTCAGTAGTCAATGCAGGGTCACAATGAGCCATCCTTCTTGGAAACAAAAAAGAACCCTGCCTCCGCCGGGGATGAAGAGGGTCTGATGAAGCCCTTACAGAGGTTTTCTTGAATATATTCCCGCATGGTATTAGATTCCTCCCGAGAAAGGGTGTAGAGCCGGCCCCGAGGAGGCATTTTGCCTGGGATTAGCTCAATGGGGCAGTCAAAAGGGCAATGAGGAGGACGAGAGTCTGCCTCCTGCGCATTAAAGACGTCTTGGAAATCACGATATTCCTTGGGGAGAGAAGCATCACCCGGGCTCAAGGCCCCCGGGGAGGCCGCAATAGTCCTTGGGGAAGGCACCACCAGCGTGAGACTTGTGTCGAAACATTGAGAACCCCAACTGCCGATATCACCCGTAGTCCAGTTGATATTTGGTGCGTGTAGTCGTAACCAGGGTAGGCCCAAAATAATGGAATGAATGGCCTGGGGAAGCACCAGAAATTGGATTTCCTCCTTATGCAAAATTCCAGTTTGCATCTGCAAGAGCTGGGCAACGTGAGTGATGGAGTAGGGAAGAGTTAAACCTTGAATGGAGGTCACTTGTAGCGTAGATTTGCAAAGAATTGAAGGAGCTCCTAGTTGGTTCAGGAGACCGGCGTCAATAAAATTTCCTCCTGCTCCTGAATCGATCAAAGCCACAGTGTTAATACTGAGTCCCTTCCAGCGCAGAGAAATTGGGACAGAGAAAGATTATCCGGAAGAGGTGAAAAACGACCCAGGGCCACCCCCTTCAGTGACCCTGGGTCATGGCATTTCCCGGTTTATTCGGACAATGTCTTACGAAGTGGCCGGCCTGCCCACAATAGAGGCAAAGTTGATTGTCCCGATGGTGAGCCCTCTCCTTCTCAGAGAGGCGATGCCATCCGATAACCATTGGCTCTTCAGGGACTCCAGAAGTAGAGCTTGCTGCACCTTTGGGAGAAGAAGGGCGCAGCGTCTGGGGAGATGGTCTGAGAGCGGCGCTGAGCAGAGCGTGCCAGTGACCTTTCTTGAAACCATACGTCGATACGGAAGCAGAGGGTGATCAGAGCATCCAAAGCATTCGGAAGTTCCCGGTCGGCCAGTTCATCTTTGATCCGGTCATTGAGTCCTTGCCAGAAAATGGCCGTAAGGGCCTCTTGGTTCCATCTTACCTCTGAAACTAGGGTTCGAAAGCGAACGGCATAAGCACCAACAGAACAATTGCCTTGTTGAACTCATAGAAGTTCTGCGGCTGCAGAGGAGGGCTGTCCCGGCACATCGAAAACTAACCAGAAGCGGTGAAGACATTCTCCAAGATCAGTGAGTAAAGGGTCCCGTTGCTCCCAGAGAGGAGAGGCCCAAGCCAAGGCGGATCTGGAGAGTAGAGAGATGATATAGATTATCTTGAGTCTATCCGTAGAAAAGGCTGCTGGTTGCATTTCAAACAGCATAAGACATTAGTTGAGGAACCCTCGGCAAGCAGAAGGGGTGCCGTCGAACCGGGAAGGCTCAGGAAGCCGCAACCCTGGAGTAGGTAACACGGATTCGGACGACGCAGCAGGAGGCTGCTGTTGGGATTGAAGGGTTGACATCTTGGAACACACCTCCTGTAGAACTCCGGACAGACAGTTTAGCTGGGCCTGTTGCTGCTGAAGAACCTGGGCCAATTCAGACAGGTCGGGTTTGTCCGGCAAACTCAATAATGCACAGGAAAATCTCCATACATCAATGTAATTATCTTTAAGCATCTTGTATCAATTCTAGGAGCCTGCTGGAGCCCTATGATGGTGTGGACATGTGGGTACCATGAAATATTGGGTTCACTTTGAATATGTAGAGCATATGGCTGAGCGATTGGCCATTTGGTTTCTCATAAATTCACACTGAGGTCTCCTTTCATATTAATTGCATTATACATGGATTTTTGAAGTATTTGTGACACGCATCCTTAGTATAATTGTTGTCCCTTGTTGGGAATTTATTTTGGATATGTATAACATTGAGCATCTTTCTTCTCTACATACAAGATAATTGTGCAAAATTAGCTAAAATTGTAAAACAGCAAGAGTATACTAATATTAATACTTCTGTCAATCAACTTTTTAAACAGATTCTGGATTTTTTTTTACAGGTTTTTTTTCATTTTCAAGGATAATCTTACAAATAATTGTGCAGTAATTAATTTGAAAGCTTAATGTAATCTTTAAACTATTTTACTCTTTGCATTCCCTTTAAACTAGTTTATTCTTTCAGCCCTCCCTCTTGTGTAAACTATGAGGTGGTCGGATGAAAGTCCTCTCTGAAGTTGCTGAGTGTAAGGGTGAGCCAGAAGGCTATGAATACTGTTCAAGTGCCAGTGACAGTGCTGCACCCTTCACTATTGGCCATTGTCTGAAAGGTCTGAATGCATTTTATTTACTCAAATGAGTAATGAAGTAGGTGGAAATCTCAGAAGAAAGAGAAACTAGTATGTTCATAAGATCAGTTACTGCATCTTTTTATTTGGGTCCAATAAAGTCTGAAAATCAGATAAGACAAAGAACTAATTATTCGGCAGTTGTAGCTGAGAAAATGTTTTGACTATTGTAGCTGTCTTGCTAATTTTTCTTTATATAATTTAATTTTTCAGGTATCCTAATATCACTGAAATACAAAATAGTTGGCGTTCCAGAAATACAGAAAAACTCAAGAAGAGGAATACCGGATAAAACTGAAAGAAGCTAAGAGAGAGATACATCTGGCGAAAGCGGAAGAACAAATGGCTAGAAAGGTAAGGAGGGGGTGACAAAAATGTCTTCAGGTATATTAGTGAAAGGAGAATGACTAAAAAGGGAACTGTGAGACTGAAAGATGCTGCGAACCGCTATGTAGATAATGATGAAGAGAATTTGCTAAATAGATACTTTTGTTCTGTTTTCATTTCACAGAAGAAAATCCTGGAGAAGGACCATGATTGGCTGGCAAAAGTACATATGAGAATGGAGTGGATAGAACACCGTTCACGGAAGAGAGTGTGTATGAACAACTAGGAAATCTAAACGTGGACAAAGCCATGGGACCGGACGGGATCCACCCCAGGATATTGATGGAGCTCAGAGAGGTTCTGGCGGGTCCTCTTAAAGATTTGTTTAATAAATTCTTGGAGATGGGAGAGGTTCCGTGGGCTTGGAGAACGGCAGAGGTGGTCCCTCTTCACAAAAGTGGTGATAGGGAAGAAGCTGGAAACTACAGGCCGGTAAGCCTCACTTCGGTTATTGGAAAAGTAATGTTGAAGGAAAGGATAGTGAATTTCCTAGACGCCAATAAGTTGCAAGATCCGAGACAACATGGTTTTACCAAAGGGAAATCGTGCCAAACGAATCTCATTGAATTCTTTGACTGGGTGACCGGAGAATTGAATCAGGGACGTGCTATAGACGTAATCTACTTAGATTTCAGCAAAGCTTTTGACAAGGTTCCCCACAGGAGGCTCTTAAATAAACTGGACAGGCTGAAGATAGGACCTGACGTGGTGAACTGGATTAGAAACTGGTTGACGGACAGACGCCAGAGAGTGGTGGTTAATGGAATTCGCTCGGATGAGGGAAAGGTGAGTAGTGGAGTGCCTCAGGGATCGGTGCTGGGGCCGATTCTGTTCAATATATTTGTGAGTGACATTGCTGAAGGGTTAGAAGGTAAAGTTTGCATTTTTGCAGACGATACTAAGATTTGTAACAGAGTGGATACAGGGAGAGAGTGGAAAATATGAAAAAGGATCTGCGGAAGCTAGAAGACTGGTCAAAGGTTTGGCAATTAAAATTCAATGCGAAGAAATGCAAAGTGATGCACTTAGGGAGTAGAAATCCACCGGAGACGTATGTGTTAGGCGGTGAGAGTCTGATATGTACGGACAGGGAGAGGGATCTTGGGTGATAGTATCTGAGGATCTGAAGGCGACGAAACAGTGTGGCAATGCGGTGGCCATAGCTAGAAGGTTGCTAGGCTGTATAGAGAGAGATGTGACCAGCAGAAGAAAGGAAGTGTTGATGCCCCTGTATAAGTCGTTGGTGAGGCCCCACCTGGATTATTGTGTTCAGTTTTGGAGGCCATATCTTGCTAAGGATGTAAAAATAATTGAAGCGGTGCAAAGAAAAGCTACGAGAATGGTATGGGATTTGCGTTACAAGACGTATGAGGCGTCCTTGCCGACCTGAACATGTATACCCTGGAGGAAAGGAGAAACAGGGGTGATATGATACAGACGTTCAAATACTTAAAAGGTATTAATCCACAATTTTACGTGGATGGGAAGGCGATAGAACTAGAGGACATGAAATGAGATTGAAGGGGGGCAGACTCAAGAAAAATGTCAGGAAGTATTTTTTCACGGAGAGGGTGGTGGATGCTTGGAATGCCCAACCGCAGGAGGTGGTGGAGATGAAAACGGTAATGAAATTCAAAAATGCGTGGGATAAACATAAAGGAATCCTGTTCAGAAGGAATGGATCCTCAGAAGCTTAGCGGAGATTGGGTGGCAGAGCCGGGGGCGGGGCTGGTGGTTGGGAGGCGGGTCTAGTGCTGAGCAGACTTCTACGGTCTGTGCCGTGAAAATGGCAGATACTAATCAAGCTTATCCTATACTGATATACTGGGATATTCCAAGAGCTCTGATTTGTTATTTAGATACTAATCAAGGTCAGGTATACACAAAAAGTAGCACATATGAGTTATCTTGTTGGGCAGACTGGATGGACCATGCAGGTCTTTCTCTGCTGTCATCTACTATGTTACTATGTATCTATATGGTTCCATTTCTCCACATTGTTTTATAGTGATAATTTTCATTAGTTTACTCAGATATGGCTCTTTAGACACCTTTTTACTTCAATGTAGCAGTCCACACTTCCCCCCTAAAGTCACACTGTTGCTGATTTTTGTGTATTTAGTATTTCATCATCAACTTCCTACTATGATACAGTTACAATAATAAAGAAACACTGATGAGGGAAATCTTGGGAAGGGAACTTTGAATCCAGTCCCGAAGAAAGACATTGGATTAGGATTAAAGCAATTCTGAAAATTGTCAGACTTCATTTGTGTGAAATATGGCAACTACCTTGAAAACTACAGTACAATTGCATTTATGTTTCCTTTTGAACTCTTAACCTCCCTATGCATAGGTGTACTCTTGTGTTGCGTTTTTCACGACAAGTGATAACTGTGCCGCACATATACTTCTTAAAGAAAACTTTTCAGCAACCCCAATGAGACACGCGCTTTTCAGGTGTAGGTGTTTAAATGGCTGGCTTTTTACAGTTTGATTGACGGTTACTATAGAAACGACCGGTTCTCGTTCCATAATCTCCACCCTTAAAATGTGAAGCAACCAATGGAGTGCTAGGGTTTGTCCGGGACTTTTATTGCTATAGGTTGCAGCGAACAGTCACGTTGGGTACAGAAAGCTCTTCGTTTACTCTTTTGGTATTGCAACCTAATGGTTACTGCGCGGCCGACAGAAACCTGATCGGCTAGACCCAGCCGAAACCGGGAGGAGTGGACTTGCGGGAAGAAAATGTCTTCCCCTACAAACAAGCTCATGAGTGTAGTTGAGATCAAGAAGGAAAATGCCATCGAAAACGCAGATCCTGAGGTTTGTGGGCTAACCGTGCTGGATCCTGCACCTTTTTGTATGGAGCATGCAACTATAAGTGAAGGAGGATCTGCGGACCAGCTACAGAGTGAACTTTTAACAAATACCTCATCAACGCTAGCTTTTTCTCCTGATCATGTAGCTTGTGTCTGCGAAGCCTTACAGCAAGGTGGGAATCTAGATCGCTTAGCCAGATTTTTGTGGTCTTTGCCTCAGAGTGATCTGCTACGTGGCAATGAAAGTATTCTAAAAGCCAGGGCACTGGTGGCTTTCCACCAAGGTAGATATCAAGAACTGTTCAGTGTGTTGGAAAGCCACAACTTTGACTTTTCTAATCACTCGCTCCTGCAGGATCTGTGGTATAAGGCACGGTACACGGAAGCTGAGAAAGCCCGAGGAAGACCCCTTGGCGCTGTGGACAAATACAGGCTGCGAAGGAAATTCCCACTTCCCAGGACGATTTGGGATGGGGAGGAAACTGTCTACTGCTTCAAAGAGAAATCGAGAAACGCGTTAAAAGAGCTTTATAAGCACAACCGCTATCCGTCGCCGGCTGAGAAAAGAAATTTAGCAAAAATCACCGGCCTTTCCTTAACTCAGGTCAGCAATTGGTTCAAAAACAGGCGACAGCGAGATAGGAATCCCTCAGAAACTCAGTCGAAAAGGTGAGCTGAAACTTTTCTCCCATTCTGCATTTTCCTTTAGGTGCTGCAATATGGCGCTTACCTTCATAGTATCCATTCCTGCTTCTCACGGCAGAACTAAGAAAACGTATATAATTGGTACAAACAACATGAGCAAACTTTGCAGTCGCAAAGCCCCGAAGCCGTGGCAAATGCGCACTCCGTGCTCTGCTAGACTGAGAAAAGGAGCGTATTTGCAAATTCGATCAAATGTGGGTCGGATGTAGTTTTGCTTTGACAGAGTTAATCATTTACTGAGTTTAAAGTTATGATAAGCGTGGTTCCTACTCGTTGCAGTGTTTTGAAACATGATTCTGTCGCTCATTGAGATCGAATTTCATTTGAAATCCTAGATAAATGGTCGGAGTTTGCAATGTTTTGCAACGTTTTGCTCACTTGCTCGGAGCAATTGTGGTGTCTGCATTAATTTGCTTCGCTGGCAGATTTTACATATATGATTGATATTTGTAGATATATCTGTAAGGACGCGTTTCCCGATTCAGCAATGGAACAGGGCCATCGAGCGTTTTAAATAGGAAAGGTTCCAGTTAGTCTCCACAAGGTGGTGGGTTCCTTATGAATGATTCAGCGCTGTGGGTCACTGTTGTGGAAGGCTTGGTTTTGAATCGGCTTTGCGCCTTCGGTATATGGGATCGATGTTTGGGATATACTTTCTCCCGATGGAAGGGGGAGGAGGAGAAGGAATCTAGTTTTTTTGATCTCCATGCCTGGTTAATGCTGGGACTGCATTGCCCTTTGATTTGTAGGGGACGATCTCGCTGCCTTTACTCTGTTTCAGGAACAGCAGCAGCACTGTGGCTGGGATTCTTCTATCTCGGCTAGGAGTGAGCAGGGGCCGCATTGCTTTTAGTTTAGGGATCGTTTAGAGGTCTCTCTGCGGTGATGAGCAGGCTTCCTTTGGTGTAAGGAGAAAAAAAGCCCCTGTCCGGGTACGGTTTTGCACCCCGGGGTGGACCGACTTGCTTCTTGGGGGAGGTAACTGCAGGAGCCGGCTTTTAAAAAGTCTATTTTAGAGAAAATGAGGGAAGGGGTTCTGGGGATGTGTCTCGATTTGTATTTTTAATGGCCGCTTTTTGGTGGAGAACTGGGGGGGGGGGGGGGGGGGGGGGGGGGAGGAAGCTGCTGCTGCTGCTCCGGGGCCTCCTGGTTCTTCTCCTGCTGGCAGAAGACCTACAGCTCTAGGGCCCCTGGGTAGTATTGTTGTTGGTTGTCCCTGCATAACCAGGGTCCTAAAGGTCTGGGACCACCTGAGTAATACTTCCTGTAATTTTGTTCTCTGAATGGCTGGAGTCCTGTGGAAGTCTGAGGGTCTCTGGATAATACACTTTCTGTCTGGAGCGCCCCCCCCCCCCCCCCCCACTCTCTCTCTCACTCACTCACTCACTCACTCACTCTCTCTCTCTCTTACACTTATTCTCTGGGCTGCCAGTTGTGCTTGCCAGGTGGGGGTGACCTGTTTCTCTTTCCTCTTTTGCTATAGCAGCTAATGTCAAAAACTGCCCAAAAGCATTTTTTTCAGAAGGGCACAAATATGCTGAACTAAAGGGTTTTGTGTAAGCAATAATGAAAGAGAGAAAAAAAAGATTGGCAAACAAAGATCAGAGTAGGAAAAGTCCAATACCAAAGAAACATAGAAAGCAAATTTAACTGTCAGGGAAAAGATGCACCAGGCTACATTAGCATGAAACCATTATCAAATGACTATGCAACAGAACAGATTTAACTTCTTCCCTGAGGACTTGGGTTGGTAGGTGGGGAGGGGTGGCAGGGCATAGCCTTTTGTTTCTGGCCAGCAAGAACAAATGTTTCAGGCCTGTTTCTTGGCAAGCTGAAAGGCCTCAACATCAAATCTTTTTAAAATATTTATAATGTGAAGAGTATTTTCAGACAAGCCATTTTAGAAGTTACAATCAAACCCTCCATGTCTGCCTTTATGACTCATTCTCTAAAAATGTCTTTTAGAGCAGTCTAGGTTCATAAAGCTCCATTCAAAAGGGAAGCAGTCAAATCTCAGACAATCCCCCTTTTATAGAAAATGCAGGTATATGTACATGTGACTATTTCTATGCAACAAAAGGCAGGCCATTTGAAAATATCCTAATGCCCTTTTCTGGTGTCTTGTACTTAAAAGAATGATTTGCATTGAGGGCTGTAAGGTCCTGGTGAGGCAAAACAACTTTGTAATTGCATTTGTTTTTGTTGAATGGGGGCTTTATTCGGGGAAAACTGTGAGCAGTAGATAATTTTGTGGACTTAACAAATGCTGCTGTTCTTTTGCACCTCTTAACAGCCTTATAACAGCTGCATAAATGTGGAGCACTTACCAAATGGCTGGCACATACTGTGAAGTGCCTGCTTTTGAAAGCCAATGGCTCTATCAGACAGACTGAAAGATAAGAGCTAAACTTTGTAGTTTTAGTGTTTGGTTTTTTGTTTTTTTTAGTAAGGATTCACATTATTTCACAATATTACCATGAACAATATTTAATTGAACTTACCATTTTGGGTTTTTTTTTTTTCAGCAAGTCTGCTTCATATTATGTATTTCAAAATATTACCATGAACAATATTTTATTTTATTTTTAGTTACATTTGTACCCCGCGCTTTCCCACTCATGGCAGGCTCAATGCGGCTTAAATATACCGGTACTTATTTGTACCTGAGGCAATGGAGGGTTAACTGACTTGCCCACAGTCACAAGGAGCTGTGCCTGAAGTGGGAATCGAACTCAGTTCCTCAGGACCAGAGTCCACCACCCTAACCACTAGACCACTCCTCCACAATATTTAATTGAACTTACCGTTTTTGTTTTGCCTTTTTTTTTTTTTTTCAGTGAGTCAGATGGCAATCACAGTACCGAAGATGAATCTAGCAAAGGACATGAAGACTTATCTCCTCACCCGCTTTCCAACTCATCTGATGGAGTTTCCAACTTGAGCCTCTCCAGCCACCCAGAGACACTGTACATGCAGCAAATTGGAAACAGTAAGATCTCATTAAGTTCTGCAGTTTTGCTGAACGGCGGTTTAACATCTGCTAGTGCATCCCCTGTCTTCATTAATAGCAATTCCTTTCTCCAGGGACCCAATGGTGTAATCATCAATGGACTCAATGTGGGACATTCACAGGCAGCAACAGTGAATTCCCCAAAACTGACAACCAGTGTTGTGAGTAACAGCGTACCAGACACTGACATGTTACCCTCTTCCTCGGAGGATGTCAAAGACTTCAAGATTCTTCAGGCAGCTCTGCCAAATTCAGCAACAACTTACAGTCCTAATGTATCGGCTCCTTTCCCAGGACTGATACCAAGCACAGAAGTTAAAAGTGAAACCATACAGACAGTTGCGTCTCAAGATGAAGGATCCATAGTCACTTTTACTACCCCAGTACAACTAAACCAGTACGGTATAGTTCAGCTTCCAAATCCAGGAACCAATGGACACGTGCTTAATGGAAGCACTGGCTTTCCTTCACTCCATATGCCCCCTCTTTCAGTTACAACTTCACAAGGTAAAATGGTGAAATCCATGTGCTGTAGATTACTGTTCTGTGCCTGCTTCAAATGTTAGCTTAAGTTTTAGTTCATTCCATATTCATATATTGTCTTTACATAAGTAATTTTAGGTTGGTTTTTTTTAAACAGCTCTTCTGAATGCACCGTAATACTTATCTCTTGTATTTGCTTCTGTGTTCTAAGGAGGGTACCTTTCAAACCCACTCACAGTAGTGCAATATCTGTTAAGGGGTGGGGGAGTTCCCCGAATGGAAAGCACCTATTCGCTTTTCCTTTGAAAATTGCAGGGGAAAGAGAGATTGGCACCTTCTGCAGGAAATTTTTTCTGGCAAAAGTGCATGTGGTATTGAAACTGTTGTCTGCCTGAGCTTAAGCCAGCCCCAGGAATGACCCCATGAAAATGCCAATTAAAAAGGACATGTGTTGTGGTTGTGCTTTTCATCCACATACATGAATGGCAGTGTTCAAAATAAAAGCCGTTTTACCCAGGTAAATATCTGTTGAAAATTGTTCTCTGAATGTTGAAATGGTACTTGGTCCATGTCAGCAACACAAACATAATGATCTCAAAAATATTAATGTTGTTATAAGGTCGCGTGCATCAGATTCAGTGAGTGCGTGTTATGTACGATAGCTGTAAACATTTCTCATGGTTTTTTTTTTTTGTTTGCGATGGGCTGCTGTTTGTAAGGTCATTCAGGTGGTCATTTTCTGCTGTCGTATTAGCTTCTAATTCATTGTACTTGGCTAACATTTTGCAAAGCATCCAGAACCATAGTACCCCAGTTTCATTATAGCTGGAATGAAGGAAGTGACTATTGGAAGGCACCACTTAGAACTGTAGAAAAAAAAGAGATCTTGAAGGGATCTCAAGAGGACAGCTAGTTCAGGCAGTATCTACCACATCTAAGCCATCCTCTGCCTGATGTCTGTCTAATTGGCCCTTAGAAACCTCCACTTAAGTAAAGAAACAAAGAGCAGAAAAGGGAGATTTTAACTTGGTGTATGGATTCTATAAAACGAGTGGCAATATTGCTTTCAAAAGTACCCCTTACCTAGGTTGACTCCTGTTTTTTATTCTTTAAAAAAAATTAAGATAAAACAGATGATGGTCTTTAGAAACAGTGGGCTCTTTTCACAAAGATGTGCTAGAAATTCCCATGCAATAAATGCAACGAATTCCATAGGAATGGAATGGGCTTCATCGCATTTGCTGCGCCAGAATTGCTAGTGCGGCTTTGTAAAAGGAGTCCAGTATAATAGACTTTTTTTTAAGCTGTGCCTTTTTTTTTTTTTTTTTTTTAAATTGGTGCAACCTATGTTCCAACCTTCAACCAGTCTGTCTGTTTTGCTGGTGGCTGTAATGAATTGAACAGAGACAGCTCCAAGGCATTATGGGATGATTCTGCAGGAGCTTCTATAGAAAATTATTCCACGGTGCTTTGGGGGTACAGGCAGTCTATTCATCACTCTCATCGGCTAGGGCTGTTTACATTATTTGACTGCCATAGCCACTTCAATAAAAAGATAAATAGTAAAAGAAAAATAAATAAACCACTGTTATACTGCAGAGCCCCTGAATCAAAACCTCCATGCAGATTTTTAGGATGGAGCTCCAATTAAGCACATTAAAGAAGAAAGTTATCTACATGGGCTACTGTTAAATTGGGTTATTTTAGCACAAGGTTCCATTTTATGCAGTGAGACCCAGTGCTAAAATAACTTAACAGTAGCCCAATTAATAACTCCTTTCCTCCATCTTTATCACATTTTCCTCTCTACTAGATTACAGCATTACTTATGTCACTTCCACTGTTTACTTTTCAAAAGGTATGAGAACAGAAGTCATTTTTTAAAAAAGTTATAGACCTATCTCCATAGTTATCAATTTGCTAGTTTCTTGACTGTTGGTTTGAAACCTTCCCACCCTTCATAATTAATTTTAACTGAGTAGCATAACATAATAGATGTCAGCAGATAAAGACCTGTACGGCCCATCTAGTCTGCTCAACAAAATGTGATACTACATATGTATACTTGATCTTGATTTGTCCTTGCCACTTTCAGAATATTTCAAAGACAACTAGACTGCCACTTTTGGGGTAGAAAGTTTGATTTCTGGTTTTAGGGCCTGAGCGGAATTGCAGCTTCTGAAGGGGAGGGGATGTTATTGATGTATTCTTATTAATGATTATGATTAACATCTAGTAACAGCTGGAAAAACTGAAGCACACAATTGTTAAATTATTAGGAGATTCTTGATACATCATTTTTCTGTGGTATGACCAAAGTGGTTTACATGTTACCTACAAGTATTTTCTCTGTACTTAGTGGGCTCACAGCCTAATTTTTGTACCTGGTTAAGAGACTTGCCCAGAGTCACAGGAAGCAGCAGTGGGAATCGGTCCCCATATGCCCCAGTTCTCAACCCACTGCACTAACCGTTAGGCTAAACCGTTTTACCTGTTCCCCCCCCCCCCCCCCCCCACTGGAACTCATAACCAGAATGACCATCCTATCCATTATCAGGGTGGGTAGGATGGCCAGCAAGCTGAGCCAGTCTTGGTTTTACCTCATGGCATGCAAGGAGATGTAGTCTTGCTTTTCCTAGTAAAATCACATGGCTTCCTAAACCTGCCCTGGAGACCAGACAGCAGGTAATGTTTTTGGGATGTCCACCAAGGTTGCCAGGTAGGTGGTTTTCCGCGACCCGCTGCAGGAAATTTCTGCCCGCCGCGGGTTGCGGTTTTTTTTTTAATTTTTTTGAGCCGGGCGGGTTTTTTTTCACTGCCAGCTGCAGTTTTTCGCCCCATGGGGGGGGGGGGGGGGTTAGTGACGGCGGGGCTGTTGACGTCAGGGGCGGGGGGCGTGGTTTTAGGCTGGAAAATTTTATTACATCTGGCAACACTGAAATAAATTTGCATACAAGTGTATGTAAATTTCTCATTTGTATTTCATTGTGGATATATCTTATCCTGATTGGCTGTGGGATTACTGGGCAAGTTTGGGAGGCCTTTAAATAGGTATTTCATTGTGGATATATCTTATCCTGATTGGCTGTGGGATTACTGGGCAGGTTTGGGAGGCCTTTAAATAGGGAAATGTGAACATCTCCTCAGTATACAGTTGGGTAAACCAGGACCTACTCCATTTTATGGCTGAGGAAACAATCTCTCTGATTTCATCACTGCCATTCTTTCAGCTGTCTTTTATCTGCAAAACTTTTAATTTTTTTATGTGGTAAAGGAATTTTAGGTTTCAGCTTCATAGACACCAATTTAATTATGTAGCAGAATTTACAATGGTGTATATATAGTAGCTTTGTACCCCATGAAATACCTGGCTGAAAACTATATTTTCTCTCCTTCATTTACAGTTTTCAGCCAAGTATTAACTGCTGCAGCACTGGTTTGTATACAGGTTGCTAAGGCAGAGCCTTTCCAAGGCTGCTGTATAGAGTGATACAGGGGTGGAAACATTTTTGGAAAATTTGGGCACCAGCCAGAATTCTTAGGGGGGGGGGGCATTGTAGGGAGGAAATAGCTCTCTTCGAGAACAAGCAGGCCATATTCTCACACATGGGTATCCTCATCCACATTGCCTGGTGTGGAGCATAAACAGTAAATATCATTTTAAGAGCACAGACAGCATCCTTGCCTGCCGCAAGAGTGTGGGACCATCAGTCTCTCCTGAGTTGTGAAAAGAGGGGACACTTTCACTGCAAGAGCGCAGGACCATCAGTGTCTTTATCAGTTATGAGAAGAGGATGCATTTTTTATTTATTAGGATTTATTTACTGCCTTTTTGAAGGAATTCACTCAAGGCGCGGTGTACAGTAAGAATAGATCAAACATAAGCAATTGACAATTACAGCCGTAATATTCAAAAACAATACAAACTATGGCATGGTATACTAGCAATGTCAACACAATACGTAATAGAACATTTATTTATTTATTCAGAACATTTATACCACTTAAAGCAGCCTCAAAGCGGCTTACAATGAACTGAGGAAACAATTACAATGACAGTAGAGAGGGTAGAAGGATCAGAGGAAGAAGGAAAAATGCACTGAAAGGCTTTGGCCAGATCAGAGGAGATACAAGTACAATGAAATCAGAAATTGATTAGATAGAAACAGAGAAAAATAGACAATAAGGAAAGGTGAAAAAAGTCCAAAATGGTCCATAAATATGTTGGTAGGAAGGACTTCAGGTGATATTTTGAGGCCAAGGTGTAGGCTGAACCCCATTTTGCTGCCTGTGCCAGTCTCTGATGGTAGAGAAGGTTTTGATTCAGTTGGATTGAACAGTGGCAACCGGCCATTATAAGTGATGGCGGAAGGGTAAAGCAAAGATGTAACGTATAGAAGGGTAAGAAAGTAGGAAGAGTTAGAAAGTAAGGTGATTGATTTAAAGAAAGTTGCACATGAGGTCAGAGAAATGGTTAAATGTTATCTCAGCAAGGGTAGGAGTGGATAAACATGTCCTGCTGCAGTATGTGCAGCCTGAGTACCCCTTGTGTGAGTGAGACTAACGAGTTAGTTACTTCTTCCAGTAAAGGCCTGGTTGAAGAGCCAAGCTTTCACCTGCTTCCTTGAGATAGTCTTGTGTTAAGCGGAGCCTTTCAAGGAATGGATTCTAGAGTGTGGGGGCTACTCTGGAGAAGGCTCGCTTGCGGGTATCACATTGTGTAATGTCTTTTGGAGAGGGTGTGGTTAGTGAAAGTCCTTGAGAGGACCTTAGTGTCCTTGGTGGTGTGTGGAGGATCATCCTATTTTTCAGGTACTCGGGGCCATTTCCTTTCAGGGCCTTGAAGATCAGACATTTTCCGTGGCTCCTCATGCCATCTGGTACATGAGTAATTTTCAGAGCGAGTAGTGCCTTCCTAAGGAGATTTTTTTTCTCTTGTTTTTGGTCCCTTATTGGTTTAGGAAGTCTTTCTTTCCCCTACCCCCCCCCCCCCCCCCCAACTTTTAAATTTCCTTTTTTTAATATATTTTAAGTTTACTAATAAGATTCCAAGAATGAATCTTGTTACAGAAAATAAAGAGGATTAACACAATTCTTTCATCTTTACAAATCGTACCGTATAAAAGGTAGAAAAGAAAGAAGAAAAAAGCAAATTATATATAATCCTATGTTAGTCCACCATTTTAGAAAAGGAGCAGGCACAATACTCTAGGAAATTAAAGTTCAATCAAAACTACACAATTGGAAGCATGGAGGGGGAAATCATAGGAGAACATCAAATCGGATTATGGTGTAGATGTTAATAACACTTCTGGATTTGGGTGTGGTGCTATTTCCTTCTTTGATTCTAGACAAGAACTTAAGTGTACAGAATCAAAGAAAACATATTTCACTGAAGACAGCTTCACTATGCATTTACATGGAAAATTCAGCCAAAACAGACGGGCGTAATCTAAGAGAACTTTTGCACCTCTTTTGGGTTATTCTAGATACATCTGGAAAAATTCTAATTTGAACCCAAGAAAGTTTCTTCCCTGTGTCGAAAAAATTAAGAATCCATTCTCTATCTGGGTGCAATACAAAAGTCACAATAAGCGTTGCTAACTTTAACCCAGCATTATCATCCTCAAGTATTTGCGTGAGATTTAATGTCTCAAAAACAGTTCCTTCAACCACAGGCTGATCAGTCAATTCCTTTTTATAAGGCTGTAGGTAATACATTTTTAAAATTGGAGGATATGCTTGTTCTGGTATTTTTAATATTTCAAACATGTATTTTTAAAGTTATTAAAGGTGCTACAGATACTTGTTTTGGAAATTTTATTAATCGTAATGTTTTTGATCTACTGATTCTCTAATGTTTCAATTTTGCTCTGCAACCACTTATTTTCCTTAATATTTGTTTGAATTTGTTGAGAAGATTTTATATCTTTGCTATTAGTTTCAATCTTTTCTTCAATCACAGAAATTTTCTTTTCCAACGTAGCAACCCTCGCATGAGGAATTTGAACTTGTTGTAAAACTGAAACCAACTTTTGTGAAAAATGTCTCTAGTCCCATTAGGGCTTCCCATATAGTTTCTAATGTTATGATTGATTTGTAGGTTTAGCTGGTAAAAAGGACTTAATGATGGCAGTTCAATCAAAGAAACTCCAGGAGGCTCCAACTCCTTCCCCAACGATGTTACAACAGCAGCATCGCTGCCTTGCTGTGTCACGCCCAAGTTTATGGGAGTGATCAGCAATCCGCTGCTTGGGTCTGCCCCCGCTTTACGGAGAACCATGGCCTCTTCAGACCGTGGGAAACCCCGTTCAGACGATTCTTGCTCGGTTGCAGGCATCGGCGGCATCCTAATCTCTGGGCTGAAAGAGATGTCGACTTCAAGCTGTGGGGGCGGTTTACCTCCGCTGCTCCCA
This sequence comes from Microcaecilia unicolor, assembly GCF_901765095.1. NCBI lineage: Eukaryota > Metazoa > Chordata > Amphibia > Gymnophiona > Siphonopidae > Microcaecilia > Microcaecilia unicolor. Next base: position 176,929,445 of record NC_044039.1, on the reverse strand, counting down.
CCCGCAGCGAAGAATCACAGCGTCCAAGGGCTCCTGGAGTGGTGAAGCGATCCATGGGCCCCGCTTTTGGTAAGATAGGTGCTGCGGGGCTAGAGCGCTGCCTCTCCGTTTAGGCATAAGGTAAGCGAGGAAGTTTTTCAAATCTAAAAAGGAGTTAGCGCAAGTCTAGGAGCGGCCTCACAGAGCTCCCTTCATGCCGCCATCTTGCTCTTGTTTTTTTCGCCCTCTTAGGCCTCGGCTCCGGTTAGGCCTGAGCTCTGGTTGGTCCTCTAATTTTTTTTTTTCTGGCACCATCGAGCCATTTGATTTGGCCATGGCTGTTTTCCTTTCCAGAGTCGAGGGTGGAACTGACACCTTGACGCCCATCTCAAGGACCTGGCTCTTCCGTATTGAGTCAGGCTTGTTCTCAGCCCTCCCATGAAGAGTTCTTTGCTTGAGGATCCACGGTATGTTCGGAGGAGGAGTTCTATGGTTTCCCATCTGACCTCTCCGTTCCTGAGGAAAGAAGAAAATCGCCACCTGAGAGCCTTTTCCTTTCCATCTTTCGTCAGAGAAATGTCTGCTGCCTTTCCGATTCCTTTAGAGACTAAGGATGAGCCCAGGGCTGAGATGCTTGAGGACCTGGACTACGATTCCCATCCTTGAGAGGCTGTGATGGTCCCACTTTACAAGATCCAATAGGACGTTCACAAAAAGAACTGGGAGTCCCCTCTGTTGGTCCCTGTCCTGCCCAAAACATTGGACACGATATATCAGATACAGAGCTTCCCTGGGTTTGATAGACCTCAGTTGCCTCATCACTCCTTGGTGGTGAAATCTGTGCTCCAAAGAGCCAGGAGTTCTAGGGACTGTGCTTCAGTGCCCCCTGTTGGAGAAGGTAGAACCCTGGATTCTTTTGGGTTGATGATGTATCGGGCCTCTATGCTTATTTTCCGTATTCAATCTTACCAGCTTTACTCGAGCCTATATTTGTGGAACTTAGTACGCAGTGTGTCTGATTTTGGCAGATGCTCCCACAGGAGCAGGCCGAATCTCTTTGCCAGTTAGTCAAACAGCAGAAGGCGAGTAGAAAGTTCTTGGCTAGTTGCACCTATTATACCTTTGTGGCATCCAGGATCTCTGCCCAGAGTATGACGATGCACACACTGTCATGGCTGTGTCTGAATTGGACCCTGCAGTTCAGCAGAGATTAGCGGGTGCCACATGCTGGGAAGATAACCTTTTTGGAGATGAGGTGGAGGAGGTCGCTGACCTCATCAAGAAACACACTGACACACTGTCCTGCCAGATGTCTTCTGCACCTTTTCTTCTTTATCTAGGAGAAAAATCTCTTTGGCTGGAATAAGAGACAGACTTAGATGCAGCAAACAAATATTGGTATTTCTCTAAGTCAGGACAAAAAGCAGCAAGCAAAATCTTTATTGGTATTTTTCTAAGTCAGGACAAACATGATTGATCCCTCTGGAGCAGTTTTGTCAACAGCCAGCAAGACGTTCAGGATGAGCTACAAGGCAGCTCAGGTTGTCTTTTTCATTCTGCACTTATATGTTATAAGTTTAATTTCTCCTAAACCTGTTCTAATTTATTGTACATAAAAGGATATTTCCTGTTCCTGTTTTCTTCATTATACAAAAAAGGTTATTTCCATTATTCTACCAGCCTCTCCTACTCCTATTCATATGCACACTTTGTGCTCATTGGCTAATCTCTTATCTCTAACACCTGATCCCATCATGCAGCAACAGCAAACAAGTTGCTTGCAACACCTGGCTCCTTCCCTAAACACGTATTTGTGGAGGAACATTTCCTTCTTTGGAAGGTCCTCAGTCTTACTCACCATCAAGGTTATATCATGTGTTTCAAAAACAACAAAAAGAGTCCAAATCTCCCGCAAAAACACACAAAGAACCAACAAGTCAAGCGGAAGATATCCAGAAGGACCAGACTGAAGTCACAGATGTTGAAAGCCAAAATGATTTATTGGGACCTAGACACGCAGCAGGTGCAGGCTTTTCTCCTTGTACCGAAGGTGGACACTCTTGTCAATCAGGTCTGAGCCAGTCAGCAGATCACAGCTCAGAAGATGCTGAGGTTGTAGTCCACATGGCATGTCATGCCCATGGCATATCTTCACATTTGAATTGCCCAGTGGATTCTAGCTTCCCAGTGGTGCCAAGCCTCGGGGAATCTAGCGGATGTCATCCAAATAACACCAGAGTTGGTTTAGTCTACTTTGGACAATTTGGTCCAATTTGACTGAGGGACTGCCATTCCAAATTCCTCAGCCCTAGAATTTGCTGATGACAGATGCATCCTACCTGGGCTGGGGAGCTCACTTGCACGGACTTGACACCAATAAGCATATATATATATATATATATATATATATATATATATATATATGTATGTATAAGCACATAAGCACCGCCACGCTGGGAAAAGACCCAAGGTCCATCAAGCCCAGCACTCCGTCTCCGACAGCGGCCAATCCAGGCCCCAAGAACCTGGCAAAAACCCAAAATTTAATAACGATCAATGGACTTTTTCTTCAGGAATCTATCCAGACCCCCTTTAAACTCAGCAAGGCCAGCTGCCATCACTACCTTCTCCGGCAGTGAGTTCCAGAGTCTGTCTACGTGCTGAATAAAGAAAAACTTTATCTGATTCGTTTTAAACCTACCACATTCTAATTTCATCTTGTGTCCCCTGGTTCTATTATTGTTAGAAAGTGTAAACAAACGCTTCACATCTGTCCGCTCTCCCCACTCATTATCTTGTAAACCTCTATCATATCACCCCTCAGCCGCCTTTTCTCCAGGCTAAAGAGTCCTAGCCGTCTTAACCTCTCCTCATAGGGTAGTCGTCTCATCCCTTTTATCATTTTTGTCACCCTTCTCTGCACCTTCTCCAATTCCTTTATATCTTTTTTGAGATGAGGCGACCAGAACTGAACACAATACTCCAGGTGCGGTCGCACCATGGAGCGATATAATAGCATTATAGCATCCTCATGTTTGTTTTCCATCCCTTTTCTAATAATACTCAACATTCTGTTCGCCTTCTTAGCTGCCGCAGCACATTGAGCCAAGGTGCATTGTCAGCCCAGGAGGCAGATTTCCACATCAACCTTCTGGAACTTTGGGCAATCTGGAACACTGTAAAGGCTTTCCAAGTTCAGCTGTTCAACCAAATTGTGCTCATTCAAAGGTTGTGATGTACTGCACCAACAAGCAGAGAGGCACTGGGTCATGCCCACTGTGTTAGGCTGTCCAGATGTGGCAACGGGCAGTCCAGCATGGGATGCTCCTCAAAACCACTTAGCTGACGGGGAAATCCAACTGCCTGTCAAACCTGGCAGTGTCATGCAACCGCACAAGTATCACTTAGTTTGGGCGTTGCCTGTGAGATCTTCCAAGTATGGGGCATCCCCTCCGGTGAATCTCTTTGCCACTCAGTTCAATCACAAAGTCCTTCGGTTCTGTTCCAGACTCCAGGCCCATGACAGACTAGCGTTGGATGCCTCTCTCCTTCATTGGGGGACCGGTTTTCTGTATTCGTGTCCTCCCATCCCTCTGGTGGGGTATACTTTGCTGAAACTCAAGCAAGGCTGAGGAACCATGATCCATACTGACCCAGGCGGATCTGGATACCCCTTCTTCTGAAGTTATCCTCCGAAGAACCTTGGAGACTGGAGTGTTTCCAACCCTCATCACGCCAGAATGAAGGATCTCTTCTACATCCCAACCTCCAGTCTCTGGCCCTCATAGCCTGCATGTTGAGAGCTTAGAATTTGCTTAAAATTTCCACTAAGAGGTGATACTCTTTAAAATGGAGGAGGTTTGCTGTCTGGTGCGAGGACAGTGCACTAGGTCCTTTCTTGCCCTACGCAGACCCTGCTAGAATATCTGGTCTCAAGACCAACTCTGTAAAGGTTCAGCTTAGTACAGTTAGTGCTTATCATCATCATCATCATGTAGAGGGTAAGCCCATCTCTGGACAGCCTCTAGTGTTCACTTCATAAGAGATTTGCTTTTGACAAAGACCCACCCCCCCTGTCATGCTTCCATCTGTGTCATGGGACCTCAACGTTTCCTCACCCAGCCGATGAAAGCTCCTTTTGAGCCACTATTTCCTGTCATCTGAAGTACTTGACCTGTAAGGTCTTGTTTTTGATGGCTGTTATTTCAGCTTGCAGGGTCAGTGAACTTCAGGCTCTAGCTGTGGATCCACCTTACACTAAGTTTCATCATAATAGAGTAGTTCTTCGCATGCACCCTAATTTCCTGCCTAAGGTGGTGTCGGAGTTTCATCTGAACCAGTCAGTTGTCTTTCCAACCTGTTTTCCCAGCTCTCATGTCTATCCTGGTTGCAAGTACACTGCACACATTGGGCTGCAAACGAACGTTGGCCTTTTACTTGGAGCAGACTAGGCCCTACAGACTGTCCACCCAGCTTTTTGTTTCTTTTGGTCCCAACAGGATGGGGATCATCATCAGGAAATGCACAATTTGCAATTGGCTAGCAGATTGTATTTTTTTCACTAATGCCCAGGTTGGGCTGACTGTTGAGGGTCATGTCGAGGCTCATAATGTACATAGTAACATAGTAGATGACGGCAGAAAAAGACCTGCACGGTCCAGTCTGCCCAACAAAACAAACTCATATGTGATAGTTTTTGTGTATATCTTACCTTGATTTGTAACTGTCATTTTCAGGGCACAGACCGTACAAGTCTGCCCAGCACTATCCCCGCCTCCCACCACCAGCTCTGCCACCCAATCTCGGCTAAGCTCCTGAGGATCCATTTTTTCTGAACAGGATTTCTTTGTTTATCCCACGCATGTTTGAATTCCGTTACCGTTTTCCTCTCCTCCACCTCCCGCGGGAGGGCATTCCAAGCATCCACCACTCTCTCCGTGAAAAAATACTTCCTGACTTTTTTTTTTTTTTAATCTGCCCCCCTTCCATCTTATTTCATGCCCTCTAGTTCTGCCGCCTCCCCATCTCCGGAAAAGGTTTGTTTGCGGATTAATACCTTTTAAATATTTGAACGTCTGTATCATATCACCCCTGTTTCTCCTTTCCTCCAGGGTATACATGTTCAGGTCAGCAAGTCTCTCCTCATACGTCTTGTAACACAAATCCCATACCATCCTCGTAGCTTTTCTTTGCACCGCTTCAATTCTTTTTACATCCTTCGCAACATATGGCCTCCAAAACTGAACACAATACTCCAGGTGGGGCCTCACCAACGATTTGTACAGGGGCATTAACACCTCTTTTCTTCTGCTGGTCACACCTCTCTCTATACAGCCTAGTAACCTTCTAGCTATGGCCACTGCCTTGTCACACTGTTTCATCGCCTTCAGATCCTCAGATACTATCACCCCAAGATCCCTCTCCCCGTCAGTACCTATCAGACTCTCACCAACTAACACATAACGTCTCCCGTGGATTTTTACTCCCTAAAGTGCATCACTTTGCATTTCTTCGCATTGAATTTTAATTGCCAAGCCTTAGACCAATCTTCTAGCTTTCGCAGATCCTTTTTCATGTTTTCTACTCCCTTCCGGGTGTCCACTCTGTTATAAATCTTAGTATCATCCGCAAAAAGGCAAACTTTACCTTCTAACCCTTCTGCAATGTCACTCACAAATATATTGAACAGAATCAGCCCCAGCACCGATCCCTGAGGCACTCCACTAGTCACTTTTCCCTACTTCGAGCGAATTCCATTCACCACCACCCTCTGGCGTCTGTCTGTCAACCAGTTCCTTATGTAAGAGCCATGGCGGCATCGGTAGCCCACTTGAGGTCAATCTTCATTGAAAAAATATGCAGGGCTGCAATATGGTCTTCAGTCCACACATTCACATCTCATTACTGCCTTACGCAGGACACCCAATGCCATAGTCAGTTTGGAAAAGTAGTGCTGCAGAATTTGTTTGTGGTCTAGAATCTAACTCCTCCTCCTCCTCCCCCCCCCCCCCCTTCCCCAAGGCCCATTTTTGTTCTGTTCCAGGCTGCATTCACACAGTTGATTATAGTTTCAGGTTCATTACTATTTTGCCCTCACAAGATTCAATTAACCAGTGGTGGTGGTTGTTTTCCATGAGTCCGGTAGGTATGGATTCCCACATCTGAGAATATGGCCTGCTTGTTCTTGGAGAAAGTGAAGATGCTTACCTGTAGCATGTATTCTTGGAGGATAGCAGGCCATTCGTTCTCACATACCCTCACACCTTCCCTCGGAGTTGATTCCATGCTATAGTATTGCACTGATGGTCCTGCGCTCTTGGGGGAGGGCATTCGCACAAGCGCGATGGGGACGCTGCACTTGAGCCTAAAGCGATAATAGCTTTTTTTTTTTTTTTTTTTTTAATGCTCCACACTTGCTGTCCTTGGAGTATCTTCACTAAGCTTTTGTTTTGTGTTAATTATTAATGTTTTCCTAACTTCTTGTCACCTTTTTGCTTATTTTGATTAAAAAATATATATTTTCTCTTTCCTCAATCCTCTCTCGAGTGGCTTGACCACAGGGGCAACCCCACAACAGATTGGCGCGGCTCCAGCACCAAATGCTGATTTTTTTTTTTTGATTTTTTTTATTTTTAAGGCAATAGTATGAGTGTGATTCTTCAAGTATAAGTTTTGGCGGACCTCACCCTGAGGCAGCATTTGTGAAACATGCCGCATGTTGGTGGGGGCGTCCATGCTCTGAAAAATGTGCAAATAAATTTGAAGAACTTTTACCTTGAAACATTTTAAACTACTTTGTACAGAAGTGAGACGTGTGAGAAAGTTGAGAATATGTATTGAAATTTTGTTGAAATTAAATATTTAAAGACTTCAAGAAAATGTTGTGCAGTTTGGAACAAAGTTTGATAAACAATAAAACATTAGATACAACTGAAAGTTTGAGAATTTTTAGGCCTGGCATATGGGGGGGGGGGGTTATTTTTGTTTTTCTGTCCTTGGTGCTGTGCATGGTAGTTTGCTTTCACTTCTACCTTTGCATTCACATATAATACAAGGTGTTTTATTGCACCCACTTTCCAGATTTTAAAGTGTCTATAATATCCAGCAGATAGCCAAGACCTGTTGATTCTTTCTCTATCACATCAGCAAAATTTGCCATTTCCTCTCTGAGCACACCACCCGAACACTCGTCCACTCTCTCGTTACCTCTCGCCTTGACTATCGCAACCTTGACTATTGGCCTTCCTTCCCTGCCTGTGTCCTGCCCTCGCCGACATTACGTCACACGAGGGCGGGACACAGGCAGAGAAGGAAGGCCGACGGGAGCTCAGCTGATCTGCCTGCTCCGGAGATGTAAGTTGAATAGCGAAGAGACGGGCTGGCGGCGACCCAATAGCCCGTTTTAACGGGCTCAACGGCTAGTTCTTAATAAAAGGTGCTGCAACAAATTCAGATTTATCCTCCATATTTGTGTTTTGTATGAAATTTGTTGTAAAAGGCCCAAGTCCCTTTCATTAAGAGCTTCCAGTATTAATGCTACCTAAGATCACAGGAGAGGAAATGAAAATGACTCACCTGAAATCACAAGGAATGTCTGTGGCAGATTTGAATCTTGCTGTCTTGGTTCCTAATTCTAACCCATTTCTCTGCTTATTTGGCTGCTCACATTCTGGAGAAGTTCTTCAATTACTGAGTGGTAATTCAACTTTTAATATTGTTTTAGACAGGGCCAGCCTTAGCAATTGCGAGGCCCTATGCAGACCAGTTAGATGGGAGACCCCTTGCTTGAAACTTAAGATTTCACGTAAGGTGGCAAGGATTTATTTATTTAAACAGAATTCTTTAGATCACCAACTACTATTGTAATCTTAGTGATTTACAAGTTTGGGATACCCTGGACCAAAAAGGCAATAAAATGGCTTAGTCCCTAAGGGTGAGAGGGGAATAAGAGAGAGGAGTTGAGGTCTGGCCTGCGGTGTGGTGGCAGGAGTTCAGAGGGTCAGTGCTGAGGAGCATGATTATCAAGGGGAAGAAAGAGAGAGGGAGACAGAGATGAGATGATGGGGGGGAAAAAGAAGCTTTAATTTTTAGTCAGCTGCCAGTTGCAAAGCTGACTTGAATAAGCACCAGGGCCCCTAGGAGTGCTGGGCCCTGCGCAGCCACCTAAGACCAGCCATAGTTTTGGAGGCCCTGTGCACTCTGGGTGCTGTTGTAGAGCAAGTGAATTGATTCCATTTGTCAGTGTTGGAAAGTGCCCTTGAAGTGCCCAAATAATACTAGGAATGTTGTGAATACTGCTTTTACTGCCAAATAAAAACTGTCATGCAAAAAAAAATTTCATAAAACAAAGACTCACAGTGTTTGAGTCTGCTGGAGCTTTTGCATTAAGCAGGTATGTAAAATTCATTTAGTGACTGAGCCTTTAGGGCAGTGCTTCTCAACCCAGTCCTCTGAGCACACCCCAGTCAGTCAGGTTTTCAGGATATCCATGATAATATGCATAGGAGTTGCATGCACTGCCTCTTTGGTATGCAAATCTATCTCCTGCATATTCATTGGGAATATCCTGAAAATCTGCCTGGGGATCTCAAGGACCAGAGTTGCCTACCCCTGCATTACAGGCACCGATTATGTATTTTTATATATTTATTTTTTTTTTTTTTTTTTTGTGGAAACCACACTTGTTTTTAGGAGGGTCTGCCTAGGTTCTTGATATACATCAGCAGTTGGCTATATCTCATCACTATGTACCCAGCATCAACCTTAAAAAAACACATCCTGCATTATGGCAGTGAAACGTGTTATGTGCCACTTAACGTGTTAAAGAGGTCTAATACACGTTATTGCCATAACACAGCTTGATAACTACCCTACTCTCCCCTCCACCCATAAATACCTACTGTACCTGACTCTACACCTTTTTAATAGCTTTCAGGCTTGTAGGTGGTATATATATGAAATCTAAAAACAACAGTTGTGTAGCCTGCTTTTCGTTTGTGACTATCACAAAGCTGGCTTGTGTCAGAAAAAAATAAGTTTCTGTACAGAATTTGTGATTTTTGTTTATAGTAAGAATGGATGTATTTTGGTATTTAGAGGAATCGGCTTCAAAAATCAGTTTAAATCTGAAGACACTCAGGGAATGAACTAGTCTTATCCATTTCTGTTTCTGTTCTAAATGGGAGATCTGTATTTATAGTAAATGGACAGCCACAGTAAAATTAGACTGGCACGTTGCCTGCCTAGTATGATGGATGGTCTAGGCTATAAATCTGGAAAAATAAGTGGACTTGGTTGCTCTTAAAATAAGTTTTACAGCATTTATGACAGTGTTGCAAGTACTGTGCTAAATACATGAGCAGACCAGATCCATAACTGCATTCCCAGAAGTTGGTAGAATCAGATAGGCATACTCCATACAAGGGCTGGCTTTAGGAGAGGGCAAGCAGGGTGGTTTACTGGGGCAAGGAGTGCCTCTGGGAGCTCTGAGCATGCAAATTAGTGGTGCTGCATGGCCCCTTGCTAACCCAATCCATGCCCTCCATTCTGAATGCATGCAGACCTACTGTGCCATATGGCCCTCAATCATCAAATGCATCCCCTGGGGGATTTTGGCTTTTACAGTGTGTATCTGATGCATATGCTTTTTACAAGCTGATTCTCTCTAAATTACACACTTATTGTGATCATATTGCCTTACTGCAGAGTGTTATTCATAAATGAAGATTGTGCCACTGGATAGTTTACCTGGAAGAATGATTGTTGTTCATTTTCAATTGAAAGGAAGCTCTGGAATGAGGGGGCATAGGATGAAGGTGAAAGGGGACAGACTTGAGTAACTGTGGAAATACTGCTTCACAGAAAAGTTAGCGAATTTGTGGCATGGCTTCGTGGTGGAGACGAAGACTGTATCTGACTTAAAGCAAGTTTGGGACGAATACATAGGATCTGTAAGGGAGAGGAAAGGATAGTAGATTGTGTGGCTGGGCAGACTGGATAGGCCATATGGTCTTTATCTGCCTTTATTTTCTCTGTTTCTGTGTGATATGATGATGATGTGTATTACTGTTTTTGGTCTTGTTGGGACCAAATAACCCAGTGCATTTGTTCTCTGATCCCTGTATTTGTGGCCAGATGCATATTGTAAAAGCCAGAACAATTTATCTGAATATCACAGAGCATGGCACTAATTCGGGCATTTCCTTAAAACAGGGGGTTCTCAATGCAGTCTTCAGGACACTTCCAGCCATTTGAGTTTTCAATCTATCCATAGTGAACCAGCATGGGAGAAATTTGCACACTATTATATGGCAATCTATCTCGGACATATTCATTGTGGATATCCTGAAAACCTAACTGGCTTGAGAACTCCATGCTTTAAAGATCTGACAGATTCTTTGTAGGGGGCTCTAAGTGATGCTATAACCACTTCCACCGAGACATTTACAATGATTCAGTATTGTCCAAAGGCAAGAGAAGGAAAGCTATATTGAGCTTTGAAGAAGAGATGTTCTTGTGCAGCATTTTAATGTTTTAATGCTACGGCTATTAAAAGTAGCACTCCCCAAGAAGGGAAGGTTTTGGTAAGGACCAGGATCCTCAACAATATTGATGCTCTGGGCTACTGCAAGACAGACCTGAAGGGCATAAAACAAGAGGGGAGATCGTTAGTCTGGAGAAGATGGGGAACACAGCAGGGCACAGTGGCCATCGGAAGAGATCCAGCGCACACATTTGTCCTCGCCCCTGTCAGAAGGATGATTGCAAGCATGTTTTCCACTTTTTACACTGCAAGAACCAAGAACTCATCAATTTTAGAGGTAAGACAAACACAAGCCATCTACGGGTTTTCCAAAAACTAATAAAAAGTGGACATACTTTAAAATACAACTATCTGTTTAGCAAACAAGATTAACATAATATAGTTCTTAATTTACTCGTGTTAACAAGATTTCCACACATTTTTTACTTCTAATTTTTTTACCCCCAGAGCAAGTTGACAGTACACCACATTTTGGTGAAGTCAAGTATATGGCCAGTCTTTGTACAGTCCCTCTCCTCTTCAAGCCTAGATGTAGACATGTCCTCTTTCTCCGGGTCCTCTGTAGTAGCCCAGATGTCTGCAGGATCCAGGATCACAACCTTGACTTTCTCTTCTGGCTGCACAAGTAAGTATCCTAGTCACAAACAGCATATCTGTGTTTTCTGTATAATTCAGCCTGAATTTCAAATCAAAGAGCTGTCTGAATCAATTTATAATATGTATTTTCTCTTCCATAGAGATGTCTGCACTGGAAACATTTTCATGGGCATTACCTCAAGGATGTAAACTTCCCCCAAAAGCCTTTGGAAGCTTGCAGCTAGATGCAGCAGAGAAGACCAAGAACTTGTCTCAGGAACTCAAAACACATGTTACAAAGGTTGGGTGTAAAAGGGAGGCTTCAACCAAGAGTCCACACAAAGTCACCCAGCAGACAGAGCATAGTCATCATCAGGGTACTACAAAGACATCCTGTGAATTAATTTCTTACAGTTCAAAGGCCCTTACCTCTTATCAGCCCCAAAATGTTGATTCTTGTTCAAAAATGTTGGAGACTCACATTCAGCATATGGAAATGCATCCTACAAATCAAAAGTCTGAAGTAAACAAACAGAATGTAGAGGCTGTAAACAATCCCCAGGTTGAATCTGCTTTGAATGAGAATGCGAGAAGATTCGGTCACAGGGAAAGGTTGCAAATGGAACCTATAGAGTCACAAGATGACTCTTCTTTACCTGGCTTTTCTCCAACTTCTGAGAGTGGTGCATCTTCTGCAAGGCAAGATTCACAGGTGAAGAAGAGGGGACGGCGACTCTCTTCTCGCCTCTTCCGTTCTTCACGCCATGTCTGCCTTGCTGATCTTTTGGAGCTGGAACAGAAGAGAATGGAGGCTCAACAACGGGATCAGGAACAGGTTGTAAATCAAATGTCCTGTATAAATGAACAACTGGAGAGCCTCTGTGACCTCCACAGCACAATAGCTGCTGATTTGCATGGAATTCGTAATGAAATGACCAGCATTGGTCAAGTATTGAAAAGGATGCTACATGTTATTGAGCAATCTGTAGCCACACCGTCCTCTCAAGCTCCAGAACAAATGGGACCAGAAACAGCTGCACTTAAGAGATCTTTCAGGAAAAGGACAGGACAACCATCTTCTCTTTTTGAATGTGCTCCATCTTCTGTACAGCTCCCTCTGTGGAGAGGAATACAGAGAAGTGAAAAATCTTCTCAGGAATTCAGTCCTCCATCCACATAATCCCTCTGTTTTCCACATCTTGTCTATTATAAAACTCCCAAATTGTTCATAAATTAAATTTGTAACAAAATACTATTGTCCATTTTTTTCTAGCACAGGTTTTGAAGTTTGACTGAATTCTTTGAATCAAAGATTTTAAAAAAAAATTTATTCTTCATTTGGACATGGGTATATTTCTTGTTGGATGACCAGAATTCCTTTTATGGGTCACTTGGTAGACTTCTGAGAGTCAGAAGAATTGCTGTTTCCATTAGGTAGCTTCCCACTATTCCAGAACCTGTGGATAGTAGAGTCCATCAATCAGCAAGTGGAGATAGAAAATACTGAGGAGAGGAGCAGGATTGTATACCAAGAGAGGTGTCTCAGTGCAGTTTTCAGTTCTCTATCTCCAGCAGGTGGATGGACATGCTTTGCAGGCTCTTGTTCTGGGTGATTTTCTCCTGGTCCAGTTGGTCACTGGTCGCCAGTTGAGATTTGCAAGTGTCTTGAGTCTGCAGAGTCATATTTGGAAGTCTTCAGATCCCTGTCTGTGGTGGGTTCACTGATTACAGCAGTGGCTTAAGAAAACCACCTTGAAGGGGGCAGTGCAGTAAAAAGACCTAAAGGACAGGAAGCTAGAAGGCTCACTGAAACATGGCTTTAAGTGACAGTGTGCAGCTTGTTTATAGCAAGACCATGCCTGAAGTGGCATCAGCAGTCAACAACACATGACAGGCACCATAATGCCCAGCTGGCACGATTAGGAAAGGGATCTAGGCATTGTTGGTGATATGTTGAAACCCTCTGCTCAATGTGTGGCGGCACCTAAGAAAGCGAAGAGAATGTTAGGATTTATTAGGAAAGGATTGGAAAACAAAAAGGAGGATGTTATAATGCCTTTGTATCGCTCCATGTTGCGACCGTACTGCAACTATTGTATTCAGTTCTGGTCACTGCATCTTAGTGGAATTAAACAGAGAAGAGCGATGAAAATGATAAAGGGGATGGGACGACTTCCCTATGAGGAAAGGCTAAAGTGGCTAGGGTTCTTCAGCTTGGAGGAAAGATGGCTTAGGGGAGATATGATAGAGGTCTATAAAACAATGAGTGGAATGGAACGGGTAGCCGTGAATTGCTTGTTTACTCTTTCCAAAAATACTAGTACTAGGAGGCATGCAGTGAAGCTAGAAAGTAGTAAATTTTAAATTGGAGAAAATATTTCTTCACACAACGTGTAATTAAACTCTGGAATTCGTTGCCAGAGAATGTAGTAAAAGCAGTTAGCTTTACAGGGTTTAAAAAAAGGTTTGGATGGCTTCCTAAAGGAAAAGTCCATAGACCATTATTAAGTTGGACTTTGGGAAAATCCATTGCTTATTTCTAGAATAAGCAGCATAAAATGTACTGTTTTGAGATCTTGCAAGGTACTTGTGACCTGGATTGGCCACTGTTGGAAACAGTATGCTGGACTTGATGGGCCTTTGGTCTGTCCCAGTATGGCATGTATTTGTGGAAGCAGGGTTGCCCTACTTGGTAGATGCTGCTATTTATGATGTTATGGGTGACTGTCTGCAGAATGTCTTTGCTTGTCCTGGCACATCTGCAATTCTGGTTGCAGCATTGGACAGTGGATTCAGCATCAGTCATGTCTAGTTAGACTTCCCTTTCAGGGCAAGTGGCTATTTGGAGAAGATCTCAGTAACTTGATGAAAGAACTAGGGGCAACTAAGCAACAACAGTTGCCAGAGGATAAGCCAAAAGCCTCTGATCGTCCATCTTCAGGGGACTCTCAATTTCGAGATGGTACTGGCTTGGTCATCAGCAATATGGTCAGTAGTCCCGCTTTCAAGCATGCCAATTTTCCTTTTGTTCAGACAGGAAGTCCCTCCTCTGTCAGAGTGCCCCATGCCTCCAGAGCTTTGCAATGATGCGAAGCTGGTCCACTCTTTTATTCTGGTGGGAGGATGACTTCAGTTTTGGGAGGAGTGAGCCAAAATCATGTCGGACCAGTCCTGTTCTGGATATTCTTACAGAAGGAGGAGTGGCCTAGTGGTTAGGGTGGTGGACTTTGGTCCTGGGAACTGAGTTCGATTCCCACTTCAGGCACAGGCAGCTCCTTGTAACTCTGGGCAAGTCACTTAATCCTCCATTGCCCTATGTAAGCCGCATTGAGCCTGCCATGAGTGGGAAAGCCCGGGGTACAAATGTAACAAAAAAAAAAATAAAGTTGGAGTCTTCCCACCCAGTTGTACCTCTCTTCTTGCAGTCTTTGTCATAAAGGAACCAAGGTAGTTGAGGTTCAGAACAGCGTAGATTCTTTGCTGGCGCTCCAGACCATTGATTCAGTTCCCCAGGCCAAACAGGGATAAGGCAGATTCTTCATTTACTTCAATGTCCCAAAGAAAGAAGGCACCTTTGTCCAGCCTTAGATCTCAAAGGTCTAAATTTCTGCCTCCAAGTATCCTTCTTTTGCTGGAGACACTAAGAGCATTCATATTCTCAGTTCAAGTGGGAGAATTTCTCACACTTGGCCATACGAGTACATATGTTTCATTAGAGGTTTCTACATTTGTGGTCCTGGGCCGTCACTTCCAGTTCAAGGCTTTGCCCTTCAGTTTCGCCACAGCTCACAGAACATTTACCGAGGTGATGCTGGTGGCAGCAGCCTTCCTTCAGTTTCAGGAAATCAGAGTTCACCTATATTTTGATGACTGGCTCATTCATGCGTCGTCCCATTCGGACAGCGTGGCAGTGATGGATGAAGTTGTCAGTCTACTGCATTCTAATTCTATTTGACACAGCGTGGGAGAGGATCTTCCTCGCAGAGTGCAGGAGATTGAAGCTGGTCAAGAGATTTGTCTTCTGTTCGGTCAAGACAGGCCCAGGGTCTGAGACAAGGTTCTGGGGTCAATGATGGCAGTGATGGAAGTGGTGCCAATTGGCAAGGGCTCATATTCAGCCATTACAGAAATCTCTTCTCAGCTGCTGATCTCCAGTGTCACAGAAGTACAGCTTTCATTTTACTTGGATGCTGGTTGCCAGATGGAGTATGCAGTGGTGGTCATCACCCAGGAATTTGACTGTTGGAGCTCCCTTTTTGATAACACATTGGGAGATGGTGAAAATGGACACCAGCAAGTTGGATTAGGGAGCTCATTGCAAGTTTAATCTGACACAGGACATCTAGATGTAACAGGGGTCTCGGTGGTCAATTAATTGCTTGGAGCTCAGGGCAGTGCAGAATGCCTTGCGTTACATCACTCCTTTTCTGGCAGGGGCCCCGGTCCAAGTTTTCTCTGAAGATATGACAACAGTGGCTTCTATCAACAAGCAAGATGGGACCTGCAGCTGTCTGATGGCAGTCGAGGCGGCCTTCCTCCTGAGTTGGGCAGAGAAAACTCTTCTCTGCTTGTTGGCATCTCACATTGCTGGGCCCTTGAATGTGGAGGCAGACTTTCTTAGCAGGCACTCCTTGGACCTGGGAGAATGGGAACCTTCCAATCAGGGTTTTCAGCTGATAGTAACCCGATTGGCATTCTTTTTCATAGCCATAAAGTACAGAAGCAGAGAAGCCTGAGTGCCCAAGTTCTTCAGCTGTTGGCAAGAACCAGGATCAATGGGGATTGATGCCCTACTGCAGCCATGACCCAGAGACGCACCTACTGTGTTCCTTCTCTCCTTAGCCATGGTACATGGATCTGATTTGACTTCTGAACAGGGTTTCCTCTGTCTTCTGCATTTGCATGGCCTACTGAAGCAAGGTCCAGTGCTCGTGGAGGATCTGTGCCCTTTTGGTCTTGCGGCTTGGCCATTAAAAGGGCTCAGTTGAGACGAAAAGGTGTTTATGATTTGGTCATTGCTACCTTGTTTTAGGCTTGGAAACGCTCTACATCCATGGCATATACGAGGCTGTGGAGGACGTTCGAGGGCTAGTGTTCTTGGCATGTGCTTTCTCCCTTTTCTGCTCAGATAACACACATCCTAGTGTTCCTCCAGGCAGCTCTTCAAAAAGGATTGGCATTGGGGTCTCTAAAAATTCAGTTTGCTGCTTGGATCTATTTCAAGAGCAGACTACAGAAGTTGTCTCTTAGGGGGAGCAAGCTGCTTGCAGCTTCCCTTTCATATGCCATGTCCAGAGTGGAACCTTAATTTAGTCCTTTGAGCTCTTCAGAAGCCTCCTTGAAAGATCTTATGCTAAAGACAGCATTCTTGGTAACTGTTGCATTGGCACATAGGGTTTCAGGCTGTCTTGTCAGGATCCCTTTCTTCGCTTTGCTGAGGCAGAGGTCTCCCTTCACACAGTTACATCCTTTCTTCAAGAAGTGGTATCTGCATTTCATCTCAGTCGATCTGTGGAGCTTCCGTCCATTTGCAGAGAGGACGAATAGGCTCGATATCCTTCCTTGAAGCTTCTCGATATGCGTAGAGTCCTCATTAGATATCTGGAAGTCATGAATGAGTTTCACAAATCAGACAAACTGTTGTGCAGTTTGTTAAACAGAGGCTTGATCTTATGACTTTCAAGCCCACAATTGCTAAATGACTGAAGAAGGCTATCGTGTCAGCTTATTTGCTTGTGGGGAAGCAGGCGCCTCAGGCCTTGCAGGCTCATTCTACAAGGCATACAGCAACATTCTGGGCAGAGACTACCTCACCTGGCGTATATTTGCAAGGCGGTGACAGGGTCAACGCTGCATATCTTTACTAAGCACTACAGCAGATGTTGTGGTGTGATTGGAAGTTTAGTATTGGGCTTCAGTCCTCAGGGCAACGACACCAGGATCCCACCCACTCTAGGGATTGCTTTTGAACATCCCACAGATTCTGGAGTAGTGGGAAGCTATGTAATGGAAAGAGAAACTAGGTCTTATCTGTTAGTCCTTCCCACTATTCCAGAGGCCCACTTGAGGTTTCTGAGATGTTTAGTCGGTGCTTCCTGCTCATCTAGTTAGTTCTAGGTTAGCAAGTTGTTTAAGGTTGTTGTGTTTATTCTCCTTACTGCTTTCTCTACGTAAATACTGAGTAGCTGGACTGGATGTCAAGAGAGATGTCGTGGCTCAGTTTCAGTTTTTTTAGTTTTCTGTCTCATCTACTGCTTGATGGACACAACTATCTGACAGGTTCTGGAATAGTAATAGTGGGAAGGACTAATGGAAAGAAAATTATCAGGTAAGATTTAGTTTCTCCTAATGTTTTCATTTTGTTGTGGGTTTTTTTTTTTTAGTTTTTACATTTCAGAATATATGCAGAATTTTGTTTTACATAATTTTTAAGTTTTGCAAAAATTCAATAAAAATATTTTTTCCTCTTATAATGCAAAACTTTCTGAAATGAACCAGTATGTGATCTCTGAAGAATGCACAGATAACATTGCTTTCTTCAATGATCACGGCTGGTGCAAGAATATTCGGCACCCTGGACAAACCTTTACTCCGGCACTATCCCTCTGTTGCTATGTAATTAACTTAGTAGTAGCAACTCCAGCAAAACACTCGTGTGCGGCAGCAGTTCTCACACAACACTCTCCTTTGGTAGTGATGCCTTTGGCATGGCATCTCTCTTTCTGTTTCTCTCCTACCCTTTTCTCTGCTCAATGCCACTGTTAGGCACATGATTTTAATTCTTCCAACTAAGTAGGGAAGGGGGAGGTCCTTCCATCTTGTGCTGTTTGTACATCCCCCTACCTCACTTGACCATCGGTCATCGAACATCCCTATTAAGTTGTGGTAACTTTTTGTTTGAACATGCAAAATGTAAATGACATTTCCTGGTTTTGCCCCAAATGATGGGGAAGAACCTGAAACGATTTTTTTTGTGTGTATTTTATGCACACTTTTGCAAACAGGGCACACTATTTGCTGAGAGTGCACACTGTTCCCCAATAGTTCTTTTCAAATAGTGCATTCTGTTGGCTTGTGGTGTGTACTCTTTCCTGATTTAATACACACATGCGTGCATTATCAGGAAAGACTATGCACTCTTCGAAGTGTTCCTTATTTACAAATAGGGTGCACTCTTTCTGAAGAGTGCACAAGGTTTAGAATATTGTTTCTGAAACAAACAAGTAAAAGTAGTTCAGTTGTATAGCAGGGGTGCAGCCTTTCTTTTTAGCTCTTGCCATCTCTCTTTCCATTTCTTCCCCGCCATCTTACCTTTTCATGGCCCTTTCAGCTCCCTTACCTAAATGTCCACACTATATTTTTCTCTCCTCTTCCACCACCACCGGCTCCTTCATTCATATGCCTTCTTTCCTATTCATCCCCCTTGTCATCAGCCTTTCATTTTTCTCTTCTCCTAACATTTAGTCCAGGCCTCTCTTCCCCTGCTTCCTGCCGTTCTTTCACAGCATTGTAGATAATTAGTCAGTTACTTAAGTTCATTTGGTAGGAAGTTCCACTGTGTGGAGCCCATGCTCAGTCTTTACACTAATCAGTTTTATTCGCAGTGAATTTATTTGTGAGAGTTCTTAAATCCCACTGCTTCCAAAATGGTCCCGCCCTTACCAAATGCAGCCTTACAAAGAAACACCGGGGCACAGCTGAAATTTGCAGCTGTAATACTCTCAAACCTTCATCCAACAAAACCCTCAATGTCTTTACTTTTTATTGTGCTCTCTGACAGAGTCTGACAGAGTACCACTCAACTTGGGGACCTCCTCCAAAGTCCTTCATCCTCTCTAATTTTAGCTAATGCTCTCCCAGCCAATGTGCTACTGCTATCGACTAAAAGAATAAGTCTGTAACACAACACACTTCAAATGCACATGAAATATCAAGGGTTTCAGTTCTAATCCCTGGTACATACAGTTTAGTGAAGCTCAAGTAGAGTTAATTCCTTCCCGCAGGACCTTATTAGCTTTACCTTTCAGAGGACTACAGTCATTCCAGTACTTTATATGTACTCCAGTCTTGCACAGTCCAATGAAACAGCAGCTTGTGATCAACTGTATTGAAGGTAGCAGACAGGTGTAAAAAAGGACTAACACCTGTCTGCAACCATCCTGATACCACTCCATAGCGATAGTAGTATAGACTGTCCCCTCCAGAAATCTGATTGTGAGAAACCCAGCACACCTGCCTCTTCTACAGATGATAGTACTCCATGATAAACTTTCTTCTCAAGTTTCCTCACAAATGTAGGTTTGATACTGGTCAGTATGAGCTCCTCTTCACTTGACTTACGCCTACCATTTTTAGAAGGGTCTTTCGTACAATCTGGGAAGGCAATGCACCTTACACCAGCAATTACAGCAGTGGGGTTATCTATTTCTATTCCCTTTTTACCAGGATGCTTGGTAAGTGGTCCAGTTTGCATAAGTGTGTCTTCATGTTCTCCATACAGTTCATACAACCTGGCATATAAGTATCCCTAAATCCTTCTTTTTTTTGTTTTTCTTCCCTATCCTGACAAACTGAAGCTGCTACAAAAGACATGAAGGGTGGTTTTCAAAGTTCCCCACTTTCTCTAGTTTCTCCTTACAAAAAAAAAAAAAAAATCTTTATAACCCTCCACATTCAAAGTATTATGCCTAACCTGCGCCACACCTCTACCAAACCCCTTAAAATCTAATGTAGCAGTTTTGGCCTATTCACCACTTTTCCAAGCTGCCTTATACTGTCAAATATGTTCCCTATACCTGTTCAAAGCATCTTCTAACATATATTTTCTTAATACCCCAAATTCCATTTTTGTTGTTTCAAAAGTTGCAGACCTGGATAACGCTCACTGTTTCCTGTGCTATACCTATGTACATAAATTGTCTTCTTGGGAGCCAGTTTCTTTTTAATCGACTGAAAACAAGCCTGGACTTCTGGAATAGTAACAAAATGTCACAGCAAAGAACTGGCTTGGACTTGTCAAGCAACTGTAAGACCGTCTGCAGAAATGTTCTGGGCAGTACTCTTTAAAAACAGATGTACTTTTGCATGGGATAATCTTGCAAGCCATATACCAAATAGGAATTCTCTATTGTACATGCAAACACATTTACAAGCATATTTCGGTTCAGTTATAACAATGAGTTTCCTGAGCTGGATTATAAATAGTTTTGTACCTGTGTTTATGTTAAATATTTTTATTGCTTTACTTATATTACACAAGTAATAACTTGTTACATGCAACACAGGGAAGTAATACAGATTCAATATGTCTTCACAAAAAAAAAAGGAAAAACTTTTTTGACATTTTTGTTTCGTATTTAACCCTTTCTTAGACCACAAACTTGGGGCGTGACCAAAACATTTGAGGACATCAAAGAGGAATACAATAAACAGGGAAAGGCCCAGCCCGCCCTACGTTAAATCATACAGCCTATTTAACAGTTGTTAATTCCCTGATAACTTCTTCAGGTCTACGAAAGCCCTAAGCTGATCTGGTACAAAAAAACATATGATTCCCAAATACTTAACTATGCATTTACAAGGGTAAGCTAAAAAGAAAGTAGCCCCCAACAATTTTGTTTCATCTCTCATATCTAACAAACTTTTCCGTTCGTCGAGTAGATGTAGTGACATCTGGAAATATCCTTAATTTTTGGCCACAAAATGTTTGGTTAACATTTAAAGTATAATTTCAAAATGGCATTAAAGTCTTGTTCAAATACGAGTGATACCAATAATGTGGCCCTTGTTGTTACTTCTGATAATGAGTCCTCCCAAATCAAGGAAATGTTTCTTAAATCATCCAGTTTCTCTTCTTCCTGGACCTGTTCCATTTCTTCATAAGAACCTACTTGTCTTTTCTTTTCTGGAAGAAAGAATATCTTATTTATAGGAGGAATATTTTGAGCTGGCATTTTCAATAAGGTATTTTATAAATAGTTCTAAAGGAAGAATTCCCCAACAGGCCTTGAGAAGTTCAATATCCTCATATTTAGACTGTTATAATTTTCAATTTGTTCTATTTTTTTTTACGTATAAGCGTGTTATCTTTCATAACTGCTGAAACATTGTCCTTAATAGACACATCAGTTTGATATTTTAGTACCTGATCATTGAAATTCTGCTGTGATTTATCCATCGATTTGGAAAGCTGCTCCACCGTTGAAACTAGTGGTGTTGTTTCCTGAGTTGATTTTGTAACAGAAAAGTTCAGTTTCTCAGTTGCCTTCCAGAGGGTGTCAAGGGTTACCACCACGGGAAGGTTCAATACACCCTTCTTATCCAAGGTCTGTGCTTCCACTGCCGCTCGCCCTGATGAGAAGCACCACAGGGCCCAATTGCAGCACCTTCCGCGTTCTTGGGACCCGTCATCTCCACCCACGACTCGGCAGGACATGGTGGTATCTTGGCTTCCGGGGGGGGGGGGGAATAATGTTGTTTTGTGATCCAGGGGTGTCGAGGTTCCTTCCTTGGCACACACAGCGAAACTTCCTCCGGTTGTAATCCATGGGCACCGGAGTGCGAAGCTGTTGAGGGCTTGATGCTTCGGGGAAGACGCAAGGGCTGGAAGTGGTAAAGACCTTACAATCCTCTTTCTCTTAGTATGAGGCATAGCGGCAGCGCTAATAAATTCAATTCAAATATCTTGAGTAAGCCCTCCTAAACAGCCTCACTCCTCTCAGCATGTCGGGCGCCATCTTGGTCATGCCCCGACTGTTTTGTAACTGTGTTTTAAAACCTGTATTTTTACCTTCCAATCAGTACACAATTGGTATTGCAAGTTTTCTCTATAAATGTATGTTCTTTTTGAGAATCTGACTTCAGCCAGCTCTTTGGTCTTATCTGAGTTGCTTTTTAGCAGGAGAGTTTTGGTTGGATAGACTATATCACTTTGTTTTTAGTCAAGAGAAAAGGGTTTTCCACATAAGAGGAAGATCTCTTAGTGAAGAAGAGCTGTGGAGGGACGGGTCACATTTATCTAGTATGATGCAGACATTGGGTTGGAGGAGGGGTAGTTTTTTTTTTTTTAACCTATCAATTAATGTGCGTAAAGTTGATTTGTGTGTTTTTAAAAAAAAAATTCTAACCTCCCTGTTTTACTCAGGGGCGTATCTGCGTGGGGCCACAGGGGCCAGGGCCCCCGCAGATTTCGCCCTGGCCCCCCTCCCGCCGCCAACCCTCCCCCACTAATGTTGTTTACCTTTGCTGGCGGGGGACCCCAACCCCCGCCAGCCGCCAAGGTCTTCGAAGTTCTTGTTCGTCCTCCTCCGTGGCCATGCTGTACCCTGTTGATTCGGAGTCTGTCTGACGTCGCACCATGTTGTACGTGCGTACAACGTGGTGCGACCTCAGACAGACTCTGAATCAGCAGCGTACAGCATGGCCAAGGAGGAGGACGACGAAAAAGAACTTTGAAGACCTCGGCGGGGGTTGGGGTCCCCCGCCAGCTGAAGAATTATTTTTAAAAGCAGGCGGAAGCGGACCTCGGCTGGCGGGGGTTGGGGTCCCCGCCAGCAAAGGTAAACAACGTCAGCGGGGGAGGGTTGGCGGCGGGAGAGGAGGTGGAGAGAGTCGTTGGTGGCAGGGGGGCTCTGGCAATGGCGGGGGGGGGGGGTCGGTGGTGCTGGGGGGGCCAGCTAAATGTGCCCCCCCCTCTGGCCCCCCCCTGCTGCCAGAGTCCAGATACGCCCCTGGTTTTACTAAGCTGTGTTCAATACTGAATGTGCTGTGTCGGCATTAGCATGCAGCAGCCAGCGGGCAGGTGTTTAAACTTTGCATGAGTGGAAGGCACGAGGACAGAAAAGGTCTGAAAAATAGCATGTAAATTTGAAAATCAAATCTCTACACTCTGTTTTCATAGCCTGGCCTCTCTTGACACCTGAGAACTTCTCTCCTTATTTCGGCTAAGAAGTGAGATGCTCTGTGAAGTTCACATGTTCTTTTAGCTGCACATAAACCAGGATTAACCCTTGGGTGGACCAGCCCCATAATAAGGGGCCTTGTATGGCTGTGACTGGAAAGTTAAACTGACAAGGAGGAAACAGCAAGGTATGAAGTGCTGTTCACCGTCTCCTGACTGGAGGGCAATGCATATGGGGTGACGAGAATAGACAGACCTCTTATGCCCACAGTGGCTCTGGTTCCCCATCTCTTTTTCCTTCTCCCCCCCCCCCCCCCTCCCCAACGTTTCTGCCAGTAGCGGATTTACCAGGGTAAAAATGTCCCTTTGGAGCTATTGAATTAACACATCTGAGAGGGCCTCTCCTAAGCACTGGGGCTTTAAACTTTGCCTATTCCTGGCCAGACATAAGAGGGCAATTTTCAGACACACTGTGAGGGGGTTTATATAGAACACTGCCACTGACCCTTAAGAATAGTCCCTCAGTCTGAGCCACGTTAAACCCACTAGTCCAGTCCAGGGAGGAAGTGAGATGGGAGGGATGGAGCTGAAAGGACAGGAATCAGGAAATATAAAAGGCAGGGCCAGAATGGGGTTAAGAAAGCCCAGGGAAGGAAGAAGAACTGAAGCCCCAGCCTACGCCTTTACTGAATGTGTCTAGCTTCTATGACCTGGCAGAGGTAAGCCAATTTTTTTATTTGAAGACTTGTGAGCCTTGTTTCTGAGGTCTGGCTGGAGTTGGACCTGGAAATCCAAAAGATAGAATCTACAAACTGTGTGCTTGGGGCATGGCAGTCAGGCCAGAGACAGTTTTGGGACCTGTTAGCCACAGGCCCCTGCTAGGACTTTTCCTCTGAAGATAAGAGACTCTGCCTTTGTTCCTAGGCCTATGAAGTAACAGGCCTCCTATCTCAGTTAATAAAGCACTTATTCCATGTTTACAACCTTGTCTGGCTGTGTTATTGTGAAGGCCCACCCTCAACCCTCGCTCACAGTATCACACAGACCTATTTAGCAAATGTTTTTTGAATTATCCTCTTGAAACTAAGGTTCCCTTTTCTCTTTCCTGGCTTCTTTCTCGTATCGCAGTGGTTTCCAAAAGTGTCCTGGGGAAACCCCAACCATTCAGTTTTTATGTACTTATTTATTAGGATTTATTTACCGCCTTTGTGAAGGAATTAACTCAAGGCAGTGTACAGTAAGAATAAATCAAACATGATCAATAGACAATTACGACAGTGAAAATATTCAGACAATGGCGTGGAGGGGCATAATTGAATGGGGCGCCCAAGTTTTCCTGAGGGTGTCCTCACAGGACGTCCCTGCGAAGGGGCGGGGAAACCTGTATTATCGAAACAGGATGTGTGGCCATCATTCGTTTCGATAATACGGTCGGGGACGACCACATCTCAACATTTAGGTCGACCTTAGAGATGGTTGTCCCCAGTTTTCAGCGATAATGGAAACCGAGGACGCCCATCTCAAAAACGACCAAATCCAACTCATTTGGTTGTGGGAGGAGCCAGCGTTCATAGTGCACTGGGCCCCCTGACATGCCAGGACATGAACCAGGCACCCTAGGGGGCACTGCAGTGGACTAACTGATGCACTAACTGAACGGAAAAAGCCCTTCCCTTAGCGATTCGGAAAGGAACGGCCATGCATGAAGGAAATAGCATGCAAATGAGCTGCTCACTGTTAGCTCATTTGCACATGATTTCCTTCCTAAGGAGGGGAAGCCAGTGCAGAGAAGCCAAGCATTATGCGTGGCTGCTCTGCGCATGCCAAAGACAGCTTCATACATGCAGACAAGCTGCATGTATAATAGCCGTCTACAACCTTAAATAAATTGCCATCTACAACCTTAGAAAAATACAAGTTCAGGTGAAAACGTCCAAGTGCTCGTCAGGGACTTTTTTTTTTTTTTTAAAGAGTATGGGTGAAGGACATTCTTCGTTATGCCTCCATCCCTGCAACGGCAGTTGAGAATGTCCTTCGCTATTCCTCCGTCCCTGTGATGGCAGTTGAGGACGTCCAAAATGTGGATGTTTCTGTGCGAAAGACGTCCATGCCTGCTATGCCTCCAACACCCCCTTTATTTATTTGGATTTTGGATCACAAGTAGCAGCAGTGGGATTTGAACCGGCCACCTCTGGATTGTAAGACCAGTGCTCTAACCACTAGGCCATTCCTCCACTCCATTCCCTTGAAATTTGGCCGTCCCTGTAGGGGGGGGGGGGCAGTTCAGGACATCCATAATGTTTGAAAGGAGGACATCCATGCCTTCGCTATGCCTCCACTGACACACACATACCTCCCTTCCCAGGGACCTGCATACTGCTGCAATGGACCTGAGTATGACATTTCAGGCTGGCAAAAAAAGTTTTTAAAGTTGTTTTTTTCAGGGTGGGAGGGGGTTAGTCACCACTGGGGGAGTCAGGGGCGGTCATCCCAGATTCCATCTGGTGGTCATCTGGTCAGTTCGGGCACCTTTTTGAGGCTTGGTCGTAAGAAAAAATGGACCATGTGAAGTCGGCCAAGTGCTCATCAGGGACGCCCTTCTTTTTTTCTTTATCGCTCGAGGATGCCCATCTGTTAGGCACGCCCCAGTCCCGCCTCCGACACGCCCCTGGGAACTTTGGTTGTCCCTGTGACGGGAAGCAGTTGGGGACGTCCAAAATCGACTTTTGATTATGCCGATTTGGGCGACCCTGAGAGGACACCCATCTCCCGATTTGTGTCGAAAGATGGGCGCACTTCTCTTTCGAAAATAAGCCTGAAAGTAACCACATAAATTTAGGACAGCAAATCAGCTGTCCTAACTTTATGCACTAAGTTACCCGGCACCGGTCTGCGTATTGGCTGGTACTCGGTTAACTTCCAGGTTGGCGGACGTACCTGCGTATTAAATGGCAGGAGATGTGCATGCCCTGGTTTTGAATATCTGGGGGGGGGGGGGGGGGGGGGGGGTAGCCTGTAGTTGGAAGCAGTATATCAGCCACTTACCGCTGCAGGATGAAATTGAGCCCAAAATGTGCAAAAAAAAAAAAAATACAATGGTATCATTAGATTATAGAAAGGGAAAATGCTATGTATTGTGATAAATTTGTTTGTGTGGTTAGGCTGAAGTAGTAGAGACATGTCTATAGTATCTGTTTGCTTTCATCATACTAATCCATTAAAGGGAATCTGCATGCAAAATCTGAGTTAGGAACATAGCCAAAGAGCTGACTCATCTGGGTAATGGCCTTAGTTGCCCACTAAAAAGATTGTTCATTGTCAAAGCTCACAGAACATTTGCAGACTAGAGGAGAAAAAAGTACCTGTGTTTTGTTTTATGCTGCTCCCTATCTGTCCAGCAAACAGATGATATACCATCAGATAGCTTATTTGTAAAAGAAATGGTGTTGTGCTCAGTTGACCTTTATACAAGGGATAGTCAATAAGGTGAATTTAAGTACGACATCAAAGCAGTAAAAAAAATAATCACCTTATTGCAGTGGTACCCAAACCTGGTCCTGGAGGCATCCCAGCCAGTCAGGATTTCAGAATATCCACAATGAATATTAATTTGAGAGATTTGTATGCACTACCTCCACTGTATGCAAATCTCTTTTTCATGAATATTCATTGTGGGTATCATGACTTAAAGAAAAATAAATATATATTACAGAACTTGAAAATGTTGGCACATTTAGACTGACTCTGGACTTCTGTATGAAGGTAGCTCTGCTCTTATTATTTAATATCTTTCTTCTATATAGTAACAATGAACAATATTAAATGCATTTTTATAATATTCCACTGCGTTCCACAAGACAAAAGGAGCAAGTTCCCACGAACAATCTTTCTCTTTTGATCTAGGTACAAGAAAAAAAATTTTTTTAATGTGCCCAGATTTCAACCTAATTCATGTTTAATGTTTGATATAAATGCCTTAAATAAATAGATAGAAACTGAATGTTAAGCACCTGATTCTCATATGATGTCTGTTTTAATGGCCCTTTACCAGGATTTAAAAAATCTTTGCACAAATATAACACGTTAGTGTGTCCCTATAACCAGCCCCTCCAAATGACACACTGATTGTGATTTATAACAAATTACTACTCCACCTATGACAAGTTATTCCATTATTATACTTCCGCTGTGTACATCAGTATGCTGCACAAGCTGGCTTGTTTTAAAATATAAGTGAGATTAAAGACCAACCATGACGACAATGTCAATTAAGCAGCTCATAGGTTTGTTTGCTTTGTTTTGAGCGTATGCAGAATGACGGCTGTGTGGGGAAGGGGAAACGTAGACTAACCTAAGTGGCTTCAACCTTTTGAGGTCATGCCATCTCCTTTTCTCAGTCAAACCTCCTCAAGTGACAATTTGCTTTTGGAGGACCATGGGATAGAAGAGAGGAGGGGAGATACTTTTGAACATGTGTAAGCCTGGGGCTGGAGAGAGAGAGGTACACTGAGCTGCCGGATTCAAGGGGGGGGGGGGGGGGGGAAAGGGGAGAAGGGAGGGATAGTTGCCAAACTGGAGGCAGGGAGACTGAAGGCAGAAAAAAAAACCCTGCTTTTCTGATGCCAGTTTTAATGCTCTGCCAGCGGCCGGCCTGACCATTTAAAAACCATCCAGTCTGGCTGAAAATTGGCTAGTTGGCAACCCTAATGCCTATTAAAAAAAACAGCATGAGCAGTTTAGTGTTACTCTATTTAGTTTTTCCTTGAGGGTCACATTAACCCCAGTCCAATATGAGAATTAAATTATAGACATTTCCTGAGCTCTTGCTAAACAGTATTGATGGCAAGCATACTACCCTATACTGAGGTTGTGCTAATCCCTCATTTGCATATGATGTTCCTTTATTTGTATATGTGGGCTCACATATTATTTTTGCATACTCATGCTAACATCTAGCTCCTGTGTAGCATGCATGATGAGGTCTTCCTGTATATCTCTGTTTTTAACGTGCACAAAAAGACCTTAAAAGTGCAGCCTGAATTTCACTGCATAGGCTTTCAGTAGGTTGTGATACCTTTTAAAAGATAAGCCAAACCAGTGGAGAAAACACCCATGGCTCATGAAATTCATTCCAACCCCTGTGTATCCACTTATATATCTGTTTTGTTTTTGTTTATCTCTAACTTGTAGGGGCCAAGCATTTTGAATGAAGCCATTCCCGAGCATTCTGTTAGTAGAAGCCAACTGAATTTTGGTTTTGGTGCCGAAATTGACTCAAAGCCTGTTTTCGGCTTGTTGTGAGTCTCTCTGAAAAATGCCTTTGGAATTTGTCAGTTTTGAGTGAAACCTGTCACTTATTTTTAGCATTAGCTGAGCATCCCCCCCCCCCCCCCCCCCCACCCACACACTTGAACAGGAGTAGCCAACCTAATTCCCTCCCCTTGAACTGGAGTAGCCTCCCATTCCCCGTCACCCACCCATAGGCCTCCTTCTGGTTGACCTTATAATCCCTGGTAGTCTAGGGCTGTAGTCAGGGCAGTAATCCCCAGCTGCTCCTTCCCATGCTGACTGTACTTTTCAAAATGGCTGCCATAACCGCTCACAAGAGCTGGTAGGAAAGATAATGGCAAGCTATGAGATGGAGATTCCTTTTGTCAGAAAACCAGCGTGTTTAAATTTAAAGCCAACTTGCTTACTGTCAACCAATTTGAAATGTAATTCATAATGGATTCCAACTGAGTAGGAAGCTTTGATGTGTCATTAACCAGGATCATCACTTGTAATTATCTGCATAAAATCTGTAGGATTCAACGATCACATCAAAACAGTTAATGGCTATGAGTAGATATGAAAAAGCAAACCTTATGAGGTGTACAAGCAGACTTAAGACTTCAATTGAATTACTTGATAGTAACATTATAGTCAAAAAGACCTAGCCATGCAAGCTTGATGATTAGCGTCAGACAGCAAAATACCATGATCTGTTGTATCGAACACAGCTAACAAATCAAACAGGAGTAAAATCATGTGCTGACCACAGTGCGCCTGATAGTGGAAGGAATCCAGCAGTGAGACCAATAAGATCTCAATGCCACAGCAATTGTAAAATTCAAATTGATATTTATCCAAAAAATAGTCTTCAGCTGTTCTTTAAACCTCCACAAGACTTTTATTGTTCCAAAGTTTTTGATAGAGCAGGCAAATTATTGACAAGTTTTAATCAGCTTTGGTTGCATGGAACTCCATTTTTAAAACAGGACTGTCCATTGTTTTAAAGAATACATTGCATGTTTAAATCACTGTGCCACTGTACCAAGACAACAAATATTGCTGAGCTTTTCTGCCACTAGGAGGCCATTCATATAGTAACCAGTAGCAAACTAAGATTCCGTTACTGGGTGTTACCATACACAACAAGCATTAAGGAAATTATACAATTCAGTCACTAAAGGCTCATTTTCTAAAGAGATGGACATTCATCTTTTGACAAATCAGAACATGGACGGCCATCTCCCAGAGACGTCCAAACCGGTATAATCGAAACCCGATTTTGGATGTCTCCAGCTGCAGTCTGTCGCAAGGATGTCCAAATCTTAAGGGAGCGTAGTGGAGGCATGGTGAAGGCGGGACTTTAAAGCATTAATTACATCAAGCTGCCTGCTCGTTGCTCCACTACCTATCTTTTCTTTCTCTCTCTCTCTCTCTCTCTTTACCCCCCCCCCCCCCCCCCCCCCCCGGTGCTTATGTAGCTCTTCTTTCCTACCACCTCACATTCTCCGGCATTTCATTCTCCCTTCCATCATGGCCCTCTGAACTTGTCTGTACAAACAGCAGCAATAAGCACATTTTTCTACACTAAAAACTGAATAAATACACTGGATACATTACAGATGGCCAAATTTCGGTGAGAATATCCTGTTTCCTGATGGGTTCATCTTAAATGATGTTGTAATCTGCCTTGGGAAACCTGGTGTTATAAAGATGATGGAATGTATTGAAATTAAATGGAAGTAGAATTACACTCTCCTTTCATTGTGGCACATGGAATCACATCTTCTTCTGTTTTGTAGAAGTTTACCTTTTAGATACACAAATTGATTCTGTTGTTTGAGCATGTTTCATAGTAACATAGTAGATGACGGCAGAAAAAGACCTGCACGGTCCATCCAGTCTGCCCAACAAGATAAACTCATATGTGCTACTTTTTGTGTATACCCTACCTTGATTTGTACCTGTCCTCTTCAGGGCACAGACCGTATAAGTCTGCCCAGCACTATCCCCGCCTCCCAACCACCAGTCCCGCCTCCCACCACCAGCTCTGGCACAGACCGTATAAGTCTGCCTAACACTATCCCCGCCTCCCAACCATCAGCCCCTCCTCCCACCACCGACTCTGGCACAGACCGTATAAGTCTGCCCAACACTATCCCCGCCTCCAAACCATCGGCCCCGCCTCCCACCACCAGCTCTGCCACCCAATCTCGGCTAAGCTCCTGAGGATCCATTCCTTCTGAATAGGATTCCTTTATGTTTATCCCACGGATGTTTGAATTCCGTTACCTTTTTCTTTTCCACCATCTCCCGCGGGAGGACATTCCAAGCATCCACTACTCTCTCCGTGAAAAAATACTTCCTGACATTTTTCTTGAGTCTGCCCCCCTTCAATCTCATTTCTTGCCCTCTAGTTCTACCGCCTTCCTATCTCCGGAAAAGGTTCGTTTGCGGATTAATACCTTTCAAATATTTGAACGTCTGTATCATATCACCCCTGTTTCTCCTTTCCTCCATGGTATACATGTTCAGGTCAACAAGTCTCTCCTCATATGTCTTGTAACAAGTGGGACAAGTGGTTTATAAGTCAAAATAATAAAAATATTTTCCATCAAAAAGATCTCTCATTTGTTGAAACATAATTAAATGGGCTATAAGCCTCTAATGCAGTCCATTGGTTTTCTTGTATTTTGTTCTTGTGATGGCTTATACTGTGCCAAAGCTGGAAATACAGTGAGACAGAATAATAGAATTCAGTAACATCCAAAACTTATTTTTTATGTTTTAATTATCTTTATTAAAAGCAAAACATTTTGGTTGATAAGCTTCATGCAGAACAAGAAAAAACAGTAAACCATCCAACATGGTACAATAAAAACTTTTACAGAGAGCATACCCCAAGAACCCTTCCCCTCCCTCCCTATAAGCCCACCTGCCTGTTTCCACCCACCAAAATAACACAGCAGATGTACAGATCAGTAGGACTCAAAGCATTTCATAACAAGCACTGCCTCCACTGTATGCAGATCTGGTATGAATATTCATTGTCAATGTCCTGACAAACCTGACTGCCTTGGGTAATTCCAGGACCAGGTCATCCTCACTACCATAAGATGCAGACATGGTTGTATAATTTACATTTTAATTTTATTTGTATTTGGGTAATAACTGAGAAAATGCTATTGAAAATTATATTACAAAGCATGAAGTTGACTTGGTTAACTTCTGTATGTCAACCAGTAGTAAATAATAATAAACAATATTAAGTGCATTTTTATAATATACCACTGCATTCTTCAAAACAGAAGGAGCAAGTTCCCACAAACCATTTTTCTCTTTTGACCTAGGCATAGGAGAAAAAAAAAAGCTTTCAAATGCTCCCTGGTTTCAACCGAATACATGTGAAATGTGGGATATGAATGTCATAAATAAATAAATAGGTAGAAACTCTGAAGGTTGAGTGTCTGTTTTAGTGGCCCATTACCAGGAAAGAAAAATCTCTGCACAAATAGAATACGTGCTAGGGTGTCCCTGTAACCAGCCCCTCCAACTGACCACTGATTAAGATTTATAACAAATTACTACTCTACCTGTGAAAAGTTATTGCGTTATTATACGTCCTCTGTGTACATCCGTATGTTGCACAAGCTGGCATGTTTGAAAATATGTGAAATTAAATAAAAATGCTACCAACAATAAAGAATGACAAGGTGGATGCAGCAGCTCATAGGTTTGCTTGCTTTATTTTGAATGAACGGGGATGACGGCTGCACTGAGAAGGGGAAACTTAGATTGACCTAATTGGTTTCAGCGTTCTGACGTCACTTCATCTCCTGTTTATTAAACCTCCTTGCCGTTTTCTCTGTCAAAACTTCTATTTCCTGTGGCTGGGCACTAGAGGGAAGGCTCTTGCTAGAGAGGAGTAGCCATTTTGAGAATAGAGCTAACATGGGCAGGAGCGAGTGGGGATCACACCTTCCCTGAGTACACCATTAGATTGCAAGGGACTGTAAGGTAGTCTGGAGGGAGGGGAGCTACTCTGCATTCTTTTTTTTGTTCTTCTTTTTCTTTCTGTAATGTGATTGCAAGTAATGCAGTTATGAGCTTGCATAGTACTTTAAAAGGTAAATACAGTGCTCCAAATAAATGCTTTTGATAACAAAAGTTTAGCAGCCATTTTAAATTTGGGATGACGCTCTTTAGGAATTAGCCTCTCTGTGGAGATACATCAGCCGTCACTCCAAACATGGCGCAGAGTCAGCCGTTGTAAAAGCACTGAAACTTGAGGTCCATGTGTATAGAGGCAAATTTGCTTGGAGGTAAAATATGAACTTTCCATTATTAATTTATTATATATATATTTTGGCTTGGATACTATGTACGTGATTCTAAAGAATTTTCAGGCGCTGTTGGGTATGATGAAAATGCAGCGTTTTAATCAAATAATCAAACTTGCAACGTGCAGAAGCTAGATTCTATGAGAGAGGAACCTGAAAATTGTTTTTTTTTTCAGCACAAGTACTAGTCAGCTTATAGTGTTAGTAGGGAAATATTGCAATGAAATGAAACTTGTATATTATAACATAGGTTGAGAAATGTATTGCTCTTGATTTGTAATTTTTCAGAGCATATAGTTCTCGTATTCAGTAACATCAGTGGGCTTTTTTTATTCTGGATTGTGCATCAGGCTGATTATAATATCCTCAGTGCAGACCAGTATATGGACTCCTTTACCCTATTTTAGGAAGAATCAATATCGTGCTTGTCTTTAATCAGTTTTATAACTAAATACAAAACAGGGAAACATCAGTGCTACTTTCTCTTGTGCACAGTTAGGGTAAGCTTAAAAAGCTGGTAATCATGATTTGTACACGTTCTCACAAAGGTCCTATCTTGGAGGATATTTAACTGCATCTGCATTGACTTGGGAACCTAAACGTGCCAGACTTGTTAAAATGGCTCTCCCAGTTGTCAGCCTGTGCTTGTAATGGAGCAGCTGTCCACTGGAGGGATTAAGGGATGACGTCTCCTTATTCTCCCAGTATCTGCCGTCCTCCAGTGAAAGTGAAACCGAAAGGGGATACCAAGCTCTATAACAGCTTCAGGTATTATAAATATTTTTAACAAGGCAGGAAGTGTGAGGAGTAGCCTAGTCATTAGTGCAGTGGCCTGTAAACCAAGGGAACCAGGTTCAAATCCCACTTTTTAAATTTTATTTTATTGTAATTGGGAGCTCTTCAGAAGCAGAGAAACATCTACTGCCACCCAAATTGTGGCAACACTGCATACTACAAATCCCAGCGCAAGCAGTTGCTTCCCATGTCTGCCTCAATAGCAGACTATGGACTTTTCCTCCAGGAACTTAAAAAAAACAGGTTTGGACAAATTCCTGGAGGAAAAGGCCATATACTGCTATTGAGGCAGACATGGGAAGGAACTGCTTGCCCTGGGATTTGTAGTATACAGTGTTGCCACGATTTGGGTTTCTGCCAGGTTTGGAAAACAGGATACTGAGCTAGATGGACCATTGGTCTGACCCAGTATGGCTACTCTTATGTTCTTATGTACTGTACCTAAATATAAACTGCCTGCAAGCCAGCTATAGAAGTTGTATACGTTCAGCTAGAATGGGTATGTTGCTGTTTCTGGAGGGCTCAGTTACAAAATAAAAGTTAAAAGTCGAATTTTTAACCTGAGTCCCTTGGTTCAGTCTGCTGCAGTAACAACTAGGCTGCCTCTCTGCTCTGCATGGACTTGTGTGTGGCCATTTAGAATGCTGTCATACAGACGTCTGTATCCCTTGTTTTTTTCCCCTGTTCATAATTTGGATGTTCCAGTTTAAATGGACATCCATGCTGGACGTTTCCAGTGGATGGAAGTCCATCTCCCTTGGGTCCCTGTTTACTTATCAGTGCTTAGGGACTATAAGGGCGACTCTAGCATTTAGCGCATGCTAATTTTAGTAAACAGGGCCCTTATTTTGTAACGGGAAATCGCTCATTTCCTGTTTGAAAAAACATGCAGGATTGATGTCCGTTTGGGTCGTTCTGACTTGGATGTCCTTTCAAAAATGCCCCTGTACGGGCTATACCATTAGCTGTTCTGTATAATTGCTTGCTCTTTAGGTTCCAAAACTAATTTCAGTTCAATTCCAACCAACATGATGATATGAGTAGAAAATTCAATTGTTTATTGTTGCAACTTCCAGTATATATTCTCAACTTGTGCAAACGTTCTTCAATATATAAAGACGTTTTAAAACCTTTCAATTGTAATCCTTTAACCACATTCTTCATCACATTTTGCACTGCACGGATGCCGCCACCAACATATGACATGTTTCGCAAATTGCACATTTTAGTGGATTGAAGAATGGTTCTACCCTACAGCAGAACACCCAGTCCAACCCAACACATTTTACAAAGCTTTGACCTAGAAACCCCTAAATTGGCTTTTCATATAATTCACCTCATCTTTAGTATTGATTTTGGAAGCAATAGAACAGAATTAGACATCCTGTATGCCATATACCATAGTGGATTTTTTTTCCTAAATAGTTGTATACATTCAGAGTAAAAGCTTCTATACTCAACTGCTGGAAGTGATGACAGTGAACTTTTGACCAGAGGAGTAGTGTACTATCTCAGCGCATGCTAATGGAGTGGAGGAGTAGCCTAATGGTTAGAGCACCAGTCTTGACATCCAGAGGTGGCCAGTTCAAATCCCATTGCTGCTTCTTGTGATCTTCGGCAAGTCACTTAACCCTCCATTGCCTCAGGTACAAACTTAGATTGTGAGCCCTCCTGGGACAGAGAAATATCCAGTGTACCTGGCAACTTGGCTGTGCAGGCTTCTGTTTCTGTGAGTCTGATACGTGCAGGACGTCAGACTCACAGAACCAGAAGCCTGCGCTTGCAGCTCAGCAACGATTCTGGAATCCTAAAGAGTGACAAGATTCCATGCAGAATCTCAAAGAGTAGCAACATTCCATGTAGAAGCCTAAAGAATAACAAGTGGAGAAGTGGCCTAGTGGTTAGAGCACAAGTCTTGCAATCCAGAGGTGGCCGGGTCAAATCCCATTGCTGCTCCTTGTGATCTTTGACAAGTCACTTAACCCTCCATTGCCTCAGGTACAAACTCACCTTGAAAATTTGTAGCAACAGTAGTAGCACTGGCTTTAACACTAGGGCAGGTCATAACCTACCTTGGCACAGATACACACAAATCAAAAATAACTTTAGCCCTTTGACATTGTGATTTTATTCAAATATCAATCTGCATGGTGCCGCAAACAGGCAAATTATTAGAATAATTATAGAGACAGCTTCGTTTATAGAAAGGCAACTTATGTATTAAAGGCCCCACAAAGGTTAAATAATATTTTCCCTTTAAGAGTAATTACAGTAATTAGAAGGTAACAACAAAACATTTTAAAGTGTCAAAATACATATTTAAAAGCTAAATTAGCACAGTAGAACAACATAGCTTCAAGTGACAGAGACTGGATAACCCATAATGGAAACATCTGCTATCATTTTTCAGGTATAGAGCCAAGTAAGTACCTCTTAATTTTGTTGAGGGTGGAAAAAAATTTTTTTTGCTTTCAGAATGATGCAGCACTCTCATTACGATCTGGAATGCCAAGGTGCTGGGCTGCAGAGAAAAGCTTGGTTGATTATGATTACACTCTATGTAAAGCTGAAGAAATAAGAATGGTCAATATATCCCTTCATCAAACTTATCAAATGATTCTTTATTGCTGGGAGGAAAAGACCTCAGATGTCCTTTGCTAGGCGGCAAGCTTACAAGCTTAATGCCAGCTTATCTTGGACTGTTATCATATCATTGGTCAAAAAACCTCCAGTGCTCCACTCACAGTCATTCAAATTATCTTATTTTTTTATTATTTTTCATGATCAATGTTTGAAATTTTCATTTTAAATACCAGCACCTAACTGTACTTCAAATCAAACATTAGGTGTACTATTGCTTAAATTATAGCATTTAGCTTCAAAGTCTTGCCCCAACGGGGCTTTCCGTTTCACTCTCACGACGAGCTTCTTCAGGGGACTAAGTGCTAAGATTAGTGCTACACCACCATACGGCCAGAGGAACACCATCTTATCTTAGGAGAGAGGCGTAGCACTAATCTTAGCACTTAGTCCCCTGAAGAAGCTCATTGTGAGAGTGAAACAGAGAGCCCTGTTGGGACAAGATTTTGAAGCTAAGTGCTATAATTTAAGCAATAGTACACCTAATGTTTGATTTGAAGTACCGTTAGATGCTGGTATTTAAAATGAAAATTTCAAAAATTTGTAATAAAAAAATAAGATAATTTGAATGATTGTGGGAGGAGCACTGGAGGTTTTTTGACCAATGCTATGACAATAGTCCAAGACAAACTGGCATTAAGCTTGTAAGCTTGTTGACTAGCAAAATACATCTGAGGTCTTTTCTTCCCAGTAATAAGACATTATAGGTTTGATGCAGGGATATATTGTCCATTCTGATTTCTTCAGCTTTACATAGAGTCCTACAGAGTGAATATCGCTGGAGTAAGTCTGTTGAGTTCTAATAATTGATTATGATTACAGACATTTTACCATAAAATCAGCATATATAATTTTTTTCCCAAGGGACCTATACAAGGTAGTAATATAGAGTGCACCCTTCACGCACACATGTGCGCAATTTAAAACTTAATAAAAATGGATTGTTATTTGAAAAGGCTGAAAACTCAGGGCCCGATATTCATAAAATGCTGAGCTCATAAATCTATATTCCTAAATTAATCTCCTAAATTTGTGCCCTATTTTCAGACAGGATGAATTTTCAGCTGAAAAGTTATTGCTACTAATTTAGGAGCTTAAAAGTTTTGCTCATAAATTTAGGTCTGCCGTTCTGCCTAAATTTATGAGTGTGATTTATGAGCCTAGTGCTGAAAATTGGTACTAGGCTGCTAACATCTTTTCCCCACCCTAAATCTGTCTTTGTTGCCACTTATTCTTTTTATGCTCTTAAATTTATAACAGTAAAAAATTATGCACTTAGCCATAGTAAATTTTCAAAGAGGCCAGTTTATGAGCATAACTGTCGAAGTTAGCATAAATCCGTTGAATATTGGGCCCTTAGTTATTAATCCCTAGAACCTAGTATCAGGGAATTCAAGCACACTCTTGATCTGGAATATAAAATCTAGAAATGCAAAGAAAGCAAAGTTAAAGCGTCATAGGATAAAGAATACATTTGTCCTTAGGATTAGAGATTCAAACAGTATTTAGATAAAGCATAACTGGCATTAAATTTGTTTTGCAGATTAATAACTAAGTGTAAAATATGATATAGTTAGATTATCTGACCCCCAAAATACCCAGATACAAAACCCATTCACTTATTACAGGAGCTTAACAACAAGATAGCCATATAGTGAAGCAATTCGGTAGTGTGTATTAAAGAGCAAATGTTGGAGTCAGCATCAGAGTTGATGTCTGAGAGGCTGTACTGTTGAGAGCTTGAGAGAGTGCAGCTCCTGAGGAGGCTGGAGGGTGAAACGGGGGCTCCTGTAGAGCATATGTATAAATCTAAGTACTATAGAGTCAATTATGTTGAGCTGTGATGAAACTTCTTTCTAAGATTTATTCATGCAAGTATGTGGATTTTATTTTTTATACACTGTCCAAGTACAATGTGGACTGAATTCTATAAATAGTGCCTAAAATCTGGGCGCCAAAAAAAGCACTTGGGTGCTGTTTATAGAGTAGTGATGATTAGCACCGGAAACCACGACTACTTTTAGGTGTGGCTATTTACATAAACGAAATGTAGCAATGGAAAGGCCTGTCTCCCTGTCTGCTTGCTCCTGCTGGGTAGTGAGAAGAGTTGCATTTCTCTCTGCCCTGAGGTATGTTAGATATCTTTTTGTTTAGCTGAAGTACCTGTTCTTCATTTCATTTGTTAGTTTTGGAATTGTACTCTCTTAATTTTCAAAGAACTTACAACAGTTTTAGATGAAAATTGACAATAGTTTTCACAAGAAATATAGGATCTGTTTGTAAGCTGAATAATGAAGTATCTTCAGCTGTTTTTTTTTTTTGGCCACAGATCGCAGATATACGCATAATGTAATTGGCTAAATTGGTGATAACAAAGCACTAATTACTGATTATCTGTGCCCCTTGTTCTATAACCTGTGCGCCTAATTTATAATTTATTCTGTGCTCAACTCCAGAGTGGCTTGACCAAGGGAGGGGCAGAGGTGGGTCATGGGGATTCCCAGGATTTAGGCGCAGAGTTATAAACAAAACTACTTCCATTTTCATGCTTAACGATGCCAGCGTTCACTTCAACCTTTGGCAGGCATAAACGCTGGTGCCTAAAGTTAGGTATGAAAATGACTTAAGCTAGTATTCTATAAAGACAGCTTCGTGTGGATCTGCCTTTATAGAATTTGTGCTTAGCATGCATCATCCTGGCACCTAACTTCAGGCGCCCTATACAGAATTCCCTTCTGTATATTTGCGTTTTGATTAGTAGATTTAGGGGGCTCATTTTCAAAGCACTTACTTACAAAGTTCCATTGGTTACTATGGGGCTCATTTTCGAAAGAGAAAACATCCAAAAAGTGTAGTAAAACAGAATTTGGATGAATTTCTTCTCAAAACGTCCAAATGGGTATTTTTGAAACCTATTTTGCTGACCTTTATCTCTGCAGTTCATCCAAATCACAAGGAGATGTGTCTGGGGCATTTCAGGGGCCAGATTAGGGCGGGCTTAGGGCGTTCCTAACACGTGGCTGTTTTATAGCCATAATGAAACAAAACGAAAATGTCTAGGGCTAAAACTTTCAACATTTAGATCTAGACTTCTTTTTAGAATGAATAAGGCACAAAAAGGTGTCCTAAATGACCCGATGACCACTGGAGGGAATCGGGGATAAATCCCCCCCCTTTACTCTCCCAGTGGTCATTGACCCCCGCTCACCCACCTTCAGAGATTTCAGTAAAAATAGCAGTTACCAGCCTCTGACAGCTTCCGATGTTATAGCCAGTTCTATTAGAGCAGCATGCAGGTCCCTAGAATAGTGGTCGGTATAGTGCACTGTAAAGAAGGGGGGGGGGGGGTGACCCAGGCTCACATCTCACACTTGCTAATTACATAAACAGCAATTCTAAAAATAAGTGTAGATAAAAATAACAATGACAAATTTTACCTATGTAAAAAAAGCATTGACAGCCAGTTAGGCAATTTGTTATCTATAAGACAACAAATAGGCATAAACAAATCAAATCATTAATGAACGGAAGCAATAAACCAACTAAATACCAAGTATGCAAATAAAATAAAAATCAAGGGCACTATATAATCACATTTGCATACTTGATATTTAGTTGGTTTATTGCTTCCGTTCATTAATGATTTGATTTGTTTACACCTATTTGACTTATTTATAACAAATTGCCTAATTGGCTGATGCTTTTTTATATATACTTTTTATATATGTTTTCGCCACTGGTTATTCATCGTTGTTGTTTTTGGCTACATTTGTTTTTAGAATGATTATTTTTTTATCAGCAAGTTTTTATATGTGTATTGAAACCCGTTTTATTTGTGCTTGCATGTAGTTATAGTGACTCCCGAAGCAGGCGTTCCATGCTGAAACACGGTTCTGTGTTAAGTCCTTGATTAGACTGATGCCTTAATGAAGACTGTCCTCTGGCTCTCTCTAGATCCTTTTTTTGACTCCGTTTAGAAGGTCAATTGCACTACCCTACTCAGTTTGCTTTCTTTGCCTAAGTACTGTGTAAGTTAAGCAGGTATTTTCAAACTAGCAAGTACTTGCGAGGGGGATGTATTTCCACTATTCATGATGTATTGTAAGCCACATTGAGCCTGCAAAGAGGTGGGAAAATGTGGGATACAAATGCAATAAATAAAAATAAATAAAATGTACCAGGGGCGTAGCCAGACTTCGGCGGGAGGGGGGTCCAGAGTCCGAGGTGAGGGGGCACATTTTAGCCCCCCCCCCTCGCCATTGCTGACCCTGCCCCCTGCCGACGAACCCCTCCTGCCGCCACCTACCTTTGCTGGCGGGGGACCCCAATCCCCGCCAGCCGAGGTCCTCTTCTTCCCAATCCCGCGCAAGGCTTTGTTCTAGTCTGATGACATCAGACTCACAGAAACAGAACGAAGCCATCTTGCAAGGCTTCGTTCTGTTTCTGTGAGTCTGACGTCCTGCACACCGTGCACGGGATTGGGAAGAAGAGGACCTCTGCTGGCAGAACATAGATGGGGCTCCCATTTATGCGCATACTTAAATAGGCACCCGCATTTGCACAAGCTCTATGACTGGCATAAGTGCAAGTAACTAAATGTTAGGCACATTAGTTCCCAGTTACACTAGTGTTCTATAAAGGAAAGAGGGTGCCTACTTCCTTCATAGAATAGGCTCCTATTGCACACTGCCCATATAATTGGAAGCACCGTTCATGTGATGGGACCTATTTACTAATATTGTGTGTTAATGGCATATGCTAATGTGGTAGCACACTTTGATATCTCTAGCCCTTAGATTTCCCTAAATGCAATTTTTTTTGGCTGAGCAGCTGCAAAAATGTACAGGTATGTAAATGAAGAAGGTAGCATTGATTTCCAGTGCTAGGCTTGTATTTGTCGGTGGCTGAATATGAAGCTTAAATGTAGGTGCCTTGGGGGGTCCTTTTATTAAGGTGCGCTGAAAATGGCCTGCAGTAGTGTAGACGTGTGTTTTGGGCGCGCGCACAGAATAATTTTTTAGCGCATCTGTAAAAAAAATGCCATTTTAAAATGTTTGCTGAAAAATGGACGTGCGGCAAAACGAAAATTGCCGTGCATCCATTTTGGGTCTGAGACCTTACCGCCAGCCATTGACCTAGCGGTAACCGGGCGGTAATGATCTACGTGCGGCGGAAAATTAAAAAAACATTTTTTTGAACGCGCGCCAAAAATGAAATTACCGCAAGGGCCACACGGTAGCCGGGTGGTAACTTTGAATTTGCATGCATTGGGCACGCATAGGCATTAGTAAAAGGGCCCCTTAGTTCTGTGCTTCTAAAATTAGGCACCTATTTTTAGCCTAAAACTTAAACCCCCTAAGTTTAGCTGAAAGTTTTTTTTCTGACTTTAGATGGCAATGTGGTCAGCTGTTTTTGAACACTAGCCTTTTATGCTACCACTAATATGTTTCAAATCATTTCTACAGACTACATAGAGAATAGTTCATAAAGAGTTTTATTATTAAATCACTGAAGTCCAGCATTTAACAGTTTGTGATTTGTTCTTTCTAGGTAACATTTCAGTAAGTTCAGCTACATCCGATGGGGGAATATTTACAAGTGACTGTCCTACAGCTGTGCAGCAAGGGAAGGTTTTCCTAGGTTCTCTGACACCAAGTACTGTGCTATATACCGTTCCAAATTCAGGTCAGGCAGTAGGATCAATTAAGCAAGAAGGACTGGAAGGAAGCCTGGTATTTTCTCATTTAATGCCGCTCAATCATAGTACACAGCTAAATGCTAACTTATCTTCTGACAGTAACCTGCAGTCCCTGACCACCTCATTAGTCAACGGAACTCCACCACATAATTTTTCTCTTCCTTCCCCTGCTGTGCTAAATCCTTCAGGAGAGCTGAACTCTCTGACTGGGACCCCATCGATGACAACCGATGAGTCCATGGTGGCTCCCATAATCAGCACATCCACTGTGATTTCTCTCGGTAACACCAGCTATGGCACTCTACAGAATTGTTCCTTTCTCCCTAACCAGGACACGTTGACAGCTTCTGTAGTGCCGGCACTTAGAGAAGTCATTTCTGCAGCAGGAGATAGCATGAACACCACTTCCGCTCAAGTTCATCAGGATTTTATCAGACAACACACGTTGGTGTTGCAGTCGGTATCTAACATAAAAGAGAATTTTGTAGCTGGTTCACAGAGGAAGTCAAACAGCAATGTAACGATGTTGGATTCCAAATCGGACTATTCAGGAGGTAATATAGCTGGCACAGCCTGTGAAGAGCTTGAAACGGACAGAAAAGAACTTGCCAAACTCCAGGATGACCAGATGGATGAAGAGATACAAAACCTATAAGGAAAAGATAATGGCTGCTGTTGATAAAAGGAACCCGAATTGGGCCTTTTTGACTAGAGAGAGTTTTGAACACCTTTTGAGGATTGAAGACTGATGGTATTACAGTGCATTGGGATCTACAGTACTGAAACCTCTTATGGCTTTGTGTGTTTTGCATGCAGTAAGTTCATTTCGTCAAATGGGGTGTGTGTGGTTGTGGGGAACAGACTGAGGAGTACTGAACAAAAGTTTAATGATCTGACTCACCAGTATAAACCTAATAGGTTTTAGCAAAATTAGTATACACTAAGCAATGAACACTCGCAGTTCTTTCTTATATGAGAAAGTTTAAATAAAGAGATGCAAGAACTGTCAAAACTAAATGGTAATACTTTAGCCAGGACTTCCCAACCCTGTCCTGGTGATCCCACAGCCAGCCGGACATTCAGCATGT
The DNA here is from genome assembly GCF_901765095.1 of Microcaecilia unicolor. Lineage (NCBI taxonomy): Eukaryota > Metazoa > Chordata > Amphibia > Gymnophiona > Siphonopidae > Microcaecilia > Microcaecilia unicolor. The sequence goes on along the minus strand of NC_044039.1, from coordinate 176,886,619 downwards.
CAACAATATGCTTGAGATGCATTGACATACATTGGAGACCCAACATATTCAAGTTTATGTTGTGTACAATCATTGCAGATATCCTAAAATTTTGATTGGCTGTGGAGTTGCTGAGACAGGTTTAGGAAGCCTTGTATCCTAACACTCTGGGCATTGACATTTTTGAAAAAAAAAATTAGCAGGTACTTCAGGTGCTTTTAATATTATTGGCATGAAGCTAGGAGCTCATTTAAAATTACAGTTTATATTTCTGTTCTTTTGGTTTTTTTTTGCATTGCACCTTTGCTTAAATCAGAGTTTGTAGATTAGTTTAGCTAGTCACAGAATGCCAAGCCCTTTATTTGACCAGTACAATTAAAGCACTTGTTCTAGCGAGAAAACAATTCAGGGATTTATTTTACAGCTTATTCACTTGGGAAATTCCGACATTTACACATGGAAATGATATCCACTTGTAAATGATGGTTTTAGAAGGAGCTCAATTTATACATGATGTCTGTAATATATGGAAATTGCAAGAAGGCTTGTTGGAGGTATGTCCTGGGTGGGTTAACAATTTAGCAGAAAACCACAAAAAGCACAAGGAGCCTTTGAGAATGGGGACATCAACTCAACATTTTATTGATCAAACTTGACACGGTCTCTGTTTCGGTGAAACTGCCTTCGTCAGGGGGTCTAGGCATAAAAACATTAAAAGTATAAATATACATAAAAAATGAAACATAAAACATTAAAAAAACAACAACAAAAGTACATATGAACTAGTTGACGCCCCCACTCTTGAAGGCTCCTTGTGCTTTTTGTGTTTTCCACTCTTTTGAGTGTGCTTTGGATTCCCTCTCCTGCAGTCTCAGGGTCGAATATCTACACGTGTATTTCTTGTTCCATAAAGGGAATGCACATGTAGCACCTAATATTTCCACATGAGAATTTACAGCTGCTCCCTGGTATGTATAAGCTTTTAAAATTGCTCGTTTTAGCCAGCCCCTTATAAAAGGAATTAAAGGACTTATCCCCATTGTTTATTTCCCATTTCAAAGTGATAAATACAGAGGCCACCATCTTTTATTAGCAGCATTCATTTGTATAGGTTTGCAAACTGTCTGACATGTATAAGTTGCGAGATACCACCTTATCGTGTATATGCACATTCATTTAAATTAGTTATGTATAACATAATATTTATTTTGGAGATCTTGTAAATCATGGTCTCCAGGACTGGAGTTGGCCATACATTGTTTGAAAGAGAATGCCACCAAGACTGGTAAAATGAGGATTTAAATCACTAAGACAGACCTTACTAATCCATCATTGCCTTCTGTTATCTATTTTCTATTTCACATTTTCTTTTAGACCTGTTTGCTGTTTATTTTACAGCAAAGTATGCAAAGTCTAGGGCCATGGTTGGCAGTAGTTGGAAAATGTTTGCAACCATGGTGTATGGGTTAGTTCACTTGCTTTGATCTGCATTGCTTTGGTGCTGCACCAGGGCTTTAACCAGATCTCATCAACTTAAATTCCTATTTTTCCCGCACTCCAAAGCCTTAATCGTTGTTCCCAATCATTGAGGGCCACCAGTGGGTCAGTCTTTTAGGATACCCTAATGAATATGCAAGAAGAGATATGCTTAAAGTAGAATAATAGTCATGCAAATATCTCTCATGTATATTCATTATATTAAACGTGATCAACACAAATCTCTCTCCAAAGATTACATAAAGTTTGTTGATTCTGTTCTTTAATTTTAATTATAACTAACAAAATTACTATAAATCGCACATCATAAATGTGGATAATGATGCTCAGTACATCCTCATATTGCCCCGCTGGTATATGGAAACGATTATCCCAATAGCGCGTTGATTCAAGATAAGTATTTTCTTTTTAGTACTTGATAGTTGCTGTATAGTCATTACATAGAGCGCTATTGGTGCAATGATTTTTCATCCATTATCATAATTACCCAGCAGGGCAATATGGGGCTATACTGAGCACCATTTTTCACATTTTTGATGCATGATTTGTAGTAATTTTAGTAGTTAAAATTAAATTTAAAGAACTTTATGTATATTCATTAGGGATACCCTGAAAACCTGACCTGTTGGTGGCCCTCAGGGACTGGGCATGAAGACGAAAGAGAACATAAGATAGCTATACTGTGTCAGACCAATGGGTCATTTAGCCCAGTATCCTGTTTCCAGCAGTGGCAAATCCAGGTCACAAGTACCTGGAAGAAACCCAGATAGTAGCAACATTCCATGCTACCAATCCCAGGGCAAGCATTTGCTTCCCCATGTCTGTCTCAATAGACTATGGACTTTTCTTCCAGGAATTTGTCCAAACCTTTTTTAAACCCAAATACGCCAACCATTGTTAGTACATCCTCTGGCAAAGAGTTCCAGAGCCTAACTATTCTTTGAGTGAAAAAATATTTCCTCCTGTTTGTTTTAGTATTTCTGTGGAATTTCATCGAGTGTCCCCTGGTCTTCGTGCTTTTGGAAGAGTAAAAATTGATTCACTTGTACTCGTTCTGCACCACTCAGGATTTTATAGACCTCAATCATATCCACCCCCCCCCCCCCCCCCTCAGCCGTCTTCTTTTCCAAGCTGAAGAGCCCTAACCGCTTTAGCCTGTCCTCATATGACAGAAGTTCCTTTCCCCTTTATCATTTTGGTCACTCTTCTTTGAACCTTTGTCTAGTTCCGCTATATCATTTTTGAGATACGGCGACCAGAATTGAAATCAATACTCGAGGTGAGGTCGCACCATGGAGCACTACAAAGGCATTATAATATTCTTGGTCTTATTTTGCATCCATTTCCTAATAGTTCCTAGCATCTGTATCTGCGTGTGTGCGGTTGTGTGTCTCACATGCACAAGCACATAGAAAAGTGAAATTTATTTACATAAGTGCACTATGCGCTGTTGAGTAAGCACATAATTGCTATAGCATGTAACTGCAATGAAGCTTGAGCATTGGAGAGGCATGGACATGTCTTCAACTGGCATGCACTGTAAGGCCTCCATTTACACCTTCCATTGACCACATAAACTTAGATGCGCTAATACGGGTTTATGCTACAATTCTGTAAGACTCAGGGTGCCCAGATGCCGTTATATAATAGGTGTTCCCTGCACAGCATTGGTGCGCTTAAATGGAAAGTGCCCTCTTACACAGTTGCCCCCTAAGGCTCCAAATAAGTATATAAGCATCACCATACTGGGTCAGACCGAAGGTCTGTCAGTCCAGTATCCCGTTTCCAACAGTGGCCAATCCAGGTCACAAGTACCTGGAAGCATACCATTTTCGTAGCTTTTCTTTGCACCGCTTCCAGTCTTTTTACATCCTTAGTTAGATACGGCCTCCAAAACTGAACACAATAGTCCAAGTGGGGCCTCACCAACGACTTGTAGGGTGCATCAACACCTCCGTTCTTCTGCTGGTTATACCCCTCTCTATGCAGCCTAGCATCCTTCTGGCCATGGCCGTCGCCTTGTCACATTGTTTCTTCACCTTCAGATCCTTGGACACCAACAGCCCAAGGTCTCTCTCCTACTAATCTCTCTCTCCTCCTATCTGTTATCTCTCTTTCGGGTTTCTGCACCCCAAGTTCATCACTGTACACTTCTTGGCATTAAATTTTAACTACCATATACCTCTTATAGAAACCGTTCCTTCATTTACATCATTTTTTAAAATATATATTTTATATGCTGTTAAACTGTTGTTTGTGAAATAGTGTAGATCTAATATTAGTGCTCAGTAAAACTCATATTGCTCCGGCTGGTCTACTCATTAGCAATATGCAGTGATCAACATCACAGCACAGCCCTACCTCCCTCCTTATACGTTGAGAACGGCACAGATAGAGACAGTGGTTATGAAGTAGGAAAGAAGCAAGAATTCACTTATACTACACGAGCACTTGTTCATAGTTCCAGTTACTCTGGAGGTTTACTCATAGCTGCACTGAACCTGCTATCGAGCGGGGTATAAATGCTACAAATAAATAAATAAAATCTTCATTCAAACAGAAATCATGAAAGTTCAGCCCTAAGATAAGTGATCACTTTATGTTTATGAGAAGAATGCATATAAGGAGGGAGGTAGGTCTATAGTGCTGTATTGACAGGACTTTTTTTGAGGGGGTACTTGGAGGTACTGAGTACCGGCACCTTTTCCATTGTCTGCTAAAATTGACCCGTGGACCCCCAAGTTTTAATGAAAGAGCTTAGGCTCTACACACCAATTCTGCCTTGTCATAGATTCTGTGACTGATTGCAGGGGGCCTGGCTATTGTGGGTGGATCCCTCAGTGATCACCCCACCCCTGAAGGGTGACCTGGCATTTGAGTACCGACACCTTTTTTTCCTAGTAAAAACGCACTGTGTATTGATGATCACTGCATATTGCTAATGAGTAGACCAGCCGGAGCAATATAAGTTTTACTGAGCACTAATATTAGATCTACACTATTTCACAAACAACAGTTTAACAGCATATAAAATATATATTTTAAAAAATGATGTAAATGAAGGAACGGTTTCTATAAGAGGTATATGGTAGCATAAATTGAAACCAGAGCAGTCAGTTACTCCAGAGTAAGTATAGTATTAAATTTTAACTGCCAGACCCTCGACCGTTCTTCTTTTTTTTTTTTAATGTTTATTTATATTTATTGAACATGCACAAATCGCATAGAAATAATTGTGAACAAACAGTATCAACACTTCCCTCTGCTACATCAACATTAGTTTTTTGCTTTGTTTCCATTACTCTGTAATCCCCTTATATATCCCTTACCCCCTCCCCCACCCTCTACCCCCTTCCCCCCACTTAGTTAATTGTCAAGGCAGGGTCCGGCTGCGCCAACCACTCAATATATGAGTCCCATATTCGATGATACACTACCAGGCGACCTTGTCGCATCGCCGTTAGCTTAGACATTAGATGAATGTAGTCCAGTTTCCTTATAACAGTCCTGAGTCCCGGCAGAGTTTGTTGTTTCCATGCCGCTGCTAGCACCAACTTGCCAGCCACCAATATCTGGGTAGCCAGCTGATACATATATTTTTTGGACCCCTGGGGTCACATATGCAGAAGGCAAAAGTCCATTGTCATAGGAAAGTCTGATTTCGTTATGCTTATGATCAACCTCACCACTCCTGTCCAATACTGTTGAGCATGAGGACAGGCCCACCATATGTGAGCCATATCTCCCAACATTTCACATTGACGCCAACAGAGAGCCGACCCCCCTTTAAACATTTTAGCTAATCTCTGTGGTGTGTAATACCAACTATACAATATTTTGTAGCCATTTTCTACAAGAGCATTGGAAATTGACACCTTAAGCAACGAAACAAACACTCGTTCCCATACTGAGTATTCATGAGAGACCAAAAAGTCAAGACTCTAGAGTAAACATAACACTATTAATGTGCTTAATTGTGGAGAAAAACCCTCAGAAACCTGGAACTGGATTGTCTCAGGTTTAGAGCGGAGTTACTGATAGTCAAAGTGACTCTCGCTTGGATTCTATCATCGGGAAAAAACTCCACTTGAACATTTATTGAATTAATAAAACTTATGTGTCCATTTGTTTATAATGTCTCAATTTACTGGGTGACTACTTCATTTTTGTCTTAGTATCCACTTACAGCATTGCTAATGCAATAATAGAAAAAACACTCTTATCTTAATGTCCGACGGGGGCCACTGCCGTTTCTCCTTTTCAACAAGGCTTCCTCAGGAACTGAGTGTTAAATGGCGATGCTTTGATTAGCTAAAGCGGAGCACCAATCATTTTGAAATGAAATGATTGGTGCTCCGCTTTAGCTAATCAAAGCATCGCCATTTAACACTCAGTTCCTGAGGAAGCCTTGTTGAAAAGGAGAAACGGCAGTGGCCCCCGTCGGACGTTAAGATAAGAGTGTTTTTTCTATTATTGCATTAGCAATGCTGTAAGTGGATACTAAGACAAAAATGAAGTAGTCACCCAGTAAATTGAGACATTATAAACAAATGGACACATAAGTTTTATTAATTCAATAAATGTTCAAGTGGAGTTTTTTCCCGATGATAGAATCCAAGCGAGAGTCACTTTGACTATCAGTAACTCCGCTCTAAACCTGAGACAATCCAGTTCCAGGTTTCTGAGGGTTTTTCTCCACAATTAAGCACATTAATAGTGTTATGTTTACTCTAGAGTCTTGACTTTTTGGTATTTCATTACGAATTTTAGACTCTAGATAATACTGCAACATTGTGTATTTTTTCGAGTATTCATGAGAGACCCCCAGTGATTTTTCCCATTTATGTGTGTAGTATAGAATTGGCTGTGTTTGCAATAAAAGTGCTTTATATAGCCTAGAGATTCCCCCTCTACCCCCTCCTCCGGCCATAGCCCTCTCTAATTGCGTTTCCTCCAGGCTCAACTCTTCCTTTGCTCTCCTCAAAATGTAATCCCTTAGTTGGGTATATTGAAATGCATTGGACGTTGGGATCCCGTATTCCTCTTGTATTTCTGCAAATGTTAATATTTCCCCCTCCTCCCACATCTGCCCCAGCTCCCATAAGCCTCCCCGCTCCCAATTCCTATATCGCGAATCCAAAGATCCCGGTGTGAATCCTGGTGCATGACGTATTGCGGTATGTAAAAAGTGTATGCGTCCTCTAAAGAATCTACTACGTATATTACTCCAGGTTGTGAGTGGCCACCTAATAATCGGCGGCACTTCTTTTATTATCTCTCTGATCTCCCGTTCAGATAGCCAAGGGATAACCCTCAAGGGGTAAGAGCCGCACCAAGTCCGCTCCATAGCCTTCCAAGCCTTCCCACCTCCCTGCAACCACTCTGCTAAAATACGAAGGTGAGCCGCCTGGTAATAAAGCAAAAACGAGGGCACCCCCATACCCCCATGTACTCTCGGCTGATGCATCACTGACCGACGCACCCGTGGCGGCTTCCTTTTCCATATGAAGGAGAAGACTCTGCGCTGCAACCCCTTAAGAAACTTGTCAGGTAGAGAAATAGGAAGCGCCATAAATAAGTAGAGCAGCTTCGGCAGCAAGATCATTTTAATCGCATTTATCCGACCCATCCACGAGATTGTTAGGCCCTCCCATCTCTCCATTTCCAAAAAAAGTTCCCGTACCCTTGCAGGGAAATTGGCCGCATACAGGTCCTCAAATCGCTTAGTAATATTCACCCCTAAGTATTTGATACTTTTGGAGGCCCACCTAAAGGGGAAAGTGGCTCGCAACCTTGTTACTTGGTCCCTTGGTATGGAGATGTTCAACACCTCAGATTTCTCCATATTAACCTTAAATCCAGCCACCCAGCCAAAATCCCGCAATGCCGCCCCAATAATTGGAAGTGATGTGCCGGGGTTTGTTAAAGTAAGGAGAATATCATCCGCAAATAATAGCACCCGAGTTTCAGTGGTTCCCATCCTCAGTCCACGTATGTCAGGGTGTGATCTAATGTAAGCCGCCAAGGGCTCCACGACCAAGGCGAAAAGGAGTGGTGACAAGGCACATCCCTGTCTCGTCCCCCTCCGCAGCAAAAACGGCGTGGACTGGCTCCCATTGACCTTAACCGAGGCCGTGGGCGCTCGATATAATAGATATATCCAGTGCATGAACCCTTCCGGAATACCCACCCGCTTCAGGGTTGCAAACAAAAATGGCCAATGCACCCTATCAAACGCCTTTTCTGCGTCTAATGAAAGGATACATAGTGGCTGCTGTTTTATATGTGCAAATTGGATGAGGTGGAGCGCCCTTCGAATATTATCAAATGTTTGGCGCGCCCGCACGAACCCCGCTTGGTCCTCGTGGACTAATTGCGGCAAATACTGCTGCAGACGGGATGCCAGGATCGCAGTAAAGATTTTATAGTCCACCCCCAGAAGAGAGATTGGCCTGTAAGAGCCGCACAGCTGTGGATCTTTACCTGGTTTGGGCAGGACTATAATATTCGCTTGGTGCCAGGTCTCCGGGAGAGACCTTTGTTCTCCCAAATCATTAAACGCCTTCAGCAGCATAGGAGCTACCAGGGACCCAAAGGTCTTATAAAACTTGTTCGTAAATCCATCAGGTCCTGGTGCTTTATTGGGTGCTAGTTCCTTTATTGCCTGTAAGACCTCTACTAACTCAATTGGTCTGGAAAGTCTAAGCTTGGCACTCTCTGTAAGTGTGGGCAATACATTCCTATCCAGGAAGGCCTCGATCTCAACTTCCTCTGGACTGATATCTGGAGTACAAAGTTTTTCATAGAAGCTCCTAAAGGCTTCTTGTATGGCCTGAGGGTCCGCTTTGCGGTCCCCCCTGTCATTTCTCAACTGAGTGACATGCGCTTTTTTTGCCTGTTGCTTTAATTTGTGTGCCAATACCCTGCTGGCCTTGTTGCCAAACTCAAAATGAGTCTGGCGTGTCCTCTGCAGTTGTTCAGATAGATCCGCCAATTGGAGCTCCCTAATCTCTTGCCTTAACTTATGCGCTTGGTCTAGCAGAGTTTGTGCTGGGCCTCCCTTACCCTGTCTACTTATTAATTTCTCCACCTGTGCCAATTGCTTGCGCCCTGATTCCTCTGCCCGATTTCTTTCCCGTCGCACATGTGCTTTCAAGGCAATAAAATGGCCTCTCATCACAGCCTTGAAGCCCTCCCATAGCACCCCAGGGGTCACCTCCCCATTATCGTTAAATTGGATATATTCTTTAATTATCTTCTCAAATTGAAGTACATGAGTCACCTCAGCCAGCAATGCATCATCCAAGCGCCACTGTGGGGCCTCCCTCCTCCCCTCTTGCATACGTAGGACAAGGGTGACCGGGCTATGATCGGACCAGGTTCGCGGCTCTATGTATTGATCTTTAACCCTACCACTCGCCACAGCATCCCCCAGCCAAAAGTCAATACGAGAGAGGGAGTTATGAACTTGGGAGAAGCATGTGTAATCTCTTTGTGTTGGGTTGGCCTGTCTCCACAAATCACTCAACTGCCACCTTGCTATAAATGTATGAAGTAGCTCCCGTCCGTGTTTAGCGTATTGAATTGATGTAGAGGAGTTATCCAGCTGTGGGTTGGGAGTAACATTAAAATCTCCTCCCACCAGCACGGCTCCCTCCCCATGTGCCAGCAATAACTGATCTAGTCGTTGAAAAAATTCCCCATGGTCTGCATTGGGCCCATAAACATTAACTATGGTGTAGGTCTGTGTTCCCAATTGGATTACTAATAAGATATACCGACCTTCCTTGTCTCTACTGATCTTTTTAATCTGCCATAGGTGGGAGTCATTAAGTGCTACCATGACCCCCCTACTTTTGGTGCCTGAATTGTTCGATGCAAAGAACACATGCGGATACTGGCGATGCCTGCATAGCCTCTCATGTTGCTTTTTTAAATGAGTCTCCTGAATCAGGGCTATGTCTATTTTTAAGCGGATCAGCTCCCGAAATAGGAGCTGTCGCTTCATTGGCACATTTAAACCTCTGACATTCAGGATCGCTAGTGTTACATCTTGCATTCCATCACCTCCCATAGGCGCCCTAAGCCAGCCCGGATATGGTCTCCCGCCTTGTCATCCCTTTGTTCCTCTCCTCTTTTCCATTTGCTCCCCCTCCTCCCCCCCCCCCCCCCGCCCTGTCCCTCCCTCCCTTCCACCCCCCTCCCTCTATGTTCATAGAGATCCTCTCTCATATATGAAAGAGTATCCCGTAGAGGAAGTACCTCACCCCTCCACTCACCCTCCTAGTGCCATTGAACAACATAACAACTGTTCTCCCGCTATATATCAACCAAAACCATTACAAACCAGAACCAAATAGCTCTTGCAAGCCTTACATTCTGAACTTCCATTGGGCCCAGACCCAACACGTGTTAACACATCATTTGTGCCCCCCTTACCCACAGTCATGTAAGGTGGCCAGCCGACTGCTGACGTTGCAATCTCTTCTGTCCCTTACCCACTCGCTGCCATTTCGAGTGGGATGCCGGAGCTCTATCACGTCTTGTTTTCCCCGGGGTCTCCGGCGGGTATTCTTGCTGAATTTCTGGAAGAACCGCTCTGGCTTCAGCTAGGGATCTTGCTTGGTGCATGCGGCCTTCCTTATAGAATGCTAGTGCAAAGGGATGCTTCCAGCGGTAGCGAATTCCAAGCTCTTGTAACCTTCTTGTTATCGGCTTCAGCTCCGCTCGTCATTTTAAAGTGGCTAGTGCCAGGTCCTGGTAAATTTCCACCTGATGCGTGTCCCACTTGACACTTTGTAGGCTTCTAGCCGCCTGAAACACCTTCTCTTTTAATTTGTAATCCTGAAAGCAGGCTATGATGTCCTTAGGCAAGTTGTTCCGGGCTGGGCCCAGCGTTCTATGAGAGCGCTCAAGCACTACTGCAGTTGCTTCCACTGGGCTGCCAGCCTCTTTCAGTATAGCACACACCACCTGCTGCACTACTGTCTCACAGTCGGCGTATTCCGGGGTTTCAGGAATACCCCTAAACCGCAAATTATGCCGCCGACTCCTGTTCTCTAAATCTTCCATCTTGTCAGTCAACTGTTGCTGGCCCAGCCGGACGTCCGCGATCGCTCGGTCTAGCGATCCCAATTCTTCCGTATGTTCTTCCACTCGAGACTCCATCTCCTCCATCCGATTCCCCAGCTCTCTAATTTCACCGCGGAGATCGGAGCCTAGTGTCTCCAGCTCCGCCCGGACCGCCTTTACATCTGCACGGATCTCCAGTAGCCATTCTTTTAGCTCTGCGAGCGGGTCCGCTACTGTCCGGTCTGGGTCCTCACCAAAGAGGCAGGGGCTCTGCTGCAAATCGCCGTCTGATTGTTTGCCAACCCGCTCGGGCTGGGTTTCCAGGCCCGCCACGCGGTTAGCCGTCTTTCCGCCTTTAAAGCCAAATTGGCTGAGTTCTGGCTGCATATTTATCGCCGCCCGGAGCGCCACCGGTTCCGTGGGTGCTGCGAATCAAAATCGCACCGGGAGGACACGATCAGCGGGAGAACTCACGCTTTTTTTTTACTACGGTGAGCGGGAGCTAGCTGTTTAAGCCTCCATCTTTGTTGGTGACGTCACTTCCCCCTCGACCGTTCTTCTAACGTTCGGAGATCCCTTCTCATCGTTTCTACTCCCTCCACGGTATCCACTCTATTGGCTATTTTCGTGTCATCCACAAAAAGGCAAACCTTTCCTTCCAACCCTTCATCAATATCTCCCACAAATTATATTAAACAGAATAGGCCCCAGCACCAACCCGTGAGGAACTCCACCGCTCACCTTCCTTTCTTCCGAGCGGATTCCATTTACCACCACCCTCTGCCACCTGTCGGTCACCCAGTTTTCTATCCAGTTCACCACTTTTGGTCCTAAGTTCAGCCCTTTCAGCTTATTCACGAGTCTTCTGTGGGGGACCATATCAAAGGCTTTGCTGAAATCCAAGTAGATTACATCTAGCGCACGTCCTTCATCCAGTTCTTTTGTCACCCAGTCAAAGAAGTCAATAAGATTCATTTAGCAGGATTTTCCTTTGGTATAGCCATGTTGCCTCGGGTCCTGTAACCCATTGGTTTCTAGAAAGTTAATTATCCTTTCTTTCAGCAGTGACTCCATTATTTTTCCTACCACAGACGTGAGACTTACAAGTCTGTAGTTTCCCATTTCTTCCCTGTCTCCACTTTTGTGACGAGGGACCACATCCGCTCATCTCCAATCCAGTGGAACCTCTCCCTTCTCTAAAGATCTATTAAATAAATCTTTAAGAGGTCCTGCCAGTACCTCTCTGAGCTCCTTCAGTATCCTGGGATGTATCCCATCTGGCCCCACAGCCTTGTCCACTGCCAGATTCTCCAGCTGTTTATAAACTTTCTTCCATAAACGGCGCAGTATCCACTCCATCCCCAGATGTTCCCTCGGCAGCCGACCGCAGTCCTTCACCAGGATTTTCGTCCTTGAACACCAAAGAGAAGTAATTGATTAGCACGTTCGCTTTATCTTCATCACCCTCCACATAGCCATTCTCATCAGTCTCATTTCCATTCCTATCTTTTCTCCTTTCTCCAATATACCTGAAAAAGGTCTTGTCACCTCTCTTTACATCTTTAGCCATTTTTTTTTCTTCCGTTTGCGCTTTTGCTAGCCGTATTTCCTTCTTTACTTCTTTGAGTTTAATCTAATAATCTTTTCCATGATCCTCTCGTTGCGTTCTTTTGTATTTCTTGAACGAAGCCTCTTTTGCTCTTATTTTTTCAGCTACTTGTTTGAACCATATAGGCTTTCTGATTCTCTTGTTTTTGTTTACTTTCCTTGCATAAAGAGCAGTTGCCATATTTATAGCAGCCTTTAGGTTTGACCACTGATTTTCCACATCTCCTACGCCTTCCCACACTAAGAGCTCCTTCTTCAGGTATTCTCCCATTTTATCAAAATCAGTATATCTGAAATCCAGTACTTTGAGTTTTGTGCGTCCGCACTCCGCCTTTGCCCTTATATCAAACCATATGGTGTGATGATCACTATTACATAGGTGGACACCGGCCCGGATATTGAAAACACTTCCTCCATTCGTGAGCACTAGATCCAGCATCGACCCTTCCCTCGTGGGTTCCGTCACCGTTTGCCTAAGCAAGGCACTTTGACAGGCGTCCACAATCTCCCTACTTCTTTCCGATTCTGCAGAAGGGCCGTTCCAATCCACATCAGACAAATTAAAATCTCCCAACAGTAGCACCTCCCCTTTCATACCAATCTTTTGAGGTGCCTTATGTGGACCCATGATATGAAAAATCGGTCATTCTCAATATTTTGGATCTTCTACTTCAGTCGCCTTTTCCCAAAGACGATAACATGTTGCACATCGTATCTTGCATAAAACAGTTCTCTGGCCACACAAAAGTCTGGCTTGTACCTGTGTGCACATGAACAGTAGATGAGGGTAAGTACTTGGATGAGAGACCTGAGCAGACCAGGATAGTACTTTTTAGTGAACCATCCTGTACTAGTTAGATAACAGAGTTGCTAACCAAGATTACCTCAGCTCTGTATCTCTGTGAATCTTTCTCCCCCAAACTTCTCACATGAGGATAAAGACTGAGTCATTTCACACAAACATGTTCTTGGAAGATGGTCACTGTTCAAGATGCAGTACACTCAGGGATTAATGACAGTATGTTTATGATTCAGAAATAGTTTGGTCCATAGGCCCATATCTGTTTGTGTGCATAAGGCCTGCAGTAGCCTAAACCGGGAAGTATATACTCCTACAGTTCCAGTAATTTATGATAGAGGTATATAAAATATTGAGTGGAGTGGAACAGGTGGATGTGAAGCGTCTGTTCACGCTTTCCAAAAATACTAGGACTAGGGGGCATGCGATGAAACTAGAGTGTAGTAAATTTAAAACAAATCGGAGAAAATGTTTCTTCACCCAACGCATAATTAAACTCTGGAATTTGTTGCCGGAGAACGTAATGAAGGCGGTTAGCTTGGAAGAGTTTAAAAAGGGGTTAGATGGTTTCCTAAAGGACAAGTCCATAAACCACTACTAAATGGACTTGGGAAAAATCAACAATTCCAGGAATAACATGTATAGAATGTTTGTACATTTGGGAAGCTTGCCAGGTGCCCTTGGCCTGGATTGGCCGCTGTCGTGGACAGGATGCTGGGCTCGATGGACCCTTGGTCTTTTCCCAGTGTGGCATTACTCATGTACTTAGGGAATTCTGCAGGATCATGGCATAATGGGCCCTCTCTTCCCCAAAGTTTGGAACCAATCAGTGTATGTTAGTGAAAATTATCAAGTCTCTGGATAGATAGCCAGATTAAACCAGCCCATATATGTTTTGTGCATATGTTGGAAACCTCTAAAAAAAAGTAGATGGGGGATTGGGGAGAGATTCTGTAGTATTAACTTTAATCAGAATCTTGTGCACATATCACATTGATACTTTTAGCATTGATAAGTGTTTTAAAAATAGGAAGTGTGCTTATGCTATATATTCCACTCTACACTGCACATAAGTGCATAAGCATTGCCATACTGGGACAGACAGAAGGTCCATCAAGCCTAGTAGCCTGTTTCCAACAGTAACCAAGCCACATCACAAGTACTTGGCAGGATCTTAAAAGAATAATTAGATTTCATGCAGCTTATACCAGAAATTAACTTTTTACCACATTCTACGGCAATTTATTCCAGAGCAGAGGATTTCAATTTATCACCAACAGTGAAACCTAAATCCTTTGCGGGGTGATGACTCCTAATGCCAAACCCTGCATTATGTATTTTGCATCATTCTGCACTTGCTTGCATTAAATTTCATCTGCTATGCCCAGTCTTCCAATCTCCTAAGGCAGTGGTCGGCAAACTCATTAGTCAACAGAGCCAAATATCAACAGTACAACGATTGAAATTTCTTTTGAGAGCCAAATTTTTTTAACTTAAACTATATAGGTAGGTACATTGTTATTAACTTAATTAGGGTACTCCTAAGCTGGCCTTTGCTAAAAACATCCTCAATCTGATTGAGGTATGTTCGCTGAGGTTGACCCCTTCCAACTCTCCCATCCACACTTGACTTGTATACTTGTTTCGTCTTAGTTAAACTATAGGTACGTTGAATAAAACTTGATATCATACTTAATAACGATATTATTTATTGATAAAATTAAATTGTAAGGTATCCATAAAATTAAATCATGTCAAACAGGGCCCCTTAAAAAATGTTTCATTTTATAATAATAAAGCCACCAACACAAAATAATTACAATTCTTAAATTGATGTCAAAAATACCTGTAGGATTTGCAGCTGGTTGGAAAAATACAGGTAACTTTATGCTTCGAGTAACTACTTTTGTCACCCGCGCGCGATTTGCGGACGCGACTAGCACTAACCACTGCACAATGAGACTGCTGACTGACTGGCTCACCCAACTCGTGCATGAATCGTGCGCGCCTCCCCCGCACGTACAGGCCGATTGAAACTTCATGGCCCCTAAATGCGCAGAACGGCAGCGAGTGGAGGGGAAAGTGCCGCTGGTGGGGGAACCTTGGAGGGGAGGCAAAGCGCTTCAGACAGAGGCAGGTGGAATTGCCAACCGCAGGGGTGCGGATTTTAACTACAAATCTAGTCTTTCCTGCGGGGACACGCGCCCGGAAGTAATACATTGTAGAACACGATGCAAAGATACGACTTGATGATACGCATTGACATTTTATCTTTCTGGAAAGTTTTCTCAATAAGTCGTTTCAGAGCACTCGCCTAAAGGTAAAGACACATAAACACCAACTATGTTTGTAAAAATAGAAATAAGAAAACCAATCATATCTACAAGTATTTTTATTTGTTATTACACAAGCTTATATTTCTTTGTCACTATCATCGTCTTTCACTTACTTCCGACTCAGAACTCAGTTATTATTAAATCGCTTTCCAAATGATCCCTTGTTAGTTCATTATTAACATAATTATCTTCTTCTTTCACCCGATCGCACGCTTTTTTCCACACTTCACGAGAAACAGTTCCACACTCTTCAGCGGAATAGATATTCCTTCCACTGCTTTATTTTGCATGAACTTCAGCATGTTAAAAATTATCTCAAGCGCCTGACTTCGAAGCATTATCCACCCCCCACTTTCGAAGACATTGTCACAAGCAGCAAAAACAGTGCGGGTGGCAGCGAGTGCATGTGGTCTGAGTCCCGAGAGAGAATGGCAATTTAACCTACACCGCCGTCTAACGCCACTTCTTCAAAATAGACTCGCCCAGGCTGAAAACCGACTTCTGCGCATGGGCCACGAAGTTTCAATCGCACTGTACATGCGCGCCCGCTCGTGGTATTTTGTGGAAGACCCACACTCAAGGGGCCAAAGAGCCGCATGTGGCTCGCGAGCCGCGGTTTGCCAACCACTGTCCTAAGGTCTTGTAATTTAACTATTTTGAATAACTTTGTGTTGTCATCAAATTTGATCACCTCACTCATCGTTCCTGTTACCAGGTCATTTAAACAGATCCCTGGGTCTCGACTATTGACCATTTAATTTTATTCTCTGTTTTCTATTAACCCGTTCTCAATCCACAACAGGATATTGCCTCCTATCCCATGTCTTTGTAATTTCCTCAGGAGTCTCATGAGGTACAAATGCTTTCTGAAAATCCAGATACACATACAGTATATCGGTGCTTCTCAAGCCAGTCCTTGGGGCACAACCAGCAAGTCAGGTTTTCAGGATATCCACAATGAATTTGTATGAGATAGATCTGCATGCACTGCCTCCTTTGTATGCAAATCTATGTATATTCATTGTGGATATCCTGAAAATATGACTGACTGGGTATGCTCTGAGGATTGAGTTGAGAAGCACTGCACTATATCAACGGGCTCACCTTTATCCATGTTTATTCATTCCTGCAAAACAATGCAGCAGATTGGTGGAGGCAAAGCTTCCCATGGCTAAATCCATGTTGGGTTTGTCCCATTAAACCATGCCTATGTATGTATTCAGTAACTTAGTTCTGTATAATAATCTCTACTATTTTGCATGGCACTACTGTCAGGCTATCCGGTCCATATTTTCTTGGGTCAACTCTGGAACCCTTTTTAAAAACTGGCATTACATTGGCCACCCTCCACTCGTTGAGTACCACGCTTGATTTTTAAGATAGGTTACAGATGAAGAATAATTTTAATTTTTTAGATCTCGGTATTCTGGGGTTTGTACCATCCAATTTAGTTTGTAAATTTACCTTATTTCATCTTCAAAGGTTCACAGAGATTTTTTTTTTTTTGTTCCTTCACTCATTACCATTACAGGCAAAAAAAAAAAAAAAATAAGGATGGACAATAGACCTCCTCAAACAAATCAAAAGAGGATCCCAGAGATGTAAGCTGAGAGAGTTTATTATGAAAGTACCTCAAGTAATCTCAAAAGATCTGATATGAAACCGTGTTTTGGCAGAAAAACCACATGCCTGTTGAGTGTGATGAGTAGATTCAGCAAAACTTTACTATCAATCTGACAAGTATCACCTGAAATTCTCCTTGAGTAGTACCCCTTTTAGTCATCTATCATTGAATGGCTCAACTGATTCTCCTACCAGCTTCGTGCTGCAGTGTATCTTATAAAAGTTTTTATTATGCGTTTTTTTGCCTCTAAGGCAAGTTTCTTTTTAAATGATCTTGGCCTCCCTTATCAGTGCTTTGCATCTAGCTTGCCATTCCTTATGCTGTTTCCTATTATCTTCATTTGGATCCTTTTTCCATGTTCTGAAGGATGTTCTTATGGTTAGAGGAAAGGTAGGGCGGGAGATATGATACAGCCATTTAAATACTTGAAAGGTATTAATATACAAACAGATCTTTTTTAGAGGCAGGAAAATGGTAGAACTAGAGGACATGAATTGAGGTTGCAGGGTGGTAGACTTAAGAGTAACATCTGGAAATACTTTTTCATGCAGAGTCTGGCAGATGCCTGAATAACTCTCTCGGGGAGGTGGTACAAACAAAATGGTGACCAAATTCAAAAACATGTGGACTAAATACAAAGTATCCCCATATAGAAAGAGCATGGAACCAAAGCAAAATTAAACAACTCTTACATTTTAAACAGGGCAATAGAGATGTATAAGCTACATAGAGCAGCAGGTACAACTGTGCCATCTGCCATCATCTACTGTGTTACTTGTTTTCTGATGGTTGTACTAGTAAGTGAGGGGAAAAAAGTATCCAACCCCTCTTAAAAACATGCTAGCCTTGCCCTCCACATGTACATGTTTTATCATATAGTCTTCAGACTGTCTGCTTTCATTCTTTATTCATCTTTGCCTTGCTTTTTAACCATGCTGGCTGTTTGGCCTGCCTTCTGCCTTTTTTTAATAACTGGAATGTATCTGGTCTGGGCTTCCTGGATGGTACTTTTTCTTTTTTTAAACAAGTCTGGTGTAAACTTTTACCCTTTGCAGCTGCTCCTCTCTCTAAGTTACTTTGGCCATTTTCCTCATTTTATCACAGTCTGTTTTGAAAGCTAAATGGTAACCCAGTAGACTTCCTGTAGGCACTCACTCCAGTTATTAAATCACTGTTGCCAAGTGGCCCCAACACCATTACTTCTTGCATCAGATCCTGTGTTCCCCCTCTTGCCTATTCTGAACCAGCTGCTCCATGAAGCAATTATAACAAATAAAACTGTGGTGCAGAACAGAAAGGAAACCTGGAAATAAGACAAAGCAGCTAAGCCAAGAAATGAGACGGGTTAATTCAGTCTGGCTACCACTACTGCTTTAAACAGTAAATATGCAACGTAAAAGCTTTTACTTAAAACGAATGTATATTCCATCACACCTTATAAACCAAACTTGGGGTGTTTTTATTGGAGTTTTTTATTTTATTATTATTCTTTTTGCAAAGGAAACTCTTGACTGTACCAATTGTAAGCAAACAACAATTGAGTGTAATTATTTCCAGTCAGGCTTTTGTGTTACGATTCAAAAGAGGTGCTTATTACATCAGCATGCTGCTGACTCTGACTTGGAAGTGAATTTGTATGGTACATTTTAGTCATTGTTATGTTTTTGTTTCTTTAGTAATGCTTAGGATGTTTTAAATTGTGTATGTTATGCAACGTTCTTTGTGCCTTTCTGGCTTGTGACCCTTTTTGTTTTTTACAGTGGTTGAAAGCCTAGCATCAGAGGAGTGAGCAACATTTGAACCCACAACTCTTGTTAAACCCAAGTAATATTGTCTAACGGGCCTCTATTCTCCAAGGTGATATAGCCTCGACTAGCACCAGTTGTAACAGTAAATATTTGTGAAGCAAGTTCTGGATCCCCTTCACAGTAGAGGAGAATAACGTGAACTGAGTTAGACCTCCCTCCAGAGCCATTTAAAAGCCAATACTGTAAAAAAGTTTGACAATCATAAATACAAACTTTGTTTGGGAGCCCGCCCTGATCATTAGTAAATTTTAGTTCATTAAAAACGTTACGGTATCCCAACTGTTTGTTTTGCACTATCATACCATCTCATGTTTGTAACTAGTAGTTAGCTTGGATTTATCGCATGGAGCTTGCAGAAGAAATACCCTTTGTTGCAGGTATGTTATATTTATATTCACTGTCACCAAAGCTGAATAGGCAATTATGATTGCTTTTCTTGGGACGTGTCCAAGATGATTTTAGGTAAGATAAAAACATGACTGTGGACCCACATTATTGTGAGGGGGCTGACTGCTGAGGGATTTGTTACGATAGCTAGATGATTTGTTATAGGGAAATTTGACTGCTACAATACCTACTAAAGGGTAATGGTACGAAAGAAATGTTTGAATTAAGGATTCTTATGATGGTAGTCCATTGAATTTCCTAAATATATGTTAATACTGTAATCTTTGCAAGATTTACTCCAGTGTTCAGAAATCATCTCCCAAGGGAGGGAAGGGTACTAGGGGGAAATACAGATTTTCTGAAGCTTTAGAAACCAGGATTACCTTTTTAAAAAGTTAGAAGTCTGTAAGCAGTAGCTGACAGAACTGCTGAAACATTTCATAGTCATTAGCCGGTATATTTACTGTACTGTATTTCTAAACTACCGTTTTATAAGCGCATGTGAAACCTTTGTCTACTGAGAGATCTCATTCAAAGGAAAGTCTACTTTTTGGGTGCATGTATGCCTAGAACTAGTCACTTTTTCCTGTGTGTTTTGTGTTTTTTTTTTTTCTATGCAGTTTTATTGTGCCTTACAACAAAGTCAAAAATCTATACAAAATGGTAAGAGGTAACCTGAAATCATTTGTGCACATTTTTGGTGATGGTACACAGAGCATGTCTCAGAAAAGCCCTGTGCATAAATTACTCAACCAAAGAGATAGAAAGTATGTATGTTTCTTCTACTGCAGTAAGGATTTATGCCTGGACAGTTGTGTTTTATTGTATTCTGAAATGATGTGAACTTATTTTTCTAAACACTATACTGAATAAACTTTATATTTATACACATCTTGTGCTGAAAGAAGTATATCCCTCGTTGGAAACAAATTTGAGTTTTATGTGATAACATTCATAGGATGGGGACAGCATGGCTCATGGAATGTCTTCCATCCCTCTTGTGTGTGTATGTATATGTATGTATTTATATTTGTGTTGCCAGTTTGTGTGTTTCTCTGACATGAAGAAGAATGGGCTGAATGGAGTGGTTTGCAAAGTGTGGTAATTTGCCTAACCATGTGAAAGGCAATTCTATAACACTGTGACTATATTTAGGTGTCTATTCTATACATACACTATAAAGGAATAGTAGCCTAAGAGGTGAAATTTCTGCCTATAATTTAGGTAGGAGTACTTAGGCCAACCATAAAACTAGCTCATACTTAACTGCTGGAAATACACATGTAGTTTCTGTAAGTTATTTGTGTAAGTGTGAGTCCCACCATGCTCCACCCAGACTGCCTATGTGTACGCCCATCTGTATAAAATAATGCACTTAGGCAGAATTTAGGCATTCACACACATATGTGCATATGACTGTGAACAGATTTCAAAGAATGTATTTTACATTTAGGATTCCACTGTGCCAAAGTAGCAAGTATTGCCATTCTTCACCACTAGGGGTCTGTCCACATGGCAACCTGTAGCAAACTTGATGGTTCAGTCACTAGAAGCCCCATTTTACATATCACAACAAGGAGGCAATTGGATCATCCAGGTTAGGACGTTCCTAGTTCCCCCAGTATTTGGAATAGAGGTGCAGTGGCGTAGCAAGGGCAGGGCGGTGGGGGCGGTTCACCCCGGGTGCACACCGCTGGGGGGGTGTTGGCTCTGCTGGTTCCCTGCTCCCTCTGCCCCGGAACAGGTTACTTCCTGTTCCGGGGCAGAGGGAGCAGGGAACCAGCGGAACCGACATCCCCTCAGCGGCGTGCACACAGCAGGCAAGAATGCACTTCGGGGGGGTGGGGGGGGGTTGGGTGATGCGCCAAGGGGGGGGGGGGTGCACAGCCCCAAACTGCCCCGGGTGGCAGCCGCCCTCGCTACGCCACTGTAGAGGAGTAGCCTAGTGTTTAGTACAGTGGTCTGCAAACCAGGGGAACTGGGTTCAAGTCCCACTGCAGCTCCTTGTGACTCTAGGCAAGTCACTAAACCCTCCTTTGCCTCAGGTACAAAATAAGTAGCTGCATATAATATGCAGATCACTTTGTAACCACAGAACGGCGGTATATCAAATCCTCATCCTCTCCCTTTCCCTTTTTATAAAAGGCTCTGCCAAATGCTGAGCTTTTGTAAAATATATAAGGAAGTGCAGGAGTGCACATGTATTTGCCAGTACATCCAGCGGTAACAGGCATTTTACAAACATTCGTATGCACAAACAGAGCTGCACCAACTTGGCAGCATCCGTATACAGCATACTGTATATAGTGGCACACTATATATTATTTTTAAATTTGGAAACAGAAGTGAAATAAACACAACATGGAATTTAAGGAAAATTACTTTCAAGCCCTAGCTGAAACAAGTGCTTTTTAAAAAAAAAAATCTGTGCGTGCCTTTGACCAGGCAAAAGTGAAATTCATTATCATATATGTCTATTCCCATTGTAAGATGGGGAATACATGTGCAAATTTTTGACCCACCCAAACCATGCCTTCTTGAAATGGCTGCAACCTAGTATCCACATGTAAATAGTGGTTTTCTGAAATTGCTAGTTTCATATATGTGCTATTTACATGTGGAGATGCTCGTGTCACCATACACAGCAAGCAATAAAGTTATTCTTTATCAATTT
The DNA here is from genome assembly GCF_901765095.1 of Microcaecilia unicolor. Classification (NCBI taxonomy): domain Eukaryota; kingdom Metazoa; phylum Chordata; class Amphibia; order Gymnophiona; family Siphonopidae; genus Microcaecilia; species Microcaecilia unicolor. The sequence continues at coordinate 176,864,835 of NC_044039.1, read as the reverse complement.
TAACATTCATAATTTATACTTATGAGTGATAATACACAACTCTGAAAAATAAAAACCAAATAGAATCTGCAAATTAACATTGCACAATAATGTTCCAAACTAACGCCCACAAATTAGGTAATCAATCCAAGACATTAAGAAATATGATACAGTACTAAACATTTTTGTATCAAAAAGAACAGCTTGATTCCCGAGCGGCTAACTCAGCTCTGCCATACAGTGTTGCATATGTGACTAAACTTGTACATTAACCTCTTCTCTGCTTAATAAAAAATCCTCCAACTGTTTGGGGTCAAAAAATTGGTATTGCTTTGACTGAAATTTTATCCTACATACACATGGAAATCTTAAAAGAAAATCTACGCCTATAGCATTTACTCTGGGACATAAAGATAAAAATATCTTACGTCTCTGTTGAGTATCTCTGGCTAAATCAGGAAAAACTCTAATTTTTGAACCCAAAAACTGGGAGTCCAAATGTCTCAAAGAAAGCTTGAGGACTGCGTCCCTATCCATCTCCATCGCAAAAGTTACCAATAATGTGGTTCGTTGAGTGATAACCTCAAGAGAAGATTCTAGGAATGCCGTGAGGTTCATTGCATCTTGTAAATTTTCTGGTGGTTTCCCACCAGTTTGAATATAGTAAGCTCGTGTTATAGGCGGCAACGAATTCTCCGGCATTCCCAGAGTTTCCATAAAATATTTTCTGACCATTTGAATTGGTACCACCAAAGGAGACCGAGGAAAATTTATAAAACGCAAATTCAGTCTTTTAGATTGATTTTCCAAATACTCCAGGCGTCGTGAGGTGTAGTTCTTGTCTTTAACTAAAGATTGTCCCAAAAGTTCAAGTTTTCCAGTTTTTTCTGACAACCTTTTAACCTCTTCAGCTTGGAGTGTATTAGTTTGTATCTGATTTAATGCTGTCTCTGAAAGAACGTTTATGGTCTCCATATTTTTCAGAATTAAGTTAAGTCCCACAGTGACTCTAAAGTCACTGCAGCAGGTTTTTCTATCTTTTCCACCAAAAAATCCGGAAGAGGGACCTTAGAAGCTTGCTCCAAAGTACTCACTGTTTTTTCCAAAACCTGAGCAGCTGTTAAACTTGGACAAACTTGGGCTCCAGTTGTCAGCTCGTGCAGGCTCCCTCCCTGTTCACCTGGTTCTCGTACAGAGGCCATGGCTCCAGGGCTTGCAACCAAAGCTTCTCTTCCGGGTTGTGGGGGTGCTGTTTGCTCGACGGGGCTCAGGGAAGCCCCATCTACGCTGTCGTCTAGCGCCGAAGCGCCAGCCCCAGCAGAAGGAGTCGATGCCAACGCGGGACCGGACCCAACACAGAACTGTTCCAGCGTTGTCTGGCGCGATTGGGGCATTCCGCCTGATACATGGGGAGCCTCTCGGACTCTGCTTCTCCTCTTACCCATCTGCAATCGGGTAAGGTTCACAACCAGATTAACTCGTGAGCAGATCGGAATGCGTCCATTTAGGCTGTTCAAACAGTCGCCATCTTGCACAATAAAGTTATATGGTTCAGTCTTTAGGTTTCATTTTCTTTTTATTATTTGATAATCCATTCTTCCACATAAGTATCAAAGCGGTTTACAACAACAAACCGTCAGACATTGAAGGCATTTACATGCACAGTTACATAACAGACAACTTTAGAAGCCATAGCAAGAATGAATGCATATGTAAGTGAGTAAGAGGAGTTTGAACAGTATGTAGAAATGGTTAGGGAACCAATGAAGTGAGTTGAGAGGGGTTATGTGAGTATAGCAACACTGTCGGAAGCCAATTCTGCTGCATGACTTATCTTCTTGCCAGTGTTGTTACACTCAAATTAACCCTCCTCTCTAGACACTTGGTCTCTATCCATTTCTGAATACAGTTCAAACTCCTCTTGCTGACTTACTAATGCATTCATTCTGTAGGTACTCGGTATCCCTCCCCAGAAACCCTGTTGATCATGGCCTTATGTTAGACATGCAAAAAAATAGTTGTATTACAAAATTGCAAAACAAAATACAAGACCAAATTAAAGAAATGGAAGAATTAGACAATTACCAAATAATAAAAATAAACATAAATTTAACTCTAAGTCACTGCTAGTGTGATCAAGAATGTGTGTGCATCAATGGTCCAACACAGGCTGCTCCTAAATCTACAGACTAACATTCAGCAAAATGACTGCATCAGAGGCTAAGGAAGTCTTGCATCCAAATACAAGCCAATGAGGGCAATATAAACACCCGATAAAGCCCTAAGGATAAAAATGGAAGAAGAAAAAAACAGAAACCTTTAGATAAAAGCAAAGGTTAAATAAAATAGAAAATAAAACAAAAAAAAGGACAAAATATTTTTTAAAAAAAGCCCCCCCCCCATGTAAAATTGTATTTTTACCACCATAAATCAAAAGATGTATAGACCATTAACTGAGAAGTTCTGAGAGAAGAGGACATTTCTCTGGGTAAGTGAACATTATCTTGCTTTGTACTTATTTAAATATTGGGACTAAAAGAGGAATTGTAGGTTTATTGATAAAGACAGTTTGAATTTTAAAATGCAAACTTTATATTATCTAGTTTCCATAGTGTAAAACCCTTTCCCCTATAGTTTAACAGCCTCTATAAGGCACAGAAGGGCCTAGTTCAGTCTTTATCCCTGCCCAATCCAAGCATATCTTTTCATTTATAGTTAATTCTAATTAGGATTACAAGAGGGGAGTTTTTGTTAGCGTTTTAATTACATTTCATTACTTTCCAAGAAGCAAACACTAAATTAAAAACAATATAATCTTAAGGCTCTTTATATTAGTCTAATGTCCCTGGTATCTTAATTAATTAAACACAGTAAGACGCAGACAGCAGTCCAGCAGCGAGAGGGGTGCTATCTAGTCTTCTGCATTGAGTGTCACATACATGATTATCTCCCAGTTAGTGAGAGGTTATCCCCCTAATTCTATAAAAGTTGCCAAACGTGCATACAAGTTATTTGCATAATGAGCTAATTAGAGCCTACAATTGGCTTTAACAAGCAAGTATTGGCACTAATTAGATTAAATTGGAATTTACACGTGAGCAAAAAAAAAAGGAAGGCATGGAAATGGGAGGGCCATGGGCAGAACAGGGGGCATTCCTAGCATTTACGTGCATTCTTATAGAATAAGGAGGGATATGTACCTAATTTAGGTGCGTACATTTGTACCACATTTCACTTGGTGGAAATGGCTACATCTAAAGTTAGACGCAATTCCCAGGTGTAAGCGCTATTCTATAAATGGTGCCTATAAAGCATGGCATATAGAATAGTGCTTTTGTTTCGACACCATATATAAAATTCATCCATATACATGTGCTCAATGCAAAAAGCTACTACTACTACTACTACTTGACATTTCTAGAGCGCTACTAGGGTTACGCAGCGCTGTACAATTTAACATAGAAGGACAGTCCCTGCTCAAAGGAGCTTACAATCTAAAGGACAAATGTACAGTCAGTCAAATAGGGGCAGTCTAGATTTCCTGAAAGGTATAAAGGTTAGGGGCCGAAAGCAACATTGAAGAGGTGGGCTCCTAGCTCTCAGAGAATGAGTCCACTCTCTTGAGGCTAGAGCAGCAGACTTTGAGGAGCTGAGGGAGACAGAGAGGTACATAGAAGAGGCATACAAGGACATTGTAGAGATGTCCCACCTCCAGTCTGGCAGCCTCTGTGCTGCCTTGGAGGAGAGAGGTCTCCTAAAAGGAGAGCATCACTCTGGTGAAGTAGGAAATAATCCTAAGCCAGGACCTGCCTACAAGCGGATGTAATATCCACTTGCACTGAGGATGTATCTCCAGGAACTTCTGCTTGGGACAGAAGGGTTAGGATAGCTAGTTTTTGTAGTTGGTAATTCAGTCATTAGTCATGTAGGTAGCTGGGTGGCTGGTGTGAAGGTGATGGACCTCACACATCACCTGGGTAGGATTTTAGATAGTGCTGGGGAGGCGCTAGCTGTATTGGTACATGTGGGTACCAGTGACAGGAAAATTTGGGAGGGAGGTTCTGGATGCCAAATTTAGGGTCGTAGGTAAAAAGGTGAAATCCAGATCCTCCAGGGTAGCATTTTTGAAAATGCTCCCCATTCCATGCACAGGACCCAAGAGGCAGGCAGAGCTCCAAAGTCTTAATGCATGGTTGAATCTATAGTGCAGGGATTAAGGTTTTTGATTTGTTAGGAACTGGGCAACATTCTGGGGAAGGGTGGAGCCTATTCCAAAAGGATGGATTTCACTTTTACAGGGGTGGAACCGGGCTGCTGGCACAAACATTTAAAAAGGAGATAGAGCAGCTTTTAAACTAAAATTAGGGTGAAAAGCTAATAGAGAGGTTTCAACGATGATGAAAGAAAGCTAGGAGTGTTTAAGGGAAGAGCAGAGTAAAGGATGCACATTATTCCTGTCAACTTCTAAGCAGCTTGTAGATGCAAGGAATGAACACAATTTGAAGTGTCTGTATACAAACGCTAGAAGCCAGAGATAAGAGAGTTAGAATATATAGCACTAAATGAAGAGGTAGATATAATAGGAATCTCAGAGACTTGGTGGAAAGAGGACAATCAATGGGACACTGTGTTAATAGAGTAAAAATTATATCATTATCAGAGTGGATCAAATTGAAGGGGGGTTGTGCTGTGAGAGGGAATTGAGTCAAACAAATTCTACATGAAAAAGCATGGAACCTTTATGGATAGAAATTCTATGTGTGAAGGGAAGGAGTATTCTGGTAGGGCTGTAGTACTGACTGCCAGGACAGAACGAACAGGCAGATGAACAAATGTTTGCAGAAATTAGGAAAGCTGGCAAATTGGGCAACAATATAATAATGGGTGATTATTACCCCAATATTGACCAGATAAAAGTTGCATCAGGGAGCACTAGGGAGATACAATTTCTTAGATGTAATAAATGTCTGCTTCTTGGAGCAACTGGTCTAAGAACCAACAAGAGGGGAAGCTAATTTAGATCTAGACATTAGTGGAAAACAGGGCATAGTATGCGAGGTAATAGTATTGGGTCCACTGGGAAACAGTGATCATAACATGATAAAATTTGAGCTATCTGGAGTGAAGTCACAAAGGAAATCTACTGTAGCAGCATTTTATTTTTGAAAGGGTGACTATGATAAAATGAGGAAAATGGTTAAAAAAAGACAAAAGGATCTGCTGCAAAGGTTAGGACTTTAAATCAGCATGGACATTGTTTAAAAATGCCATATTGGAAGCCCAGACCAGATGCATTCCACATATTTACAAAGGTGGAAAGAAGAGAAAATGACAACAAGCATTGTTTAAAAGGTGAAGTGAAAGAGGCTATTACAGCCAAAAGAACATCCTTCAAAGTATGGAAAGAGGACCTGAATGAAGAAAATATGAAGCAACATAATCACTGTCAAGTTAGATGCAAAGTATTGATAAAGAAGACTAAAAAAGAATATGAAAGAAACTTGCCATAGAGGCAAAAACTCACAGTAAAAACCTTTTCAGGTACATCAGAAGCAGAAAGCCTGTGAGGGAATCTGTGGGTCTGTTAGATCATGAAGGAGCGAAAGAGGCACTGGAGGAGAAGGCCATCTTCAGCAAGGCTAAGCTAGCACCACAATCTAGTCACACCATTCTGCATCTGGAATTATGTGGAGCAGTACTGGCAGTAGGGATTATGGAGCCGATACTAAGTGAAATTGGCATTCAACCAGACGCAGTCAAGTTCTACACCAACAGCAGAGTAGTGCTGAGATACATATACATAGGCTATGTATACAATTAAACCAGAAGGTTCAGGTTGAGTTAGAAGCCCAAAGGATTAGGAGGAAACTTCTTTTTCAAAAATTGAGAATGCCCCATTCACATTTGAGGGATTTTTTTTTTTTTTTTTGCCTTTGACAGAAGTGGAAAATGTGTAGAATGGAAAGTGGAGAGTGGAAAATGTATACTTTTGTTGCAGACTATTCTGGGCTTTCAAATTGGCAAAATACTGCAGAAATAGCAAAATGTTTCTATTTTCAGAATTCATTTTTTATATTTAAATGTACGAAATGCCTGCCCATCAAAACAGAATTCCTTATATTAAATCCTGGAGTGACATGGAGGGGCATTTTCAACATGACATCTAAATCTATTTTTGGACGTTTTGCTGAAAATTTCCAAAAATCAAGTAGTGATTTTCAAACTACAAAAACATCTATATTTTTGTTTTGAAAATAGGCATTTACTAGATGTTTTTGTGCTCAGTGCATCTATCTTTATGGACCATTTTTGGAAAACATTGTCCAAGGGAAAAATGCACAAAAGCAAACCCTTGAGATGTATGGAGGGCTAGCATTCTTAGCAGACTGGCCACACTGACATACCAGCAGAGCAGTGACATACCCTAAGGGGAACTGCAGCGGACATCACATACAAGGTCCCAGGTACATATCTCACCATTACCCCCTTATATTGTATGGTGAGCCCTTCAAAACCTATGAAAAACTTACTGTACCCAACTGTACACTACTACAATAGCCCTTATGTCTGCAGGTGTCACCTATATGTTCATACAATAGGTTTTTGGTGGGTTTTTGGCAGCTCACACTTTCTGCTACAAGTGTAACAGAGTTGGATATGGGCCTGGGTCCTCTTCTCCACAGTGCACTGTACCAACCACTAGGCTACTCCAGGGACCTGCTTTCTGCTATGATAGTTTCAGATGTCACTGCCAACCCTACTAGAGCAGAAAGCAGGTCCCTAGAGTAGCCTAGTGGTTGGTACAGTGCATTGGATGTTTTTGTTTTGAAAATGAGCCCCTAAATGCACAAATTTTATAGACTTGTACTGAATGTATTCATGCTAAAAAAAAAAAAAAAAGTCCAAATTGGTTGTGAAAATTTCAAAAGGCATGATGGATTGTCCCTGTAGCATGTGACCTTTTGAGGCTAGCTTTTGATATTTGTAAAAAAAAAAAAAAGTTCTGTGCCTTGCACGTCCTTATGATGGATCATATACAGCCAAAACAAATACAGGAACTCTGCCTGAGAGATCCACTACCAGCATGAACTTGGATTGGAAAAGGTGGTATGGACAGGAGAAATTGGAAGGTGGCCATGTGAGTCTTAATGATCTGAACTGTACTGATATCTGTGCTGCCTAGTGTAAGTTTAATGGCAGTATTTGAATGCCACAGAACAGTCAGGTTTCATTATCTCCAATTTGAATGTGTGTGCGAGAAATTTGAATGCATTGGAACATATTTAAAAAGTTAGCTGCTGATTTTAATTTTTGTTTAACCATAAGTGCTAAACAGTGACCTGTCCCTAGAGATACTAGGACAGAAATGCAAGATTGTCCTTTGCAGTTGACGTTCATCTTGATTGGGTCATCAGACTTTTAATAAATTACTCTAGCAACAGGGATTTAAACAGATAGAATGTAAGATTTCCTAATTCTTTGTCTGTTATTAAACATGGAAAGACTTCTGCCTTTTTCCACTAGTGTATCAAGAGTAAATATTCTGGTATTCTGCTTTGTTTACAAGCTCCGGTCTGCAGCAGAGAGTTAGAAAAATGAAAAGAGACAACTGTCCAAAATAATAAGTAGTTACGGAACGTCAGCCCACTCTTAGGGTCCCTTGGTCAGTATTTCCAGCTGATAAATGGCCAAAGCATAGTCCTATCTTGCAGGGATCCAAGTTTATTGCATTTTTTTCTAGGAATTTCTGCAAATGGAAAAGACATTTTTTACATTTCACTTTTTGTGGTTTATCAACACACAAAAGCTCCTCCCTGGCCTTCCTCAACCACTGCAGCCAAGATTTCCTTCCTCCCAGACCTTGATCTGCTGTTGCCACATGTTATTCTCCCTGTCTCAGGGGCCCTTTTACTAAGCCGCGTAAGCGTCTACACACAACAAAACGGGAGTTACCGCCCGAGTACCACGTGGCTCTTGCAGTAATTTCATTTTTGGCGTGCGTCCGATACGCGCATCTGAAAAATATTTTCTATTTTCGGACACGCAGAACGAACACGTGCCAAGTGGCATTTGACGCATGTAGGTCATTACTGCCTGGATTCTTTACTGCTAGGTCAATGGCTAGCGGTAAGCTCTCGGACCCAAAATGGACACGTGGCAATTTTGATTTTGCTGCATGTCCATTTTTGGCCCCCCAAAAAAGGCCTTTGTCACAGGCGCGCTGAAAAATGAATTGGCGCGCGCCCCAAACCCACACCTACACTACCACAAGCCATTTTTCAACCCCCCTGTGTAAAAGGACCCCTTAATTTACCATGATAGCCTATAATTTCAGTTGATGCTGACAGTTATAGATTTTTTTCATGATTTGTCCTGCTTGAGTGAAAATAAAGTCCTGATTGCCATGTACTTACCCCTCCAGTAAGCTCCTTTCACTTAAGAGGTGATCAGGGTCTCTTCCTTCCTCTGTACTTCTCCTAATCGCAACCTGATGATGTTGGTTGCTCCAATTGGCCCACTGACGATGCACTCTGGCTTGATTAGTTCTTAGGAATGCATCCTCTCTGATTGATTCCCTACTCCTATTTAAACCCTGGAGCCCCCATTCTACATTGCCCTTGGATACGTCTCTCTTGTGAGCTCTTTTGTGTGTTATACTACTTCTGCTGATGTTTGGTACTTGACTCTTGCCTGACTTCCGTATATGAACCTGCTCTGCCAATCCTCACCTTAGCCTGTTTCCTGACCACTCTTCTAGCTGATGCTTTTGTGATGTTCCTGTTCTGCAAAACTGCCTTGTTGGGTCCGATCACAGTGTCCCTACGTCCAACCCATCTCCTGTCACCTATCTACTCTGTGTCTACAGGGAACATCTTGGGCTTGTGCTACAAATCTTGGCTGCACCTGAAAGTAGAGGGGGCTGTTATAGGTGAAAACTCATGGCATAGGGTTCCTTTTGGTGGCTGACCTGACTTTGACACTGATTATGTGGGTATTTAATAAATGTTACTTTGTCTCTTAGCACCTATTTTTCTTTCAGCATCCCAGTTTGTATAAGTGCTCGTAAAAACAATATCCTTCACAAAAAACCACCAAAAGAGAAGATGTGGGGACTATTAAATAATATACATAAACATGTCCCAGACATCAATAAGGAGCACAGGTCATAATATGTAACATTCTAATATCTGGAGAACATCAGATCTAACTGCCTCACACAACCATCAGAACAAACATTGTTCCATCGCAATAAGCGAAATGGTGTGGTGCAAATCCTCATGAGCTCTCCTCATTAGTTTACAGCTATTTTTCATTCTTATTTTGCTTTTTTTTAAACAATATATAATCTCATGAAGAAACTAGTGTTTCTAAGAACACTTATCTTAAAAGGCAGCAGCTTAAAGATATCAGGGAACCCCCGCCGACATGGCCAAGTTTCGCGTGAAGCTTTTTCAAGGAAGAGGCTCACTGAAATATAAAACAGCCAAAATAAACCAAAATTTAAATTTAACAATACCCTTATCAAAAATATTAATAAAACATCTTACACCAACTTTCTACTAACATACCTTTCCATCCTGCAAGCGCTCCTGCATACAAAAGATGGCCGCGGCGTTTTTCAAGCGACCTTACTATTTAAATGAAGCACAGCTGATCATAAAGGAACTATGCCGATTGGATACTCAAGAAAACCCAACAGCCAATGGAACTACAACAGAGACCACCAATCTATTTCTGCATTTAAACCACCTGGAAACAATGTTTGCAACTGCAATATCCATCTTTGCTCTTTCAAGTTTAATAAATGAGCAATCCCATCTTTTGTATGCAGGAGCGCTTGCAGGATTGAAAGGTATGTTAGTAGAAAGTTGGTGTAAGATGTTTTATTAATATTTTTGATAAGGGTATTGTTAAATTTAAATTTTGGTTTATTTTGGCTGTTTTATATTTCAGTGAGCCTCTTCCTTGAAAAAGCTTCACGCGAAACTTGGCCATGTCGGCGGGGGTTCCCTGATATCTTTAAGCTGCTGCCTTTTAAGATAAGTGTTCTTAGAAACACTAGTTTCTTCATGAGATTATATATTGTTTAAAAAAAAGCAAAATAAGAATGAAACAAATAGCTGTAAAATAATGAGGAGAGCTCATGAGGATTTGCACCACACCATTTCGCTTATTGCGATGGAACAATGTTTGTTCTGATGGTTGTGTGAGGCAGTTAGATCTGATGTTCTCCAGATATTTGAATGTTACTTATTATGACCTGTGCTCCATATTGATGACTGGGACATGTTTACGTAAAAACAATATGACATCATTCATTGCTGATTTCAAATGGCCCTGCCTGTAGATACCCCATGCTGAACTGAGCTTTTGTAAATCATTGCTAGTGTAAGGATCCCTTTGGGCCCTCACTAATTTCAGGGGCTGATGCACAAAGTTCCTCGGAAAGTACTGGCTGGTAAAATTTACCGAGGTGGAAATACTGAGTGATTCATAAAACAAATCGCATGCAAATGAGCTGCTTGCAAAAACAGCAAGTATCTCAGTAGGAGGTAAGGCAGTTGCTAAACTGCGCAGGAAAGTCAATTGCTAAGCGTGGCTGCTCTGTGCATGTGCTAACCTCTGCTTTCTTCTCCCCCCCCCCCCATGCTACCCACGGCTGCCGGGGGGGGGGGGGGAGGCTGCGGGGGAGTGGAGGAGTGACCTAGTGGTTAGGGTGGTAGACTTTGGTCCTGGGGAACTGAGGAACTGAGTTCGATTCCCGGCACAGGCAGCTCCTTGTGACTCTGGGCAAGTCATTTAACCCTCCATTGCCTGCCGCACTGAGCCTGCCATGAGTGGGAAAGCGCGGGGTACAAATGTAACAAAAAAAATAAATTAAAAAAGTGGTCATGCGGGCAGGACTCCCTCACAGGAGCTGGGGAAAGAGAGGGAGTGAGGTGGGCACTCATGGCATGACTGGAGCTGTGACTGGGGCAAGAGCGGGAGAAAAGCAGGCACTGCTGGTAGGACCAGAGCTGGGAGTGTAAAGTAGAGTGGCAGCGGCCGGGGGCAGAGGACCAAGCAGAAGACTGAAGGGAAGAGCCGGGAGCCAGGGGGATAGGGAGAGGCACAGCAGCGGTACTTCTGGGCAGGATTCCATAACAGGATCCTGCAGAAGAAAGAGGGATGAGGGCAGCCGATGGCTCCAAAGCCAATACTGACAGCTTCTGACCAACTTCTCCACGACTTCCCACCCCATATTTGAACTCCAGCAGCACATTGCTCTGCTGATCTTGCTATGGCTGCTGCAGCCCTCCTGTAAAATTTCAGTCGTAAAATGTAGGCGTTCCTTTTCTGAGCATCACTTGTAAATGGCTGTGCATGGCTTGGGATACTCATTTACAGTGTAATCAGCTCATTTGCCTATGATTCTTGTTCTGTTCTGCCGCAGATGGTAAAAAGCTCACTAAGCCCCTTTGTGCATGATTCGCTAAAGACCGTGCTCACTAAACCGGCTGGAGCAGTCAAAAATGCATGGTGCTGGAATGGTAAGTTTACTACATCTGGGGCCTCAGTGTGCTCCTGACCTTGGGACCATACCATCTTAGCGTATTCTACAATAGCATTCTCTGCTGGGATCGCTGCTGTGGTTCTGCCTGAATCCATTGTAAGCCAGAGACCACTAGGATGTAATGTGTGGTCTGGTGGATTTCTGTGTGGAGTATGAGTAGATCTTCTTTGTGAAGTTACATGGAAGTACTTTTAAAACAAATCTTAATAGCAGACTATGGACATTTCCTCCAGGAAGTTGTCCAAACCTTTTTTTAAACCCAGCTACACTAACTGCTGATACCAAATCATCTAGCAACGAGTTCCAGAGCTTAACTCGTCATTGAGTGAAAAAATATTTCCTCCTGTTTGTTTTAAACGTAGTGTCAGGGAAGAAGTAGCATGATTAACAGGACTTTTCTAAAAAGACCAGGGAGATGGAGTAGGGAGTATATACCTTATTCTGTAATACAAATTAACTCAACACAGCACCATTTTTCGGCAATAGTGCCTGCCTCAGAAGTCTGGAAATAACAAAACACATAAATACCTATACATATTCATAACATGAAAATTATACATAAATAACAATAAAGTAGTACCATGTAACTTCCTTGAGTGTCCCCTAGTCTTGTACTTTTTGACAGAGTAAAGGAGTGTGGTAGCCGTGTTAGTCCACTCTTAAGGTTATCAATAGAAATCAAACAAAAAAAACATGGAAAAGAAAATAAGATGATACCTTTTTTATTGGACATAACTTAATACATTTCTTGATTAGCTTTCGAAGGTTGCCCTTCTTCGTCAGATCGGAAATAAGCAAATGTGCTAGCTGACAGTGTGTCACTCTTCTTTGAACCTTTTCTAATTCTGCTATATCTTTTTTTGAGATATGGCGACCTGAACTGAACGCAATACTCAAGTTGAGGTCAAATCATGGAGCGATACAAAGGTGTTATAGTATTTATGGTTTTATTTACCATCTCTTTCCTAATAATTTTCCTAATGTTTTCACTTATATACACTGTCAGCTAGCACATTTGCTTATTTCCGATCTGACGAAGAAGGGCAACCTTCGAAAGCTAATCAAGAAATGTATTAAGTTATGTCCAATAAAAAAGGTATCATCTTATTTTCTTTTCCATGTTTTATTTTGTTTGATTTCTATTGATAACCTGACAGAGTAAAGAAACTGATTTATGTTTACCTGTTCTACATCACTCATTATTTTTTAGTCCTCTATCACATCCTCCCTCACCCTTCTCTTTTCCAAGCTGAAGAGTCCTAACTTCTTAAGCCTTTCCTCATATGAGAGGAGTTCCATTCCCTTAATCATTTTGGTCACCCTTCTTTGAACCATTTCTAATTCTGCTATATCTTTTTTTTTTTAAGATATGGTGACCAGAACTGCTCACAATACATAAGGTGTTGTCGCACCATGGAGCAATGCAGAGGCATCGTAATATTTTTTGTCTTATTTTCTATCCGTTTCCTAATAATTTCTAGCTTTCTGTTTGTTTTTTTGGCTGCCGCCACACACTGGGCAGAAGATTTCAGTGTATTGTCCACAATGACACCTAGATCTATCTCTTGTGTGCTGACTCTTAGGGTGGAACCTAGCATCAAATGATTATGATTTGGATTATTCTTACCAATGTGCAATTAAATCCAATTAGTGCTAATAATTGCTTGTTAAAAAGCCAATTGGCACTAATTAGCTTGTTTCTTAAATTATGCATTCAAATTGGGCACACACCCAAATTTACAAGCATAAGTTTTGGCAACTTTAATAGAATTAGGGTGTTAATGACCTAAGAAGCCTGGGAGGTGCATATGGAACTATTATAGTAGACAAATACAACAGAATTTCTGTGGAAGGAATTCTATGACTAAGAGATACAATTTTGTGTTGAATATAATAAATTACTGGAAACCAATGATTTTGGATAAAAAGAGCAGTGATGATCATATTTTCTGGCTTGAGCGAATATTCTCAAAGCAGTGTTTTGTACTGATTGTAATCTTTAAAGATGCATCTGTGTAATGCCATAATAAATGGCATTACAATAATCTAGACATGACAGCAATATATCATCTCCATAGTGGTATTCCCTTATCCCTCCACATACTCCTATGCATCTCTCTCGAACCCACTTAGCACACACCCTACCATAGATCTCTCAATCATAAGAACATAACATAAGAAAAGCCATACTGGGTCAGACCAATGGTCCATCTAGTCCAGTATCCTGTTTCCAACAGTGGCTAAGTCAGATTGCAAGTGTCTGGCAGAAACCCAAATAACGGCAACATTCCATACTATCAATCCCAGGGCAAACAGTAGCTTCCCATGTCTGTCTCAATAGCAGACTATGGACTTTTCCTCCAGGAACTTGTCCAAACTTTTTTAACCCAGATACGCTAACTGCTGTTACTACTTTCTCCAGCAAAGAGTTCCAGAGCTTAACCATTTGTTGAGTGAAAAAATATTTCTTCCTATTTCCATTTAACTTCTTTGAGTGTCCCCTAGTCTTTGTACCTTTGGAAATAGTAAAAAATTGATTCACTTCTAATTGTTCTACACCATTCAGGATTATGTAGACCTCAATTATGTCTCCCCTCTTCTATCTCTTTTCCAAACTGAAGAACCCTAACCCCTTTAGCCTTTCCTCTTATGAGAGAAGTTTCATCCCCTTTATCAATTTGGTTGCTCTTCTTTGAACCTTTTCTAATTCTGCTATATCTTTTTTTGAGATATGGCGACCAGAACTGAACGCAATACTCAAGTTGAGGTCGAATCATGGAGCGATACAAAGGCATTATAGTATTTATGGTCTTATTTACCATCTCTTTCCTAATAATTCCTAGCATCCTGTTTGCTTTCTTGGTCACCGCCACACACTGAGCAGGTTTCAGCATATTATCTACAACGACACCTTGACCTTTTTTTTTGGGTGCTGATCCCCAAGGTGGTGGACTTTAGCATCAGGTAGCTATGATTCATATTATTCTTTCCAATGTGAATCACTCTGCATTAGTCCACATTAAATTTCATCTGCCATTTGGATGCCAAGTCTTCCAATTTTCTAAGGTCTTCCTGCAATTTTTCAGAGTCCGCATATGTTTTAACAACCTTGAATAGTTTTGTGTCATCTGCAAATTTAATCACCTCATTCATTGCAACGATTTCCAGATCATATATAAAGATGTTAAATAGCACTAGTTCCAGTACTGATCCCTTCGGCACTCCACTATTCACTCTCCTCGACTGAGAGAAATGACCATTTATTTATTTATTCATTCATGACATTTATACCCCACATTAGCCCCAAATAGACTCATGCTCAATGTGACTTACAAACAAACAATAAAGTGAATAAAACATGATAATGTACAGAATATAACACAAATTACAATAAGTTCAAGAAGCAAATTAATACATGTGCAGTAAGTAACCAGGGATTTAGACTATCGCAAGAACAAAAAATAATTAAGGGTGAATAGGTGAAAGCATATTTAGGCAGTACTAGATGGGAAATGAGATTAAGAAAAGGGAGTGGGTAAAAGTCAAATAGAGTTCTTTGTATTTAGAAAGGCCAGACTGAAGAAATGTGTTTTTAGAAGACTTCTAAAAGTTAGGTAATTATCTGTAAACTTGATTGCTTTAGGAATAGATTCCAAATTTTGGTGCCTTGATAGAATAAATTAACCCTACCCTCTGTTTTCCTGTCCAATAACCAATTTCTAATCCATAGCAGCACATTGCTTCCTATCCCATGACTCTTTAATTTTCTCAGGAGTCTCTCATGAGGAGCTTTGTCAAAAGCTTTCTGAAAATCTAGTTACACTAACAGGCTCATTTTCGAAAGAGAAGGGCGCCCATCTTTCAACACAAATTGGAAGATGGGAGTCCTCATCCAAATCAGTATAATCAAAAGCCGATTTTGGACGTCCCCAACTCCTTTCCGTCGCAGGGACAGCCAAAGTTCAAGGGGACGTATCGGAGGCATAGCAAAGGCGGGACTTGGGTGTGCCTAACCTCGACCCATAATGGAAAAAAAAAGGGCATCCCTGACGAGCACTTGAATGACTTTACCTGGTCCTGTTTTTCTTATGACCAAGGCACAAAAAGGTGGCCAAAATGACCAGATGACCACTGGAGAGAATCGGGGATAACCTCCCCTTACTCCTCCAGTGGTCACAAACCCCCTCCTACCCTCAAAAAACATCTTTAAAAATATGTCCTGTCAGCCTCAATCTGAGCCTCAGATGTCATACTCAGGTCCATCACAGCAGTATGCATGTCCCTGGAGCAGTTTTAGTGAGTGCAGTGCACTTCAGGCAGGCCCATCCCCCTCCCTACTTGTTACGTTTGTGGATGAAACAGTGAGCCCTCCAAAACCCACCAGAAACCCACTGTACCCACATCTAGGTGCCCCCCTTCACCTGAAAGGGCTATGGTAGTGGTGTACAGTTGTGGGTAGTGGGTTTTAGGGGGGGGGTTGGGGGGCTCATCACCCAAAGTAAGGGAGCTATGTCCCTGGGAGTATTTTATGAAGTCCACTGCAGTGCTCCCTAGGGTGCCCGGTTGGTGTCCTGGCATGTCAGGGGGACCAGTGCACTACAAATGTTGGCTCCTCCCATGACCAAAGGGCTTGCATTTGGTCGTTTCTGAGATGGGCGTCCTTGGTTTCCATTATCGCCGAAAATCAGAAACAACCAAGTCTAGGGACGACCATCTCTAAGGATGAGCTAAGTTTCAAGATTTGGGCGTCCACGACCATATTATCGAAATGAAAGATGGACGTCCATCTTGTTTCGATAATACAGGTTTCCCCACCCCTCCATCAGGACGTTTTGCAAGGATGTTCTCAACAAAACTTGGGTGTCCCTTTTGATTATGCCCCGCCACATCAACTGTCTCACCTTTATCCACCTTCAAAGAAATGAAGCAAATTGATGAGGCAAGACTTACCTTGGCTGAATCCTTGCTAACTCTGTCCATTAAACCTTGTTTGTTTATGTGTTCCGTAATTTTATTCTTTATAATAGTTTCCACTATTTTACCTGGCACTGACATCAGGCTTATTGGGTTGTAATTTCCTGGATCCCCCCCCCCCCCCAACAGTCACAGCACCATAGCTCTCTCTGAAACTCACTCCTTCTATGCATGTAATTGTGAGGCATACACAGTTACACTCTTTTTGGGGTGTAATTGGAAACATGACACTTAGTATAGATTACAGAAAAACATGACACTGCCACATTTTGGTATTAAACAGTGTAGTGTCTGAAAAATAATTGTGTTCCCTTTATCTATAAACTCAAACTCATAATGCCCAAAAAATAACAGAACTAACTTCACACCCAAAGGTATTATATAAATAGATTGCTTATTTATTTACAATAGCAGCAAGAACAGTGAAAGATGCAAGAAATAATGACACAGATGATCTTATCATAGAAACAGCTCAGAGTAAATGCACACAAAACCCTAAGCTAGGCTTTAATACAGCCAGATAACCCCATAGCACTAAACAGCAATTACATGGCTATACAACCTGAATGTTGATGAAGCCAGGCATCCATCAGGTGGCAGATTGTTCCTCATACAGGTCAGAAAGACGACAGAGCAGGCTGCACTTCAGGTGGAATGTAAACAGCAATTTGCCTCAGATATGAGCCTCTTTTATTGAGAAAGCACAAGCTGTAGCTGGGTCATTGATGTGATTCCTGGCCTTGTTGTCAATGTATGACAAACTGTGTTTGTCTCAGGTGTTGTGGCTTGAGGGGCCATAATATCGTCTCACTGACACCATGTTAAATGGGCACTTTAACCATGAGGTCATTATTCAGGTAAATTAGGTACTTTTCTTGGATGGAAATGAGCCTC
Organism: Microcaecilia unicolor; assembly: GCF_901765095.1. Classification (NCBI taxonomy): domain Eukaryota; kingdom Metazoa; phylum Chordata; class Amphibia; order Gymnophiona; family Siphonopidae; genus Microcaecilia; species Microcaecilia unicolor. The sequence continues at coordinate 176,847,434 of NC_044039.1, read as the reverse complement.
CAAAACTGCGCCCGCTATTTGTGAACTCCTCTTTGTGGTGATGTAATGTGGTTGTTGTTCTGACCCTGAGGTGACTGTTCCAGTAAACAATGTTGTTGCTGATATTGCTCTCAGTTCTGTAGTCTTGGCCATATTTAGCTAGGTCTTTCTATATGCAAGCTAAGGCCTATGAAGCAACAGGCTTTGGCAGTGAAAGATGAAGTTAGCCAAAGTCTGTATTTTAATATCAGGTTGGTAATGCTGGAAGGTGCCATGTATTAATTCTGTATAACTCTGTTATGTAGTGGCATGTAGTGCTGCATATAGTGCGTTATGCGGGGCCTTTTGCTCCCACACATTTTCCTCATAGCTCTTTGTGAATCTCCCAGTACATCAGATCTCACCCACATCTTTCCCTCCCCATAGTATCTCAGCACACACACACACACACCCTCACCTGTGGCATCCACATATTTTTCCTCTTCCAGTACCACCCCACCCATATCTACAATTCCTCCAGCATCCCCACATGCCTCCTGTGGCACTCTGCATGCCTTCATTCTCTCCTCCCTTACTGTGGTTCCTCTGGTGTGCACACCTGCTCCTGTGGCACCTCTTGGCTTGCCCCCTTTATTTTCTCTGTTCCCAGCACACTTTAGCACAAGTGGAGGAGAAGGAGGAGGAGGAGGAGGAGGAGAACAGCTTCATGTCTGACCACATCCTCCTCCTCTGCTGCACTGGATCTGACTGCTGGATTGGATTAGCAGGTCTCTGTGGGGTCCTGCATAGTTCAAATTCAGCAGTCAGAGCCAGTGCAGCAGAGGAGGATGCGGCCAGACATCCAGCTCCTTTCCTCCTCCTCTTATGCTAAAAAGTGCCAAGGAGAGCAGAAAGAACGAGGGCAAACCGGGGGTTGCCTTGAGAAGGGGAGGTATGAGAGGGGAGTAGACCTGGGTATGTGAAGGCTGCAGGGGGAAGAGACACTTGCTATCGGTTCCTGTGCACAAATCTGCAGAAGCAGGGAATCCTGCACAAATTCTGCTTTCTGCAGTTGTTGCACAGAATTTCTATGAACAGAGACTGAAAAAAAATAAGTTTTCCACATTATTTCAGGGTGGCCTCTCTTTAAGGGGTCCTTTTACTAAGCTGCGTTAGGTGCTAATGTGCGCCTAACACAGGAAAAAATGGAGTACTGTGGGATATGTTCAGGCGTCCTTGGGAGATCTGCGTGTTCTAACCGTGCACTAAAACTTTTTCTAATTTGTTGGTTAGTGCACGAATACCATGCCTACTGCCTACATAATAGGAGGTGGTAAATGCTCATACATTAATTTTTAAAAAAATGGCAGTGAGCTAATGGCACTATTTGTGCATGACCATTAATGCAAAAAATGGAAAAAAGAAGAGCCATTTTTCCAGCTGTGGTAAAAATGGCCTTAGCGTGTGCGAAAGACCCACATTAGGGCACAAAGGCCATTTTCTTTTTACTGCAGCTTAGTGAAAGGACCCTTAAATTCATTTTCCTTTATTTCTTGTATGACAGCCACATCAACAAGATGTATTTCCGAAAACTCCCAGCCGACATACAGCTGTTGCAATGAAACAAGACCAGGAGGCTGCTGCAAAAGTATCACTAACAAATACATCCAAAAGAGATCAAGGTTTTAAAAAGCAAGCAGCTGCTCTCCTCCTCTGAAGTCTTAATCCACTCACCGAAAACCACTGCCCTACAGGTTACTTGTCTCCATTATGTAGCTAGATAGACAGATACACCTAGTACTCTCAGGGGAAACCTAGTTTGGTTTTTGGTTTTTTTTTTAATTTATCACTCCTAACAGATTGGATTACATTTCTATGGAAGAAAAGAGCCAAGATGAGGCTGTTGCTTGAAAAATCCAGATTACTAAAAATGTACAAATCAACTACCCTAAACAGTTAAGTACAAGGAAATGAAGAGTAACTTCCTGCTTCTGTCATTACCTACAGCCCAGGCGAGGAAATGCTGTTGAGGAAAGCAAAGCCTGGACACCCACACAGCAAGCTGGGTTTGCAGAGAAAGCATTGACCCCTTCCCTCCCCCGCTTCCCCCAACTCAAGCTTATTAAAGATGATCTTTGACCTCTCTAAAATTTCAAAGCTGACGTTTAAAGTGCTGAACAGACTGTGTGCCATATGTAACATGACCTGAGCTCTACCCTACCAGAGCACTCGCAGCATCACTAATGAGAGGTGAAAGGGCTCTTTCAGTGGGTCGTCCCCACCCCCAAAACTTTATTTCAATACTGGTTCCATGTTTCATGCATGCAGGTAATAAATAAAAATAATACTTAAAAGGGAAAAGAAGATGATACTATTTTATTGGGCTAATTTAATAGCTTTTAAAGGCCAGTCAAAAATGTATTATTAGTACAATATAGAAGGAATCATCTTCTTTTTCTGTTTTGTTGTTTTGATTTATTTATCAATATTACCTTTAAAGTACACTAACACAGCAATCATATTACTTTATCCATGATGTAAGTAAGGCGTCACATCTATCCCATATCATGGTTTCTTGGCTGTTTACAGCTCTAAAGATATTTCAGGCTGTCAGTATTAACAATATGTTGGGTTTCCTGCTTTTTATTTCATATGGTATGTGATTGACCTGAATGATTTTGGAAGCTGAATAAAAGAATTCCCCTCTGGCGTCTCAGATGTACTAAGGAGCCCTTTTACTAATGAACATTAAGCCTTTAACATGGCATTAGTGTGGGGAAAACAAGGTACCAGAAAATGCTCCTTTTCACTTCACAGGGCAGGAGGAATCAACACTCAGACTAGTTCTGTAAATATAACAATGTCATCGGGTGGCCTGCTCCTGCAGGGCCATAGCATACATGAATGTCTTTCTCTCAGCGGCATTTCTTACTAGTCTTTGGCTTGGTCCCTTGATTCAGAGTTACCAGCACAGTCTTTAATAGGCACACAAGGCTAGCCTGCAGCTAGTCAGGTCAAAAAAAAAAATTCTTCCAGGTTCCAAGTTGAACTTGGCCTGCCTGAATGTAGTGGTTGCAGTTTCTCTACTTCAGCGTGGAGGCATCTGCAGTGGACATCGCTGCTTCCCTCTGGGCCTCCTTAAACCTAGCTCTGGCCCAGCCTTTTATGCTTCCTGGATCATGCCTTCTTGGCTCCACCCGTCTTGTGTCACTTCCCCCCCCACCCTTGGGCAGGCCTAGGGTTTCAGGTGGTCCTGACCAAGGAGGTTAGATTGAGAACAGAAGACAGCATGAGCCTATCTAGTCCATTATGGGGGCTGAAGCCAGTAAGGCAGACCTTGCCACCATTTTAGTTCACCCAAAACAATAGCAAACCCTATTGAAAACAATAGCAAAAGCTTATTAAAAAATAATAGACTGCCTATGTGTGGTCCATCTGTAAAAAATCTAAAGCTGTTCCGTTTGGATATGCAGTGCCTTAAAAAGTGGATGATAAGGGATTTTTTTTATCTGATAGCTTTTTTATTTATTTGAAAGCTTCCCATATCTAGATATAGATATCATGAAATAAGATTGAATATCTTATTCTTAATCTATATTCTTAATCTAGACTGAAAGCCCACCTCTTTAACATTGCTTTTGACTTGTAACCACTCGCCTCCACCTACCATCCTCTTCTTCTTCCTGTACACATTAATTGATTTGATTTGCTTACTTTATTTTTTGTCTATTAGATTGTAAGCTCTTTGAGCAGGGACTGTCTTTCTTCTATGTTTGTGCAGCGCTGCGTAAGCCTTGTAGCGCTATAAAAATGCTAAATAGTAGTAGTAGTAGTAATATCACTAAAACAGCTTAAAAAATTATTGTAGCAGGTAGAAATAGCACTAATAAACTCTATTTTGTGTTCGTTTTTCTACACTGTTCTATAGAATATAGTAATATATGGCCAAATCTCAGTGAGTATATCCTGTTTCCTGATAAGTTCATGTTAACTGATGTTGTAATCTGGCTTTGGAAGCCTGATGTTATAAAGATGGAATATATTGAAATTAAATTGAAGTAAAATTAAACTCCCATTGGGGCACATGGAATCACATCTTCACCTCATTTCTTTTGTAGAAGTTTAAATTTTAGATACACAAATGAATTATTCTGCTTTCAGCATGTTTCAGGGGCAAGTGGTTTTATAAGTCAAAATAATAAAAATAAATATTTGGTGTCATGCAGATCTCTCATTTGTTGAAACATATCTAAATGAGACCCTAATGCAGTCAATTGGTTTTCTTATATTTTGTTCTTGTGATATCTTACACTGTGCCCAAACTGAAACTCTTATTTCTTCTATCTTAACCGAGATTGGATAGCAGAGCCGGTAGTGGGAGGCGGGGCTGGAGGTTGGGAGGCGGGGATAGTGCGGGGCAGACTTATACGGTCTGTGCCAGAGCCAGCGGTGGGAAGCGGGACTGGAGGTTGGGAGGCAGGGATAGTGCTGGGCAGACTTATACAGTCTGTGCCAGAGCCGGTGGTGGGAGGCGGGGATAGTGCTGGGCAGACTTATACGTCTGTGCCAGAGCCGGTGGTGGGAGACAGGGATAGTGCTGGGCAGACTTATACGGTCAGTGCCAGAGCCGGTGGTGGGAGGCGGGGATAGTGCTGGGCAGACTTATACGGTCTGTGTCAGAGCCGGTGGTTGGGAGGCGGGGCTGGTGGTTGAGAGGCGGGGATAGTGCTGGGCAGACTTATACGGTCTGTGCCCTGAAGAGCATAGGTACAAATCAAAGTAGGGTATACACAAAAAGTAGCACACATGAGTTGTCTTGTTGGGCAGACTGGATGGACCGTGCCGGTCTTTTTCTGCCGTCATCTACTATATCTGGTTGATAATGAAAGGAGCTCATTGTGAACACTATCCACCAGAACAGGCATCCATACACATATTTCAAAAGTAAACAACAACTTCTACAGCACAACACAGTTTATTCTAAATTGTTTAACCACTCTTGGGTTTCGCCTTTGGGTTTAACAAGCAATACTATGGATAAATGAATTAAAACAGTTAAAGTTTAAAGCAAATGCCCATAATACGTAATACTTGGTAGCAGAAATGAAACAGTGATGGAATATTCACATAGGAGGCAGTCAACAGAGTTATTTTCCACTGAACATAATTAATTTTGGGCCCTGTTTACTATGCTGTGCTATAGGCGTGCTAGTGTTTTTTAGCATGCGCTAACAAGCAGATGATCAAAAGCCCCATGCTGTTCCAAACAGCACTCTAAAATAGCGCACGCAATTATCTCTAATCATGGGGTAGAAGTGCAGGAGAATTGTGCCTCAGCATGCGCTCAGCACAATCCTCCCGTTCTTGTTTGACAGGTCTGGGCTGTCAAAAGCCCAAACCTGTCAAACACAGGGGCTGGAGGTCCATAGGACCACCAGGCCCCAACTACCCCTGCCCTGAGCAACGGGGGCTGGAGGTCTGGTGGACCTCCAGTCCCCCTGGCGATCCCTCCCAGGTGGGTGACCAACCAACCCCCCGCCCCAGCGACAGGGGGGCTGGAGGTCTGCTGGACCTCCGGTCCCTCCGACGATCCCCCCCCAGGTTCAGGGAGGGCTGGAGATCTGGTGGGTCTCCAGCCCCCCAGTCCCCCAGCAAGGGGTCCCTGGTGGTCCAGTCCCCCCCTACCTTGTGTGGTGGAGGAGGGAGGGTAGCCTGCCTCCTCCAACACACAAGGTAGGGGGGACTGGATCACCAGGGACCCCTTGTTGAGGGACTAGGGGGCTGGAGACTCACCGAATCTCCAGCCCTCCCTGAACCTGGGGGGGGGGATCGTTGGGGGGGACCGGAGGTCCAGCAGACCTCCTGCCCCCTTGTTGCTGGGGAGGGTTGGTTGGTCACCAGGGACCTTTTGCTGGGGGAGATGGGGGGTCTGGAGACCCACCGGATCTCCAGCCCTCCCTGAACCTGGGAGGGGGGATCATTGGGGGGACCGGAGGTCCAGTGGACCTCCAGCCCCCTGTCGCTGGCAGGTTTGTTGTTGGGGGGAATGGGTGCCTGCCAGCATGCAAATGCATGCTGGACAGGGCTCACCATTCCTCCCCAATGATCTGCAAGCCCTAACACCAGCTCGGAGTTGGCGTAGGGTTTGCCGCGGCCAGCGACCCAATCTTTGGCGCACTGGCCGCTGATCATTGGGGATGAATATGTTTAGCCCTGTTTAGCATGCATTTGCATGCTAGTTGCTTTCAGAGCCCTCAAGCGCATTGTTTCACGCTCTCGAGGGCTCTGATCATGGGGCGCTAGCAAACGCCAGCGCTAGTATGGCGCTAACAGCCTCTAGCACCGGCGTTTGCTTCTGATCATCCCCCTGTAAATGTTAGAGACACCCATTTTTCACAATCGGGGTTCCATAAAGGTCATAGTACTGAAACCATTTTGGGTGGCCTGATAACTCAAGGGAGATATATGCTGAATCAAGGCTGAAACTCTGTGGTTATTCAATTCGATTTGTCGAGTGTTTTTGACATTGTGGATTATACCATCTTAATAGTCTTGTTGGATAGTTTTGGAATATCTAGTGCAGTACTGAACTGGTTTAAAGCTTTTTAACTGGTAGGAATTATAGAGTTAAGATGCAAGGTGTCCTTTCTGACATTTGGTAACCTATATGTGGGGTGGCACTGGATTCACCTCTATCACCAATGCTGTTCAATGTATTGTTACAGCCACTAGGGAGATTAATGGAGAAATTGAAGGTATTCTTTTATATGTATGTGGATGATATTACCTTTCTTCTGCCAGCCTCTAAAGAATATGTTGATATTCTAAATGACAAGTTGGGCAAAAGAATTTCAATTAAAACTTAACTAAGAAAAAATGAGATTCTTATGGATTGGCTCCCCTAAGGAGATTAAGAACCTTACAATACTGGGCTACACCCTACTTACTAACTGAACCAACAATACTACCAGTATAAATCTCTCTGCCAGTTAATTCATTTTTAGAAAATACCTTTATTATTTATTTGCTTACAAAACCTAATACCTTAACATATCATTCCTTCATACACACTCATGCACACTCACTTACAAATGTGCTCTCATACACATTTCACAATAAAACCTTAATGGAGCAAACCCACTAATACATGTTATATCCTAACTGTTCAAAATGCCCAGTAACCTCAGCAGGATATTTGTTCAAAAAGTTCCTCTGATGCTAGTGCTGCACTACCCCCACGGGGTGTGCCTGTTGCTTTAATCTTCCATACTGGTCACAGCACTGCACAGCAAGTTCAAAAAGTTCATCTGATTTTAGTGCTGCACTACCCCCTAGGGTGTGCTTGTTGCTTTAAACTCCCATCATAGTCACAGCACTACACAAAATCCAATCCTTTTCATATGTGCTGGGTCCCAGGAATTCCAAACGAAAATGCAAACATTTGCTTAGAGTTCTCCACTCCTGTGGTCAATCCACTTCCACTCATGTGATGTGCTTTAAACTCTTACAGTCATCCAATGTACCCCAGACTCTACACAGCCTGTGTTTCGCTACATCCGCGTCATCAGGAGTTGGGTCCTACACAAACAAACACATGCATTTTTTTTTGTTACATTTGTACCCCGCGCTTTCCCACTCATGGCAGGCTCAATGCAGCTTACATGGGGCAATGGAGGGTTAAGTGACTTGCCCAGAATCACAAGGAGCTGCCTGTGCCTGAAGTGGGAATTGAACTCAGTTCCTCAGGACCAAAGTCCACCACTCTAACCACTAGGCCACTCCTCCACATTGAATAGCCAGGTAAGTGCAGTCACCCATAAGTTAACTGGGCACTGGCAGATATTCAGACTGGTGCTCAGTTAGGTGGGTGGATAAAGTTAGGATAGCCTTTTTGTTGTCCTAACTTTATCCACTTACTTAACCAGTTAATGGACTAAATATCTGTGCTAACTGTGTAAGTGCTGGTTCTGCCAAAGCTCCACCCCCTAACCACCTCAGCACTAACCAGACAGCATTGTGGTGGTCACAGGCAATTTGTAGCAGCATCACCCACTTAAGTACTGCTGAATATTGGCAGATGATCAGTTTGGTGAGGTTTAACCAGGCAGGGGCCTTTACTGTCCCTTATGAATATCGGGCCCTTAGATGTTAGCCTAGGGTTCTTTGTGACTTTGCAGATGATGTTCTGTAATGTAATGTAATATGGTGTTTGTATTCCGCCAATTCCCAATATAAGTGGTTCAAAGTGGATAGCAAAGAATACTATGAAATGGTTAAAACAGAAATTTTCTGAATAGGTAAGTTTTAAGATTTTTCCGAAAGCTCATAGATCTTGAGGAAAAGGTAACCACAACTTGGTAACAAATTAAGCTCTCCACAACTTTTTTTTATAGTGAGTTCCTGAAAACAACAGAAAAATCAAAAGATATGGATCTCTAGCTCTTGAAAGTCTAAGAAAACAAACCAGTAGAGTCATCAATTTAAATACAATATAGACCAGTTTTAAAAAGATGCAGGCCTGTAAAGAAAGTCAGTGGACATACCAGAGTAGGAGTGACTCTATCAAACCCCTTTAAATGAAATATGTGTAGCGGTGGTGTTCTGCAAAGTTTTGAAGCTTAGAGCATAACTTGACTGGTTTGCTCTTGGGTGATCTTGGCATGACCATCTTCAATGTTTTCTATTTGTAGACTGTTAGTGGTGGATGGAGCCTCAGATGTTTAAAAATGGTCTTATAACTCTATCCAATATCCCTTGCAATATATCCAGCTGCAAACTATGCCAAAACATTTCACAGGACCCCACAGTCATTCACAAAGGAAAACTATTCAACATAAAGGAATCCTTCACATGCTCATCTTCCAATGTAGTATATGTCATCCAGTGTAAAAAATGTGACGAAGGGTGCTATATTGGAGAAACAAGTCAGATGCTGAAGAAGAGATTTTACATAGACGTCATATGAAAAATGCCAGTGCCAACCAGGATGTTACCTCTGTGGGACAGCACTTTACAAAACCAGAACACTGTACCAGTGATTTTATGGTAAGAATATTGAAAGGGAACTTTAAAACAATACAGGAATGTAAGACCTTTGAAGTCAGAATGATTAAATATTTAGACACCCACCAGACAGGACTTAACAAAGATCTGGGTTTTCTAGCCCATTATAAACCATTAAATTGTACTGTTTTGTCACCCTCTTATCTCCATGCATATCTCCCTGTCCCTCATCCACCAGGCCCTCCCTGTCTCTCACCTTACCCACCCTCATTCTGTTAGACTGCCACTGAAATGCTTTGATGTTTCACTTATATATACTGTCATCTATCAACATTTGCTTATTTCCGATCTAACGAAGAAGAGCTACCTTCGAAAGCTAATCAAAATATGTAGTAAGTTATGTCCAATAAAAAAGGAATCATCTTATTTTCTTTTCGATGTTTTATTTTGTTCTATTTCTATTGATTACCTTTAAAAGTGGACAAACATGGCTACCACATCTCTCTATTTAAACAAAGGTATCCTGAGAAGAACACTTCTTTCTCTTTTCTCGATTGACATGTAAACCACTTTGATTCTCGTTTTAAAGGCGGTGTATTCAATGCCAATTAAACTAAGCTAAGAACTCATAATTCTCGTTATTAAACGGGGTCCCAAATATTCTCAACATTATAGGTATGCATTTTATGATCACACCCTGAAAACCTTGTGATGCCAGGAAGCCAGAGGCTTTCAGCCTCCAGGAAGTGCACTTAAATCCTGAAAGGCTCAAGTTACTTCTTGAGGCTTTAAAAATTTCTGGCACAGAGTTGTTTGCAACTTCAGCAAATAAAAATAATCACATCCTATGTAACAAACACAAACGCAGTTCTGAAATCCTGCATATCTTGAGAAAAAGGAATAAGTCCTCTTTATGAGGATTTGTAGATTGGTTGCTGCTCTGAATCATGCTATGCATGGTGAGCTTCATTCCAATTCATTATGCTTTTCCAATGTGCACAGTTGTTCTTTCTGATGTCACAACATCTGGATTTGGGTGGAATAAGCAATCTGAGCGAGTTCCTGTTTTGCTGTCTTTATGAAGTTAGAGAAAGAATTCATAAAAGTTAGCTTGCACTTCTTGCCACACGTCCTCATTTCAATATATTTAAAAGTGTTTACAAATCTTATGCTATAAAAATCAATTGGCATAAAAGAAAAAACAAAAGAGAAATAGAAATCGTTATTTGGTTATATAAAAATACTTTAATTGTTACAGTAAGCTCATGGAGAATGTTTAACAGTAGTGTTTGAAGTATAAATATATGTACAAGTAAAGAAACAGAAATACAGTGTCATCTCGGGGCAATTTCTTCAAATGGGATAGTTTTATGCATACCATGACAGAAATGAACTTCACTCCTAAACCAGGTTTGAGGTATTGAGTATGGTCTCAATCTCTCAAATGTACTGTTAATTCTCACGGTAAAACTTGCATTGTGCCAAAGAAAGCTTCCTTCTGGAGTTTGTAAGATACCACATGTTTAGACAATTCATCCAGGTGTGCTTGGAAGTTCTATTAGATCAAGCCTGTGGCACCCAAAATGATGGGACATATTTCTGTATCTTTCTTTCACATTTTCTTGGTCTTGGTACTTAAGGATCTTTCCTCTTTCCACACAGTTCACAGAATAATTGTTTGGGACTGACACCTTGCCTTGTCTTCACTCCCTTGTAACCACCAGAGCACCTCAAGTGGGATCAATCCCTTAACAAATAACACTTCAGATCTTTGCACAATTGGGAGGCCTCATCCTACCTTAACTAGGATACCATTTCCTGTATGTATCTTCAAACTTCATAATAAAAATTATTCAAAGGGAGTAGAAATGGGATTAGGAGACCAGGAAAAGAGTATCCATCTGTCTAGAATACAACATATTCTGTGTTATCAGGGTACAAATTAACAGAATGAATTAACAGATGAAGAAATGTTTACAGAAATTAGGAAAACTGGCAAATTGGGCAACATTATAATAATGGGTGATTTCAATTACCCCAATATTGACTGGATAAATGTTACATCAGGGAGCTCTTAGATGTAATAAATGACTGGTTCTTAAAGCAATTGACCCAAGAACCAGCAAAAGGGGGAAAAGTTTAGATCTAATCCTTAGAGGAATGCAGGGCATGGTAAGAGAGGTAATGGTGTTGGATCCACTGGGAAACAGTGATCATAACATGATCAAATTTGAGCTGATATCTGGAGTGAAGTCACTAAGGAAATCTACTGTAGTGACGTTTAATTTTTGAAAGGACAGTTATGACAAAATGAGAAAATGGTTTAAAAGAAGCTAAAATGGTTGGCCACAAAGCTTAGGACTCTAAATCAGGCATGGACGTTATTTAAAAATATCATTGTGAAAGACCAGACCAGATGTATTCCATGTATTAACAAAGGTGGAAAGAAGAGCAGATGACAGCCAGTATGGTTAAAAGGTGAAGTGAAAGAAGCTCTGAATAAGGGAAAAGAATCTGGATAAAGAAAATTAGAAGCAACATAAGCACTGTCAAGCTAGATACAAAGCATTGATAAAGAAGGCTAAAAAAACAATATGAAGAAAAACTTACCGCAGCAACAAAAATTCATAGTAACACCTTTTTCCGGTATAACAGAAGCAGAAAGCCTGTGAGGGAATCCATGGAACTACTAGATTATGAAGGAGCAAAAGGGGCACTCAGGGAGGGGAGGTTGAATGAATTCTTTGCTTTACAGAAGAAGGTGTAAGAGATCTACCTGTACTGGAAATGGTTTTCAAGAGTGAAGATGCAAAGGAACTGGAAGAAATCTCAGTGAACCTGGAAGATGTACTGAGCCAAATTGACAAGTTAAAGAGTGGTAAATCACCTGGACTGGATGGTATACATCACAGAATACTGAAAGAACACAAACATGAAATTGCTGATCTGCTGCTAATGATCTGCAACCTGTGGTTAAAATCATCAATAATACCGGAAGATTGGAGGGTGGCCAATGTAACATTGATGTTTGATTGGGGGGAGAGGTATGTGAGATTGAGTTGTTTTGCATTTTGGAGTGAGGGGTTGGGGGAAAGGGATTATTTTTGAAACAAAAAGTTGATGACAGCTTGGGTGCCTTTTTCTTGTTATATTTACCTTGTTGGTTTGCCTCTTTGTTCTGTTGCACATGCATACTGTTGGTTGGTTTTCTTGGCTTTGTCATCAATAAAAATTGTTGAGAGTAAAAAGGGTTTCTGGGGTGATCTGGGAAATTACAGACAGGTATGCCTGATTTCAGTGCCAGACAAACTAGTGGAAACTATTATAAAGAATACAATTACGGAACACGTAGACAAACATGGTCTAATGGGACAGAGTCAGAAAGGATTAAGCCATGGAAGTCTTGCCTGACCAATTTGCTTCATTTCTTTGAAGGCGCGAATAAACATGTGGATAAAGGTAAGCCAGTTAATGTAGTGTGTCTAGATTTTCAGAAAGTTTTTGACAAAGTTCCTCATGAGAGACTCCTGAGAAAATTAAAGGGTCATGTGATAGGAGACAATGTTCTGGTGTGGATTAGGCATTGGTTATTGGGCAGAAAACAGAAGGTAGAGTTAAATGACCATTTTTCTCAAAGGAGGAGGGTGAATAGTGGAGTGCCGCAGTGTTCTGTACTAGGACCAGTGCTGTTTAACATATTTATTAATGATCTGGAAATCAGAGTTGATTAATGTTGCAGATGACACAAAACTTTTCAAGGTTGTCAAAACACATGCAGACTATGAAAACTTGCTGGAAGATCTTAGGAAACTAGAAGACTGGGCATCCAGATGACAGATTAAATTTAATATGGACAAATGCAAAGTGATGCACATTGGGAAGAATAATCCAAATCATAGTTACCTGATGTCAGGGTCCACCTTAGGGGTCAGCATTCAAGAAAAGATCTGCCCAGTGTGCAGCAGCAGCCAAAAAAAAAAATAAACAGGATCAAAGGATACTTTGATGAATCAACACTGCAGACATTGCTGCATGCTCTTTTTACCTTTCGATTGGATCTTGGTAACTGTCACAAAATGTCTAGCCACCCACCTGGGATTACCTAGCTGCCACTTAGAAGGTCTATCTCCAGCAAAGATCAGGTCTGCCTGCACTCTCCACCCGCCGACTGGGTCTCAACTGCCTCTGGGTGAGTCTCCTGCTCTCAAATTACTCCAAGTGATTTCTAGGTTACTGGAGCCACACTCCCAGATAGCACTCACAGACCCAACACACAAACCACCAGGATTCTTTATCAGTCCAGACAAGCAGGGCAATCAAACAATTATGTTTATTCTCAGAACTTGAACAGTGGACATAAAAAGTGCAATCAGTAAACAATAACAGGTAACAATAACAGGTATAAACTTTTGTATACTGTCTAAACAGTACCTGGGAAGATCAGGACATATAACTGTTCACAGATCCTCTCAGCAAAGAGATCCTGCTCTCTTTCCTTCCTGGCTAAGACTGGAGCAAAAGCACTACTGGGTAATTTCAAACTCTAGGCCAATCAGAGCACAGAAAAATAATATAAAAAAAAAAAGCTGGTTACATCACTACAGGCATTTCCTGTATCTGTGTTAACAAAAGAAAGGAAAGGTCAGTTCTTTGTAACAGCTAAAAACATAACATGCATCACCTGCTGGCCAAACTAGAGAAATGCACTTCAAGAATCTATACAGGCAATTTTACAAGCTTAAAACACAATGTTTTAAGCCTGTAAAATTTAGGCATTTGCAGACATTGCAAAACACAGCTGTCAGACTTCTCAGGAATGCTCACAAATATGATTATGTGACTCCCTCCCCTGTTTATAATATATCACTGTTTGACCATCTCTTTTAAAATTAAGTTTAAAATCCTACGCATAGCACATAGATCTCTATAGGAATATCAGCCGTTATACCTAAGTAGGTGGACAACTTTGTATACACCTACAAGATGTCTTAGATCCTTACAGGTCCATAGAATGTTGCTGCCACATTTTTCTAGGGCAAAATGGGCAGCTACAAGGGTGAGGGCACTTTTTTGGTTTGCACCAACTTTATGGAATGATCTAACTAAAGAAATTCATTCAGAAGCCAATTATAAGAAATGTAAAATTTTATTGAAAACTCACTTCTTTAAGCAGGCCTTTAATGTACAGCTCACAGTATGAAAGGGACTGCAAACATCCTCCAGAGACCTGCTTTCTTTTAGATTTGTTAATATAATGTTATGGAAGAGTGAATGTTGCCTTTCGATACATGGGTTGGGTCTGTCCTATCATTTTTTATGATGTTCCTTTTCTTGAATTTAATGGATTTTATTTTGTAAACCACTTTGGTCTGGAAAAGGTAAGTGGTATATCAATTTTTTAATATACATAAATGCTGATTTTCTTTCTGTTGGTGTTTGTTCTGCACAGCAGCTACTGGTCATATACAAGCTTTTATACACGGCATTTATTTTCCTACCTTACATCTAGTATTTACAAGTATTAAAACAATATTATAACAACTAGACCAGAATGGAAAAAAAAGTTACAATGGACACTTGAAAAAAAAATATTTTTCCTTTAAAATTTATTGTGACCCAATGGGGCTCATTTTTGAATGAGAAAAATATCCAAAGTGCCATAAAGCAATATTTGGATGAAAAACTTCTCAAAATGTCCCCAATCGGTATTTTCCAAATCAGTTTTGCATACATCTATGCAATTTGTCTGCAGTGCGTCCAATTCATAAGGGGGCATGTCAGGGGCATTTCAAAAGTGGGGTTAGGGCGGGCTTAGGACGTGCCTAATACTTGGACATTTTATAGCCAGAATGGAACAAAACCAAAACGTCTAGGACAAAAACCAACATTTTTGTCTAGATCTGTTTTTCTAACAAAGAAGACACAAAAAGGTGCCCTAACTGGCCAGATGACCACTAGAGGGATTTAGGGATGACCCCCCCCCTTACTCCCCCAGTGGTCACTAACCCCCTCCTACCCTCAAAAAAACAATTTTAAAAACTTTTTTTGCCAGCCTCTATGCCACCCTCAAATGACATACTCCGGTCCGTCACAGCAGTATGCAGGTCCCTGGAGCAGTTTTAGTGGGTGCAATACACCTCAGGCAGGCAGACCCAGGCCCATCCCTCCCCTACCTATTACACTTGTGGTGGAAATTGGGAGCCCTTCAAACAGAAACCCACTGTGCCCACATGTGGGTGCCCCCCTTCACCCCTTAGGGCTATGGTAGTGGTGTATAGTTGTGGAGAGTGGGTTTTTGGGGGGGTTTGGGGGGCTCAGCACCCAAGGTAAGGGAGCTATGCACTTGGGAGCAATTTTTTTTAATTTGTAGAAGTGCCCCCTAGGGTGCCCGGTTGGTGTCTTGGCATGTGAGGGGGACCAGTGCACTACGAATACTGCCCCCCCCCCCCAAGACCAAATGTCTTGGAGTTGTTTGTTTTTGAGATGGGCACCCTCGGTTTCCATTATGGCTGAAAACCGAGGGTGCCCATCTCTACAGCCGGCAATCTCAGCATTTGAACCAAATGTTGAGATTTGGGCGCCCCCAACCGTATTTTCGAAACAAAAGATGAACGCCCATCTCGTTTCAAAAATACCGTTAGCTCTGCCCCTTCGTAGCGCCATCCTCAGAGATGGGCGCCCTTAGAGATGGCTGGCCCCATTCGAAAATGCCCCTCTTAGTGCAAAATGTCCAAAATTTGACTTAGATACATAATTTCGAGAATGCCCCTCAATGTGAAAAAAAGACAGATGTTCATTATCATAGTGGCAGGCTATGTTTTCTTTAATTTCTATTGACAAAAAACTATTCTATATATCATAATATGGCAACAATGAAGACTGTACACCATCTGGCCAATGCACAGTTGCATTCCGTGCCACCCTACACTTGTTAAACAATAGCACAGTTTAACAACATTAATTCACAAAGACAATTTTTAATGTATCATGAAGGAAATCAAAGGAAATATCATTTTTGGTCTTAGTTCACAAACCCCTTGAGCCCATTTATGAACCTTAGGTTAAGAACCCCTGAATTACAAGTAATATTGATGTCTATTTTTAGTTATTACTTGAAGTGAAGTGATTGAAGCTAACAACTGTGTTCTTTGTTGTTATGTTATGAAAAGTCGAGTCAGAAGATATCAAGGGATTTCTCTCATCATGTGCCTAATACTGGTCAGTGAGGAGGTGTGAATCAGATTCCCAGGAATCTGCAAGGGACTTAGCTGTAAACACTTCTGATGTGACCCCTCAAACTAAACTGAGGCCTTGTGAGGACAAAATATATTTCTTCCATTAGGTCTACAGCAGTAGCATAGCCACTGTGTATGTATGTGTGTGTGTGGGGGGGGGGGGGGGGGGGGGGGGTTGGGTTCAGCCCTTCCCCTCAAATTTGCACACCAAAATTGAAACACATTCAGCTGTTATGTCTGGCAGGGATCCCCCAGCCCCACCAGTGGTACAGATCTTCCACTGCTGGCCTAGCAGTTGGTGGCACTTTGCTGCTGCTCCCACCCCCCACCGGTATATGCTCAGTTTGGGGCATGCATCAAAACTGAGCATGCACACAGAGGGGGATAGTGCGACAGTGGCTCATGGAAAGTGCCACTGACTGCCAGGCTGCCAGGGGAGGACCTGTTCCATTGGTGAGGCTTGAGGATTCCTGCCAGCTCAGTTATTTGGAAGTCATGGGGTGGGTGCACACGGAACATGATGGGGGCAGAGAGGGGGGAGTGGGACAAACCTTTGTGTCCCCCTTTGTGCTCACCCCTCCCCAATTGGAGTTCTGACTATGCAGTTGGTCTATAGACCAAATTTATGGTTTCCCCTGGATTGCAAGAAAAAATTGTTTCAAGCTACTGTTCTGTATAACCCAGTTCCAGTTTGTCACCTTATTTTCTAATGAAGTCTCCATTGGCATAAAATGGAAACTTGGCAACATAGGCAGGCAGTACACCCTGTCTGCCAGGCTCTCATACATAACATTATTAACAACTAGTAAAAATGGCCCGTTTCTGGCGCCGATGAAACGGGCGCTAGCGGGCACGGGACTCCCTTCCCCTCCCCTTACGGTACCTGTTCGGTTGGGGCAGGAAAGAAGGAGCCCCCTCTTTCCTGTCCGTAGCGGTGGTGGTAGCTTGCATCGTGTGGGAGTCCGGCTGTCGGCATTTCAAAATGGCCGCCGAGAGTTGAAGTCTCGCGAGGCAGCTTGAACTCTCGGCGGCCATTTTCAAACGCCGAGAGCCGGACTCCCACACGATGCAGCAAGGAAGCCACCGCTACGGGAGGAAAGAGGGGGCTCTTTCTTTCCTGGGCCGACGGAACAGGTACCTCTAGACCACCAGGGAGCCACACGTAAGGGGAGGGGAGGTGACAGGGGGGGAGGGAGGTTAGTGAGGGTAAGCGTGTGCTACCATGGGCGGGGCGGTAAGTTGTAAGGGGCGGGGCTATGTGGTGAAAGGGGCCGGGTTCACGTGCACGGCGGCGGCGGCTGGGATTTGTTGGAAGGGGAGGAGTACTGCTCCCCTTGCGTTAATTTGTTTTCGTGTTCCGCCCTCGACGTCATCACGTGTGATGCGAGGGGCATGAAGATGTTGTGGCTTCACCACCATGAAACCACGAACCGGTGTGTGAGTGACTTCAGTGACGTCAGTGTCCTCAGAACGTTGAGGCTGCGTTTTATTATAGTAGATGAGACAATTCACACGCAAAATCAATGACATTTGCCATCTTCTTCTATAAAGACCAAAGCACAGAATAATTCCGTTTCTCTGCTATGACCTTGTCCTGCCTGAGTGCCCATTTTGCTACTTCGTGGTCTAATGTTCCCACGGATTCCTTCACAGGCTTTCTGCTTCTGACGTACCTGAAAATGTTACTGTGAGTTTTAGCCTCTGTGTCAAGTTTCTCTTCATATTCTCTTTTAGCCTCCTTTATCAATGCTTTGCATCTGACTTGCCAGTGATTATGTTGCTTCTTTTTTTTTTCTTCATTTGGGTCCTTTTCTATTCTTTGAAGTACATTTTTTTGGTTGAAATAACCTCTTTCACCTTTTAACCACACTGGCTGTCATTTTCTCTGCTTTCCACTTTTGTAAATACGTGGCATGCATCTGAAAACGAAGCTGTGCTGCAAAACTAAAGTTAAATCTCTACTACTAATCATTTCTATAGTGCTACTGGACATACACAGTATTGTACACATTATATGCAGGTACTTTCTCTGTCCCTAGAGGGCTCACAATCTCAGTTTTTGTAACTGGGGCAATGGGGGGTAAGTGACTTCCCAAGGTCACAAGGAGCTGAAGTGAGAATTGAAACCAGGTTGCCAGGATCAAAGCCCACTGCACTAACCTTTAGATCACTCCATCTATAAACTGGGGTTTCCTGTGACTATCAGCTCCGTATTCCTTATTTGAACTGGCTAAGCTGTGCTGCAAAACTAAAGTTAAAACTCTATACTGGGGGTTCCTGTGAATATAAGTTCGGCTCTTCACTGAAGCTGTGCTAAACCCTAGAATAATCCCTTAACTGCTAGCCTATGAAACTGTAATAGAGATTTAAATGCTAAACAAAGAAAACCCTAAATTCCTTAAACTACCTTTGCTAAATAAGTAAAGTAACTTAAAAAAAAGGCACTGAGATAACCTATTTAACTCTAAATCTACCTTTTCCAAGTTTAAAAGCAATTTCCCAGCAAATAATTTACCAATGAAGATTTGTCCTGCTCTGGAAGTCCTCACTTTGCTCTTTCCTTGCAGTTCCCCTTGTGTCTGCCTTCCATCATCTGGAAAATATCAAAGTACTCTGTATACAGTACGTTTTTCCTCAAAGATTTGGGAACCCAGTCCCATAATAAATGCACAGCAGGGATGGCATGAGAGCAGCCTGAGACAGGCAGTATGCCCTGGGCACCTTGCCTTGAATGGAGGACAATTAAGAAGAGGTAGAGGATGAGGAAGAAGAGGAAAAATTACCCATTCAGGTGGGCATGGGCAGGTTTCTCGTTTACCTCTGCTGGCGCAGGTCCGCCTCGGTAGTGTTCTCTGCGATTCAGGTGACTTGATCAGCCCCACGTGGTCAGGACGTGTCCACGCGGCGCCCTGATTGCCGGAGGTGTCTCGGGTCTCGGCGTGTGGCGTGCAAGTCCAGTTCACTCTAAGGCTCTCCGGTTCTCCTGCTGCCTGCCCTGGCCCATTTTCCCGTCCTCTCTCCCCGTTACGTTCACGCCTCAACTGAGGGCCAACAAACTTAATCCCTGTTCCGCTGTCTTCTGCTCCAGGATTTAGAGGAACTAGAGCATTTAGAATCCATAAGTCTGCGAGGGAGGTGCTCCTTTGGAAGGAAGTGGGGTGGGCACCGCAGGGTCCATCAGAGCTGGTGTGGTTTTGCTGGATGCTGGGAGAGCTGCAGCTGGGACAACAGACCCCTGGGCCATGAGATGTTCCAATGTAGGAAGTAGGGCAGGTAGGCTGTATCCAAACATGAGGGACACAAATGTATTTCCAAAGCTTTTATTGAGAAATAATCAATTGACTCGACACAGCTGCTGTGTTTTGGCGCAGGTGCGCATGCATCAGGAGTCTCCAAATATTAAAATATACATAGTTCCAACATAATAAAAATCAACAGAAATTATAATACACAATAATAAAAAAAGTCTGACAAAATATATTAAGAAAATGTTTAAAAAATATTTTAAAAAATATATTAAAAAAGGAAAGATGTCATACAAAGAAGTGATACCATAGATATCATTGAAATGTATCATAATATACAAACAAACAAAATATGGGCACATATAAAATACCAAAATAGGATTCATAAATAAAAAAGTTCAGACAACCAAAGTATGTAAAAAAATGTGTAAAAATCCAAAATGAGGTGCATGATTAAAATGATCTGAGTAACGTAAACTTAAAACAAATCTCACTCTTAAAAAGTGGAACAAAGTACAAAAACTGATATGGCCACTGACCTAAGAATATGATCTAAATAAAACACATATAATAACCTGTAATACATAGTAAATGCAATCCTATATATAATCTAAATAATATTTATAAAAAAAGTATATTAAAAGAAGCGTGTGAGGGATCAACAATAATTTTCTGTAGATGTTATATAGCATTTGCAGGTATGGGGATTCCAATACTTTTTAAATAAAATGCACATAAAGAGATAGAAAATACATAAAGAGATAAATACCAAAAAATATATAGTTGACCTTATAAATAGGATAACCTGGCGTTTCCTTGTCACACAATATAATTACAAGACGTAATGTACAGATCTGCAAGTTAATGTAAATTTGGGGGGATGGCACTGCCTCTGCAAAGTATGGGCAGTAGAGGGAACTGCCTCTTTAGCATTGGAGGTGGAAATACATCAAAAGGAGCCTATACATGCTATTTCTTGGTCAAATTATCCACAGAGGGTGACTGTGAACTGCTAGGTAAAGGCCCAGCAGGGATATTTTTCACACAACGCAGCATGGCTACTACAGGGCAACTGAAGCAGCTCTTACACCCCCCCCCCCCCCCCCAGAGAGAATTATGAGGCTAAATGGAAAAAAGCTCAGGTAGCTCTTTGTTAAACAACAATTTCTCCATGGAGTGGTCCCTTCTGTCCACCTCCAGTCAAAGTGAAAATGAAACTGAACCTAGACCACATGTGTGGTCAGCCAAGCCTGCCTGCCTGAGACAATAAGGAACCAATTCAAAGTAATTCAGACAAAATGAAAGGGGCAGCCAAAGGAAATTACCCCTGCAATGAGAAGCAACAACTGCATGGCAGGAGAAATGACCCTTGCACCTGACAGAAGAAAAGGAACATGTCAGGGTGGTGTATAGTATAGAATCACAGTTACCTTTATCAAGGCTCCTACATCTACAGCAGTCGCCATCACAAAAAAAGGCCCCCAGCACATGCGTTGTGGGCAAGGCAGCAGGCCAGTCCATGATGACTGAGCAAGTCCAAAACAGGCAAGGCAACAGTTGCGAGTGCAAGGATCTGTGCTAGGGAACAAACCTAGTTGAGCTGATTCCTCGCTGCTGAGAAAACTCCACCCTTCCTCAAATTCAAATTTAAATGAGGTCTTACATACCGCTAAAATCCCCTTCTTGGGTTCAGTGCGATTTACATCAGTTAAGCTACTTAACCTGGGAACATCATCTAGTTGCCTGGCATTGATCAATACAGCAGATCAGGTCTATGAAATAGCCTGGAAGCATCATATTATTACAAAACATTGAGCTCCAAGATGTCTTTGTTTGCATCAAGTGGCCTCTTCCATGCTTACTCAAAAGAAATTAAGTATAAACAGAAGAAAAGGATATGTTTTCAGAAGCAAACTAACTTTTAAGAGCATGGGGGTGGGGGTGGGGGGAATGAAAAGTAAGTCCAATATGTCTTTCAGATACAAATTCTTTTTTTCAAGACCATTCACCATCTTTTCTGTGTCCCACTGTTCGTAACCTTTCAGCAAGGGTGTTAGGACAATTTTGCCCATGTCTAGAGGGAGTGAGCCTGACTCCAAAAGCCTGTTGAGTCTTGCAGACAGCCATTAGACTACCTCTGATGGAACTTATGAGAATAATGGGGCAGCGTCAAGGACACAGTGAGAACTTGGGAATTCCAACTTTGGTCTACCTTCGTGGCCTATCTAGAACATATGCGGGTTTCAGGATCCACATCTGTGGAAGAGGTGTTTTTCTTAGTAGGGCTAACTTTGGACCGTATTTGGGTGATTTTGTTGGAAAAGAAATCGGCTAGATCTCGGGCTGACGGAGTGGCTTGAAGTGGAGTGTCAACAGCCAAGGTAGTTGTTAGTCCTCTTACTAAAGTGAACACATTTTTGTTGTCTAGGATGTGCCGGCCTACTAAACTGCTGTAGTAGTTACGCTTAATGTTAGCAATCTTTGACTTGTAGAGCTGATAGGCAAGTTTCAATTTGACATAAGTACATAAGTATTGCCATACTGGGAAAGACCAAAGGGCCATTGAACTCAGCATCCTGTTTCCAACAGTGGCCAATCCAGGTCACAAATACACGGCAAGATCCCAAAAATGTACAAAACATTTTATACTGCTTATCCCAGAAATAGTGGATTTCCCCCAAGTCCATTTAATAATGGTCTATGGACTTTTCCTTTAGGAAGCCGTCCAAACCTTTTTTAAACTCCGCTAAGCTAACTGCCTTTACCACATTCTCTGGCAACGAATTCCAGAGTTTAATTACACATTGAGTGAAGAAATATTTTCTCAGATTCGTTTTAAATTTACTACATTGTAGCTTCATTGCATATCCCCTAGTCCTTGTATTTTTGGAAAGCGTGAACAGAAGCTTCACATCTACCCGTTCAACTTCACTCATTATTTTATAGACCTCTATCATATCTCCCCTCAGCCGCCTTTTCTCCAAGCTGAAGAGCCCTAGCTGCTTTAGCCTTTCCTCATAGGGAAGTCGTCACATCCCCTTTATCATTTTCGTTGCCCTTCTCTGCATTACCTTGTCATGAGATGAGTGACTTATTCTCCAATGTCTTTCAAGATGCCACCATTCCAGTTTCATGTTGGCAAGTTCTTTGGAGAACCAATGGGAAGTTTTGACTGTCCTCACCTTTTTTTTTTTACTTGACTGGGGCTGTTTTGTCCAGAGTTCTAATTACGTTGGTGTTCCAGAATGATTTGATAGAATCGTCATTAACTCGGACCAAAAGCCTCCTGCCAAGCTCAGCCAATGCCTGCTGAGAATCCTTGGTGACGTCCCAGTGGTGGGCTGGCAATGTCACAGTTCCTCGAGTGGACCAATCCGTCGACAGGGAGGGCAGAGTGAGCTGTTGGTGTTAAGCATTTTGGAAAACAAGGCCCTTTCATCTTAAATATATACAGGGCAGTATTAATGCATAGGCAAACTAGGCACATGCTGGGATCCCAAATATTTAGGAGCAGCTCTCTCAAATGTGCTAATGCAGTAGGTCCCAAGGCGGAGTTTTTGTCCTGGTATGTCAGCTACTAGCAGAAAGAAGAATGGGGGTGAGAGGTGCAGACCACAGTCACTGGTGCCCACTAAAGTCTGTCTGCTGCTGCTTCTTCCTCTGCCAGTTTTCCTCTGCAGGATATGGAGCCCCATTTGCAGGAACCTTAAAATGTTATTTATACTGCAGTAAGGTGCCCAATGTACTTGTTTGTCTAAGCCCCCCCCCCCCCCCAGGTTAACTCTACCTTGAATACCTACTTATCGAATGGACATCTTTTCATAGATTATCAAGTGTAAGTTATTTTGTTGGAGGCAAGTGAATCAAAAGTTAGAACAGTTCAGACCGAGAACTACTTTAAAACACAAATCGAAATAACTTAAACAGAATATGAAGCCATTGAGGTCTTTGATCTCTGTGGATCAGTGTGAATGCCAATGTATCTTTTATTTTATTGTCATCCCAGACGGACAGCGAGGCAAAATTCCCAGATCCTTCTACACACCTCATTAACAATGGCCTTCCCTCTAGCTTGCGTGCGAAAATAAAACCTTTCCTCCAATGGTAAAAGACAGACAGACATCAGGCAAGACTGTCAAACAGATAAATCGAAGTAATGTTGGACTAACCCCCAGAGGCACAAGATAGCAGTTACTGAACAGCTGTGAAAGCAAACACGAGGTTCTTGAGAAATAATTTTAGTCATTTCCACAACGCCGCCCAGCAATCTGTTTCTCAGAAACTTTATTTGAAGCAAATTCACTAGAAAGCCAGGGCCAATGTATCGACAGATGCAACAAGCTCCGAGCCACCAACAACCGCCAAGAGTCCTGCAAGAAAGCGGCCAGTCTTTGCAGCAGCTCTCCGTCCTAATTTGTCCACAGCACTTTCCAACTTAATTCCACAAGCATTATCTTATTTGAAAAAGGACCCTGGCACGGAAGCCGCAATTATCATTGTCTCGGGTTACGGCCGAGTCCATTAAGCCCAGAAATCAAAAGCAGCCAGGGCTGGAAACGTGAATGGAAGCAGAAGGAAGGGCTGAAAGTGAATGTTTTTTTTGCCTGCGTTTGAGCGAACATCTCGTGTTTTCAGTTCTGAACGTTCTTACTTCAGGGCTTTGTTAGTACCAGTCAGTAAATCCGTCTATATCTGAAAACGAATAGCTTGTTCTTTGTATAGGAAACGCTAAAGGTAATTTAAAGAAAAAACATTAATAAGGTTTGCTGAGGTACCTGCGAAAAACTTTTTTATTTATTTTTTACATCTTTTTATTGAACATTTTTTTTACATAATGTTTGTAACATGTAAATACTTTAAATGTGACATACAAAAATCTGAGGATCCCCCCCCCCCCCCCACCCCTTGAGTAGAATGGGTTTTGCATGGAGATTGCTAATCAGATTTATTTTCATTTTCTTTCTTTTTGCCTCTTTCTCTCTCCTCTAGTCCAAAACACCCGTACATCTTGAAGTAATCAGAAACTGAGAAGGGACTCGTCCCCCTGGCATCTCAGGTTAAAGAAAGAGCTCCAGGAAAATGTGGTAGAGCCATTACAGGAAACTTGAGCTACATTCATCAGGGACTCCAATTGCCATCGCATTAGGATTGATTAGAGACCAAGGGTACCGTAATGACCCAGGGAGAGGGGCAACCGGGGATTAGCAACAGCCAAATGTTATAGCAACAGAAAGTTTTATATTACTAACAGTAAGATTTGCATGCGCATTTACCTGCAGGAATCTGGCGGCCTGTGAATTACAGAAATAGCCAGCTATGTTCTAGCTTAAAGTATGTTAAACATTACGAATATAGCATTAGATCGCCCACATTTCAAAATATGGTAAATTCGGCCTGATCTGCTAAGTTGCGATAAAATACTTGTCCCCTTTAGACTTTGCTGACAGCTCGCGTCCATAATCTCACAGATTTGAGCTGGTTTGTGTTTTCGCTTGACTACGCTGTTTAGTTTATAAAACAGAAAAGCTTGCAAATCATGGGATGCAGAATAATTTCTTTTCATGGTCTGCAAAAAAATCCATTTTTAAAAAACAAGTTCTTTATATACTGATCTACACCCACAAAATCTGATTCTTTAACCCCCCCCCCCCCCCCCCCCCCCCCCGGCAGTCAAAAGAAGTGAAGAAATGGAGATGGCTCCCCTCCCTCTTTCTGCTGAGAGCCGATGGGGCAGGTTTAAATGGAGCTCACTGGATAATTAAGTCCATCTTTCCAGCCCAACTTAACTGTTTATTTAGTGTCACCCTGCATTAACATCACTAGCAGTTTCCTCTACACTGGGGGAACTGGAGGCTTTCACCCTTCAAGAGGAAATACTTCTCAGCTTAGGCACATTCGGAGACCAGAATGTAAATTTATACAAGTATATGTTCTAAGTGGAAACCCAAAGGGAAAGAGGAACAGAAGGCCAAACTGAAAATAGCTTAGAATGAGAGGTTTTCATTACTTTCAGTGCTGTGAAAATATCGTGCACAATGTTTTGTTGCTTATTTATCTATGCATGTATCAAAAGAGATCAACCTATTCAGTGTCTGCCTTTTCATGTCATTGTTTAATATTCTGTACAGTGTTTCCATCTCTGCTTTTTGTAAAAGTTGATTTCGTACAAAGGCATTTATCGCTGCACTGTCTAGCCTTTCCTGACAGCCTGATAAGAACAAATCTTATTAGCAGAAGGGAAATACTCAAAAGAAAACTAAGTATAAACAGAAGAAAAGGATATGTTTTCAGAAGCAAACAAACTTTTAAGAGCATGGGGGGCGGGGAATCAAAAGTAAGCCCAACGTGTCTTTCAGATACAAATTCTGTTTTTCAAGACCATTCGCCATCTTTTCTGTGTCTCCCTGTTCATGAACGCACCTCCCGAAAAAGCAGGGCCTTTAATTTTCATTCCTTTTCTCGATTCCATCAAGTGCATCCCTGACAAAGGATGGTCTCATTTTTCCCAGTACACAGCACAGAAGTCTCTCTATGCCCCTGTCCTGCCCTCCTTTCCCTTCCAAAACCTTTTTTTTTAAACCTGTTTTTACAGGTGTCTATATCTTATTAAAATGCTCTCTTTTTGTTCACTGGGCCAAGAGCTTCATGATCGCACCTACGATTACATAGAGAAGGTTTTCATTCATTTATTTTGAAAGAAACGTGAAAAAAGGACAAATGTTCACTGTTTAGGCTGGGGGAGCTCTCCGTGGTTGGCAATGCCGTACAGGATCCGGTGTCAAGTTGCAGATTTTCACTAAAGATAACGAAATGCGATCCACTTTTGAGAACAGCAAGTGGATGGGGGAAAAAAAAAGAAAAACCTTTCAAACCTAAACCTCATTTACTAATGGACCTAGTATGTTCTGTTTCTGTTGCACAGGAATCGCCTTTGCCGAATGCCCGCCTATGTGGTGCAGAACTTCTCATGCACTAGTCCTGCTTATACCATATAGTTATACCACTACCATCAAAGGATGACTTTTGTATCTATATTTGTTTTTTCTTTCACATGTACTCGTTGGAGGCGTGTAGATGAATGTACGTGTATGTTCATCCGAGAAAGGACAAAGATTTGTCCTGAATTTAAGGGCTCTGGTTATGCAGCAATTATTATTATTACTATTTTTCATAAAAACAGGATGAGAGAAATTATCTTTTAAAAATAGGGCCTAAAGAAAGAAGAAAATGAAGTATGTAATTCAAGAAATGTGTTTCATGCAAAACTCAGATCTCCGATTATTAAAATCAAAATTGATGATAACAGAATACAAATGGACTCATTGTTTAGCATTTATACCTTTTTGTACAGGAGTGTGGTAGCCGTGTTAGTCCACTCTTAAGGTTATCAATAGAAATCAAACAAAATAAAACATGGAAAAGAAAATAAGATGATACATTTTTGTACAAAATCCATTACTGACTGGATGCTCAAAGCAATTAGCCTCGCTAAACAACACTAGATACATTCCAGTAGCTGCGTAATTTATACCTACTCGTGTCTCCAGATGGGTTAGTTGCAGGCACAGAACTGACAGGAAAATGGAACGAACGCCATTCCTGGATCAGAGTACTGTGGAGACGACCTCAAATTCTTAAATGTACTCTTAAATTGTATTTTATTTTGCGATAAGAAAGCGATAAAAAGAGAGGAACGCCATCTATGCACATCCTGTATTCTCAGCCTGTGATTTTGCACTTGTTCACACAATGACAGAGTTCTAGTTTTAAAAATATCACAGCTAAAAATCCTATTTATAAGTATTACAAAAAAAAAGGTATGGAAGTAGCAAGCACGGGTTGGAAGCTAAAATGTCTATTTTAAGAGACAATTGGAGGCTGTCGCGGCTCATCCAGTCTAATTCTGCGCATTTGCTCCAGACTTTAGGGTATTAACCGATTTGGGAACAGGGTTTAAGGCTTCGTTCCGGTCCTCACACAGCTGCCTTGTCAATAAGGATCTCGTCCAAGTAGAGACATTCCTGCAGCTCCTTAAGATTTCGTCTGAATCAAACAGGAAAATATAGAGGCAAGAGAAAATGACTGGACATGTGGTCACGAGATACAGAAGTACTACTTAACATTTCTAAAGCGCTACTAGGGTTACGCAGCGCTGTACAATTTAATATAGGAGCACTTTACTTAAGCACAGATTATCTGTAAAGATCTCTTAAAGAACTATCTCTCGTTTATATGATTGCATTAATCATATTGTAACTTAATAAACCTTTTGAATCTAAATATATTGTGTTCTTGTCCTTTAAACCTGGTAATGCAGGTTAATGCAATCCAATAAATACACTTAATTCCTTTTATTCTTGAATCATTCTTACCTTATGGGTAAGTGGTGGAGAAACATTAGTGAGTGCTCTAGCTATCCCCAAGTATAAATTAATTCCTTGTAAAATGGAGTAACATGCCTCCATTTAGATGAGAAGTCCTGTAGACTGTGTGGTTGTGATTTATTTTCTATAACACGGGATATATGTTTAAAAGAGAATCTAGTGCCTTAAAAAAACCCCTCTGATTGCATTTTAGATGAGTATAAGACACGTAGATACAAAGGGATCAGCTTTATAGATAACACCACCATGTTTCTTTACTAGGGAAAACTCATAAAACAAGGACACCCCAGGAGAACTAAGTGCAACCTTCTGAAGAGCAGGACCTGCAAAGGAAAAGACAGCTCCTAAAGCGGGATCCAGGGGATAATCATTTACAATATATATTATCCTCAAGGGCTTGTGTAAACAAGCAGGGCCAGAGCTCAAGTCTATTGACTTAAATGTTTTTAATAAAGACATACGTGTTCATAAAAGTCTTGAATTTTTGTTAGCATTGCGTGAGCCGAAATTCGTAAATCAAAAGCCTTTTGGGGAATGTCATCTTCTACTTAGACAGCCCAAGGATAAATGATGGGGGAAAACCTTTTGCCTCGTCACCTTTCCAGTTTCCTTATCTTAACGTATTGTTCTTATCTCAGTACCTGCCTTTGCTACTGACAATAGATTAGTGTTGTTTAGCGAGGCTAATTGCTTTCTAAATCTTTTTTTTTTTTAATGCGTGTAATTGCTTTCAAATAAGGTGCGTAAATGAGCATTTAGATAATTAGATCGTGGCTTGAGTGCACTCCGCCGTCCACACACATACACACAATAAATAATGTGACTGGAAGTGTTGCATATGATCACAGAATCGAAGAAAGTGTATTAAAAAAAGTAACAGTGGAAAAAAATGGCAGAATCCGTTCGAACGCTGTAGGCATCATTTCCAATCCTGTCCCAGATCCAAGGTCTGTTTTACAGAAGCAGGCAGATAGGGCCCTTGAAGTGCATAAACTGTGAAACCCCCTCCCCCCTTTTTTATTATCGCTAACCAAGTATTTATCTATTTATTCTCGGGTCCAAAGGAACCCATTTTTCTAGTTTTATTATCAAGGTTTTTCTACCGGCCCCCAAGGTTTGTGAACTTGCAATACCAGGAAAGTAACATATCAGTTATAAGAAAGTTTCTGCATTCCATTAACTTATTTTGCCATTTTCTAATAATTTTTGCAAAATCAGTTTAAAATACATATATTTTTTGGGGGTAGGGCACTTCACTGTCCGACACATAAAGTCCCATCCGGTTTCTTTATGCAAAGACCTAGCTCTCTTTAATTATTTATCTTACTCGAGAGGCTATTCATCAAGCTATTATTTATTCATTCTCAACATTAAGGTAATTAAATATGAGCTCACCGGGCATGAACAGGTCTGAAAAGAACAATGGGAAAGGATTTTTTTTTCTCTACGTCTGCAATAATTGATTTGTGCAGAGCTGAATGTGGCTCTCTTTAGATGATACTCGAGAAGGGGCTCATGTTGCAAAGCCCTGACGTGTTCCCCCCCCCCCCCCCCCCCCCCGGGGCAGCTCTCTCACTCATCAGACCCTTGCACCCCTCACCTCCTAGCTGCCTACGCTCCCCGCGCAGCTCTGCGCCCCTCTCTCAGGCCGGGCTGCGCTCTGCTGCCGTCCCATAGGCGCCCCGGCCAGCCAATCAGAGCGCGCCGCCGCTCGGAGCCTTAAGGCTGCCTGCAGAAGAGCAGAAGGAAAGTTCTCCTGGCCGCAACCAGCATCCACCGAAACTTCGCAAACTGGAACAGCTTTCCTTTTTGCTTTTTATGGTCCAGCCCCCTTGGATTCTTGGTGTTTGCATGTCGATCTGCGTGGGAGCCTTCCACGATTTGCTTTTCTCCTTGCAGCGGGTCGGGTGGCTTCTGGTATTTGTGCTTTTGGTTCCACTTTCCTTCCTCCCTCCCGGCGGCTAAGTTTGGCGAGGTGAGCCATGTCTATGCTGCCTTCCTTCGGCTTCACCCAAGAGCAAGTGGCCTGCGTGTGCGAAGTGCTGCAGCAAGGGGGGAACCTGGAGCGCCTGGGCAGGTTCCTCTGGTCTTTGCCAGCCTGCGATCACCTCCACAAGAACGAGAGCGTGCTGAAAGCCAAGGCGGTGGTCGCTTTCCACCGGGGCAACTTCCGAGAGCTCTACAAGATCCTGGAGAGCCATCAGTTTTCGGCTCACAACCACCCCAAGCTCCAACAGCTGTGGCTCAAGGCGCATTACGTGGAAGCGGAGAAACTGCGGGGCAGACCCCTGGGGGCGGTAGGGAAATACAGGGTCCGTCGAAAATTCCCTCTGCCCAGGACCATCTGGGACGGAGAAGAGACAAGTTATTGCTTTAAAGAGAAATCTCGGGGAGTGCTTAGGGAATGGTACGCGCACAACCCTTACCCATCTCCAAGGGAGAAAAGGGAACTGGCAGAGGCCACTGGGCTCACTACCACCCAGGTCAGCAACTGGTTTAAAAACAGGAGACAGCGAGACCGAGCAGCAGAAGCCAAAGAAAGGTAAACTAGACCCTTTTCTGTCCTCCTCCACACACAGCTTTTGTCTATACGCTAAGGCGCACTATAAAGTATTCCGGGTTACTCTAGATTTGAAGGAAGTGGCAAGGCTCGGTTCTGAAGCAAGGGTTTCTTTTACCTCTAGCACGGGAAATCGACGGTGTTAGGTACAGCCTGTTCTGCTTTCGGTGACAAAAAGTTCATAAAGTATCTTAGGGCCCAAGAGTTTTCTTTAATTTTGTATTTATGGGGAGAAATATTTAGTGCCGACTGCCCTAAAACTGGCGAGGGGGATCCTGGTGTGATCGGAATCTAACCCTGGAAGAAGAAAGGCCGTGGGACTCCTTCCTCGCCCGGGGGCTCTACTTCATATTTCTGGATTTTCTTTCAAGAAATCTGGTCTGAGACAGGGGGACCCACAAAGGGGGAAGGGGGCAAGTATGGCTCTGACATATCATCCCGCTTTGAAAAATTGGAAGTTTCCCCCTGTTATGGAAACAGCAGACTGAGCTGTCGAGGCAGTAAGGAAAGGAAAGCAAACTTTATTTTGAATACTATGGGAATAAATTGGTTTCTTTACTATTCGACTCTCTTGAAATCGATTTTAATCGACTGGTTTTCCTTGGTTGCATTTTGTCTGTATCCCTAGTTAAATGTATTCATCTGGGAAACCATTTTCGCAACTGCAATTTTTCTTCTACTTAGCTTTTTGAATTTCACAGGCTCTTTGGCTTGTGGCAGGAAAAATAAACACAGGGAAGAGGCAGTGAATGCGCGGGTATTTTGTTTTGATACTTTACCGCATTTTATTGGACTTGGCTGTCAGTGTTAGAGGTCATAAGACAAAGCCAAATGTTTTGGTTGATCTGGACAATAGAGTACTGTGTTAGCCAGGACCTTCATAATTAGGTCCAGAGTTTAAAAAAGGAAAGAGAGAAAAAAAAGCCCAGCACATCCGACCTCCAAATAGTTCCATGTGGGCCCCCAAGTTTTAGGCTCTGGGGAGTCCATTTATTATCAGGGTGCTTCAAATTTGAGCTTGGGGCTCTACATATTCACTAAAGTGGCTTTAGCCTTCCCCCCCTCCCCCCCCCAGTCCATAATGAAGGAGGGTGTACTAAGAGGAACTAAGGGTAGTTCTAAGAAAGGCTTTCCTAAACATGGAGAATTGTTTAGAATGAGAATTGAATCGTGTTCCATGTTCATTTGGATATTCGGTTACATGGATATAGAAAAAAAAAATATGCAAGGCCTGTGCCACATATTATATCCTAGAATGAATTCATCTGTTATGACATCCCATATATAATATGTTCCACAGTTAATCTAATAATTCAATTGCCTAGTATAATTTAGCAATATTTGTTTTAAAAATATAAATATATTTACTTTTTGCCAGGTATTTCTCCTGGGCTACAGGGAAGCTACTAAACACTCTGTTTTCTTGAATTGAGTTAGATTTGGCAGCTGCACTGAATTGTTCATTTCATAAATACTCTAGCCTTCTGGGTTTCTGTACTATATTTAAAGCTTGTTTATCTGTGTTTCTCCCCCTCCCCCCATAGAATGTGCAGCATTTGAGGTCTAGTCTGGCAGAAACAAATTTTGACACAGTGGGGTGCCAGTGCATTGAA
Organism: Microcaecilia unicolor; assembly: GCF_901765095.1. Lineage (NCBI taxonomy): Eukaryota > Metazoa > Chordata > Amphibia > Gymnophiona > Siphonopidae > Microcaecilia > Microcaecilia unicolor. The sequence goes on along the minus strand of NC_044039.1, from coordinate 176,815,436 downwards.
CTGTAGTGAAGTTCGCTGTTTATTTTCTAACTAAAATATTCTGTAATTCTGTTTTTTGTTTTTTTTTAGGGAGAATACTGAAAACAATAACACCTCCACCAACAAACAAAATCAACTTTCCCCACTGGATGGGGGCAAATCGCTTATGTCCAGCTCTGAAGAAGAATTTTCACCCCCACAAAGCCCAGATCAGAACTCGGTTCTCCTCTTACCGGGAAATCTCAGCCATCCCGGGAGCGCCAGTTATTCCCTGAGTGCATTAAGTGACACCCAAGGAAGTCACGGCCTTCAGGGGCATCAGCACCAGCTTCAGGACTCCCTGCTGGGACCCCTCACCTCCAGCCTGGTGGATTTGGGCTCCTAAAACACCAGAGCTACAGGCCCTGTACCCTGAACTGTACCCAGCAGTCACTAGACACTTAATTGTAAATAGTAGTAGGACAATTAACAGACCTAACTCATCTTGTGCTACTTTAGTCTATAAGGAAACCTGTGACTTTTAAATGATCAAAATCCCCGCCTCTGGTCCTGATGGCTGTCACACAGTTTTGGCATATTTCACCTTCAAGTAGCCAAACCTTGAGAGCTGCTAATCCTGTATTCCATCAAGTCCAATGGAGCTTTTCAAATAGGAATTACAAAAACGACCGGATTCGATTGTGCTTTTATTTATGAAGATGAATTATATCCTTTATAGTGGAAAAGAACAACAACAAAAAAAAGGCAACTGATGTAAACATAAGAACATAAGCTTTGCCATACTGGGGACAGACCGATGGTCCATCAAGCGCAGTATCCTGTTTCCAACGGTGGCCAATCCAGGTCACAAGTACCACCGCCTAAAGTTTTGGAAAATGTGCTTTATCTCAATTTAATTTCCTGAAAAAATAAAATATCTCTAGGATAATGTACAAATTGTCTTGAAGGGAAACTAAGTTTACCTTTTAGTTCTCATTTTTAGTGTTAAAACAAAACTGCAAAGTAGTTTATAATAAAAACCCTATATTAGAAAACTAGTGACAGCTTGTCTTTATGTAGCTAAGAGACCATTACCAGAGAAATATTTATATTTTTCGGCTGCAGGTTGAAAACCCCATAAGATAAGGTGTTTTCTCATAAACTAAACTGAATGGAAAAAGGACTCATCTCCTCTACTTAATTCAGTCAAATCTGAATCGGGAACCAGGATAAGCAAAGAAAAACAGTAAATTGGCCTTCTTTTCAATAGCTTACATACTTGCACATTCAAACTGAAAACAAATAAACTATTTTGATGTTTACTGTTATGATTAACTTGTTCTCTTTTTACCTGGTTTGCTTGCTTTTGGCTGATAAATATTGAATAACTTTCAAATGAGCAAATGACAATAAATAAGTTAATTTTATTAATAGAAAATATAAATGATTTTTGGCACTCACTCAATGGAGGTTAATTTGACTTTTGACATTAATTTCACAGTAGGCAACCTGCTGGTGGAATGGTTTTGATTTGTCTCTGTAAAACAGAGCAATCAAGCTATAATTTAGAGGAGACAAAACAAAATAGATCGTTAAAATAATATCTTCATAATTTTGAAGGTGCTGAAAGTGGAGAAGCATTTTCCCTTGTGATTGATAGTGTAACTTATTTTATTTTCTTAACTTTAGCTCAAAGCAATACATTTCCTGTACTAAATTTGCCAATATTAATTATTTGAAAAGGGTACAAAAATTATCTCCACTGGCCACAGGGTCTTATGTTCCTCTTTTATTGGGATAATGCGGGAAAGTGTTTTATTACATAAAGGGGCCTTGGTATAGAACGTAGTTCTTTGATTTTTTAATTCATATTTTTCTTGTTAATTAATTTTTATTTTACTTACGCGATTTACACCATATGAAGCACAAACGACTCTGTCCAGTAAAAACTGAATTAATGTCTGGGACGAAAAACCTTCGGCATTGAAACAACAGCACAGCTCACCGGCACTTCTCTCTCCTTTTGAAGTAAAAATAATTTTCTCTAAATACAAAGTATTCGTATATTCGCTTGGGTTTACAGCTAACGATCCCAATCTCCTTTGTTAGTGTTTTGGATCATTAGGTGTGTGTTGATTTAAGACACAGAGGTGTTTATACTCGGGGTTTTGGGGCCATGGAGAAATGCCACCCTCTGCAGGAGGGACCCTCACAGGGGACTTCCATACATTCCTCACATTCACTGCAGAAACCTAACACACTACACAAAAAAAATAGCTCTAAATGACCCAAAGCGGACTGCTTAAACCTTCAGTGTAAAAGAAAGAATGAAGGCTTGCTTTGATTTCTAGTATTTGTTTTGTCTACTGGTACGTTTAGTAGAGGAGACCTTGCCAGTCCTTTCCCGTATAGTTCTCTGAACCACAGCTGCACCATTGAAGTCGTCATTGATTGCAGCGGTCTCTTTATTTTAGGAAAGGGAAACCTCAGTGAAGAAGTACAGAAGTCAAAAGCCACTGAAACGCAGAAATACCTTGTAATCACATCGCCCCCAAAAGTTAAGAAAATTCACAGAAATATGCGCAGCAGAACGGCTACTACTGTACACTGCAAACAGAAATGCGTAGCAAGCTTTATCCGTGTCCGGGCTACGTCTGCCGAATTGCTCGTGTAACATTTGTGTAGTAAATAAAGGCAGATAAAGTCAGAAATGTCCCACCTAGTCTGTCCAGTAAGATGGTTAAGGTTGAAACTGCAGCCTCTCTCTCTGCAAATTACTGGCTACTAGGATATTTTAAAATTTTTCTTTAGGGTTATCTGATCTATTTATGCTTATTGTAGTTTGCAAAACGGTATTTTCACACCAAGAAATATAAACCCATAGATTGCTATCATTTTCTTTATGTGCACCTGCTGGAATCGGTCTTCTCTTACCTGACACATGTATACCTGCCGAAATGGGGTTTAAGGATATTCCTTGGTCTGTGCCGGGCTTTACTCAACTGAAAAAAAAAATGCTTCTGTTCCGTTCACTTTTCTGTTTTCATGTTCAGAAGGAATTGGGTTTTAAGTTATGTTGCATCTCGAAATAGTCTATCAAAAATTCCGGTATCTCTCTTCAGTGATTCAATTTTTTATTGCGACTTAATTATGTAACAGGTACGGTTCTTGTCACTTTACGAATCTGAGTTTGGTTAGAAACTATGGGACACTGGTGAAAAGTGCTTATTCTATAATTTCAGAATTCTCCCTGCACAAGATAAAAATGCAAAAGAAATAAATCTTATTTCCCACAGAATCCTACAATAGGGCCCAAAGAACAGCCATAGTTCTCAATGATAGCTGTCTGACTTAGCTTTAGTTTTATTCGGGTCTAATTACCCTTACAATTAATTAGCACCAAGTAGATTTCAAAGACAGTCGAAAAGGGATGAAAATAGAAAAGTCAAATATTTGCTTTCTACAAAATTATGGGACATTTTTTTAAATAATATGTTTCTCACTTAGCTCTTCACCTATGTGGAATTACCAGGACGACGATAAATAAATGACACTCAAAATAAATAAAGATATGTACCCTAAATTGTATCTATGTGCAATATGAATCCAGCATGTAATGTTAATGAGAAAAAAATTCGTAGCGGATGCTTGAAACAAATAATGAAAGTTATGATAAGCCGAGGTGTAGGACACGTTACCTCTTCCGACAAATGTTCTTTTCTTGTTTTGACATTATTTATTGGATTTTGCTCACATCTGTAGGGCTCACAATCTTAAATGTTTTTTGTACCCGAGGCAATTGAGGGTTAAGGGACTTACCCAAGATCACAAGGAACAGCAGTGGGATTTGAACCGGGCATTAGTATATCATAGTGTTTGCCCTCATTTCGCTTAATTTTTATCCAAACAGAGCGTGCCAGGGCGTTTGGTGCGGTTTTTTAAAGATGGTATTTATCTCCGAGCATGCGTGTCTTTCTGCCTTCACTATGTGATTTAAACTACACTCTGGTGTACATTGTTGATCACATTTGTTAAATCTGCATTTTGCTTAAAATGTTGGCGTTAAGATAAGATTTTATATTCGGGTGGCTGCTATGGATTTGCCCTGACTATATTCTGTTGGTATGTGTTTCAGGCAAAGAGTAATGCAAATTTTTTTTACCTGGTATGTACCAATAAAATCAGTTTCCAGTACTTACTAGGGAATAAAAATAAATAAATATTTTTAAAATTTTGTCCTTTTGAAAAAGAAGACCAGGACCTTTAAACCAGGAGAGAGAAAAAATAATCATAAGTGAAGACAGAGCGGCCCCTAGAATCCACTTTCAAACTTTTGCAATTAATAACACTACCTGGAACTTCACCTTTCTTCACAAATAAAACAACCTAGACACTGGAAACGGATTAAGTTCCCAGAAAAAGCAGAGCGTGACATCTCTGAACAGAGAGCTGTATCCCGAGAGCAAATAAAGCAGTTGAATGCTCCCCCCCTCCCTGTTCTTTTGATGCTCTTGTGTTTATTTTTGTATTTTACAAAATTGAGTTAGAAATGTGACACGCTTGTGCCCAACCGCTTTTCTCCTTTGGCTCCTTTCAACAACCGGTCACTGACTACCGATCACTTTGTCGTTAAGCAAAAAAAAAAAAAATGTTCGATTTTATGTTCACAGACTGTGTTTTGGTCTTTTGTGGACAGGCACCGTTTTTATGCAGTTCATCAAAGTATTAAAACAGCCACAACCTGGGCATGACGTTGCTGGAGATTCTTAACTCGCCTGACCATTCAGTACACATTTATTGCAAATTTAAAAAAAAATCCGCTTTCCTTAACGAAAGCTTTTGTTTTTCTTTAGATCACGAAAACCGTTTTGATCAAGGGACACAAGGATTTTCTGCCGGTAAACTGAACGCTCTGAGTTCAGGATTGGAAACATTAACAGCAGAGTCAGATTTTCAGACAAAACAATACCCTCCCCCCCTACACACACACACATGCCTTTTCTTTTTCTTATACCTCCCCCCCCCCCCCCCGTAGAAGCAGAATGGGGAGAAAGATTTAAGAAAACGAAAATCATAAAGTCAGAGAAAAAAAATCCCTTATAGAAGATTACAAGTAAGTCAATTAACTAATTGATTGAACACACAGCCATGCTCTAAAATTAAAATACAGCATGGTCTCAAACACTGGCATCACTATTTATCTCTAACAACCGGTCATCAGGGGGGCTAAGAGGTCCTTTTACTAAGCTGCAGTAAAAGGGGGCCTGTGCTTGAGTCAGCGTGTGTTTTTGATGCGCACTGAGGTCCCCTTATACTACAGCCGGTAAAAGGCTGTCCATTTTGGGGGGAAAAAGAAATGGCTGGGCAGTAAATGTGGCAAAGGGGGTCTGCATTGGCATCAGCGTGTGTGTTTGATGTGCGCCAAGGCCCCTTTTTACTGCAGTAGGTAAAAGGCAGGTTTTTTTTTTCAAGAAATAGCCATGTGGCAAGTGAAGCACTTGCCACGCGGCCAGTTTGGGGTGGGAGCACTTACCACCACCCATTGAGGTGGCAGTAAGGGCTCCCGTGCTAACCCAGCGGTAACCGAGCAGCTCGCGGCACTGCCCGATTACCGCCAGGTATACACCAGCGCTACAAAAATTGAAATATTCTTGCAGTGTTGGAAATGTCGCACGCTGTGGGAGAGAACTGCCGCCGGGCTGCTGTGGTAGTCCGGCGGTACTTCCCTTTTACCGAGCGGTAGGCCTGCGTTGGGCTTACCGCTGCTTTGTAAAAGGTCCCCAAAGTGAATCACTTACCACATGGCAACTTCGGTGGGGAGCCATTAAGTTCAGGCACTACATAAGTACATAAGTATTGCCATACTGGGACAGACCAAAGGTCCATCAAGCCCAGCATCCTGTTTCCAACAGTGGCCAATCCAGGTCACAAATACCTGGCAAGATCCCAAAAAAAGTACAAAACATTTTATACTGCTTATCCCAGAAATAGTGGATTTTCCCCAAATCCATTTAATAATGGTCTATGAACTTTTCCTTTAGGAAGCCTTCCAAACCTTTTTTAAACTCCGCTAAGCTAATCGCCCCTACCACATTCTCTGACAACGAATTCCAGAGTTTAATTACACGTTGAGTGAAGAAAAATAGGACATATTTTTCTAGCACTGGAAATGGCATATGCTAGGGGTGGGGACTACCGCTGGGCTGCTGTGGTAGTTTCCTGATTGCCACATGGTAAGCCCGCAGTGGGCTTACTACTGCTTACTAAGAGGGTCCCTAAAAGAGGACTAAGATAGTGTTTCACCCAGAACTAAAAGAACCTCCTTAATGATTGGTGAGGGCAGGTGTTTGCAGGTGGCACCTGTGGGTGGATTCACAAAATCTTCTACCCCTTTCAGCATCCTCATATTCTCTCTCTCCCTCCCTCCCCCTCCCCACCCCCATGTCCTAGGATACTAAACACAAACGCTTTAGTAACATCCCCATTTCATAAATCTTTTTTTTCCCTTCTCAAAGTAGGCTTAACGTATATGAGCAGGGCACTGTTCTGAAAGAAGTTATGTGCCAATGGCGAAAACCAAGCTTTCTAATCAATCAGTCTTATGTTTTCTTTGTTAATTGGGTGCAGAACAGGCCAAGCGTTCATAAAAGGGGACATTTGAGTTGCAGCAGCACCGAGTCTCTCTCTCGGTGGCTGCTTCCTCCGTAAACAAATGAAAAGGATAAGCTGTCCATCTCGCTTTGATGCTGCTGCCAGAGTTTAACATTTACTCAACACTTAAGAGGTTTTTGATTAATGCTTATAATTTGTTAAGGTATAAAAGCCTTGAATAGGGCAACCTGACTATATTCTAAATAGGGAACTGAAATGATTTGCAAAACCTCTGTATTTCTGTAGATTTTGCCCGTTGTTTTTTCAGTTTCCTACCTTCTTTATTGTAAATATATCTCTTAAGCTTGTACTGTACTTCTAATAGGTCATGGATAAAACCGAAGTCTCGGCTTTTGGTACCTTTCAAAGGAGCATCATAAAGAAAAAAAAGTTCTAATGCAGGAGCTGCGGGGACTGCTATGGCTTTGAAAGTTCAAGTCCTATAACTTTTTTTTTTGGGGGGGGGGGGTTGTTTTTTTTTTGTGAAAAATTTCACAACCTCATACAGGCAGCGGAATGGGCTGGGCCACAGGGGCCACGGCCCCCACCAATATTTTTCCCAACATAGCATCAAGAGCTAGAGAGCTTTGGGGCAAGGCTGGAGATTGTTTTTTGGCCCCTCCAACCATAAAGGTATTTCCCTGCTCCTCAAAGCACAGGTTACCTTGTAACATAGTAACATAGTAGATGACAGCAGAAAAAGACTTGCACGGTCCATCTAGTCTGCCCAACAAGATAAACTCATATGTGCTACTTCTTGTGTATACCTTACCTTGATTTGTATCTGCCATTTTCAGGACACAGACCGTAGAAGTCTTGCCCAGAACTAGCCCCACCACCCAAACACCAGCCCCGCCTCCACAGAAAAGCTCTGATCAGCATCAGGGTATCAAGTGGGGTTTTTTTTTTAAAGTTTGGGGCTGACGCTGGTCTACTACTACTACTACTACTTATCATTTCTACAGCACTACCGCACGGACGCAGTGCTTTGCACTTGAACATGGAGAGACAGTCCCTGCTCAATAGAGCTTACAATCTAATTACGACAGACAGACAGGACAAGTGAGGGTTAAGGGTTAGGACAGACAGGACATATCAGGGATAGGTCTCTGCGCTGCTTGTTACTGAGGGGAGGGGAAACGACTTTCACACCCAATCTCTAAGCAGGCTGGAAGCCTACCGCCATTAGCTTTTGCAAAAAAAAAAAAAAAAACCTCTCTCTTTTTATTTTCAAACATGAGATTTTAAAATGCAACATCACTATAGTTGCCTCTGCTTTTCAGCTGCAGTAAAATTGAAGATTAAGCCAGCCAGGGGTGGGACTGTTCTTCCCTTACAATTCATTTTCATATCAGATGAATTTTATGTGTCTTCATTTTCCTATGGAAATTAAGGTACCTAGGATTTAAGGGATACATCAGCACTGTTAGCCTTGACTTGAAACATACAGAGCTCTTTTCAGTTGTAAAGGCTATGATTGCTTTGTAAATTTGATCTCAGGGTTAAAAGCCAGCGCAAAGCCTTCCACACCTGTGCTCCTGCTTTCAACTCTCACTTTAAAAACTGCACGCTTAGATTTCTTACCTCTTAGAACTATGGAAAAGAAGTAAAACATATGAAATACCACTAGATTAATTTTAAAAAGAGAGACTAAAAATGAAAGCTATATAAAAATAAGTCACAATAAAATCTTGCAGTGCGTAATCGCAGGAGAACCCAGCATAGATATTTCTGTGCATCTTCCCAATGATTTTTGAAAAGAATAGATAAGTGTGAGGTTGGGGGGTTGGGTGAAAGCATATATATTTTTTTTGCTATAATATCTTAATGGGAGATGTGAGACCAATAAACCTCCTCTGGACACTTACCACATTAAGGGACCCTTTTACTAAGCCATGTAGGTGCCCACATGTGCCCAACATGTGCCAAAATGGAGTTACCACCCGGTTACCGCATGGCCCTCGCGGTAATTTCAATTTTGGCGTGTGTCTGCTACGCACGCTCGAAAAATATTTTTTGTTTTCTGGCGCATAGCAGCTACGCACGTCAAGCGGCATTTGATGCGCAGACCATTACCGCTCGGTTACCGCATGACACCTTACCGCTAGGTCAATGGCTGGCAGTAAGGTTTCAGACCTAAAATGGACGCGTGGCAATTTTCATTTTGCCGCATGTCCATTTTCGGCAAAAACTTTTTAAAAAAGGCATTTTTTGTAGGTGTGCTGAAAAATAATTTTGCACATGCCCAAAACACTGCCACGCAGCCATTTTTAGTAAAAGGACCCCTAAGGTTCAGCTAACTAGCACTGAAATAACATACTACATTTTAAAAAACAGTCGGAAAAGAGAGTGGTATAAGATAGGCTCAGCTTGTGTGCTTAGGCCCAATCTTCACCACTGAGTGAAAATTGAGGTCTATTCAAAGGACCTCCTTTTAACGCACCCTTGCTCAGGTAACCCCCCAACGACAATAGAAAAAATGCTAAGACAAACAAACCACAAAGGAAACAACCTGAAGAAAATGGGTGGGTGGGGCAGGTAAACCAGATACCTCTGAGGAGCAGAAAGGAAAGTTCCTGAGTCTGGAGGCATCCTAATTTATATACCACCTGCCCTCCTGTCTCTTAGAAAGCCCAGGGAAGGCACCTGTTGGAGGAGTCATGGGAAATCTTGCTTCACCAATCTACTACATTTCTTTGAAGAGGTGAATAAGCATGCAGATAAAGGTGAGCCAGTCGATATTGTGAATTTGTATTTTCAAAAGGTATTTGACAATGTGCCTACCGCATGAAGGACCCCTGAGAAAATTAGAAAGTCATGGGATAGGAGGCAGTGTCCTATTGTGGATTAAAAGAACTGGTTTAAAGATGGAAAATAGAGAGTAGGATTAAACGGTCAGTATTCTCAATGGAGAAGGGTAGATAGTGGGGTTCTCCAGGGGTCTGTGCTGGGACCGCTGCTTTTTAACATATTTATAGATTATCTAGAGATTGGAGTAATTAGTGAGGTGATTAAATTTGCTGATGACACAAAGTTATTCAAAGTTGTTAAATCATAAGAGGATTGTGAAAAATTGCAAGAGGACCTTACAAGACTTGGAGACTGGGCGTCTAAATGGCAAAGTGATGCATGTGGGAAAGAGGAACCCAAACCATAGCTACGTGATACAAGGATCTAGGATCTAGGTGTCATCGTTGATGATACGTTGATACATTGTGATCAATGTGCAGTGGAAGCTAAGAAAGTGAATAGAATGTTAGGAATTAATAGGAAAGGAATGGAAAACAAAAAATGAGAATGTTATAATGTCTTTGCATCGCTCCATGGTACAACTGCACATAAGTACATAAGTAATGCCATACTGGGAAAAGACCAAGGGTCCATCGAGCCCAGCATCCTGTCCACGACAGCGGCCAATCCAGGCCAAAGGCACCTGGCAAGCTTCCCAAACGTACAAACATTCTATACATGTTATTCCTGGAATTTTGGATTTTTCCAAGTCCGTTTAGTAGCGGTTTATGGACTTGTCCTTTAGGAAACCGTCCAACCCCTTTTTAAACTCTGCTAAGCTAACCGCCTTCACCACTTTCTCCGGCAACGAATTCCAGAGTTTAATTACACGTTGGGTGAAGAAAAATTTTCTCCGATTTGTTTTAAATTTACTACACTGTAGTTTCATCGCATGCCCCCTAGTCCTAGTATTTTTGGAAAGCATGAATACTAGGACTAGGGGGCATGCGATGAAACTACAGTGCACCTCGAATACTGTGTGCAGTTCTGGTAATCGCATCTCAAAAAAGATATAGTGGAATTAGAAAAGGTACAGAGAAGGGTGATGAAAATGATAAAGGGGATGGGACAACTTCCCTATGAGGAAAGTGGCTAGGGCTCTTCATCCTGGAGAAGAGACAGTTGAGGGGGAGATAAGATGGAGGTTTATAAATTACTAAGTGGAGTAGAACAGGTAGACATGAATCGCTTGTTTACTCCTTCCAAAAATACTAGGACTAGGGGGCATGCAATGAAGGTACTAAGTAGTAAATTTAAAACAAATCAGAGAAAATATTTCTTCACACAGCATGTAATTAAACTCTGGAATTCGTTGCCAGGGAATGTGATAAAAGCAGTTTGCTTAGCAGGGTTTAAAAAAGGTTTGGATAAATTCCTAAAAGAAAAGTCCATAAGCCAGTATTAAAATGGACTTGGGAAAATCCACTGCATATTCTAGGATAAGCAGCGTAAAATCTGTTTTGCTATTCTGGGATCTTACCAGGTACTTGTGACCTGGATTAGCCACTGTTATAAACAGGATACTGGGCTTGATGGACCTTTGGTTTATCCCAGTATGGCAATGCTTGTGTTCTTATGACCTTCCTGTGGCGATTCAAAATTTAGATTCCAGGCAGAACAGGTTTGGGCCAGGGAATCTTCCGGAACCTTGCCTGCATGGACACAAACACCACTCCCTCCTGCCCCTGATGCAACCTGGCAGCAAAACCCTGCAGGACCCACCATGATCTGAGTGCTGCATTGAGGGTGAGGCTCCCCCCTCCCCCCCATTAAAGGCAGGCTCTGGACATACATGTTGCCCTTGAAACTTCTGGAAGGATGAGAGATGTTTGCTTTTTTCTACTCCACAATCCTGCTGATGCCTAGGTGAATGCCTTAGATTAATGTGGTCTGGAGCAGAAAGCAAGCAAGCACAGTCAAACTTAGCTGGACTAAGCCAGACAGAAAGGGAGAGAAGAAGGGAGGGAGGTCCAGGCTGAGACAAGAGGAAACTGCAGGTGAGGTTCAGGAGCCAGAGACAAAAGCCAGGAAACAGAGCTGATGACTACAGACCCTGCAGGACTAGTACTTTATTTTAATCATCAGTCTCCTGGATTGGTTCTAAAGCTCATGCTTGTATCTAGTTTCCTAACTTGACGTTGTGTGGCTGACTGAAGATTTTACATATTCTAACATAATTTGCTAAAAGTCAGGGCTGCTGTTTCTAAATATCTCCTCTACAGACAATTGAAATAGGATTCCAACTGTGAAACAACAAAGGACAGAAAAAAAAACAACAAAACAAACAACTATAACAGAATGAAATAGTTTATTTAGGCCTTTAATTTGAGGCATAAAAAGATTTTGACTGCAAAAGTAACTTGTACTAATTTCAGAGAGTAACCAGAAAAAAATGTTCAAAGACCTGCAGGGAGTGAAGAAATTTACCTGTCACCTGGTCTTCGCTGGACCTTGGTATTAAGTTAACCATTAGTATACACACATTTTCTTTATTAAATCTCTACCTTCAGCCATTAATTATACCTGCCACTAACGTAAGTGTTATTAAATAAAATTCCATTTTTCTGATCCCTTCTTGCAGCTTCCAACGCTTAGTCAAAAATAGATCGTGAGTCCTAACAAGATATCACATTATATTATTATTATTCTACATGGCTCATAACACAAACAAAGATTTGTTTGATATCACTGGAGAATTTGAGCTTCACGCAGAAGCTTAGGCATTATCCAGCTATTGTCCTAAAATATAGCTTGAATCAAGCAGAACTGTCTCTTGTAAGTCTGCCATTGTCAAATGTGAAATTTCAAGATTATTATTATTATTTATAGTAGTGTTCTCGGACTAACATGACAACCAATCTACTTTTAGGAAATAAAGGGGTCCTTTTACCAAGGTGCGCTGAAAAATGGCTTGCGGTAGTGTAGGCACAGGTTTTGGGCACGCGCCAATCCATTTTTCAGTGCGCCTGTAAAAAAGCCCTTTTTTAATTTTTGCGAAAATGGGCGTGCTGCAAAATCAAAATTGCCACGTGTCCATTCTGGGTCTGAGACCTTACTGCCAGCCACTGACCTTGCGGTAAAGTCTCATGCGGTAACCAGGCAGTAATGACCTACGCACGCCAAATGCCACTTGGTACGCATAGCTGACACGCACCAGAAAATAAAAAATATTTTTGGGGCGCGTGTAGTGGACGTGCACCAAAAATGAAATTACAAGGGCCACACGGTAGCCGTGCAGTAACTCCATTCTGGCACGCATAGGGCACGCATTGACGCTTACGTGGCTTAGTAAAAGGGCCCCAAAGAAATTTGCTTTAGGGAGAAACACGTTTACACCATCTGTTCTTGCTGAAACTTGGTGACACAGCAATAGATAATTTAGGGCTCCTTTAAGAAAGCGGCACTGTTGATTAGCATGCGCTGAATGCGAAAAAGCCCATGGAAATTGAATGGGCTTCTTCACATTCAGCATGCTGCTAATCGGTAGCACTGCTTTGTAAAAGGAGCCCATATTGTTTTCTCAGAAAAAAAACAAATTAATATGTTCTATTTATCTTGTAACTTTGTACGATTACTGTACATGAAACCCATGCAAGCAAGAATGGTTTGGAAGAGCTGCCTTAGATGTTACATTTTAACTTGTGCTGGGAACTTGGAGATGGGGCATGACTTTAAAAGGTCTGCAATATAATTGATTTGTACTTCTTCAAAATACACCTGGAGGGGCATTTTTGATATTTATTTATTTTATTTTTATTTATTGCACTTGTATCCCACATTTTCCCCACCTATTTGCAGACTCAATGTGGCTTACAAAGTCCTGTTATGGCATCGTCATTCTAGGGTAAAAGATACAATTGGTGTAACAAAAAGATCAGGGATGACAGGAAAGATCTACGCAAAGTTATAGAAGTATGACTTTCAGAGTAAGGGTGGAGTGGTGAAGTGTTATAATTAAGCTATGGGTTCTCGTGGTAGGCCTTGTTGAAGAGATAGGTTTTCAGAGATTTGTGGAAGTTGGTTATTTCTTTGATTGTTTTCACGTTAGTTGGTAATGCATTCCACAGCTGCGTGCTAATGTAGGGAAAGCTGGTCGCGTGTTTTAGTTTGTATTTTACTCCTTTACAGCTGGGGAAGTGTAAATTAAGAAATGTGCGGGCTGATCTTTTAGCATTTCTGGGAGGTACGTCCACGAGGTTTAGCATGTAGGTTCGACTTTGGTTGTTTTGCTCAAAATGTCCAGAATCCAAATAGCAAAAAAAAAAAAAAAAAAAAAGCGCAATTTTTAAAACAGCAAAATATCTCTTTTTTTTTTTCCAAAAATGAGGGGCCTTTTTACTAAGGCATGTAGGCACCTACGCACACCCAACACACGTCAAATTGGCACTGCCACCTGGCTACCGCATACCCCGGGCGGTAATTCCATTTTTGATGCGCGCCCTAAACACACAGTAGAAACTATTTTCTACCGCGTGGTGCTTACCCGGCAGTAATCGGCAGCTAATGCGTGCTGGCCGCTTACCATACGCTTAGCGCATGAGACCTTACCGCATAGTCAATGGGTGGCATGTAAGGTCTCAGCCTAAAAATGGACACCTGCTGGTTTTAATTGTGCCGCACGTTCATTTTCCAGCTTTAAGCAGCGATTTTTCACCCGAATCAAACCACTGCCGACATGGCCAGGTTTCGAAATCCTTCTTCAGGGAAGAGGTTCGCATCTCACTACTTGCTCCTGCATATGGAAAAATGGCAGGAGCTAAGTGTTACTACATATGCTTCTCAAATATTAAAGGTTGAAGTTATTTGAAAGTTAATGAAAGATGTTTATGAAGGATTGTACTACCAAAAAAAGGGGAAAAAAAGCTATAAAAATAGATAACATACGGGTAGATCAATGAGGATGTGTGCAGCGCCATGATTACATTGGGACGTTGTTCCCAGATGGTGTATACTGTCAAAGACTCTGAAGATCCCCGTTGGAAAATTAATTCATGCTTTTGAAAAAAATTCAATGATGCACTTTGACTGTGGAAGATATATCAGTCTTTAAAAGTTAAGATATTTGGAAGTGACCGAGACATTACAATAATTATATACTGAGGTAGTCCCCACACTAGAATTGTAAGGTCTCTTTAACTAGATTGTGCCTAATTGTAGGCATGTTCCCCAGCCTATGCATTCTTCTATACACCAATCCTAACTTTAGGTATATTCACCCTAATTCTATATATTGTGCCTTAATTTCTGTGTGGAAATCGGAGTGTATTCTATAACAATGCACCTAACTTAATTGGTTGAATAGCTAATCAGAGCTTTTAATTGGATGTTAACAAGCAATTATCAGCACTAATTGACATTAATTAAGATATACACGCACAACTAGCTAAGTATATTCTGTAACATGGTGCGCATAAATTCTAAGTCACGTAGTTGAAAAGGGAGCATGGTTATGGCCATGGAATGGGCAGGGTGTGGGCATTTCTAAAATCTATGTGCATTATTATAGAATGCACCTGCTAGGCATTGGGATTTTACGCCAAGTAAAACGTGACCTAAATGGATGTGACCAAATTTGGCACTCATCATATTCTATGTGCTGTGCAGAAATTTAAGCCTATTCTATAAAATGTAGGCGTACTTTAAGGAATACGTCTAGGCATATTTTTTTACCATGTGGATTTTTCAGGCGCCATATATATAGAATTTATCCCATTATATAGAATAGCACTAGGCATGTTAATTGAACGCATCGACCAACCAACTAGAAACACATCCAAATCAACACGAATGTACCTAAATCTGCACTATCCAAGCTGCAAAGGACTCAAATACAAATCAACTTACGCGTCCAGTTTCTCCTACTTAAGCACACAACTGTGGAACGCATTACCAAAAGCCTTGAAAACTACGTACGACTACCTAAACTTCTGGAAATCACTAAAAACCAACCTGTTTAAAAAGGCATACCCTACCAATCCAACATAAATGCCTGATCTTTGCAACACAACAAAACTAAAGAACGTAATGGACATAACACAACTCTTCTGTTGTACCATTCCCTAATGAGGCTGTGCCACATGAACTTTATCCTACCACAATATCACTTTGTATTTGTTTACACCGGAGTCTGCAAACGCCTCTCCGGTACTATGTAAGCCACATTGAGCCTACAAATAGGTGGGAAAATGTGGGATATAAATGTAACAAAATAAATAAAATAAATAAATACATTTTAAACACCAGTATTTCTTACCAAACCACCAACAGTTTTATTTAAAATGATGACACCAGAAAGCATGCTATTTGTTGATCTCAATAGACCTGTAGTCCCACAGGCCTATATTTATTTCTTGATTTTTCTACTGGGATGTCACCTTGAACCAAGTTATCTCACTTGTGAGTCCTCATCCATAGGCTACAACAGGGCACAGGTTGAGCTTTCAGGATGTTCACAATGAGTATGCATGATATAATCTTTATACACAGAATTTATTTTGCATGCACACTTATCTAAGGGACATGCATTGTGAATATCCTGAAGACCCAGGACAGGTTTGGGGAACTCTGGGCTAGAAATCACTAGTTTGTGTCACAGTTTTTTCTCTGATCATGAAATTCACCATCCTGCATCAACACATTTGAATGGCATGAGTTTATTTTCTGATGTGAAATACACATTCTAGATTGTTGTGTTTTGTTTTGTTTTTTAATTTGTACCCCGCACTTTTTCCCACTCATGGCAGGCTCAATGCGGCAGGCAATGGAGGGTTAAGTGACTTGCCCAAAGTCACAAGGAGCTGCCTGGGCCGGGAATCGAACTCAGTTCCTCAGTTCCCCAGGACCAAAGTCCACCACCCTAACCACTAGGCCACAGTTAATAATATTAATATTTCCCTGTAGCATTTGCAATAAAGTCAGTAGAACAGATGTACCCTTGTGTCAGTAAATGTATCATTCCACCTTTCTGGGCACCTTTTACTATGATACTGTGATACTACGTTACAATTCTTTCTCTGATACTAAGAAAACATGATATGCTGTCTTTCAGAATTACTAAAGAAAGGTATTGCTCTGGGCTGTTCCTTGATTAAAAAAAAATAACTAGTCTTTTATGGGAATCTGTAAGCAATGACTATCTAGAAAATAAACAGAAGAATGTAGACTTCATTAAAAACATGAAGAAGGATTTCTTACATATCTTGTTCCTCATAAACACTTAAAACCTAAGGAAAAAAAGAAACCTCTATAAGGTATCCATTACCTCTAGTAAATGGAGGGTATTTAGGTTAGACCTCTATAGCTGGTCCACTTAACTGCTTGTTTGCCAGTATTCCTCATTAGATGATGTGTGGTATATAAATGAACAAATACATAAATAAAAAATAAAATTAAAAAAACAGTTATAACAATATTTTTTTTTCATTGAGAAGCTGAATGTAAAAAATAAAATCATTTCCCAATAAAATTAAGGGGTCCTTTTACTAAGGTGCAGTAGGCCTAACGCGGGCCTACCATGCAGTAAAAGGGCACTACCGCGGGATGCGCTGAGGCATCCCACAGCAGTTTGGCCAGCAGCGCATGCTGCGCCCACAGTACAAAATATGTCTATGCTAATTGGGTAGTGCGGGCACTTTACCACACACTAGCTGACTACCGCAGGAGTAGCGGAGGAGTCCTTACTGCCTCCTCAATAGGGCTTATTTTACTGTTAACCCCAGTTATTAGTATAGTAACTAGGTCACAATCCAGCTCATTTTCGAAAGTGATCGCCGGCCATATTCCGACACAAATTGGGAGATGGCCGGCGATCTCCTGAAACTGGCCAAATCGGTATAATCGAAAGCCAATTTTGGTGGCGCCAACTGCTTTCCGTCGCGGAGCCGGCGAAACATCAAGGGGGCGTGTTGGTAGGATAGTGAGGCAGGACGGGGGCGGGATGGGGGCATGCTCACGAGATGGCCGGCTTCGCCCAATAATAGGAAAAAAAAGCCAGGCTTGACGAGCATTTCGCCGGCTTTACTTGGTCCCTTTTTTTTCACGACCAAGCTTCAAAAAAGAGCCCCAACTGAACAAATGACCACCGGAGGGAATCGGGGATGACCTCCCCTTACTCCCCCAGTGGTCACCAACCCCCTCCCACCCAAAAAAAAACAAAAAAAACTTTTTTGCCAGCCTCTATGCCAGCCTCAAATGTCATACCCAGCTCCCTGATAGCAGTATGCAATGCAGTCCCTGGAGCAGTTTTTAGTGGGTGCAGTGCACTTCAGACAGGTAGACCCAGGCCCTACCTGTTACACTTGTGGTGGTGAATGGGAGCCCTCCGAAACCCACTGTACCCACATGTAGGTGCCCCCCTTCACCCCTTAGGGCTATGGTAATGGTGTAGAGTTGTGGGGAGTGGGTTTTGGGGGGCTAAACAACCAAGGGAAGGGAGATATGCACCTGGCAGCTATTTTTATCTTTTTTTTTTTTTTAATTTTTAGAAGTGCCCTCTAGGGTGCCCAGTTGGTGTCCTGGCATGTGAGGGGGGCCAGTGCACTACAAATGCTGGCTCCTCCCATGACCAAATGCCTTGGATTTGGCCGGGTTTGAGATGGCTGGCATTATTTTCCATTATGGCCGAAAACTGATGCTGGCCATCTCAAACCTGGCGAACTCTGACATTTGGCTGGGCCTAACCATATTAGCGAAGAAAAAGATGGCCAGCCATCTTTTTTGAAAATATGGTTGGCTCCGCCCACTTACGGCGCTGGCCCCGGAGATGGCCGCCCACAGAGATGGCTGGTGCCGTTCGATTATGCCCCTCAATGGGACTTGTGATAAAACAGCAAGAGTTTGTGGTGAAATAACCCATTTTAATGGTAGCACATGTTGATAACTTCCTCCCCCCCCCCCCCCCTAAATTCAGCTGAAACATTCATGAAGCTCTTCTTGGTTTGAAAGTGGAAAAAAAAAACCTTACAGAAAAGATTTAATGTAACCATCACAAAATGAAGCTTTAGAAAGATATATACAGAGTAGTGATGTAGTTTTTTGTTCAACAATTAGTTTAAAAAGACCGAAGTACAGTCCAAAAGAATGAAAACAAGTTTCACTGGGTCAGTGGCTCTCAAACCTGGTCCTGGAGGCAACCCAGCCAGTCAGGTTTTCAGGATATCCACAGTAAATATTCATGAGACAGATTTGCATGTAGTGGAGGCAGTGCATTCAAATCTCTCTCATGAATATCCATTGTGGATATCCTGAAAACTTGACTGGCTGGGTTGCCTCCAGGACCAGGTTTTGGGAACCACTGCACTGGGTCCAGTGCCGTAGTGAGGGTGCCTGACACCTGGGGTGGTTCGCCGCTATGCACCCCCCCTGGGGTGCAGGGCAAGTCGCCTCCCCCTCCGGAGCGCTCCCCCCGAAACGCACCCTACCTTTCAGCAGGGGGCAGGCGGGAGGGCCGATCCGCCCCCAGTGCACGTCACTGGGAGCTGCGTCGGCTCTGCTGCTTCCCTGCTTTCTCTGCCCCGGAACAGGACGTAACCTGTTCTGGGGCAGAAAGAGCAGGGAACCAGTGAGCCAACATCCCACCAGCGCGTGCACCCGGGGCGGACCGCCCCACCGCCCCCCCTTCCTACGCCACTGACTAGGTCACTTGAATTTGGCCTTAGCCATGTTTTTCTTTCACTGTAAGCAGTCAGGGGCCCTTTTACTAAGCTAATGGGCTTTCCTGCATGCTAAGCCCATTTCTAGCACAGCCGTAAAATAGGCATTTTTCTAATTGTTGAATTTCTGGCCATGCGCTAATGTCAGAATTAGCCTGCGGCCATTACAAAAATAATAATTTGGTACCACTTTCCGCCTCCTATTTAGGAGGTGGTAAGGTCTCCCATGTTAGGTCTGTGTTATTCAGTTAGCACACGCTAGCTGATTAGCACAGCCACATCCATCCTCCGCCCCTGACATGCCCCCTCCAAAAATAATTAAAAAAAATAATTACCATTGGTTAGTGCACACAGATGGCAAAACTGTTTTTTTGTGTTAGCACCTCACACAGCGAGGTAAAAGGGCCTCAAGTTATCTGTAGTAGATCTTCCTGCTGACAGATAAAGGCTCAATGGAAAGGAACTGTGCAATAAGGGAACAATTCTATTTATTTATTTATTGCATTTGTATCCCACCGTATCCCACCTATTTGCAGGCTCAAAGTGGCTTACGTGTTAACATGGTTTTTCCAGTGTATCAAGTATTACAAGGTGCCTCCAATTAGACACCTATCTGGAGGGTACTGTACATAAGTATATAAGTATTGCCATACTGGGAGAGACAGAAGGTCCATCAAGCCCAGCATCCTGTTTCCAACAGTGACCAATCCAGGTCACAAGTACCCAGGGCTTTTTTGGAGGGGGTACTTGGGGGTACTGAATACCGGCACCTTTTCCATTGTCTGCTAAAATTGACCCATGGTCCCCAAGTTTTAATGAAAGAGCTCAGGCTCTACACACCAATTCTGCCTTTGTCATAGATTCTGTGACTGGTTGCAGGGGGCTTGGCTATTGTGGGGGTGGGTCCCTCAGTGATCACCCCACCCCTGAAGGGTGGCCTGGCATTTGAGTACCGGCACCTTTTTCACTAGAAAAAACGCACTGCAAGTACTTGGCAAGATCCCAAAACAGTACAATACATTTTATGCTGCTTATTCTAGAAATAAGCAGTGGATTTCCCCCCAAGTCTGTTTTAATAATGGTTTATGGACTTTTTTTTAACCCTGCTAAGCTAACCATTTTACTACATTCTCTGGCAACAAATTCCAGAAGAGAGGCCAGCAACTTTTAACTCCTAACCCTTACTCACTTGTCCAGTCTGATGCTTTATCATTCCCACCTTAGGGCCCCATTTACTAAGCGGCAGTAAGCCCAATGTGGGCTTACCGCTCGCTAAACAGGAAGTACTGCTAGGCTACTACTGCAGCCCGGCGGTACTTCCCACCCATAGTGCGCCATCATATCCAGTGCTACAAAAATATATTTAATTTTTGCAGCTCCAGAGTGTACCCGGCGGTAATCGAGCAGTGATATGCGCTGCCCAATTACTGCCGGGTTAGTGTGGGAGCTCTTACCGCCACCTCAATGGGTGGCAGTAAGGGCTTTCCCCGAAATGGCCATGCGGCAAGTGCTTTACTTGCTGCAAGGCCATTTCGTGCAGGAAAGAGAGACTTCCCTTTTACCCGCTGCAGTAAAAAGGGGCCTCAGCGCATGTGAAAAACACGCGCCAACACCAGCGCAGACCCCCTTTTGTCACAGCTTGGTAAAAGGGGCCCTTATCCCTTATTTGTCCTGTTTGTCTGTCCTAATTAGACTGTAAGCTCCATCGAGCAGGGACTGTCTCTTCATGTCCAGTGTACAGCGCTGCATACGTCTAGTAGCACAATAAGTAGTAGAAGTAGTAGAGGCACCCAGGCTCCTTTATAGAACACTAGTGTAACAGCTACTAATGTGCTTAAAATGTTGGTGTCCGCACAAGACTAAAATGAAAATTAAAAAATAAAAAGGAAAAAATAATTAAAAAATGAAAAATAATAAAAAAGAAAAAATGAATCAGGACGACACCGTTGATGTAAAAACTTAAAAGTATATTTATTAACCTTGACAATTATGGTACAAAAATAGGGTGATCGGGACTCGACACAGCTGTGTTTCGGCCGGTCAGGCCTGCGTCGAAACACAGCTGTGTCGAGTCCTGATCACCCTATTTCTGTATCATAATTGTCAAGGTTAATAAATATACTTTTACGTTTTTACATCAATGGTATCGTCCTGATTCATTTTTTAAAATTATTTTTCATTTTTTTATAATTTTTTTCCTTTTTATTTTTTAATTTTCATTTTAGTCATCTTCGCTGTTTTGTCCATTGTTGTTTTTTGCGAAGACTGGTTTCTTCAGTTTTTTTTGTATTATGGTGTCCATACAAGCACACAAACCTAAGTGTGGCAGGAGTGCACATAACATGCATTATTCTGTAAGTTACATGTATGCACGGGAGCCCTGCCTATTCCCTACCCATGCCATGCCCCTTTCAGGCTTATTTTCGAAAGTGATCGCCGGCGATCTTCCGACATAAATCGGGAGATGGCTGGCGATCTCTCAAAAGTGGCGAAATCGGTATAATCGAAAGCTGCTTTTTTTACACCATCGCTTTCCCGTCACCGAGCCGGCGAAAGTTCAAGGGGGTGTGTCGGCGGCGTAGCAAAGGCGGGACATGGGCGGGCATGGGCGTGGCTACCAGATGGCCGGCTTTCATGGATAATGGAAAAAAAAAAGCTGTGTTAAGCAGTATTTTGCCGGGTTTACTTGGTCCTTTTATTTTCATGACCAAGCCTCAAAAAGGTGCCCCAACTCACCAGATGACCACCGGAGGGAATGGGGGATGACCTCCCCATACTCCCTCGGTGGTCACCAACCCCCTCCCACACTAAAAAAATAAAAATAAAAACCTTTTTTTGCCAGCCTGTTTGCCAGCCTCAAATGTCATGCCCAGCTCCCTGACAGCAGTATGCAGGTGCCTGGAGCAGTTTTTAATGGGTGCAGTGCACTTCAGGCAGGGAGACCCAGGTCCACCCCCCCCCCCCTACTTGTTACACTTGTGGTGCTAAGTATTGAGCCCTCCAAAGCCCCCCAAAACCCACTGTACCCACATGTAGGTTCCCTCTTCACCCATAACGGCTATGGTAATGGTGTATAGTTGTGGGGAGTGGGTTTGTGGGGGATTTGGGGGACTCAGCACCCAAGGTAAGGGAGCTATGCACCTGGGAGCTGTGTATTTTTAAAAAAGTTTTAGAAGTGCCCCCTAGGGTGCCCGGTTGGTGTCCTAGCATGTGAGGGGGACCAATGCACTACAAATGCTAGCTCCTCCCATGACCAAATGCCTTGGATTTCGCCGGGTTTGAGATGGCCGGCAGTTTTTTCCATTATCTCTGAAAAACAAAACCGGCCATCTCAAACCCGGCGAACTCTGGTATTTGGCCGGGCCAAACCGTATTATTGAAAGAAAAGATGGTTGGCCATCTTTTTCGATAATACGGTTCCGGCCAGCTGTTGCGTCGCCGCCAAAATAGATCGCCGGCGCCGTTCGATTATGTTAAGTGGGTATTTGCAGAACAGTGCTTAGGTGCTGTTGTAGCTTTTATGCATGCAAGTATGCACAGACATGTGTAAATCAGTGGCATAGCCATTTAAGCCTGAGACTAAAGTGGGTGGGCCCAAAACCTCCCACACTCTAAAGGAAATGGCCAAATTTAATTTCTGCTGCCCCTCCCCCCAGCATCCCACTCCAAAATAAATGAAATTCCTATGCTGGTGGGGATCCTCAAGCCCAGCCAGTCAAAGACCTCCTCCCCACTGAAGGAACTTACATCTTGTGTGGCCGTCTGCAGTGTCCCTGAGCCACTGCTGCCAGCCGCCAGCCTCCTTGCACATGCTCAGCTTTCGGGCTTGCAGGTGGTATAGATAGCAAATGAAATAATTATGATCTGTGAAATTCATCTTGCAAGATGTTCAGTTTATTTTATCGGCCTGGGGTGCTGCAAAACTGAGCAGTCCAGTTGTGTCTGTATCTTAGAAGTCGCTATGTATGGAGGAAGCATTTTCTTTGTAGTTTGGAATATATATAAGAAAATCAAAGCAGAATCAATAGGAAAAAAACATATTTTTTTAGAACAATGGTAATAACTTTTTTTTTTTGTGGTTTAAGAATGAAGTTTTAAACTGGTACAGTTTTAACACACATCTCAAATTTCCTTCATGGGTTGGACTCGTAGACAATAAACTCACAAGCAAAACCTTGGGCAAATAGAGCTGTGGCCTGAAGACCTACCCCAAAATTCAGGTCAACAAAAATACTACTACTACTACCATTTTAGTGGATTAACAGCACATGGCTAAATCCTTCTTATCTGTTCCCTTCTCCACTACTGCCAACTCCAGACTTCGCGCCTTCTGTCTCGCTGCACCCTACGCCTGGAATAAACTTCCTGAGCCCCTACGTCTTGCCCCATCCTTGGCCACCTTTAAATCTAGACTGAAAGCCCACCTCTTTAACATTGCTTTTGACTCGTAACCACTTGTAACCACTCGCCTCCACCTACCCTCCTCTCTTCCTTCCTGTACACATTAATTGATTTGATTTGCTTACTTTATTTTTTGTCTATTAGATTGTAAGCTCTTTGAGCAGGGACTGTCTTTCTTCTATGTTTGTGCAGCGCTGCGTATGCCTTGTAGCGCTATAGAAATACTAAATAGTAGTAGTAGTAAAGTTTCAAGAGTTATACTCACTTGATCAGTTCAAAAACTTCAAGGTTATGCAAGAGATAATAACTTGCATTATCTGAAACCTTGGTTTGAACCAAAACAAGAACCTGTTCATCATTTCTCACTTTCTTGTTTGCTTGCTTTTGGTTGGTAAGAAACAGTTAATTAGACTTTATTTTAACACGCTTCAAACTACGGATAGGTCAGCTGTAAAAAAAAAGAGAGGAACTGGATAGAAAAGAGCAAAATGATTAATTCTACCTGCTTTTCCCATGAGTGATCACCTGCTCGGGGGTCATGAATAGCAGGGTTGGCTCTCTCAATCTCCATCTCTGAGAGGCTCATTTGTTTAGTGACAGCTGAGTGACAAGACCCGAAACCTGAGACTGCAACTTTGCCTGACTGTGGATAAAACCCTGGATGTTCCCTCAAACATTTCAGGAAATGAAAGTTGTAATGTGATCCCTTTGCGCCAACATCTCCCTCAGTAAAAACAAGAGCTCAAAGGGACCTTCTCAGATTAAATTCAGCCTGGAGATGATGGAGGGGAAAGAGAGATCAAGCTGAAAAGAAAGAAAGAAGCTGGAGCTGGCAGGCCTTTCTTCAACACGAATTGGAAATGTCTGTCTAAGCAGGGATTTCTAAAGGTCAACATTTTCACAAGTCTGTTAATGCTGCTATCCAGAAATAACATCTTTCTTTTTTAATTGGATAAAAATGTTTATAAGTCTTCTATCTTATCTGGAACCAGCAGGACTCGAAAGTGCAAACTGTATGCAAACTTAAAATGCAAAAGACAGCCCTTTAAACAAGGGGGGGGGGGGGGGGGGGGGGGTCAAAAAGGCTTTTTTTCTTAAAAAAAAAATTTCTTTGCAATATATACAATATAGGAAGGATTAGGATATATTGTACACACTGATTTTGAAATGTTAAAGCCCTGATTTACTTTAGATTTAGTTGTTTCAGAAACTGGCTGTGTCTAAGGGGCCCTTTTACTAAGGTGTGCCGCGAGATAGGCTGCGCTAGTGTAGATGGGTATTTTGGGCATGCGCAGATCCATTTTTCAGCACGCCTTTAAAAAAGACCTTTTTAAAATGTTTTGCCAAAAATGGACGTGCGGCAAAATAAAAATTGACACGCATTCATTTTGGGTCTGAGACCTTACCGCCAGCCATTGACTTAGTGATAAGGTATCGCGTGTCAACCGTGCAGTAATCATCTACATGAGTAGCATGATGATTACCGCCAGGTTTCTGCTGCATGCCAGAAAATAAAAATTATTTTCTGGCGCGCATAGCGAATGCTCATCAAAAATGAAGTTACCGCAAGGGCCACACAGTAGCTGGGTGGTAACTCCAAATTGACGCACATTGGGCATGCGTAGGCACCTATGCAGTTTAGTAAAAGGGCCCCTAAAAGTTTTCTATTGGTGTACAACTTTATTATTATTATAGCATTATATAGTACAGCTGTGGCGGTAACAGATATCTGCTTTCTTCCATCGTAGTTTGCTGCTTCCAGAATGTTTTAGGCTGTCCTCTACTCTTTATTTATTTATTTGGATTTTGCTCACACCTTTTTCAGTAGTAGCTCAAGGTGAGTTGCATTCAGGTACACTGGGTATTACTCTATAAGAACAGCCATACTGGTCAGACCAATGGTCCATCAAGCCCAGTATCCTGTTTCCAACAGTGGCCAATCCAGGTCACAAGTACCTGGCAGAAACCCAATTAGTAGAAAGATTCCATGCTACCAATTCTAGGGTAAGCAGTAGCTTCCCCATGTCTCTCTCAATAGCAAACTATGGACTTTTCCTCCAGGAACTTGTCCAAACCTGTTTTAAACCCAGATACGCTAACCGCTATTATCACATCCTCTGCCAAAACACATAGAGTCCACACTCACTGATCATCAATGCTCCATACATCCACTCCTAACCCTCATCCCCCGTAATTCCACATCACTCATACATCTGCTCACAGGAATATGTACACCATATATCTCTGTGTCTTAACACTGCCCTTTAAGCTTCCCATTGTCTCTTTCCAACGTTTCAATGTTGATGTCCCATTGTCATATTCTTAATGATACTTCGATGGTTTCACAAAACTTGTACAATGTAACCTATAACCAAGTTGTAACAAATGTATTTCCATTATTCATATCTTATTGTAAGCCACACTGAGCCCGCAAAGAGGTGGGAAAATGTGGGATACAAATGCAATAAATAAATAAATAAATAAATAAATGGCAAAAAAATTCCATATCTTAACTATTCATTGAGTGGATTTTTTGAGATCCTGCCAGGTACTTGTGAGTTAGATTGGCCACCTTTGGAAATAGGATGCTGGGCTTGATGGTCCTTTGGCCTGATCAAATATGGCAATCCTTATATTTTTATGTCTTTTTTTTTTATGATTATGCCTCTCTCTATGCATCCCACAAAGGAATGGTAAATAACACCAAGAATATTACAATGCCTCTGTATTGCTCCGTGGTGCAACCTCACCTTGAGTATTGTGTTCAATTCTGGTTGGCGTATCTCAAAAGAGATATAGCAGAAGAGCAACCAAAATGATAAAGGGTATGGGACTCTTCTCATATGAGGAAAGGCTAAAGAGGTTAAAGGCTCTTCAGGTTGGAAAAGAGACAGCTGAGGGGAGGTATCTTTGAGGTCTATAAAATACTGAGTGATGTAGAATGAATAGAAATTAATCCATTTTTTATTCTTTCAAAAAGTACAACGACTAGGGGACACTCAATGAAGTTACACATAGAGCTCTATCATATCTTCCCTTCAGCCATCTCCTCTACAAGTTGAGGAACCTATTCTCTTTAGCCTTTCCTCCTATTAGAGTCATTCCATCCCCTTAATCATTTTGGTTACCCTTCTTTGTACCTTTTCCAGTTCCAATATATCATTTTTGGGATGTGATGACCAGAATTGCACAAAATACTCGAATAGAGCTATACAGAGGGAATATGATATTCTTTGTGTAATTCTCTATTCCTTTCCTAATAATTCCTAATATCCTGTTGGCCACCACTGAACACTGAGCAGAAGATTTCAACATATTGTCAACAAAGATGCCTAAACCTTTTTTATGGGTGGTGACTGCTAATGTGGAACCTAGTATCAGGTAGTTGTAATTTGGATTTTTATTCCCAATGTGCATCACTTTGCACTTGTTTACATAAATTTAATCTACTAGTTGGATGCCCAGTCTCCTAGTCTTGCAATGTAATTTAATTTAATATAATATACTGACTTATAGCCTGTCATACTCAGTTAACAGAATGGGTTACACACATAACTCATCATGCACATCCCAACCTCCTCACCCAACTTCCGACCCTACCCTTCCCCTGTTCCCATTTCCAGATCATTATAAATACAGGAATGCAATTAATCCATGATCGGATGGTACAACACCAATTGAAATTAAACGATGATAAAAACAATACTTCTCTTACTCCGAATAATTCTAAATATGCTCTTTCTCAATTAGGATTTTAGGAATAATGATTGATCGGTCCCTATCTCTGGACATACAAATTAATTCTATTATTAAACAGTCTTTCTTGTTGATAAGAAAATTGCATAGAATTCACAAGTATATTGATACTGCACGTTTTAGATTCTTAGTCCAGTCTATCCTTTTATCTCAACTTGATTATTGTAACTTTATTTATTTGAATTGTTCTAAGGGCCTTCTTTAAAAAATGCCGAACAATTCAAAATGTAGGAGTCAGGTTAATCTTGTCACTTTCAAAATCAGAACTATTTGCCAACTATTATATTCATCTCCATTGGCTTCTGATGGAGGCAAGAGTGATCTTTAAATTTTACTGCATTCTGTTTAAGATTTTAAATGGGATAGCTCCTTAGTATACATATCCTCTATTTAATTTTACTTCTGTTTCCAAACTAAGGGAGTCTTTTACAAAGTCGCGCTATAATTTTTAGCTCACGGTAAATGCTGAGACACCCATTATATTCCTATTCCACCAGCTGATTTTTACTGTGAGCTAAAAATGCTAAAGCGGCTTTGTAAAAGGCCCCCCTAAGATCATTACATCCAGGGGCGTAGCTAGGTGAGACCACGGGGGCATGGGCCCCCGCAGATTTAGCCCTGGCCCCCCCTGCTTTCACCCTCCCTCGCTGCCAACCTTCCCTGCCACATTCAATCCCCCCTCCCCTGCCGCCAACTCTCCCCTGCCATCGCTGTCAGGTACCTTTGCTGGCGGGGGTCCCCAACCCCCACCAGCTGAAGTCTCCTTCAGCGCCGGTCTCCAGCGCATTGCTGATCTGGATTCTATTTCTGTGAGTCCTGACCCCCTGCACGTAGGAGCGTGCAGGACGTCAGGACTCACAGAAACAGAATCCAGATCAACAAACGCGCTGGACTCAGAGACCGGCACTGAAGGGGACTTCGGCTGGCGGGGGTTGTGGACCCCTGCCAGCAAAGGTACCTGGCGATGGTGGGGGAGGGTTGGCGGTGGCAGGAGGGGGGTCGAAAGTGTCAGGGGTCGGTGGCGCCGGGGGGGGGGGGGCTAAAATGTGACCCCTCACCTTGGGCTCTGGACCCCCACCCCCTGCCAAAGTCTGGCTTCGCCCCTGAATCAATCCAGTCATTTTGCTTTTCCCAGCCCAAAGGGACTGAAGTGCTCATGTTTATTTGAAATATTATTTTCTTATCAAGAAGCTACTTGTTGGAAGTTCCTCCCTAATGAGTTATGGTCAGTTACTGATTATAAAACTTTTTAAAATGTTTTTATTTGAACGATTTGTTTTGCAACAGTAATGTACTATACTAAGATATAGACTTATAAGCTGTCATTGTATTATCTTAATATTTGATTGTTTACTGTATTCCTGGAATGTACCGGTTATCTTGTGCTATCCACATTGAACTAATTCTTTTGGAATATGTGAAATACAATAATAAGTATTATTACTATTATTAAAAAGCAGTAGTTCCGCTACAGATCCATGGATTACTCCACTATTTACATTCTTTCATTGAGAAAATTGGCCGTTTAACTCTACTCTCTATTTTCTATCTTTTAACCAGTTCCTAATCCACAATAGAACATTGCCTCCTATCCCATGACTTTATGATTTCTTCATGAGTCTTTCATGAGGTAATTTGTCAAATATGTTCTGAAAATCCAGATACAATATATGAACTGGCTTACCTTTATGCATGACTTAAAAAGATGTAGCACAATGATGAGGCAAGAAAGTGATCGTGCATTTGTAAAGATCATTGATGAGACCTACTACTACTTATCATTTCTATAGTGCTACAAGACGTACTCAGCGCTATACATTTGAATATGATGAGACAGTCCCTGCTCGACAGAGCTTACAATCTAATTAGGACAGACAAAAAGGACAAATACGAGATAAGGGAATTACTAAGGTGGGAATGATAAAATATGGGTACTGAATAAATGAGTAAGGGTTAGGAGTTAAAAGCAGCATCAAAAGGTGGGCTTTTAGCCCAGATTTGAAGATGGCCAGAGATGGAGCTTGACGTACCAGCTCAGGAAGTCTATTCCATGCATATGGTGCAGCAAGATAAAAGGAACGGAGACTGAAGTTAGCAGTGGAGGAGAAGGATGCAGATAAGAGAGAAAGATCTCACTTGTGTTCAGTTCTGGAGGTCATATCTCAGAAGACATATAAACAGGTGGCAGGTGGGTCAGAGAAAAGCAAGCCAAATGGAGAATGGTTAACAAAAAACCCATAAAAATCCATATCAGATGAGACTGATAGATCTAACCTCTATGTACTCCCTAGAAGACAGGAGAAGAGAGACAGAAAGAATACGATAGAGATATTTAAGCAGTAGTGAAAGGATCACTGGGGAAGGCAATGGCAAACTGCCCAGCAAGAAAGCATCACACAGGTGGCATTATGTAAAGCCCCTCTAAGTTGTTCTTGACTTGGTACTTGTGTACAGGGACTTCTTTTACATCTTTACCTTTACGATGTGAAGCTCTAAAGGAAAAGAAAAATTAGGCACAGTGCCAGAAAAACGTTTTTCTCAGAATGTGTGTTGGATGCTTGGAATGCCCTTCTGAAGGAGGCAATGGAATATAGGATAAATACAGAGGATTCTAGTGGCAAGAGGATGGAATCGAAGGCGTCGAATAGACATGAATCACTTATTTACTCTTTCCAAAAATACAAGGTCTGGTGGTGGGGGGGGGGGGGGCACGCAATGAAGCTACTAAGTAGTAAATTTAAAACAAATTGGAGAAAATATTTCATCACGCCACGTGGTCAAAGCAGTTAGTTTAGCAAGCTTTAAAAAGGGTTTGGACAAGTTCATACAAGAAAAATCCATAAGCCATTACTAAGATAGACTTGGGGAAATCCACTGCTTATTCCTGGGATAAGCAGCATAAAATCTGTTTTTACTCTTTTGGGATCTTGCCAGGTACTTGTGACCTGGATTGCCCACTATTGGAAGCAGGATACTGAGCTTGATGGACCTTCAGTCTGACCCGGTATGGAAATGCTTGTGTTCTTATGTTCTAACTTGAATGCAGTGGCAGTTCATCCAAAAACAGTGCACTCCTGAAGGAATTCTGCACAACCAAACAGCCAGTGTTGTCCCTCCTGTTTCTTCCCCCTGGTTCTTCCCAGCTCTACCTTCTCCTGATACCTCTTCAACATGTATACCCCCCCTTCCTGTGGCACCCCTGTCTTGCCCTACTTTCTGTTCTCTCCTACACCCTGGCATAAATGGAGGAGAAGGAGAGCAGCTGCATGTTAGGCCATGCCTTCCTCCTCTGCTGCACTGGCTTTGACTGCTGAATTTGAACCATGTGGGATACTGTAGTTCCCGCGGATCAATTGAACAGTCAGAGTCAGCACTGCAGAGGAAGAGGTCACAGCCAGACATGCAGCCACTCTCCTTTTCCTACACTTGGGCTGAAGAGTGCTGGAGAGAGAGAGAAGGTGAAGAGGCAAGCCAAGGTGTGCCATGGGAGGGAGTTTTGCGCACCACATATATCATGGGAGGTGGGAAGGAGAGAAGGAGGGAAAATATGGGGGCTACAGGAAGGTGTGTGCATGCAAGGGAGATTTGGGTATGTGTGTGTGTGTGTTGGAGGGAAGGAGGGATAGAGAGAGGTGTATTGCCTAATGTACAATAGGTCTCATCATTGCTTTTACTGTTCGTGGAAGCAGCAACCGAAAACGCTATACAAATGTATAGAGATCATTTGTATTAAAATGAGCATTCTGTGTAATGCACAGATGCTTCCGAGTAAATGAGCACATAGCTGTAACGTTCAAAAATTTTCAGCAGGTATGAAGGTGTCGTTGCATGAGGGTGATTTCTGAGTGGAGCAGTCTGCTTGCATTTTTAATAGTATCTGTACATGTGTGGGAAACGTGCCATGTGAATGCATTACATTTGTGTGTTCCGCATGTAACTGTGGTGTAAAAAGATGTCGTAGAACAATAAACAATGAAACGATCCTCCATGAGCACCTATGACGCAGTTGTTGCCATTCTGCTTTTTTTTTCTCGGGCTTGCGCAGAACATCGATGCGTACCATGAGACTGTTCTGCGTATGTGCTAGGCACTTCTTTTACCGAGCCACACGTAGAATTTTGCACGCGGTTTCCTTTGAGCATTGATCGCTGTTTCATATTTGGTAAGTTCAGCAGTGGCTATACATGTGCACGAACGTTAACGGCGAATTTTGAGCATCAGCCTCTCAGTTCATTTTGGTAGTTAGTTCACATCTGCATGTTAAGTCAGAATATTGTAACATTCCCAGTGGTTTTCAGTCCTGCCATTTACTTTTGGAAGATTTCTACACATCATTTAAAAGTAACTGCTGTAAAATGAGGTAACTGGAGGGCCGGAATGTGTTCTGTCTCCTGAAATTGCACATTTCTGTGTGCGAATGTTAGCAGTGGAGGAACAGGAAATGAACACCCTATTTGAACTGAGATTCTTGTCTTTCTTCATCACTTCATGCTTGTATTCAGAGAGGCTGGGGCTAGCAGCTGCTTGCCAAAGAAATATTTCTGCAGATGTTGGACTTGTTTAGTTTAGACAATGCTGCAGCGCAGAGTTCGTACTGGCCCCATTAATACTGGGGGAAATGAGAGTCTTTGTAGACTGTCATATCTTTTATTGAGTCAAAGAAATATTATTTTTAATATTGTTATTTATTTATTTCTTCATTTGATACTTGTATCCCACATTATCCGAATACAATTATTCAGCTCTATGTGGCTTACGTAAGTAATAAACAGTTCATGGTAATGTATAATACATGCTATGAAAACTGTAAGAGTTAAAGGAACATTAATGTAAGGAATTATTAATCTAGTGCATTGGCTTCCTTGACTTCACAGCCTCCTTCTCTAGATGGGACCAGTGCTAGAAAGTGATCAAATACCCACACTTCGGGATTTGATTGAATAGACATAGAGGGGATAATTTTAAAAGGCACTTCTGCTAGTAAATTGTAACAATACTCTGTTCTTCTCATACCGTTAATGACGATTATCATTGCGGCATAATGTAAGCCACATTGAGCCTGCAAAGAGGTGGGAAAATGTGGGATACAAATGCAGCATAATTAAATAAATAAAAACAGCCTTTTTATAAAATTTCCCTGAGAGTAACATCACCCAGACCTTTCGGAACACACCACCAGAACCCTTATCCACTCTCCCATCACCTCTAGCTTTAAGCTACTGCGACCTGCTCTTCACAGGTCTCCCACTAAACTGCCTCTTTCCACTGCAATCTATCCAAAATTCAGCTATGCAACTTATCTTTCAGCAGTGTTGCTCACCCGTTCAACCCCTCTTCTCAGGTTACCAGCTTGTCTCCTTACTAATTTCCACATACAGTTCAAACTTCTCCCACTCACCTATAAATGCATTCACTTGACAGTTCCTCACTACCTCTCCCTAAGCTCCTTGACATGAATTCCGTTTATCAGCATGTCACTCTTATTTCTGCCTTTTTCCTTCACTGACTTCTCCCAACTCCGTACTTTCCTCGTCGTTCCGCCAGTACGTCATGTTTCTTATTTGACTGCATTCAATCTAGGCTAAAAAGCCAGGGATAGCTATTTAAAAGGATTTAGGGACTTTGTCGTTTCGGAAATTTGGCTTGCTGGCTAGGAAATGTATTCTGCAATACTGGATAGTTGAAGCGGTCCCGGAATACCGGTACTGGCGTAACATTGTACACCAGTTGATGATGTGGGAAGCGAGGGAAGCTAAGAGATCAGTACGACGCAAAAACACTTTTCTAAAATCTGGGGTGCATACATAGATACAATGAGGGGCATAATCGAACGCGAACGCCTATCTCCATGGGCGTCTATGTCCGAAAACGGGTACGTGAAGAGGCGGGACAGACCGTATTTTTGAAAAAATGGACGTTTTTCAGCTGGGCGTTTGTTTTTTTTTTTAGCGATAATGGAAACTAAAAACGCCCAGCTCAAAAACGTCCTAATCCGAGCCATTTGGTCGTGGGAGGGGCCACGATTCGTAGTACACTCGTCCCTCTGACATACCAGGACACCAACTGGGCACCCTAGAGGTCAGTGCGGTGGACTTCAGACAACGCTCCCACATGCATAGCTCCCTTACCACGGGTGCTGAGCACCCAACCCCCCTCCCCCAAAATCCATTACCACAAATGTACAACACTACCATAGCTCTTAGGGGTGAAGGGGGCACCTACATGTGGGTACAGTGGGTTTTGGAGACCTCCCATTTACCAGCACAAGTGTTACAGGTAGGGGGGGATGGGCCTGGGTCCACCTGGCTGAAGTGCACTGCGATACCCACTAAAAGTGCTCCAGGGACCTGCAAACACGCAGGCCTCTAGGACTTGTTGCTGCTATATAACATTGGCACACCAGTTGACACCTGAAGACTAATCTCTCCGAAAACGTCCTTTATTGGATTAAGCACGCTTACTCACAGTTAATTGCAGATCACAGATTGTGCCCCATTGGCAACGGGTCTCCCTGGTACTGAGATAAGCAGTAGGTCAGAGCTGGCAGAATGCTGTACAATGCCCTTTTTCAGCCACATTCAAGGTAAGAACTAAGTTCTCTAACGTGGCTAACACGTGAAAGGGATCTAAAACTGGCTTACAAAAATGGCCACTACCTCATGGACTACCGGAAACAAAACAGGGCACACTCTGACCCAGTAAGCAGGGGGAAAGCACCATGGGAGTAGAGCCTACCAACT
The DNA here is from genome assembly GCF_901765095.1 of Microcaecilia unicolor. Lineage (NCBI taxonomy): Eukaryota > Metazoa > Chordata > Amphibia > Gymnophiona > Siphonopidae > Microcaecilia > Microcaecilia unicolor. The sequence continues at coordinate 176,781,490 of NC_044039.1, read as the reverse complement.
ACCAACATCGTAAGCATTTGCCACAAGCTAGTGGAATCACGGAGCCCAATACCCTACACCCACCACAATGCATTGCTGATGTGACTCTGCAGTGCGCATAACAGAAAAGGTGTCACACTCACCCGAGAGCCATATCAGAACCAGGGAAAGGCTGTCATAGGATAGAACACATTCTGCTGTCATGGAGGTGGGTACAGCATTTGAGGCTGGAAAAAAGTTTTTAAAGTGGGGTTTTTTTGGTGGGAGGGGGTTAGTGACCACTGGGGGAGTCTGGGGAGGTCATCCCCGATTCCCTTCAGTGGTCATCTGGTCAGTTGGGGCACTTTTTTGGGACTTGTTCGTGAAAAAAAAGGGTCCACAAAAAGTGACCCAAAATCGCAGTAAAAATGCCTTTTTTTTTCGATTATCAGCTAAAGACGCCCATCTCTCCTCGGCCGATAACCACGCCCCAGTTCCACTTTCACCACGCCTCTGACACGCCCCCGTCAACTTTACCCGTTTCCGCGATGGATTGCAGTTGGAAACGCCCAAAATCGGCTTTCGATTATACAGATTGGGGCGCCCACGGGAGAAAGACGCCCATCTCCCGATTTGGGTCACAACCGGTGGTGGGAGGCAGGGATAGTGCTGGGCATACGGTCTGTGCCAGCGCCGGTGGTAGGAGGCGGTGCTGGTGGTTGGGAGGCGGGGATAGTGCTGGGCAGACTTATACGGTCTGTGCCAGAGCCGGTGGTTGGGAGGCGGGGCTGGTGGTTGGGAGGTGGGGATAGTGCTGGGCAGACTTATACGGTCTGTGCCCTGAAGAGCACAGGTACAAATCAAAGTAGGGTATACACAAAAAGTAGCACATATGAGTTATCTTGTTGGGCAGACTGGATGGACCATGCAGGTCTTTTTCTGCTGTCATCTACTATGTTACTATGTTATTATGTTACTATGTAATATAGGCGGAGGGAGGAGTTTGGTACTTAACATGCTGTAATATTTGACAAGAGGAAGGTATCTATTCAGTGTGAACGGGGGGGGGGGAGAAGAGGGGAGGGAGGGAGGAAGGGGTAAGGGGGGGGAGGGGGGAAGGAAGAGAAGGGGAGGGACATGAGGGGATGGGTAAGGTAGGGTTCAGGTGGGAGGATAAGAGGAGGACAAGGGGAAGGGGGTTTAATTAACAAATTGGGAACAATAAGGACAACTTGTTTTGTGAAGGTACAACTACTACTACTACTACTACTTAGCATTACAGTTTTTCTTTTATTGATGACTTTGTTATCTGTAATAGGAGACCTATATGTACATTGTACTGTTGTTTTCAATAAAACCGTTGAAATATAAAAGGATTTAGGGGTCCTTTTACTAAGCTGTGTTAATTGCAAATAATTTTGTGTGGTAAAGAGTATTTTTGTGTGGTAACTGCACAGCCTTTGCACTTCCCACGAGCTAATATTTGCTGTAAAAGTACAATAAGTGCAAAAATATACTGGACTTTAGTAAAAAGGCTTCTTAGGGAATCAGACCCAGACAGACTGCATTAACACCATGGGCCAGATTTACTAACGTGCACTGCCACTCTAGCCTGTGCTAATGCCATTAGTGTGAATTATTGGTAAACAGGTGCTATTGCTTTAAATAAGAAGCTGCTGTAAGTAACATGTGTTAATGTGCATGGTAGTGTGGTAGAATTGTTTTTATTTTATTATTTATTTATTAAGATTTAACAATTCACAAGATAACCTTCTTTCAAGAAAAGTAGAGGAAAAAATTATAGGTCAATTGAAATCTAAAAATCAAATACTAAAGGGTTTTTTAACTAAAATTTAGCACATGCTAAGGGACATTTGTGTGCGCTAAGTGCCACATGACCCACAGGTATAAAATAGGACACGCAGTCTTTAGTGTGCGCTAATTCCATTAGTGTGCGCTAAGCTTTCGTAAAAGGGCCCCTCACTAACATATTGCTCTTCGTTTGACCACAATTAACTCATTAGTGCCCAACGTTCCCATATGGGATTTTATTATGGGAACATTGGGCACTAATGGGTTAAGGGGGAAAAGAAGAAAGATAAGGAGCTCAATATAGAAAAAAAATTAAACATAATAAAGGTAAGGTTGTAATATGACTCTAAATAACCCTCTAGTTCTAATCCTTCATAATAGCAGACCAATTATTCAAATCCAAGAAGGCTCTTAACTGCTCCTGAGCAAAGAAAACAGATTTCATCCCAGATAAATGAACCAAACACTTGCATGGATAACTTAAAAAGGAAGAAGCACCCAGATTTCTAGTTTCCTGCCTCAAGGCCAGGAATGCTTTTCTCCTCTCCTGAGTAGTTTTAGTCACATTGGGATAAATCCATTTCTTTTGACCAAGAAATAAAGGTTGGGAGTTGTGAAAATATAACTTTAGTACAGCATTTATTTCTTGTTAAAAAACGAAAGAGCCAAAATCTAATCTGAGGGAGGTGGGTTTGGCCTCTGAAAGCTAGTTAAAAATATATTGAATTAGTCCAATATAACGGTATCACCTAATTTTCCATTTTTTTTTTGTTTTATTTTTGTTTGTTAATTTATAATGTAGTGATTGAAAATGACATCTGTTGGCTTTTTTAGTTTGTACAGTAGAGGGGGATATGCAAGACTTTTAAGTGGTTAGGAGAGGTTATTGCCCGCTTAAACCTCTTGTCGCCACCTACTTTCCGATATTCAGTAGCACTAAAGTGGACGCTGCTGCTGAATATTGCCTCTGACTGCTGCCAAAAAAAAAGGAGTAGGTCAGGGGTGGTACTGGGGATGGTGTTAAGGATGAGCCCAGGGTTATGTGGGTGCCGGTAATATTCAGTGTCAAGACCCAAATAGTAAGTGGCCAAATTTAGGACAGCTCAAAAGCTGTCCTAACTTTGCCCTTCCTGTCTATGCGGGGTCTTGGCACTGAATATCGGGCTGGGGCAGCATAACTTTTTTTTTAATTAAAAAAAAAAGCCTCCAAGCCACCTCCTGCCCCAACAATGACTCTCTTTTTTCCCCCCTCCACCCAGCTCGTGGCATGACCCCCTCCCCGGAGGGCCCCCTGCCCGCCCCAACCATTCAGATAGGCCCTCCCCCTGGGCCTACCTGTAGCCCTGGTGGTCTGTGGTAGTCATTGGGAGTAGGAGCGCGGGCCCCTTGCTCCTTTGCGGCCACTGAATGAAAATGGTGCCACAACCTCTCATGGCAGCTCGCGGTACTGTATAGTACAGCGGTACTATGTACTACCACGAGCTGTTGAGAGAGGTCAGGGCAGCCATTTTCATTCAGTGGCCACAAGAGGCAGGAGCGAAGGGCCTAAGCTCCTGCCCTCAACGACCACCACAGACCATCAGGGCTACAGGTAGATTCGATAGGAGGGCCCACCTGGATGGTTGGGGGCACTCTGGGAGGGTTCATGCTACTACTACTACTACTACTACTTGACATTTCTAAAGCACTACTAGGGTTACGCAGCGCTGTACAATTTAACATAGAAGGACAGTCCCTGCTCAAAGAGCTTACAATCTAAAGGACAAGTGAACAGTCAGTCAAGTAGGGGCAGTCAGATTGGGGCAGTCTAGATTTCCTGAAGGGTATAAAGGTTAGGTGCCGAAAGCAACATTGAAGAGGTGGGCTTTGAGCAAGGATTTGAAGATGGGTAGGGAGGGGGTCTGGCGTAAGGGCTCAGGAAGTTTATTCCAAGCATAGGGTGAGGCGAGGCAGAATGGGCGGAACCTGGAGTTGGCGGTGGTGGAGAAGGGTACAGAGAGGAGGGATTTGTCCTGTGAGTGGAGGTTTCGGGCGGGAACGTTAGGGGAGATGAGGGTAGAGAGGTAATGAGGGGCTGCAGACTGAGTGCATTTGTAGGTTGGGGGGAGGGAGGAAGGTAAAAAGGGTCATTGTCGGGGGTGGAAGGGGGGTCAGGGGCTTTTTTTAAAAATATAAAACAAAAAAAAAGTTATGCGGCCCCAGTTGAATATCAGCCAGGTCCGCAAAAGCTCCAGCAGCTTGCATGCCCCAAATTATTCCAAATATTCAGTGCCAGTTCCTGGACATGGCCTGGCATTGAACATCAGGGGATAATTTAGCTAGCGACAATCAGCGTTAAAAAAAATGCTGACCACCACCAGCTGAATATTGGGGGGGTTTCTCTTTCTCTGGTTTTGCAGTATATGCAGAGTCTGGCTTTCTGGGGGTTCAGATTAATTTTTGCCTACTTATTTCTATTTTTAGTTTGTGGTTACTTGTTCTATACTTCATGAGGGTCTATCTGTATTATGCAGGGCTGGACCAGGAAGGGAGAAATGTGGCAGGAGGGAGAAGGGAGGGAAATGCAGACCCCCCCCCCCCCCGTCTAAAATTCCTGGCTAAGCTATTGGTGCTAGACAGTGGCGTACCAAGGGGGGGCGGTGGGGGCAGTCCGCCCCGGGTGCACGCCGCTGGGGGGTGTTGCAGCGCGTGCCTGCTCTGAGATCGCTGATTTCGCGCGTTCGCTGTAGTTCCCCCTCTGCTCTGCCCTGGAACAGGTTACTTCCTGTTCCGGGTCAGAGGGAGCTGCAGCGAACGCGCGAAGTCAGGGAACTCTGAGCAGGCGCGCGCTGCGGCACTCCCCCCAGCGGCGTGCACCCGGGGGGGGGGGTCCACGCAGCATCGTGGGGGGGTGCTGCACCCGGGGGGGGGGGTCCGCGCTGCATCGGGGGGGGGGGGGGTGCTGATAACATTATTATTTTATGGATTCCTCCTGTAATTTATCTTACAAAACATTATACACTTGTCTGTGTCAGAACTTATGCCCAAAACTTCCATATCTGCTGCAACTTGTCTAACTGATGGAATGCAACACCATTGGCGGAATTCTTCAGAATAAACCCATAGGACTAAAACATAAGCACATCCTGAGTAATTTGGTCTTCATTATGTTGGATAAAATTGTCTATGCCATTCTCTAAAGAAGACAGTCCAGAAAAAAGAACAAAGGGGTCTCAAGAAAGCGATAAGTGGACTTTATTAATGACAAACACGGGCCGTGTTTCGGTGTGAACTCACGCCTGCCTCAAGGGGTCAGTACAACCAAATGGCACTCAGGGGTCCTTTTATGAAGATGCGAAAGGAGGCCTGTGTTTTTGACACACACTGAGGCCCCCTTTTACTGCCGCGGGTAAAAGGCAGGTTTCCCTTTTCTTAAAAATATGGCTGCGCAGCAAATGAGCTCTTGCCGCAAGGTGGCGGTAAGGGCTCATGTGCTAACTCAGCAGTAAGCGGGCAGTACACGGCACTACCCGATTACCACTGGGTACACACTGGCGCTACAAAAATTGAAATATTTTTCAGTGCCGGAAATGGCACACACTGGAGGAGGAAAGTACTGCCAGGCTGCTGTGGTAGCCTGGCGGTACTTCCATTTTAGTGAGCATTGGGCTTACCGCCGCTTCATAAAAGGGCCCTTTAATGAATAGGTATTTGCACTAAAAATGACAGCTCCATGTCGGGTCATTAATACATTCCACTTTTCCCTTTCTTAACACTCTCCGTTGTATGTGCCATTCTCTAAAGAAGACCTAGAAATTCTTGTAAGCAGAGAAGTAGGACTCATCGCTGTGACTCTTTCATCCAACATTCAGTTTCACTGTTGTGTCTTCATAGTACATAATGGAAAGGGTTAATAATAGATAGAGAGCTAACCCTGAATTTATTTTGGGATGTGAAATGGACTCACTTAAACTTTCATAACCTTTCTAAACAAGTCACAGGGACTATAGATGTACAACTTAATGGTGGGTTGAATGGATCAAAGTAGTCCGCACAGAATAGACACTCTAAAATTACCCAGTCAGAATACAGATTACGTATGTTAGGGGGATGAAGAAGGGTTTTCTTTTTAAAGGTCAGCAGGTGGCAGCATAGTGCACAGAGTCTAAATCAGTATTTTTCAACTGCTGTGCTGTGGCTGTTCCTCAGGTGTGCCATGGAGATCCCATGGAGATCCACTCCACAGAGTTACCAAGTCACATGCATTTGGCTGCCCTCACATGCTGAACACCCCTCTACAACACATGCAGGGACCAGTCCCCGCCCTGTGGACTGTCTTCTCTCCCACTATTCTCAGTCCAACCCTCTCCTCCCCATCCATGATCCTGCATCTCTCCCCTCAATCTCAAACTGCTTTCCCATCCTACTTTCAAACTCATACCTGAAGTCCTTCTCTGGCACCCCACCACCTCTGACACAACTTCTCTCCCTCGACTACATCCTGCTCTGCCGTAAAAAAAACCAGGAAATTGTGTCAGAAGGGAGGCGGGACACTGGAGAAGGGAAGCTGTGAAGTCTGTAGTGGATTACCTCAAAGCTGTCACGTCTGTGGCCGTGACCCCTCTCAGACTCACCTTATTTCCTGTGGTCAGCTTCTGAGCTGGCTTCTGTCTGTTCTTTGTGAGTTAGTTCTGTCTCTGTCTTTGTGTGCTGGCTGCACTAGATTGTTTGTGTGCTGTCACCCGTTCCAGATTTCAACCCAGTCCGGTCCGGATCTTCCAGACTGCCAGACCTGCTTGTTTTGTTTGAACCTGCACAGCACCCTTAGTGTCCTGGTGATTGCTGCAGTGAGTCTCAGCTGCTGCTGGGCTTATTAGCCATTTTGAAACCTTTCTGCTTTGCCTTTGCATCGTCTAAGGTCCCTGGTATGTTGGTGCTATGTGCACTTCTGCCTAGTCTAGTTTCTTGTTTTAGTTTCTTGCCTGATTCTGCTGCCTGCCCTGACCCGGCTAGTTTCCTGGTTTTCTCTTCTGTCTGCTCCCTGCCCAGACCCGACTTGTCCTTTGGTTTACTCTTCTGTTTTGTGTCTAGTCCTTGTCTGTTTGTGTCTTTAGTGGCTGTTCTGCAGCTTCCAGTTCTGTCTCTTGTCTACCAGTTTGTTCTTTGTTTCAGTGGCTGCTTGCAGCTTCCAGTTCTGTCTCTTGTCTACCAGTGTTTGTTCCCTGTTTCAGTGGCTGCGTGCAGCTTCCAGTTCTGTCTCTTGTCTACCAGTGTTTGTTCCCTGTTTCAGTGGCTGCTTGCAGCTTTCAGATCTGTCCCTTGTCTGTCTGAGAGTCCTAGTCCAGTTTTCTGCCTAGCCTCCCTGTGTGCCCTGCTGTCCCTGTATGTTCCTTTCCTCTCTGACCCTCAGTCCTGGTTCAGCCTAGTGGGTATCCAGTCCTGCCTTGCCCAGTAAGTCCTGCCGGCCACCTGCAGCCCGGAGCTCAACTCCGGGTGAAAAGTGGCCAAGTTCAGGTGAAGTTTAAGGGTACCTGCTCTACTTAGTCCTGCCTGTTTGCCTCTGCTGCAACTCCAGTCCGGGGTTCCAGCCCTGTTCTGCCTAGTCTCTGGTGTGGGGTGGTTTTGCCTGCCACTGCCGCTCCTTGGCAGTGGCCCAAGGGCTCACAATCCTAGTTCCTGCTTTTGTGAAAACGTGACAAAGCCAAGTTGGAAGGTGGGTTGTAGGGGTGGGGAGTTTGAGAATAAGGGATAGGTGCTGGACTGGGGCTGTGGGTTTGAGAATGAGGGGGAAATGCTGGGACTGGGGATTTGAGAAAGAGAGAAGGGTGCTGGACTGGGGAGGTTGAGAATGAGTAGAATACGCTTGAGCTGGAGGTTTGAGAATGAGGGAGAGGTGCTGAACTGGAGCTGGGGGTTTGAGAATGAGGGAGAAGAACTGGACTGGGGCTGGGGGTTTGAAAATGAGGGACAGCAGTTCTACGTGAGGGCAAGAAGAGAGAGCAGTGCTGCATCAAGTGGTAAAGGAGGGAGAGAGGTGCTGGACAGGGAAGTCAGTTAGGGAACAGAGCATAGGCGGTCGGTGGCCCAACTGTTTGGGGAGGCTAAAGTTGGCGGGGTTAGGGGTGGGGCCAGGGGTGGAGCTTAAATCCATAATTGTCTTATAACACACAGAAAAAATAAATAAAAAGTCACAATTAATACCTTTTATTAAATTTAGATATTAGCTATGTATCATATGTCAAAGAATAAAGTGGTTGCTCAAAGCATATACTAACCACAATCGCTCAACTGCAAAACAATATGCACAACTTTATGCAAAAACACACTCAGAACCTTACTGTACCATAAATATTACACTGGGCAGAACTTAATACACCAATATACCACCCATACGGAAAATGCAGACCGTCAACAATATGAAACAAGGGATCATAATATCACAATTCTCATGTAGAGCCACAAAACACCCTAATTCATGTTTAATGTGGGATAAAATGCCAGAAATAAGTACATAAATATAAACTTTTAATGTTGAGCACCTGATTCTCAAAGTGAACATATTCCAAACACTATAATGAAAATAAAATTATCTTTTCTACCTTTGTTGTCTGGTGACTGTTTTTCTGATCATGCTGGTCCAGTATCCGATTCTGCTGCTATCTGTCCTCTTAACTCCATTTCCAGGGCTTCCTTTCCATTTATTTCTTTACTTTCCGCCTTTCTTCTTCATTTCTTGCTCTATATCCTAAGTAAAAGCTGGGTCCTCCACAGACTTGACTGTCCAGTGGATCCAGCTTCTGCCTGTTTTCTCTATCCATGTGCAGTTTTTCTTCTCTTTTCCTTTTCCCTCATCTCATCTCCGTCATCTCTCTTCCCTCCCCTCTCCTCTTTGTTCAGCAATTTCTCCTCTCTCCCTGCCCAGTCCTCCCATCCATGTCCACCCATGCTCCTCTCTCCCCTGCCCCCCTCCATTCACCCATATTCAGCAATTCCCCTCTTTCCCTGAGCCCTGCCATCCCATCCATGCTCCTCTCTCCCCTGCCCCCCTCCATTCACCCATATTCAGCAATTCCCCTCTTTCCCTGAGCCCTGCCATCCCATTCATCTCACTCTCTCCCCTGCTCCAACTGCCCACCCTCTTCTCCCCCCAAGATCCCTTTACTTTTTTTTTCTTTCAAATTTACCTCCAGTCCGGCAGCGCAGCGACAGACAGCGTCAGTGAAAGCGCTCCCAGTAAAAGCGCTTCTCTTCGCTCAGTGCCCCACCTTCTTCTGACGTCATGAAAAATTTTCCCAGCCCCAAATGAGCCGTAAACCCGCCCAAAAACCGCCCGTAGCCAATTCCCGTCTCCCGCATCACCGAACCCCGCCCCCCGCATCACCAACCCCGCCCCCGTATCACCTAACCCCCTGTGTCACTAACCCCGCCTCCCACGTCACTAACCCCGCCTCCCACATCACTAGCCCCGCCCCTACGTCATCCCTGACGTCAACCCCGCCCCTGAAAGGCTTCTATTGGTCCAATTTGGACTAATAGAAGCCCCGGAAAAGCTTCTATTGGACCAAATTGGACCAATAGAAGCCCCGGAAAAGCTTCTATTGGACCGAATTGGACCAATAGAAGCCCTGGAAAAAACCACCGAACTCGCACAGCGGTGACGGGAAAACCGCCCAAAAAACTGCATCCCGCGGCCAGCGAAATTTTCCCGCCGCCGCTGGAGAAAACCCACCCAATTGGGCGGTAAAACCACCCACCTGGCAACTTTGTGCCCCATGCCACTGCTCCCAATGCAATGGCTACTGAGACAGCCATTTTGTGATTGGAAGCAGCACGGATCAAGTGCAAGTCTCCTGCCCATGCTGGTTCCAGTTGCAAAATGGTTGCCAGGACCTCCGGCAGCAGTCTTGCAAGACTGCTGTGTGAAGTCTTGGCAGCCATTGCGTTGGAGCAGCGACACAGGGCAAGAATGAGTGCGGTTTATTCCTGTCTCCAAAGAGGCCAAAGACCACCATGGCTTCTTAAGATAGACCCTGGGAGGGCCTACAGGTAGGTGGGTGGGATGGGAAAAAGAACAGAGAGAGATTGCAGGGGGGGCCGCAACTGTCGCAACCGGGGTGTGCTCAGGAGGGAGGCTTTTTTAATTGGGTGGGTGTGGGGGGTAATTTCTGTTAATTTAATTTCTGCTGAATCTGAGTGGCCAATTTTGGTTTCAGGTTTGGTTTCGGCAGAAACCAAAGATCCTGGGTTTGGTCAGGTTCTACCTTTATAGGATAGGTTCCGCTGTAAACCATCCAGATGCTCAGTTCTAGATATCCTGTTGTAGAATTCCCTCCTATATGGATAGTACCATCAAAGATCCCTTTAAAGGCCCCAGCAATTCCAAATATTTGTGCCTGCAAGTTATAGAATAAGGTCAGTTGTGCACATAACTTAGTTTAATAATGAGCTGATAATTGGTGATAATGAGCAATAATAAGCTATAATTAGCCATAATCGGTGTTAATTGGCAGCACTCAGCATTTGCGCACATAACCACACTTATTCAGCATTCTATAAGTTGTGTGCTCAAATTCCAGAGCACACAACTTCAAGTGGGGCGTAGACCTGGGAGGGTCATGGGTGGGTCAGGGGTGTGTCAGGCAGTTACACTAGCATTTACACACCAAACTGCCTACAGTTAGGCACAAGCATTTACGTCAGACATTGACCACAACTCGAATATTGTGTTCAATTCTGGCTGCTGCATCTCAAAAAAAGATATAGTAGAGTTAGAAAAAGAACAGAGAAGGGAGACGAAAATGATAAAGAGGATGGGAAGATTTCCCTATGAGGAAAGGCTGAAGTGGCTAGGGCTCTTCAGCTTGAAGAAAAGACAGCTGAGAGGAGATATGATAGAGGTCTATAAAATAATGAGTGGAGTGGAACTGGTAGACGTGAATCACTTGTTTACTTTTTCCAAAAATACTAGGACTAGGGGGCACACAATGAAGCTACAAAGTAGTAAATTTAAAACGAATTGGAGAAAAAGTTTCTTCACTCAATGTGTAATTAAACTCTGGAACTCGTTGCCAGAGAATGTAGTAAAAGCAGTTAGCTTAGCGAGGGTTAAAAAAGGTTTGAAGGGCTTCCTAAAGGAAAAGTCCATAGATCATTATTAAAATAGACTTGGGGAAAATCCACTGCTTATTTTTAGGATAAGCAGCATAAAATGTACTTTTTTGGGGATCTTGCCAGGTACTTGTGACCTAGATTGGCCATTGTTAGAAACAGGATGCTAGGCTTGATGGACCTTTGGTCTGTCCCAGTATGGCAATACTTATGTACTTATGTTAAGTGTTTGTGCCTAAGTTAGGTATGTAAATGTGGACACGTTAGTATTCGATAATGGCAGTTGTATACACAACTGCTGATGTAGAATTTGCACTTAGCATGCATCATCCCAGCACCTAACTTTAGACGACCTTTTGAGAATTGTCCCCCATCTATTTAGTGCTAGAGTGGAGTTAGGGTGGTTCAAGGTAGGGTTCTTGCTGTTTAAATCATAGTAATTAGTGGTACTGTTTTATGACAGGTTTGATACATGTATATTGAGTTGGGATTTATTTTTTCAGATATTATATTTCTCAGTGTGCCTGGTAGTGGAGAGATTTATATCATGATTGCTCAGATGGCACGAGAATCAGAATATTTTTTGGATGGTGACTTCCAAGGAGAAATTTTGTACCTGTTTCTGGGGGGAAGGGGTGGGTTGATATTTGTGGAAGTAGATAATGTTTACACTTAGCTCATAAGAACTGTTATATTATTTTGGACATTTCACATAGGATCCCAGTTATAAAATTACCCATACCCCAATTGGTTAAAAGGAAAAAACAAACAAAAAATTCACAGTACTGCTAAGAACATTTCCCCTCAGCCACTGGAGGAAAATATGGAAGTTGTGGAGGAAAGGGAGCTCTGTCCTGAGGAGCCAATGGAGGTTACAGCAGAGGAGATTATTTGTGTTCAGTTGGGCAAATATTGTAGAGTGTGACCCCTGATGAAGGCTAGTGCCAAAACTTGGCCAAGTAGGGTCATTCTGCAATAAAAATGTGTCTGAGAACCCTTGGTTGAGTCCTTCTTTCCTGGACCACCTCTGCTGTTGCTCTTGGACCTGCCCAAGTCTATTAGCCAGTGCCCTATAGAAAACAACCTTCTGCTTCCTTCTCTGTCTAGCCCACCTCCTCACCAAAGGCAGCCTGTAGAGATCAGGAGGGGTGGGTGTGAGACTGAAGGAGGAAGAATAGAGCAGATAAATCCAGCTCCTCCCATCCTGTCATTTCCCAGCAAGAAAAACTAGGTGCTGGCCCTTAGTACCCTCAAGGATCATCAGAAGAAAAAAGTCCTAGTCTTACTCAGGTGCATTAATTCATTTCTCCCTTTCAGTCCTTTCTCCTTCCTGTGCTGATGTAGTACCTGATCTCTTGAAATCTCCTGTCAGTCTTGTTCAGAATAAGCCCTCTTTAGATTCCTCTTCCATTTCAAAATATTGTCCTATCTCTCTTCCCCTCCAAACGTTTTGTACAAACTCTCAAAAGAGTCTCCCTGTCTTGCTTTACCTCTGGGCTGCTTTTGACATCATCAATCTCCCCTGTGTTTTCTCTATGATCTCTGGGGTTCCTCCAGTTTCTTCAATGCATTTCTTGTTTTTGTGTCTTCTGCTCTTTCTGCTGGTGTCCTTCCTTTGCACCAGCAGCCTTGGTGCTCAGATTTCCTCCTTTGGCTGCTGGGAATGGTGAGCTTGTGCTCCACTGAAATAGGTATAGGCCCTTTTTGATAGATGAGGAAGGCAGGACTTTATGGGTGCTTACAGATCATGGATATAGTCATTCTGCTTTGTTTTTTGATGGTTACTGATTCCCTCTATGAAGCTGTTTAGGTAAACCAGTCACCTTTTACTACTGTATATTCTTGATAAAGGTTTCTTTTTATGAAGTTAACGTCAATGTGAATGTGTTCTTATACCAGTGGTAAGTACATTGTGCATATGAATTTCAAAGGAAAGGCATGATCTGCTTGCACTGGTGTGGCACAGGAGAATCTGGTGCAATAGGAATTTTTATTTATTTATTTGTTGCATTTGTATCCCACATTTTCCCACCCATTTGCAGGCTCAAAGTGGCTTACAATGTTCCTTCATGGCATTCACCATTCCAGAGTAAAAGATACAATTGGTATTACATAAAGAACATTGGTGACATAATAGAATTAAGCAATCAGGTATAGAGAGATAACATTCAGAATATCAGGTAAGTAGTGATGCGTTACAGTTCCTATTATGGATCATTGTGGTATACCTTGTTGAGTATACCTTATTTGTTGAGTTTAAAATTTTTGAACTGAAATGGGATGAACTGAGTAAAACTCCCACCATGATCTGTTCTCTCTTTTTCTCTCTTTCCCTCTCAGCTTTCAAAACAAAGTAGCAGGAACAAGCTACTTGGCTGCCTAGCTAGAAAAGGATATTTTGGAACTTCCTGCCTGACCATTTGTCAGAGGGAGGACGCTCTGGAGTGGCATTGCCATATGCTTCTACCTTTCGGCTGGGCAGCTGCGGGATTATAACATATATAGTTCTGTTACACACACACTGCAACTGTTTTGATTTTTCCTTACTAGATTAGGAAATCTATGAGAGAATTATTGCACTTGCTACAGAATAAGTAGCATTCTCAGTCCTGGACTGTAAGATACAGTCCCATAAACAACCTGGTTCATGCACTCAAGTTATGGAAAAATAAAATGGGACTTCTCTACTCTTTGTTTTCCAACTTCTGTCATGATCTCCTCTCAATTCCCATCCCTTCCCTCTGTCCACCACTTGTTCAGTTTAGCTCACAACCTAGAAAAAGGTTTTGTATCTCGAAATTCTGACTCTCATTTGTAATTCACAGCATTTCTCTGAGCTGAGGATCCTTTCATGTCATTCCTACTCTCTTCATTCCCTTTCAGCATAGCTCTTTGTGTACATAGTTAGATAGATAGATTATGCATACACACACACACTCACACATTTATATATATATATATATATATATATATATATATATATATATATATATATATATATATATATATATATATATATATATATATATAAACTCATACACCCAGATGCGTAGCTAGGACTGAATGTTGAATAGACCCAAGGCAGAAAAATTAAGATGGGCTCCCTATAACACCACCTATCCCAAGGTGGTGAGGATGGAGGTGGAGGGAGGAGAAATCTCTTTAGAGCTCCAGTAAGCAAATCCTGCAAACAGACCTGTATAGAATACCTGTCACAATAAATCCAAATAAATAATAGAACTAGAAAGTGAAATGCAATATATCAGAGAATACACACTTCCCAAAGCTGATATATTATGATTAATAAATTCAGAAAAAAAAAATTTTTTCAACCTTTGTTGTCTGAACATTGCTTTTGTCCCAGTGTCTCTTTTCTGCTTTTCTCTGTTTTTTTTTTCTTTTCCAAGATCTCTGGTTCTTTTGACATTGCTTCTTTCTCTGTGTCCACCATCCATTTTTCCTCTGCATCCCTATCTGTCCTGTCCAGTGTCTCCTATCCTCCCCCCATATTCAGCACCCCACTTGGTGTCCCTATCCTTCCCCTTGTGTCAAGCAATGCCACTGTGTCCCTATCCCTATTCTCCCTCCATGCCAACATCTCTTCTCTGTGTCCTTGTCCCTACCCATGCCTAACTTCTTCCCTATCTTTTTCCTTGCTCCTGCACTCCTCACTCCTGAGCATCCCTCTACCCCATGGTCCGACTTCACTCTCCCTCTCCTCCAGTAGTCCACATGTCTCTCCCCCTTCTCTCTCTCTTCCCTCTGCTTCCCCCTATAATCCCAGTCCAGCCATCTCTCCCCTTCTCTTCCCCCCCCCCCCTTTGCTCCAGGTCTGTTCCTCTCTACCCCTCTGTTTCTCCCTCCTCAGGTCCAGTATTTCTTCTCCTCCTTTGCTCCAGGTCTCTCTGTCTCTGTCTCTCTTTTTCCCTCCCCCCAGGTCCATCATCTCTCCTCCTTTCTTCCTCCTTGCTCTGGGTCTCTCTCTCTCTCTCTCTCTCTCTCTCTCTCTCTCTTTTCTCTGCTTCCCTTCCCCTAAGTACATCATCTCTCCACTCACAGATCCAGCACCTCTCCAGCCCCCCTCCTCCTCCTCTGCGTATCCGGCACCCCTCCGGCACCACCACCCCTGCTGGTCCTCCAGACGTGTGGCAGTCGTCAGCAGAGGCAGCTCTGAACACAGGCTGCCTGTGAGCCAGCCCTTCCAGGGCCTTTCTTGCACCATGTTCTGCCCACAGAAAATTGCATCAGAGAAGCAGGACATAGTACAGGGAAGGCCCAAGTGGGACTGGCTAGCGGACAGCCTGTGTTCAGAGCTGCCTCTGCCGACCACCGCCACGATTCTGGAGGACTGGCTTGGGGGGCACTGGAGAGGTGTCAGGGCAGAGGAAGGGAAGGATGATGGACTTGCAGGGGAGGGGGATGGTTCAGCTGCAGATGCCCCTACCATTGGGTGGCCCTGGGTATTATGCTGGGCTCACTCAATGATAGCTATGCCCCTGCATACACCCTAGTTTTAATTTACGAGCAGTCAAATAATGAAAACTGAAGAGAACACAAATAGCATCTATCATTAAAATGCAGCGTTGCACTCTATTTGCAAAATGTATGCAAAACCATTTTAGATAAGTTGAGGAAGTGGGAATTTAGACGTTTCTGTGAAAGCATGCAGAGCCCAAAACCAGAGTTCTACGTGCAAGCTCATAGTAAAAATGGACATATTCCTGCCCCCTCCCCCCATGAGACATCTAGAAAGTGTCAAAAACATATCGGACATAAACATGGATCTCACGAAATGACACTATGGTAAACATTGACATGCATAACATTATAAAAGCGTGCCTATGATGCAGAAAATACTCCACATGAGCAAACACATACATGCCTTGCCCCTACGCTTGTTGTAATCAGCATTCATGAAGCCCTAACTTTAAGAGCGGTTTATAGAATAGCACTGTGGGTTTTTCTTGGTGCTGATTTTTTTGGTGCTATATATTGAATTCAGTCCATAGCGCCTAAATTCACATGCGCTGGTCTCAAACCTATTTAGTGCCAATAATCGCTTGCTAATAAGCCAATTATTGGCACTAATTGGCTTGTTATTCAATTAAAATTGTGCACGCAAATCAGGAGTGCACCTAAATTTGTGCACACAGTTTATGGCAACCTGTACAGAATCATGGAGATAGCATTAAACGGTTAGCACTGCACTAAAGAGGGAATGCTAGATACATATAGCACTATCCGCATAGCACTATCCATACATGTTCGGTTGCAGCAGTAAAATAGATGGATCTTTCCAGCAGTGAGCAGGGCAGCCATGTGGCTGTGGGCCAAGTCACACCCTCGCCCCGTTTTAGAAAGAATGTAGAAGTCAGAATTGAGATGTTTAGGTCAGGACGTCTCCAGTTTCACTTGTAATTTAGAACAGAATCTGCTGACATAGAAGCTGTTCTAAAATACAGGGAAATGGACATTTATGCGCTGAATGTGGGCAGCATAAATATCCATTTCAGTAAAATAAACGTATAGAATAGAGGTTTAGATAGCTGGTACATGACTGGTTATCTTTGCGATCTTAGAAGCATAACCGGTTATATTCCTTCCTGAGGCTATCACAGTGACCTGTTAACCTTAGCATTTTGGCATATGGGGGGGAGGGGGAGAACCAAAAACCACTGAGAGATTAAGGGAGCAACCTCCCCCCCCCCCCCCGGTCCCTCTAGCGGAGTGCTGCTTAATACCAGCTGTTCACTAAATCCTAACCGTGCTTGAGAGCAGGTGTAACCCTTAATGTGGATTTTTTTAAGGACATAAACATTTAATCCTCTTCTGAAATAGGGACTAAATATTTATGATCTTGCCACACTCTTTTACAACCCAAAACACTTCTAGGCCACGCCTCCTTGCTATTCACATGCTCTTGGGTCTAATACATGCATATCCCAGGTTTTATAAAATGGGGACTTAGACGTTTATGCTAGATAAACATTTAAGTGCCAGTTTATGCACTTATTAAACCCAAATAGAGCTTGTAAACTGCCCAAATAGGGTTAGTGGAATATTTGCAGAGTGTGGCATGCAATGATCTCATTTAGAGTCTCCCACCAGTTGGTACCCTTTTATTTGGGCAGCAGTCTGAAAGACCAGAAATCATATTTTTCTTCTAAGAGCTACTGGGCAGACTGAGCTAGCAGAGCTGGCGAGTTTTCTGTTGCCTCTGGACAGGTTTCCTTCTGTAACACTGAACCGTCTTGTCTTCTTAGATTTATTCCAAATTATTTTTTCCTGGTGAAATTTTAGTTCCCTTGATGGGTGCTGGGCTTGAAGATGGGTACTTGAAACTGAAGTTAATTTACCCATAGAATATGTACATCAACTTTCCTCATGCTGCCCTGGCTGAAGTCAGAAGGTTCTATATACTGGTCTTACAGTGCCATCTGATGGTAATTCTGAATATTTTTATTGCAGAAACATTTTGGAGTATATTTTCAAAAAGGTGCCTACCGGAAAATTCAAGGTTTGTATTTTATTTTGCAAAGACATTAGCTGTTCAAAGCAGATTACAGTCACAATTGAAAACAACCCACAGAACCCCATTAACCCCACAACTTGCACATACGAAGTCCTCATATACTTTTCATCTCGCGGACTGGATCTTCAAACAGAAAGTACCGATGTAGTTTGTGTTTGAAGATTGGATTGTCAGAAGGATAAAATGCATCTTACACTGTCTGAACTGAAGATTTAAACTTTCCATGTCAGACAAACTCATAGGAGGTCTGTTTATTAACTTGTGGTAAGATTTTGCTATTAATGTGTATTAAAGGCAAAGTTTTAAGTGTGTTAGAGACTACCATGATAATGAACATTAACTCAACTGCAAATAACATGGAAGCAGTTAACTACACCTTTGAAAGGAAATGTAAAGAACTACACTGCCAGAAATGGTATTTTTTATACCATGTTTATCAAAAAGTGTTTTTTATTACAGTAAACAATACAAGAACAAAGTTCAGCAAATCCACAAAACACCAATAACTAAACAATCAACCAACCCCACCCCCCACAGGCACAAAGTCAGTCTACCACCCATGGAACTCTAGCAAAATATTTATACCCACTTATTATGTGGCAACCATGGACTGTATACTTCTAGGTTAAATTAAGCCAGAAAGAAGTGATCTGGGAATTAATGAACTACAGATAGCTATGCTAGAAAGAGAAGGGGGAACGTACTTAAATAGAAAGAGAAACAGTTCCTGTAATATGGAATAATCCGCTTTCCCTCTCAACTCTCCCATTTCACCTTATTCCACTGCTGTTCAGCTTGAGCCCCTTTGAGCTGATTAGTGACAGCTTCAAACACATGAAGTTCTGTTCTTCTACCGCTGCCCTCCAATCCAAGGGTTGCACCCAGAACCCACCTCTAGGACCTGACAATTGCCATCTTGGTTGCCAGGACCAACCAGTGGGTTAGGTCCTGAAATTGACCCCTTTCCTTCCAGTTTATCCCCTTCCAAAAAGACACAGTCCTGGATCCTCTCCAATCTAGGCCCTTATTTTACATCAGACCAGCTTCCAGTATTTCCCCAACATCGAGCATTTCTACCACACGTGTTCTAGCGTAGTGTTTCCCAAGTCGGTCCTAGAGTACCCCCTTGCCAGTCAGGTTTTCAGGATATCCACAATGAATATGCATGAAACAGATTTGATATATTGGAGACAGTGTATGCAAATCAATTTTATGCATATTTATTGTAGATATGTTGAAAACCTGATTGACAAGGGGGTACTCCAAGGACTTGGGAAACACTCTTCTAGAATACCTTTACCCCCACAGTCTCTCCAGCAACATCCTTTCTTGTCACCTGCATTCTCCCCAGTCACCAGAGTCCAGTAGCTTCTATGTACCATATTGAATTGCATCTGCCTGAGATTAGGAATGGACGAACAATGATGGATGTAGTAATAAATATTGACCCAAGAAATGGTTATTTAATGGTCTAGTTGTAGTAACTGTTTCCCATTAACTGCCTGTCTTGCTGGTAATATGCATTAGTAACAAAGTAAATGACGGCAGATAAAGACCTGAATGGTCTATCCAGTCTGCCCAACAAGATAAACTCATTTTACATGGTATGATCTAGGGAAATATTCAAGAAAAATTAGGCATGAAAAACTTGGGCACTAAGTGCCAATTCTATAATGACAATTGTGCTCCAAATGTCCATTATAGAATACAGTGTAAGTCAGCATGTGTGCCCTTAGCTTTAGGTGTGATCATTTACACATCAAAGGCTGGTGTAAATGGTGTTGCCTAAAGTTAGCAGTTGCACATAGAGTCATAGGATTCTATATTACAAGTGCAACTGCAAGACACGCCCCTGACCCACCCATGTGCACGCCCCCTTTGTAGTTGTATGCTATAGCATTTAGGTGCTAAGGGGTTGATTTGATTTGTCCTTGCCTTTCTCAGGGCACAGACCGTAAAAGTCTGCCCAGCACTGTTCCTGTACTAAACGTTCTGAAGCTAACGTTGAAGCCCCTTAAAATTTACACTCCAGCCCATCCATATCTAATCAACCACGATCAGGGCGCAGACCATAGAAGTCCACATTGGTTTTACTCTCCAATTACCGGGTTGCCACCCAATCTCCGCTAAGATTCCATAGATCCATTCCTTCTAAACATCAGTGCTGCCTTCCCTCACTTTGCCCACATTAACATAAATTTAACATTAGGCCCCAGATTCTGTAAAGTTGTGCATCCAGATTTCTGACTAGTGTGCAAATTTGGGCACACAAGTTATAGATTACTGCCAGTAGTGCACCTAATTTAATTGTTAAATTGGGTGCCAACTGGCCTTAAGTAACAATAATAGCCCTTAATTTGCATGCCTTCATTGGTTCAAAGCTGGATTACTGTAATGTCATATATGCCGGCCTACCCAAAGGAGAAAGGCTCCAAGCTCTCCAAAATACCGCTGCCTGCTTATTATGTTTCACAAGGTATGGAGACCATTTCACTCCATTGTACCAAAAATTGCATTGGCTTCCTATTCACTACAGAATCCAACTGAAAATACTTGTTCTAACCCATAAAGCAATGTATACAGGGCTTCCTGAGTATTTGGCTAAATTAACTATTTCCTACACTCCGTCTCGTTGTCTTCAATCTTTAAACGATCATTGATTTATTTTACCCAAACAAGCTTACTGTGAGGACACCTGGAAGAGTGCACCCTTCTTCGGGAATAACCTTCTGTTGTATATCCATTCAGAAACATTATTAAAGAAGTTTCAAGTACTTTTTAAAAACCATTGTTTTACTTTAGCTTTTGTCTAGTTTGGCTCTGACTTCCTGTTGAAAGGAGAGTGTGATAGCACTCTCTCCTTATAGGGTGATTGGTTCTTGGTATGACTGTTGACTTTCTTATATATACAAATGGTGTTCTTAGTCTGAGTGTCTGTTTTTAAAGTATTATTTTATGTACATTGTTTTGACTTTTTAAAAATCATTTATTTATAATTTTTCATTTTACAAGGGTCACTTGCAAACAGTAATACAGAGATGACTGCACATTAATATAAGATAAGAAGAAAACAATCCCAACTAGATATATGGATTATATAAAATCTTTCTCTTTCTTAGACCACAAAGTGAAGAAAAATAGGGAGAGTGAGATAAGACAAGGAGATCAATTAAACAGTAAACAGAAAAAAGATAACATGGTATTAACCTGATTATCCCCAGATATTACTCATCTAATTCATTATTCCACATTGATCATCTGGTTGGCTTCTTCAAGACCAAATATGGTGTATAGTCAATTCATTTCACTGAGAACATACTTATTGTCCAGATTTTAGTTAGAAATAATACATCTGATAACATTCGCTCTCTTTTAAAAACCAGAAATTATTTAACAATACAAGTCTCTAATTCAAATCCCACTGATTAAAGCAATCCCAGTTTTCACAGGCTTCACTCCTTTCGAAGTAATAATTAAGGAAATATTTCTGAGGAAAACTTTAGGAGTCATACCTGGAACTCTGGGAAAAACAATAATCTCGACATTAATTATCCACAATAACATCCACCTTATCATTCAAAGTTTCTGGTCCATTATCATTTTCAGGATCATAACCACTTCTAGCTTGTGTAGAACTTCATTTATTATATCAATTTTTCACTCTCAAAGGGTTCAGTCAAATTGTCCATGTAACTCTCCAATAAGATTATATCTGAAACAAAGTTATTTACTACCGCCTTCAGGTCCCGAAGCGCCTTCCAGATGGCATTCAATGTAACCTCCATGGAAGCCAGAAAGGTGATTTCTCTTGAGGTGTTTAGGAGTGGTTCCTCCGATTCGGGTTCTGCTGTAAACATCCTCCGTTTCAGCATATGCCTCTAACTCACTCCTCCACTCCTTTGGACATGGTGGTTGAATAATTCGGAAACGATGGAGTTGTTTTTCCAGGTCCAAGAGCGTCGACGTTTCTTCGCCGGCGCTAATCAAAGGACTCGCCAACCCTTTCATCTGTGGGCAGTTCGACGCGCAGCGGTCCCGCACTTGCTGCTCAGGGGACAAAACGCTGGCCATCAGCAGCTGACCGCTGGTTGTTCCCTTCCTCTCAGTTAAGGAAAGTGCAATTGCAGAGAGGGAATTTACATAAAGAAGACCTGGAAAATAAATAAGATGATACCTTTTTTATTGGACATAACTTAATACATTTCTTGATTAGCTTTCGAAGGTTGCCCTTCTTCGTCAGATCGGAAATAAGCAAATGTGGTAACAGATAGTATATATAAATGAAACATCCAAGCATTACTTTGACAGTCTGACAGGGTGGGAGGGTGGGGGTGGGCAGGAGGTATGCATAGTTAAACTTTGGAACTTGTTAACATATATGAGTTGAAAAAAGGTTTGGAGAAGTTCCTAGAGAAAAAGTCAACAGTCTGTTATTAAGATAGACTTGGGAAAGTCACTGCTTATCCCTGATGGTATGTAGAATGGATTCTTGCCATTACTAGGTACTTGTGACCTGATTTTGCCACTGCTGGAAACAGGATCCTGGAACTGATCGACCTTTGGTCTGACCCAGTATGGCAATTGTTATGTATACTTATGTAAATCATATGTTAAACATCTAGGGAAAGATTCAAGAAAAATTAGGCGTGAAAAACTTGGGCACTAAGTGCCAATTCTATAATGACAATTGTGCGCCAAATGTCCATTATAGAATACAGTGTAAGTCAGCATGTGCGCCCTTAACTTTAGGTGTGATCATTTACACATCAAAGGCTGGTGTAAATGGTGTTGCCTAAAGTTAGCAGTTGCACATAGAGTCATAGGATTCTATATTACAAGTGCAACTGCAAGACACGCCCCTGACCCACCCATGTGCACGCCCCCTTTGTAGTTGTATGCTATAGCATTTAGGTGCTAAGGGGTTGATATTCAAAGCCATTTAATCTGCCAGACATTGTTCCTAGCCAGTTAAATCGCTTGTTTGGGTCTAACCGGTTATGTTCAGTTAGTGCCACTGAAAATGACCAGTTGGCGCTGAACTCAAAACTGGCTATTTTGGGAACACTCCAAGGGAGGAGTCAACACTTGGCTGGTTAAGTGCCAATTTTCAGCACTTAATTAAGTGCATAAATATGACCACATAAAAGTCAGTTCTATCTTTATGCAGTTTGCCATAGCAGGTTAAGTTGGCTTTTTACAAAGGCGCGCTAGCCAGTGCCGTAGCAAGGGCAGGGCGGTGGGGGCGGTCTGCCCCGGGTGCACACCACTGGGTGGGTGTCGGCTCTGCTGGTTCCCTGCTCCCTCTGCCCCGGAACAGGGAACCAGCGGAACCGACCCCCCCCCCCCCCCCACAGCGTGGAAGAATGCACTCGCCGATGTGCCGAGGGGGGGGTTGATGCGCTGAGGGGGGTGTCATGCTGCATCCGGGGGGGGGGTGCAGCGGCAAACCGCCCCGGTGGCAGCTGCCCTCGCTACGCCACTGGCACTAGCGTTTTTAGTGCACACTAAAAATAAGTGTGTGCTAAATGCTAGAGATGCCCATATATTCCTACGACTTCAAAGTACTCAGCTTCACTCCAATATTCAACGTAATTTTTCTTAAATAGGACTGAATAGGCTTTATACTCTTTATAGGAACATCAGATCAGTGTATGTGTTCCCGTATTGGCTACAGCTGAGCCATGCAGTTTTCAAGGGGCACACCGCAATCCTAATTAATCCTCTCATTTAAATTTTCTTCATATTAATTTTTTCAAATTTTCCCAGTTTTAAACATTAAACATGAGTCTTTTCCAATTTAATGTACACTAATGTACTTAGCTTTTGTTAGTAGTATTTTTCATGCTGGAGACACTAATCCACCAACATAGATCTATGTTTCGCAAATTGCTGTGTCAAGGTCGTCTCCTATGAAGAAATTACAAACAAATATATCAATTAAATCTTCATACTTCTATCTCCTACTCAGAATATCAGCCCACCAACTTAAAGACAGACCTGTATCCTCATCTCGGCGTTTTAAAATGGCCAAGAATACCTGCAATGAATGCTTTTAAAGAGTTCCTTTAACATGGTGTCTATCATACTTCTGGATCGGAACAGCTGATCTGACGTACACATCCACTGACGTCTCTAATACGGCGATGTCAGACATTTAAATCAGATCAATGTAGTCCATTCAATCTCTCGATTTAAACCATGGGGTTCTACAGTATTTAGGGTATATATCCAAAACTGTTCTCTATAGTTCAGTAATTTCTCAATATTACCACCCTCCCAACCCTCTTTAACTTGATCGATAATTCTCCAACGTATATCTGCGATATTATGATTATAATCAATCCAGTGTTGAACCAGAGGTGCTTCGACTTTATTAGTAGAGATCCTTGATTTATGCTCTGTCAAACGTGTTCTTATTGCTCTCATACTCCGTCCCACGTATATCCTTTCACAAGGGCATTGAATAATGTACACTACTGAAAAAGAGCAGAACGGGAGTCACGTGATGCGTTGAGAGAGTAGGACGTGTGTCTTTGCTCTCCGGGGCCCCCGCGTCTGATTTAGCCATATAAACCGCAGAAAACGGCTGACCAGCGAGCTAATATATTAGCAGAAGCAGTACAACCAATGGATAAGTTCGTAGAAACAGCAACTAAATCAATGCCGCCACGCAACGCTAAAAAGGAGAAGGAGAAGGCAAAGACGGCGGATACCACCGAGGAGAAGGCCTCGCAGCGAAGCGAGCAGAACTTCACTCCCGCGCAGCTGGCGCAACTGACCGCCGCGGTAACGCAAGCATTGGAGCCGCGATTGGAAAAAATCTCGGCACAGCTAGAACAATATGAATCGCGCCTGACAGATGTAACACAACGGACTGGGGAGCTAGAGCGGCGGGTGTCGGAGATTGAGGATGCGCTTTCCCCAGTGCATGGTCGGCTTCAGAACACGCAGTCCACGGTCGAAGCGTTGCAACAGAAAGTGGATGACTTAGAAAACAGGGCCAGAAGGAGCAACTTACGGCTGATCGGCATACCAGAATCGGTGAATGACTCGGTGCTGGCCACGGTGATAGAAAAGTGGCTGAAGGCCGAATTTGCGCTGTCGGACCATGCAGGAGCACTGTGCTTAGAACGAATACACCGAGTGGGCCGCATCCAAGATGGCCGCCAGAGCCCGCGTGCAGTCATACTGAAAGTACATAACTACCTGCACAAAATGGAGATTTTACGAGGCTACCGACTAAAACGGGACGATACGAAGTTTGAGGGGAAGACCATAAGAATCTTTCAGGACTTTTCAGTATCTCTACAGGATCGTCGAAAGAAATTCACCCCCCTATGCAGACGACTACAGGATTTGCAGATCAAGTTCATGCTGATTTACCCAGCAATTTTAAAAATCCGACAAGATGGCAAATGGAGGTCCTATGATTCAGAGGCAGCCGCCAAAGTGTACATAACAGCGCTGGAACAGAGGGAACAACAACAGGCGGCAGAGCAGACTGGAAATAAGGATGATTCTAAGACCCAAAGTGGGTGAGAACTATAAAATGGTTGTTCTGTATCGCACACAGTAAAGAGCTGGTTCACAACACAAGTGGTGGATCGGGTGGGGGGGCCTCGGGCATGGCAGGGGCTCCCACATAATTTGTTGTCTAGGGTATGTTTGGGAGTGTAGAGATTAATAGGGGGGGAGGGGAGTTAGGGAAGGGCGGTGAAGGGAGGGGGGGATTAGTAATAGGCAAACGAAGTGTCCTCAGGTATGGTAAAATGGAGAGGGAACCTACACAAAGAAGTCCAGGGTGGCGGAAATGGAAGAAAGCAAGCATGAGGGAGACATACACGTTGATGCAACAGGGGAGAGAGATGTCTTCGGGGCTAGGCTGGGAGCCTGGGAGACAAAGGCCTCAGAGGTATATAACAGTGCAGGTTACAAGACACCTAGGGGAAGGTGGTTAAAACACGGTTGATCTCTTGGAATGTTGGCGGCATCACATCCCCAATTAAGAGAACCAAAATCCTATCAGCTCTAAAACGTCATGGGGTAGGCATTGCCTGCCTGCAGGAAACGAGGCTATCCAAAGAGGAAAGCGATAAGCTAAAAAGAGGATGGGTGGGGGAGGTATTCTATTCCCCAGCAACAGGTAGGAGAGGTGGGACAGCAATTCTGCTGCACAAATCATTGATGGGCGCGGCAAAAGTGCTGTTCAAAGATGGAGAAGGGAGATATGTTGGAATTCAGCTCAATCTACAAGGAAAAGAGATGCTACTGGTATCAGCGTACGGCCCTAACACCTCAGCTATACCCTTTTACGCTCAGCTGTTGACCCTTTGCCACACACATGCATCCCTCCCAATAGTAATTGCTGGAGACATGAATCAAGTGATAGACCCAGTGTTAGATAGGTCAAGGCAGGCGCGCCCTGACACTCTATCGGAGGTGTCCCTCCTAGATTCCTTTTGTCAGAAGGTGGGCCTGCTTGACCCCTGGAGGATATTACATGGAGATGAAAGAGATTACACGCACATCTCCAGGGCACATCATACACAGTCTCGCTTGGACTATATATTGACCTCCCCGGATATATTTCAGAAAATAACGGGAGCGGTCATAGGTCCTGAAGAGATATCGGACCACTCCATCATATGGGTGGATTTGGAGATTGCAACATATTTTCAGCAGTCCCCTGGGTGGAGGTTCCCTGCATATCTGTACCCCTCCAAAGCATTCACAGAGCACATGCATAAGAAATGGGAGGAGTACCAAACACATAATCAGGCGCACGTGGATGACCCTATTTTGTTCTGGTCTGCTGCTAAAGCAGTACTCAGAGGAGAGATTATAGCATACGTAAGCAGACGGAACAGGCAAATAACGCAGGGTATAGTGGAGCTGGAACGGAAGATCCGGGTTATAAGGCGGCAGTATGGCAGACGCCCCACGCAGCAAAATTACGAACTCCTCACATCCACTAGGGCGGCGCTGAATAGCCTACTCCAGGAACGCACGACACGATCCCTGCTATTCAGGAAGTACAGGTTGCATAAATTTGGAGATAAGGCGGGAGGGATGCTAGCGAGGCTGGTGAAAGGCACAAGGAAGTCCCATTATATTGCTGCGATATGCAGACATTCGGGGGGGATCACCAACAACCCAGATGAGATAGCGCAGGTATTTCAACAGCATTTTGCTAATCTCTACCAAGGAGAGGAGGGTGAGAGAGACGTCAGGAAGGCTACAGCAGAGTACCTAGCCACAGTCAACATGGGGAAGATACATCCAGAACAACTAGACCCCCTTAATAAACCGATAGAGGCGAAAGAGCTTCAGAAAGCTATAGGCGCATTGAAGATGCACTCTGCACCGGGACCTGATGGTCTCTCCGGTGAGTTTTACAAGATGCTGAAACTGCAGATCTTGGGACCCCTGTTAGAATACCTTAATGAAGTAATAGAGAAAGGCCGATTCCCACTACATGCCAACACGGCTCTTATCAGTTTAATACCAAAAAAAGGGAAAGATTTACTGCAACCCAGTTCCTACAGACCAATTTCATTGATTAACGTGGAGGCAAAACTGCTGTCTCGGATCTTAGCGGATAGACTAGCACCACTGCTGCCACAGCTAGTGAAGGAAGATCAGGCCGGATTTGTTAGAGGGCGTCAATCTGTCCTTAACGTGCGTAAATTCATTCTAGCCACATTAGCAGACCCCGACACAAAATCACAAAGGCTGGCGGTGAGCCTGGACGCTGAACGGGCATTCGACCGGGTACAATGGCACTTTTTGTTTGAAACACTGCAGTGGATAGGTCTTACCGGATGGCTCTTGAAGGCTATCACCACACTATACACTGACCCCCGAGCCATGATATTAGTCAATGGGATCAGAACAGAGGGGTTTGACATTAAGAAAGGGACGCGACAGGGTTGCCCGCTTTCTCCACTGTTATTTTTGTTGTCCTTAGAGCCGTTGCTGAATGAGATCCGGGCACACGAACAAATACAGGGCATTAGGCTCCAACAATACGAGATTAAGGTGTTGGCGTACGCTGATGACCTGTTGTTACTGCTGAATAACCCTCAGACATCTCTAAAGCATCTCCTGCATATAGTACATAAATATGGTAGACTCTCGGGCTTTAAATTAAATCTGGACAAGTCACTGGCGCTGCCTCTGGATCCGGAGCTGCGGAGGGGTTGGAGGGGTGCATTCCCGCTGCAGTGGGCAGAGGACCAGATTCAGTACTTAGGGGTAGTCATTCCATCAGACATAGGGCGACTGTATGATAAAAATGTGATCCCGGTGCTGAGAGAGACCAGGCGCTTGTTGCATCTTTGGGGTAAATGTCCACTTTCCCTGTCAGGACGCATAGGGTTGGTTAATATGTTGATAGTCCCCAAGTGGCTCTACACATTCCAGATGCTCCCCTTATACCTAAGAAAGAAAGAGGAACTGGCACTCAACAAAGCAATTCAGGTATTCCTGTGGAGAGGACAACGGCCTCGGCTTCCTCTGCACATAATACAAAAACCAAGAGGGCACGGGGGGATGGGTCTACTCAACATAAGATACCTGACAGTCGCATGTTCGATGAGGCACATTAGAGACTGGCTCACGGGACAGCAGGAATTCTCAAATACACAAATAGAGCAGACACTCTCTCCCACAGAGCATCTGGGGTGGTGGCTACACGCATCAGGCACGGGAATCACACATAAACTTGGAAATAACCCATTTTTACTGTCAACAAGAGCAGCTTGGAAGTGGCTGTGTAAAAGACATTGGTTTAAATGGACTGCAACGCCCTTCCTGCCTCTGTTCCACAACCCAGATTTCCCAGAAGGAACATCTTCAGTGATATTTGCTCGATGGCGGAGACAAGGAATACTCTACTTGTACCAACTGCTGACAGAGGAAGGTAAAGTGCGACCTTTCCAGGATCTGCAAAGAGAATTTAAACTGCCAGGGACAGACCAATTGGCGCACCTGCAGATCCAGCATTATATGACAGAACTGGGATGGATTAACCTGAGTGAAGATGTGCAGGACACGTTGAACACAGCATTGACACTGGGGGCACAGAACACAGTACCCCTGCGGTTTCACCATAGATACCTTCAAGATTCCACTGAGGACATTGATTATCGAGGCAGGGCGCAGAAATGGGCGTCAGACTTGGCAGCAGAGGTTTCGGACGAGGTACTCCAGACCTTTTTGGCCCTTGCCTCAAGGACCTCTGTATACACTCGACATTGGGAATTACAATATAAGTTTGCACTGCGGCTATATATATCACCAACCAGAGCATCAAAAGCGGGGTTTGGTGGCACGGGAGCCTGCCCCCGCTGCGACCAGATACCTGCAGGGCTGGGGCACATGTTTTGGTCTTGTCCCCGAGTGGTGAGATTTTGGTCTCAAATGCTGGATGAAGTCAAGCGGTACTGGGGCTGCAGCACCATACAGAGGCAACCACTGTTACTTTTTGGCAGATACGAGTGTACAGGGCTCGCCCCGCCGGGACTTAATTCCTTTCTTCATAGAGCGGTTTTGATTGGAAAGAAGATCATTTTGCTGACCTGGAGAGAGAGCGTGGGCCCCTCTTTTGGGGCCTGGAGAACAAACATGATCGAACTTTTGAAGCTGGAGCGGTGTGGAATTACAGATTTCTCCTCGGCTGAGGGGAAAAAGCTGGTAAAAACCTGGGCGAATTTTTGGGACACATTACAACCAGCAGCACGAAGTAGAATTTTAAATTGAGGAACTGTGTAGGATGATGAGAGGACTTAATACCTGTGGCATTATAAGGTTCAAAGGTTCTTAGGAATGGGGAGGGTAGAGGGAAGGGCGGGGAAGGGGGGGGGAAAGGGGGGGGAAGGGGGGTTGGAAGAGGGAAGGGGCAGTGAGATATGTTTGTAGTACACCCTGGTTAATAGTGTTAAGATGTTAACTTGAAAAGAACGGAACAATATGTACACTGTTTATTTACCTGCTCTAATAAAGATAATTGAAACATAATGTACACTACTATCCGGGTAGTACAATCAGAGATATAAGATGATTTCACAACACAGTGAGAGCTTGGATCAGACCACGTTGGCCCTATCATAGATGTCGGACACCACTGGCACTGGCCACATTGGGTGTGGGTTGGAGGTTCTTGTTCGTCAGTATAATACTGCTTCTTCCAAGACAGTATTTCTCCTATATTTCTGGACCGGGTAAAAGCTACTAAAGGCTTATCTCTAAACGTAGGATCTAACTGTAGTACGTGCCAATGAGACATAATACTTTGGGTTAAGTCTTTCACCAATGTTGAATAAGGTAACACGCATACCAGTCTAGCCCATTATAAACCATAAAATTGTATTTCTCTGTTGATCACCCTCCTCTCACCTACCCAGGGGGGGCGGTCTGCCCCGGGTGCACGCCGCCGGGGGGGTGCCGCACGCACCTGCCCTCCGTTGTTCGATGCTTCTTCTCTGCCCCGGAACAGGTTACTTCCTGTTCTGGGGCAGAGAAGAAGCATCGAACAACAGAGGAAAGGCGCGCGCGGCACCCCCCCCCCCCCGGCGGCGTGCACCCGGCGGAGGGGAGGGGGTTCCTTCGCGGGGGTATCCTTTCACCAGGGGGGGTCCGCGTGGCATTGGGGGGGCGCTGCACCCGGGGGGGGCGGGGCGCATCGGCGATCCGCCCTGGGTGCCAGCCCCCCTAGGAACGCCACTGCACCTACCCACACCCATCCTGTTACAATATCAATGAAATGCTTTGATGTCTCCATGTAATGCTTGGATGTTTCACTTATACAGTGGGGGAAATAAGTATTTGATCCCTTGCTGATTTTGTAAGTTTGCCCACTGACAAAGACATGAGCAGCCCATAATTGAAGGGTAGGTTATTGGTAACAGTGAGAGATAGCACATCACAAATTAAATCCGGAAAATCACATTGTGGAAAGTATATGAATTTATTTGCATTCTGCAGAGGGAAATAAGTATTTGATCCCCCACCAACCAGTAAGAGATCTGGCCCCTACAGACCAGGTAGATGCTCCAAATCAACTCGTTACCTGCATGACAGACAGCTGTCGGCAATGGTCACCTGTATGAAAGACACCTGTCCACAGACTCAGTGAATCAGTCAGACTCTAACCTCTACAAAATGGCCAAGAGCAAGGAGCTGTCTAAGGATGTCAGGGACAAGATCATACACCTGCACAAGGCTGGAATGGGCTACAAAACCATCAGTAAGACGCTGGGCGAGAAGGAGACAACTGTTGGTGCCATAGTAAGAAAATGGAAGAAGTACAAAATGACTGTCAATCGACAAAGATCTGGGGCTCCACGCAAAATCTCACCTCGTGGGGTATCCTTGATCATGAGGAAGGTTAGAAATCAGCCTACAACTACAAGGGGGGAACTTGTCAATGATCTCAAGGCAGCTGGGACCACTGTCACCACGAAAACCATTGGTAACACATTACGACATAACGGATTGCAATCCTGCAGTGCCCGCAAGGTCCCCCTGCTCCGGAAGGCACATGTGACGGCCCGTCTGAAGTTTGCCAGTGAACACCTGGATGATGCCGAGAGTGATTGGGAGAAGGTGCTGTGGTCAGATGAGACAAAAATTGAGCTCTTTGGCATGAACTCAACTCGCCGTGTTTGGAGGAAGAGAAATGCTGCCTATGACCCAAAGAACACCGTCCCCACTGTCAAGCATGGAGGTGGAAATGTTATGTTTTGGGGGTGTTTCTCTGCTAAGGGCACAGGACTACTTCACCGCATCAATGGGAGAATGGATGGGGCCATGTACCGTACAATTCTGAGTGACAACCTCCTTCCCTCCGCCAGGGCCTTAAAAATGGGTCGTGGCTGGGTCTTCCAGCACGACAATGACCCAAAACATACAGCCAAGGCAACAAAGGAGTGGGTCATGGAGTGGCCTAGCCAGTCACCAGACCTTAATCCCATTGAAAACTTATGGAGGGAGCTGAAGCTGCGAGTTGCCAAGCGACAGCCCAGAACTCTTAATGATTTAGAGATGATCTGCAAAGAGGAGTGGACCAAAATTCCTCCTGACATGTGTGCAAACCTCATCATCAACTACAGAAGACGTCTGACCGCTGTGCTTGCCAACAAGGGTTTTGCCACCAAGTATTAGGTCTTGTTTGCCAGAGGGATTAAATACTTATTTCCCTCTGCAGAATGCAAATAAATTCATATACTTTCCACAATGTGATTTTCCGGATTTAATTTGTGATGTGCTATCTCTCACTGTTACCAATAACCTACCCTTCAATTATGGGCTGCTCATGTCTTTGTCAGTGGGCAAACTTACAAAATCAGCAAGGGATCAAATACTTATTTCCCCCACTGTATATACTAGCTGTTAGAATTGAAATGGAGAAGACACGAGAATGTCAACAAAAAATAGGACTAGAACTGATGACTGATACTGAGATGGTGTTCTTGAGGAACTACATCAGTATCATGAAGCCATTGTCAGCCACAACTGATATTCTGCAAGCTGAAAATGACTGCTACGTTGGGCATGTAATCCGCACGATAATTGGATTTCAGTCAAAATTAAAGGGATTGGCTGATGATGTCAACTTGGATAAGATAATGCAACCACTACACAGCTCTGACAAAAGGAATTGCTTCAAGGTTTGGTCCAGTATTTGAAGATGATGACTACCATATTGCAATGATGCTTGTTTCAAAGTTCAAGTTGAGATACCTACCAGAACAAAAACGGTATGAGAAGACACAGCTGCTCATTCATGCAGTGGCTTCAACAGAGGCTAAAGTCAGAGCTAGTGGCATAGTTCAGCCTCCAAGGAAAATACTGCTACTGGAGGTAAAGACGTCTTTGATTTTTTGGCCACTGCAAAGAACAACCTTCCAACAGCCAAATCTGGAACAAAGGAAAAGGTTAAGGGTTATCTGGAATGTTCAGACACTTCCACAAATAGCTCGCTTGCATTTTCAAACGTGGCAAAACCTTTTATCAGATTCAATGCTGCACTTCCTAGCAATGCAGCCATAGAATAATTATTTATTTTCTCTCTTAGGGGTCCTTTTACAAAGGTGCGCTAGAAAATGCCTTTGTAAAAGGATGCCCATAGAAAATTTAGTGTGCACTTTAACCACTAGCACGCCTTTAGTGCCGATAATTTTAATAAACTGTTTTTTTCTGCAGTATAAACCAAAGTGGCATATTGAGAATTCTGAGACTTTAAACTTAAAACAGAATAATCATAAAGTATTTAGCATTTTTTAATTAGTGATTTGCTGAGAATTTATCAGCTCTGTTTTTGAACATTAAACACATTTCTTCCTAAGAGCAATGGTTGTGCAATTAATATTTGTTTCATGTAGTTTTAGATTACAGAAAAATGTAATTAACCAAGTAGTTAAACTACTTTTTTAGTAAAGTAACTATAGTTAAAGTTAAACTACTTTTTAAGTAGCTGGCACCCAGCACTGGTACTTAGCACCAGCTCAGGACCTTTCATTGGAGGTCTGCACTCAAGAACTGTTAGGGAGGGCAGGATGTGGCAGAACTTGAGTGCAGGCCTATACAGAAAAGTCTCACTCTAGCACTAAGTACCATTGCAGTGGTAGGAAGAGGTAGAGGGGCAGTGGTGGCAGAGAAAAGAAAAGAGAAGGCAGAAAATGAGCTACCGCTGTACTGCTATGCCGCTGCCCACCATATTTCTGCCTTGGCAGTGGCGTACCAAGGGGGGGGGGGGAGGTGGGGCGGTCCGCCCCGGGTGCACGCTGCTGGGGGGGTGCCGCACGCCTGTCGGCTCTGCTAGTTCCATGTGCCCTCTGCCCCGGAACAGGTTACTTTTTGTTCCGGAGCAGAGGGAGCATGGAACGAGCGAAGCTGACAGGCGTGCGGCACCCCCCCAGTAGGTAAAAATGCCCCCGGGGAGAGGTATCCTTTCACCGAGGTTGGGGGGGGGGGTCGCGCTGCACCCGGGGGGGTGGCGCATCGGCTATCCATCCCGGGTGTCAGCCACCCTAGGAATGCCACTGTGCCTTGGTGAATGCCTAGTCTGCCTAGTGACAGGGCCGGCCCTGACAAGGAATAGACAGGTCATATTAGTGGTGGAGGTAGGACAGCCAAGTCAGCACCAGCACCTAGAGTGTTGGGGAGGTGCAACTCCCCATCTGGCCACAAACTGCACCTATGCACCCTCTCCCCTTATTCTTATTTACTTCCTATACCCCATATGCCTTCTGTGCATTTTCTCCCATGACTACTTTCCACATTCTTGGCTCTCTGCACATTCTCCCATTTCTCTTTCCTCCTGAGATTTTGCTTTTCTTCTCTTTCTCCTGAAGCCCTGCCATAAAGGTATATTATATGGAAAGGGATAGTGAGCCTAATGCATATCATAATAAGATCAATATGACAGTGAACGCCAGAGAATGGGCCCAGGCCTAAAGCCCTGGGTAAAGAGGTTTTCTTTGGAGTTGTTGAGATATATGAAACCTCTCAGCAGTATTTTCAAATTCAGACTATGACTTTTGCTTGCCCCCGACAGCATCAAATATATATTTACTGCAAATTTTCCTTACTAGTGAACTATGAGAAATGAACCTCATGGTGCCTTCTATTTGAAGGCGTATGTTGCCACCTAGTGAATGATGGTAAACATGTCTTTGAGTTTTTCAGTTCTTGCTGTTCTGTCCATACAGTGCTTTCACAGAAGACTGACTGCTTACCTGCCACAGAAAAAAGCTGTTTATATATTGTCAATTGCTCTATTTGAACTATGAGTCTTCTGCATTTCAGTTGCAGAAGGGAGTAGCACACGATTGGAGATGAGATGCTGATTGCCACGTAGCTGGAAAGAGTCCTTCCTTGGAATAGTTTATATTGATTTCAAGGTAGCAAAACAGTATCACAAGATGGAGCCGCTGCGAGGGTACACAGAGAGAAGCATAGCTAGAAGACAAAAGGAAGTGATTATACCCTTGTCAGGGCTGGTGAAGGCTTTAAGTGCCTTAAGCAAATGTTCCCCCTCCAATTAATATTTAAGCCCCTTGACCCCCTCAACAGCACCCTTCTCAGAATAATCTGGGTAAATGAGCTATTTCAAAACTGCCCCTCTTCCTGCTGTAAAACGACATCTAGTTATTTCTTTGAGGGTCCCTTTTACTAAGCCGCGCAAGAGTCTACGCACACCCATTGCACGCCAAAATGGAGTTACCGCCCAGCTATCATGTGGCTCTTGCGGTAATTTTGTTTTTGGCATGCATCCGATATGTGCATCCAAAAAATAATTTTTATTTTCGGACGCACATACTGGAAGCGCCAAGTGTCATTTGACATGTGTAGGTCATTACTGCCCCATTACCACGTGAGCCTTAACTGCTAGGTCAATGGCTGGCAGTAAGGTCGCAGACCCAAAATGGAGGCGTGGCAATTTTGATTTTGCCACACATCCATTTTCGGGAAAAATTTTAAAAAGACCTTTTTTACAGGTGCTCTAAAAAATAGATCGGCACAGGCCTAAAACCCACGCCTACAATTCCACAAGCCATTTTTCAGTGCACCTTAGTAAAAGGACACCTGAGTTTGTGTGGTTGTCAGGATCTACTGTTGTGCTTTGACTATGGCTGCTCTTCGTTACCCCCTAAAAGCTGCTGCCTTAGTCCAAGTTTGTTTCATTTTGATATACCGCCTACTGGGACTAACAATTAGATACAAATAAAATTCAATTGAAGTGTTAATGTTATCAAAGAGACTTGAAAAGTAAGTTACAATTTTTAAAAGGATAGATATTTGAGAAGATAGGAAAGATAGTATTATGCTCTCCTGTACTCCAGTATCTATAGTCCATCACACTGCCTGTTGCTGGAAGGTTTTCTCAAAGAGGTAGGTCTTTTAGGCCTATCTTAAATCTTGCCTAATGGTCGGGCTGGAACTAGCCATTGTACAAGTTGTTAATTAGTCCTTACTTAGAATATTGTTCAAGTTCCTCCACCTCGGTGGTGTTTGTTGTCATGTTCAGGGTGCCATATTTCGAGAAAGTTACAGGGCGAAGGCGGTTCAGAGAAGGTTTTCCAAAGTGGTGTGAGGTCTGCACCAAAATTTATATGAGATGACACTTAAGGATCAAAATATGTATATCCCATAAGAGAGGGGAAACAGGGATATACATTAGAGATATTCATTACCTGAAAGGTATTAATGATGCAGAGGAGATAAGCCTTCTTCGGTGGAAGGGAAGTCTAGAACAATGTCCTACTGTGGATTTAAATCTGGTTAAAAGATAGAAATCAGAGAGTAGGGTTAAATGGTCAGCCTTTTCAGTGGAGAAGAGTAGATAGCGAGGTTCTGCAGGGGTTTGTGCTGCAACCGCTGCTTTTTAACATATTTATAAATGATCTAAATATGGGAATAACTAGTGAGGTACAGAGAAGGGTGAAAAAATTGATAAAGGGGATGGGGCAACTTCCCTATGAGGAAAGGCTAAAGCGGCTAGGGTCTTCAGCTTGAAGAAAAGATGGCTGAGTGGAGATATGATAGAGGTATATAAAATAATGAGTGCAGTGGAACGAGTAGACGTGAATCACTTGCTTACTTTTTCCAAAACTTCTAGGACTAGGGGGCATGCAATGAAGCTACAAAGTAGTAAATTAAAAATGAATTGGAGAAAGTATTTCTTCACTCAACGTGTAATTAAACTCTGGATTTCGTTGCCAGAGAATGTAGGAAAAGTGGTTAGCTTAGTGGTGTTTAAAAAAAGGTTTGGATAGCTTCCTTAAAAAAAAAGTCCATAAGCCATTATTAAAATGGACTTGGGGAAAATCCACTATTTATTTCTAGGATAAGCAGCATAAAATGTATTGTACTGTTTTGGGATCTTGAAAGTTACTTGTGTAATGGTATCAGTTTATTATATTTTGCTGGATTATATATACACCAATATATTTGTGCAGCTTTTATATATTTGACACTGCAGCAGAGAAAATAGTTTCATTTCAAGCCCCTCTCTCCCCATCCCTTTTTCTGGGAACTTCTGATAGCAGGGATAGTTAATTACAAACACTTAACAAACACAAAGGAGCTTCCTCTGCCCTCCCACCTAACAAAAGATGGACTAAGGTGGGTAACTGGACACTCATCAGGACATCTCTGAAAACCAAAGACCCAAGAGACCGAAAGTCTGGAGAGCCCATTGAAGACAAAGACTTCAGAGGGGAAACCATAAACAGGACATTTGCTTGTCAAAGGTATACCGGCCCCTCCCATCAGCTTTCAGACATGTGCAGAAAGGAAGGACTTATAATGTGGTCATGTGAACAGACTACATTAACCATAATGCCTTGCAAAATATCCAGGACATGCACACACCATGCTTCTCTGCTAACATTATAAAAGGCCTGGAAACAGCCCAGCTCGCTCTCTTGGAACCTGCCTCCTCTTGGGACCTGCTGCTCTCTTTGGGGTCTGCTGATGCCTTGCTCCTCAATATGTGCTCATCAATCAGCTGGACCACAGCATGCTTGTAACAAGGACTTGTAAGTTAACCTACCTGCTACTTTGTTCTATTTTATGCACAAATTCTCTGTTCTAAGATCCTCTTAAAACCTACCTCTCGTGTGCAATTGTATATTAAATCAACCTTTTTTGAAGCTAAAAATATGGTCTCCTTGTGTTCTGAGTATATGGTATCTTTTATATATACTTAATTTATTTAATTTATTGCAATTATCACCTTTGGTGATTGGTGGAGAAATTAATATCCTAAAACTTATAAATACAGCACCTGCTCTTAAATTATAAACAGTAGCGAGTGCTCTCTAGAGCTCTTTTCCCCAAGATAAATCATTTCTTGTAACACTTGTAACCTGGTTTGGCCACTGTTGGAAACAGGAGATTGGGCTTGATAGACCTTTGGTCTGTCCCAGTATAGCAATGCTTATGTTCTTATGTTTCATTTATATGTTTTTCATACCAAAACTGTTTGTTTTAAAAAGAGCCTGTAAGTTAGGACAATTTAAAGCAGTAAATATTTATACTGATAGTAGAGTGGGGATGTTTGAACAGATATGGGCATATAGGGGAGTTCTAATTTATGATGATTTTTTTGTGCATAGTTGTTCAATGTAATTCACAATACTTTGAAGTGCATGGAGTGAAGTTCTAAAGCAGCTGAAGGGACTTGGGCATTCAACCCCCATCCTTGGGGAAAATCTGTGTGAAGGAAATATATAAGTAGAGGCTTTTGCTGTGAGAAAATTGTATTGATAACAAGAAATGTGATTTATTGCAATTTGTTAGTTGCCATATTAAGAGCTATGATAACTACGTAGCAGAGATGGGACGGATGTCAGGAAGAATAAAATCCCAAGTTGATAAGGTGTGAAAGATGTAATACATATGATGGTGTTTAAATGAATGCCAATGTAAATTATGCATTTTTTATGATAATTATGATGTGCACATTTAATGTGATGATTATTTCAGTTAGCAAAGGAAGAGGTGAAGAGAAGAACATTACTTGAAGGTATTTTTCTTTCTGAAACTAACCTCTTAAGTTTGTTAGCACCTTTTGGATTTAGTGCACCCTGCTGGGCTCCCTAAGGGTATCTTTTACTAAGGCGCGCTCATGTTTTTAGTGCGCGCTAAAATTGAGGGCGCGCTAAATGTTAGAGACGCCCATAGGAATGCATTGGCATCTCTAACATTTAGCGCACCCGCAATTTTAGCGTGCGCTAAAAACATGAGTGCGCCTTAGTAAAAGACGCCCTAAGGCCCCCTTGTACTAAGCCATGTAAGCACCTACGCGTACCCAACAATTGCCAAATTGGAGTTACTACCCGGTTACCGCATGGCCCTTGCGATAATTTCTATTTTGGCATGCATCCGCTACGCGCATCTGAGAATTATTTTTTATTTTCTGGCGCGGGTAGTGGATGTTCACCAAGTTCCATTGGATGCACATGGGTCATTACCGCCCAAATTCTTTACTGCTAGGTCTATGGCTGGTGGTAAGGTCTCAGACCCAAAAATGGACGTGCGTCAATTTTGATTTTGCCACACGTCCATTTTCGTGGAAAAAAAGAGGCCTTTTTAACAGGTGCGCTGAAAAATGATTCTGCACATGCCCAAAACCCAGGCCATTTTTCAGCGTGCCTTTGTAAAAGGACCCCTAAGTGAGGTAGGGTTCAAACATTTTTTACAGCATGGGGGACTGGATTTTTGATCAATGTTCTTCAGCCTTTAAAGGCTATTCCCCCTGTTTACTAACCTGTGGTAGCGGCTGCCGCGCGACAATGCCGACACAGCCCATTCAAAGTGAATGGGCTGTGTCGGCATTAGTGCATGGCAGCCGTTAGCATGGCTTAATAAACAGGGGGGTATGTATTGGATCCTGCTGGGGTTTTTTAATGTATTTGTTTTTAACAGAACTGTGTTTTGAAACCTGTTGCTGGGACAAGCCCAGGTTCCAGCCTATTATAGGAGGAAACAAAGGAGGGGTGGAGAAAATAGGCTCAATCCAAACAATGGGGGAGACGTATATTTTAATAACACAATGATATTTATTGCAAATGGTTGACTCAAGCCGTGTTTCGGTGCCGTAGCGCCTTCTTCAGGAGTCTTTCAAAGGTATATTCAGTGTTTTGGTGGCTAACACACTGGGAGATAAAGCACTGAGGAATACACAATTCCTTCTCTTCAATGTATATTCAGTGTTACTACTCCTGTGATTTGCTGCACCGCCTTTTTCTCGTTGAAGAGAAGGAATTGTGTATTCCTCAGTGCTTTATCTCCCAGTGTGTTAACTACCAAAACATTGACTATACCTTTGAAAGACTCCTGAAGAAGGCGCTACGGCGCCGAAACACAGCTGTGTTGAGTCAACCATTTGCAGTAAATATCATTGTGTTATTAAAATATACGTCTCCCCCATTGTTTGGATAGAGCCTATTTTCCCCACCCCTCCTTTGTTTCCTCCTACTTGTTTCGTGGGGATCAAGTGCACCTCCACACTTTGTGTGGTTTTCCTTTGGCACCAGCCTATTATAGGCATAGCTGGTTCTTTTCCTGGGAGAATAATTTTGAGGTTTTTCGCTCTAGTGGCCCTCACTTGAAGTTATTTTGCCGAGTTCCCTCCTGTGTTCTGGTTGAAGCTGCTGCATTATCATCTGTGTATTCTACCTGATTTTCCAGCTGATGCCCCTGGGAGGTGACAGTATATAAACTAATTCAATAAAAATTCAAAAGAACTGGGCCACTACTAAAGCCAGTAGGGATGGAAGAAGAGGCTGCTTTGGGAAATTAATAAAAAAGATTGCCTTTGTATATGTCTTTTAGAAAGGCTTTCACAAACATTCGTACTCATTATAACTATTTCTAGAGAAATTTGTAAAAGCCATGTCTTTGTAATTTATCATTATTTTTAGCTTTTATACTTTGTTATACATCCATCAAATATTGAAGGTTATCTAGAATCCTAATTGGGAAAACATTCATGTCCAGCATTTCTCCTGCCTCCCCTCCCCTCTCTCTTCCCTCCCACCTGCGCTATGTACTCACCTCCCTCAGTCCAACCAACCTTCTCTCTCCCTCCCCCTCTAAGTCCAGTATTTTTCCTCAAACCTTCCTCCTTCTCCTGCTGCCTGCCTCTGCGAGTCCAGCCTCTGCAGTAATCAGATAGTACAAGGCCCAGCACCACCGCTTACTTGAGCGCTGAGGAGCTTTCACGCCCACACATTCGGGAAGGCCCTGTTGCTTCCGCTCTCTCTGAAACATGAGGGGTGGAACCAACAGAGACTCCACAAGTGGACAGGCTCGAAGGCTCCTCAGTGCTGAAGTTAACGCTGGTGCCGGATCTTGTACTGTCTAGTTACTGCTAGGGACCAGACTCTCAGAGGAAGGCAGAGGGAGGGAAACGGGATCAGCCCTATAGCAATACCAATGGGGAGCAGGTAAAAAAAAGGTGCTGGTACGCTGTACCAGTGTGTACTGGCACAAAAAAAGCCCTGCATGTGGGGAAGAGGAGACCAAACTTTAGCTAAGTGATGTAAGGTTCCACATTAGGAGTCCCCACCCAGTAAAAGTATCTAGGTGTCATCATTGATGATACATTGAAGCCCTCTGCTCAGTGTGCAGTGGTGGCTAAGAAAACAAATAGAATTTTAGGAATTATTAGCAAAGGAATGGAAAACAAAACTGAGAATGTTATAATGCCCTTGTAGTGCTTGATGGTTGAACCACACCTCAAATACTGTGTACAATTCTGGTCACCATAACTCAAAAAAGATATAGCAGAATTAGAAAATGTACAGAGAAGGGCGACTAAAATGATACAGGGGATGGGATGACTTCCCTCTAAGGAAAGGTTAAAGTAGCTAGGGTTCTTCAGCTTGGAGAATAAACATCTGAGGGGAGATGTGACAGAGGTCTATAAAATGCTGAAATGGACAGACGTGAATTGCTTGTTTACTCTTTCCAAAAGTACTAGGACAAGGGGGCACACAATGAAGCTACTAAGTACTAAATTTAAAACAAACCACAGAAAATATTTCTTCACTCAATGTGTAATTAAACTCTGGAATTTGTTGCCAGAGAATGTGGTAAAAGCATTTAGCTTAGCAGGATTTTTAAAAGGTTTGGATAATTTCCTAAAAGAAAAGTCTGTAAGCTATTATTAAGATGGACTTGCGAAAATCCACTGCTTATTTCTAAATTAACAAAAACAAAAAACTGTATGGCTTGACTTACTCCTATTGTAAATATAGGCTACTAAATATATATATATATTAAGGAGGAAGTCACTGAGAATACTTGCAGTTAACAATGAGATTTAGCCTCATATCTCTTTGCACGGATATTCATATCACTCCCCTGGTGACTATCGACATGCATGGGTTTAATCATCGACTAAAACCACCTCCACCCTAATGTTGTAATTGCAATAATATTGACTTATATTGCCACACCATCATGTGCAAATATATAAATATACAACAAAAGACACTTAGCTTAAAGAGCATATAAACTCCATCAAGTCATGTGAGATTACAGAAGAGGGTGACCATTTTTCACACAACGGCAAAATGTACAAGTTGAGAAAACATACAACGTGTCGGACTCAGGGCATAATATATTATATTATTAAGTGCCTATACATAGGCAAATCCATCAGGTCGCTTCATGCTAGATTGATAGAGCACAAATCGAGGATCAATGCATGCAATTTTGGTGCCCCTCTAGTTCAACATTGTGTAGCTATTGAAGATCTTAAATGTAAGGTAATTGAATGTGTCAATCCAGCAATTAGAGGAGGTGATTTCAACAGGAAATTGTTGCAACGTGAGACCTTCTGGATACACCGAATGAATTTGAATGTTATGAATATCTGCAGTGGTGGTGAGAGAATGACACTTTGTATTCTGTGGTTTGTGTTTCCAGGCTAAATGGTGTGAGTTCCCCCAGAAGAAGCATAGCGAAACAGGCACTGTCGGGGCTTCTACACACGCCTGCCTGAATGATGGAGTTTATATGCTCCTTAAGCTAAGTGTCTTTTGTTGTATATTTATATATTTGCACATGATGGTGTGGCAATATAAGACAATATTATTGCAATTACAACATTAGGGTGGAGGTGGTTTTAGTCGATGATTAAACCCATGCATGTCAATAGAGTCACCAGGGGAGTGATATGAATATCCGTGCAAAGAGATATGAGGCTCCACCTCGTTGTTAACTGCAAGTATTCTCAGTGACTTCCTCCTTAATATATATATATTTTTTAGTAGCCTATATTTCTAAAATAAGCAGCATAAAATCTATTTGACTCTTTTTGGCTCTTTCCAGGTACTTGTGACCTGGATTGGTCACTGCTGGAAACAGGATACTGGGCTTGATGGGCCTTCGGTCTGTCCTAGTATGGCAATGCTTATGTTCTTACAATTATGTTCCTATAAAAACATGTAAGTTAAAAAGGAATAATAAATTTATTTGCATATAGTACAAGCTATCTATAAGTATGGAAAAATGACATACAGGAAATGAAGTTCTTTGACAATAACTACTACTACTTAACATTTCTAGAGCGCTACTAGGGTTACGCAGTGCTGTACAATTTAACAAAGAGAGACAGTCCCTGCTCAAAGAGCTTACAATCTAATAGACAAGTGAATGGTCGGTCCGATAGGGGCAGTCAACTTGGGGCAGTCTGGACAATAAAATGCACATTTATCAGAAATTAGTTAGTACAAATACACACTACCCTATAGGATAGTTCCTAGTCTGTCACCCCTTAGTGATTTCAAAGTTTGACCATACAGCTCGCATTTATTACTAGTTTCACTTGGGGATGTCTGAAGAAGCAGGATTGGTCTTCTTGAAGGCAGTACTCGTTTTGACAGGCTCGGGTGTTTAGTGAGTTGATAGAAGATCGGATGAATATCTGGGAGTAAATAATCTAGTCAGCACGACAAACTTCATATAATGAAACAACAAATACAAGAGATAACAGACTGCTTAACTACTATCAAAGGAGAAGAACTCGTCCTGGCTAAACCTTTACATCACGACCAGGGCCCAAATTGGTAAGAAGTCCACAGAAGTTAACCTGAAGGGAAAGAAGTATGCTTTCAGCCATTTCCTAAAGATCATGATGGTCAAATCACTGTGTAACTCTTGAGAGAAGTTGTCTTTAGACTTTGAGCAGGTACAAAAATGTCATTACCCTCCAACAGAATT
Source organism: Microcaecilia unicolor (assembly GCF_901765095.1). Lineage (NCBI taxonomy): Eukaryota > Metazoa > Chordata > Amphibia > Gymnophiona > Siphonopidae > Microcaecilia > Microcaecilia unicolor. The sequence goes on along the minus strand of NC_044039.1, from coordinate 176,738,361 downwards.
TTCTCAGGCCCTGAGAAGAGAGAACTATCAACAACTCAGAGAAGATTTTAAGTTTCTGCCAGGCTTAAACCAACACAGTTTATTTTATTTATTTGTTGCATTTGTATCCCACATTTTCCCACCTATTTGCAGGCTCAATATGGCTTACATAATACTGTGATGGTGATCGCCAATTCCGGTATGAGAAATACAGAGTGGTATTGCGTTAGAGTTCAAGAGTGACAAAGTAAATTAGGTAGTCAAGGAGGTAGAGTCATGTTTTGTCCAGTTCTGGTATAAGTTTTGTTGTATTTCAGGGTTCAGGTGTCTAGTTGGATCATTATGGTGTGCCCTATTGAACAAGCCGGTTCCCAATGATTTCCGGAAGTTTGTTAGTTCGTGCATTGCTTTCAAGACGATTGGCAGTGCACTCCATAGTTGCGCGCCCATGTAGGAGAAGCTGGATGCATAGGTTGATTTATACTTTAGTCCTCTGCAGCTTGGGTAGTGGAGATTTAGGTACCGTATTTTTCGGACTATAAGACGCACCGGACCATAAGATGCACCTAGGTTTTGGAGGAGGGAAATAGGAAAAATTTTTTTTTCCTTTTTCCCTCCTCTAAAACCTAGGTGCTCCGGTGCGTCTTGTCTGAGTTCGGGATCGCCCTCCCCCTGGCCCTGTCACCACTTCTCCCCTACTCACGTCACGCGATGTTCCCTGGTGGTCTAGTGACGTCGGGGCAGGAAAAAGCCCCCTCTTTCCTGCCCAGCGCACTGCTCTCCGTTCTCCTGTATGCTGCCTGACGGTCTCGGCGAGATTCAAAATGGCCGCCGAGAATTGAAGTCTCGGCGGCCATTTTGAATCTCGCCGAGACCGTCAGGCTGCATACAGGAGGACGGAGAGCAGCGCGCTGGGCAGGAAAGAGGGGGCTCTTTCCTGCCCCGACGTCACTAGACCACCAGGGAACATCGCGTGACATGAGTAGGGGAGAAGTGGTGACAGGGCCGGGGGGAGGGCGATCCCGAACTCGGGGGGAGGGCGATCCTGAACTCGGGGGGAGGGCGGGAGGGAGGGAACTCGCTACCTTCGGACTATAAGACGCACCCCCCATTTTCCTCCCAAATTTGGGGGGGAAAAAGTGCGTCTTATAGTCCGAAAAATACGGTATGTGTGTGTTGACCTTTTTGTGTCTCTGGTTGGCAAGTCCACGAGGCCTGCCATGCATACCGGGTCCCCACCGCGGATAACTCCATGGACCAAGGTGCAGACCCCGAACACAATTCCCTCTCTGACTGGGAGCCAATGCAGCCTTCCCCGTAGGGGCCCGACCTCCGAATCTTATCCCTCCAAATACGAGTCTGGCTGCGGTGCCCTGGGCAGTCCGCAGCATCTCAATGACCTGCCCCTTACGTCCGGTACAGACTGCGCCGCAGTAGTCTAGATGACTTAGCAACATCGATTGTACCAGGCCACGGAATATCTCCCCCGGAAGAAAGGCCCCACTCGCATATAAAAATTAAAAACGTGTAGAAATATAAGCCTACATATGTACACACAGGGACTTTCAGGAGCACCATAACAATTTGTAGAATTCAATACATTGCATTTCAGGCACTGCTTTTGGAGAATCACATAGTGCAAACATAATGTTTAAGGACATGTGCTCAGAACATAAGGACTAGATTCTTATTCTCAGGTACAAATAAAGTTTATTTACAATACAGGTAACGCAATGATTTTAGAAGGTTGTTTATCTGAAGGAGGAGGAGGAGGGGGCTAGATCTGCTTTCTGATTCTGAGCAACATTCAAAGTTTTTGCAAAACATTTTTATATATATGTTTCTGTTTTCGGTCAAATTAATAACTCTGAAAATTCATTATATCGTGCTACACAAACTTGCCCATGTGTGTTTTTAAATACTTTATTTAGCTCTTGGTGCTCTGAACTGGTGTCCACAGAAGGTGGCGCTGTTGCTTTATCCTACATCAAAAAGATGTTTTGCCTTATTATGTTTCTGTTTCATTGGTGAAAATGCCATTTGGATACTTTACTTATATAAGAAGGAAGAATTCAGTGTATAAATAGGCCTATAAATCTAGCAGGAGGTGATATTCACCCAGACATATCTGTTTAAATAAAGTTAATGGAACTTATCCCATTAATTTCTACCAGGAAATTCAGCCAATTTGTTTGGCTAAGACAGGTCACAAAATATAATGGTTTACAATCAATCCAATAATTTATCCAGTTAACTTTAGGGCAGAAACTAGATATTTTTAATCCAATGGCTTTGAATATTTATGCCATCTGCAGTTAAACTCTGCCCCCTTCCCCCACCCCATATGCCACCAACTCTGTCCCAAAATAGCACATTGTCTGGACAATGAGTCATCCAGTCTGCAGGGTGGGAAATTCAAAAGCTAAAACTTATCTGTTGAATTTCCAAAGTTCCCTGGAGAAATGTTTTGAATATCGGACCCTAGATATTTTGTTGACAGGTGCAACTTCATGTCTATTACAAATAGAAACGTAATCATGTTTTTTTTTTCCAGGTGGTAGATTTCCATGAAACAATATCATTTTGTATATTTGATGCCTAACATCCTATCATCTGAACACAAGCATTGATTACAATTTGTAACTGATTTGGTAAACTATGCAATACTTTTTGTAAAATACTTTAAGCCATGGAGATGGGGGGGGGGGGGGGGGGAGAACGATAAACCCATTTCTGTGGATTTTATCTTTAAAAATACCTCCCCCATACTGTGGGCAAAAGTACCCACTCCTTTCAGAATCCAATAGCTTTTCAACACATACTTGACTTCTCTTGCAGAAGGCAGGGCTACTAGTAGAACATACAGAGCAAAAAGCAAGAAAGACATACAGTTGTCAAGTACAAAGAGGGAGAATGAAGTGCTGCAACCCTGGAGATTTTTTTTATTTGTTGCATTTGTATCCCACATTTTCCCACCTATTTGCAGGCTCAATGTGTCTTACAATTTTCTGTCATGGCTTTTGCCATTCCAGAGTGCAGATAACAATTGATATTATATAAAGAACATGGATGACATAATAAGAATCAGGTAAAAAAAAAAGAGAAATGTTTGAATGGAGCAGAATGCAGGAGAAAATACTAGGCATATAGGGTTAGATTCAAAAAAGTGCACCAAACTTTAGGCGCTGGGATGATGCACACTAAGAGCGAATCCTAGAAAGGCAGTTCTGCGTGGAACTGCCATTACAGAATATTAGAGTAAGTCTATAGTCTCATGCCTAACACTTATGCCATGTCAAAGGCTGGTGTAAGTGCTCGCACCTAGCTGTTGGAAGCTAAGCGCATAGGACTAGATTATATATATGATGCCTAAAAAATTGACACTGAAAATATTTCCGCCTAGGCGTATTCTGTAAACCTCACCTAAGTTTAGGTGCAGTTTATAGAATACGCCTAGCCAGTTTATAGAACATGCCTAGCGGCCATACCCGCACCTAAATCTAGGTGTGTGCATTTACGTCAAATAAACATTGGTACAAATACTGATGCCTAAGTTAGTCACCGAGCAGGTGTATTCTATAACTGTGAGTGTAGATTTTCGGAACACCCACAGTCTGCCCATTCCACACCCATGGCCATGCCGCCTTTTTGGCAGTACACAATAGGACACTACCTCCTATCCCATGACTCTCTAAGTTTTTCTGTAGTCTTTCATGAGGTATTTTGTCAAATGCCTTTTGAAAATCTAGATACACAATATCAACTGGCTCACCTTTATCCACGTGTTTGTTCATCCCTTCAAAGAAATGTAATAGATTGGTGAGGCAAGATTTCTCTTCACTAAATCCATGTTGGCTATGTCTCATTAATCCATGCTTTTGAATATGCTCTGTAATTTTGTTCTTTAAAATAGTCTCTACCATTTTGCCCGACACCGACATCAGGCTCACCAGTCTATAATTTCCCAGATCCCCTCTGGAACCTTTTAAAAATATTGACGTTACATTGGCCACCCTCCAATCTTCTGGTACCATGCTCAATTTTAAAGATAAATAATATATTACTAACAATAGTTCTGCAAGTTCATTTTTCAATTCTATCAGTACTCTGGGATGAATACCATCTGGTCCAGGAGATTTGCTACTCTTCAATTTGTCAAATTGCCCCATTACATCCTCCAGGTTTATAGAGATTTCATTCAGTTTCTCTGACTCGTCAGCTTCTGGCACCGGTATCTCTCCCAAATCTTCCTCGGTGAAGACCGAAGCAAAGAATTCATTTATTCTCTCTGCTATGACTTTGTCTTCCCCAATTGCCCCTTTTACCCCTCGGTCATCTAGCAGTCCAACTGATTCTTTTGCCGGCTTCTTGCTTTTAATATACCTAAAAAAAATTTCACTATGTGCTTTTGCCTCCAACACAATCTTTTTTTCAAAGTCCCTCTTTGCTTACCTTATCAGCACTTTGCATTTGACTTGACATTCGTTATGCTGTTTCTTATTAATCTCATCTGGTTCCTTCCTCCATTTTCTGATGGATTTTCTTTTAGCTCTAATATGTTCCTTCACCTCACTTTTTAACCATGCCAGCTGTTGTTTGGTCTTCCTCCCTCCTTTTTTAATACACGGAATATATTTGGCCTGGGCTTCCAGGATGGTATTTTTGAACAGCATCCACGCCTGATGTAAATTTTTGACCCTCACAGTTGCACCTCTAAGTTTTTTTTCACAGTTCTTCTCATTTTATCATAGTGTCCTTTTTGAAAGTTAAACACTAACGTATTGTATTTCTTGTGTATACTTACTCCAAAGCTAATATCATATTATGATCACTGTTATCAAGCAGCCCCATCACCGTTACCTCCCGCACCAGATCATGCGCTCCACTAACGACTAGGTCTAGAATTTTTCCTTCTCTGGTCAGCTCCTGTACCAGCTGCTCCATAAAGCAGTATTTGATTTTGTCAAGGAATTTTACCTCCCTAGCATGCCCTGATGTTACATTTACCCAGTCAATATCAGGGTAATTGAAATCACCAATTATTATCATATTGCCCAGTTTGTTAGCCTCCCTAATTTCCGATAACATTTCTACATCCATCTGTTCATCCTGGCCAGGAGCATGGTAGTTCACTCCTAACACTATCCTTTTCCCCTTTACACATGGAATTTCAATCCATAGGGATTTCAAGATGTGTTTTGTTTCCTGCAGAATTTTCAATCTATTTGATTCAAGGCCCTCCTGGACATACAATGCTATCCCTCCACCAATTTGATCCATCCTATCACTACAATATAATTTGTACCCTGGTATGACAGTGTCCCACTGGTTATCTTCCTTCCACCAGGTCTTAGAGAAGCTTATTATGTCTAATTTTTCATTTAGTGCAATATATTTTAACTCTCTCAACTTATTTCTTAGGCTTCTGGCATTCACATATAGACATTTCAACCTATGTTTGTTGTTCCTATTTACATCATTCTCAGTACTTGACAGTATTAATTTGCAATCTTTTGTCTGATTTTTAATTTTATTTAAGGACACCTGATCTACTATGGTCTCTTTTGCAACCTCACTATCGAGATACCCTATCTTCTTTGTTTTGGTGATATCTTTAAAAGATACCTTATTCCGAACTATATGCTTTTGAGTGACTATAGGCCTTCCCCCACTCTCTAGTTTAAAAGCTGCTCTATCTCCTTCTTATATGCCAATGTCAGCAGCCTGGTCCCAGCCTGGTCCCACCCTGGTTAAGGTGGAACCCGTCCTTTTGGAATGTTGCCCAGTTCCTAACAAATCTAAAACCCTCTTCCCTGCACCATCATCTCATCCACGCATTGAGACTCCAGAGTTCTGCCTGTCTCTTGGGCCCTGCGCGTGGAATGGGTAGCACTTCAGAAAATGCTATCCTAGAGGTTCTGGATTTGAGCTTTCTACCTAAGAGCTTAAATTTGACTTCCAGAACCTCTCTCCCACATTTTCCTATGTCATTGCTTGCTTTTTTTTTTAATTATTATCCTGTGTTTATCAATATCGTACAATTCCTCTTTTAAACCAGATGTCCTACAGCCATGAGTTGGGTGAAGGGAGTGGAAAGGGAGACTGCAGTCCTGTGTGGTTTCCCCCTCTCCCCCCTCCCCCCCCCCCCCAGGAACTACATAGCAGCTTCTATAGACCTTACATCTGTGTCAAGTGCTATGGTGGGCAACCTTAGTTCCACTATTACACTGTCTGTGACAGGCTGTAACACATTTAATTCTTGCCTACTGGAGTCACAGCATGATGGTCCGGGGTGTGACCCGGGATTCTGGGGGGGGGGGGGCAGTTTGGAGACCCACAGGGCCGCCTTCTTTCCTTCAAGGCCTATTAGATCCCTCTCCATTAGTGCAGCCCTCTGATAGAGCACTTGACATTCAGGGGGAGCTACTCTGATTACAGACACTGAGGGCCCTTTGAACACTTCTCTCCCTGTCACCCCTCTCCCCCCTGGTTCAGCAGTCTCCTTTTCCCAGGGATTGGCTAATAGTGTTTAAACCACAGCACCTTGCAGCCTTGCATATTAGAAAATGAACACATTTCTTCCAGAGTGGAGACACAGCCTTTGTATGACAAAAACTGTAAACACTGTATTTGTAAAATATAACACTGTCAACAATATGCACTGGTGCTGGTTCATTGGCCTCATTAAGATTGCCACTGCTCTTCAGGGAGCATCCTGATCTCTATCAAAATCTGGTAATCTGGTCCTGTATGTACTTTTGGGCCACCAGCTCCTGCTGCAATTCTGTGTGCATGGCTGAGACTTGCAGCAGGAGCTGAACTAGGGTGTCTCTTTGGTGGTGGTGGGGGGCTCCCTATCAGACGTGGCAGTCGTTTCAGGGCAGCCCTCAGCTGCTGTGCCCTCCAGCATAGCTTCTGGGGGGCTGTTCCAGTTCCTCTTCTTGCCCATCCAGTGGGGCCCTGTCCCCCCAGGGGTCCTCCCCCTCCTTGGCCTCCAGATGTTGTAGGGTGTGGGCCTGTTGTGGGATGAGTGACACCTCCCAGGGCACAGGATCCATGACCACTTCTTCTAATGCTCTCTTGGGGGCAGCCTGGCCCTGGGTGTCCTGGTCCTGTGCAGCATGGTCCTGGGTGGCCTGATCCTGGGCAGGCATCTACTGGGTTGGCAGGTCCAGGGCAGGCTGCCCACTGCAATGTTTATTGTTTAAATTTTTCCTAGTAAGGCCCATGATATATGACTCCTGGAAGTTACTGCTATTATGGTATGATAGAGCTGAGCGGTCTTTTTACTAAGCAGCGGTAAAATGTGGCCTGCAGTAGGATGGACACATGTTTTTGGCATGCGACAGGCCACTTTTTACCACATCTGGTGAAAAAGGGGTTTTATTTAATGGGCTGGAAAAAGGGCGTGTGGTAAAATTGAAACCAGTGCGTGCCTATTTACGACCTGAGCCCTTAACGCCCGCCTATTGATCTAGTGGTAAGGGCTCATGCACTACATGCGTGGTAACTGGTCGGTACACGCCAACTGCCAATTAATGCCAGAAATGTTGCATGTAGTAGGAAATAAAAATTTAATTTGTCCCGGCGGTATAGGCACACGCCAAATCTGAAATTACCACCAGGGGGGCATACTAGTCTGGCGGTAGTCTCATTTTTGTGCACGCTGCAAGCGCGTAGAGTCTATTGTGCCTTTGTAAAAGGTCCCCTGAATGACTTTTGTAGGGTTTTGTAATATGTCCGATAATGGAATTGGGGTTTGGATTTAGCTCACGCCTTTCTCAGCCAAGTGTGAGTTACTTTCATGTACAGTAGGAATTTTCTTGTCCATGGAGGGGCTCCTTTTACAAATCTGTGCTACCATTAGCAATGCACTAAATATGAAGGAGACCATAGGACTAGAATGGGCTTCTTCGCATTCAGCGTGCTGCTAAGCAGTAACGCAGCTGAGGCAATGAAGATTTAAGTGATTTGCCGAGTGGCAGTGGGATTTGAACCCTGGTTTCCCTCATTCTCACTCTGGTGTTCTAACCATTACGAACAAATAATACATATTCTAAACATGTTTGGTAGCTCAATAATAAACTAAAGGACAGTAGATCTGAAGCTCGGTGGTCATTTGCCCATCTTCCAAAAACATTTATAGGCCCACCTCAGTGGGTGGCGTTAAGTGCTCCCCCCGCATGACCACGTCATGAGTGAAATCTGACCGCATGGCCATGCCAAGGTTTTGGCCTTTTTACCCGTTGTGGTAAAAAGGGCCGCAGCATGTCACAGAAATGGCCCCCACTGTTAGCAGAGGGCCCTTTTTACCGCAGCTTGGTAAAAGGACCCCTGAATATCTTCCAGGCACTGCCAAAACCCTGAATATTTAGTGTCAGGACCTGAATAAGGGCTGGTACTCAATATTTAGATTTTGTTTACCCCTTTTTCAGTACTAGCTCAAGTTGAGTTACATTCAGGTACCCTGGGTATTTCCCTGTCCCTGGAGGGCTCACAATCTAATTTTGTACCTGAGGCAATAAAGGGTTAAGTGATTTGCCCAAGATCACAAGGAGCAGTAATGGGATTTGAACTGGCCACCTGTGGAAATCAATACTGGTGCTCCAACCACTAGGCCACTCTTCCACTCCACTCCACTGATGACCAGGTTTAAAGAAACACTGACTGATGCTGGCAGTGTATTGCCTCCTGGGATTTTGCTGCCAGCATCAGCAAGCTATTCAAGCAATTTCTAAAGTAAATTGTCAATCTCTGCCTTTGGTCATTTTTAATATCATCCACAGCAAGGCCTGGTCCGTACTCTTCAGTGAGTGATTCATGCTTTCAATCCAACGACACCATCTGTTTGACTATTTAAGAACCCCCTAAGCCCATATATACTAATTTCCTCAATGCGGGGTTATGTGTATTTACTAGTGAAGAGGAGAGGTGGTATGATATAGACATTCAAATACCTCGAAAAGTTATATGTATAAACAAGAACCAAACCTTTTTTTAAGTGGAAATAAACTCCTAAAACAAAAGTTCATGATATTAAGTTGAAAGAGAATAGGCAGAGCAGTAACATAAGAAAACATTTCTTCACAGAAAGAGTGATGCAAGTTTGGACCGGCCTCATAATGAACGTGGTGGAGAGAAAAAGAGTACAAATGTTAAAAAGCATTGGAATAGCGCATAAGACTTGGGTGAATCTCTTCATATAGGCAGTTCATAAATCCCAATAAATAAATAAGTAAGATCCTAGTCGATGGGAAAGAAGTTAAGGGAAAGGCAGAAGAAGTAAACAGGGTTGCACTTGCAACAGGAAGTAAATTGGCCAGCCTAGATTCACCTTATGGTCCTTCTTTGCTGCCCTTAATTTCTATTCAAATGGAATCAAGATAGGCAAATTCAAGACAGAATTCAGTTGACCCGTCAACTCTCAAATTCAAGCAAAAGTAGAAGCCAGGATTAGCAAATTCAGGCTTCTTTTTACAAAGCAGCGCCCATTCAATTCCCATGGGCTTCATCCCATCCAGCGCACGCTAATCGGTAGTACTGTTTTGTAAAAGGAGCCCTCACATTGGCATTCAGGGGTCCTTTTACAAAGCTTTGGCAAAAGAGGGCTGCGCTGTCATTGGCACTGGTTTTTGACGCGCGCTGAGACCCCCTTTTACTGCAGCAGGTAAAAGGGAGGTCTTTCTTTTTTAAAAGAAATGGCTGTGCGGCAAGTGAAGCACTTGCCGCACGGCCATTTTGGGGGGGGGGGGCACTTGCCGCCACCCATTGAGGTGGCAGTAAGGGGTCCTGTGTTAACCCAGCAGTAAATGGAAAACGTGTGGCACTTCCCGATTACCGCTGGGCGCACACTGGCACTACAAAAAATATTTTTGTAGCACCAGATATGGCTTGCGCTGGAGGTGGGAACTATTGCCAGGCTGTTGCAGTAGCCCAGCGGTACTTCCCTTTTAGCGAGCTGCAAGCCCGTGTTTGGCTTACCATCGCTTTGTAAAAGGACCCCTGATTTCCTTATATATGTAATCAATAATAATGCGAGGCTTACATCAAATCTCATGCATTTCTGCTTCATTGGCACTGAAGTTCTTCACATTGAATGGCCATGACTTATTCAGCAATACCTTTTTCACATACAAGGCTATTAACCAAGGGCTTGTCTGCTGCACAGAGAAACATGCATACCTTACTTCTGTGTATTTGCAAATATTTAGTTATGGCATTTTAATGACGGAGTGAAACATGGATGATCTTGGAGCACAGCAATTATACTTTTATAATTATTTTTTAAGTTATGTAAGCTATTGGGCAATCGAGCTACAATATAGGGAGCACGCGTTAAGCGTCACTCCTGAGCCTGAAAGAGTATCCACGGATCGAGAACCCGGTATCCCCTGATGAAGCCTTTGGTGAAACGGGTCTGTTGGGTTTCGGTTGTCATCCGGGAGAACTATATAGGTCAAGCTCAGACATCCAAGTTAAGCTGAATTTTGATTTAATTCGCTTGCGTTTTGCATGTTTGGAACTATATTGCACTGGTTACACAGCAATTATTTCCTTTTTGTTTGTTTTGTTTTTTCAATTTGCATGAGGCAAAAAAATATTTAAAAATATAATCAAAAGATATGAACAATTTCTTCCAACCTTTGCGGTTGGTCGGGAAGTTTTGACCGATGATTATAGAAAACAGGCACGAGACAAGGATTGTCTGATTGCCACAGACCTGCAGTGGCAGGTCCGTCTTTCTGAGGTCTTTTCCCCCTATCTTTTGTTAAGTGGTGTGAATCACATTTTGCATTTTGTCCGCTCTGTGTGTGGTACCATTGAGGTTGACTTTGAGCGTGATTTTCCCTTTTTTTTTGCATTACTTAAGTTATGTAAGTCCATTATTATATAAGTATTTGCTTGTTAAAATGGTCAGTTTGCTTCTTTATGGAACACACTGAAAAATTGTTTCACTTGTTTCTTTTTAAGCAAATGTATCCTTTCGATAACAACGTAAGAGATTTCATTGCATTTGTCATGTACATTAATATTTGACATAATCTCTTAGGGGCCCCTTTTACTAAACAGCATTAAGTACTTATGGCTAGATTCAAGTTCACTGGTTGCCAAAAAAATATTGAATTTGGTTTACATTACTTATCCTTACCCATAAGGTCTTACATACAGGTTTTCTCTTTACCTTTCTGTCTCAGTTATTCCCTATATGCCGACATGTTCACTCTGTTCCTTGGATGCCCATCGACTGGTCTTGCCTCCACCTTAAAGTGCCCATTAGGAGTCCACAAGGTCATCTGCAATTTTTTATTTGGCCCCATACCTATGGAACAACTTACCACCTGCCATTAGAGCAGAACATTTTCTTTTCCAGTTTAAACCATTTTGAGGGTCCACCACTTCAAATAACCTTCGACATTTCTCCTGATTAGCCTTACAGCCTTGTCTGATGTGGGATGGCTCAGGGCCGCCAAGAGACATAGCTGGGCCTGGGCCAAGACCGACCACCCCCCCTCCACCTGGGCCGTCATGGCACTACCCCTCCACACTCTCACTTCCCCAGACACACGCCTACCGCACCCCACCCCACACACACACACATTCAGGCCACCCATTCCCTTACTTTCTGTGTCTGACTGCTCCTGCTCCTGTGTGCTGGGTCCCGGATGATTGATTAACATGATATCCCAGGTCACCCGGGTTATTGCATTAATGGAATCATCCATGTCCCAACTGGCAGGCAGGAACAGGAGAGAGACAGACCCGGAAGAAATTTGCCGGCACTGACCCCCCCCCCCCCCCCCCCCCCCCCCACCGTTGGAGACCAGGCCCAGAGAATTTTGCCCCCCTCTCCCCTCGGCAGCCCTGGGATGGCTGAGTTGTTGCCTTTTATCATAGGAGCCAACTTTTCAAAATTATTGGGGGTGCTAAGCCCAATGGAAATTACCCCTCCCTGGACACATACAAGGAATTTTCTCAATATTGGGGGTGCTCAAGCACCCACAGCACCCACAGAGTCGGCTCCAATGCCTTTTATGTTGTATGACTCTGCTTGCTATGAATGTATTCTTTCCTATTATTATTGTAGTCCTTTTCCTTATATTAATGGATTTTATTCTTTTATGTAAACTGCCTTGGCCTTTTGACAGTAAAGGCGGTATAACAAATTTTAAATAAACATAAACATATATAACACTGAAAGACTTGAGCACTAAGGGCTAGATCCTGTATATTGCACCTGACAAATCCGTGCAGAGAAAAAATACGCCTAGGCATATTCAGTAAAGTATGCCTAAATGTTATAGAATAGGCTTAAATTTCCACATGGTATTATTATTATTATTAGCATTTGTATAGCGCTACCAGACGCACGCAGCACTGAACATCTGATACAAAGAAACAGTCCTGAATAATGCCGAGCACCTCTCCACATGGCCAAATTTAGTTGCGTCCATTTAGGCCATGTTTTACTTGGCTTAAATCCCAATGCCTAAATTAGGCGCAGAGCGAGTGTATTCTATAATACTGCACATAGATTTTTGAAACGCCCACAGGCCACCCATTCCACACCCATAACCATACCCCCTTTTCAACTGTGTGACTTGCAATTTATGCACAGCCCATTACAGAATATGCTTAGCGAGTTCAGCGCATAAATCACAATTAATGCCAATTACCGCTGATAATTGCTTGTTAACATCCAATTAACAGTGCTGATTCGCTAGTTAACCAATTAAGGTATGCACATTGTTACAGAATACACTTTGCTTTCCGCACAGAAATTAAGGTGCACTTTAAAGAATCCTGGGGTAAATGCTATTCTATAAAGGACGCTCTGAATTGGGTGTCATTTATAGATCCGTGCCAAATTTTAGGCACAAGGATTTACATCAAGTGAAACCTCGTGCTTACATTGGGTGTGGATCATCCTTACTCTGTAATACTGTGTGCAAATTCCAGGAATGCTGCTGACCCACTCAGGGGTGTAGCCAGACAGCCAATTTTGGGTGGGCCTGAGTCCAAGGTGGGTGGGCAAGGAATTCATGCTCCCCCCCATCCCTAGCCCCCTCTGCTCCGATTTGCTCCGCTCTCTGCTCTTTGTCCCTCCCTCTACCTGCAAGCCCAAAATATTAAATACCTGAGCAAGAAGGGATCTAAAAAACCCCGCCAGCTGAAGATTTCCTCCTGCTCAGGCAGTCAGCGGTTTTCCTAACAGCAGCCAGCAGCACTTTCCTTGAGCTGATGCCACGGCCAGCAGGCTAGGCATGCATGAAAACTAAGCATGTGCAGAGGGGCTGATGTTGGCGTCAGCTCGAGGCAAGTTCTGCCAGTTGCGGTTTGAAAGAGCACCGGCTGCCTGAAGAGGAGGAAATCTTCAGCTGGTGGGGTTTGAGGATCTCTGCCAGCTATAGGAAGAGTGCCAAAATTTTGGATGGGCCTGAGTCCAAATAGGGTGGGCCCTGGCCCACCCAGACCCACCCATGGCTATGCCACTGGACCCACCTATGCCCCTTCCGTGGCCACGCCCCCTTATCAGATCTGCAAAGAAACAGTTACAAGCGCAACTTTTAAAAATAGAAACATAAGATGCGTGCATAAATTTCAATGATTGCAAATTAGCGCTAATAATTGATTGTTAGTGCCCAATTATCTGTGCTAATTGGCTCGTTAAGCAATTCAATTAAGTGTGCAAATTGGGCACATGCCCAAATTTGTATGCACAGTTTTGAGCGTCATAAATTGAATTAGGAGGTTAATGTGCATGCAGTAACTGCTAGCGCCCAGTCACACTGAGGGGCTTTGCTTGAATTTAGCAGTTATTGTGTGGTAAACTGTGTGCTAAGTGCTTTTTCAGTCAGGGGACGTCATGGGTGGTGTCAGGTTCTCAGGTTCAGAGCCCACGGGGCCGGGCTCTGGAGCAAATGTGAGCCCTTGGGCTGCTGACGAGGAGCGACAGCAGCAGGCAAAACCCACCAACCAACGCTGGGCAAGCACACCAGCACCGGCAGGGACTGCAGGCACCACCCAGCGAGCCGGAACACACGGACTGGAATCCCCCAGACTGGAGGACACAGGACTGGAACACTGGACTGGCACACACCAGACTGGAACACACACCGGACCGGAACACACTGGACTGGAACACACTGGACTGGTCCGTACAGCTTCACCTGCACTTAGCCACTGCCCCCCCCCCCCAAGGGTTGAGCCCTTGGGTTCGAGTGGCCGGCAGGACTTACCGGATACCGGATGACACAGGGACCAGGACTAGAACAAGCTGAAGCAGGAGTGCTTCAATTAACTGAAGTGCTCCTAAATCTTAAACTGACAAACCTAAGCCCTATCCTACCAGGGGTACTCCTAAGCCCTGCACAACAAAGGGACTTCCTAAGCCCTAAACTAACAGGAGCTCCTAAGCCCTGCTCAACAAAGGGACTTCCTAAGCCCTAAACTAACAGAGCAGGGAACTAAACACAAAGCTAACACAGGTGCTACTAAGCACCAAGCTACAAGCAGTGCTCTACAACTCTAAACTAACTAAGGTGCTCCTATGCACCAAACAACCAGAAGTGCCCCTAGCACTAAAAGGGACACCAGGGAGCCACAAGGGAAAAACAAGGAAGAAAAAACACAAAAACTAGCAAAGGTGCTTCCTAAACACCAAGCTACAGCTGTGCCCCACAGCACTAAACTAGCCAAGCACTAACCCTACAGAAGTGCTAGTAACCAGGGCCGGTCTTAGCAAGTGCGGGGCCCTATGCAGACCAATTTGGTGGGGCCCCATTCTAGCCCCGCCCCCACCCTAGCCCCGCCCCCACCCTAGCTCCACCCCATTGATAAGATTATTCCATTTTTAGAACATTTTTTTATTTATGAAATTTCAAATAAAGACAAATGAAGCTAAACTTGTACAAAAAAACTGATTGAAATAATAAGCACACAATGCTATCATGAAACCTCCCCTCCCCAGAAATTATTCAGTTCAAATCCACTACAATTAGTAGTTCCAATTCTCATAACAAAGGAGAATAAAGGAAAAATATTAAGAAAAGATCCAGTACTTTCAAATTCCCCTATTACTCTGTAACCCATCAAACCAGAGAGGCAAGTAGCCACATCAGTTACTAAAATAGTTTGAACTGATTGTACCTACTTTATATCAGATTTTGCTACTTCATCATTTCCATTCTCAGATTTTAGCTTAGTAATCTTTTCTTCCTGTGACTGCAGTCTAGCTTCCAAATGATTAATTCGAGGTGTCATATCATTAATCACTGGAAGCAGTGTTTTGGCTAAATCTGCTATTGCCATCCAAATTTTTATCAGGAGAAATATCTGCAGATCTATGTGAAAATAACCTAGATATGTTAGAAACAGCCTCTTCCAAGCCAGAAGATCTTACTTGCTCAGCTTCTCTAGCAACAAATGTTGTTGGGCCAAATTCCTCTCAAGGAGGCAGGCATTTCCAACCCTTGCACCGTCCGCAAGCGTCGTTAGATGAGAGAGACACTTCTCCTGATCTCCTGCCTGCATGGAATCCGATTTCGATTTGGCATAAGTGCACAACTGTTGGCGTCAGCAATGATGGCTCACCTCACGTCCTCACCACCTCCGACCAGGCTCCAGCTTTTCCCGCTCAGTGACTCCCGCCCTCGCGCCCGGAAACAGGAAATACATCAGAAGGCGGGACATTGAGTGGGAAGCTGGAGCCTGGAGGTGAGCCGTCGCGCTGCAACTGTCTGTCGTTGCCGTCGGGGGCGGGGCAGTCGCTGCCTGGGCTGGCTCGCTGGCATCGCTCAGTTAGTTGCCGGGGTCTGGGGACTCGGGAGCTGACGACAGGCTCAGCGGGCCCAAGCCGGGGGTAGGCACCACGCCGGTGGTGGCGGGAGCGGAGTGGCTGAGCCATGGGAATGGGGATCATCTCAGGTGACTAAGGCGAGCAGCAGCGGAGGTCGGAGCGGAGGCACAAGCGAGGCAGAGTTCAGGCGCTGCGCGGGGCCCCCTTAGGTGCGCCGTGCAGGGCCCCCTTAGGCGCGGGGCCCTATGCAGTCGCCTTGGTTGCCTCTGCCTAAGACCAGCCCTGCAAGTAACAGAAACTAACAGGGGAGCAGGGGAGCCACAAGGAAACAAGCAGGGAAGCTAAACACGAATCAAAGTGCACACTGCACTAACACTAACCTGGACCTTTAGCAAAAGCAAGCAGGGAAACTAGACACAAAGTCAGAAGTGCACACTGCACCACCCTACCTCAAGCAAACGTTGCAAAGGCCCTGAAGGAAAGAACACTACTTCCTTATCAAGGCACTCCCAGATGATGTCACACTCCCTAGACCCAGGCATACAGCACACTGAAACCCAGAGAGGCCCAACCCACACCAATGCAGCACCGTGAAGCACTTGAAGCCAGTACACCCAGAGAGAGGTAGAGCTAACTCAGTCCACACCCACAGCTGCAGTATAGAGAAACAATTAACCCCATGCTGGCAGCAGCCAGCACAGAGAGAGAGAGCTAGCTCAGACAGGACAGACAGAAGAAACGGAAGCCAGCTAAGAAGCTGACCACCAGGAAAAAGATAAGTTTGAGAGGGGTCCTGACCACGATCATAACAGGTGGCGAGTGGGTATGGAAGGAGTTTGCCAGTTAATGTTTTGTACTTACTGCGTGCTGACTAATGTGCAGTTAATGTGAAACCACTTACCGCTTCCTAAATAGGAGACACCAAGGGCTCCTTTTACAAAGCCATGGTAAAAAGTGGCCTGCGGTAGTGTGGGCACGTTCTTTTAGTTATGTGTTCTCAATGGCTTGCCGTGTAACAATGTCCATTTTAGGCCACTGTCAGCCTTATTTTCGAAAGAGAAAGACGCCCATATTTCGACCCAAATCGGGAGATGGGCGTCTTTCTCCCGTGGGCACCCAAATCGGTATAATCAAAAGCCGATTTTGGGCGTCTTCAACTGCAATCTGTCGCAGAAAGGGACAAAGTTGATGGGGGTGTGTCGGAGGCATGGTGAAGGCGGGACTGGGGCATGTTTATTGGCCGAGGAGAGATGGGAGCCCTCGGCCGATAATCGAAAAAAGAAAGGCATTTTTAGCACGAATTTGGGTCACTTTTTTTGGACCCTTTTTTTTCACGAACAAGTCCCAAAAAAGTGCCCTAAATGACCAGATGACCACCGGAGGGAATCGGGGATCACCACCCCTGACTCCCCCAGTGGTCACTAACCCCCTCCCACCAAAAAAAAATAACTTTAGCAACTTTTTTTTCCAGCCTGTATGCTAGCCTCAAATGCCATACCCAGCTGCATCACAGCAGTATGCAGGTCCCTGGATCAGTTGTTAGTGGGTGCAGTGGACTTCACCCAGGTGGACCCAGGCCCATCCCCCCCCCCCACCTGTTATACTTGTGGTGGTAAATGGGAGCGCTCCAAACCGCCCCCAAAACCCACTGTACCCACATCTAGGTGCCCCCTTCAGCCATAAATGCTATGGTAATGGTGTAGAGTTGTGGGCAGTGGGTTTTGGGGGGATTTGGGGGGGCTCAGCACCCAAGGGAAGGGAGCTATGGACTTGGGAGGTAGTTTACTTTTTTTTTTAATTGTTACAAGTGCCCCCTAGGGTGCCCGGTTGGTGTCCTGGCATGTGAGGACCAGTGCACTACGAATCCTGGCCCCTCCCATGACCCAATGCCCTGGATTTCTTCGTTTTTGAGCTGGGCGCCTTCGGTTTCCATTATCGCTGAAAAACGAAACCGCCCAGCTCAAATCTGCACAAATCCAATGCATTTGCCTGGCACAAACCGTTTTATCGAAAAAATGGACGCCCATTTTTTTCGAAAATACGGTCTGTCCTGCCCCTTCACGTACCCGTTCTTGGAGATAGACGGCCATGGAGATGGGCGTTCACGTTTGATTATGCCCCTCTGTGTTTCCTCTATTTCAGAGAAAGCTGTTTTGAAAAGTCTATGCTGCGTTTTGGCCAGGTGCGCACTATCTCCCTAAAACAGTGCATAAAGAAACATGATGCTACGTTAGACCTAAGGGTTGTACCAGCATGAATAGATTGTACATAAGTACATAAGTATTGCCATACTGGAAAAGACCAAAGGTCCATCGAGCCCAGCATCCTGTTTCCAACAGTGGCCAATCCAGGTCACAAATACCTGGCAAGATCCCAAAAATGTACAAAACATTTTATACTGCTTATCCCAGAAATAGTGGATTTTCCCCAAGTTCATTTAATAACAGTCTATGGACTTTTCCTTTAGGAAGCCGTCCAAACTTTTTTAAAACTCCGCTAAGCTAACTGCCTTTACCACATTCTCTGGCAATGAATTCCAGAGTTTAATTACACGTTGAGTGAAGAAAGATTTTCTCCGATTTGTTTTAAATTTACTACATTGTAGCGTCATCGCATGCCCCCTAGTCCTAGTATTTTTGGAAAGCGTGAACAGATGCTTCACATTGCATCTAAATGTATTTTTATATGCATTTTGAAAAATGAAAATATTGATTTCAGACCAATGATTAAGGGCCCCATTTACTAAGTCGTGTTTTCGGTGCCTTAGTGTTTTTAACGCACTTTAACCATGTACGCGTGTTAACAGTGTACGCACCTACAATATCCTTATAGGCGCCTCCACAGTTAACATGCAGGCTCATTGTAGGCACGTTAAAAATGCTAACGCGCCTTAACAAACAGGGCCTTAAATGTTGAACTGGTATAAATATTATTTGTTTTACCACATGTTGATTCATTTATGATGGTCCTTTAATGTATGTTGTTTCTATAGCTTTCATTGGGATAAGGCCTTTATAAAATAGGCATAATATAGACACTTTCATGAAAACTTTCAGTTACCCTGTTATGAGATTACTCCCTACACAGTAAAACAAAAAATACATTTGATTTCAAGACGGGATTGGGGGCGGAACTTGGGCTTGGGCTTATAGTCATCAATACAGTACTATATTCAGTTGCTATATGAATATCTTATGGATAGGACTGCTGCAAATCTGCATAACTTTATATGGGTAACTTATTTATATAAAGGTTTAATACTACTACTTAACATTTCTAAAGCGCTACTAGGGTTAATAGTGACCTCTGTCATATTAGTGCTAGTATAACAAGTAGGGAAACTATGCATAGCCATGGTTTTAGGAATCATTTCCAACAGAGATTTTCAGAAAGGGCGATTAGGGCACATAGATAAGTGTATGTATGTACCATTCACCCACTATTCCTGGTTACTTCGTAAAAATTGAATTTATACCAGAATGGTTTAATAATTGAGCAAAATGGAATACTACTGAGTCAAGTTACTGGATAAGGGAGAAGGCTTTTGGGATTGAACATATGTTTGTTTTCTTGAACAATCTCTTTGGTACTTGCTCTTACAATATACTACCATATAAACGCTAATAGGAGCAAGTTCTTACTCTATTCTAACAACTGCAATGTTATAGAGGAAAAGACTTCAGACTCTCGGTCACAGCTGTTAGTACTTAAAACTAAAATAGCTGACCGCTCGGCTCTGCGTGTCTGATAATCAGTTCACGCAGTCCCCAGATGATGAGGACACAAGTGTTTCAAAATCCAGTGGATGGACGAGAGTATTATCTGCAATATGCTACAGATTGTGAGTCTAATCATGTGGTGTATATAGTGATATGCCCATGCTGTAAAATATATGTTGGTAAAATTAAAAATAAAAAAGGTGGGAATATAAGCCAGGCTATCCAAAGAATGGAACCAAATTATCTTTTTTAAAAAAACAAAGTTTAATAATTTCCAAACAAATAGTAATGTAACAATCACACATTAAAAATGACTCGACACAACATTGTGTTTCGGCCGAAGAACAGATTGAGCGATCATAAGCATAATCTGAAATATTCGCGTATGGATGCCCCCCTGGTCCAACATTGTGTTGAGTATTCTCATAAATTTGAAGATCTTAAATGTATAATATTGGATCATATTCCAGCCAACATAAGAGGAGGGGATCGCAACCGTCAGCTAATACAAAGAGAACAGCGTTGGATCTATAGACTCAGATCCTTAATGCCAGAAGGTTTAAATAGTAGAGTAGAGTGGAAAGCGTTCCTTTAAGATTTACGAGATCAAGGCCAGAGTATTGCCCTTTAAATTTAGCCCTGCAACATGGGAGGTTTAGAACGTACAGGAAGTAGTATAAATACTTCCTGCTTAGCAGGAGTAATTACAATGAAGAAAGCTGGTGGTCTTGGAAGGTGCTCCTTTGTTCCACGAGTATGTGAGTTTTTCGATTACTCTCCTCTATCAGAAGATAACTGATTTAATTATATTATGCTGTATCGTTGTAGGTGCTGAGAAGGGCTAGTTAGTCCGGCTCCTTAAGAAGCAAAGAGCGAAGCGGGAGCTCGCCGTTGGGTACGGACTAGTTGGATTTGCCCCAGCACAAAACCACAGCTAAGTATTTTCAGAGTTGTCACACAACGAGCAAACATATGGAATTGATATGCCGGTGTGCAAGAGGTTTTTATGACTAATGAGGATTCCCGCCAGCGTGAACTGATTATCAGACACGCAGAGCCGAGCGGTCAGCTATTTTAATTTTAAGTACTAACAGCTGTGACCGAGAGTCTGAAGTCTTTTCCTCTATAACATTGCAGTTGTTAGAATAGAGTAAGAACTTGCTCCTATTAGTGTTTATGGGATTGAATATATGCCAATATTCTGCAACTTTTTTTTTTTGAGAGTCTTTGTTCTTTGAAAACACCAACCTAAGATTTTGGGGGTTTTAGCATGTTCAGTATATTCCTATTCCCTTCCAGCTTGCCAAATTTGGTGACGTTCTGTCCCTTCTTTGACAGCTTTTTTATTTGCAATGACATGGATGGACAGGCATAGATCCACTTGATATAACTGCTTTCCCACACTCTATGGTTGAAACTTATAAAACGCACTTATACACTGGTTAAATTTGCATATCTGTCCATCCTGAGGTACAATAACTCTTGTGAACTGATTGAGATCAAACTTGCAAGGAATGTGGAGCGTGGTCCTGGTACCTGTCCTATTGAAAATGACCTAAAATAAGAAAGGTTCAAGATGAAAAATTATCATCAGTTAAAAACATTTTCACTCCAAAATGACAGAGTATCAAGAATTTTGATGGGATCTGTTTGCTAAAAGTGTGAAAGGTTGTTGAACTTATTGCATGTTAACAGCCAAAATTAACACACAGTGGGGTCCCTTTGGTGTGCTGCAGTATAAAGTGGCCTTCCCATGTGCTAAGGCCATTTTACCATTGCTGGGAAAGGGATGATTTTCCATTTTCTGAGGGGCCCTTTTACTGACTCATGATAAAGAGTGGCCTGCGCTAGTTTTGGCGTGTGAAATTGGCACACACTGGGACATTTTATACTGTGGCAGAAAAAAGGCCCTTTTTTAAAATGGGGCAGTAAATGGCCATGCACTAATCGCCACCTATTTAGGAGGTAATCAGGCAATGTGCGGCAATGTGGCCAGGCTGCCAATTACCACCAGGAATGCCCCCCATGGTAGAAAATAGAAAATTATTTTCTACTGCAGGAAACTGCGCGCACCAACTTCAGAACTACCACCGGGCACCTGTGCTACCCTGGCAGTAGGGTTGATTTGGCACACATTACCCATGCGATAGCCCTACTGTGCCTTAGTAAAAGGGTCCCTGAGTTAGAGGCAGATGCATCAAAGTCCTGGTAAAGCACCAATCTCTATTTCCACCTCGGTAAAAATTACAGAGATGGAAATAGCAAGTGATGCTCAAAAGAATCGGTACACAAATGAGCTGCTCGCAAGAACAGCAAGCAGCTCGGCAGGGGGGAAGCCAGTCAGTCACCTGAGCATGTGCAGAACAGCCAATCACTAAGCACGGCTGCTCTGCACATACAACAGACATCTTTCGTACACATATACAAACTGCATGTATGAAAGCAGTGTGTAGCTTTCTTTTTGTTTGTTTTCAAACTTGTTTTTATTGCCGCCACACGCATGCTACAGACGTCTTTCATACACGCATACAAGCTGCATGTATGAAAGCAGTGTGTAGCTTTTTGTGTTTTCCAACTTTTTTTTATTGCGGCCAGACCCTCAGCAGCAGTACAGGCAGGGAGGGAAACAAGGGAAAGTGAGGCAAAGGAGAGAGCGAAGGGCTGCCTGCATGCATGCTTCGCAAGCGGAGGGGCGGGCAGGCTCTACAGATGCTGCAGCTCTCCTCAGCCAACCAACAGCTGCTATTTCAGTGGTAATGGGAAGGAAACAGCAGTACCGGCAGCTCCTGACCACCCATAAAAATGTAATAGTCAAGGTAGGCGGTCCTTTCTGTGCATCACTAGGAAAATAGGTGTGCATCAATCGGAATGCACATTTGAATAGTAATTAGCTCAATATAATAACTTTGCATACAATTTGTGCTAGCTGCTACCATGACAGGAAAAGCGCTCGCAGAACCCTTTTGTGCATGTCTCACTGAACTCCATGCTCACTAAACTGGCTAGAACCATCATTTAAACCACATTGCTGGTTTTGTGCATCATGTTCTAATGTTGCCTTTGGTGTGCAGCTTAGTAAACAGGGTGGTAAGTAGTTACCACAGGATTTTCACCACACTAGGGTTGTTTACTAAAGCTTAGCTCTAGTTATCTGCAGCAGGTCCTATAGGAATAAAATGGGCCCTGCTGCACATAACTCGAGCTAAGCTTTGGTAAACAGCTGTTTTAATGCATGTGGCTGTTAGTGCAGGTCTGCGCTTACGGTTAGCACTCGCAAAAACCCAAGCTAACTGCTTAGTGCACTTTAGTAAACATGTCCCTAAAAGTTGCAAATGAAGAATGTAAATAATCTCTGACTGAGAATATCTCTGTAACATTAAAGCAGAAACCCCTTGGAACAGTCCATATTAGCCAATCTAATTGGCATTTCCTGCATATCTTTCCATGTGCAGGGCACGTGCCTGTAGCAAAGCTATGAATCAGACAGTGAATATGTATGTTTTTGAAAGGATAAATGTCAGAATTTATATGCTTCACACATCAAAAATAATTTTGTGGAATCTGTATTCACTTTTCAGAATATTATGGTTAAAACAATTTTATTCTGCCAACATTGTAGGTCAAAGTTTTGATCTCATACCTAGATGCCTATCCAGCTTATAATCGAACGAGAATAACGCCCAAGTTCCGACCTAAATCGGGAGATGGGCGTTCTTCTCACAAAAACAAATAAAGCGGCATAATCGAAAGCCGAACTTTGGACGCTTTCAACTGCACTCCGTCGCGGATGCGGACAAAGTTGACGGGGGAGTGTCGGAGGCGTGGTGAAGGCGGAACTGGGGCGTGGTTATCACCCGAACAGAGATGGGCGCCCTTCGCCGATAATGGATGCGTTTGTAGCTAGAATTTAGGGCACTTTTCCTGGACCCTGTTTTTTGACGAATAAGGCCCCAAAAAGTGCCCTAAATGACCAGATGACCCCCAGAGGGAGTCGGGGATGACCTCCCCTGACTCCCCCAGTGGTCACTAACCCCCTCCCACCACAACAAATGATGTTTCACAACTTTTTACTTTCACCCTCAAATGTCATACCCTCCTCCCAAGCAGCAGTATGCAGGTCCCTGGAACAGTTGTTAGGGGGTGCAGTGGACGTCAGGCAGGTGGACCCAGGCCCATCCCCCCCCTACCTGTTACAATTGTGCTGCTTAATGCTACTAGTCGTCCAACCCCCCCAAACCCCCTGTACCCACATGTAGGTGCCCCCCTTCACCGCTTAGGGCTATAGTACTGGTGTAGACTTGTGGGCAGTGGGTTTTGAGGGGGATTTGGGGGGCTCAACACCCAAGGGAAGGGTGCTATGCACCTGGGAGCTCTTTTACCTTTTTTTTTGTTTTTGTAAAAGTGCCCCCTAGGGTGCCCGGTTGGTGTCCTGGCATGTGAGGGGGACCAGTGCACTATGAATCCTGGCCCCTCCCACGAACAAATGCCTTGCATTTATTCGTTTTTGAGCTGGGCGATTTCATTTTCCATTATCGGTGAAAAGCAAAAACGCCCAGCTCACACCTTGGCGAATAAAGCATGGGCGTCTATTTTTTTTAAAAAATACGGTTCACTCCGCCCCTTCACGGACCCGTTCTCGGAGATTAACGCCCATGGAGATAGGCGTTTCTGGTCGATTATGCCCCTCCATGATTCTCAAATATTATTAAAACTTGAACTATCGGTACAAGTAACTAATAACTTATGTAGTCTAATCGCCAAAACATTAGTTTCAGACAACAATTCACAATGTAGGTGGTTTTGATAATAAGCTGCTTTTCTTTCAAATTGCACTTTTCCTAGATTTTTAGCTATCTTAGTTAATGTAGGAATGTAACTACTACCTAATGCTTGGTTAATGTCTTAGTTCATTTTATTGATTATAAAAATGACAGAGGCAGGTGGCACCTTATAGATTCATAATTGATTATACTATGTGACCAATCATTAACCAACTGTATCATTCTGCTCACCATTCGGTTCCTCTAGTCTGGCTTTACATTCAAAGGAAAATTATACTCTGCAGTTCCCTAATTTTAAAAATGTAAAATATAAGTCAACACATACATTAGTTTTGCTTATCAAGCAGCATTTTATTGGAACACCATTACTTCACAAAATAGATCGGAACATTGCTATTTGTAACATAGAAAATTGGTTAATGCATTTTTATTTCAGAAATTGTTAGTAGCAGGATATAAGTTTGATTGTAATTGTAATTATAATTCTCCTTGTGTTTAACTTTATATATAGTTTAATAACATCTAAGAGGGTCATATAGACTGAATCCTATCTAAATTAATATGTATAGACAGGATCATTTCCTCACATACTGAAAGCTAAACATTTATTCTTGAAAGGTCTGGAGATGGCATACATATACGCTTTGACCATTTTTCCAAACGAAAACAGTGTTTACCAACTTATATTGGAAAAGAATAAAATATTTTTCTTTTATATTTTCCCCTGACTATATATAAATTTATGTTCCCCATCACACTTTAAGAAAATGAATAAGTTACACCTGCAAAAATAACAGAAATAGAAAACAATGACAGTGGGCTAATAATTCAAAACACCTTAATTTTATTATTGCATATTTTAGATTTCATGTGGAGATGATTGTATGACAAAACATAATGTTTATTTCTAATTTCAAAACAGAAATACTATGTGCAATATATATTTACAAGCAAACAGGAGCCCTGAATAAAATATATAAGAATATAAGAACATAAGTGTTGCCATACTGAGACAGACCGAAGGTCTATCAAGCCCAGCATCCTGTTTCCAACAGTGGCCAATCCAGGTTAAAAGTACTTGGCAAGATCCCAAATCAGTACAATACATTTTATGCTGCTTATTCTAGAAATAAACAGTGGATTTTCCCCACGTCCATCTTAATAATGTCTTATGGACTTTTCTTTTAGGAAGATATCCAAACCGTTTTAAAACCCTGCTAAGCTAACTGCTTTTACCACATTCTCTGGCAATGAATTCCAGAGTTTAATTACACATTGAGTGAAGAAATATCTTCTCCAATTTGTTTTAAATTTACTACTTAATAGCTTTATTGTGTGCCCCCTAGTCCTAATATTTTTGGAAAGTGTAAACAAGCAATTCACGTCCACCCATTCCATTCCACTCTTTATTTTATAGACCTCTATCAAGTCTCCCCTCAGCCATCTCTTCTCCAAGCTGAAGAGCCCTAGCCACATTATCCTTTCTTCATAGGGATGTCATCCCATCCCCTTGATCATTTTCGTCACCCTTCTCTTTACCTTTTCAAATTCCATTACATCTTTTATGAGATGTGGTGTCCAGAATTGCACACAGTATTCAAGATGGAGTGATGCAAAGGCATTATAACATTCCCATTTTTATTTTCCATTCCTTTCCTAACAATACCTAACATTCTATTTGCTTTCTTAGCCGCCACTGCACAATGAGCAGAGGGTTTCAAAGTATCATCAACGATGACACCTAGATCCCTTTCCTGGTCGGTGACTCCTAATGTGGAACCTTGCATCACATAGCTGTAGTATGGGTTCCTCTTTCCCATACGCATCTCTATTGCATTTGCTCACATTAAACATCATCTGCCATTTGGATGCCCAGTCTCCCTGTCTCTTAAGGTCCTCTTGCAATATTTCACAATCCTCTTGTGATTTAACAACTTTGAATAACTTTGTGTCATCAGCAAATTTAATTACCTCCCTAGTTACCCCCATCTCTAAGTCATTTATAAATATGTTAAAAAGCAGCGGTCCCACCACAGACTCCTGGGGAACCCCACTAACTACCCTTCTCCACTGAGAATACTGAGCATTTAACCCTACTCTCTGATTTCTATTTTTTAACCAGTTTTTAATCCAGAATAGGACATTACCTCCTATTCCATGACTCTCTAATTTTCTTATCTTTCATGAGGTGTTTTGTCAAATACCTTTTGAAAATCCAGATACACAATATCAACTGGTTCACCTTTATCCAAGTTTGTTCACCCCTTCAAAGAAATGTAGTAGATTAGTAAGGAAAGATTTCCCTTCACTAAATCCATGTTAGCTTTGTCTCATTAATCCATGCTTATATACATATGCTTTGTAATTTTGTTCTTTATAATAGTCTCTACCATTTTGCCCGTCACCAACATTAGGCTCACTGGTCTATAATTTCTCTGGAACCCTTTAAAAAAATTGGCATTACATTGGCCACCCTCCAATCTTCCGGTACCGTGCTTGATTTTAACGATAAATTACATATTACTAACAATAGTTTATTTTTCAATTCTGTCAGTACTCTGGGATGTATACCATCCAGTCCAGGTGATTTGATTCTCTTTAGTTTGTCAAATTGCTCCATTACATCTTCCAGGTTTACAGAGATTTGAGTCAGTTTCTCATCAGCATTGAATACCATTTCTGGCATTGGTATCTTTCCCACATCTTTCTTGGTGAAGACTGAAGCAAAGAATTAATTTAGGGGCTTTTTTACTAAGCCAGATAGGCGCCTAAGTGTGTGCCAAATTGGAGTTACTGCCCGGTTACCATGTGGCCCTTGTGGTAATTTCAATTTTGGCACGCATCTGCTACTCGAGTTTGAAAAATATTTTTTGTTTTCTGGTACGTGTAATGGATGCATGCCAAGTGGCATTCGACGCGTGTATGTCATTACCGGCCAGATTCTTTACCGCTAGATCAATGGCTGGCACTAAGGTATCAGACCCAAAATGGACACGCATCAATTTTGATTTTGCCGCACGTCCATTTTGGCAAAAAAAGAGGCTTTTTTTACAGGCACGCTAAAATATGAATTGGCACGCACCCAAAACCTGCGCCTACATTACCACAAGCCATTTTTCAGCACGCCTTTGTAAAAGGACTCCTTAATCTCTACGCTATGACCTTGTCTTCCCTGAGTGCCCCTTTTACTCCTCTGTCATCTAGAGGTCCAACTGATTCTATTGCTAGCTTCTGGGTTCTAATATGCCTAATAAAGTTTTTACTATGTGTTTTTGCCTCCAATACAATCTTCTTTTCAAAGTCTCTCTTTGTCTTCCTTGTCAGCGCTTTGCATTTGACTTGCCATTCCTCATTGTTTCCTATTATTTTCAGTCAGATCCTATTTTCTGAAGGATTTTCTTTTAGCTCTAATAGCTTCCTTCATACCTCACTTTACAACCATGCCAGCTGTCATTTGGCCTTCATTTCTCTTTTTTTAATACATGAAATATTACTACTACTACTACTTATCATTTCTATAGTGCTACTAGACGTACGCAGCGCTGTACACTTGAACAGGAATATATCTGTCCTGGGCTTTCAGGATGGTATTTTTGAACAGCATCCACGCCTGATGTAAATTTTTGACCTTTGCAGCTGCTCCTTTGTTGTTGTTTTTTAACTGTTCTTCTCATTTTATCATAGTCTCTTTTTTGAAAGTTAAATGCTAATGTATTTGATTTCCTTTGTGTACTTACTTTATACTTCCTTATTTTTCCTTGGAAGGATAAAACTTTTTGTATATATGCATTTTTTTTACAATGGTAATAAGTAATCAAGTATGATAAATCCCTGTCCAAAAGAACGTATAATTTAATTGGCTATCTAAGGCAATAAGAGATGTGGAGGGGTATTTTCAATATGACTTCTAAATCCGATTTTGAACATTTTGTGAAAACATTTAGGAATCTAGTAGTGAAAACATCCAACTTTTTGTTTTGAAAATGGCCATTTGCTAGATGTTTTTGTGCTCTGTGTGTCTATCTTTTAGGACCATTTTCAGAAAAAAAAAGTCCAAGGGAAAAATGCCGAAAAATAAGCTATTGGGATGTATGGGGATGCCAGTATTCTTAGTAGACTGGCTACACAGACATTTCAGCAGAGCAGTGGAGCACCCTAAGGGGCACTGCGAAGTCCCAGGTACACATCTCACTGTTACCCCCTTATATTGTATGATGAGCCCTCCAAAACCCACCAAAAACCTACTGTACCCAACTGTACACCACTACAATAGCACTTATGTTGACAGGTATCACCTATATGTAGGTACAGTAGGTTTTTGGTCAGTTGTGGAGAGCTCACATATTCCACCACATGTGTACCAGTAGACTGGGATATGGCCTGGGTTCCCTTCTCTACAGGCCACTGAACTGACCACTAGGCTACTCCATTGACCTGCTTGCTGCTCTAATAGGACTGGCCATAACATCTGAAGTTGTCATGGAGGCTGGTATGTACTGTTTCTTTCATATCTTTGGGGAATGAGAGGGGGGTCAGTGACCACTTGGGGAGTAAGGGGGTCATGCCTTAATCCCTCCAGTGGTCATCTGGTCATTTAGGGCACCTTTTTGTGACTTAGTCATGATTGAAACAGGTCTAGACCAAACCATCTAACTTTTAACCCTGGACATTTTTGCTTTGTTCCATTATAGCAGAAAAACATGCAAGTTTTGGGAATGCTCAAATCCCGCCTCCAACACACCTCCTTGTGATTTGCACTAACTACAGAGAAAAATGTCTCAAATCTGAGTTTCTCTGAAAAATGTCCAAATGCCACTTTATGTCCTTTTTGAGATGTTTTTCTCTTTTGAAAATGAGCCCCGTGACCCAAGGTTACAAGCAATGTTAATGGGGGAATTATTTTCCTGGTTGCTGTCTGATGATCTAACTACTAAGCCACCACTCCTAATCATGATAATCTTTTTGTTTTATAAATCAGTGATCAAATGAAATATTTTTGCTGTGACTACAGCTTTAGGCATGCAAGGAGATGGAAGGAGTAGGAGGTAGCTGTCATTCAGATGGATGTGCAAACTGAAGAGATACTAAATGAATCACTTCCTCAATTCAATGCTAAGGAAAACATCCAACTCTTTAAGGCCCTCTAAGATTGAACAGATATTTGAACTAACACTATATAAAACAAAATTAAAGTTTACACTGTAATGTTAAAGCTGGACAAATGGACTACCTCACTGAGGTTGCCTGGCCTCTAAAGCTACTACTGCACTATTTATACTGCCTCAAACATTGCTACTTATGTCTGATATGTTTAATTTTAATTATGACATATACAAGATCTCTCTATATAAAAGGCAACACCAACGTTCTATGAAGCCTCCAGCCGGAAGTGTGAAGGGGGAGAGATATCCGGTTTCCCCATGAGTGTCTGCCCCGCCCTCTCTGTAACACAAACAGTCAGTGAAGGAAAACACAGCAAAGCAGTGAAGGACTCAGAGGGGGGAGGGGAGAGAGGGCAGACGGCAGGGACACACACACTCTCACATGCACACAGAAGAAAACCTTGCTAGCCCCCGTTTCATTTGCATCAGAAACGGGGCTTTTTTACTAGTATAATATAATCAAAGAAAATTTGTTCTTTGGACACATAGAGGGGCATAATCGACCAGAAACGCCTATCTCCATGGGCGTTAATCTCCGAGAACGGGTCCGTGAAGGGGCGGAGTGAACCGTATTTTTTAAAAAAAATAGACGCCCATGCTTTATTCGCCAAGGTGTGAGCTGGGCGTTTTTGCTTTTCACCGATAATGGAAAATGAAATCGCCCAGCTCAAAAACGAATAAATGCAAGGCATTTGTTCGTGGGAGGGGCCAGGATTCATAGTGCACTGGTCCCCCTCACATGCCAGGACACCAACCGGGCACCCTAGGGGGCACTTTTACAAAAACAAAAAAAAAGGTAAAAGAGCTCCCAGGTGCATAGCACCCTTCCCTTGGGTGTTGAGCCCCCCAAATCCCCCTCAAAACCCACTGCCCACAAGTCTACACCAGTACTATAGCCCTAAGCGGTGAAGGGGGGCACCTACATGTGGGTACAGGGGGTTTGGGGGGGTTGGACGACTAGTAGCATTAAGCAGCACAATTGTAACAGGTAGGGGGGGGATGGGCCTGGGTCCACCTGCCTGACGTCCACTGCACCCCCTAACAACTGTTCCAGGGACCTGCATACTGCTGCTTGGGAGGAGGGTATGACATTTGAGGGTGAAAGTAAAAAGTTGTGAAACATCATTTGTTGTGGTGGGAGGGGGTTAGTGACCACTGGGGGAGTCAGGGGAGGTCATCCCCGACTCCCTCTGGGGGTCATCTGGTCATTTAGGGCACTTTTTGGGGCCTTATTCGTCAAAAAACAGGGTCCAGGAAAAGTGCCCTAAATTCTAGCTACAAACGCATCCATTATCGGCGAAGGGCGCCCATCTCTGTTCGGGTGATAACCACGCCCCAGTTCCGCCTTCACCACGCCTCCGACACTCCCCCCGTCAACTTTGTCCGCATCCGCGACGGAGTGCAGTTGAAAGCGTCCACAGTTCGGCTTTCGATTATGCCGCTTTATTTGTTTTTGTGAGAAGAACGCCCATCTCCCGATTTAGGTCGGAACTTGGGCGTTATTCTCGTTCGATTATAAGCTGGATAGAGGGGTATTTTCAATAAGATGTCCAAATCCAAAATGGGATGTTTTGCTCATTATGTTCAACACCCCCCCCCCCCCCCCCCCCAGCCATCTTAGAGCCATTTTCGAACAGGAAAAATGTTTGCTTTTCCCTTTTGAAAATGTCTCAAAGATGGACATTTTTGCACAGAAGATGTCTAAAATGAAGAGCCATTTTCCAAACTGACATGTCCAGGCACAAGAATCATGTCTGGCGTGCATCATTTTGAGAGAAATGGCCACACAGATGTCCCTGCTGATCAGAGGGGCAGCCTAGTGGTCAGTGCAGTGGACTTTAAACAATGGCACCCAGGTACAATTTCCACCATGACTTCTTTATTTTGTATTGTGAGCCCTCCAGGAACAGAATAAAACTTACTGGACTTAACTGTGGAGCACTGTAATAGCCTTCAAGCCTGCATGTATCTCCTATATGTAGGTACAAAGCGGCGGTAAGCCCAGCATTACTTTCAAAATTTGCTCTCTGGTCCACAAGATAATCTACGGTGATGCCCCAGGATATATGATTGATTTAATAGATCTTCCAGCCAGAAACAGAATCAGTTCATCACGTACTTATCTGAACCTTCACTATCCAAGCTGCATTGGACTCAGATACAAATCAACCTATGCATCCAATTTCTCTTACTTAAGTACTCAAATGTGGAATGCATTACCGAAGAGTGTGAAAACGACGCACGGCCATCAAAACTTCAAGTGAACTTTAAAGACCTATCTGTTTTGCAAGGCCTACCCTATTGATTCTACTTAAATGCCTCAACTCTGCAATGCATCTGTACATACATTGCAATGAATATTTTATTTCTTATTTCCTTGTCCCTTATTGTACCCATTTACCCCAACCTTATCTGACCCTTTTTCTAATTGTATTTGTTTAAAACCTACAGTACTTGGCGTCCACCATTACGGTATTTTGTAAGCCACATTGAGCCTGCTAGTATGTGGGGAAAATGCGGGATACAAATGTTACAAATAAATAAATAAATGTGGGCTTACCGAATGCTAAATCGGAACTATTGCCGGCCCAACGCAGCCACCGGCGGCATAGGATCCGGCTCTGTGGGTGCTGTGTGTGCTTGAGCACCCCCAACATTGAGAAAATTCCTTGTATGCGTTCAGGAAGGAGTTATTTCCATTGGGCTTT
The DNA here is from genome assembly GCF_901765095.1 of Microcaecilia unicolor. NCBI lineage: Eukaryota > Metazoa > Chordata > Amphibia > Gymnophiona > Siphonopidae > Microcaecilia > Microcaecilia unicolor. The sequence continues at coordinate 176,706,216 of NC_044039.1, read as the reverse complement.
GCACCCCCAATAATTTTAAAAAGTTGGCTCCTATGACTGGCGGTAGTTCCGGCTGGAGCATGCATCATTTCAGGCACTCTGTTCAATTTTTTTTTTCTCTAGTGCGACAATAACCTGGCAGTAAAATCGGGCATCACTGTGCACTGCCCGGTTACTGCGGGAGTGCCACCTCAATGGGATATCTTACCGCATGGCCATTTTGGGGGGCTTTTTACCAGTTGCTCTGGTGTCTGGGAAAAATGGCCCCTGCCGCTACCGTAGGACCCTTTTTCCCGCACCTTAGTAAAAGGACCCCAAAGTTACACCTTCTTCAAGGTATATATATGCCAGTACTACTACTTATCATTTCTAAAGCGCTACTAGATGTACGCAAAAGTGCCGATCCAGTCCATTTTCTACCTCCAAGAATTCCTTTTATGTACCTATATTGCACAAAGGAGGCAGTAGTATTTCTAGTGCATATTTTTATGAGTATATATGCTGGAGTAATTTTCCAAGTGCCCACTTGAGCATACAAAATTCTGTTCTATATGTGATGCTACTTATAAAATTACCCGCATAAAAACGGAGAGACCCTTTTACAAAGGTACGTAAGGGCCTACACGCATCCAGCATGTGCCAAATCGGCATTACTGCCCAGCTGTGACATGCCCCGGGCAGTAATTCTGAATTTGGCACATGCTAAAATCATTTTCTACTGCATGGTGCTTACCCAGCGGTAAATGGCAGTGGACGCGTGCTGTATGCCTACCGCCTGGGTAGCGTGTGAGATCTTACCGCTAAGTCAGTGAGTGGCAGTAAGGTCTCAGGCCAAAAATGAATGCGCACTGGTTTTTATTATGATGCACATCCATTTCCGGCCCCTTAAAAAGAAAGCCCATTTCTAGAACCTGGCAAAAACTGGCCCAGTGCACGCTCAAAAGAAGCGCTCGCACTGCTGGCCACTTTTTTTCCGTGGCTTAGTAAAAGGGCCCCTAGACTTTTTCCATTCTATGTCCATAGAAAAAAACAAATTGCAAAATGTTAACCACAGTTTAGAAAACAAAAAGGACATTTAATTTGGTTTAAAAATAGCCTTATCTCAGCCTTGTTATTATTATAATTTGTAATGGTGAACAAAACAGCTTCTCTTGAAAATTAATGCTACCCTTGGATTTTTCACCTTACTAGCTTTCAGATGTTTAAAAGATTAGAAGCAGGTTACAGAATAAGCCATTAATACAGCAGAATTTATATTACAGTACTTAATTTGTTTAGAAGAGTGGTTACTGGCAGGAAACTAATAGAATCCGATCTTTCCAAGCAGTTAATTGAGTACTCCAAAGGTACAAAATTCAAAGCTGGCTCATTTGTAACTCATAAAATGCACAGTGGAAGTAAGGTTTGAATATAATGGTGTTTACAAATGCACTAAATCATTCAGTAGCTTTACTTTGATTGATTTGAAAGTATTGTATATAGCAAACAACGCATCAAAAAGAAGGACAGAGTTATAATGGAGGAAATACTCAGTTCAATATGGCTGACATATTTATGCTCAGGTACAAAAATTCTAGCACAATTGTTACTGGCTTCTTACGCGAAGTAATGTTTATATATAATAATGGAAATTAAATATTATGAAATATTAAATCAACCATGACATAACACATGTATTTCTTTCAGACATTCGCAGATAATGAGGTCCCTCTGGTAGAAGCGTTTGGAAGCAAGGTAATGTAGACAGTTGCTTTATGTGTGCTGCATTATTTCCACTTGGCTGTTACTGTGGTCTTCAGAGCAACAGCTAGTCTGCCGAGTTCCTAGAAAACACTTTACAATTTAATACTTGCTCTTGTAAGTGGGTCTTCTGTCTCCAGCTTCACTGGGACAAGGCTTGTCCCAACCTGCAAGACTTGCTTTTCTTTGCCCCTGCAAAATCAATCTGTTGACAGCTAACTCATTTTCCCCTGAAAACTTATTAGCTATTCAGCCCTACAAAACACTTGGAGTCCCCCTTTGTCCAAGAGAGGACTCGAGACCCCATCATTAGCGCTTATTACTCTGAGCAGTTTGACAGCCTTACAGGCTGCTTACAAGACTTTTCTATTCATCCCTGCCCAGAGCTGCCCTAGTTCTCAAAAGAAACGGAAATATCCAACCATTTTTTTCCGAACTGAATAGAGAAAAAGCTGTTTGTCTTCTCCTCCCTCCTTATTCACGTTACTTTTGACACAATATTTTCCTTTTTGTTAAAAAAAAAAGATACTAACAAAGCAGAGATTTTACTGGGCTTTCACTTCATTTGTTTAATGTAAATACAGTGTTATAATTTTGATAAGCAAATAAAATTGCAGTCGGTACAGCTTACTGTTTTGAAAGAAACAAGGCTGCTAAGCCCAAGGACAATATGCCTGAGAAAGAACCTTCTAAGCAGTTTTTAAAGGACTTGCCAGGCAGAGCTTCTGAAAACTTATGGAGGGGTTGTGCTGTTTGCTATATATACAGCTTCAATTGCTTTTGTTAAAATGAATGTTTTGTTTTGGAATTTGCAATGCAATATCAGTTTGTGAAAATGAATGTTTCCGGATTTTAGTTGAAATTTGTAGACCGCAAAGTAGACATCAGTATTAAAAAAACAACAACCTAGAAAAGATAATTATAATTTCCAGGGAATACATATCAAAGTCATCTTCATTAACACTATATATATATATATATATATATATATATATATATATATATATATATATATATATATATATATATATATATATATATATATATATATTGCTTATCAAAATTATAACACTGTATTTACATTAAACAAATGACATGAAACCTAGAAAAGATAATTATAATTTCCAGGGAAAACAGATCAAAGGAGAGAGGTACAAATATACATGTTGTGGAGAAAAATAAGCTATTGGGATGTATGGATGCCAGTATTCTTGGTAGACCGACTACGCAGACATCCCAGCAGTGGGTGTATGTATGTATATATATATATAGATAAATAGATAGATATAGATAGATATAGATATATAGATATAGTTGATGAAGATGACTTTGATATGTATTCCCTGGAAATTATAATTATGTTTTCTAGGTGTTTGTTTTTTTTTAATGCTGATGTCTATTTGCAGTCTACAAATTTCAACTAAAATCCGGAAACATTCATTTCCACAAACTGATATTGCATTGCAAATTCCAAAACAAAACATTCATTTTAACAAAAGCAATTGAAGCTGTATATATAGCAAACAGCACAACCCCTCCATAAGTTATCAGAAGCTCTGCCTGGCAAGTCCTTTAAAAACTGCTTAGAAGGTTCTTTCTCAGGCATATTGTCCTTGGGCTTAGCAGCCTTGTTTCTTTCAAAACAGTAAGCTGTACCGACTGCTGGGATGTCTGTGTAGCCAGTCTACTAAGAATACTGGCACCCATACATCCCAATAGCTTATTTTTCTGCACAACATGTATATTTGTACCTCTCTCATTAGAGCTCCATTCTTAAATGTCTTTTTGACCCCTGAGGAAGGCATTTAGCCAAAACACAGACTGTGTAGGGTCCTAATAAACTTGGTTTTGGTGCTCTTACTTCTGTGCTTTGGGCTGCTCATTTTGACTTGGTTCACTTCCACCCCTGTGTACTTTGCTTTGGCTTTTTTTGTGGAAGAGGTGGACCCCCTTCTTGTACTCTTCAAGTTTAGTTACAGCCATTTACACCATGTTTTACTTGGTGTAAATGGTGATGTCTAAACTAGGTGCAGAACAGGTGTGTATTCTATAAGAAAGCATATAGATTTTAGAAAGGTCCAGGCCCCACCCATGGCCATGCCCCCTTTTAACTATGCAACTTAGAATTCAAGCGCACCACATAAGTACATAAGTAATGCCACACTGGGAAAAGACCAAGGGTCCATCCAGCCCAGCATCCTGTCCACAACAGCGGCCAATCCAGGCCAAGGGCACCTGGCAAGCCTCCCAAACAGAATACACTTAGCAAGTTGTGTGCTGTAAAACTTAATGCCGATTACTGATAATTGCTTGTTAACATACAATTGACAGCACTGATTAGCTAGTTAACCAATTAAGTTGTGCGCATTGTTATAGAATACGCTTTGATTTCTGTGCAGAAATTAAGGCATGATATATAGAATCCCGGGGTTAAGGCCCAAATTAGCGTGCACTACCTGTCATGCCAGCCATTTGTGTGTGACAGCACACTTTAGTGTTAACTACCTAATGTAAAGGAACCCTAAGGCTTTTCTCCTATGCTCTACTTATAGGAAGATAGGAATCAGATTCTAAATATACTGCACTGGTTGGATGGTGGGATACCATAGATATGTTTGTAAACATACAAGATTGACTGTTCATGTATGCTATAATGTACCCCTGAATCCCTGATTCCTTTTTCAGATACACCATAATCGTTGCTGTTGATGTATTTAGTTACAATATATTATTTAAATGATAACCCCCCCCCCCCCCCCCGGAAAATTAGTTATTAAAATATGAAGTAACTATAAACTATAATAGGAACATTCCAGTTCTCTCAGGTTCTCTTCTTCACCTCTTTTCCTTGTCCTTTTTGAAATACTCCGTCACTGACTAATAAATGACAGCAATCAGCTTTCTCCTAAATGCAAATTTTTAAAGACGGGGACTCAGCAGCTTACTTGATTTAAAGATTAATACCAAATTCTGTAATAGGAAATCCTTTTGTTGGGAAAAGCAAGTGCATAAGATCGATCGGAGGTACTGGGCGGCCAAAAATGTGTTTGTATTCTCAGCTGTTCTTCAATGCTTCCATGCTCTTCTTCTGCAGTATAAAGCACATCTGATTTCTACATATCTGATTTAAAAAAAATTATAAAGTAGGATGACGGTTATGTGAAGGACAGCAAAGTAGATATTTTCAATAGCGTTTGATTTCAGGAAGCATATCACATTTTTTGCAGAAATCTTTGAAGAAACACATTGTACCGGTCAATTCAATGTTCCTTTAGTTGTTTAAGAATTTTGAGAAAAAAAAATGAGATTTACACAAAATACAGATGTCTTGGAAATATTGTACATGAAATGAAATAGCAAGTCTCAAGACATCGTTCCTGCATTTTAAGGCATACAGCACCTCGGCTGCACAGAAAATCACATTAAAATTTTGTTTGCAATCTATGTTATTTATTTGCTAATTTTATATTTTTTGGCAAGAAAAAAAATGTATCGGTCGTTGATGTTCTTATATACTTAGTTATTGTTCTTATTGTACTCAATTATAAAAACATGCTAAGCATGCATAGAACATATGATGTTATAAAAGGATATGTCCCTTCAATCGAATATCCTCTTTCCAATTTCTATACAAGAAAATGTGTGTTAAGTGTTAGCATCGCCCTTTTGCAGGAATTTCTCATATAAAGGTGTAAGCTGTGTTTAACCTAAACAGCCAATGCCACTTTTTGCTACTCTTGATAACGGAGCATTTCTATTTTATTTAGCTGAAGCATGAGATTTTGCGTGATATTTTTCATAGTTATTTTTGTTGCAATATTGATTAGAGGGAACGTGTCCTTTCCTTTCGCTCTTTTCAAGCATATATGAATAACAATTTTCTTATACACCATACTTATTTTACTAAGTGTTTGGGATTTCAAAATATGTCTGCATTTTTAAAAAGCCGGGTTTTGCGTATTTTTTTTAAATTAATTTTGCACATTCTACCATGTATTGAAGTCATCTTTACAGGCGAACGCACTTCATTCCCTGCTTTTTCCGTGCACAGCTGCAAACCAGCCTTTGTTTTCTGAAGATTCCTACTTAAAAAATTCTGCAGTTTTACATCCCCTGTTTCAGACGCTTAATTAAATCACTATAAAATATAATAAAAATAATCTAATCTCAGTTACTAAGGTAAAATGTAACTGTCAGTGTACATGAACAGGAAAAAATGCATTGTCTAAGGACTTACATATCGATAATTTAATAAGAAAGCTCACCAAATATTTTTATTTGTTAGCTTCCCTGTGTGATCCACTATTTGGGGCACATTCTCTACAAGTCACCTGTGCACGTAGTAACAACAAGCAAAAGGAACAGGATATCTAACAAGGTCATTCCTTAAATAAGTAATAAACATTTTATATATAAAAAAAACAAACTTTAAAGTAAAGCAAAAATATAACAGCGTCTTTCAACATGAAATACCCACTAGTGAAACAGGGCAGGCGCTCAAATATTTTGCAACTTGGCCTTCATGTTTTGTGTTTTGTATAGTTATTTTTTTTTGAGGCATAGTCTCAGTAGATCCTTAAAATAAAAGGTGTCAAGACCTTACAGTCATATCTACTTTTTAAAGAAAGAAAAGGAAGGGGCATGTTAATCCCCTGCATTTTGGCTGCCCGTCTGACACCGCCTGAAAATGAAGCCAAGGGGAGTAGAGGCAGGCACCGTGCTAGTTTATTTCTCCCGTTTTTGTCAGGGCTGGTGTGTCATCATATGTCGCATTCACTGTCGCTAGACGTGATGGAAATGGCAGAGGTCGCCGCTTTACTGGACAAACTTGCTGCAGGACTGGAAGCGGCTCCCAGAGGCTCCACTGCAGCTTCTTCCACTGCCAGGGAGCGCACCGAGCCCTGGGATAAGACCTGCTGCTGCAGCCTGAAAGAAAATGGAAAGAGGCGTCAGACGTCAGGCTCGAATCAGATTTGGACCGAACGGCATTCTTTTGCAGGGCTGGCCGCAAAGGATGCAGCTTCAATCGCTGCCACCCCCACTCAAAATAGCCAAAACACGGCAAAATTGGAATAGTGCAACAAATACATTTTTGAGTCAGAAAGTAAAACAGTAATATATAAACTGCAAGTGAAAATACACTAAACGGTTAGTTGCCGAGCTCTCCATTTTTGCGTCACTTTTCAGGAGAGAGAAAACATACAAAACCGGTAGCTGGACTCAAGGAAGAAAAGAGTTAACCAAGCCCATCTAAGCTGAAACAAATCATTGAGTACTTGTCTAGTTTTCAAGCTATCCGTAATGTAGCTTTTGTTGATTCCTTATAAAATTAAAACATATAGCCGTCTACGTTTCCTACATTCGATTTTTTTTTATTTAGAAAGCATCATTTTCCTTCAAAAATGGACCTGGCGTGCGATATGAAAATATTTCTGGAACCCAATAGTAAGAATTGCTTTCATAGTGCTTTTAAAAAAAATGTTATTAAAACATTAAAGTAGAATAATAAGTTTTATGTTATTCAGCAACACCTTTAGCTTGCAAAGAAAAGTTGAAATGTGGCACATTAACAGACCCTTTAAAACCCATCTATTTTGACTGCAGTTTTTAAAAGAAAAGCACTTACACAACAGTTACATTGAAATCTGCTTAAATAACTCGAGCTGAAATTTCTTTAAAGCAAATTTATTTTTGCACACAAAATTATACATTGATATACAATTTGATTAGACAGAGTAGCTTCCTGAATGTATATAAATAAAATAGGGCGAGATAGGGTTATGTTTCACAAAGGAACTTCTATTTCCTTTCTACAAATAGAAATCTTGGAATTTAAAAAAAACATATATTTTTAATGTACGATATTGGAAGTTTATTCGTGTGCTGCAATTTTTAAGTTTACCGTACATGATTGTCTTTTTTTTAGAAAAAACATCGACAAGCACTGTAAAACTTATTAAGTGACCACTAACAATGATTATAGTAAAATGTTCGCTGCATTTTTGTGAATATCTACCTTTTAATCTTTACATCTCATCAAGGGCTAAGCACATGATACCTTGCAAATGCCTTTCATAGAACTTTATTTATTTTTAAAAAGTTATGTTTACAAAAGCATATCATCGCTTCCAAAAAGAATATGCCTTATCCATTAATCTATTACAAAAAAAAGGGGGGGGGGGGGAACCTTTTAAAACAGGATTTTCAATTCCCCGAAGAATGGAGAAACGTTCACAAAACAATGATATGTACGTGCAAGTGACGCCCAGAATTCCATCTGGAAGTACAGACCTGTTTTTTGCAGCAGCAGCTCTATCCCTTTGTCTTCGGTTTTTAAACCAGTTGCCTACTTGTGTGGGGGTAAGTCCGGTTGCTTGGGCTAGTTCTCTCTTTTTGCTGGGGTTAGGATAAGGGTCCTGCAGGTACCACTCCCTTAGTAAATGCCTCGTTCTCTCTTTAAAGCAATGTGTCTTCTGTTCTCCATCCCAAATGGTTCGAGGTAATGGAAACTTCTTCCGTACTCTGTACTTATCTACTGGCCCTAAGGGTCGCCCTCTCAGTTTCTCTGCTTCTTGATAATGCGCTTCCAACCAAAGAGCCTGAAGCTTGGTATGCGATTCCTTGGTAAACTTGTGGTTCTCCAAGATATGATACAGTTCTCTGAAGTTTCCAGTATGAAAGGCCACAATAGCCCTGGCTCTGAGAACTGATTCGTTTTTGTTCAGGGCCTCGCAAGCTGCCGGGGCCACCGGCAAGGACCAGAGAAAGCGTCCGAGGCGCTCGATGTCCCCACTTTCCTCCAGGGTCTCACATACCCCAGCGACCTGCTGCGGGCTAAAATTCAGAATAGGGAGCTGAAACATTGGGGCTGCCGACTTCCAAACGAGGAGATAATCCAGTACTGATCGAAGCTGTTAAAAACCAAGATAGAAAAATAAAAAGATGAGTTCCTTTATGGTATTGTTGTAACTGAGAATGAACTTGGTAGCCTGAAACACCAGAATAAGGAATTGCAATCACGATGCTGTTCACGGGGAAGAAACAGCCTTGAGATGGCGTCCGATTTTCTATTGGACTTGGCAGATTGGCTGCTGGGTTGCCATGGATACCTGTCAATCACTGTCAGCTTTTGCCAATCAAAGGGAAGCAAATGGGTGAGATTTCAGCACCTCCCCGAGTTCAACAGCGCCTAACCAAACTGAATACGTTTATCTTTTTAGCAGTTTGATATACGGCATGGTAAATGTACAAAACAGTGCACTGCCATAAAATACAATCCAACGATAACCAGATCATTAAAAAAAAAATAGCTAAAAAGCACACCTTCACATGCAAATCTAGGGCGGTTCCTGAGTAGGAAACCAGCGTTAGGGAGGTAGGTTTGAATACAATTAAAATATATTTTTAGGGCACAAGAGGTCTATCGAAGAATATCAGATAGAATTTTCCAGCCCCCAAAATTAACCATCGGAAAGTTATGGTCCCCAAAACTAAGCAAACTTTATTTTAAAAAAGTAATATTTCGCTATATTGTTTATATCTCGGTTCCAAGATCTGAGAATTGATCAAAACTAAGAAGAAACTGCTGAGTAGACTGGATACGTTTCTGATATGGAATTTGTAGTCACAAAATGAAAAAGCAAATTGTTGAACAAGTAGATGGAAATAAAGAAGAGCAGAGAGGAAAGACTGGATGAGCAAGTGGAGAAACTGTCAGGCAGTCTGTCAGTCAAATTTCTATCAGCAGAGAACTTGTTTTGTAACCCCACAAAAAAAGGCGCACCTGGCCACTTTAGCTCATTCGTTTGTCCTTGCAAATCATACATTTTACCGTTTGAAACATCCTTTTCGGATGAATGGACTTGGATTTAAAAAAAAAACCCGGAGAATTGCCACAAAGAGTAAGAAGTCACGTGCAGGTCAAGATAGCAACGCACTGTAGATTACAAAAACCTTTTTGAAATGTTTATGAATGTTGCATTCTGAATTGTCTTCAAACAAAGAGAATATATTTAGTTATATATGAAGGACTGCTATCAATAAATTAAATTTCGATGTGATCTTTTGTGTTTTCTGGAAAAAAAAAATCTCATGAGCGAGGAAATACGCGTGTTCGCTGGCTATTTCTTCTTTCAGCATTGGAAGCATGCCCAGAAAGGTAGCATATATTTGGCATTAACCTCAATACATTTTCCAATGACCTTTGAAAGCATTTTTTCACAGAGCACTTGTCAGGGAAATTCCTTCATAAGTTGATTTCTAAGGAAGACCTTTAGGCTGCCGAGACTGAAATTAACAAGATTCATATTTTTTTTTTCAATCAAATCAGAGACAGGAAGAATCGTGGTCGCCCTTTGTTTAGTATCAAATACAGTCTGTCTTTTGCTTGTGAAGATTTGTAAATATGAAGGCAGATAGCACAGATGGCTGGATGTGTCGGGTTAGTTATTGCAGGTCTCAATACACTGCTAAGCTCATTCTGATGGGAAATCCAGACTTTATTTTCACAGACCTACACAGAAAATACACACACGAAGTGTATTTACGTAGCTGATCTGAGCTGTGCTCACCTTTTAAAAGTATGTGCTTTGTAATGTTATTTTGCCAGATTATTGGCCAGTCAGTAAATGAAAAACTCCGTAGAATACAATCTGTTAAACATTTCACTAACAGGATAAAGCTCAAAGTTTTTTAGTTATGTATTTTAGGTAAAACGGTGGTGGAGTTTTCCATCCATTTCTTTAGTTTCATTGGCCATAAATTGTTTTTCTTAAATTGAAGAAATAGGCTATAGATACGCTATCGATCGCCAAGTAGACTGAAAATAACGTAAAAACTAAAATACTTGAAGCGAACTGTTATGAAGACTTTTTGACATATAAGTCGGGGTACATAAGTATTGCCATACTGGGAAAGAAGACCGAAGGTCCATCAAGCCCAGCATCCTGTTTCCAACGGTGGCCAATCCAGGTCACAAGTACCTGGCAAGATCCCCAAAAAGTACAATACATTTATGCTGCTTATCCTAGAAATAAGCAGCGGATTTCCCCCCTCCCCCCCAAGTCCGTTTTAATAATAGTCTATGAACTTTTCCTTTAGGAAGCCATCCAAACCCCTTTTAAACCCCGCTAAGCTAACTGTTCCATAACTGTTATGTTATAAAGTCTACCTGCAGTACCAAAGCAGAGTTTAGGTAGTTATATTATGTTCCAAAGCATAATAATCAAGCTATAAGAATCAAATCACTGGCTATGTGTCATCCATTCCCATTTATTTACACTAAAACAATCGTCCATAAGCAGCAGCAGCAGAGATGTCCTTCGGAGCAAATTATGAGCTGCCATTTTAGCATGAATAAAAGGGCATACATGTCACACACCAGCAGATGCTTTATTCATACACCCCAAGGTTAAATATGTTGCTTGACTTCAGTGAATGAAGATTTTCGTGTTTATAAAAGTGAATGTTGCGGGGCATTTCTACATGTGAAACGGTCGAATATTTAACGCAAATTGCAGCTTGATATGGGTTTACATTTAAATGGTTTTAATCACCAGCCTTACACGTATTTATTTACTTATGTACTGTGATAATAAATTACCTTTATAAGAATGTCTCAGGACTTCAAATACAATATCTGTCATGATAAACACCTCTCTCTGTCTCTAAGATGCATCTCATGTTTGCTATTAGGGTAGTTATACATCTGTAATACACTGGAAAATAGGCAATAAAACTATTCTTCTAAGGGAAGCACTTCATAGGCAGAGGAGCCATCTTTTCACAACGATTAGGGGGTGCTACACTCAACATCTCGCTTCATTGTGTGCAGAGAGGAGTAAATAGAAGTGTGTTTAATATCGGGGACCCAAAGTACCCACAGAGCAGGCATCTATTATCTTCATAGGTTTGCATAAATCACATCGTTGATTGTTTTATGCTAAAACACACAAAACGTAACCTTTATGGGATTAATTGAATGAAAATAATATCTGAACAATGCTATTACACCCAAGACAGAGTCTATTTTTTATCTAAATTAAGAGTGCGGAGAGACAGTAACAAGATGCAGGGTCGTTCTTCCCAGATCTCCTCCTAGTGTAAACTGAACATAACTTTTCTTTCAAAGGCAGCCCTCTCTCTTTCTCACATTTATTTATTTCTAGCACATTATTCATATTTCACTGACTCAATCCAAGGCCCTGAGTCAAATGAGAAAGACATTCTATGCTAACGTTACTAAAAAATGTGAGCTCATCTATACAGTACAAAAGAACACATACATACAGAAATAAACATCATTGATCAGCTTAAAGCTTTAGTTTGGTCTAATTGCTGTATTAAGAAAGTTCACCACTAAGTTGTAGTACGTATTTGAGAAGCAGATATAATACAGTACACATATTTCATTAATGCAGAAAGCAGAAAGATTCCTAAATTGCCCTGAAATGGCCCCTCACGGTCATTATAATATTGTGATGACGATCAGACAATCCCTACATGTGTGGAAATTGAGATAGGCCACTACCAAATCTTGCACAAATGAGTTGTCAATCACACAAGGGTGCAGACCGGCTTCATTAAGCTCTGAAAATGTATGTGGGTTTTAAAATGCGATACGATTTGTGGACCAAGCTAGTCCTAAAGAGCGAGCACCATCTTTAAACTATTTCTTCACTCCTCATTTATAACCCTACAAGCTTTTTTTTTAATAAGAACAAGCAAATAGAATTGAGGATCGGATAACCATCTGCATGGAACTCAAGACTGTAACCAGGTCAGATCCCTTTCCTTTAGGAAATATCTTCTTTGGGATTAATTTAATGCAAAGTGATTGAATCTCAGGAAGACTAGTTAGAACGCAAGCAAAGAAGGGAACTTAGGTTTAAGTTACAATTGATAACTATTCTTTCAGATTTCATTTTAAGAATTACGGTACACGTTTTCTTTTCTTTTAACCCAATAACAAAATATTTTCCAAAATGCTTTTTGAATCCTATTTCATTAGTATTTTAAACGTTTTTTGTTTGATTTAAGAACTGGAGACAGCAAACGGGGTAACCCTTATTAAGCAGTCATCAAGATTTCAGATATATATACTATCAACCTAGGATAGAAAAGTCTTAAGGTTACCAATTAAGCAGTAAGATACACAAACAATCGGTAATACCCTGTTTTGTATGCCTTGTAGAATATGCATAGATTGTGAACCTCTGGAGAAATGTGCTGAAGTTATGTAACGATAGGAAACTTTAGTGTTCAAATAGCGTCTTCTTAGTTTGCCTTTTCATGCAGAGTTGACCAGGAATCTAGAAAGGGCAAATGAGAATGTTTAGTTAATTTGAAACACATTGCATAGAATAAAATACAATTTATAAACCTTTTAGTACAAGTAAAAAAGTAAGGCTACCTGTTTTTCCAAATTATTATTTTTTTAAATTTAAGTCCTATGATACTTTTATGTGGAAATAATGTAAAATTAACCTTGCTCTATCAAAGTAAATGCACAGTGGAAGGTAATTTTCATTTTCTTGTTATTTTGTAACACTAACTATAGCCGTAATTTCTCCTGATAAATCATGTTATGTTGCTTGATTTCAGTAGAATTGTTTGCCTAGAGCAGGGGTTCTCAAGCCAGTCCTAGCCAGTCTGTTTTTCAAGATATCCTCAATGAATATGCATGAACTAGATTTGCATGTACGGTCTTTATTATATGCAAACCTAGGTCATGCATATTCATTGGGAATATCATGAAAAAACTGAACTGTTAAATGTGTCCAGAAGACTGGGTTGAGAACCTCCTGACCCAGAGGCTACCAATGACGAATATGCTATTTCTTGTCCCTCCATTAATATAGCAAATAATATACCAAAATAAACAAACAAGAAGCAAGACTACTCACTGAGTGGAGGAGTAGCCTAGTGGTTAGTGCAGCGGACTGTGATCCTGGGTTCCATTCCCACTGCAGCTACTTGTGACTGTGGGCAAGTCACTTAACCCTCGTTGCCCCAGGTACAAAATATAGTACTGTACCTGAATATATGTAAACCACTTTGAATGTAGTTGCAAAATGCCACAGAAAGGCAGTATATCAAGCCCCATTTCCCTTTCCCACTATTAGTAATTTAACTTTCTGGCACACCTAGAAAATCTGCAACATAAAACTGATTCCAGTCAAACCTCTCTTCTATTGAGAATAGATGCTGTTGGTGGGGTTTATTATTACTACATGTGTCAACAACACTCAAGCTGCTTGCTAACACATTACTGTTCTCATAAACCCTGTGATAATGCCAAAATGATAAGCATCTCATCATTAGCAGCAAATAAACAGTCATGTAATGATGCACTTTACTTCATGGCTGGTATAAGAGGAGAATGAAGTAAATGTAAGGAAAATACTCTTTCTCCTAGAATTTTCCTGCCTTTGTACAGCATTTAGGGCCAATCCTGCTCTTATGTAAGCTCAGTTCATTTAATAATTTAACACCAAAACACAGCATTATTTTGAAGTTAGATGCATCAGCCATTGAACTATGATTACTTTCCAAGCACCATTACTATGTAAGCTGCATAGGCTAAAAAATAAAATAATTATACTTAATGTTTGTTTTACGGTATGGCCTTGGATATAAAAATTGGTGTACTCTCGTTTCCTGCTCATGGAAAGATAAACCTCGTGTGGAAAAGATATTAAGAATTACCAATATGCTTCAGCCTGAAGCCAATACACTGTGAGTGTGCATTTCATATTATTATTTCATTTCATTTGCCCTCATTTGCCAATTTTGTTGCTTATTTTTATATGTCTATTTAATTTCTGTCAAATTATTGAGGAAAGTAATGCATCCTAGTTTTTTACTCCAACACTGGGAATTTTAATCCACATTTTGTTGCATTATCAACAGAGTCAACAGTACTACAAGGCACCAAAAGTGGGGCAAAGTGGCATGAGCAGTGGAATGAACATGCTGAAGTATTGCAAGAGGGGCAAAGTGGCAGAAACAGTGGCATGAACACTTCAAGGCACTGTGAGCGGAACAACGGGGCAACCATAGTGGCATAAACACCCTAAGCTAAGGTATAAACAGGAGCAGCCTCTGGGAGATGGGGGTCATGTACAGAGACACAGTGTAAGGCCTCATTTGCATAAGTCAACAGGGGTTGAAAAGCAGGGCTGAAAATTAGGGCCCGTGCAAAAAAATATGTGTTCAATGGTAGAGCTATCCTTGGGTATAGAGTACCATCAACACCTTGTGAAATTCAATGGAGGTAAGGCAGCAAAAATAGTGGCATTAGATCCCAAAGCCCTTAAGTGCAGTGCAGATCAAGAAGACGCGTAGCACCAACATTCTAACATACTAAGAATGGGGTAATACAGCAAGCACGGCGATGACAAGATCCCAGTGTATCTAGAGAAGGGCAGAGAAGGAGATTTTGTTTTCTTAAATGTTCCTTTTTTTTTTGTTGTGGTTTTTGTTTTTCAGACCAAAACATTAGAGTAGAAACAGAATAAAAACAAAGCAGCAGAAGGCCAAACAGCAATAATTTAGCAAAACACTAAGGGCCCTGTTTACTAAGGAGCGTTAGTGTTTTTAGCGTGCCTACACTTAGCGCACGCACTAACCATGCAGTCACCTACAGGAATATTGTAGACACGTACATGATTAATGTGTGTACATGGTTAACGTGCGTTAAAAATGTTAACGTGCCTATAGCACTGCTTAGTAAACAGGGCCCTAAAACAAGAGGGAGGCAGAGCAATAGAAGAAGGCAAAAAGATCCTAAGTCATAGGGGAGGTTTCCTTTCTTTTAAAATTTATTTAAAGGGGTTTTTTTTTGGGGGGGGGGGGGGGTACCCTAGTGGAACCAGGAGAAGAACAGGGCAGCAGAAGCAGGCCAGGCAGCAGCAGCAGTATGCAACACAGCAAGGTATAGAGGGCAAAAAAAAATGTGTGCATTTGTTCAGTAGCAGTGAAACCCCAAAGATTTGCCTTTGATGTTCACAGTGATCAGGAAATCCCAAAGGCATGAAATCTGGCTACATACTCAGTTCTCCTGTAGGAGCAAAATAGAAGTACCCCTCCCTAAGGAACAATATATGGTTTATTTACTTAGTACTCTAGACTTAGGGCTGTCAGATCTGAGTCCTTAGTGCCTGGATACACTGATGAACAACTGACACATGCCCTAAACTTTAAAATCAATCAATCAATCAATCAATCAATCAATCAATAAATAAATAAAAACAGATTTATTTACAAGTAAAACAACCAAAAGAGAAATGAAGATAATTAGAATGTAAGAATTATGTACAAATGCTAGGTAGCTCAGGAAGCAGTAACAGACAAATGTTCTCAACAATGATTCAGAGTAAACACATGCACTTTCTAGCAGTGGTGTAGCCATGGGGGAGCCTTGGACTCCCACTTTGAGCTCAGGCCCCCTCCAAACCTGCAGCACCCTCTTAAATGGCTGGTGGAAGAAAGGAGGGGAAAAGCATTGCCCTTCTAGTCCAACCCTGGACCCCCCACAAAATTGGAGGGTTGGCTACACCCCCTGCTCCCTAGGCCCACAAATTGGAACATCTGCTTACCAAACTCACAGCAATATCAGAGCTTCTGTTTATATATCCTGATGGGGAGGTAAATTTCTTCTCCCATGGTATGAAGACATAGGTCAGAAGGTAGTCCAGCTGGCAGGACCCGTTCAGAAGTCCTGGCAGTGCAGAGCAGTTCAGTGGAGCTCGTGAGCTGGAAGGATCTCCAGGCGTTTGACAGCTTGGGATCTGATTATGTCATCAGCCTCTTCTGGTTCTTGGGGATGCCCCTTATATATGGTTCTGATAGAAGCACTGCTCCTAAAGATAAGGTAAACAATTAATTTTGTTCTGGACATTCTGATTTCAACCCCCCCCCCCCCCCCAAGAATGTCAATTTTATGTAATCGAAGCTGCAATTCTTGGAATTCAGGAAAGTCTCTCTGAACCCAGGCTCTAGAGTGGCTGGGGAAACTTGACCAAAGAGTCCTTACCTCTGCACAAGAATTCCATGATGCAATGGTTGCAAGATGATTGCATGAGCTAAAGTGGGTCACAGGCATCTTCTTGCTGATGTGCAGGTCTTAGCAAATCTTGATACAAGGTCATGCTGTTTGAAGCACTGTCCGAAGAAGGAGGCTGTTAAACTCTGCTTGTAGCCATATAGGCAGGGTCCTAGCCCCTACAGTCTCCTAGCCCCTATATTTGCAGATGGCTGACATGGGAGGGGTTAACATAAAACAGAAGAACATATTCCCTTGCAGAAAACGATATAGCAAATACAGCAAAGGTGACACCCAAAAAGGATAATGCTACATGATGTACAAAACGTATAGGTTTTATTTAAAATATCCAAAGACCTGACATGAATTGTGTTTTGGCCACAATGGCCTGCTTCAGGAGTCTTACAAATGGATGTCCTCTATCCCTGAAAATCTAGCACAATAGGGTAAACACACCTTCCAAAGTTCACTTGTCATTGGACAGATAGACGTCACTGTCTATTTACTTGAGCATTTTGAAATGCTCCCATTTTTAAGACTCCTGAAGCAGGCCATTGTGGCTGAAACATGATTCATGTTGGGTCTCCATGGCATGGGAGGGGTGCCGTGCAGCTTGAAATACTAGGTAAAAATAGTGGTGCGAGTGTTCACAAACAATTCCATGGTATATGCTACACTGGAATGCTTGTGTAATAGAAAATAAAATCAAACTAATACATCATACACTAGAACTGCAAAAATGTAATGTAAAGCAATAACAACAATGATCAAACTTAAAAGAAACCATAAATTCATAGACATGTAATATATCTATATAAATATAAATACAGTAAACATAAATGCAATCTGTTATAGCCTTCAAAAATGCAGTAGTATAGCATGAAATGCAAAAAGTGAATGTCCCTGGAAATAAAATGTTTTTTTTTGTCCTTCTGCACTTTAATGTGACCACAGTTCACGTAGTAATTGCAAGGAGTTTGCCAAAAGCAATGAAGCAAATGATGTTGGTTGTAGTGGACAACACACAACATAAAATGTCCTTGTCAAGTGAATTACATGGTGACTGCAGGCTGTATATGGTTGCAAGCCCTTGTACAATTTATTAGGATAACAGTTCCTGGGTATGCAGCACGTGAGTCCATGTATCTGTGTTCATGGCTAACGACTCACTACATCAATAATACAAATAATAAATTGCAATGAACAAAAGCAATAACAGAAGTGTATAATGCAACATCAATATCATAAACAAGTAATAATTGACATGATACTACTACTACTTATCATTTCTGTAGCGCTACTAGATGTATGCAGTGCTGTACACTTTTAGTGCTACGCTTTCAGCGACCCACTACGAGCAAATCTATATCAAAGGTCTTTTTAAAGACCCTTTTTGTTTACAGCCATTAACAGTCCTTGTGATTCGTGCCGGGGGATCAGATTGCACCTCTGGCATTCAAGGTCATACACGTCACGTCATTGTGACAGACTCCTGAGGCAGGCCTGACAGCCGAAACACAACAGTTGTGTCGAGTCTTTTCTAATAATAAAGAAGTTTTTATACATTTTTGTCTCCAGGATTTGTTTTTCCGTGGTCAAACATCCTACTCTTTTCTTTGTTTGCGCTGTACACTTGAACATGAAAATACAGTCCCTGCTCGATAGAGCTTACAATCTAATTAAGGCAACAACACTGTATATGTAATGCAAATAAGCTGTACTGTGACAATAATACTCTACTGGAGGGAAAATATATGCACAATATGAAAACCCTCATAGTTATCAGCACTAATAGGTATGATATTAAATAACAACAATAATGGAATAGCCAGGCATAGAATTTATGAAAATATGTAGCACTTGAAATGCATATGTGTGACCTAGCAGGAAAGGAGGAGGGGGAAAAATCCTTAAATCAAGAAAAACAAAACAAAAACATAGATGAAAAACATGTATGTGTAACTAAAGAAAGCCTGTTTTTTTTTTATTATTCGGTTTTTATTAGTCCCTTCTGAATAAACATTAACAATGAAAAATGAAGTCATTATACAATAAACAACTCCAATATTCAAGTTGCATTATTAGAACCATTAACAAAATGAACCACATATGAAGTAGAGCCCATTCAACAGTAACAGATCCTACTATCAACACAACCCACAATAAAAAAGCCTATTTTATATTATATATAAAATTATAAGCAAAATCAAAATATAATAACCAAACATTAAAAAACATATTAAAAAATAATATAGAAAAACAGCATTGCTGTAAAAAAAACAGTGCTATGTCAAAACAAACCCCTCCCCCTCCACCCCAGCATACCTCCCCCCATTCTGTGGTCTTAATTGTCATGTCTCCTCATTCCACATGAGCCAACCTAGAGTTGTTCCAGCACACTCAAGGGCTAATTTACTTACAAATGATACAATATAGCTAAGCTCCCAGAAAACGTTTTCATACTGGCTGCCATTTATGCTCATACGTTTGTCTTACTGACCCTGCATCACTGCTGCAATTTTCTCATATCTCCAAAGTTCTTCACAAACTTTTTCCAGGATAAAAAAGTAGGGCCTTGGATCTCTTTCCACACATGGACTATAGTCATTTTTGCTTCTACGGGCAAAGTCATTACCAGAGATCCTCGGTGATCTTTCTCTAAACCGACCAGAAAAAATCCCAATAGGCAGATGTCTGTGATTTACACCATGAAATTCCTGCCCATTTTTAAATAGCCTCCCACACCTGATCCCCCCAAAATGTACTTTTGGCACAGTCCACCATTGATGCTCGTATGTGCCAACCTGTTTACATCCTCTCCAAAACAGCGCCTCTTTATTATCTGAGGTTGCTAAGTTCATTTCTTTTTGGAGTATCCAGTATAGCCAGTGCACCAACATATACTACAGCTGCTTATAGCAGTGTTTCCCAAGTCTGGTCCTGAGTACTACTACTACTTAACATTTCTAGAGCGCTACTAGGGTTACGCAGCACTGTACAGTTTAACAAAGAAGGACAGTCCCTGCTCGAAGGAGCTTACAATCTAAAGGCGAAATGTCAAGTTGGGGCAGTCGAGATTTCCTGAATACAGATGTAGTGGTTAGGTGCCGAAGGCGACATTGAAGAGGTGGGCTTTGAGCAAGGATTTGAAGATGGGCAGTGAGGGGGCCTGGCGTATGGGCTCAGGGAGTTTATTCCAAGCATGGGGTGAGGTGAGGCAGAAAGGGCGGAGCCTGGAGTTGGCGGTGGTGGAGAAGGGTACTAAGAGGAGGGATTTGTCTTGAGAGCGGAGGTTACGGGTAGGAACGTAAGGGGAGATGAGGGTAGAGAGGGGCTGCAGATCGAGTGCATTTGTAGGTTAGTAGGAGAAGCTTGAACTGTATGCGGTACCTGATCGGAAGCCAGTCAGATTTTCAGGATATCAACAATGAATTTGGATGAAAGGGATTTGCATATAATGGAGGCAGTGTATGTAAATCAAGTTCAGGCATATTCATTATGGATATCCTGAAAACCTGACTGGCAAGGGGTACTCCATGACTGGAGTTGGGAAACACTGGCTTATAATTCATCACTCCAGAACATCACCAAAAATCATCCTCTGAAGGACTGGCTAACTATTGTTCCCAAGCTTGCTGGTGCTGAATCAGTTTTGTCTTATTCAGAGAGTATAAACCTTCATATAACCTAGTCAATATATTCCTATCTATTGGGATCTTAAATAGGGACTGTTTAAGCTCTGCATGCTTCCTAAGTAAATTTGTTTCGGCATCGAAGTGATGCAGGAATCCCACAGTTGAATATATTGAAAGAATGGAATCTTCGAGTCCTTGAGGTCTTGTAACAGTTGCTGAGAGAGAATTACCCCTTCTAGAATTAAATCAGCATAGTTCTCCAAATCTAAAACTTCCAACCGCTCCACTAGTGGCTTCAAATATGGTGTTGAAAAGGGGGCATGGTATCTCAGTTTACTTCCTGGAAAAAGAACTCCAGAAAAACCCTGAGCTTTCCTTAAATTGTCCCAGATGTTATTTAGAGAGCCCAAGAAGGGATGATGTCGCATCAGTATCCATAGTCCTGTCTTATCATCACTAATCAGTTTAAGGCATTCAAAGATAGAAAATGGGGTAATGAGCACTTGTTCTAAGCGTACCCAGTACTTATCTTGCTTTTGTTCTTGGTGATCTTTTAAAGCCTTGAGGAATGCTGCTTTGTAGTAATAACATCAATTGGGAAGTTCCACCCCACCTCACTCCTAGGGCAGTTTAGGTAATGGTAAGGAAGGTTTTGGCCTCCTCCCCTGCCATATGAAATCATGTTACAATTTGTCCCATGCTTTAAAATACAAGTAGGGTACCATAATAGGTAATCGGGCAAATAAGAAAGAAATCTTGGAAGAACCATCATCTTCACTGCAGCCACTCTACCCCACCAAGTCAGCAGCAAGTGGCCCCAACTCTCTAACTACTGTTTTATGGAACCTGCTAATGGTACAGAATAAACCCACAGGGTTATGGAACAGATGCACTCCAAGGTAGCAAAATCCCATAGACGTCACTTTAAAAGGGAAGTCATCAGGAAGGTCAGTTCCCTGTACGTTACACAGAATTGCCTCTGTTTTGTCTCTGTTCATTTTATACCCTGAAAACAAGGCAAATTTATCAATTTCTTCTAGTAAAGGGAACAGTGGTTCTGTGGGGTTTTGAATAAAAATCAAAGTGTCATCAGCGTACAATAGAACTTTATTTCCTCCCTCCTCCCAACAGTTATGGGCTGAATATGTTGATTTTTGTGAACACTACAAGCGAGGGGTTCAATAGCCAAAGTAAAAGAAAAGTGGTGACATTGGACATCCTTGTCAAGCTCCTCGCTACTATTCTACTGTTGGGGGCTGCGTACAGTGACTCCACCCAGGTACCAAAGTTCCCTCCTAAACCTACTCACTGTAATACTGAAAATAAAAATCCTCACTCCACCCTATCGAAGGCTTTTTTTCAGTGTCCACAGCAACACACATGGCCTTAATTTTTTTCTCTCTGAATGTATTCAAACAGCCTCATCACCCTGCATAGGTTATCACCTAGCAGCCAACCTTGAACAAAAACAGTTTGATCCCAGTGTATCAGATGGGGTAACAACAACTCTAACCTACGAGCTAGTACTTCAGCAAAATGTTAATATCTGTATTCAATAAAGCTATTGGCGGAGGTTTGACTCAGGAGAAAAATCGCTGCTGAACATTACTTAAAAGCTAAGTGCTATGATTATTATATATTTGTATAAAATTTAAAGAAATAGAAAAAAAGAAAAAAAGATTTTTTTTAGGGGTATAAGATGGAGTTTTGAAAAAACTGATCATTAAGATCTATAGTGGATCAATGAGGATGTGATTAATGAACACCAAAAATGTTGGAACAAGTTTCCTAGAAGGTGTATGCTGTCAATGAAATCTGAAGATCCACATTTATCATATGGAGTTGTGTTATGAACATTTATAAGAAAGAGAAGAGAAAATGCCACTGACTAACTTGGGAGAAATGTTTAAGTTTAGCGTTTGAGATATTTATAGTAGGGTTGATGTATAGTCTCCACGCGTTTTGAATATAGGTCTCTTTAATTTGATTGGTCTATAACTAGCACAAGATGTCTCTATTTTTTCCTGGTCTGTGGAGGACCACAATGTGCACGTTGGAAAAAGTAGTTTGGAGCGGGTGACCTTCTAGGACCCTATTAAATAGCTCTAGGGCCCTATTCACTAACCCTTTGTAGAATTCAGCCAAGAAGCCATCTTCCCCTGCAGATTTACCTGCCAAAAGTGATTAAAAAACTTCAGCCACCTCTTCTTCTTGAATAGATCTGCCCACCCGCTGCTGCTCCTCGTCCCCTAAACATGGGAGCAGGAGGGCTGCCAGATAGTCATCAGTAGTCGTGTATGCTGTGATTCCTTCTGCCTTGTACAAGGTTTCATAAAACATTTTAAACTCTCCTGCAATTCCAGCATTCATAACTACTGGTTTACCTTGTTTGTCCACTAAAGATCTGATCCATCTAGTATTTCTTAGCTTTTTTAGTTGTCAGGCAAGTGATTTCCTGCTCTGTTCCCATGTTCCATATAGTCTCGCTTCAAGCATGTGAGAAGAAATTCAATATTTTGAGTAGCTAAAAGGTGCAGAGCCTTCCTTTGAGCTTGCAGTTATACTAGGTAGGATACCAGGATCTCTAGCATACTTATGCAGTGCTTGTGGAGACTCTATTGACTTTAATAAAGTTTCTTTTTGCATCTGTCTGTCCTTTTTCTCTTTTGCCTCTTTTTGTATCAAAAGCCCCCTGAGATAAGCATTCCCTGCATCCCAAATAATGTGCATTGAGGTGTCTCCATTTTGATTATGCCTCAATATTCCTCCCACTCTCTTTGTAACCATTCCAGTACATCAACTCTTTTCAGGAGAGATGTGCTTGCCCTCCAGTATCTCACTCCTGAGCTGTTATTGATCATATTCAACAACCCAGAGATCAAGGCATGGCCAGAAACACGTATGGGTGGATAGTTATATGTTCCCACCTATTCAACTAGTCAGCAAATCCAAACAAATAATCCAGTCCGGAACAGGAATAATGCCGGCCAGAGTAGAAAGTGAAATCTTTGCATCCTGGATTATGTGCACTTCATAGATCTACTAAGACCCATTGCTCTAAGACCTTCTGCAGGCTATTAACTTTTTCCTCTTGCCCTTTTGAATTCCCCCATCTTGGTCTAGAGGGTCCAACCCACAATTCATAGCTCTACCTACAACTAACACTTCCCAACCTGTTGGGATAATCTTTTAAAAGGTTGCTTTGAAAAAGGTACCATTAGGACCCATGAGAGCATATATATTAACTATAATAATGTCCATTGAATCAACTTGCCCTTTAACCCAGACAAGACGGCCTTCTGTGTCTGTGCCAGAATCTGCCACTACAAATGAGGTTTGTTTATGGATTACTATACCCACCCCTCAACACTCGGTGCTTAGAACCCCCTAAAGAGTAATAGAATTCCCCTCTTGATTACATCCTCTGGCAGCACATTCCAGAGCTTAACTATTCTTTGAGTGAAAAAATATTTCCTCATATTTGTTTTAAAAATATTTCCATGTAATTTTGAGTGTCCCCTGGTCTTTGTGATTTTTGAAATAGTAAAATTGATTTACTTTTACTCATTCTACGCCTGTCAAGATTTTATACCCCTCAATCATATCCTCCTTCAGCTGTCTCTTTTCCAAGCTGAAGAGCCCTAACCTCTTTAGCCTTTCCTCATATGGGAGGAGTTCCATTCCCTTTATCATTTTGATCGCTCTTCTTTGAACCTTTTCAAATTCAGCTATATGTTTTTTGAGATACAGCGACCAGAATTGAATGCAATACTCAAGGTATTCTTGGTCTAATTTTGCATCCCTTTCCTAATAATTCCTAGTATCCTGTTTGTTTTTTTGGCTGCCACCACACATTGGGCAGAAGATTTCAAAGTATTGTCTACAATTACACCTAGATCATTTTCTTGAGTGCTGATTCCTAAGGGGGACCCTAGCATCAGGTAACTATGATTCAGATTATTCTTCCCAATGTACATCACTTTGAATCTGTACACATTAAATGTCATATGCTATTTGGATGCCCGGTCTTCCAGTTTCCTAAGGTCTTCCTGCAATTTTTCACAGTCTACAAATGTTTGACAACTTTGAATAGTTTTGTGTCATCTGTAAATTAATCACCTCACTCATCGTTCTGATTTACAGATCATTTATAAATATGCTAAACAGCACTGGTCCCAAAACAGATCCTTGTGGCACTCCTCTATTCACCCTCCTCCACTGAGAAAAATGGCCATTTAACCCTACCCTCTGTTTTCTGTCCAATAACCAATTCCTAATCCATAGAAGGACATTGCTTCCTATCCCATGACTTTTTAATTTTCTCAGGAGACTCTCATGAGGAATTTTGCCAAACCCTTTCTGAAAATCTAGATACACATCAACTGGCTCACTATTATCTGTATGTTTATTCACACTTTCAAAGAAATGAAGCAAATTGGTGAGACAAGACTTCCTTTGGCTGAACCCAACAGGATGGGTTTTCTGTGGTCAAGCTCCCCTAGGAGTTGCTGCCTTGCTGAACACTGAAGTTGCACATTTTTTTTTTTTTTTTTTGGGGGGGGGGGTTGGAAGGGGGCAGGGAGCTGCTGAACCATAGGGGTGGAGGGGAAAGGTGAGGGAACAAGGAATTGCTGTATGTCATAGGGGTAGAGGGAAAAGGGAAAGATGAGAGGGAGTTGCTGCACCATAGGTGTGGTAGGGAAGGTAGAGGGGACAGGGAATTGCTGCACCATAAAGGGGTGTAGAGGAGAGGGGCATGGAAATGCTTGACCACAAGAGTGTAGAGAATAGAGATGGGTAGGGGTGGGGTGGGGAACAGGGTCTACAAATGTGGGTGGAGAAAGAGAGAGGAGATGCTGGGCTGCAAGGGTGAAAGAAGGGAGAGGAAAGATACTGAGCATGGTGAGCCATGTGGGACAGACCATGGGGTTGTCAAGTGAGAAGAGTATGGTGTAGCGCTTTTTTTGTGCCGGTACGCGCCGGTACGGAGTACTTGCACCTTTTTTGTGAGGTCCGGCTCACCTGCCCACTGCCCTCCGTTCGTGCACCCGTGCTCCCCCCTCCCTCCCTCAGCTCCCCAACTTTCCTTGAAATCTTTAATTTACCTGAAGTCGCGGCTAACCGGCAGTAAAAACAGCTGGCAGGCAGGCAGGCTTGCCTCCTCGTCGCTTCCCTTCCCTCTCAGCGTGTCCCGCCTTCCTCTGATGTAATTTCCTTTCCGCGAGGGCGGGACGCGCTGAGAGGGGACGGGAAGTGACGAGGAGGCAAGCCTGCCTGCCAGCTGTTTTTACTGCTGGTTCGCTGCGACTTCAGGTAAATTAAAGATTTCAAGGAAAGTCGGGCAGCTGAGGGAGGGTGGGGGGGCTGGGGTTTGAATGAATCGCTGGACGTGGAATGGACAGAGGGCAGGGGAGAGAGGAGAATTGCTGGACATGGAGGGGAGGGGAGAAAGGAGAATCGCTGGACATGGATTTGAGGGGAAAGCAGGGAAGAGAGAATTGCTGGACATGGATAGGAGGGAGGGCAGGGGAGGGCAGAGGAGAGAGGAGACATGCTGGACATGGATGGGAGGGGAGGGCAGGGAAGAGAGAATTGCTGGACATGGATGGGAGGGGAGGGCGGGGGAGAGAGGAGAATAACTGGACATGGATGGGAAGGGAGGGCAGGGGAGAGAGATTAGCTGGACATGGACAGCAGGGGAAGACAGGAGGCAGAGGAGAATCGCTGGACATGGATGAGAGGGGAGGGCAGGGGAGAGAGGAGACATGCTGGACATGGATGGGATGGGAGGGCAGGGAAGAGAGAATTGCTGGACATGGATGGTAGGGGAGGACGGGGGCAGAGGAGAATCACTGGACATGGATGAGAGGGGAGGGCAGGGGAGAGAGGAGACATGCTGGATATGGATGGGAGGGGAGGGCAAGGGGAGAGAGGAGAATCGCTGGACATGGAGGGGAGGGCATTGTTTGAGAAAGATTCTTGAGAAATATAAGATGGATACTTCGGATGGAAAAATCATTCTAACCCAAGATATCACATTTTGAACATTCGGTTTGAACAAAATTAAGAGTGGTCCCATGATTGTTGCTTTGACAGCATTACCATGGAGAAGCTAAATAGTACTTTTTTTGTTCCCATTTGTTGTGATATTTAGATTTGTAACTGAGTTTTCCAAATTTACACAACGAGTGGTAAATTCTGGTTATTGTTTATGCTTAGATTAAAATTTCTCACAATTAAAACCTCCTCCGTTTTTTTTTTTACTGCAGACCTTTTTCCTCCTGTTTTGAGGTTATTGGAGTTGTTTTGCTCTGCAGTTGATTTCAGAGGTGGTTGGAGCCAATGATGATAGCCATTTCAGTTGGTGTCCAATCACATGGTACCATGGGCTTATGAGGCTACATTGTTTATAAATATACAAAAAGTGACTTTAGACATAAGTGCTAAATGAATACCGTATATTCAGGGCATATATACATTCAGTAGTTTCTAAATTAAATTGCTCTGGGCAGTTTTTTGAATTTTGAGAATTCATAAGAACTGCCAAACTATATCAGACCAAAGGTCTGTGAGGGTCATGTATGCTGTGTGTCACATATGCAAGCATCATCCACCAGGTGTGTCCTGAGTGAAAAAATGTTGAGAACCACTGCATTATACCTAGTTTACAAAAGACTGCATTCAACTAGCCTTTTAAAAAATACCTGGGACATGTTGAACATCCCAGCTTGAATATTTCATTTATGCCAAATGAGGCATTTAATTACCAGTAAATATTTATGGGTGTTTAAAATGATCATGTACCTTCAACACTGCTAGTTGGATAGCCAGTGGAACTGAATATACAGACCACTGACTGCTGCCAGCTCTACAGATAGCTGTTGTATGGCCCTTAAAAATTATGCTTAGATTTGTTTTAAAATTTAAACTATTGTTAACTTGGATAAATTATAGCTTATTTAACAGATTTCTAAACTGATTTTAGAAAGCCAAAAATACTCTAAACAACATATAAAATAAAATACAACAACTAAACAGTAACATATCTAGATACAAATACATAGATCACACAATGCTACTTTTAGGGCTAATTCTGTAAAAGATTTTCCACGTGTAAAATCTTTTATCACATGCGGTAAAGATTCTTTATAAAACTGTGTGACTGCATACACATGGGAAAAGTATGTACATTTATTTATTTGTTACATTTGTATCCCACATTTTCCCACCCATTTGCAGGCTCAATGTGGCTTACATTATACCGTAGGGGTGTTCACCATCTCCGGTAGAGAAACAAATACAGAGAGTTGTTGTGGTTGAATAAGGTTCATGTGTTCTAGACACATTGGGGAATCGTAGAAGGGAAAAGTTTTATAGAGTCTATTACAAGCTTTGGTTTCGTTGTGTTGCAAGGTTTAGGCACTTAGGTTGGGTCGATTGGGAATGCCTTTTTGAACAGATTGGTTTTTAGTGATTTCCGGAAGTTCGTGGTGTCGTGCATTGTTTTCGCCACTTTTGGTAGTGCGTTCCACAGTTGTGTGCATATGTAGGAGAAGCTGGATGCATAGGTTGATTTATATTTGAATCCTTTGCAGCTTGGGTAGTGGAGATTTAGGTAAGTTAGTGTTGATCTGGTTGTGTTTCTTATTGGTCAGTCTATGAGGTCTTTCATGTATCCTGGGGCTTCACCGTAGATGATTTTATGGACCAAGGTGCAGATTTTGAAAGCGATACATTCTTTGATTGGTAGCCAGTGTAATTTTTCTCTGAGGGGTTTGGCACTTTCGAATTGCGCTTTTCCAAATATAAGCCTGGCTGCTGTATTTTGAGCAGTCTGAAGTTTCTTTATGAGTTGTTCTTTGCATCCCGCATAGCATAGACGGTCGGTAGCCCAACTGTTTGGGGAGGCTAAAGGGGGCGGAGCTTACCTCCATACGCTCCGTGGCAGCGACGTCAATGAAGAAAAAGACTACAGGCTCGCCGCCAGCTTCTCCCTTCTCTCTGCACACAGTGTCCCGTGATGCATTTCCTGTTTCCGCGAGAGCAGAGAGAAGGGAGAAGCTGGCGGCGAGCCTGTAGTCTTTTTCTTCATTGACGTCGCTGCCACGGAAATAAAAGATGAAAATGCGCGGGGCGGGAGGGTGGGCTGCACCACAAGCGGAAGTCGACGATTCAGCTGGGGAGGCTTAGCCTCCCCAAGCCTCTTATACGGGGCGCCTATGCCGCATAGATTCCATTGCAGTAATCTGCATGACTTAGTACCATTGATTGTATCAGACTGTGAAATGTTTCCCTCGGGAGGAAAGGTTTCACGTGTTTTAGTTTCTACATTGAGTGGAACATTTTCTTAGTTGTAGATTTAACTTGGCTCTCAAGTGTAAGGTTAAGGTCAATTGTAATGCTGAGGATTTTCAGGCTGTCTGAGATAGGGAGGGTGTAGTCTGGGATGTTGGTTTATTCGTATTGTATTGTGAAGAGAGGATGAGGCAGTGTGTTTTATCAGTATTGAGTTTAAGTTGAAATGCATTAGCCCATGAGTCCATGATGTTCAGGCTGAGTTTGATTTCGTTGGTGATTTCTGTGAGGTCATGTTTGTAAGGTATGTATATTGTGACGTCAGCTGCATAGTGTACCTTATTTTTATATATCTGTGCATAGGCATTCCTGGGACATAGTTTGGGGTGGCATGGAGGCAGAGTTGTGATGTATGTGTGCATTTTACAAAATATACTAATATATCTTTAGAGTAGAAGCACACATTTACACCAACTTTGGAGCACCAAATAGTGTCAGCATTTGTATGCAATGGGGCTGGTTCTGGGTGCTGATGTTATAAAGATACAAAGGTGCCTACATTGCGTTTATAAAACAGGAGCCATTTTGGACTTCTCAATTAGGTGTCCTGTTATCAAATCAGGTTCTCTATGTTTAATTTGGTATAGAATGTTAAGTAGAATGAAAAATTAATGAACCTATGGGCCGATGCTTATAACCTAATGCCAGTGCTGGAGTCGATTAGCGTTGCACTAGCGCCGGCATTAATCTGTGCAGAATATTCAGAGGGCCCAGCATGTGAAACAATGTGTGCACCAAAGATTAGCACAAATAGTATTTAAATATAGTCAAACAGATGTTAATGAGGCCATTTCATATTCCCTCTCAATGCTTAGTAAACAGTGAACAAAACAAAGTCACCCTTACCACTGAAAGCCTAACACCAGCTTGGAACTGGCGTTGGGGTATTTGAAGAAAGGATTACCCATGATTTTTTTTCTTTAAAATATGCCAATTTTTATTTAGTTTTGAAGCAAAAGGAAGCCTGTGTAAGTCCCTAAGCACTGGAAGTGAGAGACGAATGAGTGTGAGTCAGAACAAACCCAAAAGTGAAAGCAAACATTGGCACCTGTTTACTGTGATTAAATATAAGCTTTTCAGGTGAAAAAAATTGAAAAACATATTTAAAGGCGCAGAAGAACAGCGTAGATGTGTGCCTTGCTTCTGGGTTTGCTCTGACTCGCATACATTAATCTCTCACTAACAGCATTGGCGCATACGTACAAGAGCTCTGCTTATTGAAAACTCTGTGCACATGCACCAGGCATATTTCTCCCCCTCTTACATCGTGCATAAAATGTACCTGGAATTAGTTTCCAGTATTAGAGGGCTGTTTTCCAGCATTGTTCCTGCACCTTTGCTGGCGCTATTTGCTAATAGAGTTTTTGCTGGCACTATTTGCTAATAGCATATACTAAAGTGAAAGGGCAAACAAAAATCAGTACATGTGTTGCCATACTGGGACAGACCGAAGGTCCATCAAGCCCAGTATCCTGTTTCCAACAGTGGCCTATCCAGGTCACAAGTACCTGGCAAGATCCCAAAACAGTACAATACATTTTATGCTGCTTATCCCAGAAATAAGCAGTGGATTTTCCCAAGTCCATTTTAATAATGGCTTATGGACTTTTCTATTAGGAAGCCATCCAAAACCTTTTTAAACCCCACTAAGTAACTGCTTTTACCACATTCTCTGGCAACAAATTCTAGAGTTTAATTACATGTTGAGTGAAGAAATATATATATACTAGTAAAAAAGGCCCGTTTCTGAGACAAATGAAACGGGCGCTAGCAAGGTTTTCCTCGGAGTGTGTATGTTTGGGAGAGTGTATGTGAGAGTGACTGTTTGAGAGTCAGAGTGAAAGTGTGAGTGAGAGAGTGAGTCTGGGTGTGAGTGTGTTTGTGAGAGAGTGTGTGTGTGAGAATGAGAGTGTGTGCAAGTGTGTATGTGAGACACAGTGTGATAGAGAGTGTGTGTGTGTGGCCATCCATGCTCCTCTGTCCCCTGCCCCCTCCATTCATCCCTTTCCAGCATTTCCCCTCTTTGCCTGAGGCCTGCCCTGCAATCCATATCCATCCATGCCCATCTGTCCCCTCCATTCATCCCTATCCAGCAATTCCCCTTTCCCTGAGCCCTGCCGTCCCAATCCATGGCCATCCATGTTACTCTGTCACCTGCCCCCTCCATTCATCCCTATCCAGCATTTCC
Organism: Microcaecilia unicolor; assembly: GCF_901765095.1. Classification (NCBI taxonomy): domain Eukaryota; kingdom Metazoa; phylum Chordata; class Amphibia; order Gymnophiona; family Siphonopidae; genus Microcaecilia; species Microcaecilia unicolor. Next base: position 176,675,276 of record NC_044039.1, on the reverse strand, counting down.
CCTCTCTGCCTGAGGCCTGCCCTGCAATCCATGCTCCTCTGTCCCCTGCATTCATCCCTTTCCAGCATTTCCCCTCTCTGCCTGAGGCCTGTCCTGCAATCCATATCCATCCATGGCCATCTGTCCCCTTCATTCATCCCTATCCAGCAATTCCCCTTTCCCTGAGCCCTGCCCTCCCAATCCATGGCCATCCATGTTACTCTGTCCCCTGCCCCCTCCATTTATCCCTTTCCAGCATTTCCCCTCTGTGCCTGAGGCCTGCCCTGCAATCCATATCCATCCATGCCCATCTGTCCCCTCCATTCATCCGTATCCAGCAATTTCCCTTTCCCTGAGCCCTGCCGTCCCAATCCATGGCCATCCATGTTACTCTGTCACCTGCCCCCTCCATTCATCCCTATCCAGCATTTCCCCTCTCTACCTGAGGCCTGCCCTGCAATCCATATCCATCCATGCCCATCTGTCCCCTTCATTCATCCCTATCCAGCAATTCCCCTTTCCCTGAGCCCTGCCCTCCCAATCCATGGCCATCCATGTTACTCTGTCCCCTGCCCCCTCCATTCATCCCTTTCCAGCATTTCCCCTCTCTGCCTGAGGCCTGCCCTGCAATCCATATCCATCCATGCCCATCTGTCCCCTCCATTCATCCCTATCCAGCAATTCCCCTTTCCCTGAGCCCTGCCGTCCCAATCCATGGCCATCCATGTTACTCTGTCACCTGCCCCCTCCATTCATCCCTATGCAGCATTTCCCCTCTCTGCCTGAGGCCTGCCCTGCAATCCATGCTCCTCTGTCCCCTGCCGCCTCCATTCATCCTTTTCCAGCAAGTCCCCTCTCTCCCTTCCATGACCCCCCCTCGCATCCATGCTCCTCTCTCTCCCATGTCCCAGCCTGGCCCGCCCTCTTCTCCTCCCCCCCTTCGCATCCATGCCCCCCCCCCTTCGCATCCATGCATCCGTTTTTTTTTTTCTTCTTTTCAAATTTACCTCCGTGGCGGTTCCGGCAGCGAAGCGTCAGGGAAGGAGGCGGCGCTCCCGACGTCTAGGTTTCCCTTCGCTGTGTTCCGCCTTCTTTTGACGTCATCCTTAAGAAGGCGGAACACAGCGAAGGGAAGGCTAGACGTCGAGAGCGCCGCCTCCTTCCCTGACGCTTCACTGCCGAGCGATGCGATTGGTTGAGTGTCATTGCTCCGCCCTCGACGTCATCACGTTTGACGCGTGGGCGGGGCAGACACAATGCGATCTCACCCCCTTCACTTTTGGCTAAAAGAGGCTTCATAGAACGTTGGAGGTGCGTTTTATATAGAGAGATGTACACACCCTCCCGTATTATACGTCAGTAGATATTAGGGAGAAATGTAAATAAGTGTATCAGACTCCCTGAACAAATAAATTAGTGAAAATGTTTTATTAAATGTCCCGAGAAGGCAAGTTGGCATCAGAAATATATATAAAAACAAGCTATAAGACCTCTTATAGTGCTCAGCTATTTCAGGGCACAGCTTATGTAAAAGTGTCAATCATTTGCCAACATGTCTCTCTCTCAGTCATTTGTTACTTTTTATTAAATACACAACAAATATAATGATATCCAAAAATATGCTTCAAAACATCGACTACTTATCTTCGAAAGTGCCCACCGCACTATGTGATAGCAGTCAAAACATTATACACCTGACGCCATCTTGGAGTAAAGGCTTTTTGGTCAAAGACCTGCATCCAGGGTTAATCACAAACAGTCGCAAAGATTTCCAAAATCACAGAACAGCGATAACCAGTCAAAAGCGTTAGAACACTTGTGATTAACCCCAGATGCAGGTCTTTGTTTGACTGAAACGCCATTGCTCCAAGAAGGCTAGCACATAGTGCGGTGGGCTCTTTTGAAGATAAGTAGTCGATGTTTTGAAACATACTTTTGGATATCATTATTTTTATTGTGTATTTATTAAAAAGTAACAAATGACAGAGAGAGACATTGGTAAATGATTGATGCTTTTACACAGGCTGTGTCCTGAAGTAGCTGAGTGCTATAAGAGGTCGTATAGCTTGTTCTTATATATGTCTGCCAACTTGCCTTCTCGGGACATTTAATAAAAAAATTTCTTTATTTGTTTTGGGAGTCCGCTATTTACTAATAGCGCCAGAGATCTGAGCATCAGCCCATTAATTAGAATTTGATAAACAGAACTAAGATCACACTGGAAAGTTACTGTGTATTCATTTATGATTTTAAAGACGAAACACATGACTTCTCCAGTAGATGGAGCATGTACCATTGCTTTACTGGAAGGAACAATTTGTTAAACTATGTTAATGTGAAACGTACAATTCTTAGTAAATGGAATTGTTCTTTTGTAATAATCTCAGATTACAGTAATCAACAGGTCACACTAATTAGATTCATGTGATTTTTGCATAAACCACATAGCTTGCCCTGAGTTTCTGAACAATGAATATCCAGGCATATATGGAATTTTCCATGCACCCATGGCTCCACAATTACCAGTCTAACACTTCATCAAACTCTCCAACAATATAAAGAAGAGGCAGAGAGCTGCACCCAATGGGGAGGTGTATAGGTTGTGTGCTTTTATCAGGGAGCACTTAACATAGGTGAGCATCTTTGTTTTCTCAGATAAGAATATCAAAATATCATATTGATGAGTTTCCCTAACTAAGAGTTGTCTTCAGCAAAAAAAGAACAAGTCAAGATTCACCAACAGTCAAAAACATTGTTTGGTCAGGGTAAGAAATGATGTGCCTTTTATGCTTTTTTAAAATTATTATTATTATTTTAAACAAGGCAAAGCAAGGAGGGAAAACAGCTAAAGAAAAAAAAGAGAATGGATAGTCCAAACATCCACTGAGAAATTATATCAAGATAATAATGAGATTCCATATCACAGCCTTGCAAATATCTTCAATGAAGGCAAAATGAGGGTGGGCTGACAACATTGCGAAGATCTGACATTATGGGTATGCTTGAACATAACAGTGGAAATTGCAATCTGCTACACAATTAACAAGGCATGTCTTAGGCCTCTTGGCTCTTAGTTAAATATAAATTTACAAATCAATACCACAAAAGTGGTATACAAGAATGCAAATAACAAGGCTTGTGGGCATTTTTTTCAGGCTTAATCTGAACACCACATCTTAGTATGAGATCTAGACTTTGTTGAATCCAGGAACAAATAATGTTGAATCATGGAATGGTACGTTGTGTCTTGTACCACATTCTCTGGCAATAAATTACAGAGTTTAATTACATATTGAGTGAAGAAATATTTTTTCCAATTTGTTTTAAAATGTACTACTTAGTAGCTTAATTTCGTGCCCTTGAAGCAGCCACAACGCTGGATGGTGAGGACAGCCAATTGAGCTACATTGCCTCTGAAGAGTCTGTACAGTGGACTGAAGCCTATGTGACAGCTCATGCCTCAGCACACAATAGTACACAATCACAAGCCAACTTGGAGGAGTCCTCACTTCCAGAAGAAGCATGTTTTTCACCAGTGGTTGGCTCACCTGAAAGAAGCAACCCTAAGGTACAACATGTCATGGAAGCAAATTGCCACTGCAGTGAACCACAAGCTTATATGCATACGGATGCACTACCCTTGGCTTACGCTCCAGGTATACATACCAAGAAAGACTTCACTTTAGCAATAGAGTCCAGCACTACACAGAAACTGGGTGCAAGGAAGAGTTGGACAGTTACTTGCAGGGAGAGCGACAGATGAATATCCTTTGCTCAAGCAAAGAGCACCTCAGCAGCCATAAGTCACATCTGTCTTTAAAGAGAGAGAAGCCAACAACCAATAAAAGAGCAAGTATCCAGCTGAAACTTCAGATAGGGAAGATAGGGAGGCATATTTTCAAAGCACTTAGCCTCCCAAAGTTCCATAGAAACCTATGGAACTTAGCCTCCCAAAGTGCTTTGAAAATATGCCTCTAAGTATCCTATCTGGCTTGCAAAGATATGGGGGGCATAGGGCTTACCCAGTTCAATGACTGTTCTGAGCGCTACGGGCAGTGGTGTGCTGGTAAATGTTTAACAACAGGCTCTCTCCCTGGTCCACCTCTGTGCCCCCCCAAATTGCAGAGCTGGCTATAGCCGGGGAGAGATCCTGGGGGGGGGGGGGGGGGCAATGCATTACTCTCTCAAGGAAAAAAAAATTAAATGATCCCAGGTTCCAATCTAATTCATGTTTAATGTGGGATAAAATGCCATAAATAAGTAAATAAATATAAACTTTTAATGTTGAGCACCTGATTCTCAAAGTGGACATATTCCAAACACTGTAATGAAAATAAAATGCTTTTTTCTACCTTTGTTGTCTGGTGACTTTGTTTATCTGATCATGCTGGCTCAGTATCTGATTCTCATGCTATCTGTCCTTTAACCCCGTTTCCAAGGCTTCCTTTCCATTTATTTCTTTACTTTCCGCCTTTCTTCTTCATTTCTTGCCCTACATCCGTAAGTAAAAGCTGGGTCCTCCTCCACAGACTTGACTGTCCAGTGGATCCAGCTTCTGCCTATTTTCTTCATCCATGTGCAGTTTTTCTCCTCTCTTCCTTTCCCCTCATCTCATCTCCTTCCTCACTCTTCCCTCCCCTCCATCCATGTCCAGCATTTCTTCTCTCTCCCTTCCCTCTCCTCCATCCATGTCCAGCAACCCTCCTCTCCCCCTGCCCTCTCCTCCATCCACCCATGTCCAGCAACTCTCCTCTCCCGTCCTTCCTCCACCCATGTCCAGCAACTCTCCTCTCCTCTCCTCCGCCCTCCCTCCATCCATATCCAGCAATTCTCTTATCTCCCCTGCTCCCTCCATCCATCCCCAGCAATTCTCTTCTCTCCCCTACCCCCTCTATCTATCCATACCCAGCAATTCTCTTCTCTCCCCTGCCCCCCTCTATCCATCCATACCCAGCGATTCTCTTCTCTCCCCTGCCCCCCCTCTATCTATCCGTACCCAGTGATTCTCTTCTCTCCCCTGCCCCCCATCCATCCATACCCAGCGATTCTCCTCTCCCCTGCCCCCCCTCCAGCCATCTGTACCCAGTGATTCTCCTCTCTCCCGATTACCTCCATCGAAGCGGCCGCATCATTGAAAGCCCTGCCCATCTCTAGCCTTCCCTTTGTGAGTTCGTTCCCTCAGAGTCCCGCTTTCTGATGCCATTTCCTGTTTCCGTGAGGGCGGGACTCTGAGGGAACGAACTCATGAAAGGAAGGCTAGAGACGGGCAGGGCTTTCAATGACGCGGCCACTTCAACGGAGGTAATAAAAATTATTTAAAACCCCCCCCCCCAGGGCGGCGCAGGCAAATGAGGGCAGTGGTGGGAGGTGAGGTAAATGGGGTAAGCATGGCTTGTGGCACCCTCCTGCCTTGCTTACCTCGTTTACCGGAGCCGGCTCGCCCTGCACAACAACCGGCTCCCAAGATCTTAGCTCCAGCACACCACTGGCTACGGGGGATGGAAATCTGACTTCAAAGATGCTATCACACATATGAAGCTCATTCCAAAGCTGTTTTAAAAAGCTTGATAGGGTATTACTATTGAATGTCCAGCTCCACTAGTTGCCAATTGAGGCAAGGATAATCCCTAAAGTTTGTTTTGTATATAAATTAATTCAGGGATTTGCTCCAGTATATATGTTTTCATTGATTACAGTTCTAACTTCATGCCATGATACAAGGAATTTTCTAAGGCTATCTCTTTCATCTTTTAAGGGCTTTTGTTTTAAGATAATTTTTTCTGGTCTATTTTCCTACCAAGCTACTAAGACCTGGAACAGTCTACCAATATCTGTGATTGATCTTTCTTGTTATCCCCCTTTTCATATTCTATTCAAGACGTATGTGATGTCATGTTAGATTTGTATTTATTGAATTAGTTTTGTTTTAAGTCTGTAAATTCCCAGTAGTTTTGTTACTGGTTAGTCTTGGTGTAATCCACTCAAACCATATTTTGGGTGAGCAGAATATAAGTTCTAGGTAAAGGAAAGAAAAGAGATGAATAGGATGCTGAAATGGCTGGGGAAGGAGTCAGCTACATATTTGGAAGGATTCAAACATTCATATTTGCATTACCCGTCAAAGGTTTGATAGAAATGTGGGAAAGACTTGAACAGTATTATGGCAACCCAGATGTTATAGAAGACTCACTGTTCAACAGAATGGATAACTTTCCAGAGATATCCAATAAAGATAACCACAAGCTGCTAGAGCTAGGTCAGCTCCTTCAAGCGCTAGCAGCGGCCAAGGTTGAGCATTCACCTCCTCTCTGACCCTGGGTGCCCTTCCAGCACATAGCTCAAGGCACCCTGGTGGTCTAGTGGCTTCTTCGGGGCAGGAAAGATCTCCACTCTTTCCTGTCCTCTGCCATGGCAATGATCCTCTCCTCTCTGATTTTTAAAATGGCTGCCGAGATTTCCAGCGGCAGCCTCTGAAGACTCAAAAGCTGTCCTAAAGTCACCTGCTTATCTTTATGCGGGCCAGGACCAGCATTTAAAAATGTTTTCCCCCTCCCGTGACCCCTGACAACAGCCCCCTGGTCAGCAGCCCCATCACACCCTCAGCTCCTGGTCAGGATAGGACCCCCTGGGGCCTACTTGACCCTCCTGGTGGTCTAGTGGGGCATCGGGGGCAGGGCCCTTCACTCCTGCCCCTAGCGGCAGCCTCTTGAAAATGTCTGCCGCAACCTCTCACTGCTGCCTTATGGTACTGTAAGCACCATGAGAGGTCATGGCAGCCATTTTCAAGAAGCTGCCACTAGGAGCAGGAGCGAGGGTGGGGTCACTTCTGCCCCTGATGCTCCACTGAACCACCAGGGAAGACAGGTAGGCCTGGATGAAGGGACCTTTTTTTAATGCAGGTCCTGACCCGATATTCAGCTGGGGTCCGTATAACTTTCTGATGTGGGCACAGCTGAATATCGGCTGTGCCCGCATAAGCTCCAGCAGCCTGCCCGCCCAACATTATCCCCTGAAATTCTGTGCTGGTGCCCGGACATGGCCTGGCACTAAATATCAGGGGATAATTTAACCGGCGATGATCAGCGTTTAAAAGAATGCTTACCGCCACCAGTTGAATATTGGGGGTGGGGGTGGGGGAGGGGGCTAGGAAATATAGTGTTTAAAGTCACCAAGGATCATGACAAATCAGCTTTCTCAATAGATGACAAAAGGTTCTTGAGAATCATGGACAAGGACTCCAAAGATGAGTCAAATAGCTGGGTGGCTCCTCTACCATTCCAGAAGCCTAGACAGCAACTTCCTAACAACAGAGACCAAGCTCTGTCTCGACTCGATTCATTGGAAAAGACTCTAAGGAGGAAACCAGAGACAAAACAGCATTTCATAAACTTCATGCAAGACATGTTGGCTAATGGCCATGCAGAGCCAGCTCCACCTTTAAAAGAAAATGAGGAGTGTTGGTACCTACCTACCTACTTTCAGTGAGTGCTACCCACAGAAACCAGGGCAGATTAGAATTGTATTCAATTCCAGTGCTTATTTTCAAGGAATCTCACTGAACAACATGCTTCTCCCTGGGCCTAACATGATCAACAGTCTATTAGGGTTTCTGATCCGCTTCAGAAAAGAATCAATTGCAATAACTGCTGACATACAGTAAATTTCTACTGTTTGTTGTACATTTGAGATTCCTGTGGTACTGTGACAATGACACCAATAGAGATTGTGGAAAACAGAATGAGAGTCCACATATTTGGTAACAGTCCATCACCAGCAGTGGCTACTTATTGGATAAGAACAACAGTCCAAGAAGGAGAAAAAGAGAATGGCACAGATGCCAAACACTTTGTAGAAAGAAACTTTTATGTAGATGATGGGTTGAAGTCCTTACCTATCTCAAAGGATGTCACTGACTTGTTAAAGAGAACATAAGCAATGCTAGCAGAAGCTAATCTAAGACTTCACAAAATTGCTTCAAACAGTGTGGAAGTGATGAAAGCATTTCCTACAGAAGATCGTGCAAATATTTCAAAAATTTAGATCTAAGAGTAGCTACACCTCCGCTTCAGCAAAGCCTTGGGTTGCACTGGGACTTAAAAAGAGATGTCTTTACCTTTCAAGTCTCGACCGAACAGAAACCATATACCTGTTGAGGTGTCTTATCCACAGTCAACAGTCTACATGACCCACTGGGGTTCATGGGTCCAGTTACCATCCAAAGGAGAGCCTTATTAAGAGAACTGTCCCAATTCCCAAAGTGCTGATGGGTGGGATGACTCACTACCACCAGAAATTAAACAGTTCCTTAAAGACTCTTGATCTATACATTCAATACACATACATTCCTGCTCCACTCTGTACTGATAGCCACAGAGAAATTTGTATCTTCTCAAACACTTCTGTAAAGGCCATAGCTGCAGTAGCCTACCTGAAAGCAACAGATGCAGAAGGAATGTCTCATGTGGGCTTTATCTTTGGCAAAGGCTAAGCTGACACCACAGCCCAACCACACCATCCCATGCTTAGAATTGTACTGGCAAGAGAAATAGTGGAAATAATAACAAATGAAATTGATATGCAAATAGACATAGAGGCATATTTTCAAAGCACTTTGGGAGGCTAAGTTCCATAGGTTTCTATGGAACTTTGGGAGGCTAAGTGCTTTGAAAATGAGCCTCATAGGGGCTCATTTTCAAAGCATTTAGACTTACAAACAAACTTTCATAGGTTACTGTGCAACTTTGTAAGCCTAAGTGCTTTGAAAATATGCCTGACAATCAACTTTTACGCTGACAGTAAGTCATTCTAGGCTACATTTATAACCAAACCAGAAGATTTTATGTATATATATCAGTAACAAAGTTGAGTGTATGTGAAAGTCAGCATGACCAGAACAATGGTATTATGTGCCGACCAACCAGAATCCAACAGATTATGCTACACGAAAAATGCCAGCATCTTAGTTAATAAAGACATGATTGACAGGACAAGAGTAAATTTTAATATCTAATTACACATCCAAGAATGCAGAGAACTCCTTTGAACTTATAGACCCTAATCTTGATTCGGAAGTCCATCCAGAAATAACTGCCCCCTTGCAACTAGCATTGTTTCTAAAAATAATCTGGGAGCTATCGTTTTCTTGTTTCTCAAGTTGAACAATTCTTAGAACAGCCAAAGCACACCTCATATATATTGCTACTTCATTGTACCAGTCCGTTGATAAAAACACCATGAGGCATATTTTCAAAGCACTTTGGGAGGCTAAGTTCCATAGGTTTCTATGGAACTTTGGGAGGCTAAGTGCTTTGAAAATGAGCCTGCAGGTGTCTATTATCACTGGCATATCTGCATAAAGTTAGTTAATGAACTAACAAGAGCAGAAAGTACCTGTCACAGATTCAAGGATAGTGAGCCCTTGGGCCGCTACTGGTGAACGGCAGCAGCAGGCGAACCACCCAACCAAGGATGGAAGCTGATAACAGGCAGGACTGAAACTGCAGCTGAAACGACTAGAACTGAAGCTGAAGACAAGCAGGACTGGAACTGTAGCAGGACAGGCAGGACTGGAACGGAAGCTGAAGACAGGCAGGACTGGAACAAGCGGGACTGAATACAAGCAGGGCAGGGACCAAAGCTGAAGACAAGCAGGGATTGAACAGAAGCAGCATTACAGACCAGAGACAAAGCAGAAGCAGGCCGGAAGTGCAACACACACACACAAATGAGAACTCATCTGAAGACTTCTGTTGCAAAGGCAAGGCATGAAAGTTCAAAGCTGCTTATAAAGAGCTTTACTGATGATGTAACAACTAAGAATGAGGCTTGGCTGAAGGAACACCAGAGCGAGGTTTGGCTACAGGAACACCAGTGCGAAGACTGGCTGCAGGAACACCAGAATGAAGCTTGGCTGCAGGAACACCAGCGCGAAGCTTGGCTGCAGGAACAGCAGAGCGAAGCTTGGCTGCAGGAACAGCAGAATAGGACTGGAATAATCTGTGGAACACAACTGGAAAAGAGGGAAAAAAAGCATTCCACAGCATCCACAGGGCCTGGTCACTAGGAGGAGGGGCGAGTATAGGCATGGGGCACGGGCACAACCATAACAGTACCATCTTGAGATGCTTGCAACTAACAATATATGCTGAAGAATTTAAATTCATCATCAAAGGTGTGAACCTCACAAATAGTTCATTACAAAAATTTCATCCATATATAGATAGGGATGGCATGCTGAGCCTTAATCATGTCGAAATAGATAAAGGCGAAAAGAAACCCCTCATTGTTCTAAGTCAACACCATATCTCTACCTTACTTGTACATCATTACCATGAATAGGTTAACCATCAAGTGCAACGTTTTACAGAAGGAGCCATCAGTCTGCATCGCCTCTGTAATTTACAAATGTGTCAAATGTTGCAAGTTGCGCGGCAAGTATCAGGAGCAAAGAATGGCAGACTTGCCAGAGGTACAACTCAGTATTGAACCACAATTTACTTATGTGGGGATAGATATTTTTGGGCCCTGGCCAGTCATCTCAAGACATACCAGAGGACGAAGAGCAAACAGTAAGCAATGGGCTGCTATGTTCACATGTATGAGTATTCACACTGTGCATAATGATGTTGTTGAGTCTATGGACACTTCCAGCTTCATCAGCCACCTTAGAAGATTCTTTTTGATGCGTGGTCCTGCTAAACAGATCCGTTCCAATTGTGGAACCAACTTTGTAGGCACTTATAAAGAATTAAACATCACATCTACTAAACTCAACAATCCCAGCATTGAAAGATACCTGTGTGAGAAAAATACATACATGGGTATTCAATGCATTCAGTGCAGGTCTGGCACTGGTGTTCCTTACCTCTCTGATCACTTTCCTTAACTTCTTAGGTCTTCTTCAATCACAGTACAAAAATGATCCCTATTAATTTATTCCTTCTGATGAGAAATGCAGCTGGATCCAGGTGTATGCAGCCCTTTGTATGAGAACTAGAACTGAATCTAAGTGTATGCTGCCCCTCAGACAATAAATACAGCTGGATCCAGGTGTAAGCAGCCCTTCCAGAAAGATTTGGACATATGCAAAGAAGAGTTTCTGCTGTTTCTAGCAGGTACAATAATTTTTAATGCAGTTTTACTGATTTCAAATTTTATGTTATCATATGCTCATAGGGGAAGCTTTCAAATAAATGACATTTCTGTCAAATTAAAAAACAAATTCACACACATAGGCATAAACATTTGCAAGTACTTTTATAGAGAACTATCTTTATTGTCATTATAAAGAAAAAAGCAGGCATCTAGCGCTCCAATGAAAACCACAATACAGCATTGGAAATAACAAAGCAGCTTCTGGAGCACTAACAAATATATTTTCAAAATAACCCTTCCCCCCTTCACAGACCCTCGAAAATTCCACCAGCCCCCACAACTCCTCTTAGATCTTCTCTCCCCCCCATCCCCTAACAATAGAGAATGCAAATCTACTTTGCTATGTTTTTGACAAACCAAGAAGGCTCCTGCAGGTGGAACTGGCCTCAACTTTATAGTCATACCGTCTCCTGTGGACCAGATAAGCTCATGTCATGTCCCCCCATTTAACCTCAACGAGATAGAGAAGGGTTTTCAGTTTTGGCATAGTATAAGTCACCAGAAGAACAAAATATAAGAAAACCAATGGACTGCATTAGGTGCTTATAACCCATGCAGTTATGTTTAAACAAAAGAGATCTGCATGAGACAAAATATTTATTTTGACTTATAAAACCACTTGCCCCTGAAACATACTCAAAACACAATAATCCATTTGTGTATCTAAAAATTATTCTTCTACAAAAAGATAAAGATGTGATTCCATGTGCCCCAAAGAAAGGAGAGTTTAATTCTACTTCCATTTAATTTCAATGTATTCCATTCTCTTTATAACACCAGGTTTCCCAAGGCAGATTACAACAACAGTTAAGATGAACCCACCAGGAAACAAGATATCTTCACTGAAATCTGGCCATCTGTATTGCATGGAAGCACAGTGAAGAAAAGTGAGCACAAACTACAGAGTTTATAATTGCTGTTTCTACCAGCTACAATAATTTTTGAAGCTGTTTTAGTGATATTCAATTATGTCTTTTCTCCTCCACCTTGTAAGGCACTGCCTATCCAACTAAAACACTTGTTACAGATGGAGCAGCAATTAAGAACGACAAGTGTATGCAACAGCGCCTTGGTTTGCTTGCTTTGTTTTGAGTGAACTGCCGGCTACGCGGGGGGGAGTGGAAACAGAGATTAACCAAATTGGCTTCCTTGCTTACAGTGGACTAGAAATGCTGCTCACTTCCACTGCAGTCCAGTCTATTAATTAAACCTCCTTGTTTAACCTCCGATTCGCCACGGAAAGAGGAGAATAAAGAATCGCAGCGCTGGGTTATGGGCTGGTGATCGCTGCGTACTGTAAGCAAGATCCCGCAGATCCATCTTCCCAGTCTCTGCCTTGGGCGCTGGGGTTTGGGGGAAACAGGGGAACGTACCGTTTCGATTAAGGATTTTCAAAGTTTTTTTTTTTCTTTCACATCACATCTGGTACTATTTCTTTCTCGTGGCTCGTGCCAAGGGGACGGTGTAAAAGCCAGATCTGCGGGATCCCCGGAATCTTCCGGATCCACGTACGACCTTAAAAACGGAGCGCGTTGGGGGCGCGTCTGTGTTTTGACTGCCGCTCCGCTGCTGTTTACAGTATTCAGATCCCGAGGATCCCGCTGTATCCGGTTTTTACACCGTGCCTCGTGCGAAGTGCAGCTGAAGGAACGTGGCGCGTGCGTGGCGTCGGCGTATTGTGAGGTCGTAAACGGTTTATTCTGTTCGGTTTTTTTCTTTTTCCCGCCCTTGGTCAGGCTGTGTGCTCGTATCTTCGTCGGTGATTCGAAGATCTTCTTCCAGAAGTTTCTGCTTTGTCTGCATTAGATGTATGGGATATATATATTTCGTGATGTTTATGTTTTCAGCCTGACTTGAACTTCCAAAATCTTGTCTTATGTAGGATGATTGAAGTTTTGGGGAAAACGAAGCAAAAGTTGAAAAGTCTGTGCAGGAGTGGGTGAATAGTTTTGACGTAAATAAACGTTTCGTTTATAACGTGTAGTTATGCTTCTTTTATGCTTCTTTTAGTCTAAGATGTTAACTCTGCGAACCCTCAAAGTCAGAGTAGTATACTCTCTAGTATAGTAAGCGTTTTAAAAAGTATGTGTATATATAGCAAATTATTATCTTACAGTGAAGAATTGCAGTAACTTCGGAACCTAAAACGCTACACTTTTGTTTTATATGTAACATAATAAATGACGACAGATGACCTGAACGGTCCATCCAGTCTGCCAACAAGATAAACTCATTTTTCATGGTATGTGATACTTTATACCTGAGTTTGATTTGTCCTTGCCGTTCTCAGGGCATAGACTGTAGAAGTTCCTAGTACTGTTCCTGTACCAAAAGTTCTGAAGCTAACAGTAAGAATACTGAAAGGTAATTTTAAAACAATACAGGAACGTAAGACCTTTGAAATAAGAATGATTGAATATTTTAACACCCAACAGACAGGACTTAATAAGGATCTGGGTTTTCTAACCCATTATAAACCATAAAGTTGTATTTCTCTGTTTATTTCTCTGTTTATTACCCTCCTCTCACCTACCAACACCCATCCTGTTAGAATATCAATGAAATGCTTTGATGTCCATGCATACCCCCACCCTCCCACTCTGTCAGACTGTCAAAGTAATGCTTTGATGTTTCTCTTATATATACAGTGGTGGAAATAAGTATTTGATCCCTTGCTGATTTTGTAAGTTTGCCCACTGACAAAGACATGAGCAGCCCATAATTGAAGGGTAGGTTATTGGTAACAGTGAGAGATAGCACATCACAAATTAAATCCGGAAAATCACATTGTGGAAAGTATATGAATTTATTTGCATTCTGCAGAGGGAAATAAGTATTTGATCCCCCACCAACCAGTAAGAGATCTGGCCCCTACAGACCAGGTAGATGCTCCAAATCAACTCGTTACCTGCATGACAGACAGCTGTCGGCAATGGTCACCTGTATGAAAGACACCTGTCCACAGACTCAGTGAATCAGTCAGACTCTAACCTCTACAAAATGGCCAAGAGCAAGGAGCTGTCTAAGGATGTCAGGGACAAGATCATACACCTGCACAAGGCTGGAATGGGCTACAAAACCATCAGTAAGACGCTGGGCGAGAAGGAGACAACTGTTGGTGCCATAGTAAGAAAATGGAAGAAGTACAAAATGACTGTCAATCGACAAAGATCTGGGGCTCCACGCAAAATCTTACCTCGTGGGGTATCCTTGATCATGAGGAAGGTTAGAAATCAGCCTACAACTACAAGGGGGGAACTTGTCAATGATCTCAAGGCAGCTGGGACCACTGTCACCACGAAAACCATTGGTAACACATTACGACATAACGGATTGCAATCCTGCAGTGCCCGCAAGGTCCCCCTGCTCCGGAAGGCACATGTGACGGCCCGTCTGAAGTTTGCCAGTGAACACCTGGATGATGCCGAGAGTGATTGGGAGAAGGTGCTATGGTCAGATGAGACAAAAATTGAGCTCTTTGGCATGAACTCAACTCGCCGTGTTTGGAGGAAGAGAAATGCTGCCTATGACCCAAAGAACACCGTCCCCACTGTCAAGCATGGAGGTGGAAATGTTATGTTTTGGGGGTGTTTCTCTGCTAAGGGCACAGGACTACTTCACCGCATCAATGGGAGAATGGATGGGGCCATGTACCGTACAATTCTGAGTGACAACCTCCTTCCCTCCGCCAGGGCCTTAAAAATGGGTCGTGGCTGGGTCTTCCAGCACGACAATGACCCAAAACATACAGCCAAGGCAACAAAGGAGTGGCTCAGGAAGAAGCACATTAGGGTCATGGAGTGGCCTAGCCAGTCACCAGACCTTAATCCCATTGAAAACTTATGGAGGGAGCTGAAGCTGCGAGTTGCCAAGCGACAGCCCAGAACTCTTAATGATTTAGAGATGATCTGCAAAGAGGAGTGGACCAAAATTCCTCCTGACGTGTGCAAACCTCATCATCAACTACAGAAGACGTCTGACCGCTGTGCTTGCCAACAAGGGTTTTGCCACCAAGTATTAGGTCTTGTTTGCCAGAGGGATTAAATACTTATTTCCCTCTGCAGAATGCAAATAAATTCATATACTTTCCACAATGTGATTTTCCGGATTTAATTTGTGATGTGCTATCTCTCACTGTTACCAATAACCTACCCTTCAATTATGGGCTGCTCATGTCTTTGTCAGTGGGCAAACTTACAAAATCAGCAAGGGATCAAATACTTATTTCCACCACTGTACTGTCTATTACCACATTTGCTTATTTCTGATCTGACGAAGAAGGGCAACCTTCGAAAGCTAATCAAGAAATGTATTAAGTTATGTCCAGTAAAAAAGGTATCATCTTATTTTCTTTTCCATGTTTTATTTTGTTTGATTTCTATTGATAACCTTTAAGAGTGGACTAACACGGCTACCACACCTCTCTACTGAAGCTAACTTCAAAGCCCCTTAAACACTCCAGCCAGTGGTGTGCTGGTAAAATTTTAACAACAGGCTCTCCCCCCCCTTCCACCTCTGCGCCCCCCCCCCCCCCCCCCAATTGTAGAGCTGCCTATACCCAGGGAGAGAGCCGGGGGGGGGGGGGGGTGGAGGGGTTCATGCATTACTCTCTCCGGGAATTTTTTTTAAATGCTCCCAGGTTTCAATCTAATTCATGTTTAATGTGGGATAAAATGCCATAAATTAGTAAATAAATAGATACAAACTCTGAACGTTGAGAACCTGATTCCCATAACATGATGTATGTTTTAGAAGCCCATTACCAGGAGAAAAAAAATCTCTGCACCAATAACAGGGTTAAATTTCATAAATAAATAGATAGAAACTCTGAATGTTGAGCACCTGATCCTTATAGCATGACATCTGTTTTAATGGTCCTTTACCAGGAGAAAAAAGATCTTCACAAATATAATACATGCTAGGGTGGGGTGTCCCTATAACCAGCCCCTCTAAATGACACACTGATTATGATTTATAACAAATTACTTCTCTATCTAAGAAAGGTTATTCCATTACTATACTTCCTCTGACCTCTGTGTACATCTGTATGCTGCAAAAGCTGGCATGTTTGAAAATTATAAGCGAGATTGAATTAAAATGCTACCAACAATAAAAAATGACAACATGGATGCAGCACCTGATTCCTATAATTATCTGTTTTAGTGGCCCTTTACCCCGAGGCCCTTTACCAAGAGAAAGAAATCTCTGAACAAATATAGCACATGCAAGAGGGTGTCCCTATAACCAGCCGTTCCCTCCAAATGATACACCAAGTACAATGTATAAGAAATTACTACTACCTCTATGTACATCCGTATGCTGCACAAGCTGGCATTTTGGAAATATAAGTGAGATTAAATTAAAATGCTACCAACAGTAAAGATCGACAACGTAGATGCAGCAGCTCATAGGTTTGCTTGATTTTGTTTTGGTTTTAACGGTGACGACAGCTGCGCGGGAAGGGGAAACAGACTAACCTAAATAGCTTCAACTTTTTTTTTTAACTTCATGCTGTCTCCGTCCTCATCCAAACCCAGCATCATCTCCCTCTCGCTGCTCTGTGAGTCCTACCTCTCTCAGCTTCCACTCCCTCTCTGGCCATTCTTCAAATCTTACTCTTCCAGCAGCTCTAGAGGTAACACGCTGTCTGGTCGACCCGGAGCCTTGTCTCTGCAACTTCCTGCTTTCGCGTGGGTGGGATCTAGCAGAGAAAAGGCTCCGGGTTGGTCAGGCAGTGGTGAGGGGAGGATGATGAACTTAAGGGACGACACGATGAGATAGGAAGCTGAGGTATGCTGGGGGCTCATGGGCAGGTGGGGGCTGGGGAAGGAGGGAGAGAGGAGGAGAAAAAAAAACTCAGCTGTTTGTGTGCTCGCTGCCTGACTCCATCAACAACCGGCTCGCAAAAATCAGTAAAATGTAAGAACCGGCTCGTGCGAGCCGGTTCCAGCACACCACTGACTCCAGCCCATCCATATCTATTCAGCTACTGTCACCCCCTGAGTGGCCTGCCTGCCTGTACATGACTATCTTTGAAAATAAATTTGTATACTCCAGCCAGCATATGGGGAATGTCCTTTTATGGAAACGCTTCACTGACGATATTTTGGTCTTGTGGCAAGGATCTGAGGAGGATCTGAAGCAATTTGTGGAGTACATTAATCAAGTGGATAGCCAGGCTGGTGCAAGGGCTGGTGCAAGGGCAGATTGTAACCTAAGTGCATAGGAAGGATATGGATTGCAATATGACATTACACTACTCTAGCTTCCACCCTAGGCACCTGCGCGACAACATTCTGGCGAGACAAGTTTTACGCTTGAAGTGGTTATGCTCAACAAAGGAAGGCTTCAAGGAACAAGCTGGACACATGCATCATAGATTTCGACAGCGGGGGTACCCGAGAAAAGTGATGCAAGATGCTTACAAAAGGGCGTCGAATGCAAACAGGCATTGGCTACTGAATTCCAAACCTTGGGAAACGACTACACCTTTGGTGTGTATGATGCCTTTTTCATCAATGTCGGGGAGTATACGCTACCTGATCTGTAAGTACTGGCACATATTGCGGGTTCACGCCCCCCTGCATGAGACCCCACGGTTTGCTTACAGGAGGGGTCGGAATCTGGGGGAGTTGTTTTTTAACCCCAGGTTGAGTCAGGAGGAACAACCTGGGCATTTTACATAAGGTGAGTGCTCATACTGCCAATATGTTTCTGAAGGAGATAAGATTCTGTTACCCCATAGCCCACGGCAGTTTTATATGAGGAATAGAACTGATTGCAGTACTATGGGGGTTGTCTACTTCATATGGTGCCCATGCAAGCTGTTTTATATTGGCACATGACCCGGAAGATCAAAACCCGAATTGGGGAACACATCAGTAATATTAGAACAGTGAAAGCTGAGGCACCTTTGTGAGCCCATTGGCATGAATATCAACATGTGGCATCAGAACTACGGTACACAGTACTATTGCAGGTGGCTCTGCGGAGAGGTGGATTGTTGAGTGACATATTGACAAAAAAGAGCAGCGTTTAATTTTTACCTGGGATACTGTCCAGCTGTGCGGCCTGAATAGAGACATAGAATGGCTTTGACTGAAAATGGGAGGGGTGTGCTAACCAGTGTTGTTAGATCGGAATTTGATGAATAGAGATAGGGAACTGCTGTGACTGCAAGTGGAAGGGGGATACTAACCAATAGTGTTGTAGGATCAGATGCTGTTGAATATTTAAGTAGTACGTGCTTGGTGATGAAACACGTACTGCGCCTAGGAAGGGCGGAGCTCTGTGGAAGCCCATTCAGGGTTGTGACCGCAAATGAGGATCAAATGTTTGTTTAGTAAGTATTGTGAAACATTTTTCAAGTATTTATGTAAGGGCTCAAAGTGAAAGATATATTCCAGTTGTGTGAGGTTTATTTGATTTAATTTAAGTGTATGTCTATTTGGAGATTCCCTTTCTGAAGAAGCAATGCGAAACTTGGCCAGGGTTAAGGGAATTGTTTGATATGAAGTGAGGCAGTATGAGTGAGTGATTAAGGAGAGTATTTACAAGAGCACGGACACATGGGAGACATCTCTAAGGGAAGTAAACCTCAATAGTCATGTATACTATTATATGTTGATACAGTATATGTTTGTATTTAAACTCATATGTGGTATACATGGGTATGGGGAGGTCTGTTGGGAAGGGTCACAGGTGGCTTATATGAGCTAGCTTTAGTCATCATTTGGTTTAAGTATTAACAGCATTTAGGCGTTATGGTACAGAGGAACTCATTGGTGAAATGCTGAATCACTGCAATTCTCTGTAAACACTTTATTGTATATGAGTCATCAAGCAAATGTTTATTTGACTTTGTTATAATTGCATAAGAACATTGCACAGTATCAGCTGAGTGTGAAAGTGAATGCAGGCATAAGTGGTATACTGCAGTGCCGTAAAAGGCAACAATGTATGTACATACCTGGTATGGGTTTGGGGGTTTGGAACGCCTAATGTGCGATGATAGTTCCATCTGTGACACTTTCACATGTTCCCTTGGGGATATAATGGTAGGAATGGGTATGAACTGAGCATATTATTATCACTAATTTATATTTGAATATATGTGTTAATTGATTTAAGACTGAGGTATTTTTAGTGATTAAATTTTAACTGCCAGACCCTCAACCATTCTTCTAATTTTTGGAGAACCCTTCTCATTGTTTCTGCTCCCTCTAGGGTATCCACTCTATTGGCTGTCTTCGTGTCATCCGCAAAAAGGCAAAGCTTTCTTTCCAACCCTTCATCAATATCTCTCACAAATATATTAAACAGAATAGGCCCCAGCACCGACCCCTGAGCAACTCCACTGCTCACCTCCTGTTTTAATTGGCAATATCCACAAGAGCATTAAAACAAACAAAAAAATAGTTTTAGTAGAAAAATTGACGGAGAAATGAGTGGGTAGGTGGTGGGAGAAGAGTCTTGGTTTATATATTTCATGGTTATGTATTGCATAGGCACCAATACTTTGGGGTGCCAAATACTGGGCACAGTGAAGGAGATTACTCAATATTGGAGGTGCTCAGCACCTACTGGCATCCAGGGAACAGGCTCCTATGAATATGCGTGTTTAATGTTGCATAATGTTCCCATGATATGCTTTGAAATAATCTGTAAAAGCAGGATATTAAATCCCACAAAAAATCTATGAGGATTTTTGCATTCTGGTATGCCTGTTTTCAGGATCAGTGCAAAGGTATTATTAAGCACCCCAGGCTAGCGTCCCTCTTGTATTCCCCTCAGTTATCTTTATTTATTTGTTGCATTTGTATTCCACATTTTCCCACCTCTTTGCAGGCTCATTGTAGCTTACAATACATCATGAATAATGAGAATACATGAGAAAGTATACAATTAGTAATAGCAGAAGGATTTTGGATGACATAATGATAAAACATGGTAATTTTAACAAGCAAACATAGTAAGAGATATTTAAGAAATATATAAGAATTATAAAGAAAATGTACATTTAGTAATAGCAGAAGATCTTGGGTAACATGATACTGAAAAAACATGATAGTAGTTTGGCAAGCAAATATTGTAGGGGCAATTCTGTATGTATGTGCAGGAATTCATATTTGTTGATCTTTGTTGTATGCCTTGTTGAAGAGCTGGGTCTTCAGTAGACTTCGGAAGTTGACTTGTTCATAGGTCGTTTTTAGGTTTCGCGGCAGCGCATTCCAGAATTGTGTGCTCAGGTAGGAAAAGGTTGACGCACGCGTTACTTTGTATTTAAGACCTTTACAATTTGGGAAGTGAAGATTAAGGAATGTACGGGATGATTTTTTAGCATTCCTGAGTGGTAAGTCTATCAGGTATGACATGTAGGCTGGTGCGTCTCCGTGAATAATTTTATGAACTAGGGTGCAAATTTTGAACGTGATACGTTCTTTGAGTGGGAGCCAGTGCAGTTTTTCTGGTAGGGGTTTGGTGCTTTCGTATTTTGTTTTACCGAATATGAGTCTAGCTGCAGTGTTTTGAGCTGTCTGAAGTTTCTTGATTATTTGCTCTTTGCAGCCAGCGTAGAGTGCATTGCAGTAATCTAGATGACTGAGTACCATTGATTGTACCAGCTTGCGGAAGACTGTTCTTGGGAAGAAAGGTCTTACTCTTTTCAGTTTCCACATTGAGTGGAACATCTTCTTGGTTGTGTTTTTCGCATGACTTTCAAGTGTGAGGTGTCGATCAATGGTAACTCCAAGAATTTTTAGGGTGTCCGAAATTGGAAGATTCAGTTTTGGTGTGTCAATGGTGGTGAATTTGTTCGTATTGTATTGCGAGGTGAGGTGAGTATTTCAACCCTTCAGTCCCCTTCACCCCACCAGTCTGTGATAAGGAAACTTAATTATGTTGACACCAGCCCTCCCAGCACATTCCATAAAAATGCATAATTGGATTTCACTCTTTTAAATAATAAATTTTGGTTTGTATATATATGTAATCCCGGGTCCGACCCATACTAGCTGAGTTCTGCTGGGTCTGGACAACTTCTCCGACCGTCACAATCTCATGACCCTGGGCACAGGGACAAATGTAAGCTCTCTCTCTCTCGCAAAACTTCGTTCCTCCACTCAGTTCTCCTTCCACACGCACAGCCCTTTCTTTCACTGCGGGGCTTTGGGAAGATAAGTGGGGCTTCTGTTTAAGGTCTCACCAGTCCAGGGGAGCAAGAGTCCTCACTTCCCGCTTCAAAGAACCATACAACACTCTAAGGATCTTTCTTAAATGATGCAAACTCAATTTTACTGAACTTTCTGCAACCGGCAGGCAAGTCTTTATAATAACTCCTTCTGTACGGTAGAACTCCTGTCCATTCAAAATTGTGTGTTACAACCTCAACCCTTTTCAAACTTAATCTTCTTTGTAATTTTCAGTATTTACACATTTACAAACACCGCCTGTCCATAACTCATCTCAGAGGTTGGTAATAAGCTGAGGCTGCTCCTGAATTTCCCTGATCACAATCCTCTTCCCTGAGGCACAGACCCTTTAGTATGTCCTTCCAGCGATGCCCTTCTGGAGCTGCATCCTGGCCTTGAATAGACTTCCCCGTCCTGGTACCTGCTTTCAGGCAGGGCTCTCCTTACCTACCCTAAGTTCTCACAACTTCAGAGTTGCCACAGTTAGGGCAGCAACTACTCTTTGATTCAGCCTGAGTTTATTTAGCTACTTTGGGGTCCCCCTCTCCTCCAAGGGTCCTGGTGGGGGTTTTGGGCAACCAAAGACTTCGTGTCTTTCCCAGCTCTAACATTTTTCACCTTTTTCTCCTCCCCCTCTGTCACTCACACAGAGAAATGTTTCTCCCTGCTTCTTATTCCATAAGCCCATCCCCTTTGGTCAGAATCCTCACATAACTGAAATCCCCACCCCCCATATCTCTGGAGAGTTCTACAAACACTTTAGCAATCCCCAATATAATAGTGGAATTCTATATATGGTGCTGAAAGTTAGGTTCTGAGTCCCTATTCTATAAAGGTGCCCAACCTTTATAGAATACTGGCATAGTGTGCAGGTCATGCCTACCTTTGTGCTCCAGTCTTACACCTGATAGAATCAGGTGTAAGTCTGGCGCCCAAAGTTAGGTGCAGATGTAACTTGGCACTTAACGTTTGGGAGTGTCTATGACCCACCTGTGTCCTGGAGATCTAGTGGCCTCTTCCGGGGCAGGAACGAACCCTACTGTCCTGCCCCGTGTCACTATGCCATTGCAATGCCTGCTGAGACTGCCGTAGGAGGTCCTGGCAGCCATTTTGCGATTGGAACCAACAAGGGCTGGAGCGAGTGGCACAGAGCAGTGGAATGGGGCAGGAACAAGTAGAGTTTGTTCCTGCCCTCAAAGAGGCCACTAGACCATCAGGAAGCCATAGGAGGACCAAAAAGGTGGTCAGATGGGATGGGGTGGGGAGAGTCATCGTGGGGGAAGGATTCTCAGCTGAAACTCAAACCCGGATTTCGGTCCAGTTTCGGTTGGCCTCTAGTCAGAACTTATTCTGCCTTGACTTCAGCTGCTGTTTGCTGCCCCCAGAGGTTGCTGCTCTAGGTGACCATCTAGTTTGCGTAATGTTTAAGCTGGCCCTGCCAGCTGTTTAATCCTCGTATGTGTTAGGCAGGAATTTCCAAAGGAATGGTGGAATGGTTATGGTCTGCCCACCTATACAATATATATTAAGTGAGAGGCAACATTCTAGAAATGGTGCACTAAGGCATCATGTTGTTATATTAAAAACAAAAGGAAATGAAATAGATACCAACCTTTTTTTGCCTGGTTTTGCTTTTGGTTTTGGCTGAAAGATTATTTTAATTTTCAGTCATGTTTTTGGTTTCAGCAAAATTGTATTTATTTATGTATTTATTTACACCACTTTTATACTGCACTATCCATAGTACAAAGTAACATCCATAATAAAAACCATACACAAAATAAATAAAATCAATTAAAATACAAATAAAAACACTATAGACATTAATCTCCAAATCCTTAACTCCTCCACCTTTCTCATCCTGTAAAAAGTTTTTTCTACCTCAGTGAAAAGCTTGCTAAAACAAATAAGCCCTCACTAATTTACAAAATTGTAAATAGCTTTCATATAACTACATAAGTGTCGCCATACTGGGACAGACTGAAGATCCATCAAGCCCAATATCCTTTTTCCAACAATGGCCAATCCAGGTCACAAGTATCTGGCATGATCCCAAAACAGTACAATACATTTTATGCTGCTTATCCTAAGCAGTGGATTTTCCCCAAGTCCATTTTAATAATGGCTTATGGACTTTACTTTTAGGAAGCTATCCAAACCTTTTTCGAACCCTACTAAGCTAACTGCTTTTACCACATTCTCTGGCAACGAATTCGAGAGTTTAATTACATGTTGAGTGAAGAAATATTTTCTCTGATTCGTTTTAAATTTACTACTTTGTAGCTTCATTTCGTGCCCCCTAGTCCTGGTATTTTTGGAAAGAGTAAAGAAGTGATTCACGTCTACTCATTATTTTATATATCTCATATCTTCCCTCAGCCGTCTTTTCTCCAAGCTGAAGAGCTCTAGCTGTTTCAGCCTTTCCTCATATGGAAGTTGTCCCATCCCATATTCAGGAACAGCATTCCACATTTTAGCAACCTATACGTAAAACATCCTAGACCTATGGTCAATCAAATTTGTTTGAAAGAGGAAGCATCTAATGAAAATTTCTGCACTGAGCATAAAGCACAAGGAGGACATCAAATTCTCAGGGATGCTGCCAAAGGTGGGGGGCAACCCCAACTAAAACTTTAAAAATTAAAGTCAAGATCTTAAACTGAGAATGTCATTTAACACAGGTAGCCAATGTAGTCTTTGTAGCACTGGAGAAGTATGCTCAAATCTAGAGGTACTCGTAACAATTTGTACTGCTGCATTCTTGGCCAACTTCAATGATTTAAAAGAATTAAAAGGCATACCTAAAAACAAAGAATTGCAGTAATCAAATAATGGCAGTACAAAAGCATTCATCACTGCTCTAAAATTTTCATTTGAAAATAAATCTTTCACCCTCTGTAATACTTTCAGTTTCAAAAAAATCTTTTTTACTGGGATTCTAGAATGTGCTTGAAATAACAGTGACGAGTCCAAAATTACTCCAAGGTATTTGATTTCTCGTACAGTTGGAATAGCAATGGCTCCCATTAAGAATTCTGAAGGATAGCTCACAGGTTGATCTGATAAAAATAAAACCTGAGTTTTTGTCATGTTTAATTTTAGTCTGTTGGCAGTCATCCAACTCTTTATAGTAGAAAGACATAATTTCAATGGGCCTGATATTCAGCTGGCGGTGTTAAGCCTGGATATTCAATGCCAGGCTGTATCTGGTGACTGGTATTGAATATCTGGGTTTATTATGGCCGCTAAAAAGTTTACCAGCTATGTTAATATTCAGCGCTAACCAGTTAACTTTTTAGTGGTCAAAGATAGGCCTGCTATTTAAGTGACCTATTTTGACTGCCCCAAAAGAAAAAAACACAAAAGGGCCTGTATGGGGCACTCCCTTCTTGCCTCTAAAAGGGGGGAGCTGAACAGAAGAGACTGAAAAAAAGCCCTTCTGGCAAAGGAAAAATACTCTAGAGTTCAGTTTTTCTCTTTTATAATAATGCTAAAATTTATTAGAGTAAATAAATGGTTACGATAAAAATTCTTTTATCCCAGTATTACAGAAAATTTATTTCTTATTTATATCAGTCCAAATGTCATAAAAAAAATAAAACCTCTTTCTCTCTCTCTCTCTCTCTCTCTCTCTCTGCGTGTTTCCTTGGAAGCTATCAGATTCTGACTTAGTACAAGATGTGCTTAGGCAGAATACTGAAGCTTAATTTTTGTCCAATCACTTAATGCCTTGTATTTTCTCTCTTATCTGGTATTCTTCAACTCAGACCTCTAAGATCACCTTCACTTAATTCTGTTTCTTTGGTATTTTTCTCAAATATTCATCATTTGCTCTTTGCAACCTCCTTCCCTCGAATACTTATCACTCATACTTGTCCTTCACTGAAAATGGCTCTGTGTTATATTTAGAGCCTGTTTGAAGCAAACAAACAGACACTTGTTAAAGTTTATGGCCCATTACTAGGGCTAATCAAGCCTGTCTATGGTCTGTGAGAAGACCAAGAAGAAACAAGCTAGCTAATTGCCCTACTAGATCATAAATAAGGGAATAAGTTATATATATAAAACTGACTGATCTGAAAAACTAGAGAACTGTAGACTAAACAGGCCTCCAGAACTGGAATGATGATACAGTCTTTATTAAAAGTGACACTGAATTGGACTGTGATTTCTTAGAGGCACAAAGCACTGCTCATTTCGGATTGTGGAACGATTCTTCTACAACACAAAGTTTTTCGATATTATCGTTCTGCACGGTAAGAATCTAAGATACTCATACTGACCCCTGAGGTAGGC
Source organism: Microcaecilia unicolor (assembly GCF_901765095.1). NCBI lineage: Eukaryota > Metazoa > Chordata > Amphibia > Gymnophiona > Siphonopidae > Microcaecilia > Microcaecilia unicolor. The sequence continues at coordinate 176,649,657 of NC_044039.1, read as the reverse complement.
GCTATAGATCGCTGAAATAAGTCCCGTGTCGGGTCACTTTTAATAAGGACTGTATCATCGTTCCAGTTCTGGAGGCCCTTTTGTGTTTTTTTCTTTTGCTGCTGTACTTTGTGCACTTCTGGACCCTCTCTTTCTTGCTATTTTGACTGCCCAACATAGCCGATTAGGCGCTGAATATCCGTGCGATATAGCTGGTGAGTGGCAAGCGGCTAACGGGGATATTCAGCGGGAAATAACCAGTTCTCCAAGGAAAAGCAGGCTGTTGTATTCTCATATGTGGGTGATGCCATTTGACCGAGCCCGGTGTGGATGCTTTCTAGCGAGTTGAAGAAATTTCTAGCAGCGTCCCACCGCACATGCGCTGGTGCCTTCCCACCCAATGCATGAGCTTGGGTCCCTCAGTCTTCGTTTTTCTACGGAGGTGAGAGGACATGTCAATATCTTCTCGGCGCGTATTTTTCTTGCCTTACAGTGCCTTCCCTTGCGGCTCTTTTTGTTCCTTATTATTAAAGGTATTTTTGTTTTAAGTTCCTTCTTACTTGTCTTAACTTTTATTTTTGTAGTTTTTTTGGCATTTTAAGTTTCCATTAGTTTTTGCAACTGGTTAGTCCCATTTTAGACCAGAGCCCCAACCTCAATTTGACCACTGCATCTTTTTCTGTTCAAAATCGAGGAGTTTAATTTGGCCGCAATTCTTTTTTTGATGTCTCAGAAGACCCCTCCCCCCCAGTGGCTTCAAGAGGTATGCCTAATGTAATCGGATGAGTTCGGTAATGGACCCACACTCATGGTGTGTCGGGTGCTATGGGCCTAGCCATGAACCTAACTGTTTTCTCTGTTTAAAAATGCAGCTGAGAACACAGACGGCATGGCAGGCCCAACAGGAGAAACTTTTTGGCTGCTTGTAGACCGGTGCATCAACTTGGGTACTAGAAACATCAACCTCGATGGCTGCAAAAGCTTCTACATCCACTGGGAATGGACCGGCATCAAGAAGGTCTCCACTTGTCTCGACATCAGGCGCTGAGAGTATGCCCCGGGACCGATCAGCGTTGGACTCAACACCAAGAGTACGTACGGGTTCAACATCATCCTTGTCTGCACCAAAGTATCGCGATGCTGAGCATCGGGGAAGCCCAAGAATCACAAGCATTGGTCCTCTTTGCTGCACTATGCTGGGGGCACCGAGCATCGGCATTGCTGATACCAAGAAGCACTGGCACTGAGAGGAATGCTCCCCTTCTTTAGAAGAGGTGCTGGTGCACAAGCCTCACAGCAGCCAGGTCCCACTACTGGTTTGACTCTGAAGCGTACTTAGGCTGCTTTTCTCCTGCCTCCCCCCGTCTTTGCCGATGCCTTCCTTCGATGAGCGGTTCTGAGCCATGCTCGGGGAAGAGCTGGCGCAGATGCTGCAGTAGTAGAACACTCGGGTAACAAGGGTGCTTGCACCAGCTGTGGATCAGCCCCAGTGTCTCCCTGAAGCTCCTCCTACGCCTGTGCAGACATCTTCAGCACCTCGACAGGGACTGACGTTGACATTGATGCATACGGTACTTCTCTCGACGTTGGAGGAAGCTTCCCTGGAGTTGGAGGGTAGGACTGTTCCTTGACACTGTTGGGCAGCCCACTTGGAGTATGGGGAAGAGTCTGATTGGGACCGCTCATGGGACTCAGATGAGGACTTCTCTTAGGAGTCATCATATGGTATTCCATCCCCACCTCAAGACAGATGAAAATCATCAGCTGAGAGTCTTTTGGAGGAAGAATCTAGGGTGAATATGTTGACTTTCCTGGATTATGAGTCTCCTCCTATGGAAGGGGTCATGGTATCATTGCACCCTATCCTTAAGGTTGCACTGACGAAGAACTGGGAATCTCTCCTCTCAGTGCAGGTGACACCAAAGAAGGTGGATACACAGTATCATATCCAAAAGGCTCCTGAATTCAAGAGTACCCAATGCCCCATCACTTTCGGTGGTCAAATCCACTCTCAAAGAATCTGGGAACTTCAGGACTCATACATAGGCGCTCCCAGGTAGAGAGGCCAGGACACTGGATTTGTTTGGGAGGAAAACATTTCGGGCCTTGATGCTCATTGCCCACATCCAGTCCAACCAGCTCTTCATGAGCCTGTACTTGCAGTCCCTGGTCCGCAGCATACTCAGTCTGGCAGATTCTCTCCCACAGGAGTTGGCTTGAGGTTCGCCAGTTGGCCAGTAATGAGCTGGAGTGTAGAAAATACATGGCCAAAGGGGCTTATGACTATTTTGATGTGGCATCCAAACTCTCAGCCATGAGTGTAGGATGCACAGACTCTCATGGCTGCGTGTCTCTGACCTGGAACTAGCGGTTCAGGAGAGGTTAGCGGACATTCTATGCTGAGGGGACAACTTGTTTGAAGATAAAAGTGGAGGAGGGCACTGACCTCATAAAGAATCACAGAGATCCCATCCTAACACTGTCTCAGCACCTTCCAGCTGTATCCTCCACCTCCCAGAAGTTTTCCAGTGAGACTAAGCAGCGACCCTACTACTCTCAAAGGTGTAGGTTCTCTCTGCCTTCCTGCTCTGCCCAGTAGTCTCAGGGCCAGCATCCCTGGGTCCGCCAACACTGTACTTAGAAGTCCCAGCTGGTGCACCAGTCAAAACAATGGGTGAGCTTTTGACTGGTTCCAGGAGAGCATAGCCGCACTCAAAGTGACCGTCCTGGACGGCCTTCTGGTGGGGAGGGGGAGGCTCAACTTTATCATCACAATGACCCCTTGTAACCTCTGACTGGTGGATTCTTCAAATCGTCTGTCTTGGTTACCACCAAATTGCCCACCGAGAGCAATACCACTCATCTCTCTGCACAAGCAGGTACTTGTAGAGGAAATCTCCACTCTTCTCCAGGCCAGTGCGGTCAAGCCCATGCCACTAGGGGAAGAAGGGAAGGGATTCTATTCTACATACTTCCTTGTTCCCCCTCAAAATGGGGGTTTTCATCCCATCCTAGACCTAAGGGACCTGAACAAATTCTTGGTCAAAGAAAAGTTCAGGATGATTTCCCTGGGTCCCCTTATCCACATGATTCAAGAAGAAATTTCTAGCAGCATCCCACTGAACATGCACTGGTGCCTTCCCACCAGACACACAAGCTCAGTTACCATAGTCATTGTAAAAAGCTAAAGAACGCAACTCCAGGATATGTGAGAATACTTGGCCTGCTGTTCAGGTCAAAAGAAACAAAATGCTGGGTGGACTGTCTATGGGCATTAGTCCATGCCAGATAGAAGGCTAAGGCTCACTTGCAGTCTAAGGTATACAGTACACTCTCGCCAGGATGGGCATGTGGTCTTGGGAAAAATGTTGGCAGGATAACTGACTAAGATGGAGCTCTGACACTACCTTAGGAAGGAACTTAGGGTACATGCGGAGAACTGCTCTATTGTGGTGACAGAGTAAAATGGATTGGCTACTAGGGCTTGAAGGCCACCAGCTCTGTGAGCTGATGTGACCGCCACAGAAACACAACTTTCCAGGTTTTTTGTCTTCAAATCATGTAACTACGTTTTCATTTCCATACTCTGTAAGCCACATTGAGCCTGCAAAAAGGTGGGAAAATGTGGGGTACAAATACAATAAATAAATAAATAAATACTTCAGATGACAGAAATCTAATGGCTCAAAAGCAGCCTTCATCAGCTGGGAGAGGACAACGTTGAGATCCCATGACACAGTTGGAGTTTGATTGGGGGCTTTGTCAACAGCAAACCTCTCATGAAGCAAACAACTAGAGGCTGTACAGAGATAGGTTTACATCCCACACAGTGGTGGTAAGAACTAATTGCACTGAGATGAACCCTTACAGAGTTGGTTTCAAACCAAATTCAGAGAGGTGGAGGAGGTAGCCAAGCAGATTTTGTGTAAGACAAGTGAGGGGATCTAAGGCCTCACCCTCATATCAAACAGCAAAACTCTTCTATTTAAAAGTGTAACACCACCTAGTGGAGTCTTTCCTGGAAGTCAGCAAGATGTGGGAGACACACTCCGGCAAGCCCAAAATTTCAAATTCTACGCTCTCAACATCCAAGCCATGATAGATAAGGATCGGAGATTCAGATGCAGAAGAGACCCCTCATTCTGCTTGATGAGGGTCAGAAATCTGTCCAATCTCCATGGATCTTTGGAGGATAACTCCAGAAAAGAGGAAACCAGATCTGGCTTGGCCAGTAGGGCAGGTTTACGATCATAGTTCACTGGTCGTGCTTGTGCTTCAGCAAAGTCTTCTCTGTGAGAGGTATTGGGGGATAAGCATACAGTAGACCCTTCCCCTAATACAGGAGAAAGGCATCCGACGCCAGTCTGCCGTGTGATCTGAGCCTGGGGCAGAGCTGGGAGACTTTGTTGTTGAGATGAGTGGCAAAAAGATCCACTGCGGAAGTGCCCCACTCTTGGAAGACCAAGCAGGCTACACCTATATTGAAAATCACTCGTGCGGTTGCAAAACCCTACTCAACCTGTTGGCCAGGCAGTTGTCTTTTCCTGGAAGGTAAGGGGAAAGGGAAAGGGAAATGGGACTTGATATACCGCCTTTATGAGGATTTTGCAACTACATTCAAAGCGGTTTACATATATTCAGGTACTTATTTTGTACCAGGGGCAATGGAGGGTTAAGTGACTTGCCCAGAGTCACAAGGAGCTGCAGTGGGAATCGAACTCAGTTCCCCAGGTATGTGGCTCAGCGGTCCATTCCGTGAAGGACTCATTACCACATCCCTACTGCCTCCTGACACAAGGGATAGGATCTTATACCCCCCTGCTTGTTCACATAAAACATGCCATTTGGATGAAAATAATTTGATTTTGCAGCCGATCTCTGATAGCCTTTAGGGCGTTCCAAATGGCCCATAGCTTAAGGAGATTTATGTGAAGGTCTGTTTCCTGATTAGACCGATTGTGAAGCCCATTTACATTCCAGGTTAAATGCATCCATTGTTAGCACCTTTTGAGGGGTGGAATTTGGAATGGCAGTCCCATAGTTAAAGTATAACAAAGAGAGGAACCAGTACAAAAAGACCAAACAAAAAGAAAGAGCACAAAGGGCCTTTAAAACGGGAAGGAACACAGTTTTTCATTAAAATAATCCTTTAATGGTGAACTTTGATTGAAGAGAGACCCGACACGGGCCGTGTTTCGGTGCTTGCCGGCACCTGCGTCAGGGGTCTGCATTAAACATATACAATAAACAATAAACAATAATTTGTATAAATAAAAACACGTAAATAGGAACCAAAAATATCAATAAAAATAGATAACAAATCTAGATACATACATAAAATAGAATATTATGTGTTTCAGACTAGTACCCATTCATTAGCAAAAAAATAAGGCAAATGTGGATTATATTTGTTTAAAAATATTTCACATGAAAAAATTGGGCCAATAAAAATTGTTTTTTTATATTTAAAACAAAAACGTGCATGCAAATGGACTTAAAAACACACATATATATTTATTAATAGTCGCCTATTCTGATAATATTTCATTACTTATTTTTATATATATACAATTATTTTTTGATCAATTACCAAATGTTTTTAAGAAATTAAAATTATTAAGAACTATTAATCATTAATTAAAATTAATAATAATTTTAATAATATAATATAATTCATCACTATCATTACATTTTTTCTTGTACAATTTTAAATTCAGTCTTTATAGAAATATTTCATTTTGATCATACATTGATTACATATGCGCAGTTTAATATCATCTTTTTTAATTTTATTATTTTTGATCACTTTTATTTTTATGATTAGTGTTGTAATCAAACAGGTACTCATTTTGATTTTATTATTGTGATTATGTCAATAGGGTATAACTTGTTTAAGCCAGGTATATTTACTATATTGTTATTTTTTTTAATGTTTTGAATATTAAGTTACTATTTGGTTTTATATTTATATTTTAAACATATCTGATTTATAATTCCACATATTCACAATTTTCATTTAACTCATATGAGTGAGTGTACAATAAACGTTCTAAACAAATACAACACTACTAGGTAGTTCACATTTAAATTGTAGCCTACGAGATTGCACAATAGACATCTTACGTCAAAATGACGTCATTAGGTAGCTAACATTTAAATTGTAGCCTTTGTACTTCTTTTTTTCATTACGACTGACGCTGTTGTTGTGCGAGTTTCTCCAATTTATTCGGAGGTAAGGACAATTCGCTTTTTTTATTTTTTATTTCATTTTTATATTTTTTTTGGACGCCATTCACCAGTAGCATATATTTTTTTTGGAATGTTTATTCTTAAACAACGCTATCAGCTTTTCTTTAAACTGACGGTGACAGCATAGTATTTTCTAGCGCCTACAACTTACGCTGGACAATGTGAGCTTCGTATTATATTTTTACTTTTTTGATGCTATTTACCAGCAGCTCCTATTCCTCCGTGGTTAAATCTTTTTGTAAAAATCATTTTTAATAGCGCTATCAGATAGCTTTTTTAACTGACGGTGACAGCACAGTATTTTCCAGTGCCTAACATTTTGTTTTTATTTAAAATATCAAGGGTTCGTTTTGTGTCAGTCTTGATTAATTAGTCAAATATGTGTTTTAAAAAAAATCTTTTTATAACTTATGGTTATATGGCAGTCACCTTTTAATTTGCAATTTGTTTTTAAAAAAAAGTATTATAATGATAATACTATCTTTCATTGTTTTATGTGATGTTCGCATTCAATAATGCTAAAGGTTCGTTTCATGCCAATCTTAATCATCATCTCTTTAAACCTGATGACTACCATTCCTTTCAAACTGACGGCGATAGCGCTATTAGATCACAGTTTTATATATTTTTTGACGTTATATATTTTTTGACGTATATATTTTTTGACGTTATTCAATAGTAACTTCTATTGCTTGGTGGAAAAATTTTTTTGAAGAATTAATCTTTAATAGCGCCATTAGATAGCTTCCTTACTAATGATGACAGCACAGTTATTTTTGGCACCCACAAATTTATTTTTTATTTAAACTGTCTATGGCTCGTTATGTGTCAATCTTGATTATTCAGTTAAACACGCTCTTTTATCTTTCAACTCGAGAATCAATGGTTATGTGGTAAAAATGGTTTCACTTGATGCAATTTTATTTCTCCAAAATTCTTTAAAAAAAAGTTTTGTTAGGCATTATAACAATAATAATACCTTTTAATGTTTTATATAATCTTTGTATTTAAAAAATATACTTTATGTAAATACTGCAGTCTTTTGATTTGCTTTACACTGTTAATGCCTAGATATAGGACCGAGAGCACAGTTTTTTGTCCCATTCTTTTCCAATATTATATCTTTCTTTCTAAACATTACTTTATTATACCTGGCTTCATTTTTTCCTTTTTTTGAATTGACGGCAACTAAATAATAGTCTTTTTTGACTCCATTATTACATAATGTTAATTCAAATTTTGGTTCCAACTGTCGATTTTGATTCCCATTATTGCTTGATACTAATTTAAATGATGGCGATGTTTTAATTCAAGCTGCTTTTTACTTGTTCAACGATTAATTATAATCATCCCTTGACAATTTTCTATTATGGTACAATATTAATTTGAATATTAGTTTCAATTGTCAATGCTGATGTTTTATTTAAGAAGATTAATTTATAACAACCGTTCATTGCATTATAATCTGCCTTTTTATCAAGTTTTTATCATATTTATTTTGATCTGATGATAATAAAACTGTAGCTCCGATTATTTTATATTTTATGTTATGTCTTTATACGCTAACCAAGTGATTGTTGTATGACACATCTCACTTGTTTTAAACAATTCAGAGAGATTTTTATGAGTAAAATATTTGTTTTAACTGCTAACATTAATGTTTTGATTTAAGGATTTTTTTCATAACAATGTGTTCAATTCTTAAACTTATTACATTTATATACATTTATTTGTGTGTTTTTTTATAAAATAAAACAAATCTTAAATGTATTAGATTTATCTGTGTTTAATGTGTTGTGCACTCATTATTTGATTTGGCGGTAATGTTGTTAAAAATTTCTCAACAATTTTATAAAAATTTTTTTTGTGATAGCAGAATGTTTATTTTCGCTATCAAATATTATATTATAATCATCTTTTTTTTAAAAAAAGGAGGAATATATTATACAAAATTTCGGAAAGAATTTGTCTATTGAAGCCTCCCTGGTCATTGGTGTGGTGAGTTATTATTTTCCTCTTTTTATATTAAATATAAAAATATATATGTGTGTATATATATAAACATATATATTTTTTATATGTGTTTATAATTTTGGCGTAAACTCATCTTTTTGATGTAAGTCCATTTGCATGCACGTTTTGTTTTAATATAAAAAAAAAATTTTTATTGGCTCAATTTTTTCATGTGAAATATTTTTAAACAAATATAATCCACATTTGCCTTATTTTTTTGCTAATGAATGGGTACTAGTCTGAAACAAGTGGAGGGGCATAATCGAACGAAAACGTCTATCTCCATGGGCGTTTATCTCCGAGAACGGGTCTGTGAAGGGGCGGACCGAACCGTATTTTGGGAAAAAATAGACGTCCATGTTTTATTCGACAATTTGTGAGCTGGGCGTTTTTGTTTTTCAGCGATAATGGAAAATGAAAGCGCCAGCTCAAAAACGAATAAATCCAAGGCATTTGTTCGTGGGAGGGGCCAGGAGTCGTAGTGCACTGGTCCCCCTCACATGCCAGGACACCAACCGGGCACCCTAGGGGGCACTTTAAAAAAAAAAAAAAAAAAAAAGGTAAAAGAGCTCCCAGGTGCATAGCACCCTTTCCTTGGGTGTTGAGCCCCCCCCCCCCAAATCCCCCTCAAAACCCACCACCCACAAGTCTACACCATTATTATAGCCCTAAGGGGTGAAGGGGGGCACCTACATGTGGGTACAGTGGGTTTGGGGGGGGCGGTGTGGAGGGCTCCCATTACCAGCACAAGTGTAACAGGTGGGGGGGGGGATGGGCCTGGGTCTACCTGCCTGACGTCCACTGAACCCCCTAATAACTGCTCTAGTGACCTGCATACTGCTGCCAGGGAGGTGGGTATGACATTTGAGGGTGAACATAAAAAGTTGTGAAACGGCATATTTTTGTGGTGGGAGGGGGTTTGTGACCACTGGGGGAGTCAGGGGAGATCATCCCCGACTCCCTCCAGTGGTCATCTGGTCATTTAGGGCACTTTTTGGGGCCCTATTCGTGGAAAAACAGGGTCCAGGAAAAGTGCCCTAAATTCTCGCTAAAAACGCATATTTTTTTTTCCATTATCGGCGAAAGGCGCCTATCTCTGATCGGCCGATAACCACGCCCCAGTTCCGCCTTCACCACGCCTTTGACACGCCCCCATCAACTTTGTCCACATCCGCGACGGAGTGCAGTTGAAAACGTCCAAATTCGGCTTTCGATTATACCGCTTTATTCGTTTTTGTGAGATAAACGTCTATCTCCCGATTTGGGTCGCAATATAGGCATTTTTCTTTTTCAATTATAAGCTGGATAATATTCTATTTTATGTATGTATCTAGATTTGTTATCTATTTTTATTGATATTTTTGGTTCCTATTTACGTGTTTTTATTTATACAAATTATTGTTTATTGTTTATTATAATATGTTTAATGCAGACCCCTGACGCAGGTGCGGCAGCACCGAAACATGGCCCGTGTCGGGTCTCTCTTCAATCAAAGTTCACCATTAAAGGATTATTTTAATGAAAAAAACTGTGTTCCTTCCCGTTTTTAAAGTCCCACAGTTAAATTCATTTGAATTGTCCACCAGAGAACGGCATGAGTTCATTCTGGAGGAATCTGGATTACATCCTCTAGGTTCACAACCACCTGAGACCACTGGGAAGCTAGGGTCCACTGGGCCTCTCTCAAGTGGATATGTGCCATGGGAGTGGCATGCAAGTGCTGACGATGGATGCATCTCTCCTGGGATGGGGAGCTCATGTAGATGGACTTCACACTCAAGGAGCTTGGTCTTCCCAGGAAACAGTTCTTCAGATCATCCTTCTGGAGCTTCGAGCGATCTGGAACATCCTAAAGGCTTTCAGAGATCGGCTATCTCATGAAATTTTTCTCATTCAAACAGACAATCAAGTTGCAATGTATTACACCAACAAGCAGGGGGGGGCACCGGATCATGCCCTCTGTGTCAGGAGGCCATCCAGATGTGGCATTGGGCTCGCCAACACAGCCCCCTGTGAAACCTCCACCAGTGTCATGGGATCTCAACGTTGTTTTTACCCAGCTGATGAAAGCTCCTTTTGAACCACTGAATTCCTGTCATGTGAAGTACTTGACCTGGAAGGTCGTTTTCTTTGTGGTAGTTACTTCAGCTTGTAGGGTTAGTGAGCTTCAGGCCATAGTAGTAGATGCATCTTATACTAAATTTCATCACAACAGAGTAGTCCTCCGCACACACCTTAAGTTCCTGCCGAAGGTGGTGTCGGAGTTTCATCTGAACCAGTTGATTGTCTTGCCAACATTCTTTCCCCGACCTGATGCCCATCCTGGTGAAAGCAGCTTGCACACCTTGGATTGCAAGAAGGCATTGGCCTGCTACATGGAGCAGACAAGGCCCCACAGACAGTCTGCCCAGCTTTTTGTTTCTTTTGAACCCAGCAGGAATAGGGTTGCCATCAGGAAACACACCATTTCAATTTGGTTGGCAGATTGCATTTCCTTCACTTATGCCCAGGCTGGGCTGTCCCTAGAGTGTCATGTCACGGCTCATAATGTCAGAGCAATGACTGTATCGGTAGCCCATTTGAGGTCAGCCTTCATTGAAGAAATTTACAAGGCTGCGAAGTGGTCTTCGTCCACACATTCACATCACACTACTGCTTTGAGCAGGATACCCGTTGCGACAGTCGATTCGGACAGTCAGTTTTGCAGAATTTGTTTGGGGTCTAGAGTCCATCTCCACCCTCCTAGGCCCATTTTATTCTGTTCCAGGCTGCACCCTCATTCAGATTGTATATAGGTTAACCTGCGTTATGTCCTTGCCATTGTGAGGCTCAATTGACTAATGTTTGTTGTTTTGAGTGAGCCTGGATGCTAGGGATTCCCCACTTTTGAGAAAATAGAAGCCTGCTTGTCCTTAGAGAAACGAAGATACTTACCTGTAGCATGTATTCTCTGAGGACAGGAGGCTTCATATTCTCATAATCCCTCCCACCTCCCCTTGGAGCTGTCTCCTTGGTTATTTTTATTTTATTTATTGCTTTAGTATTAAATGAGGAGACCTTGTTCATGCAACAGGTGGGAAGGTACTCGCATATACGCTGTGGAGCGCGGCTTACCCCCCACAAATCTCTCTCTTTTTACTATGGCAAAAACTGGCCCGGGTGACATGGATTGGCATCACTCACTTGTGAGAATATGAAGCCTGCTGTCCTCAGAGAATACCTGCTACAGGTAAGTATCTTTGAGATATATATATATATATATATAGATATATAGATAGATAGATAGATAGATAAATAGATAGAAGAAGATAGATATGTGTGTGTTTATATATATATATATATATATATATATATATATATATATATATATATATATATATATATATATATATACTGTATATATATATATATATTTTTTTTTTTTTAATTTTTAGATTTCAACTATTTTTACTTTTCCAGTTTATGTATGATTAGCACTTTTCTTTATACATATGGATGCTCATGCTAAGCAATACTAGCTTGGTAGGTCATCTTCCTTCCAGAAATCTAGATATCAACAGACAGTCCTTTTGCTCAGACAAATGATTTTTCAACCAAACTTCCAGATCTTCCCCGGGTGGGGGAGGGGGGGTTCTAGTCCACTGTTCATCAAAGATGATAGAAGGATCGATGTCCTACTGCAGCTCTTGCTGGGGACACATGTACTGTTGGTCTTCCCTCCTTGGCCCATGGTATGCCGTGTGTTGAAAAGGATTGCATTGCACCGGGGTCAAAACTAGAGACAGGGACACAGGGCAATGCTGGAAAAGGGGTGAGATAGGAACATAGAGGGACACTGCTGATCACAGGGAGAAGGACAGGGACACAGAGAGGCATTGCTGAATATAAGGGTAGGATAGGGACACTAAAAGGGCAGATACTGAACATGGGGGGTAGACAGGGAAGAGAAGTGTTGGCTAGGACAGGTAGGGACACGGGGAAGATGGATGGCAGACATGGAGAAAGGAGAAATGTCACATAGACAGGAGACCTTTGAAAGGCAGGGAGAAAAATGGAGAAAAACAGAAGACACTGACAAAATTGAATGGAAAAATAAAATGCTCAGACTACAAAGGTAGAAAAATTTGTTTTATTTATCAATTGGATCATATCAGCGTTTGGAAATGTGCATAGGCTGGGTTATTTTACCACAAGTGGGGTTATTTTAGTACAGGGGATGGTTGGGGATGGAGGAGATTACTAGTGGGGACAGATTAGATTCCGGCGGGGATTGGTGAAATTTCTGTCCCCGTGCAACTTTATATCAGGGTACATCTCTATTTAGACAACTGGCTGATCAGAGCCTCTTCAGCTCAGGAGAGTCATTGGATTACCTCCAGAGTGATATCTCTTTTGCAGTTGCATGAGTTTGGTAGTCAATATTCCCAAGAGTCACCTAGTACCCATGGAAGCTCTGGAATACCTGGGAGTTTGTTTTGACACTGCCCAAGGCAAGATGTTTTTACCGGATCACAGATGGGTCAAGCTTCAGACTTAGATTCATCTACTTATGGAATCGCCAAGTTCTCTTACTTGGGATTATGTGCAGGTGTTGAGATCCATGGTGGTATCTCTGGATGTGGTTCCATGGACCTGAGCTCACATACACCCTCTTCAACAATTTCTTTTGAACCATTGGTCGTCGATATCTCTGAATTACGATCTCTGTCTGCCTTGGACTCCTCAGGTGAAGAGCAGCCTGTCGGAGGTGGATGCTGTCCAGCAATCTCCACCAAGGCATGGCTCTGGCCTCTTCATCTTGGCTAGTGGTAGTAACAGATGCCAGTCTGACTGGTAAGGGGGGTGCACTGTCTCCATCACAACACTCAAGATCTCTGGAACAGAGCAGAATTGCTGTGGCCAATGAATTGGCTAGAACTCAGAGCAGTTTGCAAGGCTGTTCTGGCCTTTCAGTCCTTGCTGGAGGGCAGACCAGACTAGTTCTGATGGACAATTTCATGGCAGTGGCTTACATAAACAGGCAAGGAGGCACTCACAGTACCCTCTAGCGACAGAAGCTCATCATATTATTCGCTGGGGAGAAAGTCACTTGCAGCAGATTTTGGCGGCATATATTGTCAGAACGCTGAATGTGTAGGGACTACCTCAGCAAGAATTCCTTGGACCCAGAAGAATGGAAAGTGTCACCGGAGGCCTTCTGGCTTGTTACTCAGAAGTGTGGCGTCCTGATTCTGGATCTCATGGCGTCTTACTGCAATGCCAAAGTCCCCAGGATTTTCAGCAGAAGAAAAGAGAATTGCTCAGAGGGTCTGGGTGTGTTACAAGAAATTATTTATCTTGGGGGAAAGAGCTCTAGAGCACTCGCTACTGTTTATAATTTAAGAGCAGGCGCTGTATTTATAAGTTTTAGGATATTAATTTCTCCACCAATCACCAAAGGTGATAATTGCAATAAATTAAATAAATTAAGTATATATAAAAGATACCATATACTCAGAACACAAAGAGACCGTATTTTTAGCTTTAAAAAGGTTGATTTAATATACAATTGCACTCGAGAGGTAGGTTTTTAAAAGGATCTTTAGAACAGAGAATTTGTGCATAAAATAGAACAAAGTAGCAGGTAGGTTAACTCACAAGTCCTTGTTACAAGCATGCTGTGGTCCAGCTGATTGATGAGCACATGGTTAGGACAGGAACAGGGCTTCTGCAGTGAGTGGATCATCTGAGTTGCTTGCAGCTGAAGAGAATCTGAATCTTGGGGAAACAGGTTTTGCTTTTATATCTTGCAAGCTGCAGGAGGATATGATCACAGAGTCCCAGCACCTGTTTCCTGGTTTGCACTGGATAACTTGCAAGGCATTATGGTTATTGTAGTCTGTTCACATGATCTGCAGATGTCCTGGCGTCCATTTGTCTGATAGTTGATGGGAGGGGCAGGTATACCTTTGACAAGCAAATGTCCTGTTTATGCTTTTCCTCTGAGTTCTTTGTCTTCAGTGGGTTCTCCAGACTTTCGGTCTCTTGGGTCTTTGGTTTTCAGAGATGTCCTGATGAGCGTCCAGGTACCCACCTTAGTCAAGCTTTTGTTAGGTGGGAGGGCAGAGGAAGCTATATATCTCTCTTTTGTCTTTGTTAAGTGTTTGTAATTGACTATCCCTGCTATCAGAAGTTCCCAGAAAAAGGGATGGGGAGAGAGGGGCTTGAAATGAAACTATTTTCTCTGCTGCAGTGTCAAATATATAAAAGCTGCACAAATATATTGGTGTATATATAATCCAGCAAAATATCATGCTACATATTTCAGTAATAAACTGATACCATTACAGGTGCTCATCTCTAACCTTGGCTAGTCAGATTTTCTTTATGTCTTCCCCCTGTGGCCAATGATAGGCAGAGTTCTCCACAAGATTCTTTGTCATCAAGATTTCATAATTCTGATTTGCCCCAGTCTGGCCCAAGAAGGCTGTGGTACATGGATTTTGTTTGTCTCCTTGTGGACAATCCGTTGTGTCTCCCTCCTTGTCAGGGATTGCTGTTTCAGGGCCCCGTTTAGATGGAGGATCGTCCCGCTTTGGTCTTACATCCTGGCTGTTGAGAGGTCAAAGTTAAGGAGCAAAGGATACTCTGAAGATTTTACCATCTTACTTCATGCTACAAATTGTTCTACCTCCTCCCTGTATGCTTAAGTCTGGCTGGTTTTTGAAGCCTGGTGTTCTGATATGACCTTTTCTCCCTTTCATTCTACTTTGCCCCAGATTCTAGCCTTCTTGCAAAAAGGATTTTCAAAAAGGGGCTGGCATATAATTCTCTAAGAGTGCAGGTGGCGGCCCTCGCCCATTATCGGGGTTGGATTCTTAATTCCTCCTTAGCTGCTCATCCAAATGTGGTTCATTTCTTGAGAGGGGTTAATCATCTTAAGCCTCCTTTTAAACATCCTTGCCTTGAGTGGAATCTTAACCTGGTGCTAAGGTCTGTGCTTAAGGCACCTTTTGAGCCTCTGGGGAAGGCTACTTTGACAGATCTTACCCTGAAATCTGTTTTCCTTATCACAGTGTCATCTGTGCATTATACTGTAGAGATCCTTTCCTCCGTTTATCTGAAGCAGGAGTGACCATTTTGTCACTTTCTTCTTTTCTCCCTAAAGTGCTGTCTTGTTTACTCTTTCCAAAAATACTAGGACTAGGGGGCACGCAATAAAGCTACAAAGCAGTAAATTTAAAACAAATCAGAGAAAATGTTTCTTCACTCAATGTGTAATTAAACTCTGGAATTCGTTGCCAGAGAATGCTGTAAAAGCAGTTACTTAGTGGGGTTTAAAAAAGGTTTGGATGGCTTCCTAAAGGAAAAGTCCAAAGACCATTATTAAAATGGACTTGGGGAAAATCCACTGCTTATTTCTAGGATAAGCAGCATAAATGTATTGTACTTTTTTGGGATCTTGCTAGGTACTTGTGACTGGATTGGCCACGGAAACAGGATACTGGGCTTGATGGACCTTTGGTCTGTCCCAGTATGGCAATACTTATGTACTTGTGTATGTTTCACCTACATCAACCTTTGTTTCTTCAATCCTTTTAGGAGGAGGATTATAAGGATTTTCCTTATAATCCATTTCCTTGATGTTCGTTGAGTACATCTTCAATATCTACAAACTACCAATGAATTTCACCTCTCAGACCATCTTTTTGTACCATCTGCTCTCAGCTCATTCTGCCAGAGCCCATTTGACTTCTTGTGCGGAGTCTAGGGTGTAATCTTTGGAAGAAATCTGTAGATCAGCTATATGGTTTTCTTTGCATACCTTTTTCAGGCACTATCACGTGGATGTCACAGCTCAGTCAGAGGCAGTTTTTGGAGCATCAGTTCTCTCCATGCAAATTTCTGCTTCCCACCCTGTGTAAGGTCTGCTTTGCTACATCTCACGAGTCTCTGGATTCATCTGCCGTTGATGACAAGGAAGGAAAATTATGCCTTATCTGATCATTTTCTTTCCTTAAACACAGTAGATTAATCCAGAACCTCGCCCTTTTTTTAGTACTATCAATTGATAAATCTATTCTGAGTTGTTGCTGTTTCTGGTTGTAGTTGTTATATGCTGATTCTGTGAGGAAGAAGAAATGTCTTGTCTAATTATTCATTCTGTTTGTTATAAGAAATTCTAACTGACAAAGGAGCATACCGTCTTATATGACAGAATTCTATTTAGTGCTCTGTATCTTTACCTGATGGTAGATGGTCATAACCCACATGTCTCTGGATTAATCTGCTGTGATTAAAGGAAAGAAAATTATCAGGTGAAGCATAATTTTTCCTTTTCTACATTGATGAGAAAGCCGAACACCCACAAAGATGGGTGTGCTGTTTCTGATTGTTGGTCAGAGTTTAGTGCAGTGGATGTTATGCAAGTAGAGCGGGTAGTTCAGTCTTTAAAGAATGTTAACAGCCTGTTAAATTTGTGTGCTACAGGATTGTTGAAAGCACCGAAGTCTGATATATCGCCATTGTTTTTAGGCCCCTTGTACCCCTCCCAAATCAGCATGTACCAGCTATCAATAATTTGGGGGGGATAAAAGAAACCAGGGCTACGTGCATATGAGAAAGTCAATTCTTTTTATTTTCTTACCAAATACAGGTACAATTATAGTTTCTCATGAGAGCAGTACAGTTACATGAAAAGCTGTTCACTGTGACTGCTTCTCTGAAATACTGTTCTGTTTCAGCTGCTTATATCTTTTGTTTCAGACAATGATTTACATAACTTTTTTCTGCAAATCCTTCTCATAGATTATTATGAATCTCACCATCTGCTTTCCTTAACATATCAAACCACATTCTTCCTGATGTTTACACTAGTTTCTTTCCCAAGCCTGCTTGCCTGTAAGGGTAATATAATAGACCATACGTTCCAGAGATTATAAATTCCAGAGTCATGCAGGCTCATCAATCTCTGATAGATTCCAGAGTCACACAGGCTTATCAATCTCTGGCCTTTTGACCCATTCCATAGTACATGACTGTGCTCATAATTCTACACCATCTATTGTGTTCCTTGTTAATCGGATGTTTGAGGCTGTGGTACCTGAGTATCTAAACAAAGTGGCGGTTTGGCTGTTGTTAAAGAAGCCAACATTGAAGACTGATTGTGTGGAGAATGTCCAATTTCAAATTTAGGTTTTTTGGCAAAAGTTTTGGAGAAATTAGTGTTGTCACAATTATTTTGTAGAGCGTCATTCCTTGTTGAATCCTTTTCAATTTTGATTTCGTACGCGGCATAGTAGGATTGGGTGTTTGTTATTGCTTGTATGCCGATGACTTACAATTTTATTTTCCTGTTCCAGATACAACAATCAAGAGTGTTCAGTTAGTGGAGTCTCATTTTTGTAAGATTCAGTCTTGATTAAGGATGAACGGATTAAGTTTGAATTTGGCAAAGACCCAAATTTTGAGGTTCTCACGGGTGGGTGAGGTTTGTCTTTTTCAGGTCTTTATTTGGATTCTGTTTTTGTGCCAGCATCGGATTCTATTCGGAGTCTAGGAGTGACCTTAGACACAACCTTGTCAATGAAGGTACATGTTGGGTCAGTGATTTGTACAGTGTTTTTAAAACTGCGTTTGATGACTCGGTTATAAGGTTTTCTTTCGGAGCAGAATTTTCATGCGATTTTGCAAAATTATATCTTACCACACTTTGATTATTATAATGCCTTATTGTGTGGATTACCACATGGGGTGTTGCGAGCTCTGCAGGTGGTGTAGAATGCTGCAGCTCAACTGCTTACTAGAGTAAGTTTAAGCATATTACCCCATATTTGAAAGAATTGCATTGGTTACTCATTGCCTGGTGGATTTAATTTAAACTGCTGGTATTGGTTTTTAAGGCACTGCATGATGAGGCTCCTTGTGCTGTGATTCAAAAGTTGCAGAAGTATTATCTTACAAGATCCTTGTGCTCGTAGGATCAAGAATTGTTGACTGTTCCCTCTTTCTGCATTATTTGACTTCAGGCTGTTCTTATGTGGATTTTTTCCATTGTTGGACCTCAATTGTGGAATGCTTTGCCTCTTTCTGTATGGCAGTTGACTTCGTTGGAGGTATTTAAGAAACAGATAAAGGCTTTGCTGTTTCAGGTAGCATTCTGTGAAACATAGTTGGTGGTGTGTGTGTGTGTGGGGGGGGGGGGGTTCGGGCTCCCAAATCCCAAATCAAGATTAACGCTCTGTTTATGTTTATTGAGTGTGTTGATGGTGTTTTATCTGCTTTGATTATGTTTGTTTTATTGTATTCCGCCCAGATTTTTGGATGGGCGGACTATAAATTTTTGTTACTAAATAAATAAATAGATACCTCTGAGGCAAGAGCATACCTGCAGGAAGACAAGATCCAAACTCTTTAAGCACTGATTCTCAAGATGACTCACATGCAGTAAGCCACCGCTTAACAATTACTACAGCCGCTGGGATACATGGAGGGGCATAATTGAAAGGGGCGCCCAAGTTTTCCTGGGGATGTCCTCACAGGACATCCCGGTGAAGGGGCGGGGAAACCCGTATTATCGAAACAAGATGGTCGTCCCTGATTTTCGGTGATAATGGAAACCGAGGGCGCCCATCTCAGAAACGACCAAATACAAGCCATTTGCTCATGGGAGGAGCCGGCAGTTGTAGTGCACTGGTCCCCCTGACATGCCAAGACACCAACCGGGCATTGGTCCCCCTGACATGCCAAGACACCAACCGGGCACCGTAGCGGGCACTGTAGTGGACTTCAGAAATTGCTCCCAGGTGCATAGCTCCCTTACCTTGGGTGCTGAGCCCCCCAACCCCCCCCCCCAAAACCCACTCCCCACAACTGTACACCACTACCATAGCCCTAAGGGGTGAAGGGGGGCACCTACATGTGGGTACAGTGGGTTTGTGGTGGGTTTTGAAGGGCTCACATTTTCCACCACAAGTGTAACAGATAGGGAGGGGATGGGCCTGGGTCAGCCAGCCTGCAGTGCACTGCACCCACTAAAACAGCTCCAGGGACCTGCATACTGCTGTCATGGAGCTGGGTATGACGTTTGAGGCTGGCAAAAAATATTTTTAAAAGTTTTTTTTTTTTAGGGTGGGAGGGGGTTAGTGACCACTGGGGGAGTAAGGTGAGGTCATGGCCGATTCCCTCCGATGGTCATCTGGTCTGTTCGGGCACCTTTTTGAGGCTTGGTCATAACAAAAAAAGGACCAAGAAAAAGTCGCCTAAGTGCTCGTCAGGGACGCCCTTTTTTCCATTATGGGTCGAGGATGCCCATGTGTTAGGCACGCCCCAGTCCCGCCTTCGCTGCGCTTCTGACATGCCCCCGGGAACTTTGGTTGTCCCCGCGACGGAAAGCAGTTGAGGATGGCCAAAATCAGCTTTCGATTATGCCGATTTGGGCGACCCTGGGAGAAGGACACCCATCTCCCGATTTGTGTCGAAAGATGGTTGCCCTTCTCTTTCGAAAATAAGCCTGATGGTGGCCTTTGTACACGTAGTACCGCATGCAGCATCTCCAATGGCACCTCAGTTGACAATGTCATCAACATTTTCAGTTTAACGAAAAGAATCCCTCTAGACCTAGCTGTGTGCTCTTTTCTATAATGATGACTCCATTGCCTGAACCTGGTGAAAGGACAACCATTTCAAGCATTGCTTTTCCAAATTACACTGACCAAAGACGTAGTTATGCAAGACTGGAGAACTTATCTCCTGAAAGACTCAAGGCCTCTAGACCCCTTGGGAAAGAAATTTGCACATAAACGTTCTGAGACTTGGAGCCATTTACAAAAGCACTAAGGGCTTTCTTGTCATGGCTGCAAATTTAAGTAGTTCTCATCTGCACAGATAATCAGGTAGCAATTTATTGTGCGAACAAATAAGGGGGCTTGGTTTTCCTCTGGTTCTGCAGAGAGGCCTGAATCTGGATCCTTGCAGATGTGTTAAGCATTACTTCTCTAACACTTATCTTCCAGGTCAGCAGAACGAAATAGCAGACCCTCTCTGTTACCAGATGAATCCACATGAATGGACACTAGATGGGAACACAGTTGAGAGGTTATTTCAAATTTGGGGGATTCCACGACTAGATCTCTATGCTTTGGAGGACAATGCACATTACCCTCCTTTTTATTTTCTTTGTCCAAGCGTATTTAGGTTAGCAGCATATGCCTTCACCATTCTGTGGTCTTAGGGTCTCCTTTATACATTTCAATTACCCGCATATAGACTGGGTTAATGTAACATCTGTACACGCAAGGGACATAAGATTTCTTGATGAAATCAAGGACAGCTTCATGGAACAGCTAGTTCAGGAGCCGACAAGAGAAGGAAAAATACTAGACTTAGTCCTTAGTGGTGCTCATGATCTAGTGCAGGGGGTAACGATACGAGGGCCGCTTGATAACAGTGATCATAATATGATCGGTTTTGATATTGGCATTGAAGGAAGTGAAACTAGGAAATCAAGTACGCTAGCGTTTAACTTTAGAAAAGGTGATTACGACAAAATGAGAAAAATGGTGAAAAAAGACTGAAAGGAGCAACTTGCATCAGGCGTGGATGCTGTTTAAAAACACCATCCTGGAGGTTCAGGACAAATATATTCCACGTATTAGAAAAAAGGGAAAAAAGACTAAACGTCAGCCGGCGTGGCTAAACAGTAAGATAAAGGAAATCATTAGAGCCAAAAAACAATCCTTCAGAAGTGGAGAAGAGAACCAACTGAAAGTAACAGGATAGATCATAAGGAATGCCAAGCCAAATGCAAAGCGGAGATAAGGAGGGCAAAAAAGGACTTTGAGAAGAAATTAGCGTTGGAAGCAAAAATACATAGTAAAAATTTTTTAGATACATTAAAAGCAGGAAACCGGCCAAAGAGTCGGTTGGGCCGCTGGACGAAAATGGTGTTAAAGGGGCGATCAAGGAGGACAAAGCCGTAGCGGAGAAATTAAATGAATTCTTTGCTTCGGTCTTCACCGAGGAGGATTTGGGGGGGACACCGGTGCCGGAAAGAATATTTGAAGCGGGGGAGTCGGAGAAACTAAACAAATTCTCTGTAACCTTGGAGGATGTAATGGGTCAGTTCAGCAAGCTGAAGAGTAGTAAATCACCGGGACCTGATGGTATTCATCCCAGAGTATTAATAGAACTAAAAAATGAACTTGCGGAGCTACTGTTAGAAATATGCAATCTGTCCCTAAAATCGAGTGTAATACCGGAAGACTGGAGGGTAGCCAATGTTACTCCGATTTTTAAGAAGGGTTCCAGAGGAGATCCGGGAAATTATAGACCGGTGAGTCTGACGTCGGTGCCGGGCAAGATGGTGGAGGCTATTATTAAGAATAAAATTGCAGAGCATATACAAAAACATGGACTGATGAGACAAAGTCAGCACGGATTTAGTGAAGGGAAGTCTTGCCTCACCAATCTAATGCATTTTTTTGAGGGGGTAAGCAAACATGTGGACAATGGGGAGCCGGTTGATATTGTATATCTGGATTTTCAGAAGGCGTTTGACAAAGTGCCGCACGAAAGACTCCTGAAGAAATTGCAGAGTCATGGAATCGGAGGTAGGGTATTATTATGGATTAAGAACTGGTTGAAAGATAGGAAGCAGAGAGTAGGATTGCGTGGCCAGTATTCTCAGTGGAGGAGGGTAGTTAGTGGGGTCCCGCAGGGGTCTGTGCTGGGTCCGTTGCTTTTTAATGTATTTATAAATGACCTAGAGATGGGAGTAACTAGCGAGGTAATTAAATTCGCCGATGACACAAAATTATTCAGGGTCGTCAAGTCGCAGGAGGAATGTGAACGATTACAGGAGGACCTTGCGAGACTGGGAGAATGGGCGTGCAAGTGGCAGATGAAGTTCAATGTTGACAAGTGCAAAGTGATGCATGTGGGTAAGAGGAACCCGAATTATAGCTACGTCTTGCAAGGTTCCACGTTAGGAGTTACGGATCAAGAAAGGGATCTGGGTGTCGTCGTCGATGATACGCTGAAACCTTCTGCTCAGTGTGCTGCTGCGGCTAGGAAAGCGAATAGAATGTTGGGTGTTATTAGGAAGGGTATGGAGTCCAGGTGTGCGGATGTTATAATGCCGTTGTATCGCTCCATGGTGCGACCGCACCTGGAGTATTGTGTTCAGTACTGGTCTCCGTATCTCAAAAAAGATATAGTAGAATTGGAAAAGGTACAGCGAAGGGCGACGAAAATGATAGTGGGGATGGGACGACTTTCCTATGAAGAGAGGCTGAGAAGGCTAGGGCTTTTCAGCTTGGAGAAGAGACGGCTGAGGGGAGATATGATAGAAGTGTATAAAATAATGAGTGGAATGGATCGGGTGGATGTGAAGCGACTGTTCACGCTATCCAAAAATACTAGGACTAGAGGGCATGAGTTGAAGCTACAGTGTGGTAAATTTAAAACGAATCGGAGAAAATTTTTCTTCACCCAACGTGTAATTAGACTCTGGAATTCGTTGCCGGAGAACGTAGTACGGGCGGTTAGCTTGACGGAGTTTAAAAAGGGGTTAGATAGATTCCTAAAGGACAAGTCCATAGACCGCTATTAAATGGACTTGGAAAAATTCCGCATTTTTAGGTATAACTTGTCTGGAATGTTTTTACGTTTGGGGAGCGTGCCAGGTGCCCTTGACCTGGATTGGCCACTGTCGGTGACAGGATGCTGGGCTAGATGGACCTTTGGTCTTTCCCAGTATGGCACTACTTATGTACTTATGTACTTATGTACTCTGTTTCCTCTGATCTCCAGAATGCTGCAGAAGATACAAACAGAGCTCAAGTACTACTTAACCACCCCTCACTGGCTGGGACAGGTTTGGTTTCCCTCATTTCTTAGACCTTTAAGTAGTCCAACCCATGCCTCTGGGACATCACCCATCATTGTTAACCCAATAGCAAGGTCAGATTCTCCATCCCAATCTCAAGAGCTTATCCCTCATAGTTGAATATTGAGCAGGACCTAATGGACCCCATCCATTTGCCAGAGCCAGTAAAACAAGTACTTTTGGTATCAAGGAAATCAGCAACAAGAAAATCATACCAACTTAAATGGAGATGTTTTTCTACCTGGGCAAAGTCATAGAAAGTTAATCCTGCCTCTTGTTCACCAGAGATATTCTTTCATTCCTAATTCATCTTTCAGACTCAGGTCTTAAGATGTTGTCTGTACAACTACAGCTAGCAGCCATCTCAGCTTTCTAACTTCCAATTCAGGGAAAATCTGTGGCCATGCATTCTCTCCTTTCCTTTCTTGCATTATGAGAGGACTCATGAACTTGAAACCTCCATTGAGACTTTCCTCTCCCATATAGGATCTAAATGTTGTCTTGTCCCAGCTCATGGAAAACCATTTTGAACTTTTGGACAAAGCATCAGTAAAACATTTGACATGGAAAACACTCTTGTTAGTGGTAATAACTGCAGCAAAAAGGGTCAGTAAATTGTAAGCTCTAGGATTGTGAAAAATTACAAGAGGACCTTACGAGACTGGGCATCTAAATGGCAGATGACGTTTAATGTGAACAAGTGCAATGTGATGCATGTGGGAAAGAGGAACCCAAACTATAGATATGTAATGCAGGGTTCCACGTTAGGAGTCACCGACCAAGTAAGGGAGCTTTTCATCATTGTTGATGATACGTTGAAACCCTCTGCTCAGTGTGCTGTGGTGGCTAAGAAAGCAAATAGAATGTTAGGTATTATTAGGAAAGGAATGGATAGCAAAAGTAAGGACGTTATGCGTGCATCTGGTTGCGCTATACAAATGCTAATAATAATAATACCTTTGTATCGGTCCATGGTTAAACTGCACCTCGAATATTGTGTTCAATTCTGGTCGCCGCATCTCAAAAAAGATATAGTGGAATTAGAAAAGGTACAGAGAAGGGCGATGAAAATGATAAAGGGGATGGGTCGACTTCCCTATGAGGAAAGGCTGAAGTGTCTAGGGCTGTTTAGCTTGGAGAAAAGACAGCTGAGGGGAGATATGATAAAGGTCTATAAAATAATGAGTGGAAAGGGTAGACGTGAATTGTTTGTTTATTCTTTCTAAAAATACTAGTACTAGTGAGCATGCGATGAAGCTACAAAGTAGTAAATTTAAAATGAATTGGAGAAAATTGTTCTTTACTAAATGTGTAATTAAACTCTGGAATTTGTTGCTAGAGAATGTGGTAAAGGCGGTTAGCTTAGCGGAGTTTAAAAAAGGTCTGGACAGTTTCCTAAAGTAAAAGTCAATAGACCGTTATTAAATTGACTTGGGGAAAATCCACTGCTTATTTCTGGGATAAGCAGCATAAAATGTATTGAACTTTTTTGGGATCTTACCAGGTATTTGTGACCTGGATTGGCCACTGTTAGAAACAGAATACTGGGCTTGATGGACCTTTGGTCTGTCCCAGTGTGGCAATACTCAATTCTTTCATAACAGAGTGGTACTAAGAATTCATTCTACATTTCTGCTAAAAGTAATTTCAGATTTTCTTCTTAACCAAACCATTGTGCTGCTTCTTTCTAGAACTTCATCACTTAGTCTCATCTTCAAGCCAGCAAAATCTCCATAACAAGTCTAGCCCCCTGCTTGGGACTCACTTTAGTATTGTAAATAATTTGCGTGTTCACACCAACTATTCTGATCTCATACTCCCCCAGACTGCTCTTTACACAGTCCAGGAATTAACAAACTCCATAATCAGAAGGACTTGCTGGGATATAAGAAGATAGTTTATTACAATCTCACCAATAGCAGTACAGTCAAATCAGGCATTCATATGGTTGAGCAGCAGTTCACGACACGTCTGTCACCCTCCTTCTCTTGTAGCCTTCCTTCTTCTGTTCTGATTTAATACCCCTCAGACTGCTCCTTATATACCATTGTCTTGTGCCTGTCTGGTTTGCAAGTCTATGTGAGCCCTTGGGTCCTTCCGGAGGGCAGAGGTGACCAGAACCACAGTCCTCCAGAGGACAGCCGACCAACCCCCTATCTTCACCCGCGGTGACCGCTGTTCACCGGGAGTTGAGCTCCCAGCTGCAGGCGGCCGACGGGACTTCTGGAACTGCGGGTGCTGATGGGCTGACCGGGGGTAGAGAGGACAGGGACCAGGCAGTGGTCCTGAGAGTAGCAGCCGAGGCTGATCAGGAACTAGCAGAGGATGAGGCTGGCAGCAAGCAGGGATCGTCAGAAACTAGCAGAGGTCGAGGCTGGCAGCAAGCAGGGATCGTCAGAAACTAGAGGTCGAGTCACGTCAGATTCAATAGCAGACTGTCTGGAAACAGCATACGGGAGCTAAGTCCTCAGAGACGAGAAGCCGAAGCAAAGACCATGAAAAAGGCGGCTCCTTAAATAGCCCTCCCTATCAGGGAAGAGAGAGACAGCTGGAGACTGTAGGAGGCGTCACCCGAGGAGCCTCCAGGAACAGTGCCACGTCAGACCCTAGGCGGAGCTTAGCCTCCGCAGCCAACCAGAGGATCCCAAGGCGGGATCCCGCTTCCCGGACTCCGCGGCCGGAAGAGAAGCCAGCTAACAAACGCCGACACCATGATCGAGGACTCCGATACTGGAAGCCCAATGGCCGGCCCTCGGAAGCAGCAAAGCCAAGATGGTCGGCAAGCGGAAGCCCGACAAGCCAGCCAACGACACGGGGAGAGGCGGCCATTCTCGGAGTGCGTCCCGCGCGGACGCTGCACTGCCCGGGTGAGAAGCGCGACAGGCGAGGGACGTGACAACCATTTTGGCTCAATTGATTCCAATGGACCCTAGCTTTGTCACCAGGGCTCTTAGCCCTTATCAGGTGATAAGGATGACTTCACATGTTCCCAAACCTTCCTCTAGCCCCCCCCTTTGGATGTTCTCACCCGGGGTGCAGCTGACCCAGTACTATCTCTACATAACTATAATATAAATATGCTCGATAGCAGATCGACTGGTAAATCTTACAAAACAAACAACAGATCTGCAGTCCGAAAAAGGTTTAATTCCTACATGCACGTATAACAGTGGAAAAAGCCTCAAAAATCCTCCTAAATCTTGAATTGATTTAGAGAAGACGTGACGGGTCAAATGACCTTTTTAATCATCACTGGCATAAAAAACCACTGCTTGTGCTAATCTTCATTCATTTATGGTAAACCGTGATTATGTTATATTCAACACCAAAACGCCACACTTATCTTAAAGTGGATGCTTGCGGCTTAACTGCGCTGTACTCTTTCACTCTCAACTGGTGCAGGGCCGACGATGGCCAGCGTTTCGCAAGGCTGCTTCAGGGCCTCTACTGCACTATCAAGTTGAGAGGACAGCTTCACTATATGCTTCCTTACACGTGTAAGGAAGCATATAGTGAAGCTGTCCTCTCAACTTGATAGTGCAGTAGAGGCCCTGAAGCAGCCTTGCGAAACGCTGGCCATCGTCGGCCCTGCACCAGTTGAGAGTGAAAGAGTACAGCGCAGTTAAGCCGCAAGCATCCACTTTAAGATAAGTGTGGCGTTTTGGTGTTGAATATAACATAATCACGGTTTACCATAAATGAATGAAGATTAGCACAAGCAATGGTTTTTTATGCCAGTGATGATTAAAAAGGTCATTTGACCCGTCACGTCTTCTCTAAATCAATTCAAGATTTAGGAGGATTTTTGAGGCTTTTTCCACTGTTATACGTGCATGTAGGAATTAAACCTTTTTCGGACTGCAGATCTGTTGTCTATCTCTACATAACCACAACAATCTTGCTCATGAGGTCTTGTAGGTGCCAGTCTCCTCATTGTTTACAGAGTAGATTTCCACCACCCTTTGTCAGCTCTCAATTACCTCATTTCAGCACTTGCCACAGTGAAATGTAACTGTGTCAAAGGTGATCTCTGATTTTAAGAGGCCTAGCTTTTAGCCTGAGCCTGAGCCATTGGCCTGCATTTTACTGAGAGCAAGGGCTAGCATATTTCTACAGTATGTGACTGCATCTCCCTGCTTGACTGTGGAGAAAGCAAAATTGCTTACCTGTAGAGTGTTCTTCTTAGATGGCAGGGGTATGCAGCCACACTCATCTGCCCATCATCCCCTCAAAAAAAAAAAAGACATACTAGCATCTTAGCTTTGTTGTGGACCAAGGAGAGAGAGAGAGAGAGAGAGAGAGAGAGAGAGAGGGCACCAAGGTAGCATGGGAACCCCTGCATGCACGCTCAGGTCTAAAATTAGGCTTCTCTGAACTGAGAACTGCATACACAAGCATCGTCAGATGACGTTACCTTAGAGTGTGGCTGTAAATCTCATCTGTCTACAGAGAACCCTTATTTCAGGTAATCAACTTTGCTAAATTGGAAATGTGAAACTTCCAATGAGAAAAATTAACTGTACATTTCAGTATAATTTGGTTATCAATAGATAACCTTAAGAGTGGACTAACACAGCTACCACACTCCTCTACAGTATAATTTGGGAAATCTGCCAAATCAGTATATGTTATGTACTACAGAATTGTTTTGTAAATTCTACTATTAAGTTTATTTTTATTTTAATAGAGCAGAAAATGAACAATAAGAGTTTGTTAAGTAACTTGGACAAACTACTGGTGGAACTTGGTAAGTTAAGTGTTTTGTCAAATAATATTGGATTCTGTCATTTTGTTTGACAGTAATATGAGTACAGAATGAATATTGTGTATTTCAGTTTTCCAACTTGAACAGGACTCGCACTCTAAGGAACATGTAACAGAACAAATTCAATGTGAGTAGTTTAATAAGATACAGCAGTAGTTACACTTCTTTTTTTTAGAGGCTAGAGCTTCTTACACAAACATTTATTGTATGTGGCTTTGCTATTTTTTTGAGTAATGTAGTATGCTTAAATGTCGATATCACACTCTTTATGATGTCACTAATTTGTAGTAATCAATTAACATTTAATAGTTTAAGCTAGTGGTTCCCAAACCTGTCCTGGGGGCTCCCCAGCCAGTCAGGTTTTCAGGTTGTCCACAATGAATATTCATGAGAGAAATCTGCATACAGTGCAGGCAGTGCATACAAATCTGAATATTTATTATGGATATTCTGAAAACCTGACTAGCTGGGGAGCCTTCAGGACAGGTTTGGGAACCACTGGTTTAAGCATTCAAATTAACTATCTGATACATGCTTTGAAATGAACAGCATGGCCAGCAGCAAAACCAAGGTGAGACTGGGAAAAACTCCTAAATCAGCTAACCCAGTGGGCCCTTTTGAGACAACTGCAAGCATAGATGATAAAGATACTAACAGGGCAGTTCTATAACTGGGCACCCCTTTTTGGTACCCTTATGCTGCACAGTGAGAGCTTAATGTATAAAGGCATCTGTAACCCGGCATTGGCGTGTCTTAACGTTTACATACTCACAGTTACATCAGCCATAGACTTGCAGGCTCATTTTCGAAAGAGAAGGACACCCATTTTTTGACACAAATCGGAAGATGGGTGTCCTTCTCCCAGGGTCATCCAAATCGGTATAATCGAAAGCCAATTTTGGATGTCCCCAACTGCTTTCCGTCGCAGGGATGGCCAAAGTTCAAGGGGGGCGTATCGAAGGCGTAGCAAAGGCGGGACTTGGGCGTGCCTAACACATGGACGTCCTCGACCCATAAGGGAAAAAAAGGGCGTCCCTGACGAGCACTTGCCAGACTTTACCTGGTGGTGTTTTTCTTCCGACCAAGGCACCAAAAGGTGGCCGAAATGACCAGATGACCACTGGAGAGAAACGGGGATGACCTCCCCTTACTCCCCCAGTGGTCACTAACCCCCTCCCACCCTCAAAAAACATCTTTAAAAATATTTTTTGTCAGCCTCTATGCCAGCCTCAGATGTCATACTCAGGTCCATCACAACAGTATGCAGGTACCTGGAGCAGTTTTAGTGGGTGCAGTGCACTTCAGGCAGGCAGGCAGGCAGACCCAGGCCCATCCCCCTCCCTACCTGTTACGTTTGTGGAGGAAACAGCGAGCCCTCCAAAACCCACTGTACCCACATCTAGGTGCCCCTCTTCACCTGTAAGGGCTTTGGTAGTGGTGTACAGTTGTGGGTAGTGGGTTTTAGGTGGGGGGTTGGGGGGCTCAGTGCACAAGGTAAGGGAGCTATGTACCTGGGAGCATTTTATGAATTCCACTGCAGTGCACCTAGGGTGCACGGTTGGTGTCCTGGCATGTCAGGGGGACCAGTGCACTACAAATGCTGACTCCCACGACCAAAGGGCTTGCATTTGGTCGTTTCTGAGATGGTCGTCCTTGGTTTCCATTATCGCCGAAAATCAGAAATGACTAAGTCTAGGGATGACCATCTCTAAGGACGACCTAAATTTCAAGATTTGAACGTCCCTGACCATATTATCGAAACTAAAGATGGACGTCCATCTTGTTTCGATAATATGGGTTTCCCCACCCCTTCATCGAGACATTTTGCAAAGATGTCCTCAACAAAACTTGGGCGCCCCTTTCGATTATGCCCCTCTTAGTGTAAGCGGTCATATAAATATGGCAAGGGCATGCTTAACTTACAGTATTCTGTAAGTTGCATGCATAAGTGGCAGCTCCTCCAATGCCCCTCTCATGATACGATTGTCCCCTTGTGTTTTATTTTATTTATTTATTTGTAACATTTGTATCCCACATTTTCCCACCCACCAGCAGGCTCAATGTGGCTTACATATTACTATAAAGGTGATCGCCAAGTTCGGTGGGGGTAAACAAATACGATTTGAAGTAAGGGGAGGGTATTAAGGTACAATAAGGGTCAAAGATAGTAGGGAACATATAATGTCCAATACAATCTAAGGTTTTGTTGTGTTGCAGAGTTGAGGCAATTAAGTTGGGTCGGTTGAATAGGCCTTGCAGAACAAGTAGGACTTTAATGATCTCCTGAAGTTTAGATGGTCATAGATCATTTTCATAGTCTTTGGTAATGCATTCCATATTTGTGTGCCTAAATAAGAGAAATTGGATGCATAAGTTGATTTATATCTGAGTCCTATGCAGCTTGGATATTGGAGGTTCAAATAAGTACGTGGTCCTGTTTCTGATCGGAAGATCTATCAAGTCAACCATGTAACCTGGGGTTTTACCATAGATAATCTTGTGGACCAAAGAGCAAATTTTGAATACGTTCCTTGATAGGGAGCCAATGCAGTTTTAATCGGAGAGGTTTGGCGCTATCATATCGTGTTTTGCCGAATATCAACCTGGCAGCTGTGTTTTATGCTGTCTGGAGTTTCTTCATAAACTGTTCTTTACATCCCGCATATAATCCATTGCAGTAATCTGCGTGGCTCAGAACCACAGATTGAATCAAGGTCCAGAATAGTTCCCTCGGGAAATAAGGTCTTAGACGTTTAAGTTTCCACATAGAATGAAACATCTTCTTTATAATGGAGTTAACTTGGCTCTCAAGTGTAAGGTGGCGATCAATTGTAACACCTAAAATTTTGAGGCTATCAGAAATAGGAAGAGAATGATCAGGAGTGTTTAGGGTTGTGGGTTTATAATTATTATATACCTTACATGCACCCTTATAAAATAGCACATAGTCGTTTTACTGCCATGTACACAAATAAGTGTAAACTTACCCGCAAAAAGTGGTATTCTGTACATGCATGTGCTCAAGTGGTGTGTAAGTGCAGGTCAGTTACAGAATTGACTTTTTAATCCTCCACACTGCCAGCGAGCTTAGAAAAAGCAGTTGTGGATACAGGTACAAATACGAACCAGGTTACAAAACCTTTCACTCTGAAGAAATGTGGGGAAAAAATAAGTCTTATATGCCTAGGAGAGGTTTTGCACCTTTTCCATCTGGGTATCACTAATTATGTAGCAATGAGACAGCAGAGAGGATCATAAATATTTATTATAAAAATTGCAATGGCAGCAAACACGCAAATGAGATAGTTATAACTATGGCTCAGTAGTTCGTTTTGTTTTCAGGCAAAGCACTTGTCTAAGCAGCATAGCTAATCAATTTCTTTAGAAAATCTAAATACTATTACATCACTAGGTTAGGCTTACACTTCACAAGGAATTTCTGTAGCCTACCCACACTCACACCTTGAAGGCAGGGAAGGAGGCAAAGTGTAGATGACACTTGCAACAAGGGCATTGGGTTAAGAGTTATGGCAGACAAAGCCAACATGGATTTAGTGAAGGGAAATCTTGCCTCACCAATCTATTACATTTCTTTGAAGGGGTGAACAAACGTGGATAAAGGCGAGCCGGTTGATATTGTGTATCTGGATTTTCAAAAGGCGTTTGACAAAGTACCTCATGAAAGACTCCAGAGGAAATTGGAGAGTCATGGGATAGGAGGTAGTGTCCTATTATGGATTAAAAACTGGTTAAAGGATAGAAAACTACTACTATTAAACATTTCTAAAGCGCTACTAGGGTTATGCAGCGCTGTATAATTTAACATGGAAAGACAGTCCCTGCTCGAAGAGCTTACAATCTAAAAGCAGAGAGTAGGGTTAAATGGTCAGTATTCTCAATGGAGAAGGGTAGATAGTGGGGTTCCCCAGGGGTTTGTGCTGGGTAAGCTGCTTTGTAACATATTTATAAATGATCTAGAGATGGGAGTAACTAATGAGGTAATTACATTTGCTGAATACACAAAGTTATTCAAAGTTGTTAAATCGCGAGAGGATTGTGAAAAATTACAAGAGGACCTTACGAGACTGGGAGACTGGGCGTCTTAATGGCAGATGATGTTTAATGTGAACAAGTGCAACGTGATGCATGTGGGAAAGAGGAACCCGAACTATAGCTACATAATGCAAGGTTCCACATTAGGAGTCACCGACTAAGAAAGGGATCTCGGCGTTGTTATGATACGTTGAAACCCTCTGCTCAGTGTGCTGCTTCGGTTAAGAAAGCAAATAGAATGTTAGGTATTATTAGGAAAGGAATGGAAAACAAAAGTGAGGACATTATAATTCCTTTGTATCGGTCCATGGTGCGACCGTACCTCGAATATTGTGTTCAATTCTGGTCGCCTCATGTCAAAAAAGATATAGTGGAATTAGAAAAAGTACAGATAAGAGCGATGAAAATGATAAAGAGGATGGGTCGACTTCCCTATGAGGAAAGGCTGAAGCATCTAGGGCTGTTCAGCTTGGAGAAAAGATGGCTGAGGGGAGATATGATAGAGGCCCATAAAATAATGAGTGGAATGGAACGGGTAGACGTGAATCATTTGTTTACTCTTTCCAGAAATACTAGGACTAGGGAGCATACGATGAAGCTACAAAATAGTAAATTTAAAATGAATCGGAGAAATTTTTTCTTCACTCAACGTGTAATTAAACTCTTGAATTCGTTGCCAGAGAATGTTGTAAAGGCGGTTAGCTTAGTGGGGTTTAAAAAAAGGTCTTGACGGCTTCTAAAGGAAAAGTCCATAGATTATTATTAAATTGGGCTTGGGGAAAATCCACTGCTATTTCTGGGATAAGCAGCATAAAATGTATTGAACTTTTTTGTGACCTGGATTAGCCACTGTTGGAAACAGGATGCTGGGCTTGATGGACCTTTGGTCTGTTCCAGTGTGGCAATACTTACGTACTTAAGGAGTCTTTTAAGATATTTTGTTAGATCTTATCTGTCATGTAAGCCAATATCAGGATTCTGGAAGTAGTTTGATTAAGCTGTACCAGAGCTTACTGGTGCTAGCTGGACAAATCTGAAATCATCCATCACAATTCAATCACATAAGTGGCAGAATTGGGCAATGAGAGACAGGCGCTGGGAAAAGAACCTGTTAACTTCATCAGGCCTTCTGGGTGGAAATGTAGGTTGTTCAAGTATAATTTCTTCACAGCAGGTCCTGCATGTACACAACAGCCTTAAATAAAGGACATTGTCTTCTTTTACCTCAGTATTTTTAGTTCTCAGTGTAGCATAAGTCCAAAACTTATTGTACACAGACTCCATGTTAGAATGGTTCATGTGATATGCCACTCACAAAATGGCAAAGACTGAATTTTTACAGAAACACCAGAAGGCTCGGGGAGGCAAGCTACAACTGATCATTGAATAAAAAAAGATCTAGTGATTCATCTATCTCAACGATAAGAAATCTCCGGGCCAGGAATCTTCCCACGCCTTATAGATCCACATTTTACCATTTTACTCTGCTGTGGCATGGGGTCAGGGGGCTAAAGACAATTCTTGGACTCAAATTGAATATGAGCCTAGGTAGGAGGGTACTCTGAGCAGGGGCAGCTGCTGCACTGACCTTCCCTTCACTGCCAAAAGAACAATACCTATTGGCTCATACAGTGTTTCATACAAACATAAGATTCAAAGGCGGGTATAAAACAAGTAATTCAGGTTCTACTGGACCAAGGAGTCATCTACCCTTCAAATTCTCCGAATATAACCCCAATTTTGCCTATACCCAATCCTGGGAAAAATACCTGGAGACTTGTGCAGGACCTGAGACCTCTTAATACAGCTGTTGTTGCATTATTCCCAGTTGTTCCTAATCCAGCTACAGTCCTCTCGGCTATTCCTCTTGATGCAGCATATTACGCTGTCAGATCTCAGTAGTGCCTTTGTTTTTAGTATACCTTTGGCCCCTGAGAGCCAGACCCTGTTTTGCTTTTACATATAGGAGCCAGCAGTACACTTGGACTACTTTGAGTCAGGGATATACTGAAAGTCCCTCTTATTTTTCTCAGGCATTAAGAAAGGCCTTAGAACCCCTGCAATTTGAGGGAGGTTCCATCTTGGTACAATACATTGACGACCTTCTGGTCTGCTCACCCACTAAGGATGAGGAAAGGCTAAATGAGGTTAGGGCTCTCCAGCTTGGAAGAGAGATGGATGAGGGGAGATATGTTTGAGGTCTACAAAATCCTGAGTGGTGTAGAATGAGTAGAAGTAAATCAATTTTTTTACTCGTTCCAAAAGTACAAACACTAGGGGACACTGGAGGAAGTTACATGGAAATACGATTAAAAGAAATAGGAGGAAATATTTTTTTACTCGACGAATAGTTAAGCTCTGGAACTCTTGCTGTAGGATGTTGTGACAGTGGTTAGTGTATCTGGGTTTAAAAAAGGTTTGGACAAAGTCCATAGTCTGATATTGAGACAGACATGGGAAGCAACTGCTTGCCCTGGGATTTGTAGTATGGAATGTTGCCAAGATTTGGGTTTCTGCCAGGTACTTGTGACCTGGCTTGGCCACTGTTTGGAAAACAATACTGGGCTAGATGGTCATTGGTATGACCCAGTATGGCTACTCTTATGTTCTGATGTAAGCCTATATAAAGGACTGTTCTATTGCTTAACCATTTATTTAACATAGGCCTAAAAGCCAATAGAAAGAAACTCCAGTTCTGCCATCCCAAAGTTACGTACTTGGGATTTCAACTCAGTCAAGCTAACAGGGTGTTGTTACCCACCAGAAGTGCTGCTATTCGAACTTTATCACAGCCTACTACTAAAAGACAACTTAGGAAGTTTCTTGGAATGGCAAATTACTGTAAACAATGGATCATGGACTATGGCGTCATTACTAAACCTCTTCAGGATCTGCTTTCTGGTGAAGTTCTAGAATCGTTGCCCTGGGGACAGGAACAAGAGCAAGCTTTAACACAACTCAAGGAGGCTTTCCTGCTTATAATCGAAAGAGAAAAACGCCTATATTGTGACCCAAATCGGGAGATGGGCGTCTTTCTCCCGTGGGCGCCCAAATCGGTATAATCAAACGCCGATTTTGGGCGTTTCCAGCTGCAATCCGTCGCGGAAACGGGTAAAGTTGACGGGGGCGTCGGAGGCATGGTGAAGGCGGAACTGGGGTGTGGTTATCGGCCGAGGAGAGATGGGTGTCTAGCTGATAATCGAAAAAAAAAGGCGTTTTTACTTCGATTTTGGGTCACTTTTTTTTTATCCTTTTTTTTCACGAACAGGTCCCAAAAAAGTGCCCCAACTGACCAGATGACCACTGGAGGGAATCGGGGATAACCTCCCCGGACTCCCCCAATGGTCACTAACCCCCTCTCACCAAAAAAACCCCACTTTAAAAACTTTTTTCCGGCCTCTATGCCAGCCTCAAATGCCGTACCCACCTCTATGACAGCAGAATGTGTTCTATCCTGTGACAGCCTTTCCCTGGTTCTGATGTGGCTCTCGGGTGAGTGTGACACCCTTTCTGTTATGTGCAATGCATTGTGGTGGGTGTAGGGTATTGGGCTCCGTGATTCCACTAGCTTGTGGCAAATGCTCACGATGTTGGTAGTTGGTAGGCTCTACTCCCATGGTGCTTTTCCCCCTGCTTACTGGGTCAGAGTGTGCCCTGTTTTGTTTCCGGTAGTCCATGAGGTAGTGGCCATTTTTGTAAGCCAGTTTTAGATCCCTTTCACGTGTTAGCCACGTTACAGAACTTAGTTCTTACCTTGAATGTGCCACTTATGTGATTGAATTGTGATGGATGATTGTACACCATTCTGCCAGCTCGGACCTACTGCTAATCTCAGTACCAGGGAGACTCGTTGCCAGTGGGGCACAACCTCTGATCTGTAGTTAACTGTGAGTAAGCGTGCTTATTCCAATAAAGGACGTTTTCGGAGAGATTAGTCTTCAGGTGTCAACTGGTGTGCCAATGTTATATAGCAGCAACAAGTCCTAGAGGCCTGCGTGTATGCAGGTCCCTGGAGCACGTTTAGTGGGTACCACAGTGCACTTCAGCCAGGTGGACCCAGGCCCACTCCCCCCACCTGTAACACTTGTGCTGGTAAATGGGAGACCTCCAAAACCCACTGTACCCACATGTAGGTGCCCCCTTCACCCCTAAGAGCTATGGTAGTGTTGTACATTTGTGGGTAGTGGGTTTTGGGGAAGGGGGGTTGGGTGCTCAGCACCCATGGTAAGGGAGCTATGCATGTGGGAGCGTTGTCTGAAGTCCACCGCACTGACCTCTAGGGTGCCCAGTTGGTGTCCTGGCATGTCAGGGGGGCGAGTGTACTACGAATCGTGGCCCCTCCCACGACCAAATGGCTCGGATTAGGACGTTTTTGAGCTGGGCGTTTTTAGTTTCCATTCTCGCTAAAAAAAAACAAATGCCCAGCTGAAAAACGTCCATTTTTTTGAAAATACGGTCTGTCCCCCCTCTTCACATACCCGTTTTCAGACATAGACGCCCATGGAGATAGGCGTTCGCGTTCGATTATGCCCCTCCACATCTACTGCTCCATCGTTGGGCTTACCAGATTACAGGACTCTGTTTACCCTGTTTTGCCATGAACAGAATTCCATTGCCTCCAGATTTCTTATTCAACCACATGGAGGGAAGCCGAGGCCAATTGCTTACTATAGTGTTTCACTTAACTGTTGCCAAAGAATACCCGCCATGTTTAAGAGCTGTGGTTGCAGCTGCTCTTTTATTGACATTGTCAGAATATTGTGCTTCAATCACCTCTCATTTTAAAGGTTCTATATGCCGTACAGGCACTCCTTAATCATGGCAAGACTCAGCATTTTTCTATGGTTTAGGGGAGGAGGGATGATTCATAATTTTTCCTTTAAAAAAGGAGGGTATACAACAGGTGATCCAGGATCTACTGGACCAAAGAGTCATCTATCCTACAAAACTCTACGGGCCATGCACTATTACTTTAAGCCCAGCCTGACAAGCAACACACCACTGACAACTCAGCTCAAGGGAAATCAAGATGAAATGCCCTCTCAAATACTAGTCTCTCCAGCTACCAAGCAGCTAGGGGCCTCACAAAATCCAGCCATTCCAGCTACCAAACACTCAAGCTTCTCTAATCATCTGCATCAGCCACCTAACAAACTTTGTGGAATTACTGTGTAATGCCCACCCTCCAGTGGAACCTGCATGTGAAGTCAGTAACCACCCTCGGAAGGTAACACTTTACTACCCCAGCTACCACAGAAGTTCCTACAAGTTAACCTGGCTCTATTCCACAAAAATACGGGTCTCTTAAAAAATAAAACAAAAAAAACCCCAAAACAAAAACATAATCCTGAGAGTATGTCATGTCTCCTTACGCTATAAAACCCATAATGCTAACCCAGGGCTAAGTATTGCTCACAGAACAGGGATAGGAGTCCCCAATGGTTTATCCAGGAATCATTTTTCTTGGACAGTGATGGGGCTGATTCCATCCAGAATCAGGATTTGAAGGAACACCTCTGTAACTTGGAGGAACCAGAAGGGGAGCTTCATTGCCCAGAACTAATCCCTTGTACATCTCCTCAGGACCCCAAGGGTGACTCTATAAAAACTGGTCGGACCCCCTTTTCCTTTTTATGCTAAAGGTTCCAGACAACATGCAGGCCTTCATGGGTATCCTGAAACACATTAACATTCCCAAAGAACTAGTGGTCCTGCTGATCTGTAATATTTTACAGTATTTACAATCAAAAATCTGGCAGATCCCCCTTTGCATGACTTAAGTAAGGATCCAATCAGCTCATGGGCATGAAAAAAGCCACCGTGTACACTAGTCGGTCATATTGGAGGTAGCTCTTAAAAGATCTAAGAATTCTAAACCCATGTCAACACTTCTCCAGGTAAGGATACTGAGAACCTTGATATTGGAAGAAAAGTTTTCCAAGATTACATGCTAACTCCAAGTTTTCCTGGGGTCAGTATTCAGCCAGCAGTGGTGAACGTTTTGCTGATCGCTGTTGGCACTATTCCTGGATATTCAATGTTGTGTCGTGTCCGGGCTTCACTTTGAATATCTGGTTCATGCAGCACCAGAAAGTGAAGTCAGTATTCAGATATTAACTGGCCATGGTTTGCCGCATAAAGATAGCACTGTGTTTTGTGCAGTTACCTTGGCCATTTAAGTGCTGAATATGAGCACTTAAGCAGCCAAGTGCCGACCCTGTCCACAGAATGCCCCCCAAATAGCTGGATTTCGCGTAGGCACTAACTGCTAATTTTTAGCTGAGACAACTGCTTAAGTGCCTCCTTTACGTGTTTCCTCCATGGCCTCTTGTGGGAAGAACGTTGCACAGGATTGCGAGTCATCCCGGAAAGTTTGTTATTGTAGCTCAGGACTGGCCTAGACATCCTTGGTATTTGGACCTCATCCATCTTCAAATCGCTCCTTGGTTGACTCTTCCTCCACAGACAGGCTTATTGCACCAAGGTCCCTCCCGCTTTGGTCTTACAGCCTGGCTCTTGAAAGGGTGCGATTGAGGAAGAAGGGTTACGCGGATGATGTTATTACTACCTTGCTGCAAGCCCGAAAGCAGTCCGCTTCTTCTTCTTATGCTAGAGTGTGGAGAACTTTTGAGAGCTGGTCTGCAGAAAATTGTGTTTCTCCGTTTCTTGCTTCCTTGTCTCAAATTTTATCCTTCCTTCAGTAAGGATTAAAAAAAAGCTTGGCTTTCATTCACTCAAGGTTCAGGTGGCAGCACTGGTGTGTCATAGAGGCAAGACACAGAATTTCTCATTGGCTACTCACACTGATATACTGTAGTGTGATCCCTCAAGGGAGTCACTCATCTGCGTTCCCCCCTCGGCAATATTTGTCCTTAGTGGAGTCTTCAGGTGGTTCTGTAGGCTCTTCAGTTAGCCCCCTTAGAGTCCCTTCCTTTGGCAACTGTCAAAGATCTTACTTTAAAGGCAGTATTTCTAGTTGCCATTTCGTCGGCACGGAGAGTTTCAGAGCTTCAAGCTCTCTCTCTAGCAGGGATCCCTTTCTTCGCTTTTCTGACTCGGGAGTTTCCATATGCACAGTTCCATCTTTTTTGCTGAAGATTGTATCTCCTTTTCATGTCATTCAGACTGTTTCTTCCTTCTTTTTCCAGGTAGGTCTATTCTGCCGAATACGCTTCCCTGCAACTGTTGGATGTGAAGCACATCCTTCTTTTCAGGACCCTGGAAGGGGTTGCCAGCCTCCAAAGCGACAGTGGCTTGGTGGCTTAAGGAGGCTACTTCTTTGGCTTAAATTCTGAGGGGTAGATCGGTTCCCTTGCATGTCAAGGCTCATTCTACCAGGTTATTTATTTATTTATTTATCATTTATATATATACTTTACAAGTTTCAACACTTAGCAGAAAAATAATGCAAATGGTTATGTTATCACAAGGAAAAAAAAATAAAAAAGAGAAAAAATTTTCACTTATAGGTATAAATTCCTCATTAACATCATAAAAGTCCACAAATTCTGGAGTTCAATAACCCAACTAGGGAGAACAAAAAGGAAAATATTTTAACAAACTTAGATCAAGTCAGAAGTGTTTACAAGCTAGATACAACTACTTCTTGAGAAACCTTTTTTGATGTAATAAAAGAGGATAATTGAGAAGGCTCAAAATAAACATATTTTTCAGTTTGATACAAGACCAAGCACTTGCAAGGATACTTTAAATAAAAAGTTGCTCCAAGTTGCAAAGTTTCCTGTTTCAGTTGTAGAAATTTCTGTCTACGTTTTTGTGTCTCACGTGCCAGGTCTGGAAATATTCGTACTAAAAGACCTTTAAATAGTTTTCCTCTTACTTAAAAATTTTTTTCAATGTCCAGACCTTGTCTGTGAGTAACGCAAACGTTACTAATAAAGTGGATGGTACAACTTGTTCCGAATCAGATGTTTCCAAAATGGCCGACAGATCAAGCGCCTGATTATTCACTTGAACTTGAGGGTTTTTTTCCATCTTTAAGGGAATGTAAAAGGCCTGTGACACTGGAGGAATACAATCTTCAGTTATTTCAAAAATTTCTTTATAATAAATCTTCAACATTTCCCTTGGGGAAATTATAGGATGAAAAGGAAAATTTATAAGGCGCAAATTATTGCCACGTAAAGCATTTTCCATAAACTCTGACTTCCTCCTCAGGTTCACTAAATCTTTAACCATCGTGGTTTGTACTAGTTGTGTCTGTTGAAGTTCCTTTTCCACCGTATTTACCCATGTTTCCAATGATTTTATTTCAGTGTCCATTTCTCTCACTTTCCCTTCAACCACAATTATATCTTCTTTCATTTGCTTTATTTGGGGGCATATCGCCTTGCCCAACTCTACTATCAACATCCAAAGACTGTCCAAGGTAACATCCACTGGTTTTCTTTGAAAAAGAGTAAATAGAATATCTGCAGGCTCAACCTTTTGTTGAAGTTCCGTCTCAATTACTCCCCGTCCTTCCTCAGTAGATCTCAATGTGGTGTGTGCAGCAAATACATCCGATTTAGGTGGAATAGCCTCCCACCCTAAGGATCCCGCTACCACTTCGGAATTTGGGTCCAATGGGGCCGACATCGGCGAGCTGCTAAACGCCGGCTGGGGAGGTGGTTCTCTACCGTCGGGACTCAAGGTGGTTTCAAGCCCATTATTCCTTCCTCTATCTCCAGTCGCGGATTGAGTTTGCAGGCCTCTCTCCGACGGAATCGTCGAGCTTGCTGCCCTCTGCATATACTGAGTAATCAAACCAGTTGAGGTTGGAGGTCTTTGCTGCTGGGAGGCAGCAGCCGCAGCGGCTCTTCCTCTCCTCTTCGGCATAATAAAGGAAAAAATTTTTTTTTTTAGGCGAACGCAGAGGAGCACTCAAACGCGTCTGTCTTAATCGGCAACCATCTTGAACTCCCTCATTCTACCAGGTCTTTGGCAACTTCTTTGGCAGAGCCTAGGGCAGTTTCGTTGGCAGAGATTTGTCGTTCAGCGACACAGACTTCCTCTCATTCCTTTGTTAAACATTACTGTTTGGATGTGTCTGCTTGAGCAGATGCTCCTTTAAGTGTTACGGTTTTCGCTGCAGGAATATCACAGTCCCCCCCCCCTCCACCAGTCCTTAAGGAGCTTTTGTACATCCCATTTGTCTGGACTGATCCTTGGGATGTAATGGAAGGAAAAATTAATTACCTGATAATTTTCTTTCCTTTAGTCCCAAAGGATCAGTCCAAAGTCTGCCCTTCTGTGATGGTTTTGTTTTTTTTGGGTTCTATGTAATTTCAGGTGTTTGTGTTGTTCTGGTTCTGTTATTTCTAAGCTACAAGTTTTGCCCTTTATTTCATAGTTCTTTTTCTATCTAGAGGCTGGAGTTTTTTCTCTGGAATTCACTCTCTTTTACTGCTTTGTTATTGAATACTGGCTTGGTTGCTAAGAGCAGGAGCTTATGAGGCACAACTCATTAGAGTTCTCTATCTCCACCTGCTGACAGATGGTCATAACCCATTTGTCTGGACTGATCCTTTGGGACTAAAGGAAAGAAAATTATCAGGTAGTTATTTTTTTCTTTCCCTTCATACAGTTATGAAAGGTGCTCTTTTAAAAAATGGAAAGCTCCACTAACAGTTTGCTCTAAAGAAAATTGATGCCATGTACAGGATGCAGAATGTACTGGATTAAAAAAATATTCTTTAGTTGTGGAATCCACTTTAAAGCACACACGCAGTATAAGGTCTCATGCTTTTGCTCTTTTAGGCAGAGAAGCTAGAACTTTGGACTTCTTTGGCAGTCAAACATTTCAAGCCTCTATGCCAACTAACCGCATATTAGATTATCAACTTTATTACACAATCTACTTGAAATCTCTAATATAGAGTGGTCTCTCCTTTGCAGACTTCCTTCGTCCTGAAAAGGACTCTGAGTTTCTTAAATTCCATAGGAAACTTCTGGATTGTCACAAACATCTGGCAAGACAGGCCTTTGATGTCTTTTCTCGCATCTCCACTTTAGTGGTAGCAATGAGATATTTTTCCTGGCTCAGAGTTTCCGATCTTGTATCTGCGGTTCAGGAACTTTTAGCAGATGTTCCATGTCATAGAGACAACTTATTTGGTGACAGTGTCGAGGAAGTGGCTGACGTGATTGAAAAACACAGATACCATTAAAATTCTCTCCAGCCCACAGAACTCTACTGCTTCATCTTGCTCTAGAAGATTTTTTGGAGGATTTTGACACTCTAATCACTACACAGCTAATTGTTGATATATACCTACTGCTCCTCCTCCTCAGAGGACTGCGTCCTAGCACCCATGCCTGCAAAAGCAACGGGGGCAGAAGTCACAGCCCCTTCTCAGCTTAAACAGCAACCCAGTTTTTGACTCCTTACTAGAGAGCTTTGTCACAGTCCATTTGTCCGTGCTAACCAACCTGCCAGTGGGAGGCAGGCTGATTCCTCTTTCAGGAGAGGTGTCCCCTCATAACCTCCGACCATTGGGTACTTTGGATCATTCCGAATAGTTACGCTCTGCTTCTGGAAGGCACCAAAAGAGTCTCATTTCACTCCCTTCAAATGATGGTACCTCGGGAGGAGCTCTCAGCTTTGCTCTGGCAAAATGGAATGGAACCAGTTCCTCTGCCAGAGGAGGGTGCAAAGGTTTTACTCCTGATACTTTCTCATACCAAAAAAGATGGTGAGGAGATCGACCAATTCTCGTCATCTGGGTTTTGCACAAATATCTACTCAAAGAAAAATTTTCATGGTTTTCCTGAGATCGCTTCTCCCCATGATTCAACTCAACAACTGGCTTTGCTCTCTAGACCTAAAGGAGGCATATACCACATATCCATTCTTCCTGCTCACAGGACGTTTCTGTGTTTCCACAGTGGGACTCTGCATTATCAATACAGAGTCTTGCTATTCGGACTGGCCTCAGCTCCTCGTGTTTTCAGAAAATGCCTGATAGTGGTAGCTGCAATTCTCTGCAGGTGGAACATACATGTCTTCCCCTACCTCAATGACTAGTTGATCAACGCAGCCTCCCAAAGTCAGCGCACACGTCCATTCTCTCCACCATATGTTTCCTAGAGCTCCTCGGATTTGTAATAAATTACCCTAAATCACATCTTCAGTCGGTTCAGAACTTGCAGTTCATCGGGGCTCTCCTGGACACTTTTCAGGGACGAGCCTTTCTCCCACAACTGAGACTAGACAATATGGTTCATCTCTGCACTCCAGTTTCCAGTTCCAACCAAGTTTCTGCTTATCAGATGCTTCATCTACTCAGCCACATGGCTTCAATAGTCCATGTAACACCATTGGCTCAGCTCTACTTCTGAATATTTCAGTGGACTCTCTCCTCTCATTGGTCTCAAGCCACAGGGCCGCTGACAGCCCGTATTTGAGTTACTCCACAATTGCACCATTCTCTACAATGGTGGATGGTTCCACAGAATCTCAACTGGGGACTTCTGTTTCATCCCTTTCCACATCACAAAGTTGTCACCACTGACACCTCCATGGTAGGTTGGGGTAC
This sequence comes from Microcaecilia unicolor, assembly GCF_901765095.1. NCBI lineage: Eukaryota > Metazoa > Chordata > Amphibia > Gymnophiona > Siphonopidae > Microcaecilia > Microcaecilia unicolor. The sequence continues at coordinate 176,606,195 of NC_044039.1, read as the reverse complement.
TCATCTCAATGTCTTCATACACAGGGTTCTTGGTCCCCACAGGAGAAACGGCTTCATATCAATGTCCTGGAATTATGAGTGGTCTGGAACACCCTCAAAACTTTCTAGGACTGCTTCCTCAGTCAGATAGTTCTTGTTTGCACGGACAACCAAGTTGCGATGTATTACCTCACTAAACAAGGGGGGACAGGTTCTTATCTCCTCTGTCAACAGGCAGTCCAGATATGGACTTGGACAACTTCTTGAAACATCTCTAAAACAACTGTTTACCTAGAAGGCAGGCAGAATGCTGTGGCAGACAAATTAAGCAGAATCCTTCAGCCTCATGAGTGGTCCCTCAGCATGCCTGTGGCTTGTCAAATCTTCCATCAGTGGGAAGCCCCATCAATAGATGTCTTTGCTTTTCCTCAGAACAACAAGCTTCCCTGTTTCTGTTCCAGAATCTGTACTCCCAACCGTGTAGCCCCAGGTGCCTTCCTTCTTCATTGGGGACCAGATCTATATGCCTTTCCCTCTCTGCCTCTCTTTGGAAAAACTTTTCTCAAGCTGGGTTGAGACCAAGGCACCGTGATCCTAATTGTTCCCTACTGGCTACTTCAGATTTGGTTACCTCTTCTAGAGTTATCGCCCAAGGAACCGTTGAGATTAGATCATTTTCCAATCCTGATAACACAGAATGAGGGGTCCCTTCTGCTTCAGACCCCTGCTCTCTGGCCCTGATGGTATGGTTCTTGATGACATAGACTTAGCTTCCTTAAATCTTCCTGACTGTGTCTAGGATACTCCTAGCCTCTAGGATGCCTTCTACGCAGAAATGTTACTGTTTCACATGGAGAAGATTTCCCTCTGGTGTACAGCCAAAGCGCTCAACCCTACTTTGTGCTACCTCTCTTCCCTTATGGAGTACATCTTTCTGATTCTGGCCTCAAAACTAAATCAGAGTACATTAGTGCTATTAGCGTATTCCACTAAGGTTGATAATAAGTCGCTGAATCCATGCCAGCCTCCTTCATTACTGCCTCTAGAGGAGGAACTTTATTTCCCATACCATGGGCATTGGTATACATTGCTTTCTATATGTTCCTTTTTCCCTTTTTTTATACAATTGTTTAATAATTTACCTTCCTGAGGGTTTTGTCCACCTGTACTCATCAATCACAGTTTGCAGTTACAGTTACAATTTATTATATTTGATTATACCACTTAACTTTTCAAATGAAAGGATCAAAGTGGTGTACAATAATAAAGACATGTAAAATAATAACATTAAAAATAAAAATTCTGAAATACAATATGGATAGGAAAGAAGCATATAGTAAAACAGCTAACAGCCACATTGCAGATACCCAAGGGTGCAATACACTCAAGTTTCAGGAAGGTGAACACCAAAAGCCAAGGTAAAACAATGGGCTTTAAGCATACACTGAAACTGCTGCATCGATCTCTCTGCTTGAACCTCTAAAAGGAGCACGTTTCATAGAAAAGGCACCAAATAAACCCTAAGTTTAAAGTCCTCCTCATTAGTATGCCCAATACTCAAAGATTCGCAGTAGAATCAAATTTTACTGCGAACCTAGCGCAGCAAAATTGCTGTGGCCTGCTCAAAATAATGAGCATGGAAATTAATGCTGTGTTAAAATCAGGATATTAATTAGCTGCTCACTATTCTGCACTAATTTTTCTGTCAGTGCCTGAATGCTGATTGTCTCAGGCACTGTCAGGAAAGTTGATGTTTCTTAAAAAAAAAAAAAAAAAAAGGAAACATGCTGCAGTGCCCTTTACCCCAACCCCTTCCCTGTTAATAAATTTTTTTAAAAAATCTGATCTATCTCGTCTCGTCTCGTGCCCCACCTGAGCATTGGCCGACGGCCTGACTTTTAAAAAAATCTTTTGTGGTCCGGTGGATCCCTGACCACCCCCCCCCCCCCAAAAAAAAAACATTTGAAAAAGCCCTGGTGGTCTAGTGGACCTTTGAGCCCCCCTTTTCCATAAACTTTGAAAACATCCTGGTGGTCCAGTAGGGCCCCAGCCCGACCAGGCCAGAACCCCCTAATGTCCACCCTGGTAGGTGATCCCCCCCCCCCCAAATCCCTTTGTACCTTATAGTAGACAGGAGGCAGGAGAGAGGGATGCCTCCTCCCTCCTGCTTTAGAGTGCATCATCAAAATGATGGTGCCCCACTCCACCTGGTGCATTCTGGGATGCATTGAGAAGGGCCTACTATATAAGGGAGTTTTGCCCTTATATGATAGACCCCGCCCAGTGCATCACAGAATAGGTGGGGCAGGGCTCCACCATTTTAATGAAGCATCCCAGAGCAGGAGGTATCCATTTCTCCTCCATCCTGTCTCCTATCAGGTATGGAGGGGTTGGGGGAGCTGCCTACTAGCGTGGACTATGGATGGGGTCCCTACCAGGGTGGATTTCTTCAGGGGGTTCAGGCCTGGTCTGGCTTAGGTCCCACTGGACCACCAGAGCTTTTTCTAATTTTTTTTGAGGGGGTCAGGTGTCCACTGGCCCACTGTTTTTTTTAAGGTTGGGCTGATGGTTGGGGGGAAGGGGGACAGCATGGAGGCAGAGAAGATTGTTCAGGGCAGGGTGATTGGGTTGGTGGGAGAGACACCCCTTCTCTCAATCAACTCTTCTAATGGTGCCTCAGACTTGACATTTTTTCAGCGCCTGTGTTGAAACCATTAGAGCATTGGGCAGCATACTAACGCTGGCGCTAATCATCTTTAGCGTCGGCATTAGGTTTTGAGCATCAGTCCGTTCTGGAAGGCATTTTTCTCTGTCTTTGATAGGTGAATACATCTCTGCTCAGTAGTCCTTGGAAAATCATCCCATGATTATGGTAATATGTATTAAGTGCTAAGCTGCTATCCCTACTCCTTTATCTCCCCCGCAGGTAGCTTAGCAGGGTTTTAAAAAAGGGTTTGATAATTTCCTAAAAGAAAAGTCCATAAGCCATTATTAAGATGGATTTGGGAAAATCCACTGCTTATTTCTAGGATAAACAGCATAAAATCTGTTTACTGTTCTGGGATCTTGCCAGGTAATTATGAGCTGGATTGGCCACTGTTGGAAACAGGATACTTGGCTAGATGGACCTTCAGTCTGTCCCAGTATGGCAATGCTTATGTTCTTATGCCCAGTATTGGTAGGCAGTAAGGCACCTTTCAATAAATGAATGTTCTAGAGTTCTGTTCCCTTTTCCTGTGTGGGCTTCCTGTTAGGAAACCCATGCTGAATACTGGGTTCTGTGAGCATACTTTGACACACAGAGCCCTTTGCTAACTGCTTTTACTTTTGCCACCACCACTGCTGCTGCTACTACCTTCATACTTTGAATAAATGGGAGTAGGAACTGGATGAGGGAAGAGAGGTTATTGAAGGTTTGCTATTTTGTTTTCCTAATCTGTGGTCATGCAAATTTTGAAGTGTTAAAATGGGTCATATTAGATAAATGTTTGGGAAGCACTGTCTAATGCAGTTTAGTAAATATGTTCCTAATTAAAAAAATATTTCTCTACTCGTTTTAAATATGTTTTAAATACACCATTCTTTTTTTTAGTGTATACAGCAAATGCATTGGAAGTAAAACAGCAAATACATGGGCTACAAGAAAACATTAATAAGAGTGATCATGACATTTTTTGTTTGCAGAAATATAGCAAGTATAGCAAAGATAACTGTAGTACGTAAGTATTGATATTCAAATGTAATCATTTTCTAATAACTTTTAATTAAAGCACATAAGAAGCAATCCAGTTATGTCCTACATATGATTATGTATGCTAGCTTCTGAAAGGAAGTTGAACAATGTTAAACATTTTGTTACCACTCTACTGTTTGGTAAATTCAAGTGAGGCAAAGGAAGGTAAAGTGACAGGAGACCGTACAAGGCTATCTAGCCTATTATACGGGTTGAAGTCAGTAAGCGTAACTTGCTGGCAGTAGGCAGAGTCACAAGTACACCCAAAACAATAGCAAATGCTATTGAAAGCAATAGTAAAAGATTATTAGAAATAATGGACTGCCTATGCGTAGTCCATCTGTAAAAAGTCAAAATCTGTTCCAGTTGGATAGGCAGTGCTTCAAAAGGTAGATGACAAAATATATTATTTTAAATTATTTAACAGCTTTTTAATTTAATTTGAAAGTTTCCCATCTGTAGCTATAAATATCATTAAATAAAAATTGAATATCACTGAAATAGCTTAAAAAATTATTGTAGCTGGTAGAAACAGCAGTTATAAACTCTGTATTTTGTGCTAAATTTTCTACACTGTTCTATACAATACAGTAATACATGGCTGAATTTCAGTGAGGATATCCTGTTTACTGATGGGTTTATCTTAACTGTTGTTGTAATCTGCCTTGGGAAGCCTGGTGTTACAAAGATTGAAAGTAAAATTAAACTCTCTTTCATTGGGGCTCATGAAATCACATCTTCACCTCATCTCTTTTGTACAAATGGATTATTCTGTTTTGAGCATGTTTCAGGGACCAGTGGTTTTTATAAGGCAAAATAATAAAAAATAATATTTCCTTTCATGGAGATCTCTCATTTGTTTAAACATAACTAAATGGGCTATAAGCCCCTAATGCAGTCCATTGGTTTTCTTATATTTTGTCCTTGTGATGACTTATACTGTGCCAAAACTGGAAATACAGTGAGACAGAATAATAGAACTCAGTAACATCCAAAACTTATTAATTAGCATTATAATTGTGCTCACATTTGGGTAATAACTGAGAAAATGCTGTTGAAAGCCAACTTGAAGAAGAAGAAATAAATAAATATTTCCTTGTCATCAAGCAGATGAAGCCATTACAGATGGGTTGTGTCCATCAACCAGCAGGGGGAGATAGAGAGCACTCAACTTTCACAGTGCCTCATGGCCAGCTAGCTCCACTGGCTCTTCAGTATTCTCTATCTCCCCTAGCAGGGTGGCTGCAGCTTCTTCAAGCTCCATCAAAAATCTGCCTGGAGGTTGCTCCTGTGCTTTTGCCAGTTGTTAGCAGGGGAGTTGGAGGCTATAGCAGCTTCACTTTGAAGGCACATAGGTTAGCCTTTTCCCTGCCTTACACATACCTCCATGGATGTGGACATATTGGCTTGCTTTTCTCTGTCCTTTCCCACTGTCAGTGGATGCAGGCATATTAGTTCGCCTTTCCCTGCCTTTCCCACTCATCTGAGCCTCCGGAGTTCTTATTACCTCTGCTTTCCTCACAGCGTTAAAAAAAAAAAAAAAAAAAAAAAAGTTGTGTGGCGCTTTGGCACAGCGACGTTGGAACAGAGGTTTTCCTTTGATTCTTCTATAGGACTGGAGCTGTGATACTCGGTCCGGTGAGGTAAGAGTGTTTTCTAACTCCTCCAGGGTGGGCCCGCGATCGGGGCGTTTTTGGCGCGAAACCGCCATTTTGAATTTTCCCGCCGTTTTCGGCGATGGCTGCAGAGAATGTAAAGCGCTGTTCCCGGTGTGGCAAGCGCAAATCAGCAGCGGGGCTCTGTAAATCGTGCTGTACAGGTGTAAGAGCCGGCCTCAGCATGGCGAGCGATGATTCTTCCCGCTCAGAGCTGGCAGCGGACGCCATTTTGAATTCTCCGCATGGCGTGGCCTCCGTAGAGACGGAGAGCCCTGAGCACGGGGGGGGGGGGGGGACACCTCGAATTGAGGCTATTCAGGGAGCGGCTAGCCCCAGATAGGATCTGGGTGCCCAGGGCGAGTTTTTCTCCCCTGATTTTGTGTTATTATTGCATAAAGCATACATGCTGAAAAGAGCTCTCCCTCAAGGGTCGACTGAGGCCCCTTCTATTGCCCCCCCCCCCCCCCGGTGGATTTTGGCCTGGGACTGCCCGCTGAGGCTATTTTCCCTGATAATTGGCATAAAGAAAAGCGTAGAAGGGCTAATTCCCTTTCAGATTGTGGTGCACCTCCTCCCCCCCCCCCCCCCCCCCCCCCCCCCCCCCGTGGTTGGGCTGTGAGGATTCGGAGAGTTCTGGCAGGCCTTCGTGGTCTGAGGAGCCAGAGTCAGGTGCAGAATTATCACAGGATCTGGATGATCCCTCCGTGGTGAGGATTTTCTACCGTGATGAGCTGCCAGTGCTTATTTCAGATGCCCTACAGGTCCTTTCTATTGAAGAGCCTGACAGTGGCACGGCCTCCTCTGTGAATCCTAGGATGGCTAGTACCAAAAAGCCTGCTCGAGCCTTTCCTTTGCATGACTCCATCTAAGAGCTTATTTCTGCTCAGTGGGCTGACCCCGAGGGACCTTTGAAAGTTTCCAGGGCTATGGGGCAATTATACCCTCTCCGTGAGGAGCATTTGGCTCGCTTTGCAATGCCTAAAGTAGATGCCCTAGTCACTGCGGTGACAAAGAGAACTACCCTCCTTGTGGAAGGAGGAGTTGCCCTGAAAGGAGGAGTTGCCCTGAAGGATATACAAGACCGTAGGCTGGAAGCAGCACTTAAACAGTCCTTTGAAATTGCAGGTCTTACTGTTCGGGCGTCTGCATGCAGTTGTTATGCTGCTAGAGCCTGCCTGGCGTGGTTGCAACAGGCAGTGGAACAGCCCGGAGATGGAGCGGAGCCCTTCTCGGATGTGGCTCCGCGGATGGAGTCGGCCTTGTCCTTTTTGGCTGATGCCCTTTATGATATTGTCAGAGCTTCGGCTAAACAAATAGCAGTAGCAGTGGCGGCTCGCTGTCTTATTTGGCTACGACATTGGGCAGCGGACATGGCCTCTAAGCAAAGGTTGGTGAAGTTGCCCTTTCAAGGCCTTCTCCTATTTGGTGAGGAGTTGGAGAAAATTGTTAAAGGCCTGGGAGATCCTAAACCCCAGCGCTTGCCCAAAGATAGGCCGAGGCCTTCCTCCAAGGGCCAGGCGGTCCACTCCTCTTATAGACCTCGCTTCTGTGAAACTAGAAGGTACCGCCCGGGGCGTTCTGCTGGGTTCACTTCTCGTGCCCGTTTTTCAGCAGAGGAACTCCTTTCGCTCGGACAAGAGTTCCGCAGCCACCGGCTCTAGGCCTGGAGTTCAGGGGCGACCCTCTCAATGATGGTGCGCCGGCCCCCTCCTCGCTTCCTGTCATCTGAGGACGTCTTTCCCTCTTTGCCGAGGAGTGGGCCAATATTTCCTCAGATCAGTAGGTTCTGGACCTGATCAGAGATGGATACAGAATAGAATTCAACGCCCCAGTAAGAGACATGTTTGTGGAGTCCCGATGCGGTTCTGTCGCCAAACGGGCGGCGGTAGAGGAGACTTTGCAAGGTCTGATTCAGTTAGGGGCCGTGTCCCCGGTACCTCCCGCTGAACACGGCTACGGCTACTTTGTGGTGCCGCGAAAAAAGTGGGTCTTTTCGCCCTATTCTGGACTTAAAAGAATTAAACAAGTCCCTGAGAGTGCGGCATTTCCACATGGAAACCCTGCGCTCCGTCATTGCTGCGGTACAGCCAGGAGAGTTTCTCACGTCTCTAGACCTGAAAGAAGCTTACTTGCACATACCAATTTGGCCCCCGCACCAGAAGTTTCTGAGGTTTGCGGTGTTGGGAAAACATTTCCAGTTCCGGGCCTTGCCTTTTGGCCTCGCCACAGCTCCCCAAACCTTTTCGAAGGTAATGGTGGTAGTAGCTGCTTTTCTCAGGCGAGAAGGTATCAGGGTTCACCCATACCTAGACGACTGGCTCATCAGAGCAGACTCTGTAACAGAGAGCTATCAAGCTACAGCCAGAGTGGTCTCAGTACTTCAATCTCTAGGCTGGGTCGTCAATATGGCCAAAAGTCACTTGACCTCCTCGCAATCTCTAGAATATTTGGGGGCCAGGTTCGACACAGACTCGGGCTATGTATTCCTACCCGAGCTAAGGCGGTGCAAGCTTCAGAATCAGGTCCGTCTGCTCCTGAGGATGCCCCGCCCGCGAGCTTGGGACATTGTCCAGCTGCTGGGATCGATGACAGCCACATTGGAAGTGGTGCCCTGGGTGAGAGCGCACCTGAGACCTCTACAGTATTCCCTACTTCAAAGATGGTCTCCAGTTTCTCAGGATTATCAATGCAGACTTTCTTGGCTCCCTGCGGCCCGACTCAGCATGGAGTGGTGGCTCTCAGACAGCATGCTGCGGTGAGGAATGCCGCTGGTGCCCCCCGATTGGTGTCTAGTAGTGACAGATGCTAGTCTGAAGGGCTGGGGCGCACATTGCAAGGGGAAGCATGCCCAGGGTCTATGGACACCCGAGGAGTCGGAGTGGTCCATCAACTGCCTAGAGTTGAAAGCGGTGTTTCAGGCGCTTCTGGCCTTTCAAGTGACCCTGGAAGGATTGGCTGTCAGAGTGATGTCGGACAACACGACAGCAGTGGCCGATATAAATCGACAAGGCGGCACTCAGTGCAGAGCACTGGCCGCGCAGGCTGAATAGATTTGCCACTGGGCCGAACTGCATCTTCAGTTTCTGTTGGCAGCTCACATTGCAGGTCAGAGCAACGTGCAAGCCGATTATCTAAGCAGGCATCAGATTGATCCAGCAGAATGGGAACTAGCAGACGAAGTATTCCTGCCGATATGTGCCAAATGGGGCAAGCCCGTGATGGATCTTATGGCGACAAGTTCAAATGCCAAAGTCCCGTGCTTCTTCAGCAGACGGAGAGATCCTCGCTCGGCAGGGTTGGATGCCTTGACTCAGCCCTGGCCTCCGGGCCTACTATATGTGTTCCCTCCGTGGCCCTTGATAGGGCGCGTGCTCCTGCGGATTCGGCTGCACCCAGGAGAAGTGGTCCTCATCGCCCCGGATTGGCCCAGGAGGCCTTGGTATGCGGACCTCCGACAGATGCTAGTGGAGGCTCCCCTTCCTTTACCTCTGGTACCGAACCTATTGTCACAGGGCCCGGTAGCCATGGAGGACGCCTGCCAGTTTGGTCTTATGGCATGGCGATTGAGAGGGCGCAATTGAGGGACAAAGGCTATTCAAACACAGTCATTTCCACTCTCCTGCAGGCCCGCAAGCATTCCACTTCCATGGCTTATGCCAGGATTTGGCACCAGTTTGAGTCTTGGTGTGCTTCAAAAGCGATCACACCCATGCGGGCTCCTGTCTCACCGATTCTGGACTTTTTGCTGGATGGTGTACAAAAAGGCTTGGCCTATAATTCCCTGCGGGTGCAAGTGGCAGCGTTGGCCTCCCTTCGTGGTAAGGGTGAAGGCGTGTCTTTAGCTGCTCATCCAGATGTGGCACGGTTTCTTAGAGGGGTGCTTCGGCTCCGGCCTCCCGTGCGAGCACCCTGTCCAGCTTGGAACCTGGGGCTAGTTTTGAAGGCCCTGCAGGCTTCTCCTTTTGAGCCGCTTCGGCGAGCATCGGAGAAAGATTTGACACTAAAGGCCGTTTTTCTTGTGGCCATTACTTCGGCGAGACGGGTGTCAGAGCTCCAGGCACTGTCCTGTAGAGACCCATTTCTGCAATTCTCAGAGCCCGGGGTCACGGTTCGGACCGTGCCTTCCTTTCATGCCTAAGGTGGTTTCAGCGTTTCATCTAAACCAGCCTTTATTCTTGCCCTCCTTTGATAAGGAGGAGTTTCCAGAATCTTTTGGGCAGTTGCACCTGTTGGATGTGCGCAGGACTCTGCTGCAGTATCTGCGAGTTACTAACTCTTTCAGGACCTCTGATCATCTGTTTGTTTTGCTATCAGGTCCTCGCAGAGGGTCTCCAGCGTCTAAAGCCACTATTGCCCGCTGGCTCAAAGAAACTATCTTTTCAGCTTATCTGCTTGCCGGCCGGTCTCCGCCTGTATGGCGCATTCTACCAGAGCGATTTCTTCCTCTTGGGCTGAAACTGGAGCACTCTCTCTTCAAGAGATATGCAGTGCAGCAACATGGGCTTCTAAGTTCTCTTTTGCCTGACATTACAGGCTGGATGTGGCTGCTAGGAGGGATGCGCGTTTTGGAACACAAGTGCTAGCGCGTGGTGTGACCTGTTTCCACCCTATATAGGGATTGCTTTGATATATCCCATCTGTAATGGCTTCATCTGTTTGATGACAAGGAAGGGAAAATTAGGTTCTTACCTTGGTAATTTTCTTTCCTTTAGTCATAGCAGATGAAGCCATGAGCCCTCCCTGTATGATTGTCTGTATGCTGTGAATCTGTTTCAGGTTCTGTTCTTGTTTCCTGAAGTTCCTTCTTTGGGAGAAAGTTGGAAAACAGTCTTCAGGATTCATGTTCACTTATAGGAGGATGAGTCCATTCCCTCCAGTTTATGTTTTGGAGGATGAGTTTATTCCCTCCAGGAGTATGTATTCATTCCCTCCTTTTGAGTTCATGCCCTTGTTATGGGGCCATCGTTCGCTGTGAGGAAAGCTCATGTTATTCCCATTGCGGTTTGCCATACTGCTTTGGAAGCTTCAAATACTGAAGAGGCAGTGGAGCTAGCTGGCCATGAGGCACTGTTAAAGTTGTGTGCTCTCTATCTCCCCCTGCTGGTTGATGGACACAACCCATCTGTAATGGCTTCATTTGCTATGACTAAAGGAAAGAAAATTACCAAGGTTAGAACCTAATTTTCCCATATCAAAGAACTAGAAAATGTACATACAATTATACTGACTGGACATCTGCATGAAGGTAGCTCTGCCCTCATTATTTAATATCATTCTTTTAAACAGTAGTAATAAACAGTATTAAGTGCATTTTTATAATATACCACAACATTCCACAAAACAAAAGGAGGAAGTTCCCACAAACCATCTTTCTCTTTTGATCTAGGTACAGGAAAGAAAAGATTTTAAGTGCTCCCAGGTTTCAACTTTATTCACGTTTAATGTGGGATATAACTGCCGTAAATAAATAAATAGAAACTATGAATGTTGAGCACCTGATTCTCATAACATGATGTCTGCATTAGTGCCCTTTACCTGGAGAAAAAAAAATCTCTGCACGAATATAACATGTGCTAGAGTGTCCCTATACCCAGCCCTTCCAAATGACACACTGAAATTTATAACAAATTATTCCTTGTCAACAGTAGATGAATCCATTAACTGATGGGTTGTATCCGCCCACCAGCAGGTGGAGATAGAGAACACTGAAAGTACACAGTGATCCTGGACGTTCAGCCACTTGTGCCTTCAGTATATCTCTATCTCCCAGCAGGTGTGGACATCGCTTCATCAGCTCCTAGATTTCTGCCTGGGGTGGCTCCTGTGCTTTGCCAGTAGAGCGCGGGTGTTGTGGCTAGTGGTGCCAGCTTTAAAGGCATACTTGGTTTTCCCTGTCCCTGCCTTACCCCTCCTTTCCACTTCCTCCCGGATTCCCTCTATGTCTGCCTGCCTCCAACTTTCCTCACAGTGTTTAAAAAAAAAACAAAAACAAACTAGAGGATCGCTTTTGCAGCGTGGCGATTTCTGAGGCTTTCTCCAGAGCTTCTGGTACTGTGCAGCCTGACCGGAGCTCGTTTGACTCGGTCTCCAGACGTGAGAGTGGTGCCCAGCTCCTCCGGTGAAATTCCCGCAGACAGCGTCTCTGTGCGGGGTAAGTTTGTTTCTTTTTCGCCAAAGGACGGCGATGGCTGCCGAAGGGGTTAAGCGTTGCTCCCGCTGTGGGAAACGCAGGTCGGCAGCGGGGCTTTGCAGCACGTGCTGCCTAGATACTAATGCCAGCACGAGCATGGCTGGCGGTGCTTCTTCCTGCCCGACGGAGTTGTCAGCGGTTGCCATTTTGGACGCGCCATGTGATCCTTTCCTCGCTGTGGCTGTGGAGTCTGAGGGCAGGGGGGCGCTTCGTTTCGAGGGCTCTAGAGGGGCTCTTACCTCCGCTTCCTCTGATCTGGGGGCGGATGTGCAGGGTGAGTTTTTCTCTCCTGAATTTGTGCTCCTACTGCATAAGTCTTTTATGTTAAAAAGAGCACTGCCTGAGTCTGCAGATAATTTACTACGCTCTGGATTGCCCCTGGGTTTTGAAAGTCCAGCGTCAGCTGGAGACTTTATTTCTTCCCACGAAGTTTTGGCTGATGCCAAACGTAGACAAATGAATGCTCCGTCTGAGGGTGACTCTTCACCATGTTCTCCCCCGTGGTCTAGTTTCGGGGACTCTGATGGGTCTTGCAGACCCTCTCGGACTGAGGACTTCGACGAGGGTTGCTGCTTGCCTCAGGAGTTGGATGATCTTAAAGCGGTTCGGATTTTCCACCGCGACGAGCTGCCAGCTCTCATTTCTGATGCCCTACAGGCCCTCAATATTGAAGATCCTGAAGTGGGGTCTGCCTCTTCTATTAACCCTAAGATGGCAAGTACTAAGAAGCTTGCTAGGGTGTTTCCCGTGCATGACTCCATTCAAGAGCTTAGTTTAGCTCAATGGTCTGACCCTGATGGTCCCTTGAAAGTGGCCAGGGCTTTGTGTCATCTTTACCTTCTGAGTGAAACTCACTTGGCCCTCTTTGGGATGCCTAAAGTGGACGCGTTGGTCATGGCTGTGACTAAGAAGACCACTCTCCCTGTGGAGGGAGGCGTTGCTTTGAAGGATATGCAGGACCGGCGGTTAGAATCGGTGCTAAAACGTTCCTTTAAAACCTCAGGTCTTTCCTTATGGACAGCTATTTGTAGTTCTTATGCAGCCCACCAGGCTTGCCTTTCCTGGCTTCAGCAGGTGGTCGACCAACCAGCCGATGGAACGGGTTCCCTCTCTGAGGTCGGCCCACATATGGAGTCTGCCCTGTCTTTTTTGGCTGATGCCCTTTATGATCTGGTCAGAGCATCTGCTAAGCAGATGGCTTTGGCGGTTTCTGCCCACCGCCTTCTTTGTTTAGAAGCCATGTCAGCCGCCTAATGGCGAAGCCAAAGGCTGGTGAGGTTACCCTTTCGGGGCCTTCTGTTATTTGGGGAGGATTTGGAGAAGATTGTTAAGGACCTAGGGGACGCTAAACCCCAACGGTTGCCGGAGGATAGGCCTAGGCCTTCTTCCAAAACTTCTTCTTCTTCCTCCGCTTCCAGGCCACGTTTCCGCAGATTTTGACCGGGGCGCTCTGCTGGGTTTTCAGCAGAGGAACTCCTTTCATTCAGACAAGCGCTCCGCGACCTCCGGGCAATGCCCCGGAGGTCAGGGGTGTCCTCCACAATGATGGGACGCCGGTCCATTCGTCGGTTCCCGCAGTAGGGGGTCATCTCTCCCTCTTTCTCGAGGAGTGGACCAAGATTACTTCGGATCAGTGGGCACTGGATCTGATCAGGGAAGGTTACCGATTAGAATTTGCTGCCCCAGTGGGCGACGTTTTTTTGGAGTCCCGATGCGGCACTGCCGTCAAACGGGCTGCGGTCGAGGAAACTTTGCAGTTACTGCTGAAGCTCGGAGCGGTAGTTCTGGTTCCTTCCGCCGAACGAGGCCATGGTCGCTACTCCATCTATTTTGTGGTGCCTTGGAAAGGTGGGTCTTTCAGGCCGATCCTCGACTTACGCAGAGTCAACGAGGCCTTAAGAGTACGGCACTTCCTAGTGGAAACCCTGCGATCCGTCATTGCGGCGGTGCAGCCAGGGGAGTTTCTCACGTCTGTGGACCTCAAGGAAGCGTATTTGCATATTCCCATCTGGCCTCCGCATCAGTGGTTCCTGCGGTTTGCGGTGTTGGGCCAACATTTTCAATTTCGAGCCTTGCCCTTTAGCCTCGCAACTGCTCCTCATACCTTTTCCAAGGTGATGGTAGTGGTAGTCGCCTTTCTCAGGCGAGAGGGTATCAGAGTTCATCTGTATGTCGACGATCGGCTCATCAGGGCGGATTCGGCAATCGAAAGCCGACTTGTCACGACCAGAGTTATATCATTTCTTCAGTCTCTGGGCTGGGTGGTCAATATGACCAAAAGTCACCTGACCCCCTCGCAGTCTCTCGAGTATTTGGGGGTTCAGTTCGACAAGGCCTCGGGTTTCATCTTTCTGCCCGACAGCAGGTGTCTCAAACTTCAGAATCAGGTCTGTCTGCTCCTACAGTTGCCTTGCCCTCGGGCTTGGGACTTTCTTCAGCTCCTGGGATCGATGGCGGCCACCATAGAAGTGGTTCCCTGGGCGAGGGCTCACATGGGACCCCTGCAGCGGGCCCTTCTTCAGCAATGGTCTCCGCTGTCTCAGGAATTCCTGTGAAGTTAAAGATAAATCACGGGGTATCGATCCTACTTGTGAATCAAGTCACCACTGAGGTTTTTGAAGATAATAGTGCATGTTTGATAAATTTAAGTTTTAAGTAATCAAATAGAAATTTTACGCTGGGATATTATGCTACATCTACATCTAATTTACATGCATTGCCTCCATGCTATGCAAATATATCTCATACATATTTATTGTGGAAATCTTGAAAACCTCACTGGGATGTGGTCCTTGAGGGCCAAGTTTAGTGGCTGTCATTAGAGCAGGAGTAGTCATAGTGTAGAACACCAGTGCTCTTAGCATCTTTCACCATATAAAAAAACCCCCAAGGAAACACGTGCTAAAATGTTTTCAAAATATCACTGTAATAATTTACAAATAATATTAACATGCTAAATTTATTTTCAAAATGTTATTTTTTCTATTATACCTACCTTGTGCTCCTTGAAATTATTAATAATCTTAATGTATATTAATATATTGTATAAATATTTTCTTTCCAAGAGGTTGTTCATGCCAAAAATCATTTTTCTGTAGTCATATTAACATTTTATATAATGTTTTAGCTGGAAGCCAACTTACATGGTTTTTAATAACCATGAAGCATATTTAGAGAGTCAACTCCAAAGTTACCAAGAGGCTACAGAAAGAGATAAGTAAGTATGATAACTGCAGATCTTTTTTTTTTTAATTACATATATTATTAGAATTGAAAAATACATTGATTGTTTTGGCTAAAATAAAATCAATATTTTGTGGCTATCATCCAAGAAATGAAGAAATTCCTTTGGAGAGCAAGAGAAAGCACACTAGGGGCCCTTTTATTAAAGCTTTGTGCACATTAATGCAAGTAGCACCCGCTAAATGGCAAGAAGCCCATTTTCCCCCAAGAAATTGTATTCACTTTATAAAATGTTATATACAACAACATGGTAATAAACATAGCACAA
This sequence comes from Microcaecilia unicolor, assembly GCF_901765095.1. Taxonomy (NCBI): domain Eukaryota; kingdom Metazoa; phylum Chordata; class Amphibia; order Gymnophiona; family Siphonopidae; genus Microcaecilia; species Microcaecilia unicolor. The sequence continues at coordinate 176,591,124 of NC_044039.1, read as the reverse complement.
TGCATTAGAGGCAATTAGGAACATTAATAAATGTTCATTTATATGGCAATACAAACATAAGGGTATAATATGATTAGTCAGTTGGACTCTGGACATGCAAGAAACTCCACAATTGGAGACCAGATTAAACAAAAGACTGTTGTAACGATGGACTGCATCTCACTGTAGCAGGAAAAAACATCCTTGGAGAGAAATTCGGGCAATATGCATCTAGGTGTTTAAATTATAAGTTGGAGGTGGCATTTTCACTTCTTACCAACACAGCAGGAAGTGAGATTAAAGAAAAAACTAAATTAAGATGAGACTGCCACTGAAATGTAGCTGGAAAGCGAAGACCATTTTTCTAAGCAACAAAGTTCATGATCTGCAAGTCCTGATGTTAGAGGCAGACTTAGACATTGTTGCTATTACGGAGACATGGTTCAATGATTCCCATGAATGGGATGCAAACATACCAGGCTACAATCTCTTTAGAAAGGCTAGAGATGGTCGCAAAGGTGGAAGATTAGCTCTGTATGTGAGAAACGATATCACAGCAACTGAAATGCTAGGGGCCTGGGGAAAAGAAGAATCAGTATGGATCACCTTGAAAAGAAATGATGGAACCTCTGTCTACATGGGTGTTTGTTGTCTGTGACGTTTGTGAGCCCTTGGCCCAGGGGTGGCCGCGTGAGGATCACCCAACCACCTCTGGGTAGACTGATTCCCTTCAGAACTATGAGTACTCCAAAGAACCGGACTGGACCACAAGTGGAGATGAACTGAGGCCGCTTTATTAGTAGCAAAAACACAAGGCGAAAATGGTAGCCAAACAGTACGGAAAGGAATACAGGCAGCATAGCTTTACAGCCTAACCTAGCTGAAGCAAGGCTAACGTAAAACATAGAATAAGGTAAAGTAGAACAGTCTAGCTGTATAGGGAAAAAATATAAGCAGCCTAGCTGCGCATCTCAATACTAACAGAGCGATGCAAACATATGGCATACAATAGAACACAATAGACTAGGCAAAGGATCCGCCCTAGCGGGATAAAGACAAATGGGCAATAATTGACTGACAGCTGTAACACCGCTAGTGGTTGAGAAAAGGGTTCATTCTGTCAGTACACTCAGATGAGCCGCAGAACAACCACGGCAAGCTCCCTCAAAACCAGAGTGGAGCAGAAGCAAAACAAAGGGAAAAGTCTCTTAAGGATCTGCACCGAAGGTAGGAGGCAACAGCGGGCCACACTGCTCACTGAAGACCATGGATGTCACCTAAGACAGGCAAACAGTCACTGAAGTGCCCAAGCCGAATGCTCCCAAGGCAGTCAAGATAAAGCAAAAAAGCCTGAGCCAACGCTCCCAAGGCAAGCAAGGTGAAGAAGCCAAACCTGAGCCAATGCTCCCAAGGCAGAAGACTAAACAGCCCAGCACAGCAACCAAGGGCCAGGAACAGCCCATGCGGACCCCTCTGTGCTCCCAGCACCACTCCCTTGTCCAGAGATGCCTTGAGACGTGGCCTCAGCCGCTGCACCTGCAGCACATCCCATCATCCAGCCCACACAGTCCCAAACACAGCACAAAGCCACTCGCTGCAAACAGTGACCAAGGACTCATGGTGGGCGACTGGAATCTCAGCTGAGGCACAGGAGGCTCTGGACTCACAGGCTTGGCAGCAGGCTTCACTGGACCCAAGCAAAGGCGAAAGCTGTAGACAGAGCTTTTACTCCTCAGGACTACCAAGCTTGAAAGCAGGCTTCACAGGAACACAGCATAAGGTGAAAGTTGTAGGCAAAGCTTTTACTCAGGACTACCAAGCTTGAAAGCAGGCTTCACAGGAACACAGCATTAGCTGAAAGCTGTAGCAAAGCTTTACCTCTCAGGACTACCAGGCTTGAAGGCAGACTTCCACTGGAACACAGCATAAGGAGAAAGCTGTACCAAAGCTTTACCTCTCAGGATTACCAGGCTGGAAGACAGACTTCCACTGGAACACAGCATAAGGAGAAAGCTGTAGGCAAAACTTTAGGCCATGGCCTCGCAAAGAAACAGAAGTTGGAACTAGCAGAGCCCAGGCAGGCCTGGGTCCCATCAAGGATAATTGCCAGAACACTGAGCATTCTCAGAAGCCCGCTTAAGAAGTGCTCAGTGCTGATGACATCACCAGCTTGACCTCCACCACTTTACAGTGACCCCAGAGGTCACTGACTGGAACTGCAGGTAATTTTAGAAGGTTTAGAAGGACGAACAGGGCACAGGTGAGCAAGGCACGAACGTCACCGATGACGATCGTGACATTGTCTACAGACCACCAACACAATTGAAGGAACTAGATAAAGATCTGGTTACAGGTATCTAAAAGTGAAAGAAAAGAGAGGTGCTGTTGCTGGGAGATTCAACTTGCCAGGTGTGGATTAGAAAGTTCCATCTGCGGAATTGGAAAGAAGTAATGAGATCGTGGATGCCTTACAAAGTGTTCTGCACAGACAAATGGTAACAGAATCCACAAGGGAAGGAGCAATGCTGGATCTGGTGCTCACATATGGGGAAAGTGTAATGTTCGAGTGAATGCCCACCTGGGCAGCATTGATCACGGAACAGTTTGGTTGATATAACAGCTAAAGTGGAGGGCAGCCACTCAAAACTCAAAAGTCCTGGATTTCAAACTTGCTGACTTTAGCAAAACGAGGGAATACCTGAAGAAAGAGCTGACGGGCTGGGAGGACATACTAGAAGTGGAAAAGCATTGGTCCGGGCTGAAATTAGCTATAAATATGGCTACTAACCTTTATGTAAGGAGAGTAAATAAAAGCAAGAGAAAAAAGAAACCGATATGGTTCTCCAAGCAAGTGGCTGATAAAGGCTAAAGAGTTTGCGTTCATTAAATACAGAAAAACTCAAGAAGAGGAACACAGAGAGGAATACCGAATGAAACTGAAGGAAGCCAAGAGAGAGATATGTCTGGGAAAAGCGCAAATGGCTAGAAATGTAAGGTGGGGCAACAAGAATTTTTTTCAGGTATGTTAGTGAAAGGAGAAAAACTAAAAATGGAATTGTGAGACTGAAAGATACTGTGAAGTGCTATGTGAAGAATGATGAGGAAAAAGTAAACGTGGTAAACAAATACTTTTGTGTTCATGGAAGAAAATCATGGAGAAGGACCACGATTGACTGGCAAAGGTGCAAATGAGAATGGAGAAGAAAATCATGGAGAAGGACCACAATTGACTGGCAAAGGTACAAATGAGAATGGAGTGGATATGGCACCATTCACAGAAGAAAGTGTTTATGAACAACTTGAAAAATTGAAGGTAAACAAAGCAATGGGACCGGACGGAATGCATCCCAGGATATTGATGGAGCTCAGAGAGGTTCTTGCGGGTCCTCTTAAAGATTTAATACATCCTTGAAGAGGAGGGAGCTTCCTTGGGATTGGAGAAGTGCTGATATAGTCCCTCTTCACAAAAGTGGTGACAGAGAAGAAGTTGGAAACTACTGTCTGGTAAGCTTCACTTTGGTTATTGGAAAAGTAATGGAATCGATACTGAAGGAAAGGATAGTGAATTTCTTGGAATCCAGTAGGTTTCAAGATCTGAGACAACATGTTTTTACCAAAGGTAAATTGTGCCAAACGAATCTAATTGAATTTTTTGACTGGGTGACCAGAGAATTGGATCGAGGATGTGCGATAGATGTAATCTACTTAAATTTCAGCAAATCCATTGACACAGTTCCTCATAGGAGGCTCTTGAATAAACATGAAAGACTGAGGTTAGGACCCAAAGTGTTGAATTGGATTAGGAATTGGATTAGGAACTGGTTGACAGACAGAGGCCAGAGGGTGATGGTTAATGGAATTCACTTGGTGGAAGGAAAAGTTAGTAGTGGAGTGCCTCAAGGATCGGTGCTGGGGCCGATTCTGTTCAATATATTTGTGAACGACATTGCCGAAGGTTTAGAAGGTAAGGTCTGCATTTTTGCAGATGATACCAAGGTTTGTAACAGAATGGATACTCTGGAGGGAGTCGAAAATATGAAAAAGGATCTGCAGAATTTAGAAGAACGGTCTAATGTTTGGAAATTAAAATTCAATTTAAGAAGTGCAAATTGATGCACTTAGGGAGTAGAAATACAAGGGAGACATATGTGCTAGGCAGTGAGAGGCTGATATTCACAGACAGTGGGATCTTGGGGTGATAGTACCTCAGGATCTGAAGGCGACGAAACAGTGTGACATGGTAGTGGCCGTAGCCAGAAGGATGCTAGGCTGTATAGAAAGAGAGAGGTGTAACCAACAGAAGAAAGGATGTGTTGCTTCCGCTGTACAAGTTGTTGGTGAGGCCCAACCTGGAGTATTGTGTTCAGTTTTGGAGGCCGTATCTTGCTAAAGATGTAAGAAGACTTGAAGCGGTCCACAGAAAGTTGACAAAAATGATATGGGGCTTGGGCCAAAAGACATATGAGAACAGACTGGAAGACCTGTATATACGTACCCTAGAGGAGAGGAAAGACAGGGGAGCTATGATATTTAAATACAGATATTTAAATACTTGAAAGGTATTAATATAGAAACAAATATTTTCCAGAGAAGGGAAAATGGTAAAACTGGAGGACATGAATTGAGGTTGCAGGGTGGTAGACGTAGGAGTAATGTTAGAAAATTCTTTTTCACGGAGATGGTGGTGGATGCCTGGAATGACCTCTCGAGGGAGGTGGTAGAAAAAAATGGTGGCAGAATTCAAAAGGACGTGGGATGAACACAGAGTATCTCTAATTAGGAAATAAATGATATAAAAAAACAAAACTTAAAGGGTTGCATACATGTTAAGTGGTGTTTAGATGTCAACTCTGGCTGCATCAACTAAGGCCAGGGCTGGGTTGTACGGTCTGAGTCCCACATATGGCGATCTGGTTTAGGATGGGCTAGAGAGAGCTTCGATGGAAATTCCAGTGGTTTGGAATGTGAGTACAGTGCCTGGCAGAATTTTATGGTCTTTGTCCCACAAACAACAAGACTAATATGGATAGGCTGGAGTGGGCTTTGACAGGAAGTCCAGTAGTTGGAACATAAGGACAGAACCGGGCATGGTCTATGTCCCAGAAATACCAAAGAAAGACCATGATCAAGTATATAATATCACGTTCATTGTTGATTTAAATCTTGAATTTATAATGAATGAGACTGTTGGGCAGACTGGATGGACTCTATTCAGATTTTTATCTGCTGTCACTTCCTATGTTACTGTGACAAGATCATCTCTGTGACTGACCCACACAATTGGTGCTTGCTTTGCCTAGAACCTGATAAGAAGGCCTCTGATTGTCTCCTAATGTGCAAAAAATACCCAAAAAGACACATGCAGCTCAATGCGAGAAATGTTTTGGTGCTTTTAGATTCGGTTCATTGGCATTGCAAGCATTGGTCCCCATGGCTGGCAAAGCTACATCAGATACTGGGGGAGAACTGGCATAGAGGAGGTCTCCCTCTGCCTTGACATCAGGCACGGATAGAGCCCCGTCGGATCAAGAAGCATTGGACTGAACACTGAGAACACGTCTGGATTCAATGTTGGCCTTGTCGGCACCAAGGGATCCCAATGTGCATTGAGCAAGGCAAAGGAGTATCATCATCACTCCCTTTCAAAGCATGTTGCCAGTAGTTTCAAACCATTGACACCTCCGGTACCCAAGAAACATTGCCACTGAAAGGACTGCTCCCCCTACATGGAGTCGGTGCCAATGCGTCAGTTTTCTCACCATGGGACCAGCCTTCCGCTTTGGCTACATCATCCTTGCAGGCTGTACCCTACTACTACTACTATTTAGAATTTCTATAGCACTACAAGGCGTACGCAGTGCTGCACAAACATAGAAGAAAGACAGTCCCTGCTCAAAGAGCTTACAATCTAATAGACAAAAAAATAAAGTAATCAAATCAATTAATGTGTACGGGAAGGAAGAGAGGAGGGTAGGTGGAAGCGAGTGGTTACAAGTGGTTACGAGTCAAAAGCAGTGTTAAAGAGGTGGGCTTTCAGTCTAGATTTAAAGGTGGCCAAGGATGGGGCAAGACGTAGGGGCTCAGGAAGTTTATTCCAGGCATAGGGTGCAGCGAGACAGAAGGCGCGAAGTCTGGAGTTGGCAGTAGTGGAGAAGGGAACAGATAAGAAGGATTTATCCATGGAGCGGAGTGCACGGGAAGGGGTGTAGGGAAGAACGAGTGTGGAGAGATACTGGGGAGCAGCAGAGTGAGTACATTTATAGGTTAGTAGAAGAAGTTTGAACAGGATGCGAAAACGGATAGGAAGCCAGTGAAGCGGCTTGAGGAGATGGGTAGTATGAGTAAAGCGACCCTGGCGGAAGACGAGACGGGCAGCAGAGTTTTGAACCGATTGAAGAGGGGAGAAGTGACTAAGTGGGAGGCCAGCAAGAAGCAGATTGCAGTAGTCTAAACGAGAGGTAACAAGGGTGTGGGTGAGGGTTTTGGTAGAGTGCTCGGAAAGAAAGGGGTGGATTTTACGGATGTTGTAAAGAAAGAAACGACAGGTCTTGGCGATCTGCTGGATATGAGCAGAGAAGGAGAGAGAAGAGTCAAAGATGACCCCAAGGTTTCGAGCTGAGGAGACAGGGAGAATGAGAGAGCCATCAACAGAAATAGAAAATGGGGGGAGTGGGGAGGTGGGTTTGGGGGGAAAAATGAGAAGCTCGGTTTTGGTCATGTTTAATTTCAGGTGGCGTTGAGACATCCAGACAGCAATGTCAGACAAGCATGCTGAAACTTGGTTTGGATGCAAGGTGAGATATCAGGGGTAGAAAGGTAGATTTGGGAGTCATCAGCATAGAGATGGTAGGAAAAGCCATGGGATGAGATTAATGAACCAAGGGAAGAAGTGTAGATAGAAAAGAGGAGGAGATCAAGAACAGAACCCTGAGGTACGCCGACAGGCAGAGGGATAGAAGTAGAAGAGGATCCACCAGAGTGAACACTGAGGGAGAGGTAGGAAGAGAACCAGGAAAGGACAGAGCCCTGGAATCCAAGTGAGGACAGGGTATCGAGGAGTATGCTGTGATCGACAGTGTCAAAAGCAGCGGAAAGATCCCATTTTTCCGAGAAATTCGTTTTGATACCACACACCAGTCTATTTTCTCTGTTCAAGGCCCCGAATTTTGAAATAAATTACCAGTTCATTTACGTCTCTCATCCTCTTTATCTACATTTAAAATTGATCTAAAAAACTTTCTTATTTCATGATGCCTATAATTATCATACACCAGAATCTTTTATGCACTGCAGACTAGTAGCACCCTGGAAACCACTACTCCCTTCCCTTTTGTACATGCCCTTACTTGCTTTTCTCTCAATATTGTAGTTCCTCCCTCTACCCTCACGGTCTTGTTTTGTACTGCACCTCTTCCCTCCCCCCTTTTTTTTTTTACTATTTGTAAGCTGTTCAGACATTATTATTTGATGTCAGGAAGCAGTCATAATGTCTAGCAGGGAGACTGAGCCAGGTGATGCAACCACACGAATGGTTTCTCAACATGGGTTTAGCATGTGAGATCTTGCAAGAGTGAGGCACCCCCTCGATGGACCTCTTTCCCACTCACCTAAACCACAAAGTCCTCCAGTACTATTCCAGACTAGGATGACACGACAGACTGGCCTCAGATGCGTTTCTTCTAGATTGAGGGAAAAGTCTTCTTTATGCTTACCCTCCAGTGCCTCTAATAGTGAAAACTCGTCTGAAACTCATACAGGACAGAGGAGCCATAATCATCAGATTTGGTTTCCTCTGCTTCTGGAGTTAGCCTCCATAGGCCCATGGAGACTGGAGTGCTTTCTGACCCTCGTCACTAAAAACGAGGGATCCCTTCTACATCCCATCTTCCAGTCCCTGGCTCTCACGGCTTGGATGTTGAGAGTTTAAAAGTAGATTTTCTTTAACTGCATAAGGAATCTCAAGAGACCTACTTCAAAAAAATATTCCATTAAGAGGTTGTATGGCTTCAAAAAGAGGAGGTTTGCCATCTGGTATGAGGGCAAGGCCCTAAACCTCTTCCCATGCCCTACACAAGAACTGCTTGAACACTTTCTAGACTTATCAATCTGGTCTCAAGACCAGCTCTGCATAGGTTCACCTTAGTGCAAATGGAGCTTATCATTGCTGTGTAGAGGGTAAACCTATCTCTGTACAGCCTTTGGTTGTTCGCTTCATGAGGGGCTTGTTATTACTTAAACATCCCATTAAGTAAGCCCCCTACAGAGTCATAGGATATCATTGTGGTCTTCACTCAGCTGATGAAGGCTCCTTTTGAGCCACTTGACACATCATAAGTTCCTTTCTAAGGTCATGTTGGAATTCCATTATAACCAGTCATTTGTTCTGCCAACATTTTTCCCCAAACCTCATGCCTAAACTGGCAAAGGCACACTGCAGATTTTGGACTGCAAGACAGCCTTGGCTTTCTATCTGGAGCAGACTAAATCTCATAGATATTTCACATAGCCTTTGTATCTTTTGACCCTAACAGGATGAGAGCAGCCATCGGTAAACGCACATTATCCGGTTGGCCGGCAGATTGCATCTGTTTCTCTTATGCCCATGCAGGGTTGACTCTGGAGGGTCATGTCACGGCTCATAACTTCAGAGCCATTGCTGTGTTTGGCAGCCTGTCTGAGATTGGCCTTCATAGAGGAGATTTCCAAAACTGTAACATGGTCCTCTGTCTACACAGTAATATCTCACTACTTCCTTGAGCAGGATTCTCAGTGCAACAGCTGGTTTGGTCAGACAGTCATTCAGCATTTATTTGGAGTCTAGAATCCAACTTTTTCCCCCAGATCTATTTTGTTTCTGTTTCAGGTGTTTCCAAAAAAACCCAAAACAAAACAGAAAACCTGCTCTTAGTTCTTGCCTATTCCAGACCACATTGCTTCCCTCCTGTTATTCTTTCAGATAGTCTGGTATCTAGGAATTCCCACATGTGAAAATATGATGTCCTGCAGTGGATTTTCCCCATGTCCATTTTAATAATGGCTTATGGACTTTTCTTTTAGGAAGCTATCCAAACCTTTTTTAAACCCTGCTAATTTAACTGCTTTTACTACATTCCTTGGCAATGAATTACAGAGTTTACACGTTGAGTAAAGAAATATTTTCTCCAATTCATTTTAAATTTACTACTTAATAGCTTCATTGCATGCACCCTAATCCTAGTATTTTTGGAAAGAGTAGACAAGTGATTCACGTTTCACTTCACTCATTATTTTATAGACCTCTATCATATTTCCTCTCAGTATTTTCTCCAAGCTGAAGATCCCTAGCGCTTTAGCCTTTCCTCATAGGGAAGTCATCCCATCCCCTTTATCATTTTTGTAACCCTTCTCTATACCTTTTCTAGTTCTACTATATCTTTTTGGAGATGCGGTGACCAAAATTATACACAATATTCAAGGTGCGATCGCACCATGGAGTGATACAAAGGCATTATAACATCCTCATTTTTGTTTTCCATTCCTTTCCTAATAATACCTACCATTCTATTTGCTTTCTTAGCTGCCACCGCAACCTGAACAGAGGGTATCAACAATGACGCCTAGATCCCTTTCCTGGTCGGTGACTCCTAATGTGGGACCTTGCATTACATATGCATCTCTTTGCATGTGGGAAAGAGGAACCTGATAGTGAGGTTGCAAAAGAGACCATAGTAGATCAGGTGTCCTTAAATAAAAATCAGACAAAAAGATTGCAAATTAATACTGTCAAGTACTGAACATCTATATATATTGTAACCAGGTACCTCTCTTGTGCAGCCAAGGATAGAACAATCTCCTCCAGCCACAGGCTCCCGGTACAATGAAGAACTAGATGTCCACCAGTAACTTCAATCTTAAGGACTTTTATTCCATGCAGGTTTCTAGTACACAGTTCCAACAGCAGCATAGCACATACCAGGATTCAATACAGGCTTACAGGCTCCAGTCAGGGCTCTTTATCCAGTGCACAATAAACAGTAATTCAGTTCCCAAGACAAACAGTTCTTTCAGTTCATCAACACAGTTCATTCACCAAGTAGCAGTTTCTACCTTCTATCCTTTTTACCTTCAGGAGAGTTCAATATTTTAGGGACTCCTTCTACCCAAGGGTTTTCCCCTGCATCAGCTTCACAGTGAATTCAATACTTTTGGGACTTCCTCTCACCCAAGGAATCTCAGCCTGTTTCAGTACTTTAGGGACCTCCCTGCCCAAGGATTTTCAGCCTGTAACTGCCAGTACTTTAGGGACCTCCTTGCCCAAGGGTTTTCAGCCTGCAACTCCTTTTCTCCTTCTGCTTCTCTTTCCTGAACTGAACTGAACTCCACTGCTGGGACTCCTTCCCAACTGTCTAATCAATCCCTGGCTTCAGCTACCACCACCAATCATTCTCCTTCCATTAGCTTCCTCACACCCAAACCAGCTGAGTTAATCATTAGACTAATGAGACCAATGTTGAGCTCCTGCACACAGGGTTTCCCAACTCTCCTTCCGCCTAGTGGCAGCCACTCTACACAACCTGCCAGCTTACACCCATGTCTTCCCTGATTGCAGCTAGGAGTCCAGTCCGGGTTCTTCATTTCCCCCTCTGGCTCCTTGCCTGCAATGCCTTCTGGGACTTGTATTTCAGACTGAAACTGCCTTAACCCAACTATCCTGGAGGTGACTTTATCACAATATAAAAGGCACCTCCAACGTTCCATTGAAGCCTCAAGCCAGAAACTTGAGGCGCCCGAGATATCCGGTTTGGCCTGCAGGCTGCAGTTACTGTAGCTCCGCCCTCGCGTCAAAACGCGATGACGTAGAGGGCGGGGGCGGGCCTCCAGTCAGTGTACCTCCGCCCTCATGTCAACACGTGATGACGCAGAGAGCGCGCTGGGGAACACACATCGCACAACTTCCACAGTGACAGCTGCTGGGAGAGCCCTCCGAACTTTAATCACACAAACTCGCAACCGCCTCACTGATGGACGGAGGGAGGGAGAGGAGAGGTCTGGAACTCAGAAGGGAGCCACGGAGGGGGGGTCTGGAACTCGGGAGGGAGGACGGTGGGGGGGGGGGGATTATCCTGCTAGCGCCCGTTTCATTTTTCCCCGAAACAGGCATTTACTAGTGATGTAAATAGATGCAACAAACATAGTTTGAAATGTCAATATACGAATGCCAGGAGCCTAAGAAATAAGATGAAAAATTAGATATAATAGGCATCTCTGAGACCTGGTGGGAAGAGGATAACCAGTGGGACACTGTCATACCGGGGTACAAATTATATCATAATGATAGGTTGGATTGAATTTGTGGAAGGGGTAGCATTGTATGTTAAGGAGGGCCTTGAATCAAATAGATTGAGAATTCTGCAGGAAACAAAACACTTCTTGGAATACATGTGGATTGAAATGCCATGTGTAAAGGGGAAAAGGATAGTGATAGGAGTGTACTACCGTCCGCCTGGCCAGGATGAACAGACGGATGTAGAAATGTTATCAGAAATTAAGGAAGCTAACAAACTGGGCAACACGATAATAATGGGTTATTTCAATTACCCTGATATTGACTGGGTAAATGTAACATTTGGGCATGCTAGGGAGGTAAAATTCCTGGTAGAGGAGCTGACAAGAGAAGGAAAAATTCTAGACCTAGTCCTTAGTGGAGCACATGATCTGGTGTGGGAGGTAATGGTGATAGGGCCGCTTGATAACAGTGATCATAATATGATCAGATATGATACTATCTTTGGAGTAAGTATAATCAGGAAATCCAATACGTTAGCATTTAACTTTCAAAAAGGAGACTATGATAAAATGAGAAGAACGGTGAAAAAAAAACTTAGAGGAGCGGCTGCGAGGGTCAAAAATTTACATCAGGCATGGATGCTGTTCAAAAATACCATCCTGGAAGCCCAGACCATATATATTCCGTGTATTAAAAAAGGAGGGAGGAAGACCAAATGACAGCTGGTGAAGGAAACTATTAGAGCTAAAAGAAAATCCTTCAGAAAATGGAAGAAGGAACTAACTGAAAATAATAAGAAACAGCATAAGGAATGACAAGTCAAATGCAAAGCGCTGAAAAGGAAGGCAAAGAGGGACTTTGAAAAAAAGATTGCATTGGAGGCAAAAAAGACAAACATGGAGGAGCAAACCTCATGTGAACATGTGCAACAAAAGCAAAAAAAAAGTGAGGAAGATCCAAGGAGGATATCAAGTTTTTATTGGAAGAACAGCTTAAAATGACCCAAAAGGGCCTGCCTCAGGGGTCTGGTCACTCTCTGATGTTGTAGTAGAAGTGTTTAACAAAGAGATTATGTATAAGGTTCTTGCTGTTGTATACTTGTGATATCCTCAGCAGAACAAAAGCGGTGTAAACGTGGCCGTCCAACCGGCAAGAGTCAGTGGTTGGACGACCACTTTTTCAGCCCTTTTGTTCTGCCTAGGATATCACAAGGATACAACAGCAAGAACCTCATCCATAATCTCTTTGTTAAACACTGCAACATCAGAGATTGACCAGACCCCTGAGGCAGGGCCTTTTTGGGCTGAAACACGACCATGTCGGATCGTTTTTAAGCTGTTCTTCCAATAAAAAAAAAAAATGATATGCTCCTTGGATCTATCTCAATTTTGTTTTGCTTTTGTTGGAGGCAAAAACATATAGTGAACATTTTTTTAGGTATATTAAAAGCAAGAAACCGTTAAAAGAATCGGTTGGACCGTTAGATGACCGAGGGATGAAAGGGGCGATCAGGGAAGACAAAGTCATAGTGGAGAGATTAAATGAATTTTTTGCATCGGTCTTCACCGAGGAAGATCTGGGAGAGATACCGGCACCAGAAATGTTATTCGAAGCTCACGAGTTGGAGAAACTGAATGAAATCTCTATAAACCTAGAGGATGTAATGGTGTAATTTGACAAGTTGAAGAGTAGCAAATCTCCTGGACCAGATGATATTCATCCCAGAGTACTGATAGAATTGAAAAATGAACTGGTGGAACTATTGTTAATAATATGTCATTTCTCTTTAAAATTGAGCATGGTACCGGAAGATTGGAGGATAGCCATTGTAACGCCAATATTTTAAAAAGATTCCAGAGGGGATCCAGGAAATTATAGACTGGTGAGCCTGACGTTGGTGCCGAGCAAAATGGTAGAGACTATTATAAAGAACAAAATTAAAGAGCATATTCAAAAGCAAGGAATAATGAGACAACGCCAACATGGATTTAGTGAAGGGAAATCTTCCCTCACTAATCTATTTCATTTCTTTGAAGGGGTGAACAAACATGTGGATAAAGGCAAGCCGGTTGATATTCAGGCTCATTTTCGAAAGAGAAGGACACCCATCTTTCTACACAAATCAGAAGATGGGTGTCCTCACAGGGTTGCCCAAATCGGCATAATCGAAAGCCGATTTTGGGCGTCCCCAACTGCTTTCCGTCATGGGGACAACCAGAGTTCACGGGGCATGTCGGAGGTGTAGCAAAGGCGGGACTTCGGCGTTCCTAACATATGGGCGTCCTTGACCCATAATGGAAAAAAAGGGTGTCCCTGACGAGCACTTGGACGACTTTACCTGGTGGTGTTTTTCTTCCGACCAAGGCACCAAAAGGTGGCTGAAATGACCAGATGATCACCGGAGAGAAATGGGGATGACCTCCCCTTACTCCCTCAGTGGTCACTAACCCCCTCCCACCCTCAAAAAACATCTTTAAAAATATTTTTTGTCAGCCTCTATGCCAGCCTCAGATGTCATACTCAGGTCCATCACAGCAGTATGCAGGTCCCTGGAGCAGTTTTAGTGGGTGCAGTGCACTTCAGGCAGGCGGACCCAGGCCCATCCCCCCTACTTGTTACACTTGTGGTGGTAATTGTGAGCCCTCCAAAACCCACCACAAACCCACTGTACCCACATCTAGGTGCCCCCTTCAACCATAAGGGCTGTGGTAGTAGTGTACAGTTGTGGGGAGTGGGTTTTGAGGGGGGTTTCGGGGGCTCAGCGGTCAAGGTAAGGGAGCTATGTACCTGGGAGCAATTTATGAAGTCCACTGCAGTGCCGCCTAGGGTGTTTGGTTAGTGTCCTGGCATGTCAGGGGGACCAGTGCACTATGAATGCTGGCTCCTCCCACGACCAAAGGGCTTGCATTTGGTCGTTTCTGAGATGGGTGTCCTTGGTTTCTATTTTCGCCGAAAATCAGAAACAACCAAGTCTAGGGACGACCATCTCTAAGGACGACCTAAATGTCAAGATTTGGGCGTCCCCGACCGTATTTTTGAAACGAAAGATGGACATCCATCTTGTTTCGATAATACGGGTTTCCCTGCTCCTCCACCGGGACGTTTTGCAAGGACGTCTGAATGGCAGATGACATTTAATGTGAGCAAATGCAAAGTGATGCATGTGGGAAAGAGGAACCCGAACTATAGCTGCAAGGTTCCATGTTAGGAGCCACCGACCAAGAAAAGGATCTAGGCATCGTTGTTGATGATACGTTGAAATGCTCTGTTCAGTGTGCTGCGGCAGCTAAGAAAGCAAATAGAATGTTAGGTATTATTAGGAAAGGAATGGAAAACAATAGTGAGGACGTTATAATGCCTTTGTATCGGTCCATGGTGCAACCGCATCTCAAATATTGTGTTCAATTCTGGTCGCCGCATCTCAAAAAGATATAGTGGAATTAGAAAGGGTACAGAGAAGGGCGATGAAAATGATAAAGGGGATGGGACGACTTCTCTATGAGGAAAGGCTGAAGCATCTAGGGCTGTTCAGCTTGGAGAAAAGATGGCTGAGGGGAAATATGATAGAGGTCTATAAAATAATGAGTGGAGTGGAACAGGTAGACGGTTATCGTTTGTTTATTCTTTCCAAAAATATTAGGACTAGGGGGCATGCGATTAAGCTACAAATTAGTAAATTTAATACGAATCAGAGAAATATTTTCTTCACTCAACGTGTATTTAAATTCTGGAATTCATTGCCAGAGAATGTGGTAAAGGCGATTAGCTTAGCGGGGTTCAAAAAGGGTCTGGACGGCTTTCTAAAGGAAAAGTCCGTAGACCATTATGAAATTGACTTGGGAAAAATCCAATGCTTATTTCTGGGATATGCAGCACAAAATGTATTGTGCTTTTTTGGGATCTTGCCAGGTATTTGTGATCTGGATTGGCCGCTGTTGGAAACAGGATGCTGGGCTTGATGGACCTTTGGTCTGTCCCAGTGTGGCAATACTTATGTATTTATTAAGCGTCATCTGCCATTTGGATGCCCAGTCTCCCAGTCTTGTAAAGCCCTATTGTAGTTTTTCACAATCCTCTTGTGATTTAACAACTTTGAATAACTTTGCATTGTCAGCAAATTTAATTACTTTACTAGTTACTCCCATCTCTAGATCATTTATAAATATGTTAAAAAGCAGTGGTCCCAGCACAGACCTCTGGTGTACCCCACTATCTACCCTTCTCCTTTGAGAATACTGACCATTTAACCCTACTTTCTGTTATCTTTTAACCAGTTTGTAATCCACAATAGAACACTACCTCCTATCCCATGACTCTCCAATTTCCTCTGGAGTCTTTCATGAGGTACTTTGTCAAACGTCTTTTGAAAATCCAGATACACAGTATCAAACGGCTCATCTTTATCTACATGTTTGTTCACCCCTTCAAAGAAATGTAATAGATTGGTGAGGCAAGATTTCCCTTCACTAAATCTATGTTGGTTTTGTCTCATTAATCCATGTTTTTGAATATGCTCTGTAATTTTGTTTTTAAAAATAGTCGCTACCATTTTGCCCGGCACCGACATGAGGCTCATCGGTTTATAATTTCCCAGATCACCTCTAGAACCTGTCCCCTACCCTTTTTGTTCTGTATAACCATTGGACTTCAAAATAAAGATTGATCCTGAAGTACAGGGTATACCAATGGGCATGCAAGAACTGAAGTTGGCCTTTTTTGCAGATGACTTCTGACTATGCTCGCTAGGCCTCGGGTTTCTTTGGAAAAAACTCATTTTATCTGGAAACATTTTCTGTTTTACATCAGTCACAATTTGGCTTCAGATCGTCACATAGTACGGAAACATTACTGCTAGTTCTAACTACATATGTCAAGCAACATCTATGCAAAGGCGATCTAGTAATGCTTCTCCAATTTGATATATTGGCAGCGTTCAATGCAGTTGACCACACATTGCTACTCGAATGCCCAGGATCAGATAGGAATAACAGGGCTGTGCTCAAATGGTTCTTTGAATTCCTTTCAAATTAAAGCTATTTTGTCAAGCAAAGCAGGTATCAGAAAAAAGGGGGCCTCGCTTCAAGCCTGTGTACCACAACAATAATCCAGAAACGAATCTGTTCACACTGTACATACAGCAGGGAAAAATAGGAAGAACGGGGGAAAAGATCTCAGAAAAGATGACACACACAAGACAACTGGAATTTTTCAAAAAAGGAACGTCACCATAGCTTCTTTAATCATCGGTCTCAAAAACCCCTGGTCCACCCTGTGCGTGGATTTCCCAACGTGTCGATATTTGTTTATTTTTTGAAGTTTGCTAAAGTGTGCTTCAACATCAGGGTTGCAAAGTCTTAAAAAAGAAAGAAAGAAAACCACTTAGCTGGCTGCAGCGTCTTGGGCAGGCATCCACACCCGACGGACCCGTTTCACCGAGGGGCTTCTTCAGGGGATAAGGATGCCAACTCCAGGCTGGCAGTCACTGCTCCAGTGGATCTCTACAAAGACCTGCAACACCAAACAAAAATAATCTAATGAGTGGTCCTCCTTACACGTGTAGTCAACTTGCCCTCTTTGATAGAACAAAAAACCCCCCCCCCAGGCAACACATACTCAATAGGTCTGCCTAGCTCAAGGTTCAGAGCTCTGATGCTGCACAGAGTGCCTCGAAAAAACGGCGTCTCATATACACCAAGCGCCCACAAACACGTCACAAGTGGCCAATCAAACGAAATGGCTGCAGCTGATTGAAAAAAACAGACTGTCTTTATCACCAACCAATCGCGAGGCTAGGGCTTTTAAAGAAACACCCGCGGCGTGCAACAAGCCACATGCAGAGCAAAAATGGTCAAAAAGAGAAAAGTGAACAAACAAAAACCCATTAAAAGTACAGAAAAACAAAGTTGAAAGTTGAAAAATAGAAAATAAAAAATAAAATATACAAATCTCAAGCAGACGTCCAACCCAGGCATGTGAGGCTCCCTGCACTCTTAAAAAATACAGTCCAATCAATTTTGGAATTCAAACCCAAAGGTTCCACAGACTGTAGATGAAATATCCAACTTTGTTCCAGTTGTAACAGACGTCTCTCCAAATTTCCCCCCCATGTTCGGGGAACCACACGGTTGATCACTCTGACAGCGAAATCATCCAACGTGTGCGAAAATGACTGGCAGTGAGACACTAAAGGTGCACCCACTCTTAGGAGGACGATGCTGTGTCTATGTTCGTTCATTCGAATATTCATAGGTCTAATCGTCTTTCCCACATACACTTTCGGACATGGACACTGTAGTACGTACACCACATGCGACGACTTACAATCAGTGTAACAGGTAGAACGATATTCTCTTCGGTCTGTCGGGTTGATAAATAACTCCCCCTGCAAAGTGATGGTACAGGTTTTGCAATGACCACGTCTATAGTGTCCAATGTTGGTAGATGCAGATAAAACATCACACGCAGGGGGTAACTCTGATGGACTGATGATTTCCTTCATGTTCCTACCTCTGGAAAATGCGATCATCAGCTCCTTGTCCTGGAATACCGTGTGCGATCTCATGATGTCCCAGTGTTTATGTAAAATGTTGGCTAGTTGTTCACCACTCGCGGTGTGGCGCATCACACACACTTTCCTGATGTGCAGTATGTCTAGGTAGAAAGAGGAAATCTCGCTGTATGCTGACTTGAGGACTTTAAAGGGATAATCTCTCTTGAGTGGATCATGAAAAAGGGCTTGAGAATGCACTTTGAAATCCTCTAAAGAGGTATAGATCCGTCGGAACCGAAGAAACTGTGAGAAAGGCAAGCTCTGCCGTAAAGAGTGGGGGTGACAGCTGCTGTATGGTAGTAGAGTGTTACGATCAGTAGATTTCTTGAAAACCTTGGTGACAAAAGCTCCATCGGTCTGGTGAATCTGAACATCTAAAAAATGGATGTCCTCAAAGGAACAAGACATGGTAAATTGTATTGCAGGATTACAGGTGTTCAGCCAATCTACAAATGTGCCCAAGTCAGCTGCAGTGCCCGACCATTAAAGAAAAATATCATCTATGTAACGGCACCAAAGGGCCGTCTTTGATTGGTAAGGAGAATCGGGCAGCCAATGTTGTTCAAAATCGTCCATGAATAAATTCGTAATAGATGGAGCAAAAGTGGCACCCATGGCTACTCCGGACCACTGTAAAAAGGAAGTGCCCCAAAACAGAAAAAAATTCTCAGTGAGGGCCAGCCTGGTGAAGCATAGTAAAAAATCCGAAGGAACCTCGTGGGGCCTCTGACGAGACTCAAGGGCTTTCCGGACAGCTGACAAAGCCTGGTCCTGAGGGATAGACGTGTACAGGGCTTTGATATCCAAGGTAACCATCAAAAGGCGCACTCCCGGTGGAATCACAAAGTCAGACAGCAACTGTAGAAAGTGTGTGGTGTCTTTGATGTATGTAGGAATCTCGAATACCAAAGGCTTCAGAAAAAAGTCAGCAAAAACTGCCAAAGGTTCCAACAGGGAACCCAGGGAAGACAAAATTGGGCTGCCCGGAGGTCTCTGAAGGTCCTTATGAACTTTAGGGAGAGTATACAGCACTGGAGTGAGAGGATGCTTGGGATTCAAAAACTTGAATTCTTTGGATATGAGGAAACCCAATTCCAGCCCTTCTTCAGTAATGTCCCGAATAACAGCCTGAAGGCAGGGGGTGGGATCCATCACCAATCGTTCGTATGCACCCACTTGGTGCAATTGAGACAGGATTTCTTGCACGTAATCCATGCTGTCCAGGAGGACCACAGCCTGCCTTTATCAGCCTTCTTGACTACTAAATCTGTTGAGGTTCTGAACCTCGATAATGATGTTCGTTCCGCCTGTGTTAAATTGCTCATCCGCTGCCGTGCTGCAGTGTTCATAGTGCTCAGCACATCACGGGTTACCAGATCCTTGAAAACTTTAACAACAGGATCCAAGGGGATGGGAGGTATCCAACTAGATTTGTAGGGAATTATAGATTTATCTGTGCTGTCCTGTGTATTATCAAAAAAGATCCATAGCTGGAGTTTTCCGATAAATTTCTCCAGGTCCAAACAAAACTGGAACTCGTCAAACCTAGTCATAGGGACAAAGCAAAGACCCTTGGACAACAAGGAGACATCAGTGGTGGAAAGAGAATGGGATGAAATATTAATCACTACCGATTCGGAGGATCCTGTGATCTGGTGAAGGGGCGAGTTCTTGACGACTGGCCTCTGTTTTATCTCTGGGACTGTTCGCCCCAGCCGCGGCCTCGCCTCCGTGGGCGTACTTCTAAAAAATCTTCTCCGTTGTCACTGCCACTCGAGGAAGATTCAGCGAATACTGTAGACAAAAAAGTGACCCACCGAGTGGTGGCGGATCCATCCTCTTAAGTGCTTTTAATGGTCCAGGGATACACCTGATCGTTCTTGTAGTCCTCCTCATCCCGGGAGAATTTCTTCAGCTTAGCTTTCCTTATAGTGTCCCTAAATTGGCTCAACGTTTGTTTCAGTTGCTCATACTTATTATCGAACACCTCACTAGACACTTTGGCCTTAAGGTTTTTCAGTTCATCATCCAGTTTCGGTTTTTCTGCATCCAAAACCAATTTACTTTTCTCAATGACCGCCAACATCAAATTTAAGGAACATTTGTTGAGAATCATGTTCCATCTAGATACAAAGTCCATGTCTTGTTTGAAAATTTGTGGAGCCTTGAAAATGAGCATTCCACGAGGGATTCACTCTGCCTTACAGTATTCGATCAAGGCTGCATTGTTGAGTGGCCTAGTGGCCTAGTGGTTAGGGTGGTGGACTTTGGTCCTGGGGAACTGAGGAACTGAGTTTGATTCCCACTTCAGGCACAGGCAGCTCCTTGTGACTCTGGGCAAGTCACTTAACCCTCCATTGCCCCAGGTACAAATAAGTACCTGTATACAATATGTAAGCCGCATTGAGCCTGCCATGAGTGGGAAAGCGCGGGGTACAAATGTAACATAAAAAAATCAGACCAATCCGAAGAGACATCAAAAAATTGTGATGTCTCAAAACTGGTGTCGGTGTTCAACAGGCCCGAGGCCATCTCTGAAGAAAAGCTGAAACCAGTGCGCCGCGAAGTGGCCATGCCCCCTAACAAAATACCCAAGTAACAGAAAAAAAGGGGGACTCGCTTCAAGCCTGTGTGTACCAAGCAAAGCAACCAATTTTTCAACTACTGGTCTACTAACTGTGGGGTCCTGCAGGGATCTCTCCTCTCACTGATCCTGTTCAACCTCTTTATTCATCCCTTGCCTCAGTGCACCTGGGATTTAATGACCTAAAGTTATCCTAAGCGGATGACATCCTGCTTCTCTTACTAGTAACAGCATCAAAGAAAAATCCAACTCAGTCTGTAGTGAATGGTATGACTGCTGTTAGCATCTGGGTCCTGACCAATAAACTGAAACTGAATGCGTGGAAAACCAAGGTCCTGTGGTTTCAAAATCAGGGAGTTGAGGTCCCTTTAAGTTCTATGTACAGTTGCCATTGGGAAGCTACTCCACAGAGGAATTTATTGGTTGGCATGGAAGGCATTGCAGAGGGCATGAGGTCCACCCCGATATTCCCAGGGCCCTTGCTCCAAGTGCCCAGTGTTTCCAGGTGCCTTTTGGCAAGGATCAGGCGACCCTCAGGGGGGAGGAATGCTGGCTTCGGCCTAACCCCTGGTAAGCCTTTCCTCAGCTGAGAGGTGCCCAGCTCTACCACCGGCTGCCTTTCAAGTGCTGTGGAGGACTTGCAGCTCATCTGCATATCCTTTACAGCCTTCTCCGGGGTGACTCCCAGCTGAGAGGTGCCCAGCTGTACCACCTGCTGCCTTTCAAGTGCTGTGGAGGACTTGCAGCTCATCTGCATATCCTTTACAGTCTTCTCCGGGGTGACTGCCAGGTCCACTCCGATCCACTCAGGGCCTCCGCTGTAGGTGCATTTTTCTGTTTACGTTAATTTTTCTCCCAGTTACTACTTATAGCTCCAGTACACTTTTTCTTCTTGGTACTGTCCCTTCCTAATTTGTTTCTCCATCTTAAACCACTGTCCACTGCAGGAACACATTGTCCACCCTCTGTATTCATCATCTCACCATCTCTTTTTCCCACTTCCTTTTTCTCAGCTCTCAACCTTCAACATTTCCTTCCTTCCATTCATCCATCTCCTTTCTATCTGAGTACATCTCGCCTTCGTCGCTGTCGTCGTACCTCTCCTACTCTTCTCCGTACTCTCTTGCTCCTTCTCCTGCTCTCTGCTGGGGACATTAATCCCAATCCTGGCCCTCCACATCAGTTCTCATCCTATTTGTGCAGGTCACACCGTGATATCTCCAATCTAATTTCTGTTCCTCTCCTCCCCCTCCTTCCCTGCTTTTCTCTTGCGCTCTGTGGAATGCCCGCTCTGTCTGTAACAAACTTTCCTACATCCATGACCTCTTTATCTCTCGTAATCTCCATCTGCTTGCCCTAACTGAAACCTGGCTTTACCCTGAAGACTCTGCTTCAGTCGCGGCCCTATGCCATGGAGGTTATCTTTTCTCCCATACTCCTCGCCCCGCTTGGCTGCGGAGGTGGTATCAGGCTACTACTTTCACCCTCTTGTAGATTTCAACCTCTTCTTTTACCTCAGTCTCACTGTTTTTCTTCCTTCGAAGTCCACTCCATCTTTCTATTTGCTCCTATGCCTTTCCGAGTAGCAGTCATTTATCGACCCCCTGATAAGTCCCTTTCTTCCTTTCTCACTGACTTTGATGCTTGGCTTTCCTTCTTTTTTGAACCTTCATCTCCTTCCCTCATTCTTGGGGATTTTAACATTCATGCTAATGATCCCTCTGACTCTTATGCTTTGCAGTTTCATACTTTAACATCCTCTTTAAATCTTCAACTGTGCTCCTCTGCCCCCACTCACCTTAATGGCCACTGTCTTGATCTTATCCTCTTCTCAAACTGCTCACTCTCCAGTTTCTGTGCCTCAACTCTTCCCCTCTCTGACCATCATCTGATAACTTTCACACTTAAACACCCTCCTCCCCAGTCCCGTCCAATCTTAACCAATACATTTAGGAATCTTCAGGCTATTGACCCTTCTACTCTGTCCTCCAGTATTTCAAATCTCTTCTCTACCACTATGTTATCCAAGTCTGTCAATGAGGCTGTCTCTTCCTATAATACTAATCTCTCCTCTGCTCTGGATACTCTCGCTCCTCCCATTCCCCGTTCTGTAAAACATACCAAACCCCAGCCTTGGCTGACCTCTAGAATCCGCTACCTACGTTCCTGTGCCCACTCTGCCGAAACGCTTTTGGCTGAAATCCCGTGCCCATGCTGACTTCATACATTTCAAATTCTTGCTGACCTCCTTCCAGTCTGCTCTTTTACTTGCCAAACAGGACTATTACATCCAGTTGACAAATTCTCTTGGCTCAAACCCTCGACGTCTCTTTGCCACGCTGAACTCTCTCCTCACCAACCCCTGCCTCCTTTTCTTCCTTTTCTGAAATCACTGAACAGGAAACTACACATCTTATTTCCTCCTCGAAACTAACTACCTGTTCCTCTGATCCTATTCCCACCCATCTACTTAAAGCTATCTCTCCTACAGTCATCCTTTTATCTGTCACTAGTAAAAAAGGCCCGTTTCTGGAACGAATGAAACGGGCGCTAGCAAGGTTTTCCTGGGAGTGTGTATGTTTGAGAGAGAGAGAGAGCCAGAGCGAATGTGCGGGTGTGTGACAGAGTGAGACTGTCTGTGAGACAGTGTGTGTGTGTGAGAATGAGAGTGTGTGACAGGGCCCCCTCCCCTGTTCCTAATGCCCCTCACCCCGTTCCCTCCCCTCCTTTTCCTCCTCCTTCCCACACTTTGGGTTCCTTAAGGCTTTCAAAAGTCTATGTACCCCCGTGGCCCTAACGCCCAGTATCCTGATACCCCAACACTTTCCTCCTCACCCCTCCCCCCAAGATGTAATACTTTCACGTACTTCATTTTTTAAAAAAAGTGTCCTATCTACCCTGTGTACAAATGCCCGGCATTCAGATTGTGTTCCTCTCGTAAATTTTAATTTCTTTCATTCATTCAGAACTCCCCCCCCCCCCCCCCCCCCCCCCCCCCCCGAACACTTTTGGTTCCTTCAGTCTTTTAAAACTCTCCTATGTACCCTGTGTGCTAATGGCCAGAATTCAGATTGTTCCCAAATGTTCATGTCTTTCAGTGGTTCAGAACTCCCCCCCTCCCCCCATTTAACACTTTCGGTTCCTTCAGTCTTTTAAAACTCTCCTATCAATCCTGTGTCCTAATGGCCAGCACTCAGATTGTTTTGCTTTGCCAAATTGTCTGTCACTGAGGTCAGAGCATGCCTGCCTAGCAGACCACTTCCGGCAGGCACGGTCCCAAGCACATCCTGTTGGAGGTGAGAATTATTATATTATATTATATATATCTTCCATCTTTCACTGTCCCCTGCGACTGTTCCTGATGCCTTCAAACATGCCGTAGTCACACCACTCCTTAAAAAAACTTCATTGGACCCTACCTGTCCTTCCAACTATCGCCCCATCTCCCTCCTCTCTTTCCTATCAAAGATACTTGAACGTGCTGTTCACCGCCGTTGCCTTGACTTTCTTTCATCTTAAGCTATTCTTGATCCACTTCAATCTGGCTTTCGCCCCCTTCATTCAACTGAAACAGCACTTGCTAAAGTCTCCAGTGATCTGTTCCTGGCCAGATCCAAAGGTCTCTATTCTATCCTCATTCTTCTCGATCTATCTGCTGCTTCTGACACTGTTGATCACAGCCTAGTCCTTGATACGCTGTCCTTACTTGGATTTCATGGCTCTGTTCTTTCCTGGTTTTCTTCTTATCTCTCCCAGCGTACCTTTAGTGTATACTCTAGTGGATCCTCCTCTACTTCTATCCCACAGTCAGTTGGTGTACCTCAGGGATCTGTCCTGGGACCTCTTCTTTTCTCCATCTATACTTCTTCCCTTGGTACTCCGATCTGATTCCATGGTTTTCAGTATCATCTTTACGCTGATGACTCCCAGATCTACCTCTCCACACCAGAAATCTCAGTCAAAATCCAGGCCAAAGTATCAGCCTGCCTGTCTGACATTGCTGCCTGGGTGTCTCAGCGCCATCTGAAACTAAACATGACCAAGACTGAGCTTCTCATCTTTCCCCCTAAACCAGCCTCTCCTCCTCCCCCATTCTCTATTTCTGTGGATAACACTCTCATCCTTCCTGTCTCATCAGCTCTTAACCTTGGGGTCATCTTCGACTCCTCCCTCTCCTCTGCACATATTCAACAGACTGCTAAAACCTGTCGTTTCTTTCTCTATAATATCACCAAAATTCGCCCTTTCCTTTCTGAGCACACAACTAGAACCCTCATCCACACTCTTATCACCTCTCACTTAAGACTATTGCAACTTGCTTCTCACAGGTCTCCCACTTAGCCATCTCTCTCCTCTTCAGTCTGTTCAAAATTCTGCTGCACGACTAATATTCCGCCAGTGTCGTTTTGCTCATATTAGTCCTCTCCTCAAGTCACTTCACTGGCTTCCTATCCGTTTCCGCATATAGTTCAAACTCCTCTTATTGACCTATAAGTGTATTCACTCTGCAGCTCCTCAGTACCTCTCCACTCTCATCTCTCCCTACGTTCCTCCCCGGAAACTCCGTTCACTGGGTAAATCTCTTTTATCTGCACCCTTCTCCTCCACTGCTAACTCCAGACTCCGTTCCTTTTATCTTGCTGCACCATATGCCTGGAATAGACTTCCTGAGCCGGTACATCAAGCTCCATCTCTGGCCGTCTTCAAATCTAAGCTAAAAGCCCACCTTTTTGATGCTGCTTTTAACTCCTAACCCTTATTCACTTGTTCAGAACCCTTATTTTATCATCCTCACTTTAATATTCCTTTATCTCTTGTTTGTCCTGTTTGTCTGTCCTAATTAGATTGTAAGCTCTGTCAAGCAGGGATTGTCTCTTAATGTTCAAGTGTACAGCGCTGCTTTCGTCTAGTAGCACTTTAGAAATGATAAGTAGTAGTAGTCTTTCTTGTTTCTACATAAGGCATGTTTACTGGTGAAGCGTTGTATATCATTTTAATAGATTCGAAATGCACCCCAAACTCTTATGCAATGGCGCAATCAGATGCATGATCTTTTTTGGATGGAGAGGCTTTCTATTGACACTAAGGGACGTAAAGCAAAGAAGAAGTTTCTTACACATTGGTGTCCCTTTTTAAATACTGTGTCAATATGTGTGCGTTCAACCATATTGAATGACCTGGATGTTTGACTTGGTTTTTAAGATGGATGATTGGTGGCTAGATTGGTTATCCTTAGATTATTTTGGTGGGAATTTCATAGGAGGGAATCATTTCACTTGCTTGGGGAAGTGGGAAATAAGGAGAGGGAGGTGGAGGAGAGAAAATTGAAAAGTCATTCTTGATTCTTCTTTGTATTGTTCAATGATTATGTATTCTATAATGTAATTGTTATCATTCAGGGGGTCTTTTACTAAGCCACGGTAGAGTTTTTGGCGCATGTAAATGATTAGCTTGTGTTAAACGTTAGAGATGCTTATAGGAATATATGGGCATCTCTAGTGTTTAGCATATGCTTATTTTTAGGACGCGCGAAAAACGCTACCGCAACTTAGTAAAAGGCTCTATCAGTGTTTTGTGACAATAAAGACATTTACACAAAAATATTGCAAAATATCGCCATATTTTGTTTTCTCAGAAAAATATATGAAGAACACATAAATCAGTATCAGAAGATCTTATGGCAACATCAAGCAGTATACGCAAAATCTGTGCTTGCAAAGGAGTACTATATGAAGAAAGCTGAGCTTGATGATATTCAGAATAGAATTCTGCTGTGTGGTGAACAACTTAAATGGAAGGAAGCTGCCTTGATGGATCTGCAGGGTACCAGCATTGTTTTTGTTATTATTATAACACTTTTACACAAATTAATTTTGCAGTAGCTTAGACTCATATTTGAACAAACTAAATACAGTTTTGTTTTTCAGAGCCTGCCCCCTTTCTGTCTTGCAATGACTGGGCATTACAGATGTATCCTTAAAAAAAGATATTACATTTTCCATACACTTAACCTGCTGTTAGCTATAATAGAAAATGGCGTTCCATTTTTGCTATATTAATAATGTTTCATGTACTGTATTGAAAAATAAAAATAACTGTGAAGGGTTTGAAACAAACAGTGCCTCCTTATTGGTATGTGTATTGATTCTAATCCCCAGAAATTGAGTGTTAACAAATAATTCATTGTTTAAACTTGTTTGTTCCTTAAACACCAAGAAAAAGCATTGGCATTATGAAAAAAGAAAACTTCTGTGGTCCACTGACTGCATAAAGATGGATAAATAATTTATTTATATCTTTATGTGGATTTTTAGTGGACCAATGCATTCAAGCCAGAAGATTGAAACTGCTGATGCAACTTTATAGAGATAACTTATCCATATAAAGTTATCCATGCTATTTCTACATTCACATTGGAACACATACGTTATATGAATAGATTCTGAATATCACTGCTTTCCATTTAATTTTTGGCCCTGTTTATAGCTAGTCCCATGGCTATATTTTGACTTTATAGCGATTTACATGAACAAAATTGGTGAAAGTTTTTTAAATCAATGAATATGTTCAGTTCCCTATACTGATTACATAAGTGGTTTTTATATCAACCCTATTAATTTTATTAAAAGAAAATTATAATACTAATAACCTTTGGGTCTAGATTATCTTGGGAATTGTAAATCCACAGTAAAAATTCTCCAGCTACCCACTTAATTCCCTGTAAATGCTGTTCATGTAAAACAAAGCAGTCATAAATAACTCTCAAATTTATATAGCAGCATATTAATTAAAATATTCTGAATAGGAACATGGAAAATGATAGATGAAGATGATAAGGCTTGTCTAATCTGTGCAAATTCCTTCTTTGTAATATCTGACACCTTAGTTGAGTGCTAATTTTTAAGCTGGATACAGGGGCATAGCCAGATGGCCAATTTTGGGTGGGCCTGAGCCCAAGGTGGGTGGGCATGCACCTCTCCCATTCTCCCTCCGGTTTGATCCTCTCCCCACCCCTCCCTGCCCACAAACCCCAAATATTAAATACTTGAGCTGGCGGGGATCCCCAAACCCTGCCAGCTGAAGATTTTCTCCTCCTCGAGCAGCCAGTACTCTTCCAAACGGCAGCCGGCAGCACATGCCTCATACTGATGCTGTTGCTGGCAGGCTGTGCATGCACAGTGCTTTAGCATGTGCGAATACTGAGCATGTGCAGAAGGGCCGGTCTCAGTGTCAGCTCAAGGCAAGTGCTGCTGACTGACAATTGGAAGAGTGCTGGCTGCCCAAGGAGAGAAATTCTTCAGCTGGCAAGGTTTGGGGATCCCCACCAGCCACAGCAAGATTGTCACAATTTTGGGTGGGCCTGAGTCCAAAGTGGGTGGGCCATAGCCCACCCAGGCCCACCTGTGGCTACACCACTGGCTGGATAGCTTTGGTTTCAAAAGAGGTGAAGGAGAGCCAACAAATATCTTCCCACCTGGGGTTATGTCACCGACCAATATGTTCCAGTGACATCCATCCTTACCAATATATCTTTTGAATGCCTCCCTTACCTGCCCATATGCCATGTGCCATCAGTTTTCCTCTCTCTTTCCCTTCTCTCCATCAAACCTCCTCCCTCTTTCACCCTAGTTTCTTCCCCCCCACCCCCACCAGGTGTAGTATCTCTTCTTCTCCTCTACCAGGTACAGCATCTCTCCTTCACTCTCTTTTTCCCCCTCCCACCAGGCCCAGCATTTTTCTCTCCATCCTCAGCTGCCCCACTGGATACCACCCCCCCCCCCCCAACCGTGACCCCCACTGGACTTCCAAACTCTTCACCCATCTCTAAAGGCAGGAGCAATGCCTAGTGCTCCTTCCTCCAGCACTGTTATCTTTCAGAATGGCTGCAACTGAAACACATTTAGGGATTGTTCTGCCAAATAAGACAATGCTCCAAGAAGTCTCTCCAAGTCAGTAGTATGGCATAGTATACTACTTAAATTGTGGACACAATATGCAATAAATCATCTTCATAGACAACATAGAGTATAAATAAAAGTGGAATGCATAGATAAGGTAGAGTAACGAGAGTTAGAAAATAAGGGGACAAATTTAAAGAAAGTTGCACATGAAGTCAGAAGGGTGTATGAATATAATCCCAGCTAGGGTAGGAGTGAATAAACAAGTCCTGCTACAGTATGTGTAGTCAGTGTTAGTCCTGGTGTATGCAACCAGAAAGTTAATAGCTTCTTCTGTTAAAGGCTTGGGAGGATAATTTGGATAAAGAATGCAGGGGAGTGACCTGAAGCTGTCTCTTCCTCTTCTGCTTGCTGTATGTCAGATATTTAGTGACACATTTCCTAGCTGTTGGTGACAGATTATTGGAGGAGCGATGTCTTCTTTATTTGGTATATATATTCAGGGGTCGATATTCAAAGCAATTTAAATAGCCAGGAGAGGCTCCTGGCTATTTAAATTGCTTGTGTGGGCTATCCAGGGATATTCAACAGTACTTAACTGGATAATGCCACTGAATATCCCCTCTAGGTACCTATGCCAGAACTGGCTAGTTTGTGGGCAGAACGGAAACTTAACCAGTTATCAATGATTTTCAGTCCACGATCTGGCTAAGTAACTGCATAAAGTTATGACAGCAAAAGAGCTATTCTAACAATGCAATGAGTTAACCAGGCACTGGTCTGAATAAAGGCCAGTGCACCATTAAATTTTGGGTCGGTGGTTGTACCTGGATATTCAGTGCTGAGAGTCGCACATGTCCCAGCATTGAATATCTGGGGTTAAGTCAGCTCACATCTGGAAGTAGCTTGTAAGCCGCTCACTGCCACTGGCTGAATATTGACCCATTTATGTTGTTTTGGGAATTTATTACTGTACAGCTGCTCTATTGCAGTACAAGAGGTTAGTTCTTGTATTTTATTACGGTAATAAATATTTAAATAAAAAATACATCGGACCAGCGAGCCCAGTTGTATTCTCACATGTGAGTGATGTCATCGGACAGAGCCTGGTGTGTACGCTGGCTAGTGTGTAGATGTTTTTAGAAAATTCTAGCAGCATCCCTCTGCACATGCTTGGGACCTTCATTCTTTGTTCTTCCATGGAGCAGGGAGGACATGTCTCCATGGTCTCCCCTCAGCGTTATTCTCTTTACCATTGCAGTGCCTTCCCGTGCGGGTTTATTTCCCTCATTTATTTTTATTATTTTCTTTTGTTTCTCTTTTGGTTTGTTTCCCCTTTTAGCTCTTAGTTTTTTCGGCCCTTCAAGGTTGTTTTTTTTGTGGCTTATTATGCCTGCTTAGGCCTGAGCAGTGACCTCAATTTGGTCTTTGCCTCTTTTTATAGTTCAAAATTGAGGAGTTTAATTTAGCTGTGATCCTTTTTGTGATGTCCAAGAAAACTCCCAGTGACTTCAAAGAGTGTGCCTAATACAGTCGGGTGATTTCAGTGATGGACCTACACACTTGGTGCATCTGGTGCTTTAGGCTTAACCATGAGCCTAATTCTTGTTCTCTCTGTTTAAAAATGCAGTTTAGGACACAGAGGATGTGTCAGGTCCAGCAGAAGAGACATTTTGGCTCCTTGAAGGCCAATCCATCAACATTGGCACCAGAAGCATTGATCTCAAAGGCTGCCACTGTGAGTGCACCAGCATTTTTTTTTGTTACATTTGTACCCCACACTTCCCCACTCATGGCAGGCTCTATGCGGTGGGCAATGGGGGGTTAAGTGACTTGCCCAGAGTCACAAAGAGCTGCCTGTGCCAGGAATTGAACTCACTTCCTCAGTTCCCCAGGACCAAAGTCCACCACCCTAACCACTAGGCCACTTCTCCCTCAACCTCCCTCGACATGGTGTGCTGATAGTTGGCCCTGGGACTGGTCAGTATCGAACCCAACACCAAGGACATGTATGGGTTGGACATTGTCCTTATCAACACTGAAGGACCACAATGTTTAGTGTTGGGAGAAGCCTAAGAAGCACAAGTATTGGTCCTCTTTGATGCATGGTTCCAGGAGCACCGTGGCATTGGCATCTCCAGTACCCAGAAAGCGCTGGCACCGAGAGGAGCGATCCCCCTCCTTGAGGGAGGTGCTGGAGCGCCAGTTGCCGGGCAGTCAGGCTCACGCTTCTGGTTTGACACCAGCTCCTTCGCAGGCTGTCCCTGTCATAAGAACATAACACAAGAATAGCCATACTGGGTCAGACCAATGGTCTATCTATCCCAGTATCCTGTTTCCAACAGAGGGCAATTCAGGTCACAAGTACCTGGAAGAAACCCAAATAATAGCAACATTCCATGCTACCAGTCACAGGGCAAGCAATGGCTTCCCCTATATCTATCTCAATAGCAGATTATGGACTTTTCTTCCAAGAACTTGTCCAAATCTTTTTTTTAAACCCAGATACGCTAACTGCCGTTACCACATCCTCTGGCAACGAGTTCCAGACTGAGTATTTCCATGTAATTTCATTGAGTGTCCTCTGG
Organism: Microcaecilia unicolor; assembly: GCF_901765095.1. NCBI lineage: Eukaryota > Metazoa > Chordata > Amphibia > Gymnophiona > Siphonopidae > Microcaecilia > Microcaecilia unicolor. Next base: position 176,560,259 of record NC_044039.1, on the reverse strand, counting down.
TCTTTGTACATTTTGAAAGAGTGAAAAATCGTTTCATTTTTACCCATTCTTCAATACTCAAGATTTTATAGACCTCAATCATATCTCCCCTCAGCCGTCTGTTTTCCAAACTGAAGAGCTCTCACCTCTTTAGCCTTTCCTCATATGAGAGAAGTTCCACCCCTTTTATCATTTTGGTCGCTCTTCTTTGAACCTTTTCTAAATCCGCTATATCTTTTTTGAGATACTACGTCTAGATTTGAATGCAATACTTAAGGCGAAGTTGCACCATGGAGCATTATAATATTCGTAGTTTTATTTTGCATCCCTTTTCAAATAATTCTTAGCATCCTATTTGCTTTTTTGGCCGCCGCTGCACACTGGGCAGAATATTTCAGCATATTGTCTCAGGCTGTCCCTAAGCTGGCTTCCCAGCCTTCGCTGATGTCTGCCCTCGATGAACTATACCGGGCCGTGCTAAGGGAGGAGCTGGTGCAGATGTTTGAGCTGCACATTGCTCAGGCATCAAGGGCGCTTGCTTCAGTTTCTACTCGTCCTGAACTCCTTCCTGGACCCCAGTTCTGCCTGTGGAGTGGTCTTTGATGCCGGCGCCACAACAGGTATTGACAGCGACCTATGCGCTCTCTACGTAGGAAGAGGAAATTTTCCCGGAGTCTGAGAGTAGGGCTGTACCATGGTGCCCCCCAGGGCATGGACATGGTTCTACTGAGCCGGGGCAGGCACAGATTTACTCTACCCATCTGGAGTAATGTGAGGAGTCTGACTTGGACCACTTATGGGAGTCAGAGTATGATTCATATTACTTCTCGGAGAATGAGGCATGTGGACTCCCTTCTGACCCTTCCCTGCCTCAAGAGAGATGTAAATCTCCACCTCTCATTCACAGGTTTTGTCAATGAAATGGCTTCTGCCATCCCATTTAAGTTGGAGATGGAGGAGGAGCCTAGGGAAGAGATATTATCTGTCTTGGACTATGAATCTCCTTCCAAGGAAGGGATCACAGTTCTGTTACACCCTATACTTAAGGGTATGCTGATGAAGAACTGAGAATCTCCTCCTCAGTGCAAGTTGTATCAAAGAAGGTGGATACTGTGATGTATGAGGCACCCTCCTGGTCTCCCTGTTGTCTTTTCATATCTTACTGCCCTGCAAATACTATAAGAAGAGAGAGGGAATTTTATCTGGGTAGCTGGCTGTGTGTCCCTGGAAGACTTGCAGTAGGAGATGGGCAAGCATAATTACCAAGAAGGCAGATTCCTCAGGTTCTAAACCCTTCCCAGTACTGCTTAGTGATGTCTTTCTCGGGACAGACACAGAACCCTGGAAGGGAGAAAACCTGGCATGGTCTCAGGAAGGGAGGTGCTCCACACTTGTAGTGCTTTCCTGGAGGGAAAGGAGTCAGTCCTTAGGGGCATGCCAGGACAGATCCTGCCTTTGCTCATGACTCAGCATTATATTCTGGGAGCGAAAGTGAGGCTTGGAACGGATGGGGCCATTTCTCTCGGGGAAGATGCTGAGGTAAAAAGCCTGCTGTGACCAGGAGAAAGAGCAAGGAAAGAAGAGATAAGGAGAAGGAGAGCAACCTGTCCGAGGGCAGGGCAACCTTCCTCACAGAGAACCTGCTGCAGGGAGTAAACAGGTTACCTAACCCAGGGCAGGAGGACCCTAAAGTTAACAGAGTGCCTGGATTGTGAGAGAAAGGGGAATAACAGGTTTGTGGTCCTCACTGGGGAAAATGCTGTTGTGAGACAGGTATTGGCCTGCTTGAAGAGAGAGAGAGAGAGGGGGTCAGGGTCAGCCATGTGAAGGGTGCAGAGACTCTCTGTGCAGTCCTGGCCTGTGGCTGGAAAAAAGAACTGGTGTCCAGTCCTAACATGGGATATGTTACTGACCTGCCTGAAGAGAGAGAGAGAGAAGGTCAGGGTCAGCCATGTGAAAGATACAGAGGCTGTTAATGAGCAGTCCTAGCCTATGGCTGGGATTAGGCGAGGAATTAACCTGGCCAGAGAGAGGTTGTGTCCTGAAAACGCTAGTTCAAACTTATGAGAAACTTATGAACTGCTAAGGGCTTAAAATGCAAGCTGGGTTAAGGAAGAAAAGAGAAACCCTTCCTGTACAGTTATTGCATGAATTCTTTTTGGGTTTATTTTTCCTTTGAAACCTAAGCACATGTCAGTCGGACTTGTGCTGTGTTTTGGAGACTGAATTTTGTTAATAGAATCTATTTCTTTGTGCTGAATAAAAACTCTTTATGTTTTGGAACCTGGTTGCTGTGTGCGTGTCTGAGCTGGAGAGTTGAAAAGCCTGTACAGGAGCGTGATCTAGATCAGGGGGATTTTTCCTGACTTCTTCCAAGGAAAGTATAAGAGGGAGCAGACCTGGTGATACAGACCATGCCACGCCCTGGTGGGACATTACAATACTTAGTATCATATCCAGAAGGCTCCTGGATGCGAGAGGACGCAATTGCCTTACCACTCCCAGATAGCTGAATCTGCCCTTTAAACAAGCCAGAAGTTCCAGGACTCATGCCTCAGTTCCCCCAGGTAGAGAGGCTCAGACCCTGGACTCTTTTGGGAGGAAACTTTACCAGGCCTCGATGCTCATTAATCGCATCCAGACCTGCCAGCTCTTCACAATCATACACTTGAAGTCTTTGTGTGCAGTATGCAGTGTGCAGGAGCAGGCCACTGAGCTTCATCAATTGGCCATAAAGCAGCTAGAGTGCAGGACATATCTTGCCAGGTGCACTTATGATACCTTTTGTATTGCATCCAGGCTCTCTGCTATGAGTGTGGGTATGCATCTCATGGCTGTGTGACTCTGATCTGGAATCAGCTTGTTAAGATAGGTTAATTGGACGTACCTTGCTGATTAGATAATCTTTTTGAGGACAAGGTGTAGGAGGTCACAGACCTCATCAAGAAACATACTGACACCATTCAGTCCCTCTCTCAGCAGCCTCCAGTTCTTGAGTGGGCCTAGGTGATGAACCTATTAATCTCAAAGGTGTAGATTTCCTCTGCCTTCCCGCTCTACCCAGCAGCCTGAACCCCAACATTCCCAGCCATGTCAGTCCACATCCACAGACGATTAAGCTGGCTCCCCAGTCAAAGCAAAGGACAAGCTTTTGACTGGCTCCAGGAGAGCATAGGCACAATCCAAGTAAACTTCCTGGACAGCCTACCGGTGGGAGAGAAGCTAAATTGTTTTCAGACTGGTATGTTCTTCAAATAGTCCATCTCAATTACACATTTCATTGGCATCAGAAACTACCAAACTGCTCATCTTGAGCATCTTATATCAGCACAAGCAGGTACTTGTAGAGGAATTTTCATGCCACCAGGGAAAGAAGAGAAGGGATTGCATTCCAGGTATATCCTTGTAACCAAAAAAAATGGGCTGATTCCATCCCATCCTTGACCTAAGGTCCTGAACAAATTCCCGGTCAAAGAAAAGTTCAGGATGATTTCCCTGGGCATCCTCCTTCCCATGATTCAGGAGAAAGATTGGCTATCCTCTCTGGATTTAAAGGATGCCTATACCCAAATTTTTGTACTTTCTAGCCACAGAAAGTATGTCAGATTCCGAGTACAGAAACACCACTACCAGTATTGCTTGTTGCCTTTTGGCCTCACATCAGCTGCTAGGGTCTTCACCAAGTGTCTAGTAGTAGTTGCAGCATTGCTATGTGACTGAGAATTTATGTGTTTCCCTATCTGGACAGTTGACTGTAGAAGAGTACATCGGAGGAGGGAGTGTAAGATTGAAAGCGGAGAATTAGTTGGGTGCTGGAGCTCCTAGGGCTGATCGTCATCTTCTCCCAACTCAATGATTGGAATACAAACCCTCTGCTCAGTGTGTGCCGGCAGCTAAGAAAGCAAATAGAATGTTAGGTATCATTAGGAAAGGAATGGAAAACAAAAATGAGGATGTTATAATGCCTTTGTATCGCTCCATGGTACAACTGCACCTTGAATATTGTGTGCAATTCTGGTCACCGCATCTCAAAAAAGATATGGTAGAATTAGAAAAGGTACAGAGAAGGATGACGAAATGATAAAGGGGGTGGGATGACTTTCCCATAAGAAAAGGCTAAAACGGCTAAGGCTCTTTAGCTTGGAGAAGAGCTGAGGGGAGATGTGATAGAGATCAATAAAATAATGAGTGGAGTGGAAGGGTAGATGTGAATCTCTTGTTTACTCTTTCCAAAAATACTAGGACTAGGGGGCAAGCAATGAAGCTACAAAGTAGTAAATTTAAAACAAATCAGAGAAAATATTTCTTCACTCAAATTGTAATTAAACTCTAGAATTTGTTGCCAGAGAATGTAGTAAAAACAGTTATCTTAGCAGGGTTTAAAAAGGTTTAAAGTCCATATACCATTATTAAAATGACTTGTGGAGAATCCACTGCTTATTTCTGGGATAAGCAGCATAAAATGTATTGAACTTTTTTGGGATCTTGCCAGGTACTTGTGACCTGGATTGGCCACTTTTGGAAACAGGATGCTGGGCTTGATGGACCTTCGGTCTGTCCCAGTGTGGCAATACTTATGTAGTTATGTACTTACGTGAGAATAGCTGGCCTGCTGACCTTGGAGAACATCTGCTACAGGTCAGTAACTTTGCTTTATATTACAAGTATATGTACAACATGCCTATTAAGAATTGCTTCCTTAACTTGAAAGTGCTTCTTTGAGAAAAAATACAGAAGACACTGTAAAAAATGCTACACTTCTCATGAATAAATCTTCTAACCTTACAAAAGAAGCATGTGAATTAGAGTTGAAAAAGAAATGTCCTGAACAGGTAAAGTGCAATGAAAATGTAGGCATTTATTTTTTATCCAAAATGGATCTCAATATGCTCTATAATTAAATACAATACCTGATAAGTATATATATAATTACAATGTACAGTCTGACCAGTTTTTGGTCTTAATCTATATGCCTGCTACCAAAAAGGAGACAGAAAAGGGTTATTACCCAATCATAAGGGCCTGCATACTAAGCATGGACAGATTTTAGCATGTGCTAACAATCAGACTATTTACTAAGGTCGTATTGTGTGGCCCCTGACATTTTTAGTGCATATATGTGCTTTTTGAAAGTTAATGTGTCTGCATGTGCTAAAAGAGTTGCATAACATGATAATGATCTTTTCCATAGACAATCAGGATCACAGTAGCCACACATGTGGGTGATGTCACCACTTGATGGAGCCAACCAAGTTCCATGTCTCTCATTTCAGAAAACTCTGGAAAAGGGGTTCTGAGCATGTGTGAGAGTTCCCACTCAGCAGCTCTCCTCAGAGCATCTCATTTTCTTTTCAACCACCATATTAGTATGCAGGGTTTTTAAAAAAATCATCTTTATTAATTTTTATGAACCAAAAAGTATAAGAGCAGATGATTTAAAATAAACAACCATGAAAAGAAACAACCCTACCCCTACTCCCCCCTCAAGCAAATGACAGAGTCCAAGAAATAAATTACAATCCACATCTGCACATTGAAAAGATAATACTGGGGAAGTGGTACCTAGTCCCAGGTGTTAACATTGTAATGCATTTAACAATCCACTACGTAATCTAGCTGTCAAAGAAGCCAAGAATTTTATTTTTAGTTACATTTGTACCCTGCGCTTTCCCACTCATGGCAGGCTCAATGCGGCTTACATGGGGCAATGGAGGGTTAAGTGACTTGCCCAGAGTCACAAGGAGCTGCCTGTGCCAGGAATTGAACTCAGTTCCCCAGGACCAAAGTCCACCACCCTAACCACTAGGCCACTCCTCCAAACTTTTATAAATTGATCGATCTTGTTACATGTAGTTCCCAAAACAAAAAAACACTTCATCCAAAGCAAATTGTGCATTTGGTTCCTCCATAATGGCAAGGAAGGAGTCTCAGCTTAGATCCACTGTAACAAGATGCTGCATTTCACCATCAAGCAGGATTTCCGTACAAATAGCACCTGCTCCTCACTGGTCAGTTCCAAGTTATCATCCAAGTCCAGTAAACACAGCTTCTCTGATCGTGGCATAGTATGGTGAATAAGTCATTTGAGATGTTCCCAGAGCACATCCGAAAAATGGGCAATCTCTGGACAGGACTACCAAAGCAGTCTGCAGTTGTAAGTCCCCTTTGTCAAATTTCATTAACACTTCAGAAAAAAAAGAGCAATTTTGTTCATAATGGAGAAGAAACCATGGTTCAAATGTTTCCCACAGAGTAAAACCAAAATGTCCATAACAGATATACAAGATTTGTGCATTAGCTTTTTGGGCCAATCACATGATGTGACACATTGCATTCAGAATGCCCAGATGTCACTAAGGACTAGGAAATTAAGACGCCATTAACTGCATGAAATTCTGAAAGGGAAAACACCTTCAGAAAAACTGGCAGTACTGAAGAAAGACTACTGGATGGATAGTTCAGACAATCATAAATCAGCCTGTGAAGATCCTAAAACAACAGGATCAAAATGGCATGCTAACTCACCATCAAAACACACTGATCATGATAAACTTTCAACAGATCTGGAAAATTCAAGTAGGCAGCAAGGTTTGAGTTCTCATCCCAGTGTTGATCCACATGCTTCTAGCTATAGTACCAAATGACATCATTCTCTGAAGTGACACCATAGTGTCTAGCACTCCTCCCATTTGGCTATGATACACAGTGATAGACCTTTCCCTTGTAACCCTCCTGTCTTGGTGCCTAAGCTCTATCTCTGAAGCAATGCTGTGATGAGAATTCTCCCCCATATGTTCTGCCCTTCAGCACCAAAGTCTCCACCCCCTTTGAAGTGCCAGGAGGATCCTTTGGTGTCAGCACATCGTATTAGGACTTCCCCTCAAAGTACTTCCCCTTTGGCATTAAAACAAGCACTAGTCTCAAGTGGCCCAGAATACCTTCGCTATCACCCACATGCTACAGGGATATCCATACATGCTCTCCCTTGGTGCCAAACTCTGTCACCTTTCAGGCAGCACATAGAATTTATTTATTTCTCCGAGGACAAGCAGGCTGGACATCATCATGCATGGGTCATCGTCCGCGACGGCCCAGGAGACCAGAGATTAACAAAATCAAAAAAGTTATAGAAGCAGCGCAACGCACGTGGGGACAACGCACCGCGCATGCGCGAGTGACTTCCCGCCCGCACACTTCCCTCAGTTTCCTTTTTTCTGCGCTCAGGAGAGTTGGATTTGTCCTGTACTCTTCTCTCGCCCAGGAGACTGTGAGTCGCGTTTTCGCATTCCTTTTGTTCTTTTTTGTCATATTTTTCATCTTTTTTTCTTCTAATTAAAATTAAAAAAAAATAGTAGTTCCTTTAGTTTTTTCTTATTTTTTTCCCTTTTCAAGTTTCCTTTCTTTTACGCTTGCGGCCGCCCTCAGGCCGCAAGCATTTGTTTTTCCCTTCTTTTGTGCCTTTTTCAGTAGGCACGATCGAGTTGTTGAATTTTGCGGACGCTATTTTCCTGTCCATGTCCTCGAGGCCTCCCAGCAGCTTCAAGCGCTGAACTCGCTGTAACCGAGCCATCTCGTGTACTGAGCCTTACGCGTGGTGTATCCAGTGACTTGGGCCCGATCATCTTCCAACTGCTTGCAAGTTGTGTAAGTTGATGAAGAAAAGGACCCAGGTGGCTCGGGAGGCTCAGCGTGAGAAGCTTTTCCCGGATCGGTCCGGTCCTTCGACATCGGTATCGGTACCGAGGGTGTCGATGTCGAGGAAGCAGCATCGAGAGATCAGGTAATGGCTGCCCAAAGACCTCTTACAGCTGGGAGCAGTGAGGCATCGAGCTAGTTTCCGCACGGTACCGAGAGCTCTGGGGAGCCGAGGGAGTCGGCACCCGAGAAGCGTCGGCGCCGGGAGGACGGCTCACCCTCCATTCAGGAGGTGCCGATGCATAGGTCGTCTGGCAGCCCGGTACCGGCTCTTGAGCCCCAACGGATTTTGGCACAGACTCCTGCACCGGCCCCCCAGCCTTTTCCGATGGAAGCTCTCGATGAACGTCTCCGGGCCCTTCTTCCAGATTTTCTGGATGCATGGCTCCGTCGTTCTGCTTCGGTGCCTAAGGTGCTTGCGCCTCCCGCACCTACTGCCGAGACGATGCCTGGCCCATCCCCTGTGAGGAGGTCCCCGCCCTCCGGCACCGGAGCCGGCTACCACCCGGGTTGACTCTCCCTCGACGTCGGTGGAGGAAGCTTCGCCGGAGTCCAGGCAGGGGTCGACTTCTCGACATCCCCCAAGAGGACGTCGATCCTCTAAGTCGAGACAGGATCGGGTTCGGGCTGCTCTTCGTGAGCTTCTGTCCGACACCGAAGAGGAGCATTCATGGGGAGAGGAGGAAGACCCCAGGTATTTTTCGGAGGAAGAATCCCAGGGGCTCCCTTCTGATCCTACTCCACCTATTGAAGTTAGAAAATCTCCACCTACTTTTTCATCCTTTTTGCGGGAAATGTCTAAGGACATTCCTTTTCCCATGGAGGCTGTGGATGAGCCCAGGGCTGAGATGTTCGAGGTCCTGGACTATCCTCCGCCTACAGAGGTTACAACGGCCCCTCTGCACAATACGCTCAGGGAAGCGTTGTGGCAGAATTGGTCTCGCCCTCTCTCTAATTCAGTTGTCAACAAGAAGTCCGAGTCCCAGTACAGAGTCCATGGTGAGCCTGTGATGGTGACGGCCCAACTTCCTCACGATTCTATGGTGGTGGACTCTGCTCTCAGAAGAACCAAGAGTTCTAGAGACTATGCCTCGGCGCCCCCAGGCAGAGAGTCTAGGACCTTGGATTCTTTTGGGAGGCGTACGTATCAGGTTGCAATGCTCGCCGCCAAGATTCAGACATACCAGCTCTACACGAGCATTCACTTACGGAACTCGGTGAAGCAACTGTCCAGTTTGGTTGAAGCTCTTCCTCCTGAGCTTGCTGAGCCTTTTCACCAGGTGGTCAGGCAGCAGAAGGCGTGTCACAAATTCCTGGCCAGGGGAGCTTACGACACTTTTTGATGCCGCATCCGAGTAGCTGCTCAGGGTATGTTCATGCGCAGACATTCATGGCTGCGTATCTTGGACCTGGATCAGAAGACCCAGCAGTGAATGGCGGATGTTCCTTGCCGAGGGGATAATTCTTTGGAGAGAAGGTTGAGGATATGGTTGATACCCTCAAGAAGCACCATGATGTGATGATTCTTTCTCCCGCCGGACGCCTTCTGCTACTACCTCCTTCTCTATGAGTTTTTTTGGAGGGGGAGGAGTGCTCCCTATTCCTGTCCTCTCGACAGCCTGTTCAAGCTCGTTCCCAGCAGGCCCACTCTCGTCAGCGGTGTGCATAGAAGGCCCCTCTGGCTTCCTAGCAAAAGCAAGGGGCGGGCTTTTGACTGACTCCGGAGCAGCATAGCCAAAGTAAAAGTATCCGTGCCTGACGATCTACCTGTTGGGGGGAGGTTGATATTTTTTCACCAAAGGTGGCCTTTCATAACCTCCGACAGGTGGGTTCTTCAAATAGTCAGGTTCGGGTACGCTCTCAATCTGGAATCAAAACCTCCAAATTGTCCACCGGGAGCTCAGTCCTACAGCTTCCACCACAGGCAGGTACTTGCAGAAGAACTCTCCGCCCTTCTCAGCACCAATGCGGTTGAGCCCGGGGCAAGAAGGGCTGGGATTCTATTCCAGGTACTTCCTTGTGCAAAAGAAAACAGGGGGGATGTGTCCCATCCTAGACCTAAGTGCCCTGAACAAATTCCTGGCCCGAGAAAAGTTCAGGATGCTTTCCCTGGGCACCCTTCTTCCAATGATTCAGGAAAATGATTGGCTATGCTCTCTGGACTTGAAGGACACCTATACTCACATCTCGGTGCTTCCAGCTCACAGGAAGTACCTTCGGTTTTGCCTAGGGACTCAGCATTTTCAGTACTGTGTACTGCCCTTTGGTCTAGCATCTGCGCCCAGGGTCTTTACAAAGTGCTTGGCAGTTGTCGCAGAATCGCTACGCAGACTGGGAGTGCATATATTCCCTTATCCCGATGATTGGCTGGTGATGAGCACCTCAGAGGCAGGCGCTCTACGGTCCATGCGCATGACTATTCACCTACTCGAGCTACTGGGGTTTGTAATAAATTATTCCAAGTCCCATCTTGTCCCAATGCAGAAATTGGAATTCATAGGAGCCCTGTTGGACACACGGGTGGCTCGAGCTTTTCTTCCCCAGGCAAGGGCAGACAATCTTCTGTCCTTAGTCTTCTCAGCTCGAACATCTCAACAGATCACAGGTCGGCAGATGTTGAGGCTTCTCGGCCACATAGCCTCCACAGTTCATGTGACTCCCATGGCACGATTACACATGAGATCAGCTCAATGGACCCTAGCTTCCCAGTGGTGTCAGGCTACAGGGGATCTAGAGGATGTCATTCATCTTTCCACCGATTTTTGCCATTCCCTCCAATGGTGGACCATTCGTACCAATCTGACCTTGGGACGTCCATTCCAAATTCCTCAGCCACAAAAAGTGCTCATGATGGATGCATCCCTCCTGGGGTGGGGAGCTCATGTAGACGGGCTACACACTCAAAGAGCTTGGTCCCTCCAGGAATCAGATCTTCAGATCAACCTCCTGGAGTTACGAGCGATCTGGAATGCTCTAAAGACTTTCAGAGATCGGCTGTCCAATCAAATTATCCTAATTCAGACAAACAATCAGGTTGCAATGTATTACACCAACAAGCAGGGGGGCACAGGATCTTGCCCTCTGTGTCAAGAAGCCGTCAGAATGTGGCTTTGGGCGCATCAGCATGGCATGTTTCTCCAAGCCACGTATGTGGCATGCGTAAACAACAGTCTGGGAGACAGGTTGAGCAAGAACATGCAGCCTCACGAGTGGTCTCTGAACATGGACGTTGTCCGCAGGATCTTCCGAGTGTGGGGGGCACCCCCTCGGTGGATCTTTTTGCCACTCAGTACAATCACAAGGTCCCTCAATTCTGTTCCAGGTTCAGGCCCACGACAGATTAGCGTCAGATGCTTTTCTCCTTCATTGGGGGACAGGCCTGCGTATCCTCCTATACCCTTAGTAGGGAAGACTCTGCTGAAACTCAGGCACGACCGAGGAATCATGATTCTGATAGCACCTTTCTGGCCGTGTCAGATCTGGTTTCCTCTTCTTCTGGACTTGTCTTCCGAAGAACCGTGGAGATTGGAGTGTTTTCCGACCCTCATCACTCAGAACGAGGGGTTGCTTCTACATCCCAGCCTCCAGTCTCTGGCTCTCACAGCCTGGATGTTGAGAACTTAGAAGTTGCCTCTTTAGGCCTTTCAGAGGGTGTCTCCCAAGTCTTGCTTGCTTCCAGGAAAGATTCCACGAAGAGGAGTTATTCTTTTAAATGGAGGAGGTTTGCCGTCTGGTGTGACAGCAAGGCCCTAGATCCTTTCTCTTGTCCTACACGGACCCTGCTTGAATACCTTCTACACTTATCACAGTCTAGTCTTAAGACCAACTCCGTAAGAGCTCACCTTAGTGCAATCAGTGCTTATCATCAACGTGTAGAAGGTCAGCCTGTCTCTGGACAGCCTTTAGTGGTTCGCTTCATGAGAGGTTTGCTTTTGTCAAAGCCCCCTGTCATGCCTCCTCCACTATCATGGGATCTCAACGTCGTTCTCACCCAGCTGATGAAAGCTCCTTTTGAGCCACTGAATTCCTACCATCTGAAGTACTTATTTATTTATTTATTTACGGTTCATTTCTACCCTACATTTTCCCACAAATGCAGACACAATGTGGCTTCCATGAATTACAAACGTTAAAAGATACAACACATGAATTTAGCAGTAGAATAAGGATAAAACGTTAGCAGCAATTAGGATGGCTGAACAGCAGAATTACTAATGGAATACACTTGTTCAAAAAAGTACGTTTTCAGCAGCTTCTTGAAAAGAAGGTGGTCAGCTTGCGATTTTAGGTACAGGGGAAGAGCGTTCGGGCTGGAGTAGTGGAAAGTAGAGGCAAAAAGAAGCTTGTATTTAACACCCCTGCAAGATGGATAATGTAGTTGTAAAAAGGTGTGTGCTGTTGTGATGGCATTTCTAGGTGGGAGATCTATTAGAGGAATCATATATTCCGGAGCTAAGCCGTAGATTATTTTATGTGTCAGAGTGCAGATCTTGAATGCGATTCGTTCTCTCACAGGTAGCCAGTGTAGATTGAAACGTAGGGGCTGCGCAGAAACCAAGCGCGGTTTGCCCAAGATGAGTCTTGCAGCAGTATTCTGGGCAGTCTGGAATTTCCTCAGTAGATGCTCCTGGCAGCCTTCATAAATCCCACTGCAGTAGTCCAGGTGAGACAGAACTAACCAGTGAACGAGAGTGCGGAAGAGCTCTCTGGTGAAACAAAACCTAACACGCCGCAGCCTCCACATTGCATAGAACATCCGCTTGGTGACCGCTCGCACTTGCGGATCCAGGTGCAGGTGAGGGTCCAGCTCAACACCCAGAAGTCTAAGGCTCTGTGAAATAGGGAGGGTCTGGTCTTTAATGACAAGGGAGTTGGTGGAAAATCTGGCATGGACGGACGAAAGCACAAGACACTGAGTTTTGTCTTTGTTTATCTTAAACTGGAATACCTTGGCCCAACGTTCCAAGACGGAAAAACTCGCTTCGATCAAATCTGTGATTTCATCTAATGAGGTATGGAAGGGGATGGAGATGGTTATGTCATCTGCGTAGATAAATGGTTTCAGGCCTAGGCCTAGGCCTTATATTAAGTTTCATCACAACAAGGTAGTCTTCCGCACGCACCCTAGGTTCTTGCCGAAGGTGGTGTCAGAGTTTCATCTGAACCAGTCAGTTGTCTTGCCAACATTTTTTCCCCGTCCACATACCCGCCCTGGTGAGGATAAGTTGCACACCTTGGACTGTAAGAGAGCATTGGCCTTTTATGTGGAGCGGACAAAGCCCTATCGACAGTCCGCCCAGCTGTTTGTTTCTTTTGATCCCAACAGGATGGGAGTTGCATCGGAAAACGCACCATCTCTAATTGGCTAGCAGATTGCATTTCCTTCACTTACGCCCAAGCTGGGCTGACTTTGGAGGGCCATGTCATGGAGTGGAGGAGTGGCCTAGTGGTTAGGGTGGTGGACTTTGGTCCTGGGGAGCTGAGGAACTGAGTTCGATTCCCGGCACAGGCAGCTCCTTGTGACTCTGGGCAAGTCACTTAACCCTCCATTGCCTGCCGCATTGAGCCTGCCATGAGTGGGAAAGTGCGGGGTACAAATGTAACAAATAAAAATAAAAAAATAATGTTAGAGCCATGGCTGCGTCAGTGGCTCACTTAAAGTCAGCCTCCATTGAAGAGATTTGCAAGGCTGCAACATGGTCATCAGTCTACACATTCACATCTCACTACTGCCTTCAGCAGGACACCCAACGCGACAGTTGGTTTGGACAGTCGGTGTTACAGAATCTGTTCGGGGTTTAGAATCCAACTCCACCATCCTAGGCCCATTTTCTGTTCTGTTCCAGGCTGCACTTTCACTTAGTTGTGTTTGTTTTCAGGTCAATATCAGTTATGTCCTCGCCATTGCGAGGCCAAATTGACCAATGTTCATTGTTTGAGTGAGCCTGGGTGCTAGGGATACCTCATGCGTGATGATGTCCAGCCTGCTTGTCCTTGGAGAAAATGAAGATACATACCTTGGTATTCTCTGAGGACAGCAGGCTGGACATCATCACAAACCACCCTCCTCCCCTTCGGAGTTGTATTCTTCTCATTTGCTTTATATATATAACTGAGGGAAGCGTGCGGGCGTCACGGGCGGGAAGTCACTCGCGCATTCGCTGTGCGCTGCTTCTAGAACTTTTTTGATTTTGTTAATCTCTGGTCTCCTGGGCCGTCGCAGACGACGACCCATGCGTGATGATGTCCAGCCTGCTGTTCTCGGAGAATACCTGATACAGGTATGTATCTTCATTTTCTGTGAACTCTGTAAGAAGTGACAGCTCCTCTTCCTTGGTCGATTCCAGGATGGCGCTTTGAACACACGCACCCGAGTTAGCTCCGAGTGGCTGCTGCAGATTGCTGTTTCTTCCGGGCCCCTCGACTCATCGATATTGATGGGGAAGCGAAGGGGGAAGGTAAAGGAGCTCCCCTCGACTCCTGGACCATCGTCGGGGTTGAAACAATCCACTCTGCAATTTCCCACGGCGCAACCGGGTCCTCTGTGCACATCGACTCCCTCTGTAAATGCCGACGCATTGACGTCGATGGGAAGCGGTGACGGGGCTTCCCTGAGCCCTGAGGAACGCAGGGTTCCACCACAGCCGGGGAGTGTGTTATTCACAACAGCCCAAGCAGAAACGGACACCGGAGTGGTGAATCCACAACTGTTAGAGAGGAGGACTGCGGTGATTCGGAACGGGACCCAGGATCAGGCGTTTTCAGCCGATTTGGCCCTAAAGGTATTACCACAGAATATTGTGACTAAGCTTTCTCGTACTGAGCTCCCACCGCACACCCCGTTACCAACAGGTGAAATAATTAAACCCTCAAATGTGACGCTTGATTCACTGTGGGACATGGTATATAACACTCCTCCATGCAAAAAATGTTGCAAGAAAATACTAATGATATTAGAACTCTTTCGGACGCCATGCTGATACAGGCACAAGTGACTGCGCAGCAGTCCTGTAAGATTGAGAGAGTGGATACTAAAATTCAAGAAATGGGGACTGTGGAATCTGCTTTGGTTAAAGATAACAATTTCTTGCACAAAAATTTGGAATACCTAGAAAACCAGGCTCGTAGACTTTTCCTTCGGTTCCTTAATTTCCCCAAATCTCCTTTAATTTCCCCAATGGAGCTGGTGAGAAAATATATGATTGATATCCTAGGAATGGACAAAGACTCATTGCCCCCCCCCCCCCCCCCATAACTCGGGCCGATTACATCTGGAATACTAGGGGGACAGTAGGAAATCCCCCTGTACGAGGGACGAGTGAAGAAATGAATCTTACTTCCTTCCTGGAAAGTTCTTTGGAAGTAGTTACCTACAGGACGACTATGCTGGTCACTTTTGTGCTGGAACCAGACCGGAATGCAGTATTAAGGCTTTCCCTGAGACATTTAGAAAGACTGTTTATGGGTTCCAAGGTTAGAATTTTTCCTGATTTAGCTAGGCCAACGCAAATGAGACGCAGGGCCTTTTTGGAACTGCGACCCAGAGTCGAGGCCATTAAAGCAAATTTTGTATTACATTTTCCTTGTATTTGTAATGTGATGCTTGAAGGCAAACTGTATCAATTTGTGGACCCTAAACAGCTTAAAGATTTCTTAGATGCTAGAGTTGAAGTGACTGTTATATGCCCTCCTACATAACAGTCTTTAAGTGTGGACGGAAAAAAAATGTTCTTATTGTTTCCTTATATGTTGAATGAAATATTTTTCTGTTTATGGAATTGAATGTGAATTGCATGGTCACATTGTACTGTGTATCATTGAAAATATTAAAATAATAAAAAAAAGAAGTGACAGCTCCTCTTCCTTAAGTTCTTAGTGAAACTCCTACAGGTCTTTTGATAGTTGCTGTTCAGCTTCGCTTAAAAAAGCAGAGGTTCATTGTTTCTCCTCTGTCAAGGAAAAGAGTAAGACTTTAAATCATCATGCTGAGGACAGTAGCAGCTCAGAAAGCCGAGGCATAGTCCAAGACAGAAGAAAGTGCCATGAAGTTTGTTACTGTTCCATTTGTTTCATCAAGCAGGAGAACAGCGAGTATCTAGAGAGTGAGCATCTTCCCAGCTACTTCAAGTTTTTACAGAACACAAGTGAGTTCTTCAAGGAAAATGGTATGGAGAGTTCAAAGCCACTGTCTCCTTGGCCTCATCATCAAGCTAATAGGAATGACAAACAGTCTCTGATATCTTGTCCTTCTCCATTGCCATCCATATAATCTAAGGAAGAATATTACTCAGAGAGAAATTGGGGTTCTGAATTTTCAGACTGATAGTTGGGTCTGGATTCAACTCCACGACATGCCTATACTCAACCATCTTCTCCTGGGTTTCTATCTAATACTTCCCTTCCACAACAAGAAAACAAATACTAACCAGAGGATACACTGTACCCTAAATTTATACAGAAGATGACAACTGAATTTTTACAGAGGGAGGAGTAGCCTAATGGTTAATGCAATGGCTTGAGAACCAGATTTGATTCCCACTGCAGCTCTTTGTGACTCAGGGCAAGTCAATTAAGCCACCATTGCCCCAGGTACAGAATAAGTACTTGTATAAAATATGTAAACCGCTTTTGAAAGGTGGTATAACAAATTCTATCCCTTTTCCCTACTACCAACACAGGAAAAAAAATCATAGATCTAAATGCTTAGGGGTCTAGAAGTATTTGGATGCCTCAAGGACATATTGCTTCCTATTCATGAGATGATATTAGAGCAGGAACAAAAAAAAAATCTGGCAAAACACCACTTTCAATTCACCCCATTTCCAAAACATAGAGTGCAGTCATCTTTGGGTCATAATAAGTAACAACTACTACATCAGTGGTTGAGTCTTCTCTTAGAAAATGTAAAAGTTCTAGATCATATTCTAACAGCTCTCCAGAAAAGGACCCTAAGATGTTGGATACTGTGGGCATAAAAATGTTCCAAAATTTGATGCTTGGTACAAGAATTGCAACCCGTCAATTTCCATTAATACAAAACTTCTATGCAATTATTGAAAAAAGAATCCAAATATCACCTAGATGTTTATTATCAATGATTCAAAATCCTGACAAATATGCTAAAATTTTACAATGCCACCCAAGAGGTGCTGCAATAGCTGTAGCATTGAGAAGAATGGCATGGTTTAGGGTAGTGTTTCCCAACTTCTTCAAGATAAGTACCTCCTAAGTTGAACAATTTTCAACCGAGTACCCCTGAGCTCCGATAAGCTGAGATTTTGAAATGGACATGTCTAACACCAGCTCTGGCAGGTGTAAATTCCAAAAACTGACATTTTGATCACAAAATAGAAAATAAAATTATTTTTCTGCCTTTGTTGTCTGATCATTTTATTTTTCTAATCATGTTGATCCCTGTATCTGGTTTTTGCATTCCACTGTGTTGTCTTAACTCTCTTGCCATCCATTTGACATTTCTTCTGTCTCCACTCTGTGAGTTTCTCACCCCCAGCCATGCAGCATCTCCTTTCTCTGTGTGTCTCTTTCCCCCTAGCCATGCAGCATATCCCCTCTCTGTGTGTCTCTCACCCACCAGCTATGCAGCGTATCCCCTCTCTGTGTCTCCCTCACCAGCCATGCAGCATATCCTCACCCACCAGCCATTTAGCATATCCTCTTTGTGTGTATCTCCCACCTCAGCCATGCAGGATCTGCTGTCTCTATCTCTCTTTCCCTTCTGTGTGTGTTTCTCCCTTCATGCAGCATCTTCTCTCTGTCTACCATCACTCTCATGATGCAGCATCTCCTCTCTGTCTTCCCCCCATGCCCACATGCAATATATTTTCTTTGTTCCTCCCTCCCCCACAATGCAGCATCTCTTTTCTCTCGCCCTGCCATCCAACATCACTCCTCTGTCTGTTTCTCTCCCCTGCCATTCAACTGCAACACCACCTTTCCCCCGCCCTGGCCATTTAGGATCTCATCTTTCTCTCTCTTCCCCCCCCCCCCATCCAACATTGTCTCTCTCTTGCCACCATCTAGCATTGTCTCATTTCTCTCCCCCCACCATCCAGCATTGCCCATGTCTCTCTCCTCTCCCAAGTATCCTCTCTCAATTTCCTCCTTTCCCTCACCATCCAACAGTGCGCCATCTCTATCTCTTCCACTCACCTCACCATGTAGCATCCCCGTGTCTCTTTCTCTCTCTCTCTCTCTCTGTCTCTTTGTTCTCTCATCATTCTCCACCATTGTCCATCTCTCCTTCCAACATTCAGCCTCACCCATCTCTCTCTCTTCCCCTCCCCCAGTCACTCAATCCGTCCCTTACCGACACCTCCGCCTGCTCATTTGATCACTTACTCTCCGGCTGTCTCCCCAACTCTGGTTATAAAGAAACAAAAATCAGGAGCTGGGCCATGGTCCTGTGCATACTGCAGGTAGCTCATTCTGATCCTGCCCCTCTGAATCAGGAAGTTATGATGTAACTGCAGGACTGGTACAACCCCCCAGCAGCATGCACAGGGCCATGGCCCCATGCCTGGTTTTCATTTATTTGTAGCCTTGGAATTGGGAAGGGAGTGGATGAGTGGGTGAGCAAATGGATGACAGGAAGGAGAAGGTAGAATTTGAGCCCTGGATTCTGCGTACCCCTTGCTAATGTCTCGCATACCCCTTAGAGTACATGTACCGCATGTTGGGAACCTCTGGTTTAGGGTGTCAGGGCTTAGGGAGGATGCACATGACTGCCGTGCAGATGCTCTGGGAACAGGTGAAAATCTGTTTGAAGACAAGATCCAGGAGACAGTCTCATTGATCATTTCAGTCAACAGCAGATAATATTGTCCAACAACAGTCTTCCTCTTCAAGAAGGTCAGGGAACCCTGCTAATCATAGTGGAGATACTAGCAATATTTATTTATTTTATTTATATCATTTATACCCCGCCTATTGCCACACAGAGCAGTCTCTAAGCGGCTTACAATGAACAAATAAATCAGTTACAATAAATCAGTTTCAATGGCAGAAGAGAAGGACCGGAGGAATAAGGGAAGGAGGGGGAGAGTTAGAAAACAATATATCATAAGTAGAAATAGAAAACAAAAGAAGAAGAAGAGAAAGCAGGAGTTCTGAATCAGGTCTTGACTCGCCGGGACACTCAAGGCAGGAAACCAGGAGGAAACGGGCCCCTTCATCATAAGCACGGAGAAGCCACAGAAGAGAAGACCAGCTACTCGATCAATCCAAGGGATCCAGGCAGTGCAGGTTCTAACGGACCACCTCCTAATGACCAACCGTCGGGCTCTCCACCGTCCGCTACTGCTCCGCTGGACCGACAGAAGAGGAGGAGCCAGCGACGGCGGGGGGAACAGCTCCAGGACTACAGCCAAAAACCCGCCGGGAGAAGGACAGCAGAGGCAGCAGACTTCCCTCGAGCGACGAGACCGCAGCGCCAATTGCGGCTCATGGATCCAGCTCTGTGCACGGTAGCATTCACTACCCGTCTCCTCCATTGGCAGCACCTCCCCACTCGAGTCCACCACAGGTGAATCACACCGCAGCGCTAAGGGCCTAAACTCCATCCCTCCTGACATCGGTCTCCCCTCAGTGGCGCTGGTGGGAACGGGAAAGCAAGCAGATCCTGTTCCCAGAGGCCTATTCAGCAACCCTGACAAAGAAATATAGAAAATCTCAAAAGACCATAAATTGTCCATAATCTACCGCGGGACCTAATTTTTGATTACATGACATTCTGACTATCAAGTCATAGGAAGGTTGATACATATTGCAAATAACTGGAAGACTATAACTTCAGACAAATGGATTCTCAAGATAATAAATGAGGGTTACAGACATTTAAATCCTATTTCAGAATGTCGAAAACTGGCAGTTGGAAAGAGGAACCCAAGGAGGGCTTATGCGCACATTTAGGACTGACAAAGAGCGCTAAAAAACCCGACTGACTTAAACTACCTCCAAAAGCTATCAACATGAAGTGGTTCACCTGGATTTGCTTATCTTTAATCCATCTAGAAAACTCTGTACTAAGAAATACCCTAACTGTAATGTCAGATACCTTCTAGACAATGCCAATACATACTGTCAGAACACTACTATGGCAATGGACCAGAACCAAACAGCTAACATTTGAAAGCCTAAAAAAACTCACAACCTTTTGCAAATACCCAATCATTTTCCCCTTTGGAACACAAAACTCACTTCTGTCCCCTGCCATCTATATCAATGCCAGATCTGTAAGGAACAAGGCTCTCATACTCAAAGACCTGCTAGAATTTTCAGGTCTGGGTTTTCTGTTTATCTCAGAGACATGGCTCACAAAAGTTGATAGTCCGACACTGCCCCACATCTATCCACTCGGCTATGGTATTCTTCACTTTCCAAGACAGAGTAAAAAAAGGAGGTGGACTTGCTCTGATCTTTTTTTCACTTATGTTTAGATGGTTCTGGGGTTTTCCCTGAACTGGAATACTTGCTATGCAAATTCTGCGATGTTTCAAAAGAAGCAAATCAAATTGCCCTACTCCTCATTTACCATCTTCCAGGAGCTTGGTTCAGGGCAGAACCCCTACTTGTAGAGATTACTTCCTCTGCCATGCTATAAGTTTTAAGAATTATCTTCCTGGGAGACTTAAACCTACACTTGGAAAATGATACAGACACCAATATCCACAGCTTCAAATCATTCCTGAAGGACTGTGAACTAACTACATTCTCCGAGGGTGCAACTCATGAAAAAGGCCATATATTAGACTTTATGATTTCCTATCCTAATAGCTTGATTAGTTCATTCAAATGGAAGGCAGTACCATGGTCTGACCACTTCCAACTGGATTTCACCATTGATATCTGTCAAGCTCAACCAGGCACAAGTCCTACAAACTCATCTCCACCAGAGGCAAAATCAACGCGGTCACTTTCTGGTCTGAGCTAACAGACTCCCTCACTACTGCATTCCCTACACGTGGTTTGATCAGATCCCGCTGGGATACCAAGGTGAAAGCCATAGTAGACAAAATTGCTCCATTTTCCACTAAAAAAGGTCAAGATATCTAGAAAGTCGTCATGGTTTACAGAGAAACTATCCATCCTAAAAACAGAATGTCGACACCTTGAAAAGCAATGGAGAAAGAACAAAGATTCTACTGATAAATCTAAATGGAAGTCAGCCTTCCAACGCTACAAAAAGAAGGTAACTGACAAAATACCAGTACTATAGCAGCCTAATAGGTCAAAATGATCTTTGACAACAAAAAACTTTTCTCCTTAGTTAAAAAACTAACTTCTACTAAATGATAATCCTGAGTGGTGTAGAATGAGTAGAAGTAAATAGATTTTTTTACTCATTCCAAAAGTACAAAGACTAGGGGACACTTGAGGAAGTTACATGGAAATACTTTTAAAACAAATAGGAGGAAATATTTTTTCACTCAATGGATAGTTAAGCTCTGGAACTCTTTGCCGGAGGAGGTGGTAACAGTGGTTAGTGTATCTGGGTTTTAAAAGGTTTGGACAAATTCCTGGAGGAAAAGTCCGATAGTCTGTTATTGAGACAGACATGGGAAGCAACTGCTTGCTCAGGGTTTTGTAGTATGGAGTGTTGCCACGATTTGGGTTTCTGCCACGTGCTTGTGACCTGACTTGGCCACAGTTTGGAAAACAGGATACAGGGCTAGATGGACTATTGGTCTGACCCAGTATGGTTGTTCTTCTTATGATGATGAACATTCACAGAAAACATGTCCCACCGCCCAAGACCTAGCTGATCATTTCACCAATAAGAACCTCCAAATTAGGTCCAAACTATCTAAAAGTACTCCAGCAGAATAGTCCAACCCGTAGTTCAGCCTTAATCGCTGGAAATCCTACAATCCAAACTCATAACTGACCAAAACTGGGAATCTTTTCAACCACTAACAGTTGAGGATGTAAAATCACTGCTGCTGAAATGCTACCGAGCTAACTGCTCCCTGGATCAATGGCCAAAATGTCTACTCAAATCCATCCCTATGGAAGCAGTAAACTGGATACTTGATGGACTCGGTGAACTGTTCAACACTGGCTCTCTTCCTCCTGATATGGGCAAAATTGTTCTCACTCCACTGCTAAAGGGATCCGGGTTAGATGCAACTTTGCCTGCAAACTACTGTCCAGTGGCAAGCATGCACCTTTTTACTAAAGTACTAGAATCCTACATCAGTACACAACTCTCTTTATATCTGGAAAAGTTTTCTATTTTACACTGGTCATAATTTGGCTTCAGGTCGTCACATAGTATGGAAACATTGCTGCTAGTTCTAACTACATATGTCAAGCAACACCTATGCAAAAGCGACCAAGTAATTCTTCTCCAATTCGATATATCGGCAGCAATCGATGCAGTAGATCACACATTGGTACTCGAACGCCTGGATCAGATAGGAATAACATGGTCTGTGCTCAAATGGTTCTGTAAATTCCTTTCCAATTGAAGCTATTCTGTCAAGCAAAATGGGCAACTTTCCAACTACTGGTCTCCTAACTGTGGGGTCCTGCAGGGATCTCCCCTCTCATGTACCCTGTTCAATCTCTTTATGTCATCCCTTGCCTCAATACACCTGTGTCTTAATGAACTACTATTATCATACACAGATGACATCCTGCTCCTCTTACCAGTGACAGCATCAAACAAAGACCCAAGTTAGTCAGTAGAGAATGGCATGACTGCTGTCAGCACCTGGGCCCTGACCAATAAGCTGAAATTGAATGTGCAAAAAAACAAGGTCCTATGGTTCTGAAATCAGGGAGTTGAGGTCCCATCATCAATATCTTTGCCCAATGGTCGTAGCTTTACAGTTGAGTCTGAAACCAGAGCACTAGGGGTCTTGCTCAATTCTTTATTCACCTTCTCATCCCATATTAACCAGCTATGGAAAAAAAAACACTATTCAAAATGAGACAGCTACGTCTACTGAGATCATTCTTCAATCAAAAAGCCTTCGCACTACTAGTCCAAATATTAGTCCTACCTCACTTGGATTACCGTAACGATCTATTTCTTGGCATTAAATGTCCGTATCAGAAAAAACTGCAAATTATACAGAATACAGCTGCTAGACTAATATGCAGATTAAATAGATATACCAGTGTTTCAACTCATCTCAAGGTTATCAATAGAAATCAAACAAAATAAAACATGGAAAAGAAAATAAGATGATACCTTTTTTATTGGACATAATACATTTCTTGATTAGCTTTCGAAGGTCGCCCTTCTTCCTCAGATCGGAAATAAGAAACTCATCTCAACAAACTGCACTGGCTCCCCATAGCAGAAAGATTCAGGTTCAAAGCTGCTTGTTTAGTTTTTCATATCCTACAGGGTTTCACCTGCTAAGATCGCTTCGCTACATCTGGTCCAATCTAACAGGCTGAAAGAACAACTGTTGCTAGCGTCAGCGTTTCAAAAGCCATCTCGATATCAGAAGGATTTTCAGCTCTCTATTCCCTGTACTTGGAGTTAAAATATGGAACTCTCTACCTATTGCCATCAGAACAGAAAACAGCTGCCTTAGCTTCAGGAAGAAGCTAAAAACCTTTCTCTTCCTAAAGACTGCTTCATAAAAATCCATTACAACTTCTACCTCCTAGTACCACCTACTATCCTTTCTTATAATATTTTTGATCTCATACATTACATCAATGATATCTAATTTTCTCATACCTCATACTAATACTATCTGCTTTTGTCTCACCTAGATTGTAAACCGCACTGAACCCTGGAAAGGGGATATTAGCGGTATACAAAAATTGATTTGAATTGAATTGAATTTCTAATTTGCCATTTCTGGCAAAATGGATTGTAAATATTGTCTTTTTGCAACTACAGGACCAAGCATCATTAATACTACACCAACATCAATCTGGGTTTAGAATAGGTTTCAGTATAGAATTGGTCCTAACTTCTTTGCTGAGTGAAGTCCATCATAAGCTGGATGGAGGTCTGATTATTTTAGCAGTTTTACTTGACTTTGTCGGATGCATTTAATGTTATCACGATCTTCTACTGCACGAGCTTACAGTGATTGGGATTGGTGGTACAGTGTTGAAGTGGTTTTCTCTTTTAAAGGACCACTCATTTAGAATGAATAGTCAGGGGGAACTTTCAAATATATGTCCTCTAACCTGTGGGGTCCCACAAGGGTCTGTATTCTCCGTGGCTCTTTTTAATATGTATTTGAGTCCAGTAGTGCATCTAATTCAATCTTTGTGATTTTGTTCTTAATTTTAATCAGACGATATCTTACTTGTCCATTATGTGTCTGTTACTAATCCTGAATTTTCATTATTGCAATCATGTCTGGACAGAGATTTTCTTTGACTTTGTGAGTATCACTTGATCTTAAATTCAAAAAAGGTGATTTATCTGCTGGTTTACAGGCCAAAGTTTGGTTTCTTCTATAACACTTGTGTTGTTTGGTAAACCAATTCTCCTTATTGACTCTGTTAAATACTTAAGGTCATAGGAGCCGACTCTGTGGGTGCTGGGGGTGCTTGAGCACCCCCAATATTGAGAAAATTCCTTGCATGTGTCCGGGGAAGAGTTATTTCCACTGGGCTTAGCACCCCCCAATAATTTTGAAAAGTTGGCTCCTATGCTTAAGGTGTTTTAATTGATTCTAAATTATCATTTTCCAATCAGATTTCAGCAGTTTTGAAACGGGGTTTCTTTGCTGTCTGAAGGACTAAATTGGTAAGAGGCATTTTGGATTTTACAGCACTACATACATTGTTTCATGCTTTTGTCTGTTCCTACTTGGATTACGGTAATGTAGTTTATGCCGGTCTCCCAATTTCTAGAATGAAGAGTTTTCAAACCCTTCAGAATACAGCAGCTCATTTACTATGTCATGCAAGATGCTCAGATCATGTTACTCCTTTGCTGGTGAAATTACATTGATTACTTGTTAATTTAAGAATTCAATTTAAGGTACTTACATTGACCCATAAAGCAATTCATACTGGATTACCTTGTACTATCCTCTCACACCGAGGATATCTCCAAGTGTTGCCCAGGAGGGAAGGGTTAAGACAGCTGTTGTAGTTGGTGATTCAATCCTTAGGCATATAGATAGCTGGGTGGGTGGTGGACGTGAGGATCACCTGGTGACTTGCCTGGTGCGAAGGTGGCGGACCTCACGCATCACATAGATAGGATTTTAGATAGTGCTGGGGAGGAACTGGTGGGTACCAATGATATAGGAAAATATGGGAGAGAGGTTCTGGAAGCCATATTTAGGCTCTTAGGTAGAATGCTCAAATCCAGAAACTCTAGGGTAGCATTTTCTGAAGTGCTACCAGTTCCATGCACAGAGCCCAAGAGACAGGCAGAGCTCTGGAGTCTCAATGCGTGAATGAGATGATGGTGCAGGGAGGAAGGTTTTAGATTTCTTAGGAACTGGGCAACATTCTGGGGAAGGGGGAGCCTATTCCGAAAGGATGGGCTTCACCTTAACCAGGGTGGGACCAGGCTGCTGACATCGGCATTTAAAAAGGAGATAGAGCAGCTTTTAAACTAGAAACTGGGGGAAGGCTGACAGTTGCTCAAAAGCGCATGGTTCAGGATAATGTATCTTTCAAAGATGTAACCACAACAGGGAAGATAGGTTATCCCGATAGTGAGGTTGCAAAACACCGATAGTGAGGTTGCAAAACAGACCGTAGTAGATCAGGTGTCCTTAAATAAGAATAAACATCAAAAGATTGCAAATTAATACTGTCAAGTACTGAGCATGATGTAAATAGGAACAATAAACATGTTTTGAAATGTCTATATGTGAATGCCAGAAGCCTAAGAAATAAGATGGGAGAGTTAGAATATATTGCACTAAATGAAAAATTAGATATAATAGGCATCTCTGAGACCTGCTAGAAGGAGGATAATCAATGGGACACTGTCATACTGGGGTACAAATTATATCGTAGTGATAGGGTGGATCAAATTGGTGGAGGGGTAGTGTTGTATATTAACGAGAGCCTTGAATCAAATAGATTGAAAATTCTGCAGGAAACAAAACACGTCTTGGAATCACTGTGGATTGAAATTCCATGTGTAAAGGGGAAAAGGATAGTGATAGGAGTGTACTACCATCCTGGCCAGGATGAACACACGGATGTAGCAATGTTAAAGGAAATTAGGGATGCAAACAAACTGGGCAACACGATAATAATGGCTGTTTTCAATTACCCCGATATTGACTTGGTAAATATAACATCGGGGCATGCTAGGTAGGTAAAATTTCTTGACGAAATCAAGGACTGCTTTATGGAGCAGCTGGTACAGGAGTCGACGAGAGAAGGAAAAATTCTAGACCTTAGTGGAGCGCATGATCTAGTGTGGGAGATAATGGTGCTGGGGCTGCTTGATAACAGTGATCATAATAAGATCAGATTTGATAAATCTTTGAAGTAACTATACACAGGAAATCCAATACGTTAGCGTTTAACTTTCAAAAAGGAGACTGTGATAAAATGAGAAGAACAGTGAAAAAAAAATTTAGAGGATTGGCTGCAAGAGTGAAAAATTTACATCAGGCATGGATGCTGTTCAAAAACAACATCCTGGAAACCCAGGCCAAATATATTCCGTGTATTAAAAAAGGAGGGCAGAAGACCAAACGACAGGCAGCATGATTAAAAAGTGAGGTGAAGGAAGTTATTACAGCTAAAAGAAAATCCTTCAGGAAATGGAAGAAGGAACTGACAGAAAATAATAAGAAACAGCATAAGGAATGTCAGGTCAACTGCAAAGCGCTGATAAGGAAGGCAAAGAGGGACTTTGAAAAAAATTGTGTTGGAGGCAAAAACACATAGTAAAAAAATTTTTTTTTTAGGAATATTAAAAGCAGGAAGCCGGCAAAAGAATTGGTTGGACCGCTAGATGACCGAGGGGTAAAAGGGGCACTCAGGGAAGACAAAGCCATAGTGGAGAGATTAAATGAATTCTTTGCTTTGGTCTTCACCGAGGAAGATTTGGAGAGATACTGGTGCCAGAAATGGTTTTCAAAGCTGACGAGTTGGAGAGACTCAATGAAATCTCTATAAACCTGGAGGATGTAATGGGGCAGCTCTACAAATTGAAGAGTTGCAAATCTCCTGAACCAGATGGTATTCATCCCAGAGTACTGATAGAATTGAAAAATAAACTGGCGGAACTATTGTTAGTAATATGTAATTTATTTACAAAAGGTTCCAGAGGGGATCCGGGAAATTATAGACCGGTGAGTCTATTCAAACGCATGGATTAATGAGAGAAAGCCAAGGGAAATCTTGCCTCACCAATCTATTACATTTCTTTGAAGGGGTGAACAAACGTGGATAAAGGTGAGCCGGTTGATATTGTGTATCTGGATTTTCTGAAGACGTTTGACATAGTACCTCATGAAAGACTCCAGAAGAAATTGGAGAGTACTGTTCTGTTGTGGATTAAAAACGGGTTAAAAGATAGAAAACAGAGAGTAGGGTTAAATGGTCAGTATTCTCAATGGAGAAGGGTAGATAGTGGGGTTCCCCAGGGGTCTTTGCTGGGACCTTTGCTTTTTTTTTTTTTTGATCATTTATTTATAATTTTTTCATTTTACAAGGATCACTTGCAAAACAGTAAAACAGAGATGATTGTACATTAAAACAATTTTAGAAAAAAACAATCTCAACAAGATAAATGGATTTTATACAATCTTTCTCTTTCTTAGACCACAAAATAAATACGGAGAGTGAAACAAGACAAGGAGATCAATTTAAACAACAGCAAACAAAGAAAACGTTTTATTAACCCGATTATCCCCAGTTATTATTTATCTAAATCATTATTCCACATTGATCATTTGGTTGGTTTCTTCAAGACCATAACGGTGCATAGTCCATCAATTTCATTGGAAACATACTTATTGTCCAATATTAGTGAAAGTAATACACCTGATTTCATTTTTTTCCCTTTTAAAACCAGAAATTGTTTAACAATACAAACCCTTGAATCTCCAATCCAATTCCCGCTGATTAAAGTAATCCCAGTTTCACAGGCTTCACTCCTTTTGAATTAATATATTAAGAGGAATCATTTCAGAGGAAAAAAAACATTAGGAGTCATACCCGGAACTCTGGGAAAACAACAATCTCGATATTAATCATCTGTAACAATATTCATTTTGTTCAAATTTTTCTGGTCTTTTATCATTTTCAAATCTTAACCGTTTCCTACTTCAGTAGAACTTCATTTGCTGTATATTCTCAAAGGATTCAATTAGATTATCCATGTGGCTCATTAACAAGACTATATCTGAAGCAAAGTCGACCTTTGCTTTTTAACATATTTATAAATGATCTAGAGATGGGAGTAACTAGTGAGGTAATTAAATTTGCTGATGACAAAAAGTTATTCAAAGTCGTTAAATCGCGGGAGCATTGTGAAAAACTACAAGAGGACCTTACGAGACTGAGAGACTGGGCATCTAAATGGCAGATGACGTATAATGTAAGCAAATGCAAAGTGATGCATGTGGGAAAGAGGAACCCAAATTATAGCTACGTCGTGCAAGGTTCCACTATAGGAGTCATCGACCATGGAAGGGATCTAGTTGTCGTCGTTGATGATACGTTGAAACCTTCTGTTCAGTGTGCTGCTGCAGCTAAGAAAGCAAATAGAATGTTCGGTATTATTAGGATAGGAATGGAAAACAAAAATGAGGATGTTATAATGCCTTTGTATCACTCCATGGTTCGACCACTGCTCGAATATTCTGGTCACCACATCTAAAAAAAGTTATATTGGAATTAGAAAAGGTGCAGAGAAGGGCGATGAAAATGATAAAGGGGATGGGACAACTTCCCTATGAGGAAAGGCTGAAGCGTCTAGGGCTCTTCAGCTAGGAGAAAAGATGACTGAGGGGAGATATGATAGATGTCTGTAAAATAATGAGTGGAGTGGAATGGGTAGATGTGAAGCATCTGTTTACGCTTTCCAATAATACTAGGACTAGGGGGCATGCAATGAAGCTACAAAGTAGTAAATTTAAAACAAATCGGAGAAAATGTTTCTTCACTCAATGTGTAGTTAAACTCTGGAATTCGTTGCCAGAGAATGTGGTAAGGCGGTTAGCATAGCAGAGTTTAAAAAAGGTTTGAATGGCTTCCTAAAGGAAAATTCCATAGATCATTATTAAATTAGACTTGTGGAAAATCCACTATTTCTGGGATAAGCAGCATAAAATGTTTTGCACTTTTTTGGGATCTTGCCAGGTATTTGTGACCTGGATTGGCCACCGTTGGAAATAGGATGCTGGGCTTGATGGACCTTTGGTCTATCCCAGTTTGGCAATACTTATATACTTTTACTATCCCTTATACTCTGACACGTTGTCTGCACTTGCTTAACGTTCATAGACTTATTCTACCTAGTTCTAGATGGGCCTATTACGAAACTACAAGAAGAAGCACCTTTTATTTTTTGGCTGCTTTTTTGTGAAATAACCTTCAATTACATTTAAGAGCTAAGCCTTCATTAAAGAGCTTTAAAGCAGCTTTGAAAATCCATCTTGTAAAAAATATTTAGTGTGTATTTGCATTTGCGGGTTGGTGTGCCAGAGGAGCATGTAGTAGTTAGAAAACTATTTTTTTTAAATGCTTTAGGTATGATTGTTTCTTTCCTATATATTTTTTGGTGTTCTTTTCCTTTTTTCTTTTATGTATTTTTAATTGCTTTGTAAATCATTTTGATTTATTTGTTAAGAAAGGTGATTCATCAAGTTGTGATAAACATAAACCTAACCAAGCGGGCAAAGATAGGACTGCATTTTGTACGGTCCTTTCTGCCTGCTTAGCTATACGGCCACTGGCACTGAATATGGCTGGTGCCTGCATAATAGCTGACTGCTCCCCAACTCTACCCATGTACCACTCTGACACTAATTGGGTGGTGTCACTGTGGTCAGAGCCAATATCCAGTGGCACTGCCTGGTTAAATACCATTGAATATTTATTTGGTGAACAGGATGCTGAATATGGTTTTAAAAGGTAGGAGCCATTCCTGCCTTCTTAAACCACACTGAATATTGACCGCTGTATTTGTTTTTATTTATTTTGTTTCTGTAGTTTGGAGATTCTTGGAGTGTAATTTTAGAAAATGCTGCATAAGCTCGTGCAACTGGTATAAATGCAAACAGTAGCAATTAATGTCACTTGCACATATTTCTAGCAGTGGCAGAGAGATGTGTATATATAAACATACATATGTTTTTCTGTCAGGATTTACATATATTCTTTAGATTTTGCAAAGTGTTCAGGGCAATTCTATAAACTAGGTGCACAAATTTATGCACACATGCATGTAAATGTTTAGAATACTCCAAGAATAGGGTGGAGAGGGCTCAATATCAAGAGATCAGTCACCGCACACAAGGGTAAGATGCTCCAAAAACCTTTATTGGGACCCAACAGGGTCCGTGTTTCGGCTATATCAGCCTTCCTCAGGGGTCTACAAAATTATAAACATATAAACATATATATCATAACATATAAAAACATTTCATTTGCATCATAATAAACAACCATATATTTATATAATTTAAAAAATATTTTAAAAAAATAATTTTATAAAAAACATCACAGATATAATTATGAAAACATCACAGATATAATGTTTAGAATACTAGCATATTCATGTACATCTATGTACTTATATATGTATATGGCAGCGTGTTGCCTAAACACCATTCTGCAAATACAAGCTTAACTTAATTTGAGGGTGTACACAGAGGCAGCGCATGAGTGTAGCACCCACCTTGTTGCTTACCTTATAGAATATTGTAAGTTACAAGGGTTTCTGCCATGCTTAGGTACTCACATTTAAACCAGCTGTATAGCTGGTGTCAGCATTTGACCCTTAATGTTAAGCGTGTATGTACCCTGATCTGTTAGTATTGTGTAAAAGAAAGTGAACACCTAACAGTGTTCTCTCTAAGCTGTGCGGGAATCCTCCAACTGCATTTCTGCTGGTGGTGCTTCAATATTATCTTTTCAAGTGCTAGGGACAGGCAGGTTCCCTGGAGTCCTTCAGAGCTTGCCTGTCCTCTCACGACAGAAACTGTGATATTGAAACAGCACCTCCCACTGGCAGGAATGTAGGTGGAGAATTGCTACACAGCTTAGAGGGATCATTGATGCCTATTTTATAGAATAGGCCCTTACCATGCACCCTATTATAGAAATGCCCCTTACACCTGTAAACTCTAAACTTTGTTTCACTTTCCCCCTGGCAGTGTCCACTTAAAAATGTTTAAAAATATGTGTAGGATTGCTTCCATTAGATATTTTCATACCTATATCCAGTAGGGATGGGAGCCGAAAATGTTTTGTGTCGCTTCCTGTAAAGTTTTGAAAATTTTAATTTTATTTTGGTTTTCTTGGCCATTTTGTAGTTTGGGAGCAGTGGTGTTAAAAGTATGCCCTCTTTGCAAAGAAGGCACACTGTTTGGAAAGTGTGCCCTCTGTGCAAAGTGTGAGCACTATCCTCTGAGGGAAAGGGAATGGGACTTGATATGCCACCTTTCTGTGGTTTTACAACTACATTCAAACTGGTTTACATAGTATATACAGGTACTTATTTTGTACCTGGGACAATTGAGGGTTATGTGAATTGCCTAGACTCACAAGGAGCTACAGTGGGAGCAAGGTCCTCCAGGAGTAAGGTCCACTGCACTAACCACTAGGCTACTCCTGGACAAACAGACCTATATATTCTCACACATAGGGTAACACGATCCTGCATTGCCTGGTCTGGAGCTTATAACAAGCTAGTAAGAGCTTTGTGGAGCATGAGACATGCGTGAGAGCCTTCCTGCCCGCCACAAGAACGCGGTTACCGCAGTTCTTTTTTACCATGGTTGGGAGTGGTTGTGTTTCTGTTCTGCTCCTCACAGTTCGGTCCTTAACAGCTTTTTTGGAGTGCCTTTTTGGTGTTTTTTGCTATGTTTTTGTGTACCTGAGTTTGGGTTCCACGTTTTGCTGATTCCTTATTGTTTTTAGGTTTTTTTTCCCCGCTTTTAAATTTCCTTTATTTTCCACATCATTTGGCCGCATTTAGGCCATGACTTCTGTCAGGTTCTCCCATTCTGATTTTCTCTGGTGCTTTCCTCTTTTTTGGCACCACCGAGTCATTTGATTTGGCCACGGAAGTTTTTCCTTCCATGTCCAGGAGATTTCCCAGTGGCTTTAAGAGCTGTACCCAGTGCAAAGGAACCATCTCTGGCACGGACACCCGTTCTTGGTGTCTTCAGTATTTGGTGCCTGATCATAGCCCTTCCAATTGTGTCCTGTGTCTTCGCATGAAGAAAAGGACCCAGTTGGCCAGAGAGATTCTGCATGAAAAGATTTTTGGAGCCAGGTCCGAATCCTCGACATTGGTGTTGATATCGGCATTGGCTGTGCCGACATCGGAGTCAGATGTTGCATCGGCATCAGTAGCATCGGTATATATGGCTATCAGACCTGTAGATACTGGGAGCAATTGTGCATCGAGTGTGTCTCCACCTGCCTCGGTGCAGCTGCTGTGCAGGGCCCCCCGGGACTGGCCTGCGTTGGACCTGACACCAAGGTGATATGAAGATTCGATGTCGTCCTCGGCACCAAGTTGCCTCAATGACTGGCTTCAGGCGAAGGCGAAGAAGTGTCGGCATCGATCTCCCTAGACTCATGGTGCCGGGAGCTCCGGGTTGTCGAGGCATTCAGCAACTGAGAAGCATTGGCACAGAGGGACCGCTCCCTCTCCATACAGGAGGTGCTGATGCGCCAGTCTCCTTGCAACTAGGACTAGCCTCCCATCTCAACCTCAGCAGATCCGCTGACTGTCTCTGAGCCAACATCCCAGCCTTTCCAGGTGTCAGCCCTCGATGAGTGCATCCGGGCCTGCCTCTTGTTGCAGCCCCCCTTTTCTTTCAGCCTGCAGTGTGGCCTCCAATGTCTGTGTCATGTACAGCCCCGGTGTTGACTGCCACCCAGGCAGGCACTCCCTTGACGTTGGTGGAGGAAGCTTCACCGGAGTTGGCTGGAGCCGACTCCTCAACACCCCTCTCGAGGCATGGCTCCTCTAAGTCGAGGCAAGCTTGATCTCAACTCTCCCATGCAAAGTTTTTGACTGACACCAAAGAGGAGCGCTCTTGGAAGTTTGAAGATACACGGTACTTCTTGGAGGAGGATTCCTATGGTATCCCTTCTGATCCCTCCCCTCCACAGGAAAGGAGAAAGTCTCCTCTCCTCCAGAGAGCCTTTCCTTTCCCTTATTTGTCAAGGAAATGGCAACTGCCATTCCATTTCCATTGGAGGTGGAGGATGAGCCCAGGGCCAAGATGTTAGAGGTCCTGGACTACGAGTCTCCTCCTAGGGAGGCTGTGACTGTCCCACTGCATGAGATCTTGTAGGACGTTCTTGTGCAGAAGTGGGAGTCTCCTCTGTCTGCTCCCAAAAAGATTGATACCATGTACCAGATTCAGAGTACTCCTGGGTTTGATAAACCTCAGCTGCCTCATCATTCCCTGGTGGTTGAATCTGCACCCAAAAGGGCAAGAGTTCCCCCTGGGCAGGGAAGGTAGAACCTTGGTCTCTTTTGGGCAGAATATGTTTCAGGCCTCTATGCTTGTGTCTCGTATTCAATCATACCAGCTCTTCATGAGTGTGTACTTGTGGGACTTGGTGCGCAAGCTGCAGGGTTTGACAGACTCTCCCATTGGAGCAGGCCGAATCACTTCGGCAGTTGGCCAAGCAGCAGAAGGTGTGTTGCTGGCCAGGGGCACCTAAAACACTTTTGATGTGGTTTTCAGGATTTCTGTCCAAAGTATAGTGATGTGCAGACACTCATGTCTTCATGTTTCTGACTAGGAACAGGCAGTTCAGCAGAGATTGGTGGATGCCCCATAATGGGAGGGATAACCTTTTTGGTGAGAAAGTGGAGGCGGTCACTGACCAGATCAAAAAACCCACTGATACCATCCACTCTGTCTTTCGCCGGATGCCTTCTGAATCTGCCTCCTCATCTAGGAGGTATTTTGGCAAGTCAAGAAGGGGTGCCTACTACTTACAGAGACGTAGGTACACCTCCTCTCACCCACGTCAGCAGGCCCAACCCCAGTGCACTCGTTCACGTCAACAGCATGAGTCCAAGGCCCCCTGCTGCTCCCCAGTCAAAGCAGAGGATGAGCTTTTGACTGGCTCCAGCAGAGCATAGCCACAGTAAAAGTATCCATACTGGATGACTTGCTGGTCGAGGGGAGGGTGAAGTTTTTCCACGAAAGGTGGCCACTTGTACTTCTGACCTGTGGATTCTTCAAATAGTCCGTCTCAGGTACACCCTGAATTGGAGTCAAAAACCAGCAAATTGCCCACCAAGAGCTCATTACTTCAGCTCTCCACACAAGCAAGTACTTGACGAGGACCTCTCAGCCGTTCTGAAGGCCCATGCGGTCAAACCCGTTCCAGCAGGGGAAGAAGGATGGGGATTCTATTCCAGGTACTTTCTGGTGCAAAAGAAGGCACGGGGGATGTGTCCCATCCTAGTCCTAAGGGCAAATTCCTTGTCAAGGAGAAATTCAGCATGTTTTTTCTTCAACAGAGGCCCACTTTCGATTGGCCTCTGTTGAAGAAATTTGCAAGGCTGCAACGTAGTCCTCAGTCCACAACTTCACATCTCAGTACAGCCTTGAAACAGGATACCCAACGCGACAGTCGGTTTGGCCAAACAGGACTGCAGAATCTGATTGGGGTCTTGAATCCAACTCCACCTTCCTAGGCCCGTTTTGTTCTGTTCAAGGCTGCATTCTCACTGAGTTTGTATATAGTTTCTGGTTGATCTGTGTTATGTCCTCACCGTTGCGAGGCCCAATTGACAAATGGTTATTTTTTCGGTGAGCCTGATTGCTAGGGATTCCTCATGTGTGAGAGTACATAGGCCTGCTTGTCCTTAGATAAAGCGAAGATACTTACCTGTAGCAAGTATTCTCTGAGGACAGCAGGCTTTATATTCTCCCCATGGAGTTGTCTCCTTTTTTTGTTTTTCTTTGCTGTAGTATTGTACTGCAGTAAGTGCATTCTCGTGGTGGGCAGGAAGGCACTTGCGCATGTGCAGTGGAACGTGTCTCATGCGCCAGAAAACTCTTACTAGCTTGTTATAAGCTCTGGATCGGGCAATGAGGGATCACGTTACCTTATGTGTGAGAATATAAGGCCTGCTGTCCTCTGAGAATACCTTCTACAGGTAAGTATCTTGGCTTTATTTTCAAACAAAAAAACATAAAATGCCATGTTTTTTTTTTGGCTGTTTTTGTTTATCAACATAATACAATGACTTGGGGTATGTTGTTGATATTTCCTATGTCATTACAAATGGCATCACATCCTTAGTATCCAACGTCTTATTTTAGAAACTCCACATGCAAAACTCAGTTTTATTTATGGAAAGCCTTTTTTTAATTACCTCCATAATGTACTTTTGAGTGCTGGTTTTGACTGTTTTCCAAGTCTTTTCTTAGATAATTTATCTTATGTTCATCCAACTACAGCAATAACTTTCTGACATATTTTTAGCAGTTTGGAAATCCAAATCTTACTGAAATCACTGGAGAAAGTAAAAATCTAGGTAAAGAGAAAGAATTTAAAGAAAGGTAAGCTGGAGATAGATTGTAAGTCAGTTTTATATGGCTATATTGATTATTCATTCTATGATAATCCATTTAAAAATGTATATTAATTCATGAAAAATACTACTTTATTATATTTCAGACATAAATCAGTGAGCTAAATAATACATTTGGAGAACTGAAAATAATAAACTCAGTGGTTTTGTTTGCCTTGAGATGTTTACCAGAGTAGTCAGGCAAAACTGTGGTTTGGGCAAGGATTGCTTTCAATGCTTGCTCTCTTTTCTTATTTGGCTCATATGCTATCAAACTCAGACTGCCTCAAAAGGGTAAGGTAGCACACAAATTGCCCCCTGCTTGGTGACCATTGCAGTAGCTCATTTTTCCCCACGCCTGTAACAGCCTTGATACTTACATAGAAATATATCATGAAGTTAGGTAAACATTGAAAGATCCGCTGAGCGAGTTAGATAATTAGCAGATATTCATTTGAACATAACTAGCTAAGTATTCAGCTAAAAACTCAGATCTAGCCAATCAAAGTTTGATTGATTACATTTGTCAAACTTACAGGTTGATGCAGTTATCTGCAGTCTTGATTTTGGTTTACTCTTGATTTTTCCGCACTAATATTCAGGGCCGCCGAGAGACTGGGCTAGGCCCGGGACAAGGCCACCCCCCAGGCCCCCCCCCCAAGGTCGCCACCTCTCCCCCAACACCCGTCCCCCCTCCCCGCGCACCAGCGGGCCCCTGCATTGAAATCACAGCGCCTCTCACATCCATGTGAAGACACTGCAGGCAGCAGCAGATTGCCTCCCTCCTATGGGCCTCCTTCCCTCCCTGTGTCCCGCCCTCATCTGACGTAACTTCCGTGAGGGCGGGACACAGAGAGGGAAGGAAGCCCGAAGGGAGGCGATCTGCTGCTGCCTGCAGCGCTTTCACACGGAGGTGAGAGGCGCTGTGATTTCAATGCAGGGGGCCCAGCCTGGTGGCAGATGGTCGACGACGGACAGGGCCGGTCTTAGCAACTGTAGGGAGCTGTGCAGACCAGTTCTCAGAGCCCACCCTCCCCTCCCCAGTATACCCAAAATGACAGAAACCAAATTAGCATACAGATTCTGCATGCAGCACAATACCAGAAAAACAGAACATTGCTATACATTGCAAAATAAGACAGCAGATGTAAATTCTCAAATTGGCCATATTCCAAACACTAAAATGAAAATAAAATGATTTTTTCTACCTTTGTTTTCTTGTGACTGTATTTCAGATCATGTTGGTCCCAGTCTCTGATTCTGTTGCTCTCTATTTGCTCCCTTAACTCCACTTCCAGGGTTTCCTTTCCATTTATTTCTTTACTTTCTTCCTTTCTTCTTCATTTCTTGCCCTACATCCATAGGTAAAAGCTGGGTCCTCTTTGGACTTGAGTGGAGGAGGTATAGAGTGGATCCAGCTTTTGCCTGTTTTCTCCAGCCATGTGCAGTTTTTCTCCTCTTTTCCCTTTCCCTCATCTCCGTCAGGATGCATCTCCTTCCTCTCTCTTCCCTCTCCTCCATCCATGTCCAGCATTTATCCTCTCTCTCCTCCCCTCCATCCATGTTCATCTCATGTCCTTTCTTCCCTCCCCTGCATCCATATCCAGCATTTCAACTCTCCCCTCTCCTCATCCATATCCAGAATTTCTCCTCTCCCCTCCATCCATGTGCATCTCCTTCCTGTCTTCCCTCACTTCCATGTCCAGCATTTCTCCTACCCTCCCCTCCATCCATTGCAACTCTCCTCGCTCCCCTGCCCTCCCTACTCATCCCCAGTGATTCTCCTTTGCTCCCTGTCCTCCCTCCCTTCCCCTCCATGTCCAGTGACTTGCCCCAACTTACCCCCCTTTTCACCCCCTCCCCCCCGAGTTTCAGTTCCCAGCCCCAGCTGTGCCCTCAGGTTTCCAGCACATAAGTGTCATAAGTAAATAAATAAGCAGATAAAAACTCTAAGTGTTGAGCACCTGAATCTCAAATGATGTCTGTTTTAGTGACCCTTTACCAGGAGAAAAAAAATGCCTGCATGAATACAACACCTAGGGAGTCCCTATAAACAGCCCCTCCAAATGACACATTACTACAAAAAGTTGCTCCGTTATTATACTTCCTCTGTATACATTCCTATGCTGCACAAGCCGGCACGTTTGAAAATATAAGTGAGAATAAATAAAAATGGTACCCACAAATGAAGACAACGAGGGACAGCCTTCCTTCCTTCCAGCCCAGCCGCCCTGCATTTAAAAAGTTGCAGAGCGGCGGCGAAAACGCAGGCTCGCCTCTTCTTTAAGCCCTTCCCCTTCTCTCTCAGCGTGCACTGTGCCGCCTTCGCGGAAACCGGAAATTGCATCAGTGCACGCTGAAAGAGAAGGGGAAGGGCTTAAAGAAGAGGCGAGCCTGCGTTTTCGCCGCCGCTGCAACTTTTTAAATGCAGGGCGGCTGGAAAAAAAATGAAGCTGAGAGCGTCGCAACGAGGAAGGGAGCGCCAGGGAGCGCTGCAGGGCCCCAGGAGGTGCGAGGTCCTGATGATGGAGGGCGGGGTGGGACTCCGGCGCCGGGCCCCCCTGGAGGCCCGGGCCCGGGGTATTTTGTCCCCTCTGTCCCCCCCTCTCGGCGGCCCTGCTAATATTACTCCTGATGCAGGAAGATATTAGCATTGGAAAGTCTGTGTAAAACCACAGTGCTAAAGGTAGTGCAGTGGGCATGTAAAGTACATGTAAATCACTGAATAAAAAATTGTTCCCAACGTAAAAAATAACACTAAAATCGAGTACAGTTTTTTACTCCTCTTGTATCACTAAATATTTATACTGGCTTAGGCTAGCATGAAGATGCAGCGTAGAAACAGAGATTGACCTGAGGTGAAGAGCAAGATCCATGGTAGGCTCCCCTCCCAAATCTCATTCCCCAAGTCCAATGAAAGCAAGCCCTGGTGGCTCAAGTTAGGGTCCTTCTGTTGGAGTTCCTGATACTGTTTGGGCTTGTTGGTGCTGTGTCTCAGAACCAAAACCCAGCTCCTCACCCATACAAATTCCCCAACTGGTTTCTTAGGACCACCGGCCTGATAAGTACCAAAAACAACCATAAACAAGAGAAGCTTCTCACAATACCAAAGTTTATTCTTACCCAAGAACATGAAAAATAAGAAATAATAGAAAATTAGGAGCAGCACATAAGAAACAGGGTAATGAGGTAACATAAACAAAAGGGAGGTGCCATGGAAATGGTCATATATTCCTTAGTCTGTTGAGACAGACTGAGGAAGATTTTCATCGACCCCCTCTGCCCTTCAGACCAGGCATTTATATAGGGTTTCTCCTCCCAAAGTACAAAGAACTGTTTTTTTCAGGAATACATCATACAGGATATGTCATTTGTTTGTTACAATTGCCAAAAGGTATAAAAAAAATATTGCATTTCCTTAAAAGATACATTTCAGTCCTTTTGTTAAATAAACACATCCTCAGTAAAACAATCTTTATCTTACTTCAAAGGAGTAAGGATTCCATTCTCACAGACCCTACACTTGCATTCTCCTTTCCTGTGTCACAGTATCTTGTCTTTCTTCTCCATCAGGTGCTTGCCCCCTTCACATGATAATTAGTTCTGCAGCCTAAAAGTCTCCAATTAACATCTATGAACACACTCATCATAAACAGTGAATTGCATGACTCAATCTGGCCGGAGGAAGGGGTGGGGCACTTGCTTGTGCTGAGCACCAAATGGCCTTTCTTATTTCTTTGTAATTTACAGAAGAAAAAGTGTCTCCACACCTCAAATGTCTGTAGATTATTGTTATTCTTTATATTAAATATTACCAGCACTGGAACTGCATGGTCTAGGCCTTCATAATTGCACCTCCACCAACAATACCACCCATCCCATGCACCTTCAAAAACTGAGAGTCAGGAGTGATGCATACTCACTTCTACTTTTGGCACCATCATGCAAAATGGCAGCACCTTACCTTTAGCCTTATTTGGTAGACTGACCCTTAGCGATATGTCCTGATACACTGCTAGAGTCAGACACTACCGATTTGCAAGATGGTTGCACTAGAAGCAGGAGCGAGTGGGCAATGCTTCTGCCTTCCAGCTTTTAGAAGTGCATGGGGAGGACTGGGGTGTTGTGTAGGGGGGACCACTTAAGCCAGTAGGGCTTGCTTTTGTAGGGTTGTGGAGAGAGAGAGTGTGAGTCCAGGAAAGGGCCTGCGGGCCACCAGAGTCTACTTCTCTGGGATTTGGGGGAGGAGGGAGTCTGCTGCCCACCTAGACTACTAGTGCTTTTCTGTCAGAATGTGAGCTAATCCCTGCTCATGAACTGGCAGGAAGGGAAATATTTATTCATGATACAGCAGACAGTTGCTTTTCACTTCATTGGTTTGCACTGTGTGCTCTGACTACACATACTTTTAATGCTGTGGAAATTTGCATGCCATTAATTTACTGCATTCAAAATAAAATTAATTTTCTCTGAAGACAAGCAGGCCTTCATATTCTCACATCTGGTTGACATAATCTGACAGAGCCCATTGCAGATGCTGACTAGCTAGTAATGTAGAAAGTTCTAGCAGTATCCCACCGCGCATGTGCTGCTGCCTTCCTGCCCAATGCGTGAGCGCAGGTCCTCCAGGCTTAGTTTTCCACGGAGCTGAGAGGACACGTTTCATGTTCTCTCCCTCACGCTGTTCTACTTGTTATTTTGTAAGTGCCTTCCTGTGCGGGAACGCAGCCCCGTCCTCAATTTGAAGACTGCCCCTTTTTTTTCAGTTCAAGATTGAGGAATTTAATTTAGTCGAGATTCTTTTTTTGATGTCCCAGAAGAACCCCAGTACACCAAGTGTAGATGTGTGATTTGTGCCACGGACCTGCACAATTGGTGCATCGAGTGCCTTGGGCCAGATCATGACCCCTCTGTTTGCGACCTCTTTTTGCACATGCAACTGAGAACTCAGAGGTGTGACTGGCTCAAATGGAGCATCTTTTTGGCCCTTCGAAGGCTGGACCATCGACTTTGGCACCGGCTGCATTGACCTCTGTGGCTGCTCCTAGTTCGGCGTCTCCTCGACACTGAGAGCTGTTAGCAGACCCCAGGACCAGTCAGCAACGGATCCAACACCGAGGACTCCTATGGATTTGGAGTCATCACCATCGACACCGGGAGATCGAGGATCTATGCATTGGGGGAAGCCCAAGAAGCATAAGCATCGATCTTCCTCGATGCGTGGTTTTTGACAGCACTGGAGCATCAGTACCTCTGAAACCCGAAAAGTGCCGGCACCAGGAGTTGTGCTCCCCATCCTTGGAAGAGGTGCAATGTGCAAATCACCAACCAGCCTGGTCTCTGCCACTGGTTCGGCACCAACATCTTCTCACTTCCTCTGCCTCAGCTCCCATGCCTTTGCTGATGCCCACTTTGCATGAGCAGTTCCACAGCATGCTCCAGGAGGAGCTGGCACAGTTGCTGATTGGGGCTCCAGCTTTGGCATTGAGGGTGCCTGGTCCACTGCCAAAATAGCTCCAGGCACTCTTTGAGGCTCTATCAATGCCGGTGCCCAGATCTTCAATGCTGGTATCTTGCAGGGTGTCGATGTTGATGTCTGGGCAGGCAGTACCGCCTTCGACATTGGGGAAGGAAGCTTCCCCGGAGTCTGAGAGTAGGGCTGCCTCTTGAAGCTCCTCAGATCATGGACAATATTCCACCAGAACGAGGTCAGCAAAGACTCAATCACCAGCTCCTGAGTATGGTGAAGAGTCTAATTGGGACCGCTCATGGGATGCTGATCCACATTACTTTTTGGACATGGAGTCATGTGGAATTCCATCTGATCCCTCTCTTCCTCAAGGGAGATGGAAATCTCCACCAGAGGTGCACTCTTTCACCAGTTTTGTAAGGGAGATGATGGCGGCCATCCCATTTAAGTTGGGGACAGAGAAGCAGCCCAGAGCAGAGTTGTTATCAGTTCTGGGCTATATGTCTCCTCCCAAGGAAGGAGGTCACAATATCATTGCATAAGCCATTATTAAGATGGACTTGGGAAAATCCACTGCTTATTTCTAGGATAAGCAGCATAAAATGTATTCTACTGTTCTGGAATCTTGCCAGGTACTTGTGATCTGGATTAGCCGGATACTGTTCTTGATGGACCTTCGGTCTGTCCCAGTATGACAGCACTTACGCTTTATGTTTTTTTTCAGGGCTACTGCATTAGCATGCTATACAAGTTTACAAGGTGCTTGTGCCAGCCTCAGCCCAGCCCATCGATGCATCGGTGAGACAGTCATGGGAGAGACCCCGCATGCTGGCTTGGTGTTGACTCTTCGGTGCATCACAAACCCGACTGACGCATGTGTCTACATTGCCAGGCGAGCTTTCTCCAACTTTGGAGACTCATCTGCCTCGACACAGAGCCGACGATCTAGTCCCTCTCTTCCACGTACTTCCCATGAACAGTAGTTTGGACTCAGACCTTTCTTGGATCAAGTCCCACAGGAACTCTCAGCTGAGGAGTCATGTGGCATTCCATCTAATTCCTCTCTGCCACCTAAGAGACCTGAGATATGTAGATCTCCTCCAGAGAGTATCTCTTTTCCTGGCTTTGTCCGAGAGATCGCTCAAGCTATACCTTTCGAATTGGAAACAGAGGAATAACCTCGCTCAGAATATTTAGAAGTTATAGATTATTCTCCTCCTAAAGAAGGAATCATCACT
This sequence comes from Microcaecilia unicolor, assembly GCF_901765095.1. Lineage (NCBI taxonomy): Eukaryota > Metazoa > Chordata > Amphibia > Gymnophiona > Siphonopidae > Microcaecilia > Microcaecilia unicolor. Next base: position 176,518,171 of record NC_044039.1, on the reverse strand, counting down.
CCACTTCATTCAATTATGAGGAATACTCTACTTGGAAACTAGGAGACTCTACTTACAGTTCAGGTAGTCCCAAAGAAAATTATTAAAATGTATAGGATACAGAAATCAGCTGGATTTGAGAAACACACCATTACCCCATCATTCCATTGTTGTAGAATCTGTTCTAAAATGCACTTTCAGTGCAAGATCTCATGCTTCTGCTCCTTCAGGATGAGAAGCTAGAATATTAGACTCTTTTGGCAGAAAAACATCAGTCTTCAGTGCTAACCAAGCGCTTATTGGATAATCAACTTTATTTCACAATTTATATAAAATCTCTAATACAGAATACTCTATCTTTTGTATAATTCCTTCCTCCTGAGAAAGCTGAGGAATTCCACAAACTTCACAGAAAACATCTTGACTGTCATAAATATCTGGTAAGGCAGGCCTTTGATATCTCTTTATGCATTTATGCCTTAGCAGTAGCAGCCCATCATCTCTCCTGGCTCAGGGTCTCCTCGAATCTTCTGTCCAGGAGTGTCTAGTAGATGTCCTTTGTTGTGGAGAAAACTTGTTTGGTGACAAAGTTTGAGGAAGTGGTCAACCTAATTAAAACAGCAGTAACAGGGTGGAAAGGAACCAATTCCAAGTGATCAGTCACCACACCAGGATAAGATGCTCCAATGGAATTTTATTAAGACCCAACACGGCCTGTGCTTTGGCTATAACAGCCTTCCTCAGGGGTCCAATCGATGGGTGTTTATTTGTATATCGATTGATAGTGGAGCGTTTTAAACTCTTGGTTCAAATTTAGTATAGCATGCAACATCGGAACCCACCTCAAATTTCATCCTAACGTGGTATCAGAGTTCCATCTCAATCAATCCATTGTACTACCTGTCTTCTTTCCAAAGCCACTACTACTACTACTATTTAGTATTTCTATAGCGCTACAAGGCGTACACAGCGCTGCACAAACATAAAGCCACACTGTAATCCTGGAGAAGCAACACTGCATACCTTGGACTGCAAGCCTGCTCTAGCTTATTTTGTAGAACGTACAAAACCCCATAGGAAGTCCTCTCAACTTTTCATGTCCTTCAACCCTAATAGGTTGACTGGCTGACTGTCCAGCTTATAATTGAAAGTGCTCGCTGGCTATCTTCCAACACAAATCGGGAGATGGCCGGCGATTTCTTAAAAGTGGCGAAATCGGTATAATCGAAAGCGGCATTTTAGACAGCATCGCCGTTTTCACGTTGCTTCGCCGGCGGAAGTTCAAGGGGGTGTGTCGGTAGATTAGCAAAGGCGGGACATGGGCGGGCATGAGCGTGGCTACCAGATGGCCGGCTTTCGCCGTTAATGGAAAAAAAAAAGCGGCGTTAAGCAGTATTTTGCCGGGTTTACTTGGTCCTTTTATTTTCACAACCAAGCCTCAAAAAGGTGCCCCAACTGACCAGATGACCACTGGAGGGAATGGGGATGACCTCCCCATACTCCCCCAGTGGTCACCAACCCCCTTCCATACTAAAAAAATAAAACTAAAAACCTTTTTTGCCAGCCTGTATGCCAGCCTCAAATGCCGTACCCACCTCCATGACAGCAGAATGTGTTGTATCGTCCGACAGCCTTTCCCTGGTTGCGATGTGGCTCTCGGGTGAGTGTGACACCTTTTCTGTTAGGTGCCCTGCAGAGTCACATTAGCAATGCATTGTGGTGAGTGTAGGGTACTGGGCTCTACTCCCATGGTGCTTTTCCCCCCTGCTAACTGGGTCAGAGTGTGCCCTGTTTTGTTTCCTGCTGTAGTCCATGCGCTAGTGGCCATTTTTTTAAGCCAGTTTTAGTTCCCTTTCCTCTGTTACCCACCTTAGAGAACGTAGTTCTTACCTTGAATGGTGCTGAAAGAGGGCATTGTACACCATTCTGCCAGCTCTGACCTACTGCTAATCTTAGTACCAGGGGACTCTTTGCCAGTGGGGCACAACCTCTGATCTACAGTTAACTGTGAGTAAACGTTCTTATTTCAAGAAAGGACTTTTTCAGAGAGATTAGTCTTCAGGTGTGAACTGGTGTGCCAAAGTTATACAGCAGCAATAAGTCCTAGAGGCTGTATGCAGGTCCCTGGAGCAATTTTAGTGGGTGCAGTACATTTGTGGGTAGTGGGTTTGGGGGGGGGGGGTTGGGGGGCTCAGCTTCCAAAGTAAGGGAGCTATGCACGTGGGAGCTTTTCTGAAGTCCACCGCAGTGACCCCTAGGGTGGCTGGTTGGTGTCCTGGCATGTCAGGGGGGCCAGTGCACTAAAAATGCTGGCTCCTCCCACGGCCAAATGCCTTGAATTTGGCCGGGGTTTGAGATGGTCGACATAACTTTCCATTATCGCTGAAAAACAAACCTGGCCATCTCAAACCCGGCGAACTCCAAGGCATTTGGCCGGGCTAAACCGTATTATCGGAAAAAAAAGATGGCCGGCCATCTTTTTCGATAATACGGTTCCAGCCAGCTGTAGCACCACCGCCAACATAGATCGCCGGCATGCCATCTCCTATTCTCAATCTAACCTCCTTGTTCCCTGTCAACAACACACCTGATCCTCCGTCAGCGTAAAAAAAAAATAGACGAGATACAAGAATGAAACAAAGGTTTAAAAAAGTGTAGGGAGGGTGGGAAATGACATGGTGGGGGGGGGGGGGGAATCCTGGATGAGAATAGTCTCCCTTAGGTGGGAATTGTCCGCGGGGGAATTGCACAGGGTTAGAATTATTCTCGGAAGGGGGAGGAACTGGCGGATGGGAACTGTCCAGGTGGCTACTTGCTGGATACCCTTCACTGCTCATTACTGTTGCAGCAGCATTCCAGATGGGATAGCTGGTTTGGACAAGCGGTCCTGTAAAATCTTAACTCCACCCTCTGACCCTTTTTTTCCTCCAGGCCAGGCTCAGTATCTGCTTAGCTACAAAAATTGTTGGTACCTAGGGTTTCCCACATGTAAAAATTGCACAGGGTTAGAATTATTCTCGGAAGGGGGAGGAACTGGCGGATGGGAACTGTCCAGGTACTTACCTGTAGCAGGTATTCTTTGAGGACAGCAGCCCATCAATTCTCTCATACCCTCCCCTGGAGTTGTTTCATATAGAGGGGAATAATCGAACGTCACCGGCGAAATAGGTCGCCGGCGATCTACTTTGGCGGCGGCGCAACAGCTGGCCGGAACCGTATTTTCAAAAAAGATGGCCGGCCATCTTTTTTTTCGATAATACGGTGTGGGCCGATGAAATGCCTTGGATTTCGCAGGGTTTGAGATCGCCAGTTTTGTTTTTCCGCGATAATGGAAAAAACTGCCGGCGATCTCAAACCCGGCAAAATCCAAGGCATTTGGCCATGGGAGGAGCCAGCATTTGTAGTGCAATGGTCCCCCTCACATGCCAGGATACCAACCGAACACCCTAGGGGGCACTTCAAACATCTTTTATAAACAACCAAATTAGCTTCCAGGTGCATAGCACCCTTCCCTTGTGTGCTGAGTCCCCCAAATCCCCCCCAAAACCCACTGCCCACAAAGGTGCACCTAGCCCTAAGGGCTGAAGGGGGGCACCTACATGTGGGTACAGTGGGTTTTGGGGGGTTTGGGAGGGCTCAACATTACCCACCACAAGTGGAACAGGTAGGGGGGGATGGGCCTGGCTCTGCCTTTCTGCAGTCCACTGCAACCAACAACAACTGTTCCAGGGACCTGCATACTGCTGTCAGGGTGCTGGGTATGACATTTGAGGCTGGCATACAGGCTGGAAAAAAATGTTTGTATTTTAATAATTTTAGTGTGGGAGGGGGTTGGCGACCACTGGGGGAGTAAGGGGAGGTCATCCCCCATTCCCTCCGGTGGTCATCTGGTCAGTTGGGGCACCTTTTTGAGGCTTGGTCGTGAAAATAAAAGGACCAAGTAAACCCGGCGAAATACTGCTTATCGCCGGGTTTTATTTTTCCATTAGCCGCGAAAGCCGGCCATCTTGTAGCCACGCCCAAGCCTGCCCATGTCCCGCCTTCGCTTGGCTGCCAACACACCCCTTTGAACTTTCGCCGGCGAGGCGAAGGGAAAGCGACGAAGCTATCACAAATGTAGCTTTTGATTATACGCTTTTCGCCGCTTTTGCAAAATCGCCGGCCATTTCCCGATTTGTGTCGGGAAATAGCCGGCGATTACTTTCGATTATAAGCTGGATAGCTATTTTACTGTACTAATGGTCCCGTGCTCTCGTGGTGGACAAAAAGGAACTTGTGCATGTGTGGTGGAGGTGCTGTCGTGTGTTTTTAAAGATGTGTGCTATAAAAGTGTTCCACACTGGGCAATGTGGATGATGTCACACACATGTGAGAATTGATGGCCTGCTGTTAAATACCTGCTACAGGTAAGTATCTTCACTTTATAGGCTCAGGAGTAATCTAAGCAAATACTTTTTCATGGAAAAGGTAGTAGATAGGTGGAATAGCCTTCCGGTGGAGGTGGTGGAGACAAGGACTGTGTCTGAATTTAAGAAAGCATAGACAGGCACATGGGATCTCTTAGGGAAAGGAGGAGATAGTGGTTGCTGAGGATGAGCAGACTGGATGGGCCACATGGCCCTTATCTACTGCTATGTTCTATAATTATATCTCTCTCTGTATAGATATCTATATGTATACATCTATCTATCTATATATATTTATATATATATATAAAATCTCATGATTTTGTATATATCATTCGTGTTCATTCGTGTCTGTAGTTTTTTATACTTTATGATTTTGTTTGTAATTTTGAGTAATATATGTTTTTTATGTCCAAGTATTTTTTATTATTTATTAAAAAGGTACATAACAATAACAGCATTGAAAAGATGTTACATCATGTAGGTAGTGTACAAACACAACAACTACTGAAGCAGGTACTATGCCTAATTTAATACTGCCTGTTCACATATTTTTATTTTCATTTATTTATATATATTTTTAATTTGTTGATAGAACTTCTGATGCAGACATTCAGTGAAGCACAGCTGTATTGGGGTAGTATTTTAATAAATCACAAAAGGGACCCTCTCTTTTTTGCTATATTTTAATAAATGTCATCTATACTGTATAGCTCCTGAGGCTTTCCCCTCATTTCTTCTTTGTCTCTGCTTTCCTGGTTCCTTGTGTTGCTGCGGAGTGTCAGTCTATGCCAATCCATATTCCTGTCGGGCCTTTTGTGGGCACTTATCATAATCGAATGTCTCCTTCACAATTTTTAAAGCAATTATGTACATTTCACTGAGTAGCTTTTCTAATTTCTACTTTTTTTCCAATAGCATTTTTGAAGATAAAAGATATTTGTTGAATAAGGAGCATCAGATAAATCCACTGCATGTTCCCAGCATTCCTCAAAAATTAGTTCGACCTCTGCAAAGTTTTAAATTATCAATGAAGAAGAAAGAAACAGGTACAGAATTAAGTGCTATAGGACAACTTTCAAATAATATGATATTGTAACATATTAAATATGCATGTAATATGCATATGTGCAAACTGCAAACTTTTAAATTACTATTGAAGAAGAAAGAAACAGATACTGAATGCTGTTCCATAGGGATCTTTAGAATAATATTCATAATTGTGAAGCCTGTGAGTACCTTATATTAGTTTTCAAAGACAAACATTTTCAAATGCAATTCCACGCAAAACACTGTCTTATGTACAGAAATGGGGTATTTCAAACTGCCCAACACATCTGTGCATAAATGTATGTATGTATCATAGAGACTCTCCTGGGTGAGGGTTATGGTGGAGACTGCACAGATATGTATACTTTTGTGTTTTCATGGGAACAAAATACACAAATAGAAGGCACATATTTGTGCAGGTACCTTCATTCAATCAATTTTTAAAGGAAAATTTTATCTTTGAAAATTGATGTAAAGTCTGCATGTAAATAGTATCCACAGACTTACACATATACACTTTATTTGAAAGTTGCTATCAACTCTTGTGCAGGTATGTTTTCCATGGAAAGTTATATATACACTTTTGGATTTCCAAAAGTATTCAAAAAAGATAGAGATCATCACATAACAACGTTGTCCACCGTTTCATCCAACTTCATCAGGGTTAGTAGCAACGTTTTTCCAAGTGCTCAATCGAGTTGTATTGAGATTGATCAAGCACTTGGAAACTTTGCCACTAACCCTGATGCGGTTGGATGAAACGGTGGCCAACGCTGGTTTCTGGCATTTGCAGTCAGCTTGGATACCATACTTCTAAAATGGGCATTGGATTATAACAGTCTAAGGAACATAAAGCTGAGTAGATTACTAAATAGATTACTTCACAATAATGATTGCTATTTTGATTAGATAAATTGACAGCAAGTTTATAGGCTGATGGTGATCAGTTGAGCCAATATATGGCATTCTAGTTTCTAAGGAGAGAGATTCCTGAAGCTCTTTGAGGCTTTTCCTTCCCTGCCAAGTTATATATAATGTTGTTTTGTGATGATCTCTATCTTTTTTGACAACTGTATACATTTAAATGTTAGTAGGTAGCTATTAGTTCTCACCTCATTATAGTGTGTATTTGTTTCCAAATGTATTCACATAAGTGCACTTGCCACCCCAACCCTAGCCTTAGGAATGTCTTCTCAGTGCACACATACACTTATAGACATATTTGCTATATGGATGTATGCATATTTGCACATATGTTGGGCATTATTCAAAAGCCCTGTTTCTACACAGATATGCCTTGAAAATTGTCTTCCTTATTGCAAAGGCCAGATCTCAGAGGCGTAGCCAGGTTTTGACATCAGGGGGAGCAGACTTTTGTAAAATAGGCGCCGGTGCGAGGCTGAAGGGCCAGGAGAGAGGAAAGGGTTAAAATCCTCATAGGCATATATGTGTGGTCAGTGACTCAGTTGTTTTGGGAGGCTAAGTTGGAGTGAGGTGGGCCTAGAGTGGGGTTGGGGCAGGGCAGGGCTAGGTAAAATCCTTAGGGTGAAGGCAGCACCTATGTCAGCAGCAAAGGGACAGTGAGGGCACTTTTGAACACAGTAGTGAAGGACCCCTTCACTGTGTCTCTGGTGCACTTGCACTTGTCATTTCCCCCTAGTATCTCTATTACAGAAGGCATTTACACTGAATACACTCCAGGGAATTATGTGCCAAAAACATCCATATACTGTACCACAATAATACTAATTATTAAACAGAATAGTATTTACAGTATTCTGTAAATATATGCCGGTACTTTTAAAGCTTGGCTCCCAGTCAGTCCTAGCTCTCTAGTCCAGCATCTTCCTGTTGGCCATGTGAACAGTGATGTTCAGCAGCACTGAAACAGAAATACTGTGGTTACTGGCAACCAAAAGATGATTTGGCTATCACATGTTTGGTAAGTTGCCAAATGGACACCAGGTTTACTGCAGAGTTACAAAACATGTTTGGAATAGGCATTATCTATATTAGATGAATCTAATGGTTAGAGAACTCTGAGAACCAGAGAAGCCAGGGTTCAAATTCCACTGCTGCTCCTTTACCTCCTGTGCAAAGTTAGACTGTAAGCCTCCAGAGGCAGGAAAATACCTGTTGTAGCTAAATGTAACTCACCTCTAGCTACTACGATGAGAGGTATGAGCTAAATACAAATCCAAAGTCCAGTACCAGGTATATTGTGAATACAAAACCCTACAAAAGTTACTCAGGACCTATAGAGCAACTCTAGCATACCACAATAGCACTAAATTTCCAGGAATCACACAACAAGGGTCTATCTAGGAAAAGACAGCACTGTAAATATTGCAGTCAGTACTAGAACTCAATACATCTATTGAGAAAACTAAGCAAGCTGGATTAGTACAGATTGATCCTACACAGAAATTCAGTGCTTAACAGAATACCTAGCCTCTTTCACAGACATACCCTCACCAAATACAGAATAAGTAATCATAACCTAAAAATAGATATTTGTAGACAAATTAATCTGAACCCCCATGAAGCCAGAGTCTGCAACACCAGAGAAGTAGAAACAATATGTGTCCCCCTATAATGTGCAAAACAAAGTTAGTAGCTGCAAATTTCAAAAACTGACACATTCCAATCACTTTATTAGACATTAACAAATACAAATAAAACAAAAAAAACCAGAAAATAAGGTGATATCTTTTTATTGGACTAAATACATTTTTTTGCTCGTCTCCCCATCCAGCTTCACTCTATTACTCTCACTCTTCTCCCCCATCCAGCATTACCCCATCTATCTCTCTTTTCCCCCATTGCCCTGTCTCTCTTTTCCCATCCAGCATCTCTCACACTTCCTCCCCATCCAGCATCATCCCATCTTTCTTTTTTGTCAGAATCCAGCATCACTCTCTCTCTACCCCCCCCCCCCAATCCAGCATCACCAGTGGATCGCAACCATTTTTTAGTGAGGACATACTTGATGGATGATGCTCACATCCATGACACACTACATACATGACCCTCGTGGACCTTTGATCTGATACAGTATGTCAGTTCTTATATATTAAATGTGAACATGTTCTGCATCCAGAAAAACCCTGTCTCCCCCCCCCCCCTCAACAACAGGTGCAGATCGTAATTAGCACATTTTCTCCATAGAAGTTATCATACAAAAAAAATTCTGATTCTCACATTATCTCAGTAATAGCGAAATACATTTTTCCACTACCAGGCACATTGTGAAATAACACAAAACTTGAAAAAAATCCTAACAACATACATGTAGAAAATCTACCATAGAACAGTAGCACTAAGTCCTATGATTTAAACAACAAGAACCCTATGTAAGAACAGGCAGCACAACAAACAATACACAGGACGCTAGAATACCAATACACCTACCACTGGTACAACAGAACAAGTGGGACTGCTACAGAATTCTACACAGAAACTATTTGCCAACAGAATACTACACCTCGGTCACACAGCAAATACAGAACAAGGGATCACAAATTAGAAATATAAAGACAAAAACTGAACTGGGAAACCGAAGAAGTCAAACTAGGTATGTACCACAACATAGGAAAAATAAAAACAGAAATGTGTTTCCTCTTGTACTGAAAAAAAATACAAAGACATCCATGATGCACATTTCCCAAAGCTAACCTATTCCACCAAATAAATTCAGATAAAACACTTTTTTCTACCTTTGTTGCCTGGGTACTTTATTTTTCCAAGCATATTGTTTCCAGTTTCTTCTTTGCTGTTTTCCTGTATGTCTTCTGCTCTATTTCCTGTAAGTGCAGTCCATTTGTCCTTTCTCCACGTTACTCTTATCATTTCCTATTCCCTCTCTATATTTCTCTCTGATATATTTCCTCTCTCTCTCTGTTTTCTGTTTCTCCCCTCAAATTTCACCTTCTCGCTCTTTAGTCCTCCACCTATATTTCACTTGCCAGTACCTATCAACTTTCCATGTATCTAGATTGTAAGCTCTTTGAGCAGGGACTGTCTTTTGTGTATGGTGTTCAGCGCTGCATAAGCCTTGTAGCGCTATAGAAATGATAAGTAGTAGTAGTAGTCCTCCTCTCCCCCCTACATCTCCTGTGTCACTCCATCCCTGGCCTCATTCCCTTCTCTTTCACCTACTCCTCATTAGTACAATTCTTCCCTCTGTACTTACTATCCTCCTCTCACTCCTCTCCTTGAGATCCCCCATGGTCTCTCCCACATGGTTCCACCATGCCAAGTATCTCCCCCTCCCTCTCCCTTCTTACACCCTTGTAGCCCAGCATCTCTCTGTCCCTCCCCTCTCCTCCACCAATATGGCCCAGCATTTCCCTATCCCCTCTCCCTTTTCTTCCACCCCTATGGTCCAGCAATTCCCTTTCTCTTCCCCCCTTCCTCCTTATGGTCCAGCAACTCCCTATCCCTTCTTCCTTTCCCTCCACCCCTATGGGCCAGTAACTCCCTATCCCCTCTACACCTATGGTCAAGCAACTTTCTGTCCTCTCTCTGCCCCTCTACCTTTATGGTCCAGCAATTCTCTGTCCTCTCTTCCTTTCCCTCCACCCCTATTCTGCAGCAACTCCATGTCTTCTCTCTCTTTCTTTCCCTCCTTATGGTCCAACAGCTCCCTGTCCCCCCTCTCTCTCTCCCTTTCCCACACCTCAAAGTGAAGCTTCAGTGTTCAGCAGGGCAGCAGCTCAGAGAGGAGAGCCTACTCAGGAAATCCAGCCTGGTGCCAAGAGAAGTGGCTACACATATCCCAGTGCCATGCACCTTTCCAGGTTATGCAAGTGGCAAACTGCACTGTAAAAATAAAAGCCTGCTAAGCATGGTTTAGCCCCTACACAACCCAGGAAGGAGCACCGCATCAAGGTTTGTGTACCTGCATCTCTCCCCTTCTCTTACTTACTCTCTCCATCCGCCTATGGCCTTCCATCTTCTTCCTCTCTCCCTGGTCCCTTCACCCATAGTCTGGCATCTCTCCTATCCCCCTACCCCTGCAGATCTAGCACCTGACCCCTTCCCTCCCTCTTCCCCCCCCCCCCCCCATGGGTTCAGCACATCTCCCTTCTCCCCAATGAGTTCAGTACCTTTCCCTCTTCTTCCCTAAGTCCACCTGGAGTCCAGAACCTCTCCTTCTGCCCTCAGCCCCCCCCCCCATGAGTCCAGCAACTCTTCCTCTCATTCCCTCAGCCCTCCATGAGTCCAGCAACTCTTGCTCTCATTCCCTCAGCCTCTCCTGAATCCAGCAACTTTCTCTTTATCCCTCAGCCCCCCCCCCCCCCCCCGTGAGTCCAGCACCACTTTCTCTCAGGTGTCTCCTGAATCCAGCACCACTCTCACTTTTTTCTAGCCCTCCCTTGAGACCAGCACTGCTCCTTTTTCCCTCAACCCCTATCCTGAGTCCAGCACCTTCTTCTTCCTTCAACCCCCCCTTCCCAAGTCCAGCACCTCTTTGTGTATTTCTGTATCTAAAATGTAACCTTCTACAAAACATGAAGTGAAGATGTGATTCCATGAGCCCCAATGAAAGTAGTTTAATTTTAATTCCATTTAATTTCAATATATTCCATCAACTTTATAACACCTGGTTTCCCAAAGCAGATTATAACAGTTAAGATGAACCTGTCAAGAAAAAGGATATCCTCACTGAAATTTCATCTGTATTGTATAGAACAGTGTAGAAAAATTAGCAAAAAATACAGAGTTTTTAACTGCTGTTTCTCCCAGCTACACTAATTTTTTAAAGGTGTTGTAGTGATACTCAATTTTTATTTCATATAATGGGCTAGATAGGCTCACTCACCCTGGCTGTCTTCTGTTTTTATCCAACTTCCTTGGCTGATACCGTCTTCTGTTCTCAATCTAACCACCTCCTCCCCTTCCATCCCTCAAACCTGCTTTCTCTAGCAGCCCCTCCCTGCTTCTGTTTCCCTGCAGCGTTAACAGGCTGCCTGAGCTGGTGCCGAATGCTTCCCTCTGCCACATGTCCCACCCTCGCGTACACAGTTATGTCAGAGGGGCGGAGCAGAAGGAAGCATCAGACTCTGGCTCACTCACAGGCAGATGATCAAAAGCAAACACCGGCACTAGAGGCTGTTAGCGCCATACTAGCGCCGGTGTTTGCTACCGCCCCATGATCAGAGCCCTCGAGTGCGTGAAACAACGCGCTCAAGGGCTCTTAGTGCAAGTAGCTTGCAAATGCATGCTAATCAGCGCTTAACGCATTCATCCCCAGTGATCAGCGACCAGCGCGCCAAAAATTGGGTCGCTGGCTGCGACAAACCCTATGCCAGCTCCGAGCTGGCGTTAGGGTTTGCAGATCATTGGGGAGGAATGGTGAGCCCTGTCCAGCATGCATTTGCATGCTGGCAGGCCCCCATTCCCCCCTACAGCAAACCTGCCAGCGAGGGCAGTTGAGGACGTCCAAAATTTGGACGGTTCTTCTGCAATGGGCAGTTAAGGACGTCCAAAATTGGATGGTTCTATGAGAAAGACATCTTTCTCATAGAACCATCCAATTTTGGACATCCTTAAGTGCCCATTGCAGAAACGTCCAAAATTTGGACGTCCTCAACTGCCCCGTCGCTATACCTCTGACACCCCCTTGAAATTTGGCCATCCCTGCAACAGGGCAGTTGAGGACGTCCATCTTCCGATTTCTTCTCTTTTCATTGGTCTCCAGCCCAGACCTGTCAAACAAGTGCAGGAGGATTGTGCTGAGCGCATGCTCAGGCACAGACTCCCGCACTTCTACCCCATGATCAGAGATAATTGCACTGCTTAAATTTGTATGCATTATCTCTGATCATAGGTCTAATAGCACCCCGCGCTGTTCCAGCGCTATTTTAGAGCGTTGCTTGGAACAGCGCGGGTTTTTTTGATCATCTGCCAGTCAGGCAGCCTGTGATCACTGTAGGGAAACAGCAGCAGGGAGGAGCTGCTAGAGAAAGCAGGTTTGAGGAACCGAGGGGGATGGGGAAGAGAAAGCAAAAGCGCTGGTGTTAGTCTGCTAGGCTCGGGCGGGGGGGAGTGCTTGAAGAGAGGAAAGAAGAGGAACAGTCATTTTGGTACAATGAGAGAAAGGGGAGAAGAAGTGCAGCAAACTTTAAAATAAAATCCATGCTGTTGTGTGGCGGCTCAGCAGCAGGTGAGGTAGGCGCCGTTTTCGTTTGAAATCTGATAGGGGGAGCGGCCACTCCCCTTAGGCCCAACCTAGCTATGCCACTGCCTGATCTATACAAAACATGGAACCATAGGATATTTTCATTTGTGTACTTTATTTATAAAATGTCATATACAGCCCTTTCTGAACAAACGATGTTCAGAGAGGTTTATATTAAATTAATAAAACTATTTTAAATAATAACAAATGTTAAAAAACTGATTCCTAATGCCATTGGGGGAATATCAAATTTGCGGAGCTCATTGAAAGCATTGGAAACAAGAAGGCTGTCAAGGTTTCTTTTAATACTATGAGGTTATGTTTTCTGCAAATGTCAAATGCAAGACTATTCCACAGCATAGGGGCTGCAATTGAGAAGGCTCTGGCGCTCCCAACAGACCAGCTTCATTTTCTGTAACGCTTTTTACATCCCCCTCCCCTCATGCTGACTCCTAGCGGTAGCACCGCAAGACTACCGCTAGAGGTTGTGAATGTAATTTTTTAGCTGGAGCTGTCTGGGGCAGAAGTGAGTGGGGTTTGCTCCTGCCTAGGCTACCTATTAAACCCCCAGGGATTTTAAGATAAGCGGGGTGGGAGGGAGCTGCTGGGGTGTGTAGGGGTTTTCTCTTGTTTGGTGGGACGGGAAGGGAGTTGGTTCATGTTGAAGGGTTGGAAGGGACTCATGTCATTTTGGGGGCTTCTCTGGGGGGAGCTGGGTTATGTTGCAGGGGTTTCTTTTGTTGGGAGTGGTCAGGAGAGTGGTTGGGTCATGTTGGAGGGTGTTTCTCTTGGGGCGGGTCCAGAAGGGAGGGGAGAACAGTGAGATGCAGGCTGCTACCTGGAAGTTATGTGGATGCTGGCACCCACAAAGCTAAGTGGCCACAGTTAGGACAGCCTTTGTGTTGTCATATCTTTCTTTTTAACTATGCTGGCACTGGCTCTGAATATTGCCAGTTCCCGAATAACGTCCAGCTCCTCCCCAATTACATCTCCAGACCACCCCTCTATTGCTCAGATTCCACTCCAGTTAGGTGCCGCTGATTATTGGTGGCTGGCTCACTCAGTGTGGTTTAAGGGGGTAGGAACTTCTCCTACCTACTGAAATCACACTGAATATCAACTCCTTAGTTTCTTCTTGGTCCTGTCCCTTAACCAATCTTAGCACATACACTCTTTAGCAAGGGAGCAGGCTCTCCTACATGGGGAAGAAATATCCCTTTCAAGGCCCTGTCATGGATTCGCTCCACAAGACAAATACTTAAGTGGGGTGCTCCTATCAGTATGTAGAGTTATTGGCTTCCTGGGTACTGGTCTTTCAGGGTAAGAGGTCTCCCTGGGGCTGAGGTTAAATTATTGCCTTCTTGTTTCACAAAGAGTCGCTGGTTCCTAGGATGGCTTCTCAGTTCTGCCCCATTGGATTGAGGGCCACTATACAGTTCCACTCCTCAATCAAACAGCAGGCAGAGAGGTGGGTAAAAAAAACCTCTGACCTGTCGCATTTCCTTCACACTGGACAGAAACTGAAATAATCAAGGGTGTTTACACAGCAGACAATAAATAACAAACTAATTTCCAAGGGCTGGGCCCTAACACACTTATGGGCTCATTTTCAAAACAGAAAAATGTCTAAAAAGTGGCATCAAGCAGCATTTGGACGTTTTTCTCACAAAAATGTCCAAATCAGTATTTTCAAAACCTATTTTTAGACGTTTTTCTATGAAGTCCATCAGAAGTACGTCCAAATCTCAAGGGGGTGTGTCGGGGGCTTATTCAGAACGACTTGGGCGTTCCTAATTCTTAGACGTTTTTCAGCCATAATGGAACAAAACAAAAACGTCCAGAACTAAAACTAAGATGTTTTGAGCTAGACTTGTTTTCATAACGAAATAAGGCACAAAAAGGTGCCCTAAATAACCAGATGACCACTGGAGGTAATCAGGGGTGACCTCCCCTTATTCCCACAGTGGTCACTAACCCCCTCCCACCCCCCAAAAATGTGATGAAAAACATTACTTGCCAGCCTTTATTCCAACCTCAGATGTTATACTCAGGTCCATTAGAATAGCATACAGGTCCCTGGAGTAGTGTAGTAGTGGTGCAGTGCACTACAGACGGGTAGACCCAGGCTCCTACCTCCCTCTACCTGTTAAACTATGAGCTCTCAGAGCTCATCAGAAACCCACTGTACCCACATATAGGTGCCCTTTTCACCCGTAAGGGCTATGGTAGTGGTGTACAGTTGGGGGTAGTGGGGGCTCAGCAGACAAGGTAAGGGAGCAATGGTGAGATGTGTACCTGGGAGCTTTTTATGAAGTCCACTGCAGTGCCCTCTAGGATGCCCTATTGCTGTCTTGGGATGTCAGGGGGACCAGTCTACTAAAAATGCTGGCTCCTCCTACATCCCAATGGTTTGATTTTGTGCGTTTTGCACTTGGACGTTTTTTTCTTTCTGAAAATGGACCAAACCCCCCCCCCCCCCCCCCCCCCCCGTCCAAATCACAAAACAATATTTTCGAAAAAAAATACTTTTTAGACGTCATATCGAAAATGCTCCTGTTAGACTCTAATTAGGAATCTGATTCCTCACACCTCTCACCAAAATCAACACTACCCACCGATCCCACACTTGCTTACTATGGTCTGTGACTTTTATAAAGGGGCGGGCAGTTGTGTACTAATGTGTATGACTTATAAAGGGCCAGGCAGTACCATTGCGGCCATCCCTGGAAGGGGGGATACTGTAACCAGATGGTATGCACCTTCTCTCTGCTCTATCTTGGTATGGTCCTGGGGGGGTCGGAACATATAGGCTAGTGAGGGATCTGCAAGAATCCTTACAATTAGGACTAGAATTTTAAATCAGACCCACACCATCATAAAAAGACAGTAGAATGCAGCTAAAAGAAGGAAGGCGCTCTTTTTGTCAGAGAGCAGGCATGATGCATGACATCATACACTCACATCTGGGTGATGTCATCTGATGGAACCTGCATCAGAGCCACTCCCCAGCTTTCTTCTAGAAGCCTTTAAGAATGTGCACTGCACTTGCGCGCATCTTCCTGCCCATCATTGCCATGCAGGACCAGGGCAGTCTGTTTCTGTGGAGCTGAGTAGACGTGTTGTCTGCTCTCCCTCACACATGCCATTTTGTTTTCTTCTTCACAGCAGTCTCCCATTTTTTTTGTTTCCAGTGCGACTTTGTGTTTCTTACTCATGTGGGACCAGGTTTCCCCTATTCCTTAGTTTTTCTTGGGGTTTTAGACTTTGTGTTCAGCTTCCTTCTTTTTCTGTTGCTTCCCTGGCCCTCTTATGCCTTGGACACTCGACTGGGTAATAAGTTAACCCTTTTTTTTTTTTAAACAAAATTGCTTCAGCAATTTTTCCTAGCATGTCCCAGAAAACTCCCAGTCATTAAAAAAAAAAGTTCAGGTGTGCCAGGACTATGTCCCTAATGGGCACTCATTCTTGGTGTCTGTCATGTCTGGACCCAATCATAGTCCTTCTTTTTGTAAACTGTGTTCACAGCTTTTATCAAGAAGCATTAGGAGATGAAAACAGGTGCACAAAAATGTTTTTGGTACAAGTAATCTAGTTCATTGACCAGCATTGGTCCCTGCATCAGACACTTAAGGTGCATCAGCATCAAGGAGGTGTCTCTCGCCCCAGTATGGAGCATCAAAAGAGGATTCAACGTCCTCATCTGTTGGACAGAGGCTAAGATGCACCACCATTGGTTCTAGTTGAGGCACAATGTCGAGAGCACCAGGGCATTGACGACATCAATACTCAAGAAGCATCCCTGTCAAGAGGGTAGCTCCCCCTTCAAGGTACCAGAGTAGTCATACCATCCTCCACTGAGCCAGGGCCAGGCCACTAATTTGACCCCAATGCCTACTAAGGAAGTGACCCAGCCTTTGTCGATACTGGGCCTCGAGGCAGATCCAGGCTGTGCAGCAGGAGGAGTTTTGGCATGTTCTCAACTGACATAAACCTGAAATATTGAGTGCATTGGTGTTGGCCTCGATGGAGCCTCAACCCATCCTGGAAGCCTATGCAGCATTTGTTCACCGTTCATCAACACCAATGTCTTGAAGGGCGTCGGTGTCAGCATCAATGAAGACGGTATCATTGTCCAGTGTATCAGGGGAGGAAGCTTCTTCAAAGCACATTAGGACCTTTGTCTCTTAGTGCTCCCACTCAGTCTGATCACCAGGCCAGTGGACCGAGGCATGTCCAGATACAAGCCTCTCCTTGAGTATTTTTTTTTTAGTCTGATTCAGACTACTTATGGGAGTCTGTTCAGGAGCTAGAAGTTCTCTCAAAGGAGTGATCCCTTGGGATCCCATCAGACCCTATTTTGCTTCATGAAAAGAGGTCTCCTTCTGAGGAACTCTACTTTACTTTTGTTAGGAAGATGGCTGAGCCCATCCCATTTCAGTTTGATGTTGAGGATGAACTCAGGGCCAAGATGATGGACATCCTTGACTTTGACACTTCCCCAAAGGAATCTGTGATAGTACCTGTGCACAGCATCCTTAGGGCAGTACAGATGAAGCAGTTGGAGACTGCTCACTCTGTGCAACCCATTCACAAGAAGGCTGAATCTATGTATAGATTTCAAAAGGCTCCCAGATTTGAGAAGCCCTAGCTTCTTCACAACTTCATTGTTGTTGTTGAATCTGCTTTCAAAAGATCCAAGAGCTTCAGTCTTATGCAACACTTGTAAAGTTCAGGGGAATGGGGTTAGGAGGAGGAGGTTAGTAGATGATGTGTGGAAGCCAGTTGTCTGAAGGACCAATGGGCAGTCAGTAGGAGTTCAGAGGGTTGGGAGGAGGTGGGTATAAGGGAAGGTGGACTTCAGGGGGTTAGGGAGAGGAGTAATAATTTAAGGGGATGTTTTAGGGGTACCCAGCTGTTAGCTGTACATGTTGTTAAATGATGTTGTTCTAAGTTCCAGGATGCAAAGTTTTGTTTATATAGGGTTTTATTACTGGAAAACAATTTTTTTAAATAAATTAATATTGATACAAAAAAAAAAAGGCAAGAGCTCCAAGATTCACTCCTCGGTGCCCCAAGTGAGAGGCTCAGAAATTGGAGTCTTTTGGGAGGAAGGTGTCTCAGAATGCTATGCTTTGCTCCCACATACATTCTTACCAGCGGATGGCGGATGTTCCTTGCCGGGAGGACAATCTTTTTGGAGAAAAAGTAGAGGATCTAGTTGATCAAATCAAGAAGCATAATGATGCTATGGATTCTCTCTCCCACCGGGCGCCTTTTGCTACTGGCTCCTCATCTAGGAGGTTTTTTGGAGGGAGGAGGAGTGCCTCCTATACCTACTCTAGGCGTAGGTACACCCCTGCTTCTCGGCAGCCTGCCCAGGCTCAACCCGAGCGTGTTTGTTCTTGTCAACAGCGTGCGACTAAGGCCCATTCTGCTCCCCAGTAAAAGCAAGGGACGGGCTTTTGACTGGCTCCAGTTCAGCATAGCCTCAGTAAATGTGTCCATTCTGGATGACTCACCAGTAAGGGGGAGGTTGATGTTTTTTCACCGAAGGTGGCCTCTCATAACCTCCGACTGGTGGGTTCTTCAAATAGTCCGGTTAGGATACACTCTCAATCTGGAATCCGAACCTCCAAATTGCCCACCGGGAGCTCAATCTTACAGTTCCCAGCACAAGCAGGTACTTGCAGAGGAACTCTCCGCCCTTCTACAGGCCCAAGCGGTCGAACCTGTTCCACCAGGGGAAGAAGGGCTGGGATTCTATTTCAGGTACTTGTGCAAAAGAATACAGGGGGCATGTGTCCCATCCTAGAACTAAGGGGCCTGAACAAATTTCTAGTTTAAGAAAAGTTTAGGATGGTTTCCCTGGGCACCCTTCTTCCCATGATTCAAGAGAACGATTGGCTATGCTCTCTGGACTTAAAGGATGCTTTTACACACATCTTGATACTTCCAGCTCACAGGAAGTATCTTCGATTTCGGCTGGGAACTCAGCACTTTCAGTACTGTGTGCTGCCTTTTGGTCTGGCGTCTGCACCCAGAGTATTCACAAAGTGTCTAGTGGTAGTCGCAGCGTCGCTATGCAGACTGGGAGTACATGTGTTCCCTTATCTCGACGATTGGCTGATGAAGAGCACCTCAAAGGCAGACGCTCAGCAGTCCATGCGAATGACTATTCAGGTGCTAGAACTACTGGGGTTCGTAATCAATTACCCCAAGTCCCATCTCACTCCAGTCCAAAAGTTGGAATTCATTGGAGCCCTGTTCAACACAAAGATGGTTCGAGCTTATCTTCCTGCGGCAAGGGCAGATAACCTCCTGTCCCTGGTGTCCATAGCTCGAGTGCCTCAACAGGTCATAGCTCGGCAGATGTTGAGGCTTCTGGGCCACATGGCCTCCACAGTTCATGTGACTCCCATGGCACGCCTACACATGAGATCGGCTCAATGGACCCTAGCTTCCCAGTGGTACCAAGCTGCGGGGAGTCTAGAGGATGTAATCCAACTGTCCACCAACTTTCGCAGTTCTCTTCAATGGTGGACGATTCGATCCAATTTGACCTTGGGACGTCCATTCCAAATTCCTCATCCACAACAAGTGCTGACGACAGATGCAGCCCTCCTGGGGTGGGGAGCTCATGTAGATGGGCTTCACACTCAAGGAGCCTGGTACTTTCGGGAAAAGGTCTTCAGATCAATCTCCTGGAATTGCGGGCGATCTGGAACGCTCTAAAGACTTTCAGAGATCGGCTATCCAACCAAATTATATTGATTCAGACAGACAATCTCGTTGTGCAATGCTGGACTGATGCGGAGGTTAACACACGGACCACTGAACCCTGAGGCAGACTTTCGAAATGGCGGCCATCATAGGTTGTGGCCGTGGTGTGAAACAGACCCGCACAAGCAAGATAGTTATGAAGGCTAAGTAACTTTATTAATTGAATTTATGTTGAGAGACAAGCTATAATAAGAGAGGATGATGATGAAGTCCAGTCCCCGGAGCCACATTTAGGCTGGGGGCTTCTCAAGGCCTTTTTCCTCAGGAAGCAGGCGCTGCTATTGTTTGTAATCTCTTTAATCTCTATATTTGAAGACAATCAGGATGCCATATATTACACCAACAAGCAGGGGGGCACTGGATCTCGCCTTCTGTGTCAGGAAGCCGTCCAGATGTGGCTTTGGGCTTGCCGCCACGGCATGTTTCTCCAAGCCACTTATCTGGCAGGCGTAAACAACAGTCTGGTCGACAGGTTGAGCAATATAATGCAACCTCACAAGTGGTCACTGAAAATGGGCGTAGTCTGCAAGATCTTCCGAGCGTGGGACACCCCCTCGGTGGATCTTTTTGCCTCTCAGATCAATCACAAGGTCCTTCAGTTCTGTTCCAGGCTTCAGGCCCATGACAGACTAGCATCAGATGCTTTTCTCCTGCACTGGGAGACAGGCCTTCTGTATGCATATCCTCCCATACCTCTGGTGGGGAGGACTTTGCTGAAACTCAAGCAAGACTACGGAACCATGATCCTGATTGCACCCTTCTGGCCGCATCAGATTTGGTTCCCTCTTCTTCTGGAGCTGTCCTCCGAAGAACCGTGGAGATTGGAGTGTTTTCCAACCCTCATCACCCAGAACGAGGGGTTGCTTCTGCATCCCGACCTCCAGTCTCTGGCTCTCACGGCCTGGATGCTGAGAGCTTAGAATTCACCTCCTTGGATCTTTCAGAGGGCATCTCCCGAATCTTGCTTGCTTCCAGGAAAGATTCCACGAAGAGGTCTTACTCTTTTAAATGGAGGAGGTTTGCCGTCTGGTGTGACAGCAAGGCCCTAGATCCTCTTTCTTGTCCTACACAGACCCTGCTTGAATACCTTCTGCACTTATCAGAGTCTGGTCTCAAGACCAACTCCGTAAGAGTTCACCTTAGTGCAATTAGTGCTTATCATCTCCATGTAGAAGGTAAGCCTGTCTCTGGACAGCCTTTAGTTGTTCGCTTCATGAGAGGTTTGCTTTTGTCAAAGCCCCCGGTTAAACCTCCACCAGTGTCATGGGATTTCAACGTCGTTCTCACCCAGCTAATGAAAGCTACTTTTGAGTCACTGAATTCCTGCCATCTGAAGTACTTGACCTGGAAGGTCGTTTTCTTGGTGGCTGTTACTTCAGCTCGTAGGATTAGTGAGCTTCAGGCCTTGGTAGTGCATGCACCTTATATAAAGTTTCATCATAACAGAGTAGTCCACCGCACGCACCTTAAGTTCCTGCCGAAGGTGGTGTCGGAGTTCCATCTGAACCAGTCAATTGTCTAGCCAACATTTTTTTCCCGTCCTCATACCTGCCCTGGCGAAAGCAGTTTACATACCTTGGACTGCAAGAGAGCATTGGCCTTTTACGTGGAGCGGACAAAGCCCTTCAGACAGTCCGCCCAGTTGTTTGTTTCTTTCAATCCCAACAGGAGGGGACTCGCCATTGGAAAATGGCCACTAGGAGTGGCCTAGTGGTTAGGGTGGTGGACTTTGGTCCTGGGGAACTGAGGAACTGAGTTCAATTCCCGGCACAGGCAGCTCCTTGTGACTCTGGGCAAGTCACTTAACCCTCCATTGCCTGCCGCATAGAGCCTGCCATGAGTGGGAAAAGCGCAAGTTACAAATGTAACAAAAAAAAAAAAAATCTCCAATTGGCCAGCAGATTGCATTGCCTTCACTTATGCCCAAGCTGGGCTGACTCTAGAGGGCCATGTCACGGCTCATAATGTTAGAGCCATGGCTGCATCAGTGGCTCACTTGAAGTCAGCCTCCATTGAAGAGATTTGCAAGGCTGCAACATGATCATCAGTCCACACATTCACATCTCACTACTGCCTTCAGCAGGACACCCGACGTGACAGTCGGTTTGAGCAGTCGGTGCTGCAAAATCTGTTCGGGGTTTAGGATCCAACTCCACCCCCCTAGACCCATTTTTGTTCTGTTCCAGGCTGTTAATTGTTTATGGTTTCAGGTCAATCTATGTTAAGTCCTCGCCGCTGCGAGGCCCAATTGACCAATATTCATTGTTTTGAGTGAGCCTGGGTGCTAGGGATACCCCACATGTGAGAACATGCAGCCTGCTTGTCCTTGGAGAAAGCGAAGATACTTACCTGTAGCAGGTATTCTCCGAGGACAGCAGGCTAATTGTTCTCACAAACCCGCCCACCTCCCCTTTGGAGTTATTTATTTTTCTATATGCTTTTGGATTTAACTGAGGAGAAGTGCTCACGCAATGGGCAGGAAATCAGTCCGCGCATGCGCGCCAGAAGACTCTGGCAAAACTTTTTAAATATTTTGCTTGCAAAATGCCGATTCCTGGGCCGATGCGGACGTCGACCCACATGTGAGAACAATCAATCTGCTATCCTCAGAGAATACCTGCTACAGGTAAGTATCTTCGCTATCCTGGAAGCCCAGGCCAAATACATTCCGTGTATTAAAAAAGGAGGAAGGAAGACCACATGACAAAGTACCTCTCTTTCACTTCACCTTTTACATATGTTGGCTGTCATTTGCTCTCTTTTCCTTCTTTTTTAATATGTGGAATATATTTGATCTGGGCTTTGTTCTTACCTGGTTTTACAGCCTGCTTTACTGACAAAGACTACTCAGTAATTAATGTGGATTCTTTTGGATTTGTATTAGGTAAATGAGACTTTCATTAGAGGTTCTAAAATACACAATGATTAAGATATATATAATGATTATCTATATACACAATTATTATAACTGAAAAGAAACAATACCTATAAACAATCATTACATCACTGGTCCCTACATCCAAGCAATGCTAGGAGTTTCTAGACTAGGAAAAGAAGCAATAAACAATCATTATACATACATCCATTTACTGGTCCTTAATCTCTACATCCAGGCTTTTTACATCAGCTGAGAGAAGCCCTTTTTTCAGCGAAGCCGGAGTTTGACCAGGAGTCTGGTTCTATGCAATGCGTCCACCCATAGTAAAGCTTCCAGCTTCACTGTAAAAGACCCACATTTTTTATTAGAACTCATGTTCAGAGCTAAGGAAAATTACAGAATGCTTGAGAATTTCTCTGTTAAGGTAAACAAGCTATACTGTGGGAATGTGGTCACATGTTTCTCAGTCCAGGTGGCCAGTCTGAACTCGAAACAGGCTCCACCTCTCCCTTCACATACCAAATTAATTAGAGC
The DNA here is from genome assembly GCF_901765095.1 of Microcaecilia unicolor. Classification (NCBI taxonomy): domain Eukaryota; kingdom Metazoa; phylum Chordata; class Amphibia; order Gymnophiona; family Siphonopidae; genus Microcaecilia; species Microcaecilia unicolor. The sequence continues at coordinate 176,495,361 of NC_044039.1, read as the reverse complement.
TGTGTCTTATCTTCTACATTCCATCTTATTTTCACACAATCAAAGTAAACAATCACTTTTAAACCGAATTACTTCCAATCAAAAATATAGACCCCCGAGTGCACTTGTCGGTCAAGGCAGAATTGAAAAACAATCTTTAAAATTCACTTCTATTACAGGCTTCCACGATGGTATTTTTAAATAACATCCATGCTTGGTTTGAAGTCCTAACCTTTGTGCCTGATCCTTTTAGCTTCTTTTGAACCATTTCCCTCTTTTTGTCAAAATCGCCCTTTCAAAAATTAAATGATGTTACAGTAGACTTCCTTAGTGAATTCACTCCAGATATCAAATTTGGTCATATTATGATCACTGTTTTCCAATGGATCCAACACCGTTCCCTCTCATACCATGCCCTGCATTCCACTAAAGACTATATGTAATATAGCTCCCCCTCTTATTGGTTCTTGGACCATTTGCTCCATGAAGCAGTCATTTATTACATCTAGGAATTTTACCTCCCTGGCTCTTCCTGATGTAACATTTATCTTGTCAATATTGTGGTAATTGAAATCAGAAAAGCAAACAAAAAAACTCTTTTGTTTGATTTTCTGATATTGTTTCTTGCTCTTTTTATTGGATAGGTAATTGAAGTTACCCATTATATTAATGTTGCCCTGTTGCCCAATTTTAAAATTTCTGTAAACATATTTTCTTCTGTCTGTTTGTTCTGTCCTGACGGATGGTAGTACATCCCTTCAAGAATACTCTTTCCCTTCACACACGTATCATTGCGATATAATTGTGTACCCCGATAACACAGTGTCCTATTTATTGACCTCCTTCCACCAGCAGCCTTATTTTCGAAAGTGATGGGCATCCATATTTCTACCCAAATTGGGAGATGGGTGCCCATCTACAAAGGCGCCCAAATCGGTATAATCGAAAGCTGATTTTGGGCGTCTTCAACTGCACTGCATTGCAGGAACAAACAAAGTTGACGGGGGCGTGTCGGAGGTGTGATGAAGGCAGGACTGGGGCATGTTTATCGACCGAGGTGAGATGGGCGCCCTCAGCCGATAATCGAAAAAAGAAAGGCGTTTTTACCGCGAATTTGGGTCAGTTTTTTTGGACCCTTTTTTTTAACAAACAAGTCCCAATAAAGTGTCCTAAATGACCAGATGACCACCGGAGGGAATCGGGGATCACCATCCCTGACTCCCCCAGTGGTCACTAACCCCCTCCCACCAAAAAACAACAACTTTAACAACTTTTTTTCCCAGCCTGTATGCTAGCCTCAAATGCCATACCCAGCTCCATCACAGCAGTATGCAGGTCCCTGGAGCAGTTGTTAGTGGGTGCAGTGGACTTCACTCAGGTGGACCCAGGCCCATCCCCCCCTACCTGTTACTAACCGCCCGCAAAACCCACTGTACCCACATCTAGGTGCCCCCCTTCAGCCATAAGTGCTATGGTAATGGTGTAGAGTTGTGGGCAGTGCGTTTTGGGGGGGATTTGCGGGGGCTCAGCACCCAAGGGAAGGGAGCTATGGACTTGGGAGGTATTTAACTTTTTTTTTACTTGTTACAAGTGCCCCCTAGGGTTGGTGTCCTGGCATGTGAGGGGGACCAGTGCACTACGAATCCTGACTTCTCCCACGACCAAATGCCTTGGATTTGTTCGTTTTCGAGCTGGGCGCCTTCGGTTTCCATTATCGCTGAAAAATGAAACTGCCCAGCTCAAATCTGCACAAATCCGATGCATTTGCCCGGCACAAACCGTATTATCAAAAAAAAAGATGGACGCCCATTTTATCGAAAATACAGTCTGTCTCGCCCCTTCACGTACCCGTTCTTGGAGATAGACGCCCATGGAGATGGGCGTTCGCATTCGATTATGCCCCTCCAGGTCTCTGAGATGCCTATTATATCTACCTCTCCCATTTTATTTTGTAGACTTCTAGCATTTGTATATAGACGCTTCAAATTGTGTTTTTTTTCTTTGCATCTACAAGCTGCTTTGAAGTTGAAGGTAGTGATGGCAGCTGACCTTGCTGACTTTAAAGGGGGTCTGGACAGATTTCTGAAGGAAAAGTCCATTGATCGTTATTACATTTTGGGTTTTTTGCCAGGTTCTTGGGGCCTGGATTGGCCGCTGTTGGAGACAGAGTGCTGGGCTTGATGGACCTTTGGTCTTTTCCCAGCGTGGCAGTGCTTACAGTGGTGGAAATAAGTATTTGATCCCTTGCTGATTTTGTAAGTTTGCCCACTGACAAAGACATGAGCAGCCCATAATTGAAGGGTAGGTTATTGGTAACAGTGAGAGATAGCACATCACAAATTAAATCCGGAAAATCACATTGTGGAAAGTATATGAATTTATTTGCATTCTGCAGAGGGAAATAAGTATTTAATCCCTCTGGCAAACAAGACCTAATACTTGGTGGCAAAACCCTTGTTGGCAAGCACAGCGGTCAGACGTCTTCTGTAGTTGATGATGAGGTTTGCACACATGTCAGGAGGAATTTTGGTCCACTCCTCTTTGCAGATCATCTCTAAATCATTAAGAGTTCTGGGCTGTCGCTTGGCAACTCGCAGCTTCAGCTCCCTCCATAAGTTTTCAATGGGATTAAGGTCTGGTGACTGGCTAGGCCACTCCATGACCCTAATGTGCTTCTTCCTGAGCCACTCCTTTGTTGCCTTGGCTGTATGTTTTGGGTCATTGTCGTGCTGGAAGACCCAGCCACGACCCATTTTTAAGGCCCTGGCGGAGGGAAGGAGGTTGTCACTCAGAATTGTACGGTACATGGCCCCATCCATTCTCCCATTGATGCGGTGAAGTAGTCCTGTGCCCTTAGCAGAGAAACACCCCCAAAACATAACATTTCCACCTCCATGCTTGACAGTGGGGACGGTGTTCTTTGGGTCATAGGCAGCATTTCTCTTCCTCCAAACACGGCGAGTTGAGTTCATGCCAAAGAGCTCAATTTTTGTCTCATCTGACCACAGCACCTTCTCCCAATCACTCTCGGCATCATCCAGGTGTTCACTGGCAAACTTCAGACGGGCCGTCACATGTGCCTTCCGGAGCAGGGGGACCTTGCGGGCACTGCAGGATTGCAATCCGTTATGTCGTAATGTGTTACCAATGGTTTTCGTGGTGACAGTGGTCCCAGCTGCCTTGAGATCATTGACAAGTTCCCCCCTTGTAGTTGTAGGCTGATTTCTAACCTTCCTCATGATCAAGGATACCCCATGAGGTGAGATTTTGCGTGGAGCCCCAGATCTTTGTCGATTGACAGTCATTTTGTACTTCTTCCATTTTCTTACTATGGCACCAACAGTTGTCTCCTTCTCGCCCAGCGTCTTACTGATGGTTTTGTAGCCCATTCCAGCCTTGTGCAGGTGTATGATCTTGTCCCTGACATCCTTAGACAGCTCCTTGCTCTTGGCCATTTTGTAGAGGTTAGAGTCTGACTGATTCACTGAGTCTGTGGACAGGTGTCTTTCATACAGGTGACCATTGCCGACAGCTGTCTGTCATGCAGGTAACGAGTTGATTTGGAGCATCTACCTGGTCTGTAGGGGCCAGATCTCTTACTGGTTGGTGGGGGATCAAATACTTATTTCCCTCTGCAGAATGCAAATAAATTCATATACTTTCCACAATGTGATTTTCCGGATTTAATTTGTGATGTGCTATCTCTCACTGTTACCAATAACCTACCCTTCAATTATGGGCTGCTCATGTCTTTGTCAGTGGGCAAACTTACAAAATCAGCAAGGGATCAAATACTTATTTCCACCACTGTATGTGCTTATGATAATTTGCATCCTTTACTCTGTTCTCCCATTAAACACTCCTAGCTTTCTTTCACTATTATTGAAACGTCTTCATTGTGATTCCCTAAAGATCCTGTTTCAATAGTATAAGAACATTAGAATAGCCATACTGGGTCAGACCAATAATCCATTTAGTCCAGTATCCTGATTTCAGAAGTGGCCAACCCAAATAACAGCAAAATTCCATGCTACCAAACCCAGGGAAGCAGTGGCTTCCCTCATGTCTATCTCAAAAGCAGACTATGGACTTTTCCTCCAGGAACTTGTACAAATCTTTTTTACACCCAGATACTTTAACCGCCATTACAACATCCTCCGGCAGTGAGTTCCAGATCTTAACTATTCTTTGCATAAAAAAATATTTTCTCCTATTTGTTTTAAAAGTATTTCCATGTAATTTCATTGAGTGTCCCCTAGTCTTTGTACTTTTTGAAAGAGAGAAATCGATTCACTTTTACTCATTCTACTCCATTCAGGATTTTATAGATCTCAACTATATCCCCCTCAGCCATCTCTCTTCCAAACTGAACAGCCCTAACTTCTTTAGCCTTTCCTTATTTGGGAGGAGTTCCATCCTTATTATAATTTTGGTCGCTCTTCTTTGAACCTTTTCTAATTTCTCTCTATTTTTTTGTTTAGATACTGCAACCAGAATTGAATGCAATATTCAAGGTAAGCTTGCACCACGGAGTGATACAGGGGCATTTTAATATTCTTGGTCTTATTTTGCATCCCTTTCCTAATAATTCCTAACATCCACTGGGCAGAAGATTTCAGCATGTTGTCTACAATAGCACCTAGGTTTTTTTCTTAAGTGCTGAGTCCTAAGGTGGACGCCAGCATCAGGTAACTATGATTCAGATTATTCTTTCTAATGTGCATCACTTTGCATTTGTCCACATTAAATTTCATTTGCCATTTGGATGCTCAGTCTTCCAGTTTCCTAAGGTCTTCCTGCAATTTTTCATAATCCGCATGTGTTTTGACAACTTTGAATAGATTTGTGTCATCTGCGAATTTAACCGCCTCACTCCTGGTTCAATTTTCCAGATCATTTATAAATATGTTAAATAGTATCGGTCCCAGTACAGATCCCTGTGGCACTCCACTATTCACCCTCCTCCATTGAGAAGAATGGCCATTTAACTCTACCCTCTTTTTTCTGTCCAATAACCAATTCCTAATCCATAGAAGGACATTGCCTTTTATCCCATGACTTTTTAATTTTCTCAGTAGTGTCTCATAAGGAACTTTGTGAAAAGCTTTCTGAATATCTAGATGCACTGCATCAACTGGCTCATCTTTATCCAAATGTTTATTTATACCTTCAAAAAAAATGAAGCAAACTGGTGAGGCAAGACTTCCCTTGGCTGAACCCATTCTGATTGTGCCCATTAAACCATGTTTTCTATGTATTCAGTAATTTTATTCTTTATAATAAACTATTTATCTTGGCACCAAATTCAAGCTTACCAGTCTCTAGTTTTCAGGACCCCTGGAACCCTTTTTTTAAAATCATTGTTACATTGGCCACATTCCAATCTTCAGGTACTATGGATAATTTTAACGACAGGTTAGAGATCACAAACAACAGATCAGCAATGTCATGTTTGAGTTCTTTCAGTACCCTGGGTGTATACCATCTGGTCCAGGTGATTTATCACTCTAACTTTTCTATTTGGTTCAGTACATCTTCCAGGTTCACAGAGATTTCTTTCCGTTCCTCTACATCGTCACCCTTGAAAACCATTTCCGGTACAGGTAGATCTCTTCCATTTTCTACTGTAAAGACTGACTCAAAGAATTCATTCAATCTCTCTGCTGTGGCCTTATCCTCCCTGAGTGCCCCTTTTGCTCCTTTATGATCTAACGGTCCCATGGGTTCCCTCACAGGCTTTGTGCTTCTGATGTATCTAAAAAAGGTGTTACTATGAGTTTTTGTCTCAGTGGCAAGTTTTTCTTCATATTCTCTTTCAGCCTTCATGATCAATGTTTTGCATCTATCTTTGACAGTGCTTATGTTGCTTCTTATTTTCTTCATTTGAATGCTTTTGCCATTCTTTGAAGGATGCTCTTTTGGCTCTAATAGCCTCTTTCGCTTCACTTTTTAACAGTGCTGGCTGTCGTTTGTCATTCTTTCCAACTTAGATAATAGGTGGCATACATCTGGTCTTCCACGATAGTATTTTTAAACAACATCCATGCCTGGTTTAAAGTCCTAACCTTTCCTGCTGACCCTTTCAGCTTCTTTATTACCATTTTCCTCATTTTGTCATAGTCACCTTTTTGAAAATTAAATTTTGCTACAGTAGGTTTCTTTAGTGACTTCATTCCAGATATCAGTTCAAATTTGATCAAGTTATGATTACTCTTTACCAGCAGATCCAACACTGTTACCTCTCGTACCATGCCTTGTATTCCACTATGGACTAGAACTAAAATAGTCTCCCTCTTGTTGGTTCTTGGACCAGTTGCTCCAAGAAGCAGTCATTCATTATATCAAAGAATTTTACCTTCCTAGCGCTCCCTAATGTAGATTTATCCAGTCAATAATGGGTTATTTGAAATCACCCATTATTGTAATGTTGCCCAATTTGCCATCTTTCCTAATTTCTGTAAACATATTTTCATCTGTCCGTTCTGTCCTGGCGGTTGGTAGTACAACCCTACCTGTATACACTTTTCCTTCACACATGGAATTTCTATCCACAAGGATTCCACACTGCTATCTATTTTATGTAGAATATTTATTTTGTTTGACTCAATTCCCTCTTTAACATATTTTGCAACCCCCCTCCAATTTGATCCACTCTATGATTGTGATATAATTTGTACCCTGATAACACAGTGTCCCATTGATTGATATTATTTTTTTAGGCTTCTAGCATTTGTATATAGACACTTGAAATTGTGTTTATTTACTAGCATCTACAAGCTGCTTTGAAGTTGACGGTGATAATTTGCATCCTTTACTCTGTTCTTCCTTTAAACACTCCTTGCTCCTTTTCACCATTATTGAAACTTCTCTATTGGAATTCCCTAAAGATCCTGTTTCAATAGTATGCTTTAAGGATACTCCACAGTGAACCATATGGTCCTGTGCAACTGTCAACTTTCCTCTCTGTTTTAGTTTAAAAGCTGCTCTATCTCCCTTTTAAATGTTATCGGAAGCAGCCTGTTTCCATCCCGATTAAAGTGGAGTCCATCCTTTCGGAACAGGCTCCCCCTTTTCCAGAATGTTGCCCAGTTGCTAACAAATGTAAATCCCTCATCCCTGCACTGTCATCTCAACCATGCATTGAGACTGCAGAGCTCTGCCTGCCTCCTGTGTCCTGCGTGTTGAACGGGGAGATTTCCAAAAATGCTACCTTGGAGGAACTGGATTTCAGCTTTCTACCTAAGAGCCTAAATATGACTTCTAGAACTTCCCTCCCACATTTTCCCACATTTACCAGGACAGTAGGCTCCTCCCCAGCACTATCTAAAATCTTATCTAGATGATGCGTGAGGTCCGCAACCTTCGCACCAGGCATGCAAGTCACCTGGCGATCCTCATGCCCACCAGCCACCCAGCTATCTACATGCCTAATGATTGAATCACCAACTACAACAGCTGTCCTAATCCTTCCATCCTGGGCAGAAGCTCCTGGAGATACATCCTTAATGCAAGAGGATATTGCATCCCCTGGTGGGCAGGTCCTGGCTACAGGATTACTTCTTACTTCACCAGGGTGTTCTCCTTTTAGGAGATCTTCCTCCTCCAGGGCAGCACAGGGGCTGCCAGACTGTAGATGGAACTTCTGTACAACATTCCTGTGGGTCTCCTCTATGTAACTCTCTTGTCTTCTTCAGCTCCTCCAAGTCTGCTACTGTAACCTCAAGAGAATAGATTTGTTTTCTGAGAGCTAGAAGCTCTTTGTATTGAACACAAATAGATAACCTCTTGCCAACTGGGAGATAATCATGCTTCCATATCATCATGCTGATCAATCCATAGGCTGGTGGGTTGTGTCCATCTACCAGCAGGTGGAGATAGAGAGCAATCCTTTTGCCTCCCTATATGTGGTCATGTGCTGCCGGAAACTCCTCAGTATGTTCTCTATCTCAGCAGGTGGTGGTCACACACAGCAGCAGCTCTGGCTAGGTCTCCAAGCCTAATTTTTAGGTTTTGTTGAGTACCTGGGGTTGAGGGCTCTTCTTGAGCAAGTGCAAACCTGGTGGCGCCAGGTCCCTCCTTTTCTCCCCCCTCCCGCTGGCTCCATTAAAAAAAAAAATTAAAAAATTTTGAACGTCCTTAAGGGCGTTTATTTCGACGTTTATTTAAACGTTTATTGCAGCTACTCACTGGGACACCAGGTCGTTACAGCTCGGAGCGAGAAGCAGGTAATTTTTACCTTTTTATAGCGGGCAGGGGGTTCCCCGATCGATCTCCATGTGGCCTATGGCGTCGGAGGGCGAGGGCGCGAAGAATCGCTCCCCGGACCGCGTGTGCGCTTCTAGCGGGGATGCGGGGGTCTTAAAGTCTGACTCGCCCTTATTGGGTGTCAGTTCGGAGGCCGGTCAGTGTCCTGGGTCTTCCTCCGGTGCGGCGGTTTTTCCCGCCATAAACGCCCATCCCCCGCTGCTCGCCTCCGCCATCTTGGCCGGCCACGCTGCTCGGACGGCTTCTTCTTGGGCCGCCCTTGAGCTGGGAGACGTTAATGCCATGGCCGCCTTGATTTGGGCGACGGCAAAAAAGCGGCTAAAGTTAAATGCCGTTCTTCCCGCGCGGCTCCTTCGCGGAGTGTCGCGCCGGACGCCATCTTGGATGCGCAGCATGTTTCTCCCCCACTCTTGCGAGTGCCGGTTGAGGGTGCGTCTAGGGCTGTGGCCCAGGCTGCTGAAGTGCACAGTCTGGGGGGTTTCTCCCCCGAGTTTATTTTGCTGCTGCATCAGGCCTTCCTTATGCAAAACGCTGCCCCTTCTCCCTTGTCCGATAAAGGGGTTGAGGCCCCTGGAAGTAAACGCCCTTGGGTGGATTCCCAGGCCTTAGAGGACTCTGTTTCCTCTGATGTAGATGAGGGCAGCGTATCTGAGTTCTCCCAACGGTCCTTTGGGGATTCCTTGGAGGAGACGGATTCCCGCTCGGATGGAGCGGATGACCCCTCTGCAGTGCGGATCTTTCGCTCAGAGGATTTGCCCAACCTGTTAGTGCAGGCCATGAGCATTTTGAAGATTTCCTCTCCAGAGGACGTCTCTCCCTCAGCCCCTGTTGGCTCCGCCATTATGCTGGGGACGAAGCGCCCGCCTAGAACCTTCCACGTGCATGATGCCATGCACACCTTAATTTCGGCTCAATGGGCTGTCCCGGAAGCGAGCCTCAAAGTGGCTAGGGCTATGTCCCGCCTCTATCCTTTGCCTGAAAGTGAACGGGAGGCCTTTCTTTGGCCTACCGTGGATTCTTTAATCAGTGCGGTGACTAAGAAAACGGCGTTGCCGGTGGAAGGTGGCACGGCCCTAAAGGACGCCCAAGACAGAAGATTGGAGGCAGCCTTAAGGTCGTCCTTCGAGGCGGCTGCCTTAAGTTTGCAGGCCTCAGTTTGCGGCTCCTATGTGGCCAGGGCGTGCCTGACGATTGTGCAGCGGGCTTCCCCCTCGGATCCTTCCTTGAGGGCTGATTGGCCGGCCCTGGAATCGGGCTTGGCTTATTTGGCAGACTTACTGTATGATGTCTTGAGAGCCTCGGCTAAAGGTATGGCTCAGACAGTCTCTGCGTGGCGGTGGCTTTGGCTGAAACATTGGTCTGCTGACCACACCTCTAAGTCCCGCCTGGCTAAGTTGCCTTTTAAAGGCAAGCTGCTCTTTGGGGTCGAGCTGGACAAAATTGTGACCGATCTCGGCACGTCTAAGGGCAAGAGGTTACCAGAGGTCAGGGCTCGGGCCAGTGCTCGCCCCGGTATCTCCAGAGGACGGTTTCAGGAAGCCCGTCGGTACCGCCCGGGCAAGTCGGGCTCCTCTGCTCCCTCTTCCTTCAAGAGGAACTTCTCCCCCAAGCAGCATTCCTTTCGCAGAGACCGCCGTCCCGGAGGTGCGCCCTCCGGTCCTCCCCCAGGGTCTCGTACCCAATGACGGGGTCCTGGTCCATGGCCCAGTGCAGATTGGAGGACGCCTGTCCTCGTTTCTGGGCGAGTGGACCAGAGTAACTTCAGACGCTTGGGTGCTGGAAGTCATCAGAGACGGCTACAAGCTAGAGTTCTGCCGACCCTTAAGAGACGGGTTTGTACTCTCTCCCTGCAAGTCTCCGTTCAAAGCTGTGGCAGTGCAGCAGACCTTGGACAATCTGATCCGCCTGGGTGCGGTCGTTCCGGTGCCAGAAAATCAGCTTGGCAAGGGACGTTACTCCATTTACTTTGTGGTACCAAGAAAGGAGGTTCTGTACGGCCTATCCTCGACCTCAAAGGGGTCAATCGGGCCTTGAAAGTTCGGCACTTTCGCATGGAGACTCTCCGCTCTGTTATAGCGGCAGTGAAGGCAGGGGAGTTCCTGGCATCCTTGGACATCAAGGAAGCGTACTTGCATATTCCCATCGCTTTCTGCGTTTTGCAGTCCTGGGCCGACACTTCCAGTTCAGAGCCCTCCCGTTTGGGTTGGCTACTGCTCCGCGGACCTTCTCCAAAGTAATGGTGGTCATCGCGGCCTTCCTGCGAAAGGAAGGAGTACAAGTCCATCCTTATCTGGACGACTGGTTGATCCGAGCCCCCTCTTATGCAGATTGCGGCAAAGCTGTGGACCGGGTGATTGCTCTTTTGAGCTCCCTGGGGTGGATCATCAACTGGCAGAAAAGCCAGCTGCGCCCGACTCAGTCCCTGGAGTATCTGGGAGTTCGATTCGACACCCAAGTGGGCAGAGTGTTCCTGCCGGACAATCGGATTGTCAAACTTCAGGCTCAGGTGGACCAGTTCCTAGTAGCCTCTCCGCTTCGGGCTTGGGACTATGTGCAGCTGTTGGGCTCTATGACGGCCACGATGGAAGTAGTGCCCTGGGCCAGGGCTCATATGAGACCACTACAACACTCTCTGCTGCAGCGCTGGACTCCGGTGTCGGAGGATTATGCTGTGCGCCTTCCCTTGGACCCAGCAGTGCGCAAGGCGCTGAGCTGGTGGCTGAAGACAGACAAGTTGTCTGCAGGGATGCCTCTTGTGACCCCGGAGTGGATTGTCGTCACGACGGACGCCTCTTTGACGGGCTGGGGAGCCCACTGCTTGGGAAGGACAGCGCAGGGGCTCTGGTCTCCTGCAGAGGCAAAGTGGTCTATCAACCTCCTGGAACTCAGAGCCATTCGGTTGGCGCTTTTGGAGTTCCTCCCGGTACTGGCGTTGAAGCCAGTACGGGTCCTGTCGGATAATGCCACGGCTGTGGCCTATGTCAACCGCCAGGGAGGTACCAAGAGCGCCCCTCTAGCCAAGGAAGCCATGAATCTATGCCAGTGGGCGGAAGCGAACCTGGAACAGCTGTCAGCGGCCCACATTGCCGGAGTCATGAATGTCAAGGCGGACTTTCTCAGTCGCCATACCTTGGATCCCGGAGAGTGGCAGTTATCGGCTCAGGCGTTCTTGGACATCACGAAGCGCTGGGGCCAGCCGAGCCTAGATCTGATGGCGTCATCGGCCAATTGCCAAGTGCCGCGCTTTTTCAGCAGAGGACGGGACCCTCGATCTCTTGGGAGTAGATGCTCTTCTCCAACAGTGGCCGACACAGGAGCTTCTCTATGTGTTCCCGCCCTGGCCCATGTTGGGCAGGGTACTAGACCGGGTGGCAAAGCATCCGGGCCGGATAATCCTGGTGGGTCCGGACTGGCCCAGACGTCCCTGGTATGCGGACTTGATCAGGCTCTCAGTGGACGACCCTCTGCGGCTGCCAGTGGAGCAGGGCCTGTTGCATCAGGGTCCCGTGGTGATGGAGGATCCCTCCCCCTTTGGTCTTACGGCCTGGCTTTCCGTCACGGGGACAACCAGAGTTCACGGGGCATGTCGGAGGTGTAGCAAAGGCGGGACTTCGGCGTTCCTAACATATGGGCGTCCTTGACCCATAATGGAAAAAAAGGGTGTCCCTGACGAGCACTTGGACGACTTTACCTGGTGGTGTTTTTCTTCCGACCAAGGCACCAAAAGGTGGCTGAAATGACCAGATGATCACCGGAGAGAAATGGGGATGACCTCCCCTTACTCCCTCAGTGGTCACTAACCCCCTCCCACCCTCAGCGGCAGCGTCTGAGGAAGAAGGGCTTCTCAGACAAGGTCATCGCCACTATGCTGAGAGCGAGGAAGCGCTCTACTTCTACTGCTTACGCCAGGGTTTGGCGTACCTTTGCAGCGTGGTGTGAAGCAGGCTCACTTTCTCCCTTCACTGCTCCAATTTCTTCTGTGCTGGCGTTCCTGCAAGAAGGTCTGGAGAAAGGCCTGTCGCTCAGTTCCCTTAAAGTCCAGGTAGCGGCTCTGGCTTGCTTCAGGGGCCGCCTGAAGGGTGCTTCCCTGGCTTCGCAGCCAGATGTGGTACGTTTTCTCAAGGGAGTTAATCACCTGCGCCCTCCTCTGCACTCAGTGGTGCCTGCGTGGAATCTCAACCTGGTGCTAAGAAGAGCCTTGCAGAAGCCGCCTTTTGAACCCTTGTCGAGGGCATCTCTGAAAGACCTGACGTTGAAAGCAGTCTTTTTGGTGGCTATCACTTCAGCCAGAAGAGTTTCCGAGCTCCAGGCACTCTCATGTCGAGAGCCTTTTCTGCAGTTCACTGAGGCAGGAGTGACTATTCGCACAGTGCCTTCCTTCCTGCCCAAGATTGTTTCTCGCTTCCATGTGAATCAGCAGCTCTGTCTCCCTTCCTTTCGTAGGGAGGACTACCCAGAGGAATACTCTGCTCTCAAATATCTGGATGTGAGACGAGTCATCATCAGATACTTGGAAGTGACCAATGATTTCCGGAAATCGGATCATCTGTTTGTCCTGTTTGCAGGTCCTCGTAAGGGTCTGCAGGCTGCTAAGCCTACAGTGGCAAGATGGGTTAAGGAAGCCATTGCAGCGGCTTATGTGGCCGCGGGGAAGGTGCCGCCTATCCAGCTGAAGGCTCACTCCACTAGAGCTCAGGCGGCCTCGATGGCAGAGGCCGGGTCCATCTCCTTGGAAGAGATTTGCAAGGCGGCAACTTGGGCATCGGCCCATACCTTCTCCAGGCATTACCGCTTGACTGTGGCTGCTCGGGCGGAGGCCCGGTTTGGAGCTTCAGTGTTGCGGTCAGGGATTTCAATGTCCCGCCCGGGGTGAGTACTGCTTCGGTACATCCCACCAGTCTATGGATTGATCAGCATGATGATATGGAAGGTAAAATTATGTATCATACCTGATAATTTTCTTTCCATTAATCATAGCTGATCAATCCATAGCCCCTCCCAGATATCTGTACTGTTTATATTCTGGTTGTATTTCAGGTTCAAGTTTAGTCTTCAGTTCCTGTTCAGGAGGACTTCGTGTTCAAGTTTTTTCAATTGGATTCTTCAAGAGTTGAGACGAGTTTGTGTTACGGTGAGCTGCTGCATTCCTTTCCCCTCCGTTTTTCGGGGCTGGATTGAGACATAAATTCTGCCTGCGCTCCCTCCCGCTTCGTGCGGCTGTAGGGCAGCTTTGTACCCCTCCCGCTTCGGTGGTGTTAGGGTCAGTCAGCTCCTCCCGCGGTTGCGGTTGCAGGATAAGCCAGATCCCCCCGCATCGGCGGGTGTGGTGTCCCTCCCCCGCTCCGCGGGGATGAGCTGGACGGATTCCCCTCCCCCACTTGTGTGGGGATGAGCTGGGTTAATTCCCCTCCCCCGTTTCGGCGGTGGTGAGCTGGGCAGAGTGTCCCTTTGTGGGTGTAATTCTCTAAGTGCTGAGTCCTGCGGATGGAGCTTGGATATCGACATACTGAGGAGTTTCCGGCAGCACATGACCACATATAGGGAGGCAAAAGGATTGCTCTCTATCTCCACCTGCTGGTAGATGGACACAACCCACCAATCTATGGATTGATCAGCTATGATTAATGGAAAGAAAATTATCAGGTATGATACATAATTTTACCATGTGACACTCAGTGCAAAAGACTGGATAGCATTCCTCTTGCTGCTCGACTGCTGTCTGCATCTTAGTATTATTGAGTTGTTTAATTAAAATTTCTTAAGGTTCTAGGAATATTATATTAATATAAGGACCCTTAACATTATATGGTAACTGTGTGATTTATTTAATGTTTGCTTCTCAGAAAGTAATGAAATTTACATAAAGCTATAATGAAAACGCTCCTCTTATTAACCAAATTAGAATAATTGACTATAAATGAAGAGATGTGGTAGGGGTGTGCGGGAGTTGTGTTCTATCAGCTTTTATATTATACTGCCTTGGTCTCATGGGAGGGAAAGTGCATGCATACATGGTGGATGGTGCCAAAAGATTTTACAGTAATAAATGCTGATGAGCATCTCCACACTGGGCTCCATTGGATGGCGTCTTATGTGAGAATATGTGTCCTACTGTCTTGGAAAAACATCTGCTACAGGTGAGTAACTTGGCTTTAGTGTACACTATTCAGAACATGCTAGCTGGATAACACTTCCACGCTCATTCTCCATCCATGACATCAGCTTACTGTATTTTCAAAAGAAAAATGTTGAAAATCAAGCCATTGGGATCGTAATCCACGGGGTACAGGGAGAATTGTAATCCATAGAATACTGTAATTTGCCCCAAATTCTTGTGCTTGGCAGTCCTCTTACAAGCAGATCCCTGGGGTAGTTAATTATGTCTTCTCTCCCTTCTTGGCTATAACTCCAACACTCAGTTAAACCTAGGCAGCCGCCTAGAGCGGTTGCTGAGACATGGGTCTTTCGCTGGGGTTTCTCTAGCTGTCTTCTACCAGCCTTTTCCCACTGCAGGTGAGAATAAGCCCTCAGAGGGACGAGTCTCTCAGAGGGTCCCAGAGTTCACAATAAAGTCCAAACCGTATAAAACCCCAGACTGCGGCAGTCCCCCTTTTCCAGTCTCTCTTTCTTCCCCTTCCCCTGAAAGGGGAGCAAGGGTGTTTGTGCTCCTCCCATCCCCAGGTCCTTTCTCCTCTGAATGTTATTAAAGAACACATTTGTCTATAAACATAAATTAAGCAGTTCCCTTTCTTTTCTTTTCTTCAATACAGTCCAAGTATATATAATACAACTTGATTGGCATCAACCCTTGTTTTGTTCCCCTCCTACTACCAGACTAGGGAATGAAAGGGTCCCCACCCTTTCCTTGTCAGCACCAACTCCTGACAACTTCCCCCTGGACCCAGGCTGAAAGCTTCATTTATTAGTTCATTTCCATTGTAGCCACCTTTTTCCTCCCCTCATGAGGTCAGAGAACTACGCTGCCATATCCTTTTAATTGTTTACCTTTAACCTGAGCCAGAGCAAAAATGTCCATAGGCTCCTCGCCCAAGACCTCCTTTCTCTCCAACAACCCTTCACTCTCTCCTGTTTGCTAATCCATAGGCTCCTCTACAACCCTGTCCCCCAGCTCTCCCTCATCCTCCTGATTAATCCTCCCCAGGTCCTCCTCCCTCTCCTGGGAATTCTGGGGCTGGTAGTGTGGAGAAGTCTTCTTGGTTTTTCCCCGCTTCTCCCTCAATGGCTGCTGGGAACTGTAGTCTTTGGATCTCAATGCTCTCTCTGGGGAAGGCGACAAGCTGCTCTCTTTGATCTGTTTGAACCTTGTGGACCTGGATCCTCATGTTCTATACTCCCGTGGGATTTTGGGGTACAAAGGGGACTTTCTACTACTACTACTACTACTTAACATTTCTAGAGCGCTACTAGGGTTACGCAGCGCTGTACAATTTAACAAAGAGAGACAGTCCCTGCTCAAAGAGCTTACAATCTAATAGACAAGTGAACGGTCGGTCCGATAGGGGCAGTCAAATTGGGGCAGTCTGGATTCACTGAACGGTAAGGGTTAGGTGCCGAACGCAGCATTGAAGAGGTGGGCTTTAAGCAAAGACTTGAAGACGGGCAGGGAGGGGGCTTGGCGTAAGGGTTCAGGAAGGTTGTTCCAAGCATAGGGTGAGGCGAGGCAGAATGAGCAGAGCCTGGAGTTGGCGGTGGTGGAGAAGGGTACTGAGAGGAGGGATTTATCCTGTGAACGGAGGTTACGGGCGGGAACGTAAGGGGAGATGAGGGTAGAAAGATAGTGAGGGGCAGCAGACTGAGTGCATTTGTAGGTAAGAAGGAGAAGCTTGAATTGAATGCGGTATCTGATCGGAAGCCAGTGAAGTGACCTGAGGAGAGGGGTGATATGAGTATATCGGTTCTGGCGGAATATGAGACATGCAGCAGAGTTCTGAACAGACTTTCTCCCAATCCACGCTCCGGGACTCTTCACAGGATGTAGGAGGGGCCAGCATTTTTACTAGACTGGTCCCCCAGACATCCCAGGAGAGCAATGAGACACCCTAGGTGGCACAGCAGTGGACTTCAAATAAATGCTCTCAGGTACACATCTCACCATTGCTCCCTTATCTTGTCTGCTGAGACCCCCAAAACCCACTACCCCCAGCTGTACACCACTATATAAGTGCACAGCTGTGGAATGCACTTCCAACTCACTTGAAAACGATCAAAGAATTAACTAACTTCCGCAAATCTCTGAAAACCTATTTCTTTAACAAGGCGTACCATGAAAACCCCTAATCAACTATAACACATTACCTATCCACCTTTATTCAAAATGTATCTTTTATAATTGCCTGACCACCTTGCTCAGAATGTATCTATCTATAACAGATTGACCAAATCCTCCTGTTTTCATTGTCTTCTCTGTAACACCAATTGTATTCTTTACCCTGATATGATGATGTCATAACAGGTCTTTGTAAGCCACATTGAGCCTGCAAATAGGTGGGAAAATGTGGGATACAAGTGTAATAAATAAATAAATAATAGTCCTTATGGGTGAAGGGGTCACCTATATGAGAGTACCCTGGTTTTCTGGTGAGTTTTGGAGGGCTCGCGGTGTCTACCACAAGTTTAACAGGAAAGAGGAGGTATGGCCTGGGTCCACCTGTCTGCAGTGCACTGCTCCCACCACTAAACTACTCCAGGGACCTGCATGCTGCTGTAATGGATCTGAGTATAGCATCTGAGTCTGGCATAGAGGCTGGTAAGTAATGTATTTAGTAATTTGTTTTGAATGGGGGGTGGGAGTGGTTAAGTGACCACTGGGGTGTGGGGGGGAGTAAGGGGAAGTCATCCCTGATTCCCTCCAGTGGTTATCTGATAATTTAACACACCTTTTTTGTGCCTTAGTCGTTATAAAAACAGGTCTAGCTCAAAACGTCTTAGATTTTGTCTCAGACGGTTTTGTTATGTTCCATTTTGGCTGAAAAACTTCCAAGTCTTAGGAACGCCCAAATCCCACCCTTAACATGCCCCCTTGTGATTTCTATGCACTGCAGACAAACAGCATAGAAAAACCTCTGAAAAATAGGTTTTGAAAGTACTGATTTGGACGTTTTTGTGAGAAAAGTATCCAAAATGCTGTTTTATGTCGCTTTCTAAATGTTTTTCTCTTTCGAAAATGAGCCCCTTAGAGGCATATTTTCAAAGCACTTTGGGAGGCTAAGTTCCATAGGTTTCTATGGAACTTTGGGAGGCTAAGTGCTTTGAAAATATGCCTCTATGTGTCATAAGGGCCACACAAGGAAAGTTCAAAAATCTCAACTTCAGCCTCTTTAAGTTATTCTCCAGTTGTTTGTGTATAAGGTGTATGCTTACACAATCCTGAATGACATTACTTTGTATAATCTGCAGTTCTTTCAAAGTTTCCTCCATATCTTCCACTTTAGATGGAACTCCCAAAAATTTAGTCTTGAACTCAAGTCACTCAAGTAGAGATAACCTCCAAATCATTCTCTACTTGGTTCAACTTTTTACTCACAGATACAACTTGGTAATCACTTCCGAATAGTCTCCAAGATCACCAGTATTGATGGTAGTCGTCTCCATTTTCCTGGCTCTCTGGAGTCGGACCCACTAGTAGCCATATTCCCAGCTATTCTGATTCAGAACACAGGGCCAGGATTGTTATTCCAGGGCTCAAACCTAAGTCACTATGAGGTGCTTGATCTGTACCTGCTGAAGAGGGTTCTCGAAATGAGTCCAGTTTGACTGCTCTGAGAGAGACCCTTTTTCAGTGTGGGTTTGGGAACAACTTCCCCTCCCAACAGCGGTGAACTCTTGGCCGCTGGCTGGGGTGGAGTACGGGCGAGCAGATTAGCAAAATGTTCTCCTCAGAGACCATCTTCTCCTGATGCTACATCAAGGAAGCCCCCCCGGCATTCTCCAAAGACTGTGAAATTTTATCAAATTGAGACATTTGACTAGCTGGCTGTTTAATAAGTAAAGCTGACTTAATTTTCCCCCTCCATTTGCCCACCATTGTGACCCCCAAAAGTAAACGAAAGTGAAAAGAAAATCAGGGTAAACAGAGGGGGTAGTCAGCCTTGCATCATGCTACAGAAGCCATCTTGGTCCTTCCCCCCCCCCCCCCCCCCTCACCAGCACCACCATACACACACACACACACACTCTCTCTCTCTCTTCTTTTATGCACAGAACTTCACCCACTATACTATACCACTCCTTCGATTTTGCAGGTCATATGCATGGCCATGCATTATTTTAGTGGCCAAAGTCTAGACCATTTTTATTGTTTATGTATAATACATGATTACCCAATTCCTCAGTATAAGTTCAATGTATGCTACAGTTATAAACTTAAAGCACGTCACACACAATTGGGGCAAAATTAAGCCCATGGCAGTCGGCGTGTTTTTAAACACTGACTGCCATGGACCAAATTACATCTGGATATTCAGTGCCAGGCTTAATCTAGCTACCAGCACTGAGGTGATTATTTTAGAAGTTCTGTTCTTGTTATGGATGTCTGAAAACTGACATTTAGACATCCGTATTGCATGGACGTTCAAGTTCTGATTATATAAAGCCAGGATATGGATGTCTAACACTGCAGTATGTTCATATGGAAAGGGGGTGTCGTCTAGGTGTATTTTGGGCAGGACTACAGAGGGGCCAAAATATGAACATCCAACTCCGATCACAAAAGGGGAAGGGACATCCATATTTAAAAAGATGGACATTGTTATTTAGACCTGGTCCTTAGCATGTCCAGGTTATAGAAAGGTGCTCTGATTGAGCAGTTGTCCACTGGAGGGATAAAGGCACAATACCACCTTAATTTTCTAGTGGTTGTTGTCCTCCTTAATCTCCACAGAATGTGAAATTGGCAAGGAATACCAGGTTTTATGACAGTTCAGGTCCTATCAGCATTCTTAACAAAGCAGCATGCAGATCTGAGGATTAGTTTAATGGTTTGTTCAATAGAGTGTGGTCCAAGGGACCCAGGTTCAAATCCCATTTTAGCTCTTTTTGTATTCTAATTGTGAGCACTCCAGGGACAGAAAAATGCCTACAGTACCTGAATATATGAGAGACCTGCAAGCCTGAAGGCTGTTGAAGTGGTGCACATTCAGATACAATAGGTATTTTTCTGTTCCTGAAGGGTTCACAATTAAAAATAAAACACAAACAGCTAAAGTGGGATTTGAACCTGGATCACCTGATTCTCAGCCCACAGACCTAGCCATTAAACTACCCCTCTGCTCTGTATGAATATCTATGTGGCCATTTTTGGGATAATGTGGGATATAAATGTCACAAATAAATAAGATGTCCCAATCACAGTTCAAAACCTCTCAATGTTTATTATTAAGGTGTTAAAGGGACCTCAGCGGTGGTATGGTGTGGTTTCAAAACTTGTACCACAACAATTTACACAGCATTATTGTCATTGGTCAACACCTCCTCCCTTCCTATTTTTTTCTATTTTATTATTCATTTTTTTAGTGAAAACTTATTATTATGAATGGCACTTAAATATATCCACCAATACTCATCTTAAGCATGAACTTTCTTTAGTTTTGTTGGCCAAAGGATGGCCACTTTTGTGGAGAGGCATCACAGCTGCCCTTCTCCAGTTCTGCAGGACCAATCCCAAATAGCATTGAAAAGATCAGACAGCATAGCTGCTAGAACTTCTCTAAGTTCCTTCAATACCCTTGAATGTATCCCATCTGGCCCCATCTCTTTGTCTACTAGCCTTGGTATTCATTCCCAGTTCTTGAAGGATACCTATGGGCCAAGTTTTCCAGATATCCTTAGTGAATATATATATATATATATATATATATATATATATATATATATATATATATATATATAGTGATAAAGTCATCTCCAGGATAGTTGGGTTAAGGCAGTTTCAGTCTGAAATACAAGTCCCAGAAGGCATTGCAGGCCAGGAGCCAGAGGGGGAGATGAAGAACCCGGACTGGACTCCTAGCTGCAATCAGGGAAGACATGGGTGTAAGCTGACAGGGTGTACCCCTAGGGGGAAAGAGAGCTAGGAAACCCTGTGTGCAGGAGCTCCTCAGGCTAATGCTCAACTCAGCTGGTTTGGGTGTGAGGAAGCTAATGGAAGGAGAATGATTGGTGGTGGTAGCTAAAGCCAGGGATTGATTAGGCAGGTGGGAAGGAGTCCCAGCAGTTGAGTCCAGTTCAGTCAGGAGAGAGAAGCAGAAGGAGAGAAGTATTTGCAGGCTGAAAACCCTTGTGCAGGGAGGTCCCTAAAGTACTGAAGCAGGCTGAGATTCCTTGGGTGAGAAGAAGTCCCAAAAGTATTGAATTCACTGTGAAGCTGATGCAGGGGAAAACCCTTTGGTAGAAGGAGTCCCTAAAATATTGAACTCTCCTGAAGGTAAAGAGGATAGAAGGTAGAAAATGCTACTTGGTGACTGAACTGTGATGAGGAACTGAAAGAACTGTTTGTCTTGGGAATTGAATTACTGTTTATTGTGCACTGAATAAAGAGCCCAGACTGGAGCCTGTAAGCCTGTATTGAATCCTGGTATGTGCTATGCTGGTGTTGGAACTGTGTACTAGAAACCTGCATGGAATAAAAGTCCTTAAGATTGAAGTTACTGGTGAACATCTATTTCTTCATTGTGCCGGGAGCCTGTGGCTGGAGGAGATTGTTCTATCCTTGGCTGCACAAGAGAGGCGCCTGGTTACAATATATATATATATAAAGATTTGCATGTCTACTTTCTCAATTGTATGAAAATGTTTCTCATGCGTATTCATTAGGGATATCCTAAAATCCTGGCCAGTTGGTAGCCCTCAAGGACTATAGCTATATAGGCTGATAACAGCAGACTAGTTGTTCTCTGTCTGTATCTACTGATTTGACAGGACTAAAGGAAAGAAAGTTAGCAGGTAAACTACAATTTTCCATTCTGAGTATGCATTTAGCACTGGAAGTAGTTACAATGAAACCAGTAGAATGATTCAAGCCTTTTTACTTTTAAAAGCCTGCATATGTCACTAAAGAGGGTAAATTTCCAAAGGCTTAAATCAGGATCTGCATGCCATGAGAGTAAATTAACTGAATTTGCACAAGTGGATTTTCAGTTTCCTAAAGGTATAAATGTACTTTCACAATGCACGTAATTTTAAATGCATGGAAATATATATATAAGTAGAAGCCAGTGTACTTTATAACATTGCTCAACACTGCTTAAGACTGTTTTTCTGACTCAGGGGCAGACTGACAGTGCTCTGGACCCCTGGGCAGTGAGGGCCATTGGGCCCCCCTAGGTGTTGCCTTGCCCCCCCCCCCCCCCCCGCATACTAGTTTGCTGGCCCTCTCTGGTCCTACCTCAAAGGGCCCTGGTGGTCTAGTAGCCTCTTCAAAAGCAGGGAAAAACCCTACTCTTTCCTGCCTGCTGCTCTGCCTGGCATTGCTGTGTTTTCAGAATGGCTGCTGAGACTTCTTGCAGTAGTCTCATGGGTCTCAGCAGTCTTGCGAGACTGCCATAAGGAAGTCTCAGCAGCCATTTTGAAAATGCAGCGGTGTCTGGCAGAGTAACAGCAGTGGGCAGGAAAGAGTGGGGTTCTATCCTGCCCCCGAAGAGGCCGCTAGACCACCAGGGCCCTTCAAAGTGGGACCAGAGAAGGCCCACTGAGGCACAGGGAGGCTGTAGTTTGCAGGGGGGGGGGGGGAGAGCCTCTGGGCCCTCAGGCACTGCCCAGTTGCCCATGTGGGTAGTCCGCCCCTGTTCTGATCTAGCTGTTTCACCTGCTTCTCTCTATATTCGGCTCAATCAGAAGAAAGGTTGGGATGTATTGTCTTGGACTTCATTCACATCCTTCTTAAGAATTTTCTTCTTATTTTGCATCTGTCCTCCCCCAAGACATCTAATCTAGTCTCTGCAGTGATGATCTTAACCATGTAATAGTTTGATCTTCAAATATATTGTTTGAATAATTTAATGTGTAATCCTCTGTTAGGTTGAGGATTACTGAGAGAGTAAGACCCTGTAGAGAGTCACTGGGGGGGGGGGGGGGGGGGGGGAGTGACTGGGAGGTCCCTGGGTGGGAGGCGGTGTAGCCCAGAGTGTGGAGGTTGGAAATAAAATGCAGAGAGAGTGCCATGAGTGAAGAATAGCAGGGGAGGTGGAGTTAGTTGTTTGCCCTTTAGCGGGGTCTTTGGTTGCCTGCAAGCCCCTTCCAAGTGACCCGAAGAAGGAGAAGGTGTATCCCATTTTATAGAAGTAAACCTTTGGCTGTAGAGAAGAGTTGTGGCTCAGCAAAGCAGCCACTGTGACAAAGGAGAGCTATGGGTGGCCAGAGGAGCGACCCAGCCCGGAGCATGGTTTAGGAGCCAGGGAGTGCCCATCCCAGGACCAGGGTGAGCCAAGGCAGCGGTCACTGTAGAAGGAGGTCAGGCCAGGAGGGTGTGGACCTGGACGTGAGAGGAGCACAGTCTTTGTGACACTGTTCTCTGGAATAGGTATGGACAAGTCTGTAAAAAGTGTAAATAGTCCTACTGAAAAGCCTCTTGTACATAAATACAAGGAAGGAAAATACAGGAGATCCATTGAAGAGTACCAAAAGGATTGTGGTTTTAAAAGACTTGCCTAAATGTTGGAGAGTTGATCCTGGTGGTTCGTGATTTTTAGGCAGAAGAATAAACTGAGTTTGCATGAACTGCCAACTCCAGAGTAGTTTTTGGACTTTTAGAGAATATCAGTGTCTTCTAAACCTACTACTAATCACTGACTAACTTAAGAGCCAGCCTTATCTCCCACAGCAGCATTTGGACTTGTCATTAGAGTTCCTGGGGGAGAAGAGGGTAATTCCACCCGCTAATGCTTCTTTCCCCAGGTGGAGGCACCGAGTGCCAATAGAGGGTTCGATGGAGACTGCTTCCGGGAGGGAGGGGTGCTCTAGCCCGCTCGGACCCTGGACCCAGAAGCGCCCAGGTAAAGGGGTGTTAGAACGTTTTTGTTCAAGCTGTAAAGTACACACATCCTAATAATTCTCAAAGGTTTGCATGTGGGTAACAACACGTTTGTATAAGAATGCCTTTTTTAAATTGCCCCAGCCCCCTCAGTGCAGATGAAAATACATGTCCTATGAAGCAGCCTGTGTACTTTGACCTACAGGGAAAAGAGGCCAGAGTCGAATCAAAGGAGGGAAAATACATGTGGTGATTTTTATTTTTTAAATCACCATGCGTAATTTCTGATGCATACTTTGTACCAGCTACAAACCAGGTGTGAATTTCACAGGTACTTTTTGATCTGCAGTGTACATACTGGCATGGTTTCAAAGGGAAACTGCAGAGAGCTTCTATATTTTGTACTGAAAATTGCCCCAGTACTTTTGAAGTTAGATGCCCTATTGAAAATTTACTCTTTGAAATTTTAAGTAGAGCTGTATGTTTATTTTAAAATATTTATTGATAAACTTGCCCCCCACCCTTTTACAAAACCATGTTAGCAGCTGCCGATGCAGTAATGCAGACAACCCATTCAAAGTGAATGGGCTGTGTCGGCATAACCGCTTGACAGCCGCCAGCACAGGGGGGGGGGGGGCTAGTTTGACTATGGTATTGATATAATATTGAATTTTGATATTGGTATAATATTGAGCAATGCCCGGTAAAATTTCTGTTAATTTAGATGGACAAGACAAAGAAAATGATATGAATCAGCTGACAGTGAGAAGTATTCCTTTAAGTCAGATTGAGACTGTGAAAAATAATACACAGGTATGTGATTTATTTACTAAGCAGAATAAATAGTCTTGTGTTCTTTTGAAATTAGATTTTTTTCAACTATTTATAGTGGTAAGTAAGAATCAACCTGAAACTGTCAAGTCCAAAATCTTATATACTTTTCATTACTAAATTTGGTTTCCTGAAATTCTGTTTTTCCTCACATTGAGATGTCTAAAATGGATTTCTTTAGCCATAAGTTCTTGCAATGCACCAAAGGACATTGTGGAGGTCTGCCCTCTTAAAAGATTCAGGCATGAGGCGGTTCCTTTGATGTCAAAGGCATGGATGTCCATGCTGAGTATATCAATGTTGATGTCAGGTGTATCTGTAGCATCTATTCTCCAAGGGTAAGTAGGACATGATGATCCCACATTCTCTGGCAACGAATTCCAGAGTTTAATTACACATTGAGTGAAGAAATATTTTCTCCGATACGTTTTAAAATTACTACATTGTAGCTTCATCGCATGCCCCCTAGTCCTTGTATTTTTGGAAAGCGTAAACAGATGCTTCACATCTACCCGTTAAACTCCACTCATTATTTTATAGACCTCTATCATATCTCCCCTCAGCCCCTTTTCTCCAATCTGAAGAACCCTAGCCGCTTTAGCCTTTCCTCATAGGGAAGTCGTCCCATCCCCTTTATCATTTTCGTTGCCCTTCTCCGTACCTATTCTAATTCCACTATATCTTTTTTGAGATGGGGTGACCAGAATTGAACATAATATTCGAGGTGTGGTCGCACCATGGAGCGATACAAAGGCGTTATAACATCCTCATTTTTGTTTTCCATTCCTTTCCTAAAAATACCTAACATTCTATTTGCTTTCTTAGCCGCATCAGCACACTGAGCAGAAGGTTTCAACGTATCATCAACGACAACATCTAGATCCCTTTCTTGGTCTGTGATTCCTAATGTGGAACCTTGCATGCCGTAGCTATAATTCAGGTTCCTCTTTCCCACGTGCCTCACTTTGCACTTGCTCACATTAAACGTCATCTGCCATTTAGACGCCCAGTCTCCCTGTCTCATAAGGTCCTCTTGTAATTTTTCACAGTCCTACCGCGATTTAACGACTTTGAATAACTTTGTGTCATCAGCAAATTTAATTACCTCCCATCTCTAGGTCATTTATAAATATGTTAAAAAGCAGCGGTCCCAGCACAGAGCCCTGGGGAACCCCACTAACTACCCTTCTCCATTGAGAATACTGACCTCTGTTTTCTATCTTTTAACCAGTTTTTAATCCCCAATAGAACACTACCTCCTATCCCATGACTCTCCAATTTCCTCTGCCAAACGCCTTCTGAAAATCCAGATACACAATACCAACCGGCTCACCTTTATCCACATGTTTGTTCACCCCTTCAAGGAAATGTAGTAGATTGGTGAGGCAAGATTTCCCTTCACTAAATCCATGTTGACTTTGTCTCATTAATCCATGCTTTTGAATATGCTTTGTAATTTTGTTCTTTATAATAGTCTCTACCATTTTGCCCGGCACCGACGTCGGACTCATCGGTCTATAATTTCCCGGATCTTCTCTGGAACTTTTTTTAAAAAGGCATTACATTGGCCACCCTCCAATCTTCCGGTACCACGCTCGATTTTAAGGATAAATTACATATTACTAACAATAGCTCCGCAAGTTCATTTTTCAGTTCTATCAGTACTCTGGGATGAATACCATCTGTTCCAGGAGATTTGCTACTGTTTAGTTTGTAGAACTGCCCCATTACATCCTCCAGGTTTACAGAGAATTCATTAAGTTTCTCCGACTCGTCAGCTTCGAATACCATTTCTGGCACCGGTATCCCACCCAAATCTTCCTTGGTGAAGACCGAAGCAAAGAATTCATTTAATCTCTCCACTAAGGCTTTGTCTTCCCGATCGCCCCTTTTACTCCTCGGTCATCTAGCGGTCCAACCGATTCTTTTGCCAGCTTCCTGCTTTTAATATACCTAAAAATATTTTTACTATGTGTTTTAGCCTCCAACGCAATCTTTTTTACGAAGTCCCTCTTAGTCTTCCTTATCAGCGCTTTGCATTTGACTTGACATTCCTAATGCTGCTTCTTATTATTTTCAGTCCGTTCCTTCTTCCATTATCTGAAGGATTTTCTTTTAGCTCTAATAGCTTCCTTCACCTCACTTTTTAACCATGCCGGCTGTCGTTTGGTCTTCTGTCCTCCATTTTTAATACGTGAAATATATTTGGCCTGGGCTTCCAAGATGGTGTTTTTGAACAGCATCCACGCATGATGTAAATTTTTGACCCTCGCAGCCGCTCCTCTAAGTTTTTTTTTTTCACCATTCTTCTCATTTTATCATAGTCTCCTTTTTTAAAGTTAAACACTTTGATTTCCTATGTATACTTACTTCAAAGCTGATATCAAATCCGATCATATTATGATCACTGTTATCAAGCAGCCCCAGCACTATTACCTCCCGCACCAGATCATGCACTCCTCTAAGGACTGTGGGCTAGATGCACTAAACCTTAACGATCCTCTAACAACCCTTTAACGAAGGAAATTCCTAACCGTTGCATGCATTAAAGGCCTTTTTCCTACAAAGCAAGCAGCTAACGAAAACGGAATGCAAAGGAGAAACTACCATTGAAATGTGGACAATTCGGAATGCACTAACCATACCGACGATTGCAACGAATCATTTACCGTCAGAAATTTTACGTGCGCTCAGACCTGTCGTTAAGGCCTGAGCTATCATCTCCCCGTTGCCCCCTGCACCATAAAAATCCAAGCCAGCATGTTTAAAAAGAAAAGTGAGATACAAACACAAACATGTGGCTCTCCGCTTTCCCCTGCATCATTACAAAACATACTGCTTCTCCCTGCAGCTTACAAATCCGGCCTCTCCCCTTCTCCCACAGCTTTGAAAATTAACACTCTCTGCTATCCCCTAAAGCCAATTTTCCCAGTACTGTAAACCAGCTGCAAAGAGGTCTTTTGTTACAAAAGGGGATTTACAAGGGTCATTCTTTTTAGAGTTATCTTCAACTGCACTCTTCTGGTAGATCAGACAGCTAAAAGGCTAGATCAGACAGCTAAAAGGCTTGCAGGTCGGGATCCCCCCCTCGCACGCCCCAGTCTGACGTAAGCAACCTACGTAGGTTTAATAACGTTTGTGGCTTCTCTGCGCATGCTTAAGGGGCAAATTAACGACGGGGATTACGAACGCTTGATACATTGTACTTTTCAATACCGCACCGAACATTTCTGAGCTGTTTTTTTTTTTTTTGTGCATTCTTCGTTGTTTCAAATTCGTTAAGCGCTTTTACGATTTAGATTTTTTAACGTTTGGTTGATGCATCTAGCCCTAGGTCTAGAATTTTTCCTTCTCTCGTCGGCTCCTGTACTAGCTGCTCCATAAAGCAGTCCTTGATTTCCTCAAGGAATTTTACCTCCCTAGCGTGCCCCAATGTTAATATGCTGCAGAGATTAGAAGACCTTGTGGATTTTGTCAGAGATAACTTGCATCAGAAAACAACAAAGCAAGGAATCGGCAAATCCAATGTGGAAAATACAAAACCAGGAGACAGATAATATAAAAAGGAAGTCTTTAATTAAATTAAAATGCTGCGACGTCAGACTCTGAACTGGATTCAACAGCTTCTATCAACAACAGCACGGCCACGGAGGCCGAAGATGAACTTTAAACACCTCGGGTCGGCTGGCGGGGGTTTGGGGTCCACCGCCAGCTGAAGAAATAGTTTTTAAGGCAGCGGCAGTTGGAAGCGGACCTCGGCTGGCGGGGATTGGGGTCCCCCGCCAGCAAAAGTAAGCAACGGCAGTGGGGGACGGTTGACGGTGGTAGGGGGGTCTAGGGCAAAATCTGCGGGGGCCCAGGCCCCTGAGGCCCCACGCAGATACGCCCCTGCTGGTTGCGTCAGGGGCAGTATGAACTAAAAACATAAATACAAATCTGGTTTCTTAAACACATGAATAAAAATCAACATGAGATGTAAAAATACTGATATACATCTAATACTACTTATAAGCTGAAACATATTAAAACAACAGATCATTTAAAAAAAAGTAAACTTAAAACCATCTTTTAAAAATTAGAATGGGGAAAGGAACAGAAAGGCTTACCCAGCTGGTGTGAACTGCATACTTCATCTAGTCTGGTCCAGCACAAAGACAGAATAACCACTGTAAAAAGGAAAGTGTATCAAACTAAGCACCTAAAAACAAACCAAAGGCTATTAAAAAAACCCATCTAAAATTTAAAACAAATACTTAGGTTGATTTAGAATTACAGTTTGTTTCTTGAAACTGGAAGCTTGTAGTTGAGTGTAAAACAAACTGCCTATGACAGCCTAGTTTTTATACACTGTGGGTGTCATTCATACATAATTAAATCATTCAAAAAAGGCTGAAAAAGCCTCAAAAACCAAAAATGAAGTAAGAAATCTCTGGAGAGTTCATTCTAATATGCATCTGGTGTTCCCTGCACACACTCGGCTGACTCTGTTCCCAGCTATTTTATTATCATGTTCATTTCTTGGTTCAGGTTGGGTTTCATGATTGTCATGGCCTCTTTAAAGTTAGATTTCCATCTTCTATACTTTTCAGGGCAGTCGTTGAACTGAGTGAGCCCCATGTTTACCATCTGTTTGCAAATCATGTATGTTGCTAGATCCTCTCTCTGAAGTTTCTAGCTTTCTGGCAGTAGGTGTTGGTGGTTGGCTGTGTGCTGGGGTTGGTCTGAAGCCAGGCGTGAAGTGTGGCTGGTCAAGTGGCTCTTGCTTAATCACAGGGTGTTTTGCTGGGCTTAAATGCTCAACATTTATCTGAGCAGCAAAGGGTGACTAAAATGATAGTGGGGATGGGACGACTTCCCTATGAAAGACTAAGGAGGCTAGGAGAAGAGATAGCTGAGGAGAGACATGATAGAGGTATATAAACTAATGAGTGGAGTGGAACAGGTGGATGTGAAGCGTCTGTTCACGCTTTCCAAAAATACTAGGACTAGGGGGCATGCGATGAAACTACAGTGTAGTAAATTTAAAACAAATCAGAGAAACTGTTTCTTCACCGAACGCATAATTAAACTCTGGAATTCGTTGCTGGAGAACGTGGTGAAGGTGGTTAGCTTGGCAGAGTTTAAAAAGAGGTTAGACGGTTTCCTAAAGGACAAGTCCATAAACCACTGCTAAATGGACTTGGGAAAAATCCACAATTCCAGGAATAACATGTATAGAATGTTTGTACGTTTGGGAAGCTTGCCAGGTGTCCTTGGCCTGGATTGGCCGCTGTCGTGGACAGGATGCTGGGCTCGATGGACCCTTGGTCTTTTCCCAGTGTGGCATTACTTATGTACTTATGAGGTTGAAATGAAGCATTTCCTTTGATATGCTTTCCTCGAGCGAGAGCCGGTGTATCCATTTGCGTACAAGCATATGGATCACTGTGGTGGTGGCTTGCCTCCATGGTGTGCTTTACTTTAGGCTTGCTTCTTTCAGGCTAGTGAGACTCTATTGTAGAGGAACGTGCTTGCTCAGAATCTGATGACTCCTCTGAGAATGTGCTTTTGTGAGCCAGAGTATGAGCCTTCACATATTCTGCTGTTCACTGGGCAGAATCTCCAGTGATGATGTGGCTAAGCTGACTCTCCCCACCATCCTGCTTTATTTGTGCCTCGAGGACAGCTGCTTCTTTTTCTTGGCTGTTGAATCCAGTTCTTCAAGGCGATGTCTATCTCTATTTAGTTGCATTCAGAGGCAGCAGCATTAGCCTCAGCAGCAGCATTAGCCTTAGCAGTGGCAGCATTAAACGGCATTATCCTTTGCAGTGGCAATGGCCTCAGCTGCTGCTTTCGTTCCCTCTTCTATTTACAGTTTCTCAAGTTCGATAGCGGCTTCCTGCTTAGTATAGAGAGTCTTTGATTTTGCAGCCACCACATCCAGTTGCAACTTAAGAGCAAGAGAGCTTGTAGTGGACTGGCTAGAATGGCTTCTCCCGTGTGATTTCAGGGACCTAGAACTTCTAGTGCTTCTAGTGTTGCCATAGTGTTGGGGCAGATTCTACTGCACAGGGGCTGTGTGTGTTTCTGTGCTTTTAATTACTTCAACCACAATAGCCTGGCGTGTGAGAGATACGGCCCACTGTCTCTCCTTCTGGGCCTGGCTGATGTTTTTTTTTTTCCTGCACAATATTCTTGTGATTTCTGTTGATATTGCTGATAGGTAGTTTGCAGCAGGTCAGTATTTAGGCCCTCAGCCTGGCTCCCCTTTGGAACTTCATGCATTCCTTGCTGTACTTTGTTCAAAAGGGTGACATATTTTTCTACTTCAGCTTCATACACCTCTCTGGCTTTTTCTATTGGTTTATGTAGTTTTGTGGACTTTGAACCCCTGTCACTGCTAATGCTGGATTGTGCTGTGTCTGTGTTCTCTATGTCAGCCTGCCCAGTAACTGTTTTGTGTCACTCAATAACTTGAGTCTGCGGTGGCTTCAGTAGCAAAGATAAAACTTTTTTTTCTTTTAACTATGACTGCAAACCTTGCCTCTGTGCCAAAAAATGTCACCTTTTGCTCAGAGGCTAGGAAGTCTATATATGACACTTTTGTTTCTTTTGCAATCAATGAGTGTGCTTTGAAGAGAGGGTGTGTCCCAAATGGATACTTTGCCTGAGGCTGAAAGAAGCTGTATATCTTGGGTCTGTGCCCAGTTGCAACTTTGTTTACTATCACTATAGCAACGATGGTAGGGTTTACTGCAGGAATTAATACTTTTGCTGATTGCTATGGCAATGGTGAGACATGCAGGAATTGTTACTTTTGGTAACTGTGCATCTGCTAGCTGGTTAATTATGCAGCCTGAGCAATAGTAAGAGACTATTCACAGATGCTTCTGTTTGGTTAGCTGACCAAATATTCTTATGCAGTGCAATGCTTCCACTGTTAGCCACGCATGTGCCACTTTGAGAATGTCCAACAAAAGTTTCACTGCCCCCTGAGATGGCTGCTGCAGTGTTCAAGTTTCTACTGTCCCCTGAGATGGCTACTACAGTATGCAGGTTTTTACTGTTCTGCTCTCTCTCCCGATAGGCTCTGTCTACTCAGAGATTAGCATGCAGTTAACTGTTACGTTCCTCACCTGGTTCCAGGCCTGTGCGGCTGAGTCGCCGGTGAGGCGCGGTCCGGCAGAGATAGCCGGCTATCTTGGTGGTGTTTCTCCAGGATAGGTCGGCCATCTTGGGATGGGCATCTCAGCTTATGGCGGCCATCTTGGAAGGAAGGAAGCCCATTTTTGGGCACTGTGCTTCTCTGCTGATGGGGGCAGCCATCTTGGATCAGCTGCATATGCTTGAGATTGATTCCTACACTATTTAAAGCCATGCCTCCAGTCCTTCATTGCTTCGGCCTCAATTGTCTCAGAGGTCCATGCCAGAGTTCCGTTCACCGGCTTTCCTCAGTTTCTGTATTCCTGTTTACCAGACCTTGGCTTGTTTTCCTGACCACGATTGATTGCTGCCTGCCTAGACCTTGGACTGATTTGACTATTCTTTGCCCTATGGATTACTTGGCTATTGGACTGTGTCAGCTTGCTCGCCAGCCTGGTCAGCGGTTGTGCAACCCTGCCAGTTCCAGAAGTCCTGGTGGCCGCCTGCACCTGGGGGCTCAACTCCCAGGGAACGGTGGTCACTTCCCAGGTGAAGCTAGGGGTTGTCTGGCTGCCTGACAGAGTGAGGTGTCACTCCATCTCCGCCATGCTCAGTCGGGGCACAAGGGCTCACATTCACCAGGTCATAACATTAACCAGAGTATAGAACATCACTGTGAAGACTCAGAACTTTTGAACCAAATCTTCTGTAATGCAAATCAAACAAAGAAAATGTGACTTACAGTTAGATTTGCTGAACAAGAGTCTCTGCCTTTCAGAACTATTCTCCACCAGCCCACCCTGTTTACCAGGGGAGCCAGAAGATTTCAGCACCAAACTGAGAAGTGTAAATGCTGTGAATACTTAAATGGTAAAAGAAAACTGGTCATTTACAGTAGTTTGAAAAAGGGGGAGTATGCAACAGATACAGCTGTCAGCTTACAGTTCTTGGAAACCCATGCTGCATCCATTTAAAAAAATTAACATGGAAGCATTTACCGCCTCCTATTTAGGAGGTGCTAAGGGCTCTTGATGACAATTGAAACTGCTTTTCTCAGTTTTGGCAGAAACCGCCACTGAAACTGAAAGCTTTCGGCCAAAACTGAAAACAAACACTTAGGTTTGGTTGTGTAAATCTGAACTAGTGAGGCCTGCTGGAGATTGTCAGAGCTTGCAGTCTGTAGTCCTCTGCTAAACCCACAGTATGCAAACCAGAATATAATAATTTAAATAATTAAAGACCATATTTTACCTCCAAGTAAAATAGCCTCCACACACATAGACCGCAGCTAAGGAAAACTGAAATTAAAAGCCATGGTGCTTCTATAGTGGTTGACTTCAGGGCTGCCGAGAGGGGGGGACAAAATTCTCTGGGCCTGGGCCTCCAGGGGGGCCCGGCGCCGAGTCCGAGGGTGCTTGCCCCTCCCTCCGTCCAACTCCCAGGGCCTGCCCTCCGTCCCTCCCTCCGAATTTCAAAAGCGATCTTGTTCTTACTTCGTCGGGGTTATAGCGAGAGCAGCACGCAGACGCAGTGAAAAGCATGCAGGCTCACGCTTCAGCCTTCCCTTGTTGTCTGACAGGATGAAGGGAAAAAAAAAGGAAGGAGATGCACACGGATGGAGGGGAAGGGAGAGAGGAGAAATGCTGGATATGGATGGAAGGGAAGACAGGAAGTACATGCACATGGATGCAGGGGAGTGAGGAGAAATGCTGGTTATGGATGGAGGGGAAATTGCTGAATTTAAGGGTTGGATCGGAACACTTTCAGGACAGATGCCGAAACTTGAGGAAGGATAGGGACAGGGCTACAGATGGTAGACAGGACGCATAAGGACACAGGAGGATGGTGGACATGGTGAGAGAAAAAATATCAAATGGAAAGAAGACACTGCATAGAACAGAAGACGGGACCAAAGCGAATAGAAAAACTATGATCAGACAACAAAGGTAGAAAAAAGTATTTTATTCAGAATTTATTAATTGGAATATGTCAGCTTTTGGAAATGTGTATCTGTGGTATTTTTCATGCAAGTTTCAATTTTTCTAGTATTGCTGCATGCTGAGTCTGACTTCTTGAGGTAACTTTCTAGTTCAGTATTTTGCCTTCATATTTTTTTTTATTTCTAGTTCCTTGTGTCATATCTGTTGCCATGTGTTTTTCATGTGTGATCAAGGTACAGTATTCTGCTAATGTGTAGTATTTGCAGCCCTTTTTGCTTTGTTTTTCATTAGGTTGTGTACTGGTGTTTTAGAGCCCGGTGTAATTATAGTGCTGCCTTTCCACGCATAAGGTTGTAGCTCGTCCTGTCCTTGGAATTAGTGCTGTTATGGTTTGGTAAGGTTATGAGTGGGTTTGTGTATAGTGTTTTGCAGTGGAGAGATTGTGTTTTGGCTTTACTGAGGTGGCACCAAAACATCAGAAAAGGTGTAGAGCCTAAATCATGACACACTACCTCTTGAAGGATCTACATATAGTGCTGGGGCCTGGCCCGGTGGCGGACGGAGGGGAGTGGGGGGAGGGGAAGCGGCAGTGACCTCGGGGGAGGGGGGGGGCAGGGGCGGCCTTGTCCCGGGCCCGGCCTAGTCTGTCGGCGGCCCTGGTTGACTTTGCGCCTCACTTGAAGTGACAGTTGTAGTGATCACGAGCAGGGCTCTCAGGAGACAAAATGTTTCCCAGGCAAGGAACATTCCAGGTTGCCTCCAGATCAGGCTGAAACCCAGGTGACTATGGAAGATCTGAGCTGGCCTGGGAATGAGAATGTTTTGCAGCCTAAGGGCAAACGTTAGTCTGTAGGAAAAGGGAGGAGTGCAGTGTAGGCTCAGTTTCCCTGGGTTAGAATCAAAGAGAGGCTGAAAAGGGGTAGAACAGTTCAGTGCACCATGGGAAAAAGCCTTCAGGGAAGAAGAAAAGGAGGCTCCTAGGCAGCAGTTGGAAGAGAGCATGGAAGTGACAGAGGAATGAGAGCTATGCCCTGAGGAGCCAATGGAAATCACTACTGAGTGTGATTCTTCCTGAACTGGTCCATAAAGTGTCAGATGCAATTTAACAAGCAGCCTAGCAGGTGATGGCCTGGTACCAGAAGTGAAAATCCTGGCAAGGGGAGGTGGGCTGCAGCCACAGTTGTGCAGTTGTGACCTTAAGTTTTAGTAAGCAAGGATTTGTTTCTTTGAAATTATAACTGCAAGAGATAACTGTGAGACATTACATAGAAAGAGGCCCAGGCCAAAGTATCGGCTTGCTTATCTGACATTGCTGCCTGGATGTCCAGCCGCCACCTGAGACTGAACATGGCCAAGACTGAGCTTATTGTCTTCCCACCCAAACCCACTTCCCCTCTCCCTCCACTCTCTATCTCAGTTGATAGCACCCTCATCGTCCCCGTCTCATCTGCCCGCAACCTCTGAGTCATCTTCGACTCCTCCCTCTCCTTCTCTGCGCATATCCAGCGGATAGCCAAGGCCTGTCGCTTCTTCCTCTATAGCATTAGCAGGATTCGCCCTTTCCTTTCTGAGCACACCGCCCGAGCTCTCGTCCAGTCTCTCATTGCCTCTCGCCTTGACTGCTGCAGCCTGCTCCTCACTGGCCTCCCACTTGGCCATCTGTCCCCCCTTCGGTCCGTTCAGAACTCGGCTGCACATCTTATCTTCCACCTGGACCGATATACCCATATCACCCCTCTCACTGGCTTCCGATCAGGTACCGCATACAGTTCAAGCTTCTCCTACTAACCTACAGATGCACTCGATCTGCAGCCCCTCCTTACCTCTCTACCCTCATCTCCCCTTGCGTTCCTACCCGTAACCTCCGCTCTCAAGAAAAATTCCTCCTCTCAGTACCCTTCTCCACCACCGCCAGCTCCCGGCTCCGCCCTTTCTGCCTCGCCTCACCCCATGCTTGGAATAAACTCCCTGAGCCCATACGCCAGGCCTCCTCCCTGCCCATCTTCAAATCCTTGCTCAAAGCCCACCTCTTCAATGTTGCCTTCGGCACCTAACCACTACACCTCTATTCAGGAAATCTTGACTGCCCCAACTTGACATTTCGTCCTTTAGATTGTAAGCTCCTTCGAGCAGGGACTGTCCTTCTTTGTTAAACTGTACAGCGCTGCGTAACCCTAGTAGTGCTCTAGAAATGTTAAGTAGTAGTAGGAGAAAGGACATACGGCAGGGTTTTTTATAAAGCAACACATAAATATGAGAAAATGTAGGCAGATAAAGACCATATAGCCTATCCAGTCTGCCTATCCATACCATCTACTCTCCCTGTCACTCCCTTAATCCTATGTACTTGTCCCAAGCTCTCTTAAATTCACATACTGTTTTCACCACTTCCACTGGGAGGCCGTTCCACGAATTCACCACCCTTTCTGTGAAGAAGTATTTCCTCGGGTTACTTCTGAGTCTATCCCATTTCACCTTCATCATATGCCCCCTTGTTCCAGAGCTTCTTTTCAGTTGAAAGAGACTCGCCTCCTGTGCATTTATGCTATGCAGGTATTTAAATGTCTGTATCATATCTCCAAGATTAGTGTGAAAATAGGTAACAGAAACATCAATAACCTCTGATATATTGATAATACCACCCTGCTGGCTGAAAATAAGAAAGATGTTGAACATCTGATCAGGAAAGTCAAAGAAGAAAGTGAGAAGGGTGTACTGCACCTGACAATCAAAAAGACAAAGATTATGACATCATCCTACAAAGCAGCTGAAAGACCTGATCAGAACATTTCCTAAACAAGTACAGCCACATCTGAAGAAACTCATACCAAACCAGCCTTCTGTGGGCACATTCTACATGCTACCCAAAATCCACAAACTTGGAAACCCTGGCAGAACAATCATATTGGGTATTGGCACACTCACCGAGGAAATATCTGGACTCATAGAGGGGATTCTAAAACCTCTCGTGCACAAAACAAACAGCTTCATACAAGACACCACAGACTTTCTGAATAAATTGAAAAATATCAAGCTATTACCACCAAGTACCCTTCTGGTCACGATGGATGTAGAATCACTATACAGCAACATTCCCCATGCGGATGGCATAGCTGCATGTGAGAAACTCCTAAAAACATCCACACTGGACCATCAATACTCACCAGAAACCATTACAAAATTAATCAAATTTATTTTAACTCACAGCTATTTCCGCTTTAACAATGATATCTATCTACAAATAATGGGCACTGCGATGGGCACCAGGACAGCACCCCAATATGCCAACCTCTTTATGGATGAACTGGAAGAGACATTTCTGAATACATACCAACTCGTGAATACATTACTAGACACTACACCACTTACAACCAACAGCAAAGACGCACCAGGAGCAGACAATCTCGTGAGATACTTCAATGAGAAAATCGTACAATTGCAACTCAAAATACATGTCAGCACCATTGACTATGCTGAATTCCTTGACTGCCTAGACCCAGAACTTGGCATTTACCCAGCAGACAGAATTTGGACCAATTTCGAGACATTTCCAGAGGATATCATCTCCCAAACGCTCAAAAGATATGCCAAATCTCATTGCAAACTAGACATATGCCCAAACAACCTGATGATGTCTGCTCCCCAACAATTTATAACAGACATTACAAAACACCTGAATTATATGTTATAAAACTGACTCTTCCCGAAGGAGAAAGGAAACATCCTACTCACCCCCATACCCAAAGACGCAAAGAAAAGTGCAAATGAACTAACCAACTACAGGCCAGTAGCATCCATCCCCTTAATAACCAAACTAACGGAAGGGTTAGTGACCAAACAAACTCACAAACTATCTAAATAAATTCTCAATACTCCACGACTCCCAGTCAGGATTCCAGTCTAGCTACAGCACTGAAACAGTAATGGTTACCCTTATGACCAAATTCAAACAAATGATTGCAAATGGAAAGAACATACTACTTCTACAATTTGACATGTCAAGCGCTTTCGACATGGTCGATAATGGAATCCTATTACATATCCTGGAATACTTTGGAATTGGAGGTAACGTTCTCACTTGGTTTAAGGGATTCCTAACCACACGATCATATCAAGTGACATCCAATTCGACTACCTCAGCCACATGGATACCTGAATGCGGAGTCCCACAGGGATCCCCCCTTTTGCCGACCCTATTCAACCTGATGATGATACCCTTAGCCAAACTATTAGCAAATCAAAACCTTAACCCATACATTTACGCAGACGACGTAACGATCTACATCCCATTTAAATATGATTTAAAAGAAATTTCCAATGAGATCAACCAAAGCCTCCAAACCATGCATTCATGGGCGGATGCATCTCGGCTAAAACTTAATGCAGAAAAAACCCAATGCCTAGTACTTACCTCTCAACATAACAAGAATGAATTCACCGCCATCAACACACCAAATCTGAACCTTCCAATCTCAGAAACCCTGAAAATTCTTGGAGTCACCATCGACCGACACCTAACACTCGACAGCCACGCGAAAAACACAACCAAGAAGATGTTCCACTCAATGTGGAAACTAAAAAAAGTAAGACCTTTTTTCCCAAGGAATGTTTTCCATAACCTGGTACAATCAATGGTGCTCAGTCACCTAGATTACTGTAATGCACTCTACGCTGGCTGCAAGAACAAATAATCAAGAAACGTCAGACAGCCCAGAACACTGCAGCGAGACTCATATTCGGTAAAACAAAATATGAAAGTGCTGGACCCTTACGAGAAAAACTACACTGGCTCCCAATTAAAGAACGCACCACGTTCAAAATATGCTCCTTAGTCCACAAAATCATTCACTGAGATGCACCAGCCTACATGTCAGATCTGATAGACTTACCACCTAGGAATGCCAAAAGATCATCCCGCACATTCCTCAATCTACACTACCCAAACTGCAAAGGTCTAAAATACAAACTAATGTACGTGTCAAACTTTACCTACTTGAGCACACAGCTATGGAACGCATTGCCGCGCAACCTAAAAACGATTCACGAACTACTGAACTTCCGCAAACTGCTGAACACCCATCTCTTTAACAAGGCATACCACAAAGATCAACCAATGTAACACACACAATTCCTCCACATATACTCAAAACTGTCTTATAATATCTGCTTGTCATGCTAGTATCTTGCTTATCATAATCATATTGCTTGTTATACTACTATCTCGCTTTTCATTATCATATTGCCCAAGATTCCTCTGTAACACTAAATGTTTATTTCCTAATGTCTTCCATTTTTAAGATGTATTGTAAGCCACATTGAGCCTGCAAAAAGGTGGGAAAATGTGGGATAAAAATGCAATAAATAAATACCAGACAAAACCCCTAAAATACTACCAGTACATCAATGACATTTTTATGATTTGGACTGAGGGGGAAGAAACTCTGAAACAATTTTACAATTCCTTCATACATACCATCCTACAATCAGATTCAAAATTGACTACTCCCCAGGAAAAGTCAATTTTATGGACACCACAGTCTCAATCAGCGAGGCTATATACAAACATCCATATACAAGAAACCCACAAGCAAATGCAACTACCTCCACAACTCTAGCTTCCACCCTTCACATACAAAAAGATCCATTATTTACAGCGAAGCCACAAGATACCACCGTATCTGCTCTGACCAAGGGGACAGAGACAGACACCTTGAAATCCTGACTGCATCCTTCGAACAGAATGGCTACAACCCCAAAATCTCCAAGAATATTGCTTCCTCCCTCAAAACACCCAGGGAAAATCTGCTACAGTACAAAGAAAAAAAAGCCACAGACAGAATCCCCCTTATAGTGACATACAACCCAGAGCTGGAAAAATTAAGAAAAATCATAAAAGATCTGCAGCCTCTACTCCAGGATATTCCCATCCCCACCAGTGCTGGCCTTCCGACAGCCACCCAACTTAAAACACAAGCTAATTAGAAGTAAGCTCCCAACACAGACTCAAAAAGAAAAGAATGGCACACACATCCTTGCATTATATCCAGCTGCAAACTATGCCAAAACATTTCACAGGACCCCACAGTCATTCACAAAGGAAAAATATTCAGCATTAAGGAATCTTTAACCTGCTAATCTTCTAATGTGGTATATATCATTCAGTGTAAAAAATGCAACGAAGGCTGCTACATTGGAGAAACAAGTCAGATGCTAAAGAAGAGATTTAATTTACATAGACACCATATGAAAAATGGTAGTACCAATAAAGATGTCACGCCTGTGGGGCAGCACTTTACAAAACCAAAACACTGTACCAGTGATTTCATGGTAAGAATCCTGAAAGGGAACTTTAAAACAATACAGGAACGTAAGACCTTTGAAGTCAGAATCATTAAATTTTTTGACACCCACCAGACAGGACTTAACAAAGATCTGGGTTTTCTAGCCCATTATAAACCATAAAATTGTACTGCTTTGTCACCCTCCTGTCTCCATGAATATCTCCCTGTCCCTCATCCACCTGACTCTTCCTGTCTCTCACCTGTCCACCCCCATCCTGTTAGACTGTTACTGAAATGCTTTGATGTTTCACATTTATATACTGTCATCTACCAACATTTGCTTATTTCCGATCTGACGAAGAAGGGCAACCTTCGAAAGCTAAATAAGAAATGTATTAAGTTATGTCCAATAAAAAAGGTATCTTATTTTCTTTTCCATGTTTTATTTTGTTTTAATTCTATTGATTGCCGTTAAAAATGGACTAACACAGCTACCACACCTCTCTACTCATTTAAATCCAGAAGCAGCTTCTGCAGTTTTTTATTTTTGAATTCAGTTGCCAGTTGACTAAGATGTGTTACGTTTTTACATATCATTACTAGCATTTTTTAGATGCTGTTCCATTAGTTGGAACAGCCTGTTTAAGGCTAGTCTCAAGCTTTTAGGGAATGGCACAGGATAAAGCTTGTCCCCTTCACCACGGGCTCTCCCAACCCTGTACCCACGTACTCTGTCCTTATTACCGCGGTTAACCATGTGTCCCCATCCATGTGCCATTCTCTAATTCCTAGACTCCAGGAATGTGGAACTGTGCTACCTTTTTTTCAACTCGGATTTGGAGGAACCTTTATGTTTGGGTGGACTATGTAGTTGCTTCAAGTTGCTTAGAAACCTGGAAAACCTGGACTGGATTCAAAGTTGGATTGGTGCTTTGTAGTTGCTGGAGTGGTAAAGCAGCTCAGTTAAAAGCAATTCAGACTGCATCATTCCCCTGCGCAGTGCCACACAGTTGACATCATAACTCCACAGAGAGGCTAAATCCTAAGGAGATTATCATCCTAAATTTACAGACTTAATTCCTTCTAAAATTTTGTGTCAAAAACATTTATTTGGAGCACTCTATTTACCATTTAAGCTATTGTGCTAGATCATAACTACATCACTTAAAATTGCAGTACATACAAAAAGTAGCTTCCTCTCCTCCCTCCCTCCCAGCTCCCAGACTACCTTGAAATCCCTGGTGATTTAGTGGTGTAATCAGGGCAGGAGTAATGCTCCAGTCACGACAGACATTTTGAGAGCAGAGCTGGAATGGGCAGGATTCACTGGGGATCGCTCCTGCCCCAACTACACCCTTAGACCACCATGGAATGTAAGATAGGCCCAGGGGAGGGGGGCTCCAGGTGGGGGAAGGCAATCAATGGGGTCCTGGAAGAGGAGTAACTCCTGATTGGAGGGAGGGAGGGAGACAAATGGGACAAAACAGTAATTTTCAGCTTCCACTGAAAACATGGTCATTTTCAGAAAAAAACGAAAAATGTAATTAGCCTTTAAGCTGAACATAAGTACATAAGTATTGCCATACTGAGACAGACCAAAGGTCTATCAAGCCCATGCTCGAAACCAGGCAGAAAAAGGATTTTAGGTCAGTTTCGGCACCGTAACAAAAATTCAGATGACCTCTAAAGTGCTCCCGCATTATGGACATGCTAACCCGATAGCATGCTAGTGATATCAGCGTGCTAGCTGAATAGCACTTCTACACCCATTCTCTGCCCCTGACATTCCCTCGAGAAAAAAAAAACCCTCATACTTAGCATGCACAGACGGAAAAACTAATGCAGAATGCTTTAATGTTTTTCTATGTTAAGCACACATTAGCACTTAACACCAGGGCCGCCGAGAGGGGGGGACATGGGGGACAAAATTCCCCGGGCCCGGGCCTCCAGGGGGGCCCGGCGCCGGAGTCCCACCCCGCCCTCCATCATCAGGACCTCACACCTCCTGGGGCCCTGCGGCGCTCCCTGGCGCTCCCTTCCTCGTTGCGACGCTCTCAGCTTCATTTTTCTTCCAGCCGCCCTGCATTTAAAAAGTTGCAGCAGCGGCGAAAACGCAGGCTCACCTCTTCTTTAAGCCCTTCCCCTTCTCTTTCAGCGTGCACTGATGCAATTTCCGGTTTCCGCGAAGGCGGCACAGTGCACGCTGAGAGAGAAGGGGAAGGGCTTAAAGAAGAGGCGAGCCTGCGTTTTCGCCGCCGTTCTGCAACTTTTTAAATGCAGGGCGGCTGGGCTGGAAGGAAGGAAGGCTGTCCCTCGTCTTCATTTGTGGGTACCATTTTTATTTATTCTCACTTATATTTTCAAACGTGCCGGCTTGTGCAGCATAGGAATGTATACAGAGGAAGTATAATAACGGAGCAACTTTTTGTAGTAATGTGTCATTTGGAGGGGCTGTTTATAGGGACTCCCTAGGTGTTGTATTCATGCAGGCATTTTTTTTCTCCTGGTAAAGGGTCACTAAAACAGACATCATTTGAGATTCAGGTGCTCAACACTTAGAGTTTTTATCTGCTTATTTATTTACTTATGACACTTATGTGCTGGAAACCTGAGGGCACAGCTGGGGCTGGGAACTGAAACTCGGGGGGGAGGGGGTGAAAAGGGGGGTAAGTTGGGGCAAGTCACTGGACATGGAGGGGAAGGGAGGGAGGACAGGGAGCAAAGGAGAATCACTGGGGATGAGTAGGGAGGGCAGGGGAGCGAGGAGAGTTGCAATGGATGGAGGGGAGGGTAGGAGAAATGCTGGACATGGAAGTGAGGGAAGACAGGAAGGAGATGCACATGGATGGAGGGGAGAGGAGAAATTCTGGATATGGATGAGGAGAGGGGAGAGTTGAAATGCTGGATATGGATGCAGGGGAGGGAAGAGAGGACATGAGATGAACATGGATGGAGGGGAGGAGAGAGAGGATAAATGCTGGACATGGATGGAGGAGAGGGAAGAGAGAGGAAGGAGATGCATCCTGACGGAGATGAGGGAAAGGGAAAAGAGGAGAAAAACTGCACATGGCTGGAGAAAATAGGCAAAAGCTGGATCCACTCTATACCTCTTCCACTCAAGTCCGAAGAGGACCCAGCTTTTACCTATGGATGTAGGGCAAGAAATGAAGAAGAAAGGAAGAAAGTAAAGAAATAAATGGAAAGGAAACCCTGGAAGTGGAGTTAAGGGAGCAAATAGAGAGCAACAGAATCAGAGACTGGGACCAACATGATCTGAAATACAGTCACAAGAAAACAAAGGTAGAAAAAATCATTTTATTTTCATTTTAGTGTTTGGAATATGGCCAATTTGAGAATTTACATTTGCTGTCTTATTTTGCAATGTGTAGCAATGTTCTGTTTTTCTGGTATTGTGCTGCATGCAGAATCTGTATGCTAATTTGGTTTCTGTCATTTTGGGTATACTGGGGAGGGGAGGGTGGGCTCTGAGAACTGGTCTGCACAGCTCCCTACAGTTGCTAAGACCGGCCCTGTCCGTCGTCGACCATCTGCCACCAGGCTGGGCCCCCTGCATTGAAATCACAGCGCCTCTCACCTCCGTGTGAAAGCGCTGCAGGCAGCAGCAGATCGCCTCCCTTCGGGCTTCCTTCCCTCTCTGTGTCCCGCCCTCACGGAAGTTACGTCAGATGAGGGCGGGACACAGGGAGGGAAGGAGGCCCGTAGGAGGGAGGCAATCTGCTGCTGCCTGCAGTGTCTTCACATGGATGTGAGAGGCGCTGTGATTTCAATGCAGGGGCCCGCTGGTGCGCAGGGGGGGGGACGGGTGTTGGGGGAGAGGTGGCGACCTCGGGGGGGGGGGGGGGGTGGCCTTGTCCCGGGCCTAGCCCAGTCTCTCGGCGGCCCTGCTTAACACAGCTTAGTAAAAGGGTCCCTTAGTGCTTTAGAAGAGTTTAGATTTTAGACAAATCTTTTTGCCCTTTGTGGTATAGCCTAATTAGTCGGGGTGCTTTGTTATTTTTAAATGTTTAAAGTGTTTGTGTATTGGAGGCTGGTATTATGTCTAATATGAAGTCTCTTTAAGAGACAGAAATGCACCCATGGTTATTTATATGTTTGAGTATGTGTTTGTGCATATACATATATGTGCGTTTATTCGTGTGTATGTGCATACATATGGTTGTGGGTTAGTTGATTCTAACTTGATTTATTGGTTGTATGGGTTTAAAAAAAAACATTTTTTAGTGGTTGTTGTGATACCTTGGTTAAGAGAAGAGATATATTTTGTAAATCTCCTGCAAAGTGAATGGTAGAATGTATATTTCAGAGAAAAACCTTAAAAATGTCACACATTCAAGTATTTATATACTGCTTAGACTTAAGCAGTTTACAGTTTTCATTTTGTAGGTACTGGGTCTGTCCCTAATAGGCTCACAATCTAAGTAATTCATTGTACTACTGTTGTACCTGGGGCAACGAAGGGTTAAGTGACTTCCCAGGGTC
Source organism: Microcaecilia unicolor (assembly GCF_901765095.1). Taxonomy (NCBI): domain Eukaryota; kingdom Metazoa; phylum Chordata; class Amphibia; order Gymnophiona; family Siphonopidae; genus Microcaecilia; species Microcaecilia unicolor. The sequence continues at coordinate 176,451,457 of NC_044039.1, read as the reverse complement.
CCGGAGCTGCAGATGAAATTGAATCTGGTTCCCTAGGATCTCAACCCACTGCTGACCATCAAGCAGCAGTGAGAACTGAACCCATTTCCCAAGGTCTGTACTAACTTCCCACTGTACTAACCATTAAGCCACTCCTCCACTGCTAAGATGGGCTTGATTGGTTCTGGAGTAATGTGAATAATTTATTTTTTAAAATGTTTTTCCCGTTAGGTTCAGACACTTGTACCGTATGCATAAATGACTAGAAGACCAGTTACTAAGAATACAAGGGGATAGAATGAGCCCCTGATACGGGTGGAATGTTGAAACACGTTGAACTGAATGTGCATTTGTATCAAAGAGCTTGTGGATGCTGCTCTGGAGAGATTTTCTATCTTTATAGAACATGTTTTAATTTGTTGTTTATATGGTAATAAATCCAGTGATTGGTTCCTAGTTTGACACTGCTTTTTTTGTGTTGGACTGGATACCATGCAGGAAGATTTGGTTCTCTTTTTTCTGGTTTGTATTCAACCCAACAAATACAGGATGTAATAATGGATCAGCATTCAGGAATGTATTTAATCTTGGAATGTGTGATTTAAGTTTAAAGAAATAGGATCTATATTCATTGAATTGCATCTTAATTTAATAGGGCTTTCTGCTGCAGAAATAACTGGTTTGTACATTTGTTCATCTAAAATGTTTATTTTGTTCCAGAAATATAACGACTTTACAGTTAACACTCGCACAGATTGTGGCCAAAGTTCATCTGTAGCAAGCTTGCAAAACCAAATGCAGTTTAGGTAATATTTTACACTTAAGCAAAATGTACATTTCTTTTTTTCAATATGATTTTTATTGAAATTTTGTAATATTAACATGCTAACATTATAGAAGTTAAAAAAACATTTTATAGAAAAACAGAACTTAACAATTGGAATGAACAAAATTGAAGGAATTGATTTTCGGAGGACAAGCAGGCCAGTTGTATTCTCACAGCTGGGTGATGTCATTTGATGGAGCCCGGTGCGGACTCTGACTAGCAAGATTATTATAGAACTTTCTAGCAGCGTCTCTCTGTACATGCACTGGTGCCTTCTCAGCCATGGGTCCCTTGGTCTTCGTTTTTCCGTGGAGCAAGGGGGAGGCATCATCGTATTCTCCTCTCAGTGTGAAATGTTCACTATCTATAGTATGTTCCTGTGTGGGTATTTTTGTCCTTTTCAGTTATTTTTTCCTTACTTCTAATTTTGTTCTGTTTACCTTTAATTTTTTATAGTGTTTTCGGCTTTTAAAGTTTCCTTTCTTTTCTGCAAGTTGCTTGGCCCGTTTAGGCTAGAGCACTGACCTCAGTTTGAATGCTGCCTCTTTTTACTATTCTCAATTGAGGAGTTTAATTTGGGTGCAATTCTTTTCTCAATGTCCAAGAAGACCCCTAGTGGTTTGAAGAGGTCGCCCAATGTAATTGGGTGATTTCCATGATGGAGCTGCACAATTGGTGCATCGGGTGCCTTGGGCTTGACCATGAGCCTAACTCGTGTTCTGTTTGTTTGCAAATGCGGTTGAGGACACAGAGGGCACAGCAGGTTCAACAGAAGAGAAGGAGGAGAGGAGGGTAGGTGGAGGCGAGTCAAAAGCAGTGTTAAAGAGGTGGGCTTTCAGTCTAGATTTAAAGGTGGCCAAGGATGGGGCAAGACGTAGGGGCTCAGGAAGTTTATTCCAGGCGTAGGGTGCAGCGAGACAGAAGGCGCAAAATCTGGAGTTGGCAGTAGCAGAGAAGGGAACAGATAAGAAGGATTTATCCATGGAGCGAAGTGCACGGGAAGGGGTGTAGGGAAGGACGAGTGTGGAGAGATACTGGGGAGCAGCAGAGTGAGTACATTTATAGGTTAGTAGAAGAAGTTTGAAAAGGATGCGAAAACGGATAGGGAGCCAGTGAAGCGACTTGAGGAGAGGGGTAGTATGAGTAAAGCGACCCTGGTGGAAGACGAGACGGGCAGCAGAGTTTTGAACCGATTGGAGAGGGGAGAGTTGACTAAGTGGGAGGCCAGCAAGAAGCAGATTGCAGTAGTCTAAACGAGAGGTGACAAGGGTATGGATGAGGGTTTTTGTAGAGTGCTCGGAAAGAAAGGGGCGGATTTTATGGATGTTTTAAAGAAAAACGACAGGTCTTGGCAATCTGCTGGATATGAGCAGAGAAAGAGAGAGGAGTCAAAGATGACCCCAAGGTTTCAAGCTGAGGAGACAGGGAGAATGAGAGAGCCATCAACAGAAATAGAAAACGGGGGGAGTGGGGAGGTGGGTTTGGGGGGAAAAATGAGAAGCTCGGTTTTGGTCATGTTTAATTTCAGGTGGCGTTGAGACATCCAGACAGCAATGTCAGACAAGCACGCTGAAACTTTGGTTTGGGTGCAAGGTGAGATATCAGGGGTAGAAAGGTAGATTTGGGAGTCAGCATCATAGAGATGGTAGAAAAAGCCATGGTATGAGATTAATGAACCAAGGGAAGAAGTGTAGATAGAAAAGAGGAGGGGACCAAGAACAGAACCCTGAGGTACGCCGACAGGCAGAGGAATAGAAGTAGAAGAGGATCCACCAGAGTGAACACTGAAGGTGCGGAGGGAGAGGTAGGAAGAGAACCAGGAAAGGACAGAGCCCTGGAAACAAAGTGAGGACAGGGTATCGAGGAGTATGCTGTGATCGACAGTGTCAAAAGCAGCGGAAAGATCAAGAAGAATGAGGATGGAATAGAGACCTCTGGATTTAGCCAGTAATAGGTCATTGGAGACTTTAGTAAGCGTAGTTTCGGTTGAGTGGAGAGGGCGAAAACCAGATTGTAGTGGGTCAAGAAGGGTGCCCAAGGAAATCATCCTAAACTTTTCTGTGACCAGGAATTTATTCAGGGCCCTTAGGATAGGATGAAATCACCCCATCTAGTCCATCTCAGTTATGCCCTTGGCATCAAAGACCACCAAATTACTCACTGAGAACATCTTATATCAGCTCAAAGCACAAGTAGGTACTTGTAGAGGAAGTCTCCGCCCTTCTACAGGCCAATGTAGTTGAACCCATGCCTCCAGGGCAAGAAGGGAAGGGATTCTATTCCAGGTACTTTTGTGGATGGGGTGATTTCATCCTATCCTAAGGGCCCTGAATAGAGCCCTGAATAAATTCCTGGTCACAGAAAAGTTTAGGATGATTTCCTTGGGCACCCTTCTTCCCATGATTCAGGAAAAAGGTTGGCTATGCTCTCTGGATTTAAAGGATGCCCATACCCACATATCAGTATTTTCCAATCACAAGAAATATCTCAGATTCTGAATAGGGAAACACCACTACTAGTATCGGGTTCTGCTTTTTGGCCTTGCATCAGCTCCCAGGATGATCACAAAATGTCTAGTGATAGTTGCAGCATATTTGTGCAGACTGGGCTTGTGTGTTACCCTATCTGGAAGATTGGCTGGCCAAGAGTGCATCTCAGGAGGGAGCGACAGAGCCAATGTGCCTAACTATTCAGCTGTTGGAGTTAGTAGGATTCATCATAAGCCATCCCAAGTCCCACCTTCTCCCGGTCCAATGATTGGAGTACATTGGAACCCTGCTTAATACATTTTAAGCTTGTGCTTTTCTCCCACAAGCAAGAGCAGAGACCTGAACAGCACTGGCCTCGCAGCTCCAAAACAGCAAGCAGGTCACAGCTTGGCAAATGTAGAAATTGATGGGCCACATGGCCTCAATAGTACATGTCACTCCCATGGCTTGTCTCCATTTGAGAGATGCTCAGTGGACCCTAGCTTCCTAGTTGTCTCAGGTGGCTGGGAATCTAGAGGATGTAATCCAGGTTCCACCAGAGTTGACTCATGCCATTCTATGGTGGACAGTTTGAAGAAATTTGACTGTGGGACTACCATTTCAAATTCCGACTCCTCAGAAAATGCTACCAACGGATGCATCCAACCTGGGATGGGGAGCTCATGTGGATGGACTTCACAACAAAGGAACTTGGTCTGTTCAGGAAACTGATCTCCATATCAACCTCCTTCAGCTGAGGGCCATTTGGAACACTCTAAAGTCTTTCAGAGATCTGCTACAGAATCAAAGTATCCTCATTCAAATGGATAACCAGGTTGCCACATCCCCCTTGTGTCAGGAAGCAATGGGGATATGGCAGTGGGACCTCCTTCATGGAATGGCCCTCCGACCCACAAACCTACCAGGAAAGGACAATTGCCTGGCAGACAGACTGAGAAGAATTTTGCAACCGCACGAGTGGTCTGTCAACTTGGGCGTAGCCCGCAAGATCTTCCAAGAGTAGGGCACCCCCTTGGTCAATCTTTTTGCCACTCATCTCAACAACAAAGTCCTCCAGTTCTGTTCCAGGCTCAGATCATTTGGCAGACTAGCATCAGATGCCTTTCATCTACATTGGGAGAAGGGTCTTCCATATTGTGATGGACAAGAAGGCAGACCTAGGAGGAAAATCTTTGGGAGGAGGCTCTTGAAGGACAGACATCTACCAGAGAACTGGAGGGACTACAACTCGCAGCTTCCCTGGGGTAGATTCCAGGATTCCTTTAGAGAGGTTAGTCCTCACTACAATTCCCAAGATCCCCGGAGTGAGTCACATGATTCTCCCAGGGAGGGTAATTTTGACTACAATTCCCAAGTTGTCGGAGGTGGGCCCCATGACCTTTTCAGGCAGGATAATCAGGAGGATTATGAGCTACAGGAGAAGAGGAAGGGGGAGGAACCAATGGATGTTTCTGTGAGAAGGATGTCCATGCCTTTGCTATTCCTCCGACACCCCATTTATTTATTTGGATTTTGGATCACAAGTAGCAGCAGTGGGATTTGAACCAGCCACCTCTGGATTGCAAGACCAGTGCTCTAACCACTAGGCCACTCCTCCATTCCGCTCCACTCCCTTGAAGTTTGGTCATCCCTATTTGTGTGGGGGGCAGTTCAGGACGTCCAAAACATTTGAAAGAAGGACGTCCACGCCTTCGCTATGCCTCCGCTGACACACCCCCCCCCCCCCCCCCCCCCCGACCTGCATATTTCTGCGATGGATCTGATATTTGAGGCTGGCAAAAAAGTTTTTAAAGTTGTTTTTTTTCAGGGTGGGAGGGGGTTAGTCACCACTGGGGGAGTCAAGAGAGGTCATCCCCGATTCCCTCCGGTGGTCATCTGGTCAGTTCGGGCACCTTTTTGAGGCTTGGTCGTAAGAAAAAAATGGACCAAGTAAAGTCTGCCAAATGCTCGTCAGGGACGCCCTTCTTTTTTCCATTATCGTTCGAGGGTGTCCGTCTGTTAGGCACGCCCCAGTCCCGCCTTCGCTACGCCTCCGATACGCCCCCAGGAACTTTGGTCGTCCCCGTGACTGGAAGCAGTTGGGGACGCCCAAAATTGGCTTTTGATTATGCCAATTTGGGCGACCCTGAGAGAAGGACACCCATCTCCCGATTTGTGTCGAAAGACGGGCTTCCTTCTCTTTCGAAAATAAGCCTGAGACTGTAAAAGTCTGTATGGCATTGGCCTTGCTTTCCCACTGTTGGAGTACCTATCATAGCCCAGTCCAGCCCATTCTGATCTGTCTTGTCATATACAGGACACAGACTGTAGAAGTCCGTCTGGCATTGGCTTCATTTCCCACTGCTGGAGCTGCATTTCAAAACTTTGGATTTGCCGGAAGAGGTCTCTCGCATTTCACTACTAATTTAAGTGGAGGAGGTTTGCCATCTGGTGTGAGGGCAAGACTATAGATCCCCTCACTTGTCCTACACAAAAACTGCTTGAATACCTTCTGCACCTCTCTGTGTCTAGTTTGAAAACCAACTCTGTAAGTGTTCATCTTAAGTGCAATTAGTGCACAGTGTGGGAGGTAAGCCCATCTCTGTACAGCCTCTAGTTTGCTTCATGTGAGGTTTGCTATTGACAAAGCCCTTCTATCAAACCTCCAACTTTATCATGGGGTCTCAAAGTTTTCCTTTCCCAGGTGATGAAAGGTCATTTCAATCCACTTGATTCCTGTTTGACCTGGAAAGTTGTGTTTTTGGTGGTGGTCAGTTTGAGGCCCTAGTAAGCTGATACACCTTACACTAAGTTTCACCACAATAGAATATTTCTCCACACGCATCCTGATTGTGTTCCTCAATATCTTAAAGATGTAATTCAGGAATATCAACCTGTTTGATCCTTGCAGTCTGAAAATGTGAAGTTTTTGACAACTGGTAAATTTCAAATGGTGGGATATGCCAACACAAGGAATACTGCATTCTCAATAGCGGGTCCACAAATTTGGAACTTGTTACCAGTTTATTTGAGACTGTGTAGGGCTCAATTCAGTAAGTTGTTGAAGACATGTTAGGTTGAACATGCATGGGATTGATCTTGTCTGTCATTTTTGAATATTGTATATTTCAGAGTCTGTTGTTGTCTTGTTGCCTTTTATTATGTGTGCTGATTTGTGATTCACCTAGTTGTAGGTGGAATAGAAATGTTAAAATAAATAAAATCTTGTCAGTCGTTCTGCCAACATTTATCCAAAAGCCACATGCACATCCTGACAAGGGTGTACTGCATACCTTAGATTGCAAGCGAGCCTTAGTCTTCTCTCTGGAGCGGACCAAATTCCATAGACAGTCCATCCTACTGTTTGTTTCTTTTGACCCAAACTGGATGGGGGTAGCCATTGGCAAACGCACAATGTCACCCTCCCCACTGACAGTTTGAACTTCGTGGGTGTGGCTTGGATCTCTTTCAGGGAGAGAAAACTAACAACTTATAGCAGCAGCTTCAGAGAGCATTTTCCATCTCACAGATAGGCTGCAGAGAATACCTTCTCCTGCTTTAGACTTAGCCTGGCCTCAGAATGACATCCTATAGTATATCTCCTATCAAACTGAGCTCTCTTTTTCATCAAGCACTGCCATTTCCTCCCCTCACCCTCCCCACTGACAGTTTGAACTTCGTGGGTGTGGCTTGGATCTCTTTCAGGGAGAGAAAACTAACAACTTATAGCAGCAGCTTCAGAGAGCATTTTCCATCTCACAGATAGGCTGCAGAGAATACCTTCTCCTGCTTTAGACTTAGCCTGGCCTCAGAATGACATCCTATAGTATATCTCCTATCAAACTGAGCTCTCTTTTTCATCAAGCACTGCCATTTCCTCCCCTCACCCTCCCCACTGACAGTTTGAACTTCGTGGGTGTGGCTTGGATCTCTTTCAGGGAGAGAAAACTAACAACTTATAGCAGCAGCTTCAGAGAGCATTTTCCATCTCACAGATAGGCTGCAGAGAATACCTTCTCCTGCTTTAGACTTAGCCTGGCCTCAGAATGACATCCTATAGTATATCTCCTATCACCTTCTCCCACTACTCCAACCAGAGTTACACCTAATCACACTGACCACCCTTCAACATCTTCTGTCCTTCTGTGACTGTTCTCTTGTGCTTGACTGCTTAAATATTTTAAATTTAAATGCTTTACTTTTTGTCTATTAGATTGTAAGCTCTTTGAGCAGGGACTGTCTTTCTTCTGTGTTTGTACAGCGCTGCGTACACTTTGTAGCGCTCTAGAAATGTTAAATAGTAGTAGTAGTAGTAGTAATTGACTAGCAGATTACATCTTCTTTTTGCCCAAGCTGGGCTGACTCTAGAGGGTCAGTCAAGGCTCATTATGTCATAGCTATGTCTACATCGGTAGCCCAAAAGAAGTCAGCATCCATAGAGGAGATTTGCAAAGCGGTCATCTGTCCACACTTTCTCATCACATTACTGCCTTGAGTAGGATACCCGACATGATAGCTGGTTTGGAAAGGCAGTCCTGAAGAACTTGTTCAGTGTATAAAATCCAACTGCAACCCCCTAGGCCCAGTTCCAGGCTCCACATTCACAACTAGTATTTAAATAGTTTCAAGTTATTTGACATACAGGCCTCGACATTTCGAGTCCCTATTATCCTAACGTTGTTTTTGGTTAGCCTGGTAGCTAGGGATTCCCAACTGTGGGAGTACAACTGGCCTGCTTGTCTTCAAAGAAATCAAATTTACTCACCTGTAGCAGGTGTTCTCTGAGGGCAACAGGCCAGTTATTCTCTCATCCCCTCCCACCTCCCCTTAGAGTAGTGCTCTTTAGCTATACTGGTGCTACTGGCAGGATGGCATCAGTGCATGCTTGGTTGGACACTGCTAGAAAGTTCTATAATAATCTCATTAGTCAGCTCTCGCACCAGGCTGTCGAGTGGTGTCACGCAGCTGTGAGAATACTTGGCCTGCTGTCCTTGGAGAATATCTGCTAAAGGTGACTAACTTTGCTTTATTGTAATGTTATCTTATTATATTGTACCAAATATTTCCTGAAGAAAATTTATATGATTCAAAATACGGCAATTTGACTCATTTTTTCATTCCCTAGATCTGAACAAATGTCCCCCTTTTAAAATCCAATTACACTGGCTTCCTGTTGAAGCCAGAATTATGTTTAAATTTGACTGCATTCTTTATAAGATAGTGCAAGGTGAGGCTTCTCTCTATATAAGTTGTTTTGTTTCTCGGAGGCAAATAGAAGACACTTGTTACAAGGAAGTTGTTTTTTCAGATCCTAAGAGAAAAAAATCTAAAAAATGATTTGATTATTTGCTTACCAGGCTGTAAAGGCATGGAAAGCTCTACCAGTTCAACTTCAACTGATGTCTTATTGTAAGCTTTTTAGATAATCGGTCAAAACTATTTTATTTAAAAAACATGTACTTTATAATAGGCGCTGAAGGAGAAGGTATTTGATAATGCTGAATTGTAGTTTCTAGATCTAGTTTTTTTTTAATTGTAACCACACAGAACTTCAATTGGTTGTTGTGGAGTATAAGAATTGAATTGATAAGTTATGAATGCAATTAAACACATAAGCAGTGCTAAATATTAACATTCTGTTAGCAGTGTTATTTTTTTTAAATTTATTTATTTATGAACATTTTAGTATACTTATAATATTCAATTAAGAATAATAATACACGATTTGTAATATATCATAATAAAAAAAAAAAAGAAAAGAAATTAATATACAACTACCATCGTCCACAAGTGAGTAAGAAATGATCCAAGAATTAAAAAAAAGAAAATATATCAAGCTGGAAAACCAAGCTTTTCAAAAGAAACTATTTAAATCAAAGACTGCGCCATACCTTGTGGACTCACTCCAAATTGCTATACAGTGTTACATTCGGGTCTAAAGTCTCACAACAACACTCTCTTTACTTTTTAGAAAAACATCCAACTGATTGGGTTCAAAAAATTGATATTGTTTAGTGTGATGTAGAATCCTACACACACAAGGAAATTTCAGAAGAAAGTTTGCGCCCAGGGCTATTGCCCTAGGACGCAAAGCAAGAAATAGCTTACGTCGCTTTTGGGTTTCCCTAGATAAATCTGGGAAAACCCTTACTTTTGAACCCAGAAATAAAGAAAGTGTTTTAGGGAAAGCCTGAGAACTGCATCTCTATCTAACTCTAATGCGAAGGTCACCAGCAAAGTAATTCTTTGCGTGGCCACTTCCAAAGAAGATTCCAGGAAGGCCGTTAAATTCATTGCATTTTGCGGGTTTAAATTTTCTGGGACTTGCCCAGTAATTTGAATATAATATGCCTGTGTGATAGGTGGCAATGAATTCTCGGGCATTCCCAGAATATCCACTAGGTATTTTTTAACCATTTGTACAGGAGAAAAAATAGGTGATTTCAGAAAATTTATAATACGTAGGTTAAGTCTCTTGGATTGATTTTCCAAATATTCCATGCATCTGGAAGTAAAATTCCTCTCTTTAATTAATGTTTGTTTCACAAGTTCCGTTTTTTCTATTCTTTGAGTGAGGTTTTTTACTTCAGTCTCATGAACCTCATTAACTTGTGATTGTTGTAGTGCAGCTTCAGCCAAAACTTTGATAGTGTCTGTATTCTTTGAAATAGCTGACTGCAAAGTTTGGAGGGTTGTGGAGTTTAGGTCCCAAAGTGACTCTAAGGTCACTACGGCAGGTTTTTCAAACATTCCTTCTTTAAATACCAGGGGAGACGCTTGGACAACTTGTTGCAGGGTACTCACGATTGCAGAATCTGCCATAGGAGCTGTTTTTTGCTCTGAAACATCCAGTTGTTCAGGAGATGATCTTTCTGCCTCCGTCAAGTTCCCTCCCTGCTCGCTCCCTTCACCTCTTCGGGCGGATGCTGCAGGACTTGACTGGAAGCTCTCACTTCCTGGTTGAGGAGGTGCTGCACGAAAAACAGGGCTGAGGGAAGCCCCGTCGCCACTGTCGGTCAGCGCTGAAATGCTGACACCAGCTGCAGGAGTGGAAGTCAACCCGGATCCGGACGCAATTCCGAAGTGCTCAAGCGTCGGCTGGGAGAGCGGAGGTTTGCTGCCAGGGTCCGAGGGAATATCCCTGACATTTCCTCGTCGCTTACCCATCGCAACAACGGGTAAGATAACATTTTCCGAGTCTGCTGAGCCAACTTAGAACGCGTCCGTTAGCGCTAAGTCAAACCGTCGCCATCTTGGATCGAGCCCTGTTAGGAGTGTTATTGAGAAAATCATCAAATTTTTGCCATGTATATATATGTTTACAGCTGAGAGATAATTTGTCGATAATGCTTTCATATTTCCCGTATAATAATAAATGTTTACACCATATATAGATGGATAAATTAACATTATTTTTCCTATGTTGAATTATTAATTTTAAAACAATAGAAATAAATAAATTGAATAATAACACATCATCTTCTAAGAGAGAATATTCTAAAGCAATAGCCTTTAAGATAATCCCCTGTATTCTACATAGCGAACCTAGAAATCCGCACCAAAATCCAGGTGTATTCTATAACAATGCACATAACTGAATTGGCTTAACAAGCTAATTAGCGATAATAGCACTTAAGTAATCAGCACTAATTGGCAATAATTACGCACACAATTCACTAAGCGTATTCTGTAACGCAGTGTGCCTAACTTCTAACATGCACAGGCAAAAAGGGGGTATGGTTATGAGCGGGGAAATGGACATTTTGTGAGTGTTCTGAAATTTATTCACATAGTTATAGAATTATGGCCCTCTGCACCTAAATCTGTTTCTGGGATTTAAGTCATGTTTTCCTTGGTGTAAATGGAGGCACGTAGTTTTAGGCACTGGGATATCAACTAAGCACATTCTATATACTGCGCCTAAATCTAGGCACCGCTTATAGAATACACTTAGTCGGAAATGTTTTCCACGTTGATTTCATTTAGGCGCCATGTATAGAATTTCGCCCAATATGCGTAAGTGACAATGGGGCCGATATTCAAATTGCAGGATGTAACTGGGCTGCCTCCCATGGTCAACACTGAGCCTAGATATTCAATGCTGGGCCGTTTTCGCTGACTGACATTGAATATCCAGTTTATTTTTGGCTGTTCCAACTTGACTGGCCAAGCCAATATTCAGTGCTGGCTGGTTAAGTTGGAACCAATCAAAGATAGGCCTGTTATTGACACAGCCAAATGTGACTGCCATACTTAGCTGGCGATGCGCCAAAAGTTGGCAGATAGCCAGTTATATCATTCGATATAACTGGCTTTCTGCTAGGTGCTAACCAGCAATTTTCAGCAGGAGACAGCCAGCCATCTACCGTTGAATATTGCTGGATAGCTGGATAAGTACCATTTAACCAGCTACCAGTAAAGTGTTTTTGAATATCAGAGGGAATGACTTTAAATTTTAAAATGTCATGAATTTTAGTCTACTCATCTGACTAGGAAGAATTCACAATATTACATTTAAATAGTAAAAGTATGACTGTGCCCTTTTTTTTCTTGCAAGACCAGCATAAGCCATTGATAGATGCATCACTTTTAAACTATTTAATAGGGGTCCAATGTGAACGGTGTTGTAAAAAGTATAACAATTGTGTTACTGAAGAGGATAAGGAAGGATGTAGAACCTGAAGCCAAAAAATACTCCACTGCTTATCACTTAGGGTTAAACCTTTGTCCATCTCCCATGCTTTTCGAATTTTTAAACTAAAATTATTTGAATTAGTTTGAAAAATTTATAAAATAATGACACAGTATGTGTGTTTGAAGTTACATTTTTTAATAAACAATTCTAGTAACCATTCATTAGATAGTTCAGTTCTGTTAATATTGGAATGTTTTAGGAGTGTTGTAGATGAAACCAGTTATAAAATTGGGAATCAAGTAACTGAAATTCTTGTTGAAGCTGGGAAAAAGGTATGAATATACATTTCTTGTTTTACTTAGTGATGTTTTGAAAAAAAAATACACATTCAAACAACTAACATAAACAATGCATTTTCCTAGGCTACATCTTCCTCAGGGACAAACAAAAGGCAAGAAGGGTTTTCAATTCTCAGCTACAGAGACAGGTATAGTACCAACTTGCCATGTTTTTCTACTAACTAAAATAATTATTGATCATAAAAGTGATAAGGTAAGGAGGCGGAAGTGACGTCACGAGACTAGATGGCTGCCTAAAACTTTTGCTCCTGCACTTCCCTGCTAAATTGAGCTATTTTCTGTGGTGCCCCACTACAAATCCAGTGCCAAATCGGGTGGACAAGGTTGGATCAGCCTGCTCCACATAATGAGTAAAATATCGACTTCGCAGACGCGGGAGGGAGAACGCCACTCGACTAGGCGGATGGCGAAAGGCCTGTCGCGCCATGCGTCCCCGGAGCAGCGGCGTTCATCCGACTCCGACACCGCGTCTTCCCATGTGGATCAGCCATGCTCGGCCCTTAAAAAGAAAAGCTACCCCAAAGACCTTGTGAAATGCCTTGAAGCGATACGCGAAGAAATTAAGGCGTCCAGGGTGGAAATTCTGGAACATGTGGACTCCATCAGCCTCAATCTGTGAGAGCTGGGAGGCCACGTGGTGGTACTAGAGGAGAGGGCCGACGAGCAGGCGGAGGCCAATGCGGCCATGGACGCGCGCATCAATCAACTGACTGAACAGGCGGAGGATTTACAATATAAGATGGACGATTTAGAAAACAGAGGGCGCAGACATAATTTGAGATTCCGGGGAGTACCTGAAAATGGCGGCGGCGAAGATATTCCAACTGTTGTGCGAACTCTTTGCAAGCATATCATGGGAGAGAGCTATACCCCTGGAGAGCTGGAGATCGATCGCGCACACCGGGCATTGGGTAAACCAATGGCAAACAGGCCTAGAGATATAATTGTGCGCTTCACATCCTTTACATTCAAGGAGCGGGTCTGGCAACGGGCTCGTCAGCTGACCACGCTAGAGTATAAAGAAGCGCAGGTCACGGTGTTTCAAGACCTTTCACTGTACACGCTGGCTCAGAGGAGGGCAATGAAACCTGTCCTGGAGATCTTGAACAAGGAAAAAATTGCATATCGCTGGAGCTTCCCTTTTGCTGTATGTTTTGAGTTAAAAGGCAAACAGCTCCGGTTTCGCTGGGTCTCCGAAGCATGGCAGATTCTACACGAAGCAGGCCTGACACCAACACCTGCGTTGCCAACAGAGATAGCGCCTTTCACGAAAGCTCGCTTGCAGAAGTGGAAGCGTGTGGGTCAGAAGACTCAGAAATAAAGGAACTGAGTTGGTTTGTACATTGGTTGACTTTGTTATAATTTTTGACGTCAGCGTAATGGGACTTATCAAACTGTTTGGCAGTTGGAAAGTTTTCAAGTGGTAAATGTTCTAACAAGGGGTGGAGGTGCCACAGATGAATAGCATCATGAGCTATTAATCCATAGAGAGGGGATTTGTGTTCTGTGTGGGAGATGGGAGGGGTGGTCTATTTGATCGGTGGGTTCCTTTCTCTGACAAACCCTTTCGGTGCCTGAGGCACTGTCTGGTGGGAGTAGGGGAATTAGGAGGGCTTCTAAGGGTTGGGACCTAGATGGGAGGGTAGGTAAGAGGGGAGAACAGCGGGAGGAGGGTGGGATGCAGATATGGAAGGGATCTTGGGGTAGGGTTATAGAAGGGGGGGACTGGGTGACTGAAATGATCTTACGTACAGACTGTAATGTATACTGGGTAACTGAAATGTTTTCACGCTCATATTGTAGTGCATATTGGAATGTAAAGTTGCTGCTGAATATCAAAGCTGCACACTATTTACATCTTGAATAATGTGTGCTGAGTTAAAGCTATTATCCTATAATGTTAAAGGTTTGAATATGCCCCAAAAGTGGCAGAAGCTCTATAGAGAGCTACAACAGTTGAAGCCACACGTGGTTCTCTTACAAGAGATGCACCTCTGAAGCAAGCATGAAAAATTTCTCTCCTGCTCGGGGTACCCTGGGGTCTATTGTGCCTCTTCTGAGGCCTCCAAAAAAAGAGGGGTGGCTGTAATGTTCCACTCAGCAGTGGCGGTAAAGGTGCTACGAATAAAGAAGGACCCGGGAGGGCGGTTTATATTTCTACATGTCCAAATAGATCAGGTTGATTTAACGATAGCATCTGTATATGCCCCCAATAGTGGGCAGGCAGAGTTCTTTACTAGGGTGAAGAACTTGCTAGCTTTATTTGTACAGGGTCCTCTAATATTGGGGGGTGATTTTAATGCAGTCCTTAACCCAGGTATGGATAGAACGGGACCTACTAATAAGGAGGGGAGAAGAGAGGCACTAGCGTTGGAGTCATTGGCCCATTCCTTAGGTACACTAGATCTATGGAGATTGACACATATGGCGGACAGAGATTATACATATCATTCCCCAGTGCACAATTCTTATTTGCGTATCGACCACATATTTGTGGATGTCTCGCTGGTAGAGCACGGTCCAACAGCTGGAATAGGCAATGTAACGATCTCTGACCATGCACCTGTATGGGTCACTTTGCCGAATATAAAATTGGAAATAAAGGATAGGAGATGGACACTTGAACACCAGCTTATTGCTAGAACAGGAGGTGGAGGACGGCTATAGAAAATTGTTGAATGAGTATTTGGAGTTTAACATCAATTCAGGCCCACCCTTAGCTACTGTGTGGGATGCAATGAAGGCGGTCTCAAGGGGTTATTTCTTAAAAATAGCAAGTGCACGTTCTCGGGCACGTAAACTCCAAATAGCGAGATGTATGGACCGGTCAACATAAAGCCTACAAATCTCCTCACATATTGACCCAATTGCGCGGAGAACGGATGAAGCTGGATTCTATTTACTCAGAGCAGCTCAACATGGGCCGAGAGAGGTTAAGGGCTGGAGTATATGAGTTTGCTAATAAGGCTGGCCGGCTCCTGGCTATTAAATTAAAGAGGTAAAAAGTTGACCGTATGGTAAAGCAGATACGTGACGGCACAGGCTTGGTATTATATAAATCGGACCTTATTCATAAACGCTTTAGGGAATTTTATCAAGCACTGTATACACAAGAGATCACAACCCCCTCGGAATCTATCGATACCTACCTGGCTGATAGTGAGATTTCATGCCTGACACTCCAGCACCGAGAATTGTTAGTGTTGTGAATTGAGGGGTCCCGAGCCCCCCCAAGAAGGCTGGAGTGACCTTAAATCTGACTCCATCTCTAAATAGCACTAGTACTGGGGTAATCAAGGAGTTGTGAAGTTCTAAAAGGAATTGCCACTAAGGGAGACGTTAGGTCTAAGGAAAAGATACCAGCCTTATGACAAACTGGATTTAGATTACAAGTTATACAATGCAGAGAAAGATAGCCTGATACAGCAAAAGCATTTATACTTACAGCCTTTGATCATTAAGTGAAGCCCACAAATCATCATTTGGAATGAGGAGTTTATTTGCCAAGGTATAAGTCAAATCAGTGATTGACAACAGGCACGTACAATCAATTAATTATAGGAATATAATAATCCAGCTGCAAACAGGTGTTAATTAGTTCCTAATCTTTTATAATTTCTCTTACCAATTAAAGGTTTTACAAGGGAAAGCAATTAGGTAATTTGTCAATTCTGCTGGACACATTGGTTTCCCTTGGAGAGAGAGAGAGTGGCAACCCTTTTCTCTCTAACTTAAACCAGGAAATACCCTGATTTTTATAGGTGCCCTCAGGATATGGATAATATGACAGTAGATATACCTGATTGGATCTATGCTAATGTCATGGTTGTCACTGATTGGCTCATGCTAATGAGTAGCTTCTATCTTGCTAACATGGTTTTGTCTTTAGCTCGCTTGACCACAAATCTTAAGCAAGACCCTGCATCCAGCTACACCTTTCCTTTCTCACACCATGGCTGACCACAATCCTGCTCACAGGAAAGTCTCATTTCTCAACTTGTTTTTCTAACTTACATTACAGAAAATTCCACTTTGTAACAGATACAGCTTCCATTTTGTGCTGAAATCCTCCATTTTGTTTCCATATCTATTGACCTAACTTTTCCTAATTTGGCTTATTTAGGCCTCAATCCGGGCTACAAACTAGGCCATACTTTTCCAGTAAGCTCCCAGTTATGTCAGCCATCAGATTTCTGACTCAGCCAAGGTCTGTAATGGCCTGAGCTCTATGACTGGGCCCGCCACCATTCCAGTGGGGGGGTCTCTGGCTGTACCATAATTATACATTAGATAGGCCCGTCACTCCACTTGAGGTACAGGAGGCAATATGCAGTCTGCCCTCTTGTAAGTCGCCTTGACTGGACGGGCTTCCGAACGAATTCTATAAGAAATTTGCAATAGAATTGGCTCCACTCCTCGCGGACCTGTTTAATCAGGAGGGAAACGGGGGGAAGCTGCCCTCCTCAATGATGGAGGCTTGGATTGCGGTGTTGCCTAAGCCAGACAAAGATCCGGTTGAATGTGGTTCTTATAGACCTATCTCTCTTGAACGCTGATGCTAAAGTGCTGACAAATTGGCACCATTGATGCCGACACTCATACATCCTGACCAGGTTGGGTTTGTATCGCACCGCAAGGCCACAGATAACATCAGGCGTACCTTGGACCTTTTATATCTAGCAAAAAACACTAAACGGCCTCTGTGTCTGCTTAGCTTAGACGCAGAAAAAGCTTTTGACAGGGTCCATTGGCCCTTCATGTATAAGGTTCTGGAGGCCATGGGTTTTGGAGCTCAATTCAGGAGATGGATCCAGGAATTATATGACTCTCCTCGAGCGTGTGTCCGGATCAATGGGAGTAACTCAGATCTGTTGGACTCCATAGGGGAACTAGGCAGGGATGCCCGTTGTCACCCCTCCTATTCGCAATGGTTATGGAGCCGTTTGCCTCAAAACTAAGGCTAGATCCGGGAGTGTCTGGGGCTCGTGTAGCGGATAGAATGCATAAGGTGGCTCTTTTCGCAGATGATATTTTGTTATATGTTATTCGTCCTATGCCCACTTTCTCTACCCTTCTGCGTCTTATAGAGGAATATTCAGCAGTCTCTGGTTTCAAAGTTAATATGACAAAATCGGAGGCTTTGAATATTTCACTTCCAGAGGACATAGTAGAGACTCTGAAGGTGCAATATCCATTTAGATGGGCTACAAAACACATTAAATACCTGGGGGTAAATATCACTTCCAATCTCTCTGAATTAACTGAGGCCAACTATAAGGGACTGACTCGCAACATCAAGTTAGACTTAGAGCATTGGGGGGATCAGGAGGTTTCGTGGTTCGGAAGGATAGCCATTGTAAAGATGAACGTGTTGCCCTGTTTATTATACTTATTCCAAGCGCTGCCTGTAATGCTGCCCAGGCGACTCCTTGCATCCATGCAAGATTCTATCATGCGATTCATCTGGGCGGGTAAACGTCCGCGTTTAGCGCATCAGTTGCTCTATCAGGATAGGAGAAAGGTAGGACTAGGTGTCCCGAATCTACTATGGTACTACAGGGCCGTTCAAGGGAAATCTGCAGTTGAATGGCATCAGAATTACCCTGATAGACAATGGGTGCATATTGAACAACACTCTTTGGGGACGAGGCCCTTGGGATCGCTTATGTGGCTTCCTAGGCCCTTTAGAGTGCTGAGGGAGGGAATGTGTCCGTCCATATGTGTCACTCTTCACTATTGGGATAGTATGTTCCCACATGGGCGATGTATATTAACACGTATGGCCCCTATAGCATTTAATCCTATGTTTCTGCCAGGGAACGAAGTGGGGGTTTTCCAGTGGTGGCATATGGAGGGCCTGAGCACATGGGGTCAGATGTTCGAGGAGGATTCTCTGATCCCGTTCGAGACCTTGAAGATCAGGTACTCCATACAGGATGGGGATGAATTTGCCTACTGTCAATTAGCCCACTTCCTTAAAACTGAGGCAGTACGTCAGGTCATAAAACGGGAACGGTTATGTTTGGAGGACATAAGCGAGAGATTTGCCTCTTCCCGGGGTTTGATCAGTCGACTATATCGCAGTATTGCTGCACAGGTACCTAGCTACACTCTACATAGGAAGAGTTGGGAGAAAGAGACTGGAATGGCCCTGGGGGAGACCGAGTGAGAGAGAATAGAGCGACATGCGGCCAGTGTATACACCCATGGCCCATTTAAAGAAAATGCAGTGAAAGTACTATATAGATGGTACCTTACTCCGGATCGTCTTCATCGCATATTTCCGGATTCCTCCGGGTTGTGCTGGAGGGGGTGCGGACAAAGAGGGACTATGGGTCACGTGTGGTGGAGGTGTGTAAAAGTTCAGGCATTTTGGAAGTCAGTTCATACTCGGTTACAGCAGTGGGTGGGGTGTTCAATTCCGTGGACTCCTGAGTTCTTCCTCTTCTCGGTGAAGCCTCAACAAATCTTGGTGCAACAGGCTCTGGGGGCTGCCAGAGTAACCATAGCTTCCCATTGGAAACAGATAGGGGTCCCGCCAATCACAAAATGGCACAGCAAATTGAGTTACGTGTGTGAGATGGAGAGGTTGATGGCTGTAAGAAAACGCCACGATGAATAAATGGCAATCGATATGGAAACACTTTTCTGACCACTATGCGAAATCTGTAGCGTGATGTTATAATGATTGCAGCCTGTAAGGTCATATCACTAAGCCTACTGGGAGGGAGGGTGGGTAAGTAGGAAAGGGTGGGGTGGGACATGGGTGGGATAATTATTGTATTCTGAAACATTTAAGAAATCTTTGAAGTCTACTGAGGTTTGGTTTTGAATGTTACAGTTGTAGACGAGGGGTGTACTGGCTCTACCTATGTTTATGTAATATTTATGCACTGGTGCATCAGTCTTTTTGTACCGAAGCAAATCTGTATTCTTGAATTGCATAATAAAGACTTCTTACAAATAAAAAAAAAAAGTGATAAGGTAAATTTATCAGGTTATATTCATGATCAGGTTAGATTAAACTTTTATGTTTGTGTTTCATGTGACTTATAAGGTTAGTTACTTAGCCACCTCAGGTCATTTGCGGTCATTAAAAGGAATAGCGTTGTTTGTCCTTAAAATACTTTATTTTATTGCAGTGCAAGCTACATAGTGAGATGTAAAGCATGCAAAATACCTTATGTAGAATTAATAGTGCAGCTTGTGGTAAACCCCACAAGTTGCGTTATTCATGGAAAAAATAACTCCAGCCTTGCACTTTAATTATTTTTCCTTCCCTGGAGTATTGGCTGCTAATATTCAGCCTGAGGCTCTAAGGTGCAGATGATTAGAAGCCCTGTGCTGTTTCAAACAGCGCTCTAAAATTAGCACCAGAACAGCGCGGGGCATTATCACCCCAAGATCAGACCTAATAAAATGCAAATTTAGGCACGCTATTAGCTCTGATCATAAGGGTACTTCTGCGGGAGGATTAGGCCTTTCTTCTGTTGGGGGGGTGGGGTTCGGGTCAGAGTAAGGGGGGTGCTAGACCACCAGATAAGGTCTCTTCTGTTGGGGGTAGGGGGGTCATCGGGTCATCTTCTGTCCGGGGGAGTTGTTGGGTCTGATCGGGCTGGGGCAGGGGGCTGTTCTGTCAGAGGGTGGGGGGCTAGCAGTCCTACTGGACCAACAGGGTCTTTTTAGTGTTCAGGGGCTGGGGGGGGGGCCTGGAGATACACCCAAGAAAATAGGAGGATTTTGTCCCATCCTAGTTCTAAGGGCCCTGAACAAAATCCTGGTCAAAGAAATGTTCAGGATGATTTCTCTGGGCACCGTTCTCCCCATGATTCAGGAACTGGATTGGCTCTGCTCTCTGGACTTAAAGGATGCCTATACCCACATTTCAATACTTCCCAATCACAGGAAGTATCTCATTTCAAATAGGGAAACACCATTATCAGTATTGCGTGCCGCCATTTGGCTTCAAGTCAGCTCCCAGGGTATTAACCAAATGTCTAACAGTAATAGCAGTGTATTTACGCAGTTGGAAATCTACATGTTTCCTTATCTAGATGATTGGTTGGTCAAGAGAACATCATAGGAATAAAACGATAGAGTCAATGCTTCTATTTAGGTGTTGGAGCTGCTAGGGTCAGTGATAAACTACCCGAAGTCCCACCTACTCCCGGTTCAGTGATTGGAGTACATAGGAGCCCTGCTAGATACATTGCAGGCTCAAACTTTTCTTCCTTAGCTGAGTTCAAAGACCCTGATATTTCTCACCTCACTAGTCCGAAGCAGCAAGCAGGTTACAGCTTGGCAAATATTGAAATTAATGGGCCACATGGTCTCAACAGTGCATGTCACACCCATGGCACGTCTGCATTTGAGAGAAGCCCAGTGGACTCAGCTTACCAGTGGTCTGGGGTGGCTGGGAACCTAGCGAATGCCATCTAGATTCTTCCAAGGTTGACTCATGCTCTTCTCTGATGGACAATTAGGACAAATTTGAAGTGAGACTCCTATTCCAAATTCCTCCATCTTAGAATGTCTTAACAATGGATGCATCGAACTTGGGATGGGGAACTCATTTAGACTGGGCTTCATCTCAAGGAACTTGGTCTGCTCAGGAAAGACTTACTATATTAACTTCCTTGAGCTCAGGGCCATTTGATATTGGCTACAAAACCAAATTATTCTCATTCAAACAGATAACCAGGTTGCAATGCTCTGTGTGAACAAGCAGGGGGGGTATGGAATCCTACCCCTTATGTCAAGACACATTGGAGACGTGGCACTGGGCCCTCCTTCAGGGAATGGTCCTTTGAGTCACATACCTGGCAGGCAAGGAGCCTAGCAGACAAACTGAGCAGGGTTTTGCAATCACACAAATGGTCTCTCAACATGGGCACAGCCTGCAAGATCTTCCAAGAGTGGGACAGACCTTTAGTACTACTACTACTACTACTACTTATCATTTCTGTAGCGCTACTAGACGTACGCAGCACTGTACACTTGAACATGAAGAGACAGTCCCTGCTCGACAGAACTTACAATCTAATTAGGACAGACAAACAGGAGAAATAAGAGTGAAGGGAATTACTAAGGTGAGGATGATAAAATAAGGGTACTGAACAAGTGAGTAAGGGTTAGGAGTTAAAAGCACCTTTGGTGGATATCTTTGCCATTCATCTCATCAAAAAGGTCCCTCAGTACTGTTCCAGGCTTAGGTCACATGGAGGGGCATAATTGAACAAAAACGCCTATCTCCATGGGCGTTTATCTCCGAGAACGGGTCCGTGAAGGGGTGGACCGAACCGTATTTTGGGAAAAAATAGATGCCCATGTTTTATTCAACAATGTGTGAGCTGGGCGTTTTTGTTTTTCAGCGATAATGGAAAATGAAAGCGCCCAGCTCAAAAACGAATAAATCCAAGACATTTATTCGTGGGAGGGGCCAGGATTCGTAGTGCACTGGTCCCCCTCACATGCCAGGACATCAACCGGGCACCCTAGGGGGCACTTTTACAAAACCAAAAAAACAGGTAAAAGAGCTCCCAGGTGCATAGCACCCTTCCCTTGTGTGTTGAGCCCCCCCAAATCCCCCTCAAAACCCACTGCCCACAAGTCTACACCATTACTATAGCCCTAAGGGGTGAAGGGGGGCACCTACATGTGGGTACAGTGGGTTTGGGGGGGTTGGACGACTAATAAGCATTAAGCAGCACAATTGTAACAGGTAGGGGGGATGGGCCTGGGTCCACCTGCCTGAAGTCCACTGCACCCCCTAACAACTCCTCCAGTGACCTGCATACTGCTGCCAGGGAGCTGGGTATGACATTTGAGGGTGAAAATAAAAAGTTGTGAAACATCATTTTTTTGTGGTGGGAGGGGGTTAGTGACCACTGGGGGAGTCAGGGGAGGTCATCCCCGATTCCCTGCAGTGGTCATCTGGTCATTTAGGGCACTTTTGGGGCTTTATTCGTGAAAAAACAGGGTCCAGGAAAAGTGTCCTAAATTCTAGCTAAAAACGCATACTTTTTTCCCATTATCGGTGAAATGCGCCCATCTTTGTTCGGCAGATAACCACGCCCCAGTTCCGCCTTCGCCACACCTCTGACACGCCCCCATCAACTTTGTCCGCATCCGTGACGGAGTGCAGTTGAAAACGTCCAAAAATCGGCTTTCGATTATACCGCTTTATTCGTTTTTGTGAGATAAACGTCCATCTCCCGATTTAGGTCGGAACTTGGGCGTTTTTCTCATTCGATTATAAGCAGGATGGCAGGCTAGCGTCAGGTGCCTTTCTTGTACATTGGGGAGAGAAACCTTACATAAGAATAGCCCTACTGGGTCAGATCAATGTTCCAACTAGCCCAGTATCCTGCTTTCTACAGTGGCTAATCAAAGGTCAGAAACCCAATAATTAGCAACAGTCCATGCTACCAATCTCAGGGCAAGAAGTGGCTTCCCCCATGTCCATCTCAACAGCAGACTATGGACTTTTCCTCCAGGAACTTGTCCAAATCCTTTTAAAACCCAGATACGCTAACTGCTGCTACCACAGCCTCCGGCAATGAGTTCCAGAGCTTAGAATGTAAAAATATTTCCTCCTATTTGTTTTAAATGTATTTCCATGTAATTTCATTAAGTGTCCTCTGGTCTTTGTATTTTTTGAAAGAGTGAAAAATCAGTTCACTCTGTGTACCATGTTTATTACTTATTTATTTATGGCCTTTTGTGAACAAAAATAGGCATAGTGAAGTCACCATTTTTTCATATATAGAGATGTGGATTAGATTTATAGAACAACAAACACACAGGGTTATTTATTCACAATCAGTCAATCAACTTTGAACAGCAGTATATAAAATATTGACTCGACGCAGTCCTGCATTTCGGCACAGTGTCCGCCTGCCTCAGGAGTCAGTTAACTTCTATAAAGACAACACAACACGTACAAAATCAAATTTAAAACATGCCATCAAAACTATAAAATTATATAAATTATACATTAGTTAAAAAATGTGTATTAAAAAGTTTAAAATTAATTGTAGATAAATAATTTATTTGCAAATAAGTAAATTACGTTAATATAAAAGAGGAAATGTTGCACAAGAAATAAAGAAGTAACATACGCATTATAAATAAGGATTCTGTAAGCCACATTGAGCCTGCAAATAGGTGAGAAAATGTGGGATACAAATAAATAAATAAACTTCCATCAATATTAAGAAGAATAAATATAAAAATATACTTCCCTGTTTACTAAGCCGCGCTAGCTACTGCCTTGTGCTAATGCCAACACAGCTCGTTCACTTTGAGTGGGCTGTGTCAACACTGCCGCGCGGCATAGTAAACAGGGGGGATAGATATAAATCTATCTACAAAGTAGATATTAATATAAATACGGAGTCACCAGACATCAAAGATGCATGCACAATATATTTATTTATTTGTTGCATTTGTATCCCACATTTTCCCACCTATTTGCAAACTCAATGTGGCTTACATAGTACAGTAGAGGCGATCGACAATACTTGTATGAACAAATACATAGTGAGGTTATGGTAACGAATGATCAAGTGTGGTAGACACATTGGGGGTCATAAGGAGGAAGAGTTAGGTTATGTCCAGTACGAGCTTATATATTGTTGTTGCGGGGTTAAGGCATTTAGGTTGGATCGTTAGGGTATGCCTTTCCCAACAGGTTAGTCTTTAGGAGTTTCCGAAAGTTTAGGTGGTCATATCTTGTTTTCATGGCGATTGGTTGTGCGTTCCATAGTTGCGTGCTTATATAAGAGAAGCTGGATGCATAGGTTGATTTGTATTTGAGTCCTTTGTAGCTTGGGTAGTGGAGATTTAGGTATGTTCGTGTTGATCTTGTTGTGTTTCTGATTGGTAGATTTATAAGGTCTGTCATATATCCCAGGGCATTGCCGTAGATGATTTTATGAACCAGGGTACAGATTTTAAATGCAATACGTTCTTTAATTGGGAGCCAGTGCAGTTTTCGCTTAGCGGTTTGGTGCTGTCAGTTCTTGTTTTTTCCAAATATAAGCCTGGCTGCTGTGTTTTGAGCAGTTTGGAGTTTCTTTATGATTTGATCTTTACAACCCACATAGATACCATTACAGTAATCTAGATGGCTTAGTACCATGGATTGTACCAAGTTGCGAAATATTTCCCTCGGGGAAAAAAGGTTTCACTCATTTGAGCTTCCACATTGAGTGGAACATTTTCTTTGTTGTGGCTTTCGCTTGGCTCTCTAGTGTGAGATTTCGGTCGATTATAACTCCAAGAATTTTCAGGCTGTCTGAGATTGGGAGGGTGTAATCTGGGGTGGTTATGTTGGTGGGTTTGATAGTGTTATATTGGGATGAGAGGATGAGACAATGTGTTTTTTCTGTGTTAAGTTTTAGTTGAGATGTATTTGCCCAGGAGCTCATGATGTTTAGGCTGAGTTTGATTTCTTTGGTGATTTCTGTTAGATCATTTTTGTAAGGGATGTACAATGTGACATCGTCGGCGTATATAAAAGGGTTGAGGCCATGATTGGATAGGGACTTGGCTAGTGGGGTCATCATATGGTTGAAAAGGAGCGGTGATAGTTGTGATCCTTGAGGTACTCCATAGTCTGCTTTCCATGGTGATGCTATGGTCGATTTCAATTTCACGTGATATGTTCTAGTAGTTAGGAAGCCCTTGATCCAGTTAAGTACACTTCCACCAATCCTGAAGTATTCTAGGATGTTTAGTAGTATGTTGTGATTCACCAAGTCGAATGCGCTAGACATATCGAATTGTAGGAGGAGTACGCTTTTGCCTGTTGCAATTTCTTGTTTGAATTTGGCTAAGAGGGTAATTAGTATTGTTTCGGTGCTATGGTTGGAACGGAATCCTGATTGTGATTCGTGTAGTATTGTGAATTTGTTTATGTAGTCAGTGAGTTGTTTGGTTACCACACTTTCCATCAGTTTGACTACCAGTGGGATTGAAGCTACTGGGCGGAAGTTGGTGATATCGTCTGTTTTTTTTTTCTTGGTATCTTTTGGTATTGGGGTGAGTAGGATGTTGCCATTTTCCTTAGGGAAGAGACCATGTTGAAGCATGTAGTTTAGGTGGGATGTGAGGTCTGCTATGAAGCGATGGGGAGTGGATTTTAGTAGGTAACTGGGGCAGGTATACAATTTGCAGTGAGTCTTAGAGAACCTATTAATTTTATTTTTGTTACATTTGTACCCCGCGCTTTCCCACTCATGGCAGGCTCAATGCGGCTTACATGGGGCAATGGAGGGTTAAGTGACTTGCCCAGAGTCACAAGGAGCTGCCTGTGCCTGAAGTGGGAATCGAACTCAGTTCCCCAGGACCAAAGTCCACCACCCCAACCACTAGGCCACTTAATCGCTTGGTTGACTATTTTAGCAGTGAGGGGAGTGAAGCTTGTCCAGAGTCTGTCCGCTGGGTATTCACCAGGGATTGGGTCCAAACACTCAATGAAGTTTTCGATGCCAGTAGTGTTTTGAGGTAGTATGTTTTGTAGGTTTACAATTTTTTCATTGAAGTATTTGGCAAGTTTGTCTGCTGATGGGATGTCAGTGTTGGTTGCGGTGACCAAGGTGATGTCTAGTAGATTGTTCATGAGTTGGTATACTTTTTTCGTGTCTTTGTAGTCAGACTCTATTTTGGTTTTATAGTATAATCTTTTGGCTTGTCTCATTGCATATTTGTATTTTCTTTGGGTTTGTTTCCATGCATTGAATGTTTCTGTATCTTTTATTTTTTTCCATGCTCGTTCGAGTTTCCTGGATCAGAGCTATGCCTCCACCTCTCTTTTCCTTTCTAGTCCAGTGAGTGATTTTGTAACCCGGGGGGCAAAGGTCTAGGATTATAGGGTCCTTTTGGTCATGGATCCAGGTTTCATTGATGAAAAGCAGGTCGAGGTTTTATGACGTAATCCAATCTCTTATTATACCTGTTTTATTTACTACTGATCTGGCGTTGATGTAGCCCACTTGAATTTTTTGGTAGGGTCATCTGTGGATTTTTGTCAGTTGTCTGTTTTTAGTTGGTGTGGGTTTGCTATTACCTTTTTTTCCCTTGTATTGAGGTTGTCCGCTTGTAGGTGTTCCTCCTTTGTTTTGGTAGGAGTCGGTTTGGTGAGGTGTGGTGTGTCTGGTCAGGCTTTGGTGGTTATGTAGTATGGGTATGATGTTGTTTTCAGCGAGTGGGGTGGTTAGTGTTAGATGAATCAAGGATAGGGAGTAGATTGTTAGGATCAGCTTGTCAATGTTCATTGTGGGATCAGTACGGTCAGGACTGCTAGTATTTATGTTGAATGGGTACTCAGAGTTAGTTGTTCCGAAGGATTGCTTCAGGGTGCAGTGGCTCCTTAGTTGTCAATGATTGGGGGTAGGGATCTCCCTGAGCACTAGGTTCCTAATTTTGAGGCCTGAGTCATTGGTCGGAGGTGGGGTTCTCAGTGACGCGGCCACAAAGGAGGATTGAGGACGTCTAGGTAGGCAGGTGCAGGGACCTTGACTTCATCTGGAGAGGGTGTGAGTTTCTCACTTCACAGCCACCGCAATCGGCATGGGCTTGGTGTGGTCTTCGCAGCTCTGCGTGGTCGCGGTGGGTGGTCGGCTGCTGTGCGCTTCCTTGCCTCCTGATGTGCGCAGGGCCGCCTACTGCGGTCAAAGATAGCAGGACAAGGGAAATGTGCCGTTATGCTGATGGTACCACCGCCACCCGAGCCACGCTGCCGCCGTCCGAGCTGCGCCGCTGTTGACGAGTCCCAGTGTGATTCCGGCTGGTAGGAGATTGTCTTCAGTGTCGGCCCATCCGGGGAAGGCTGTCGGAAGGCACCTTCTGTCCAGGGAGTGGGTGGGGGATCCAGTTCACTTGGGCAGCGCCGCGGTCACGAGGCAGGGTCGTTTATTTATTTATGCAGTTTAAAAATAAGTTACAAGATACCTCTTGCACAAGAAATACAGAAATATAGTATACACAAGCAACAATCATCTCAAATCAGGAAATACATGTACTCTTCCGTAGACCACAATGTCAGAAAGGGAAGGAGAAACTAGGAAAACATAAGACTTAACAAAAATTTAAAAAAAGGCAAAAGGCTTAACAAGCACACCCTCGAGTAAACTAGCAGATACAAACTAAGACTGTACTATTTTCGTTAGATCCAAGAAAGCCCTTAACTGTTCAGGTGAACACAGAGAGGGAAATGAGGAGAATCTATACATGGAGATAGATGGGAAGAAAGTTCAGATGCCAGATATGGGGAGAGATCAGGAGAGAGAGAGAGCAGATAGAGAAGAAATTCTGGACGATATAGGGAGATGGAAGGAAGATACAGAACACAGTGGGGGGGAGCACGTTGAAGATGAAGGGTTCATGCTGGGCATGGGGGGGCATAGGGAGATGTTGAACAGAGGGGCAAAGGAGATGGGATACATAGATGGAGGGGAGATTTTGGGCACAGAGGAGAATATGGAGATGGGGATGTAAGGAAATAGAGGAGAGATGGCTGAACATGGAGG
The DNA here is from genome assembly GCF_901765095.1 of Microcaecilia unicolor. Taxonomy (NCBI): domain Eukaryota; kingdom Metazoa; phylum Chordata; class Amphibia; order Gymnophiona; family Siphonopidae; genus Microcaecilia; species Microcaecilia unicolor. The sequence goes on along the minus strand of NC_044039.1, from coordinate 176,423,657 downwards.
GAAACAGAGCTGGTGTGGAAATATTGGACACAGGGCATAGGAAAATGGACAGGATATGCTGGACATTGAGAGGGATAAGGAACGAGTGCAGATGCTGGACATGGGAGGTGGGAACAGAGAGATAGAGAAGATGATGGATATGGGAGGCGAGAAAGAGGAGGGCAGATTCTGGACACGGAAAGGATAGCAATAGAGAAACATGAATGCTGGGCATAGGGGGATAGGGAACGAGAACAAAAAAGGAAAGACACTAAGGGGGCAAGTTATGAAAGCAGGCTATTGTTAAAATGGGTTATTTTACCACCAATTGTTTTATTTTAGTACAGAGTCTCATTGCATAAAATGGGACTGTGCTAAAATAACATGACTTGTGGTAAAAGAACCTGTCTTAATGGTAGCCCATGTTGATAATGTCCCCCCTTAATGGAGGAGAGTGAGGAAGATATTTTGGATGGAGGGGGATAGACACTGGACACAGGTGAGGAGGAAATTGCTGAAAGGCTGAGGAAAAAGAAAGAGTTGGGGATTATTGGTTAGGATGAGGGAAAGAGCTGAAAAGCTTTTAAACAGATGCAGTAAAAGAGGGAGACTGAAAAATGGATGGTAAGGAGGAGGAGTGACATCTTAGTGGATAGAGAGGGAGAGAGAAAATTAAATGGAAGCAAACATTGTCTGAGATGGCAATAGGAGAGAAAGCGAAGAAGACATGAGAGGAGAAAAGAAGCATCTGATGGATTGGAAACACTGGAAGGAGCATCAAGAGAAGATAGAAGGAACCAGAGAATGAGACAAACATGATTTAAAAAAGATGAAACTGCCAGAAGGCAAAGGTACAAAAATTATTTTCTGTTTGGTGATTTGAATATGTTGATTTTTTGAATTTAAAATCTGCTCATTTTATGTTTTGCACAGTACAGCAGGAAATGCAGCTCCCATTTCTATGATGTTGTATTGCATGCAGAGTTTGGCATCTATTCTATTCTGTTCTTGGCATTTATATCCCCCCTCTATCATTACGGGTTTTTTTATAAAGCCGCGCTAGCAATTACCCATGGCAAATGAGAGGAAGCCCATAGGAATTGAATGGGCTTCCTCTCATTTACTGAACAGGAACCGCTAGCGAGGCTTGATAAAAGAGACCCTAAGGAATCGCGTTACAAAAGATAAGATGTACAAAGGTCCTAATTTACAACAGTAAGATTTACATACTCAAATATTTGTCAAACAGATAAGTTTTCAATGCTTTACGGAACAAAAGAATCGGGAAAGAACATAAATTTGCTCCAGAATTGAATGCCAAATCCTGCTAGATTGGTACCTAAGTGAACCATCTAAAACTCCTTTAAAATGAACTTTCTTAGATGTTGGAAAACCCAATAGAAGTAGACCATAAGCATGAATTCTTATGCAAAATTGGAGGTTCAGTTTAATTTGTGTTTATATTTCTACTTTTAATTTGTGATCACTTATTCTGTACTCGCTGATGGTCTGTATTCTAAGTGTGTGACTGAGACCAGATATTCTGTTAACATGGAAATTCAATGTAGGGGTATTTAGTAATCTGACTTGTTTAGTTTTCCCAGTAGGTATATTGATGATCCAGAGCATTCTTCAAAATGGTGCCTCTGACCCTAGTGACAGTCAAAGAAAGCCTTGATGAGAAAGACCAGCAGTTGGCCAGCATTAAAAAAAAAAAAAAATAGGCTCACCACCACTATTGAATATTGACCTAACAGCTTTTAGACTGTATTGAACAACACAGTGTCAAAGGGTAATCAATATTTTGTCTAGATAGCTTTTCTTATTGCTCATCATTGTATTTTAACTTTGCTGGACTAGCAAACACACCTGATTGTATGATGTCATTCTAGATGCATGTGGAGAGATTAGATGTCCTTATTATTCATAGCAAAATACCCAAAGTGTGTACATTAGTTTTGAAGAATTTTTTTTTTGTTACTACAGACAATTAAAGACAATTTGAAAGAAGTTCATTATAGTAGAAAACCTTACTGAATCTACGGGTTGTTTCTGATCATTTCTGCTTCAAAATGGGTAGATGTGAGAGTGTGTGTTGCATGTATGAGGTTTGTTTAAAGGTTTATGATACTAATTAAAAATCACTTTTAGAGTATAACAGTGTTTCCTGATGTAAATCTCAGATCAAAATGTAAAATGTATTTTTTGTGTTATGTAGCTTGTACTGGAAATGGCATATCTTGTATGTGCTCTTCCTCATTGTTATGCTCAGTTTAAAGTAACATTTAAAAAATGAAGCTTTCAACACTTCAGCATAGTCTTCATTTTTAGTAATAAGAATAAGAAAGCCTGCATGATTAAAATCATCAGAAGTCTGTAAGGGCACACTCAAGGCTGGCAGACATCCCATGCACAGCTGAAAACCTATGTAAAGCAAAGGAGATGGTTGACTTTTATCAATGAACATTGCTCTGCTGTCCTTTTTGTTGCCCACAGCAGAACAGTCTTTTAAGAGGAAATGGCTCTATAGAGACAACAAGCATAGAAAAAAGTGATACAACAGACAACTGGTAGATTCTATAAGAAAGAGCTGGAAACAGTTACTGTACAGAAAAGGTGGGCTTTTAGCCTAGATTTAAAGACGGCCAGAGATGGAGCTTGACGTACCAGCTCAGGAAGTCTATTCCAGGCATATGGTGCAGCAAGATAAAAGGAACGGAGTCTGGAGTTAGCAGTGGAGGAGGAGAAGGGTGCAGATAAGAGAGACTTACCCCAGTGAACGGAGTTCCCGGGGAGGAATGTAGGGAGAGATGAGAGTGGAGAGGTACTGAGGAGCTGCAGAGTGAATGCACTTATAGGTCAATAAGAGGAGTTTGAACTGTATGCAGAAATAGATAGGAAGCCAGTGAAGTGACTTGAGGAGAGGGCTAATATGAGCATAACGACACTGGCGGAATATTAGTCGTGCAGCAGAATTTTGAACAGATTGAAGAGGAGAGAGATGGCTAAGTGGGAGACCTGTGAGAAGCAAGTTGCAATAGTCTAAGCGAGATGTGATAAGAGTTTGGATGAGGGTTCTGGTAGTGTGCTCAGAAAGGAAAGGGCGAATTTTGGTGATATTATAGAGAAAGAAATTACAGGTTTTAGCAGTCTGCTGGATATGTGCAGAGAAGGAGAGGGAGGAGTTGAAGGTGACCCCCAAGGTTACAAGCTGATGAGACAGGAAGGATGAGAGTGTTATCCACAGAAATAGAGAATGGGGGAGGAGGAGAGGTTGGTTTGGGGGAAAGATAAGAAGCTCAGTCTTGGTCATGTTTAGTTTCAGATGGTGCTGAGACATCCAGGCAGCAATGTCAGGCAGGCTGATACTTTGGCCTGGATTTCAGCTGAGATTTCTGGTGTGGAGAGGTAGATCTGGAAGTCATCAGTGTAAAGACGATACTGAAAACCATGGGATGAGATCAGAGTACCAAGGGAAGAAGTATAGATGGAGAAAAGAGGTCCCAGGACAGATCCCTGAGGTACACCAACTGACAGTGGGATGGAAGTAGAGGAGGATCCACTAGAGTATATACTAAAGGTACGCTGGGAGAGATAAGAAAACCAGGAAAGAACAGAGCCCTGAAATCCAAGTGAGGACAGCGTATCAAGGAGTAGGCTGTGATCAACAGTGTCAAAAGCAGTAGATAGATCGAGAAGGATGAGGATAGAACAGAGACCTTTGGATCTGGCCAGGAACAGATCATTGGAGACTTTAGCAAGCGCTGTTTCAGTTGAATGAAGGGGGCGAAAGCAAGATTAAAGTGGATCAAGAATAGCTTGAGATGAAAGAAAGTCAAGGCAACAGCGGTGAACAGCACGTTCAAGTATCTTTAATAGGAAAGGGAGATGGGGCGATAGTTGGAAAGACAGATAGGGTCCAATGAAGGTTTTTTAAGGAGTGGTGTGACTACGGCATGTTTGAAGGCATCAGGAACAGTCGCAGTGGACAGTGAAAGATGGAGGATATGATAGATAAAAGGGATGACAGTAGGAGAGATAGTGTTAAGTAGATGGGTGGGATTAGGATCAGAGGAACAGGTAGTTAGTTTCGAGGAGTTAATAAGATGTATAGTTTCATCTTCAGTGATTTCAGAAACGGAAGAAAGGAGGCAGGGGTTGGAGGGTTGATAGAATGGACTAAGGGAAGGAGAGGTGGAGGTGACCTGGCTGAGAATTCAATCTTGTGAACCTTATCATGAAAGAACTCAGCCAGAGTCTGGGGGAAAGTGAAGGGGTGGGGGGTTGGAGGTGAAGGCACTTTGAGGAGAGAGTTCAGTGTGGCAAAGAGACGATGAGGGTTTGAGCCAAGAGAATTTGTCAACTGGATGTAATAGTCCTGTTTGGCAAGTGAAAGAGCAGAGTGGAAGGAGGTCAGCAAGAATTTGAAATGTATGAAGCCAGCATGGGCACGGGATTTCAGCCAAAGGCGTTCAGCAGAGCGGGCAAAGCCCCCTCCCCGGCCAACCTGGATGCTATGCGGCCGTGGTTAGCATTATACCCACGTAGAAAAGATGCCCACACACTCGAACAAGGATTTTCCCAAGGTTTCAGAATTCCCTATTATGGCACGAGGCGCGGAAGAGCAGATAAAAATTCCCCATCCGTAACGCAACTTCGTGGCGAGGCTAGAGCGCGCATCACTAAGGAAGTGAACCTGGGGAGGGTAGCGGGCCCGTACGCTAATCAGCCTTTTGAAGGATTCATTGTGTCCCCGGTAGCAATCATCCCCAAGAAGGACCCAGGCAAATACAGGCTCATACATAACCTATCTTATCCGGCAGGGTATTCAGTGAATGATTTTCTCCCCCCTGAGGCGAGCACAGTACAATATACATCGCTTGACATGGCAGTGCAATTACTGAGGTGCACAGGACAGGGAGCCCTCATGGCTAAATCAGACATCGAGTCGGCTTTCCGGCTTCTACCAGTAAACCCAGACAACTTCCCCATACTGGGCTTCGAGTTTGAGGGTCAATACTATTACGACAAGTGCATGCCCATGGGTTGCTCGGTGTCCTGCGCCATGTTCGAATGCTTAAGCACATTCTTACACTGGGTCATACAGCAGGCCTCGGGGAGCAAGAATATCATTCACTACTATTCGTGGGATCTGCGGCAAATGACGCATGCCAATTCACATTCAACCATTTTCACGCGATAGCCGAATCATTCGGCGTTCCACTAGTGAAGGAAAAAACCTGGGGGCCATGCATACGACTGCAATTCTTAGGCATAGAGCTGGATTCCCTTGACATGGTGTCTAGACTCCCCAGCGATTAAAATCATTAAGCTGAACACGGTCATAGCGGGCGCTGAGGAAAGAGAAAAAGTCATGCTGCGAGAGATGCAGTCACTAGTGGGTAATCTTAACTTTGCATGCAGGGTTATCATAATGGGCAGGACATTCCTGCGAAGGTTATCCAGCTCAATGGCAGGTGTGCGAAAGCCGTTCCACCATATTAGGATGACGAGGTCCATGAAGGACGACCTCAGGGTATGGGAGGTGTTCTTAAGAAACTTCAACGGTAGAGTAGTGTGGCTTAACACCCCGATATCTAGCACCGACTTGCAGTTATATACGGATGCAGCGGGAGGCATTGGTTTTGGGATTTACTTCCAGGGAGCCTGGTGCGCGCAAACATGGCCGCCGAGCTGGAAAGGAAGCCCAATCACGAGAAACATCGCATTCCTAAAGCTATTCCCAATAGTAGTAGCAGTGGCCTTATGGAAAGAAAGTTCTCCGAGGACAAGCAGACTGCTTGTTCTCACAAATGGGTGACGTCCACGGCAGCCCCTCCGATCGGAGATCTTCCTAGCAACAGAGCTTGCTAGTTCTCACGCGCGCCCGCGATGCGCGCATGCGCGGCCGTCTTCCCGCCCGAAATTGCTCGTGTTCGCTAGTCTCCTTTTTTCAGCTGCTCGGGACGGCTGTTTTTTCGGTCGCTCTGCGCCCCTAGGAGAATCCTCGCGATTCGCGGTCTTTTTTTATCTTTCAAAATTTTCCTCTATTTCTAGTGTTGGCCCGTAAGTTTTCTTTCGTGGTCGAGTGCGGCTTTTTTCGCCGCCCGTTCGTTTTTTGGTGAGTTTTTGGTGCCCTTTTTTCACCACCGTGGATTTCGATTTTGCCGGCGTGATTTTTCCGCCCATGTCATCAAAGCCTTCCAGCGGCTTCAAACCGTGCACCCAGTGCGGCCAGATAATCTCTCTCACTGATAGGCATGCTTCTTGCCTTCAGTGTCTGGGGGCTGGGCACCGTCCTCAGGCCTGTAATCTCTGTCTTCTTTTGAAGAGGAGAACTCAGGCGGCGAGATTAACCCAGAGGAACAGTTTGTTTGGGACTTCATCCAGCGCGTCGACATCCTCCGTTCCGCGGTCCTCGGCATCGGAGCCTTCGGTACCGCGCCCATCATCGACTTCGGTACCGCGTTCATCGGTACCGGCATCGACATCGAGGCCTTCGGTATCGAAGTCATCGTTTGGTGCAGCTGCGAGACCGGGATCCGGGATCGTTCCTCGTGAGGATGTCGTCGGAGGGTGCTTCGATGTCTGGAGTGCAAGTGAGGGCTGTCCATTCCCCTGCTGGTGGCGGTGAGCCCATGAGCAGGTCTTCGCCTGTCTCGAGGGCTCCCACGGTACAGCCCCCCCCCCCCTGGGATCGACCCTCTTCGGACCCGGACCCGAGGAAACATTTGGATTCAACGTCTTCCTCTTCGATACCAGGGGGTACCGAGGCCGTGCGTCGTGCTAAGGCAAAGAAGCACCGGCATCGGTCACCCTCCAAGCGTGGTACTGAGAGCTCAGGGTCGCCGGTACCGCCGGCACCCAAGCGTCGACATCGGGAGGACCGCTCACCCTCCATTCAGGAGGTGTTGATGCGTTCCCCTGTGGACAGCCCGGTACCGCCTCCATCCCCGGAACAGATTCGCAGCTCGTCGCCGGTACCGGCCCCACCGCCTTTCTCCACAGCCGCTCTGAACGAGAGCCTCAGGGCCGTCCTTTCGGGGATCCTGGAGGAGCTGTCCCATCCTAGACCTAAGGGCCCTGAACAAATATCTGGTCCGAGAAAAGTTCAGGATGCCTTCCCTGGGCACCCTTCTTCCCATGATTCAACAGGACGATTGGCTATGTTCTCTGGACTTAAAGGATGCCTATACGCATATCCCGATTCTGCCAGCTCACAGGCAGTATCTTCGATTTCGTCTGGGAACACGGCATTTTCAGTACTGTGTGCTACCCTTTGGGCTTGCCTCCACACCCGGAGTGTTCACCAAATGCCTAGCCGTAGTAGCGGCTTCTCTACGCAGGCTGGGAGTGCATGTGTTCCCTTACCTCGACGATTGGCTGGTAAAGAACACCTCTGAGGCAGGAGCTCAGCAGTCCATGCAGGTGACTATTTGACTCCTGGAGCTGCTAGGGTTTGTGATAAATTATCCAAAGTCCCACCTTCTTCCAGTTCAGAAACTCGAATTCATAGGAGTTCTGCTGGATTTTCAGATGGCCCGTGCCTACCTTCCAGAGACCAGGGCCGACAATCTGCTGACCCTTGTCTCCTCGGTGCGGGCGTCTCAGCAGATCACAGCTCGGCAGATGTTGAGATTGCTCGGCCACATGGCCTCCATGGTTCACGTGACTCCCATGGCCCGCCTTTTTATGAGATCAACTCAATGGACCCTAGCTTCCCAGTGGTGCCAGGCTGCTGGGAGCCTAGAGGACGTGGTCCGCTTGTCCAAGAGGTTTCTCCTCTCCCTTCATTGATGGACAATTCGATCCAATTTGACCCTGGGACGTCCCTTCCAGATTCCTCAGCCGCAAAAGGTGCTGACCACAGACGCGTCACTCCTGGGGTGGGGAGCGCATGTGGATGGGCTCCACACCCAGGGGACTTGGTCCGTCCAGGAACAAGGTCTACAGATCAACCTCCTGGAGTTGCGAGCGGTCTGGAATGCTCTGAAGGCTTTCAGGGATCGGCTGTCCCATCAAATTATCCAAATTCAGACAGACAACCAGGTTGCTATCTATTACATCAACAAGCAGGGGGGCACCGGATCTCGCCCCCTGTGTCGGGAAGCCGTCAGCATGTAGCATTGGGCACGCCGGTTCGGCATGTGGCTCCAGGCCACGTATCTGGCAGGCGTAAACAACAGTCTGGCCGACAGATTGAGCAGGATCATGCAACCGCACAAGTGGTCGCTCAGTTCCAGAGTGGTTCGCGAGATCTTCCAAGTGTGGGGCACCCCCTTGGTGGACCTCTTTGCCACTCAGACCAATCACAAGGTCCCTCAGTTCTGTTCCAGGCTGCAGGCCCATGGCAGACTGGCGTCGGATGCTTTCCTTCTGTTTTGGGGGGAAGGCCTCCTGTACGCGTATCCTCCCATTCCTCTGATAGGGAGGACTTTGCTGAAACTCAAGCAAGACAGGGGAACCATGATTTTGATTGCTCCTTTTTGGCCTCATCAGATCTGGTTCCCTCTTCTTCTGGAGTTGTCTTCTGAAGAACCGTGGAGATTGGACTGCTGTCCAACCCTCATCACGCAGAACGAGGGGGCGCTTCTCCATCCCAACCTCCAGTCTCTGGCCCTCACGGCCTGGATGTTGAGAGCGTAGACTTTGCCTCCTTCGGTCTGTCAGAGGGTGTCTCCCTAGTCTTGCTTGCTTCCAGGAAAGATTCTACCAAGAGGAGTTATTTTTTCCTCTGGCGACGGTTTGCTGTGTGGTGTGATGGCAAGGCCTTAGATCCTCGTTCTTGTCCTACACAGACCCTGCTTGAATACCTTCTACATTTATCGGAGTCTGGTCTTAAAACCAACTCTGTAAGGGTTCATCTTAGTGCGATTAGTGCATACCATTACCATGTAGAAGGTAAACCGATCTCTGGACAGCCTTTAGTAGTTCGCTTCATGAGAGGTTTGTTTTTGTCAAAGCCCCCACTCAAACCTCCTACAGTGTCATGGGATCTCAATGTCGTTCTCACCCAGCTGATGAAACCTCCTTTTGAGCCGCTGGACTCCTGTCATCTGAAGTACTTGACCTGGAAGGTCATTTTCTTGGTGGCAGTTACTTCAGCTCGCAGAGTCAGTGAGCTTCAAGCCTTGGTGGCTCATGCTCCTTATACCAAATTTCATCATAACAGGGTAGTCCTCCGCACTCACCCTAAGTTCTTGCCAAAGGTGGTGTCGGAGTTCCATCTGAACCAGTCAGTTGTCTTGCCAACATTCTTTCCCCGTCCTCATACCCGCCCTGCTGAACGTCAACTGCACACATTGGACTGCAAGCGAGCATTGGCCTTCTATCTGGAGCGGACAAGCCCACACAGACAGTCGGCCCAACTTTTTGTTTCTTTTGATCCCAACAGGAGGGGAGTGGCTGTGGGGAAACGCACCATATCCAATTGGCTAGCAGATTGCATTTCCTTCACTTACGCCCAGGCTGGGCTGACTCTTGAGGGTCATGTCACGGCTCATAGTGTTCGAGCCATGGCGGCGTCAGTGGCCCACTTGAAGTCAGCCACTATTGAAGAGATTTGCAAGGCTGCAACGTGGTCATCTGTCCACACATTCACATCTCACTACTGCCTTCAGCAGGATTCCCGACGCGACAGTCGGTTCGGGCAGTCGGTGCTGCAGAATCTGTTTGGGGTTTAGAATCCAACTCCACCCCCCTAGGCCCATTTTTTTTTTTAATTTGTAGAAGTCTTTATTATACTTATATTGATACAAGACAACTTGTAGACATCTTATAACACCTCAGCGAGACAACAGAAGTCTGATTACAAGAATTAACAATAACAATAAGTTGCATCAATCTACCAGAAATCCCCAAGTAACTTCGATTTTTTGTTTTTTCCCCCCCCCCTGTGTTGATTACATTAGTAAAATCCCCCCTCCCCAATGAGAGAGAAAGAAAAAAAAAAAAAAAAATTAATTCCCCCTCCGTCCTTACTACATCCCTCCCGAGGCCTCCCTCCCCCCCCCCTGTACCCAACTCTATAACTCCCTCCTGTCATTCAGACTAGTAACATTCTCCCCTACTCCACATTCAAGAAAGGCTTCCAGGTCTTCTCCCACCTAGGCATTGTCTTACATTTTACTGCTGTCAGTCTCTCCATTTCACACATATAGCGTAATTTAGTGTACCAGCGTACCAGCGAAGGCACCAGAGGTGACTTCCAATTCTGCGCCAGGTTCACTCTCGCTGTCTGCAAGGCCCCCTTCACCAACAGCCACTCGTACCCTTCCAGGCCTGCTGGCCGCTGCCCCAACAGAAAGACTAAGGGATGCCACCGTACAGGTTTACCCAGCCACTTCTGAAGCCGCGCCTGTACAGCCCTCCAATAGGCTTGGGCCTTTGGACATTTCCACCATAGGTGTCCCATAGTACCAACAGCCCCACATTTCCTCCAACAACCTTCAGTCACCTGCGCAAACATATGGTGCAGACGTGCTGGAGTAAGGTACCACCGGAAAAACACTTTAACTGCGTTCTCTTTCATAGCCACTGACCTCGTGGAGCGCATAATCCCCTTCTCCAGCTGCAGCCATTTTTCGTCAGGTAAGGAGAAGTCTAGCTCCTGCTCCCACCGTCTCCTATGTAATAATGAAGGCTTTTGGAGCGACACCAGGGATGAATATAAAAAGGTGATCATACCCCGCGTACTCTGAAACCGCACACAGACTTCTTCCATCGGGTGTGCCTCCCTCCCAAGACAAGCAACGTATTTAGGTCCTTTTAAAAAATGCACAAGCTGCAAATAAGAGTAGTAGTCACTTTGCCGTAACTTAAAGTCTTCCTTCAAGTTATCGAAGGGGATCAAATCCTCCCCCACATGCAACTGTCCCATCATATCCAAGCCAGACTCTGCCCAGCGTACAAAGGTAGGGCTCTCCACACCCGGTCCAAAGAGAGGGTTGTTGACCACAGGTGCCAGTCCCGAAACAGGAGGCTGATGCTCCGCAAACATATGGTCCCAATAGTGAAAGGTAGCCTGTACTGTCGGGGGGAACCGAACAACCTGTCCTCTGTATTTGTTGGGTAGCCACATCAAGTGTCCCAACCTACGAGTCCCCACCATAGCTTGCTCGAGGTGTACCCATAATTTATGATCTTCCCCCCTAAACCACTCAATCGCCGATCTGGCCTGGGCGGCACAGTAGTACCAGTAAAGGTTTGGCACTGACAGACCTCCGAGCTGCTTATTCCTATATAGAACAGCCCGTGGCAAGCGGGGTCTCCTATCGTTCCATACAAAGCGTAACAAACGGTCTTGCAGGCCGGACAGGTAGGACCTTGACAATCTTAGGGGAAGAACCTGAAAGAAATACAGTAGCCTAGGCAGGATATTCATTTTAATAGCCGCGATCCGGCCAAACCAAGACAACCCCGTGTGAGTCCATCTGTCGAGGTCATTATATATCGCTTTCTGAAGTGCCGGGTAATTAACCGCAAAGAGCTCAGACGGTTCCGCTGATATCTGTACCCCCAAATATTGTATGGACTTAGTTTTCCATTTAAATACATACGAGTTTTTCAACGCCTCACACGTCCTCTGCGACACCCCCACTGCCATACCCACTGACTTGTTAGCGTTAAGCTTGTAGCCCGAAACACGTGAGTATCCCTCTATCTCCTGCATCAAATTAGGGAGTGAAATTAAAGGATTGGTCAATGACAGTAACACGTCGTCCGCGAATAACGCCACCTTGTATTCCTGCCCCCTCACCTGAACCCCGGAGATGTCTACATTTTCTCGAATAGCAGCCGCCAGCGGTTCCATCGTCAGTGCAAACAGTAATGGAGACAACGGGCAGCCCTGCCGAGTGCCCCTCCCCAACAGGAACGCACCCGAATTCCCACCGTTCACCCTAACACACGCCTGCGGGTGAGTATACAGCGATTGGATCCAAGCTCTAAATAAGGGCCCTATTCCAGCTCTTTGCAGAACCTTATCCAAAAACCCCCAATGGACTCGGTCGAAGGCCTTCTCCGCGTCCAACCCCAGCAACACCAACGGACAGGCCCGCGACCTAGCCACGTGTATCAAATCTAAGGTTCGACGTATATTGTCCATTGCCTGCCTCTCTGGCACAAACCCCACTTGGTCCGGGTGGACCAAGCAAGGCAACATCTTACCCAATCGGTTCGCAAGCACCTTAGCCAAGATTTTTACGTCAGTATTTAAAATTGATATTGGGCGATAAGAGGCACACTCCGTACTATCCTTGTCAGGTTTCGGTATGACTGCTACCCAGGCTTCCATCATTGTTCTAGGGAGCGCCTTCCCGTCTCTCACCGAATTGATAACCAATGTGAGGTAAGGCGCCAGTTCTCGGGCAAAAGTCTTGAAAAACTCGTTGGTGAAGCCATCCAAGCCAGGCGCCTTACCTGTCGGCAAGGCCTTAATAACATGCAACACCTCGTCTAATGTCACCGGTGCGTCCAAGGCTCTTTTTTGCGATTCCGACAATACAGCCAAACCTCGGGCCTCCAGGTATCTGCCCATCTCCCCCTCCTGCACGGCAGCATCCTCCCTGTAAAGGGACTCATAAAACTGAGCAAAGCGCTCCCTGATCTTGGCAGATTTATATAGCATAGCCCCACTTGCATCCTTCACACGCACAATATGTCTAGCCGCTCTGATCTTTCTCAATTTCATAGCCAACATCCTCCCAGGCTTATTGGATCTTTCATAGCAAATCTGTTTCAATCGTGCATGGACAAACTGCAAACTATCCTCATGCAGAGCAGCCAACTCCAGTCGCACATCTTGCAGCTTACGATAATCAGACACCCGACCTGAAGCTCTATACCTTATCTCTAGCACACCAATTTTCTCCATGCATTTTATCAATCGTTCTTTATGATCTCTATTTCTTCGACTAGCGCACTTAATAAAGTGTCCTCTCGACACCGCTTTAAAAGCATCCCATACTATACTCAAGTCTGGACCCGATCCCATGTTAATCTCAAAGTATTCCCTTAGGACTGGAAGGAACTCCTCAACAATCTGAGGGTCCTGTAACAAGCAATTATTGAATGTCCATCTCCTGTCCCGCCGCTCCCCCTCTAACGAGGGAACGACCGACCAGGCCGGAGCGTGGTCTGAGATTGTAATCTGGCCTATGTCAGAATCCCCCCCTCCCTCTGACAGGGTCTTGTCAAGAAAGATGTAATCCAGTCTGGAATAGGAACGGTGTGCTGATGAATAAAAGGTGTAGTCTCTGCCTCCAGGGTGACACAGTCTCCACCAGTCACACAGTCCCATGTCTTCTACTAAGTGTCTCAGAGCCCGGGAGGCGGTTTGATCAGCCGGAGCAGGAGGAGCAGACCTGTCCAGCCCCGGTTGCATCGTGGCATTAAAGTCTCCAGCCATGATCACCTTACCTTGTGCAAACCGCTGCAACTCCTTATGTAGGTACCCAAAAAATATTTCCTGGTGATCATTAGGGGCGTACACATTAGCCAAGGTATACTCCTCCCGCTCCAACTGCACATGCATAAACAGAAAACGACCTTCAGTGTCTCTCCTGACATGGAGTACCTGAACATGAACATCTTTGTTAAACAATATAGCAACCCCTCGCTTCTTTTTCCCCTTGGCATCCGAGGCACAGTATACACCTGGATATAATTTAGAAACCAACAGCCCCTCATGTTTTCTTAACAAGTGCGTTTCCTGCAAGAAGACTACCTTCGGGCTCAATAAGTGTAATTCTCGCTGGAGGGCGTGACGCTTATATGGAGAGTTAAGCCCTTTCACATTATAGGTAAGTACCTTAAAATCAGACATTATATCACTTGTTTGTAGCCAGCCTGTATTGCAAAGGGAGAATGACAGTCAGATTCACAACCCCCCTTTATCCCAACCCCCCCCCCAAAATAGGGAACCCCCCCACCCACCCACTCCACCCTCATGTACCCCCTATTACGCCATCCCAAAGCTTGCCCTTTACCCCTTCCCAACCATTCCATCCCCCCCTGATAACCACTAGGAAGGAACATGAACCCTTACCTAGGAAAGACTGAGGAAGCACTCACTCTCCCGTCCTGGCTCCCAAGACCAACCCCCCCCAACCCCCCTCCCATGCTATCCAAACTTCTGCTAACCTATCACTACTCCCACCTAACAAGAAGCTGAATCAAATACACTCCTAACCCCCTTCTTCCACTCTCCCTTCCAACCCAGCTTAACGCAAATATCAAAACCCCCCCCCCCCCCCCCTTAACTTTACTTTAGAAATCATTCTAACCGACAGCCGGATAGTTCCATTTTACCACAATGTGAGCCATCCGGACAATAAAAGCATGCAAAACCTACAGACGTATTAACACAGTCCTGTTAAGTTTCAGTCCGTGCCTTCTTCGCCTTGTCCTGGACTCTCTGCCACTTCTGAAGCTTAGCACGTGTGACGGGGGCCAACTCCGGTGCTGGACCATCTGTGGCCACCAGACCCTCACGGCGCAGGATTTTCCAAACTTCTTCAATGGAGCGGATCCGGTGCAAGGTACCCCCAGCAGTAAAACAAAGGGCAAATGGAAATGCCCAGCGGTAGGGGATTTTTTTCTTTATCAGTACCTCCAGGGCAGGTTTCATCTCTCGCCTCAAAAACAATGTGTGAGCAGATAGATCCTGAAAGACCCGGATTTGTGCATTGTTGTAATCAATGTATGGCAGTTGTCGTGCCTTCTGTAGTACCAGCTTCTTGGTAGTGAACGTGGTAAAGCAAACCACTATATCTCGCGGTCTGTTGTCTTGCCGTTTGCCCAGCGCTCTGTGTGCACGCTCAATCGAGATGTCCACGTTGTCCACCAGTTTACCACATAGCAACTTAACAATGGCGCCAACATCCTCGCGGTCCTCAACCTCCGGGACGCCCCTAAATCGTAAATTGTTTCGGCGCCCCCGGTTTTCAAGGTCATCTACCTTTAGTTGCAATTCCGCATTGAAGGCTAGCGCTTTGGAAAGGCGCGTCTCGGTTTCAATCAGTTTTTCCGCATTCTCGTCCACTCTCACCTCAAGGTCTTCCACGCGGCCGCCGAGCTCTCGAAGATCAACGCTCAGCCCGTCCATTTTTTCCAGAATTTCCTCCTTAGAGGCCTTAATCTCGGAACGGATCTCCGTGAGGAACTTCGCTAGTTCTGTAGAAAGCCCTCTCTTTGAACTCACTTTGCCCGTTCCGATCACTGAAGATGCAGAATCCGAGTCCGATTGCGAGGGAGGTGCGGAAGAGAGCACATGGCGCCGCAGCGCTCGGCCTGTCTGCTTGTCAGGGAGACTTTCCTTTCTTGCCGCCGCCATCATCGCCAACCGGCAGTAAAAAAAAAACCCCGTCAGCTGTTTGCTCTCTGTTCAGGCTCTCTAGCTGGATATGAACGAGCACGATGTTGCGGCAGAAGATCGCTGTTTTTAGCTCAATGAAGGAAGGTTGTGGCGGAGCTATGGACCTAAGCAGCCATTCAGGTTCGTGACGTCACTTCCTCCCCCCTAGGCCCATTTTTATTCTGTTCCAGGCTGCACTCTCAGTTAGTTGGAAAAGTTTAGGTCAATCTCAGA
This sequence comes from Microcaecilia unicolor, assembly GCF_901765095.1. Lineage (NCBI taxonomy): Eukaryota > Metazoa > Chordata > Amphibia > Gymnophiona > Siphonopidae > Microcaecilia > Microcaecilia unicolor. The sequence continues at coordinate 176,408,089 of NC_044039.1, read as the reverse complement.
TATGTCCTCGCCGTTGCGAGGCCCAATTGACCAATATTTGTTGTTTTGAGTGAGCCTGGGGGCTAGGGATACCCCATTTGTGAGAACAAGCAGCCTGCTTGTCCTCGGAGAAAGCGAATACTACATACCTGTAGAAGGTATTCTCCGAGGACAGCAGGCTGATTGTTCTCACCTCCCCGCCCGCCTCCCCTTTGGAGTTGTCTTCCCTTCTCTTGTTTTTGCTTGGTACAGGACTAGCGAACACGAGCGATTTCGTGCGGGAAGACGGCCACGCATGCGCGCATCGCGGGCGCGCAAGAACTAGCAAACTGTTGCTAGGAAGATCTCCGATTGAAGGGGCTGCCGTGGACGTCACCCATTTGTGAGAACAATCAGCCTGCTGTCCTCGGAGAATACCTTCTACAGGTATGTAGCATTCGCTGTTAAGCAACAGGCGAGTAGTCTTCTGGTCCGACAAAAAATGGCCGACAAGTAAGGTGCCCCGGAACGAGCGAGCTCCGAGAGCCCGGGGAGAAGGGCCTGCCTGAGCCATCCAGGACCCCTCAGAATTGAATCGGAGCGGACCGGAGCTTGAGGGGAGCCGACTGGAGAAACACCGATAGACCGCGAGAACCGCTGGGCTCGAGCCGAGCGGGCGATCTGGAACGAGCCGCTGCAGTCGGCCTACCTCGTGGCTGCGGCGGGTCCCAACCATGAGTGGCCTGTGCGGGTCTGGCCACCCTGGTTCGAGTCGAGGTGCTGAACCCGACCGGCAAGGAACCGGCGGACCGGGAGAACCTGCTGAGGCTCCAACCTGAGCAATCCAGGGAGAGCAGCGGCCATCGACCCACCTGTGGATGCGGCGGGCCCCGATCGGGCGAGGCCTAACTGTGCCGGGATTGACCGACCTTACCAGCCAACGACCTTCGCGGGAGACCGCTGCGAGCCCGACCACCCGGATCCGCGTCGGAGTGCTGGAGAGGGCCCTTGGAGGTCGCGCGCGACATGAAGAGATGCCGAACCGAAGCGGAGGGAGTGCTGCGTGGTCGGCCACACACGGGATCGCGGGCCTGAGACAGACGGGAAGACGAGAACTGAGATAAATGCTCGGAGAGTTGTGTTCTGTTGCTGTCGAGCTGCTTGCGACCTGCTGCTTGTGTGCAATCAGGATGCATACCATTTTATTCCCTCGCTTTGGGTGCTCTGGGTTGAGGGCTACGCGGGGACCAGGAGAAAACAATCGCTGCTAGGCTACCAACGAAGTTTGCCGCTGATGAGACCATGCTTGGGCACTGCTCCAGTGACCCAGAACACACTGCAGTTTGTCTGCTATGTCTATTTACCTATTTGCATGCTTGCTCTGATTGAATTGCTATATAAGATCACAGTGATAGGTGAAGTCCATACTCTTATTTATCCAATCTTTGACCTAGTTATCACTTATCACTGCTCTGCCCTCTAACTATAGGACACTGCTTTATTTGTAGGGCACTACCTCAGCGACCCAGAGCACAATTGCAATCTATTTGTCCTTGTCTATATGTCATCTAGCATCCCTGCTATGCCTGATCTAATTATCACTATATGCCCATTGCACGCCCATGCTGTACTAACCAGTGCTGCAGCAAAACAAGAACTAACTTGATCTGCCTGAGGACATTGATCACAATACAAAAGACTCTAACTGTCTGCCTAATTGCTAGATCTGCTTGCTACTCTGTCTGAGTGTAAAGTAAAGCTCACATTATTAGTTATTGTTGTATTTCCACATGTCTCAACTGCACTGCTTTTAGCGTCTACTTATAACTGTTGTTTTTTTTTAAATATATATATATATTTTTTTTTTTATTTGTACCCCGCGCTTTCCCACTCATGGCAGGCTCAATGCGGCTTACATGGGGCAATGGAGGGTTAAGTGACTCGCCCAGAGTCACAAGGAGCTGCCTGTGCCGGGAATCGAACTCAGTTCCTCAGTTCTCCAGGACCAAAGTCCACCACCCTAACCACTAGGCCACTCCTCCTGATTATAACTGTCTCTAAGTGCATTGCATTATAAATATGAACACTAACAAGTTACTGATAATAATCTACCTAATTCCTATAATCTACCACGCATGGTCCACCCCCAGCATCATCGACAACCCAATCACAACTCACCAACTCTATGTACAACCTAACAACAACTCACCAGACCAAAAACACAATAACCAACCTAAAGGAAAATCCCCCGCATACGAATACCACCAACAGAGAGAGAAAAAAAAAAACCAAGAACAACGACAAATTCAACTGCCGAGAAAACAGACAACTAGTAAAGATAAACACATCTAACCTCCCTACAGAACCATACCGCTCAATCCGAATAGGATACATCAACGCGAGATCAGCAGTAAGCAACTCAGTAGACATACTAGACTGGATCACCACAGATAATCTAGACCTTTTATTCAGCACGGAAACATGGTTCCACAGCCCTACAGACCCCGCCATCATAGAGACATGCCCACCAGAATACAAAATCACCCACTGGACAAGAAATGGAAAAAGAGGTGGCGGAATAGCCATAATTTATAAATCCGAGTTCACCATCACAACCACTGGCGAATCCACCTCACCACAACTCGAAATCGCCTCGACAAAAATCACTCATCCGAACCTACAAGGACTCCTCAGCGCAATCCTATTCTACAGACCACCAGGAAAATGGAAAGACTCCCAAACACAACTCATGGACTTCATCTCGAATACATGTGTCTCTGCCTCAAACATCCTCATAATAGGAGATAGCACACCTCGAAGACGACACCTCAACAGGCACACAAGAGTGCAAAGAATTCTTAAAACTCTGGGATTTACACGAACCTAATACTCAACCAACGCACGTTAAGGGACACACATTAGACATCATCACACACAAATTCGACTCAGACTCAACTCTCCAACTTACAGACACAAGATGGACACCCGCACTGTGGACAGACCACCATAAAGCATATGTCTCCCTCCACTGGCGAAAAATACACAAAAACGCAATCAACAAACATGAACAAACAACATACACCACGAGAGGAAAAATAGACCCCACAACATTCTGGCAACAGGTCTACCAAAATTAATGGTCAACAAATACAGACAGCATCCAATTCCTCCAAGAATGGGATGACATATGCAAAACAACATTGGACACAATTGCCCCAATCCAAACCAGAACATCACGCAGGAAAAAATCAAATCCATGGTTCACCGAAGAGCTGAAAAAACTCAAAACACAAGTCAGAAAGCTAGAACGCGCATGGAAGAAAAAGAAAGATGAACACACACTAAATGCCTGGAAATCACTTCGGAGGAAATACAAATATACCATAAAACAGACTAAAAGACTACACTACAAAACAATAATCGGACCAAACTATAAAGACACACACAAGCTCTTCTACCTTGTAAATAAATTGCTAGACACCACACCAGTTACAAACAATAGCAAAGATACACCAGGGGCCGACGACCTTGCGAAATACTTCAAGGAAAGAATTATACAAATACAACTTAAAATACCCACCAGCCCTACTGAATACGCCACACTCCTAGACTGCCTAGACCCAGAAGACGGAATATACCCAGCAGACAGGATCTGGACCGAATTCGAACTACTGTCAGAGGACCTCATCTTTAAAACGCTCAAAAGATTCGCCAAATCCCATTGCAAACTAGATATCTGCCCAAACAACCTCATGAAATCAGCTCCTCAACCATTCATAACAGACCTAACGAACCACGTGAATTTCATGCTACAAAACGGACTTTTCCCAAAGGAAAAAGGAAAAATTCTACTTACCCCAATACTTAAAGACAAAAAGAAAAACGCAAGCGAAATAACTAACTACAGACCAGTAGCATCTATTCCACTAATAACCAAAATAACCGAAGGGATGGTAACCAAACAACTCACAAATTATCTCAACAAGTTCTCAATACTGCATGATGCGCAATCAGGATTCCGGTCAAATCACAGCACAGAAACAGTCCTAATCACCCTTATGACCAAATTCAAACAAATGATTGCTACAGGCACCAACATAGTCCTCCTACAATTTGACATGTCAAGTGCCTTTGATATGGTTGACCACGGAATTCTATTACACATACTTGAATATTTTGGCATCGGAGGCAATGTCCTAAACTGGTTCAAGGGATTCCTAACCTTGCGCTCATATCAAGTCACATCAAATTCAACTACGTCTGCTGCATGGACACCTGACTGTGGAGTACCGCACGGATCCCCC